>NC_140755.1:15170000-16420000 GCF_051527215.1 Medicago sativa
AAAGATGGTGGATCCATCTGTATGATGGAATGAATTAATTTTTTTATATGCTATGATTCCTTTAAATTGTCGAATGGAAACCAAGCTAACTAATGTCTTTTTCAGTCTAAAGTTAGATTTTATGGAGTGGTCTCTAAATTCTGCTATCACTATTAGTTATTGCATTGCTATTAATGTTGACAATATGACCGAGTTCTCTCTGCAGACACAATATCTAGTGGAAAATAGCAAGTGTAGTGGGTGGGATATAGCTAGCTATATCACAAATTAAGAAGACACAAGTAGTATGTCCAGTATTTTTATTTTTAAGGACTTTTATATATTTTCTGGTTTTTTAAGAAGCCATCAAATTAAGCATGTTGTGTTTGTTTGATTGATGATTTTAAATATGCCAAATTCAGATGATATTAGTAATTTATGAATTAGAAAGCTTGTGTTTAATTTTTAAAGAATATTATGTTAAGTTGTTTTTGATCAAAGTGATGTTTAATTTGCAAATTGTGTATTAAATGTGTGTGTATTATGTTTAATCTAGCTCTACTGTGCTAAATCCATCTTCAATGAGGGGAACTTAGTTCCACCATTCTTCACTCTGTTGAAATTCATTAGTAGTACATGAAAATTACTATACTAATTTAGTATCACATTCAAATATTTGTCTAATTACTTGTAAATGTAGGGAGTCACAGTGCAGTGTGATTGTGACATTTCAGCATAAGTCTTAACTATTGTTATATATTTGTGGCAGCCTTTATGTCAATTCTCCACATGTATGAGAGTTTTGGTTGGTGGAGACGAGCGGATTATCTGAAAAAAGTGCATTTTGCCGAGAGCTGGAATGAAATGCATCATTTGCTCATTATGGAAGTAAGATCTTTTGCAACTTTTTTCCTTTAATGTGCTGGTATCTTGTTGTTTAGTACTCAAAAGATATCATCCTGCAAAATCTTAGTAGCAATCTATCCATAAGATTTGTTTTTGAAGAGTCGATAGTTGAAAATACTGTGAATATCAGCACATGAATTACTGAATCTTAGTACCTGTACAAACTGACAGTTCGCTTTTGCTAAATAATCAAAAGTACCATGTTTTACTGAATTACACATTCTAGCATTCCAACCTGTCTGCTTGGTTCTTCAATTTTTGATATGTGTTTATGATTTTGCAAGTGCAGATCACTTTACAGAATGCGTAGAGAGTCATGCATTTGAAACTTATGACAAATTTATCAAGGAACAAGGAGGTATTTGGGATGTTCTCTCTTTTCTTTTATGTATTAGTAAGAAAGAAATTGTACATGTTAACCGTTTACATGGCAATCTGAAGTAGTGGAATCAAACATAGTTGAGGTAGAGATTGTAGTTGCGACATTGCCAATTTCATTTAATTTGGAATCCTAATACTTGCATGTTGCATTTAATTTGGTTGATATAGGTTAGGTTGACAGTGGCTGCATTTCTGTTAAATGGATTAAAATATCTTTGCTTCAAACACTTGGAACATTTAGATGCCAGTATAGTCATTTGTGAACTTTGTTAAGGATCCGTGAACCATCAGAGTTGAGAGGAACTTTGGTGTAGTTAGTAACAGAGTCACGAAAATTCAAGTATCATCATATTGTTAGAAGAACTGCAAAGTTGTAATTCTTAAATTTTCAAACTCTTATCTGATATGTTATCTTCAGATGGGAAACTACATAAGGAAAAATGAATTGAAAAAGCGCAGAGAAAAGGATTTGATAGAAGACTTGCTACTATACAAGTAAGACTCGACGACATACATAATTGTTTTCCTTGGTTTCTTTCTTTCTTTAGTTTGGAGTAGCTTCTGTTATTGCCTTAATCGCTTCAGGCCGCTGCTATTTCTTTGTAGCTGATGTTGTAGGTTGTTCAATTGTTTTTTTTTTTTGTAGCATTTAGTTCCCTCTGGTCTCAAATGGGAGGGCAGTGGCTGTTCTCTAGTGTTGAGGTTTAGAGTTCCTTTGCTCTTGAACCTTTTAGAAACAATGTTTTAAGTTATAATTCAATTTTTAGGACATAATGTTTTTAAATGGAGTGGAGAATGCAACACCCCAATATTTATAACTTTTATTTGTTATTCATGTAAATTGATTCATTTGTTTGTCTCTGATTTAACTAGAATAGTTGTAAAAGATGTAGTTATTTTTTCACTAGTAACATTTTTGAATTATTTAGCATATTGAGGTTTAATGTCAGAAGGCATAGGGGTAATATTCAAGAGTAAGAACTTAATTGTTTTTCATATCTTTAACTCTTTAATATATGGCATTGATGCAATTGACGGAAAATATTCTAAGTGAGTTTGTAGTAGAATTCTTAGAATACTTTGATATTCATTATGTCTTTAATGGAATGATTTAGGTATATTCGCATTTTTAACTTCTCAAGCTTGGACTGATACGGACATCTAATACTCAAGAGTTGAAGCACTTGATTTGGTACACATCCAAAGGCAATGATTTTGAGTTAATATTTTCTTCCTTTTTCTGTAGCTATTTCAAATAATAAATCAACTTTGTTATTTACCAATGGAGTTTTATAGTCCCCATACATTTGTGTTGTTGCAATCATATATATAAAAAAATTGACTATGTTTGATGTCTTCGTTATCCTTAATTTCTTTTATTCATAAATGAATGATGTTATACTATTGTTTATATCTTGTAATTTTGTAATATGTATTTAGGTTTGTGTTTTTGTTTTGTTGAAGTTAATTTGTATAATTTTTTGAAGTTAATTTTAAAATGTTTTTTTTAAATTATTCTAATTATTAAATTTTAATATTTTGATTTTTTAAACATTTAAAAAACGTTTTTTTAAACATTTAAAAAATGTTTTTTTAAAAAATATTCGTACACATTTTGCCAGGGGTTAATCCCTGGCAATTTCCCTGGCATGTTTTGATAATGACTGATGTGATCATCTGCAAAAGCCTGCAATGCGTCAGAAAAGTCTGCAATCATGCAGACACAATTTGCCAGGGGTTGAGCTAGGGCTTGTGCCAGGAGCGCATTTGCCAGGAGCTAAACCCCTGGCAGGGTCATTTGCGATGAGCAGATTTGCTGGCGATTCTGCTCCTGGCAAAGCTCCTGGAAAACGTCCATTTGCCAAGGATTTCTGCATTTTGCCAGGGTTTCTGCCCCTGGCAAATTACCAGATTTCTTGTAGTGAAAGAATAAATATGCATGATTTACATTAAGCCTAAATTTACATTCTAAAATCCGTGCAATAAAATAAACGATGAAAAAAATAAATATGCATGAATGATAATAAAGTGCAGAATAATAAACCTAAACTAAAAATGCAAGAGAAAAGAAAAATAAAATGCTAGAGAAAATAAAAATGCATGAAGAAGAAATTAAAAAAATGAAATGCAAAGGAGCCACGACTTCTCTTTATGATGGAATCTCTTTAACTTTGGAGAGCAGCCACGACCTTGCAATTGGAATGGAATAGAACAGCCGCAAGTAGTGGAATTGGATTGAAATAATCACAGCAGCCGCAAGAAACTTTAATTGAGTATAAATCCCACTGCCACAGAGAAAACTACACCAATATACTTGAAACAAATAGCCGAAGCAAATCACAACAAATCAAAAGGCATGGCACAATGAAAATAGGCGATTGGAATTCAGCACAGTAGTTAGAATTAAACAGCAGCAAGAATGAAAATAACCAATTGGAATTCAACAAAGTAGTAGCTTAGGAACATGGAGAATTTATATACATAACAACACCAGCAAATTGCATAAGAAACTAATAACCAATATGGCATACTACCCTGAAGGAATTTTAAAAGAACAAATTGGAAAGTGCAACCTAATTTAAATGCAAAGGATGGATATCGATTAACTAGAATGGCAATTGAAATTAATATGAATCGTAACACAAGCAATGAAAATAATAATGAGGTACCAACAAGTAGATAATGGATTCTTTAATTGAAAGTAGAAATGAACGGTGCCGTAATATGAAAACTACTTGAATTCAATATCAATAACACGTAGCAATCCAAACTATGGAACTAAAACTGAATCATACACACACATATATATAATTGCGTAATAGCATCAAACGGTTTGGGAAAATGAAAGAAAAACAACTCTAAAGCTAATCTGCAAATAAACGCTTAAAAACTAGGAAGCAAGTGTTTTCAGAATTCTTAAAACTAAGGGCTAAAAAAATGAGAAAGGAAAGAGTTTAAGCATTTGAATAAACACTGTGTTACCAAACTTTTTGCAGAAAACGAGAGATCCACACAGAAGGCGACCAAGAGAGGGGAAACAGATCAGAGGTCTGCGCTGCTACGGCGGAGACGATGGTGCTTGCTAGAGGAGGGAGTTGCTCGCGGTGGGGGTACCGGTTGTGGAAACAGCTACGGTGTGCAATGGAAACGGCGACGGCGGTGTGGTTGCCGGGGGAAGGAGCTATATGAAGGCATCCGATGGAGCTTCCTGTACCTTCTTCCTTCACTCGTTGTTGTTGTTAAGATGGAGTTTATTTGAATGGTGAAAGTGTGAGTTTGTATGTTGCAGGTTTTGTGTGGTGGGATCTGTGATGTGGTACCATGTTGGAAATTGGCTCTATGATGATGAAATCGTGCTTTTTTGGCTAGCTGTGATTGCCGATTTTTGGCCCCCTAAACTTGTGTTTTGCAGGTTGTATATATAGTGAACAAATTGGCTTTAGGGTTGTGCTGGAATTGTGCTTGAATTGGGGAAGGGGTAACGAGTTTCTGTTCCTGGAATTGTTGCAGATGGGGACGGAAATGAGATGAGGCGTGGCAGGCTGGATTGGATTTGAACCTGGACAACCTTCTTGGACTTGGACGGGAAATGAAACTAAAAAAGGAGATAAAGACTAAAAAGAAAAAACAATAAAGGAAAAAGAATAATATTAAAATAAAGATTAAAATTAATTAAAACCTAAAATGAATTAAAGTTAATAATAAAAAACTTAAATAAATTAAAGTTAATAAAAAAAAATAATAAAAGATAAAAGATGGAAATAAGGATAAAAATAAATAAAATTAAAAGAGAGAAGAGGGCCCGACTCGGAATTAAATAAATGAGGTATTTTAAAATACCTCTCTGCCGAATTTTTCACAAAAAAGTCGGAGACTGATCAGGGTTAAACGACGTACGAATGTAGGGCCCATCGACACATGTCAGTGGTATCTTAGGTCAAAAATTGGGGTATGACAGATGCCCCTATTTAAGTTTCTTTGTCCGGAGATTTGAAGATGGAATCTTTAATTCGATCGGAGCGAAGAGACTTAAATACAAAATACACCAATTTTGGACCTAAGATGCTATGAATGCTCTTGAAATGCTTGTATGAATGCAGGACGACAAAGTTGACTTGACTGAGACGAGAAACAACGACGGGATACCCAAATTTGTTGAAGAATGGGATCCGACTCCGCTAGGGGAAATGTAGTTTCACTGGGGAAAGATTGTCTACTACCGTATTGGTTGGGTATGATAGCTTAATGACGACGAGACTCTTAGCGACATCTCTAGAACAGCTAACGCTGTGGAGGACACTGCTAGAATTGAAATTGATATTGAAATTGATTAGTGACATCACTGGAACAGCTCACGCTGGGGATGACACCATTGAAATTGATATTGAAATTGAAATTGAAATGGAAATTGATTAGTGACATCACTAGAACAGCTAACACTGGGGATGACACCATTGAAATTGAAATTGAAATTGAAATTGATTGAAATTGAAACTGAAATGGAAATTGATTAGTGACATCACTAGAACAGCCAACGCTGGGGATGACACTATTGAAATTTGAAATTGAAATTGATTGAAATTGAAATTGAAATTGAAATTGAAATTGGTTAGCGACATCACCAGAACAGCTAACGCTGGGGATGACACTTTTGAACTTGAAATTTGAAATTGAAATTGAAATTGAAATTGATTAGTGACATCACTGGAACAGCTAACGCTGGGGATGACACTATTGAAATTGAAATTGAAATTGAAATTGAAATTGAAATCGAAATTGAAATTGAAATTGAAATTGAAATTGAAATTGATTAGTGACATCACTGGAACAGCTAACGCTGGGGATGACACTATTGAAATTGAAATTGAAATTGAAATTGATTAGTGACATCACTGGAACAGCTAACGCTGGGATGACACTTTTGAAATTGAAATTGAAATTGAAATTGAAATTGAAATTGAAATTGAAATTTGAAATTGAAATTGAAATTGAAATTGATTAGTGACATCACTGGAACAGCTAATGCTGGGGATGACACTTTTGAAATTGAAATTGAAATCGAAATTGAAATTGAAATTGAAATTGAAATTGAAATTGAAATTGATTAGTGACATCACTGGAACAGCTAATGCTGGGGATGACACTATTGAAATTGAAATTGAAATTGATTAGTGACATCACTGGAACAGCTAACGCAGGGGATGACACTATTGAAATTGAAATTGAAATTGAAATTGAAATTGATTAGTGACATCACTGGAACAGCTAACGCTGGGGATGACACTATTGAAATTGAAATTGAAATTGAAATTGAAATCGAAATTGAAATTGAAATTGAAATTGATTAGTGACATCACTGGAACAGCCAACGCTGGGGATGACACTATTGAAATTGAAATTGAAATTGATTAGTGACATCACTGGAACAGGTAACGCTGGGGATGACACTTTTGAAATAAAAGATAATTTGCCAACTGTTTATTTACAGAACTTGCCGCTTGGCACAACGATAAGTGAGGACCGGACTGAAAGGGGAGAATAACTTCTGAGTGATAAATGCGACCATGTATGAACGATGAGGTGGATATGTTGTGTATATATGAATGTATGAATATGGGAAAGTATTAATGTATGAATGTATGAATACATGCAAGTATTAATGTATGTTGTATGATTGTATGAATGTATGAATGTAACTTGTACGTCCGTATAAACTGTATATGACGACGGGTAACTCGATGAAACGAGACAAGACAGGCAGGATGGGAGGCGGACTGACAACACAGTACAAACACTCGGCAAACTTCCTTCGAGATGATATTATTGTGAACAAATTGAGCCATTGATGGGGTGAAGCCTGGCACAAGGTAGCAATTGATGCCCCTGGGGATAAAGCTCATTGTTGACCAAAAATCTGGGAGAAGTCGCCATTTGTAAACCAACACGGAGTGTTCTCCCACGGATATGCTTCAACAGTCGTGTTTTTTTTATGTTCTTTTTGTTTTGAAAGTCCCTAACTTTTGCCTGGACCGCCCTTTCGGGTTTTCAGTCCACCGGGAGTATATTCCTTTTTTGTGCCCCTAATTTTTGCCTGGACCGCCCTTTCGGGTTTTCAGTCCACCGGGACGCTCTCTATTGCTTAAGCCGCCTTTTCAGGTTTTTCGACTTAGCGAGCATTTATTTTTGTATATTTTTTGTATATATATTTTTTTACTGTGAAAGCATCTTGCTCGAAGCAGAGGTCCTCTTCATTGTGCTTAGCCATGTTTCTCTTTCGGAATGTGACCGTTTTCGAGGGTGATGTTGATGTACTCTTCAACTACTCATGAGTTCAAAGAGAGTGTGTTTGTTGTTCACACTCTTCAAAAGATGTAAAAAAAGTTTTGTATTTTTTTGAAAATTTTTGCTTCAAGTATTGCCATCAAAAATAGAAGAAATTTTGCAAATAGAATAAATGAGAGTTCCAAATAAATGGGCACAGGCTCAAGTTTGATGAATAGAGTGATGACCTACCAATGGCATGGCTCCACAGATCTTTAAAAAACTTGGAAAATGGTAAATATATTGGAAGGTACATTGAACACAATAACTGTTATTCTCCCTAACAACTTTGAATGCCCCTGTTCCGAGTCTTTGATTTGTAGATGCTTCAAATCGGAGGTTCTTTTGACGACTGGATGCCCCAAGTGGACTGTGCTGACTGATGCAGTTACTTGTCATGATCCTTAACTTTTGCATAGATCGCCCTTTTCGAGTTTTCAATCTATCAGGATAACCATCATTTTTTTTTGTCTCTAATTTTTGCCTGGCCCGCCCTTTCGGGTTTTCAGTCCACCGAGACGCTCATTTTTGCCTAAGTCACTTTTTCAGGTTTGCGACTTATCGAGCTTTTATTTTGACAAAGTATTTCTTGACTGCACCGGCATTCATAGGACATGTGAGTTTGTCACCATCCATGATTGTAAGAGTCATTGCTCACAAGTCTTCATAATTAGGCGTCCACTTGCCCCTGGAGTCTGGTTGGAAAGTAGTACAAAGTTGGGCACAAAGTCTCTTTCTTGAATTCAAGGGGACGAGCCTTCTTGTTAGAAGCTTGTTTCAAACCTCTTTTGATATATTTGTACAAAGGTCGTCGTGTATTTAAATTCGATTAGGCTTGGACTTTAGCAGAACTCCTATTGACGGGACTTCGACCTTCACGGAAAGCACGACCTCCATGTTGCATATTGGGGAAGGAGGGGGGTTGCCCCCTGTTGAAATGTGTACTGAAGTACGATATTTGAGCAAAGCGAATGGTAGCACCCCGAGCCAGTCTTTGTAATTGAATGTCATCTTCTGGATAATCTCCTTGATATTTTGTTGGCAGCTTCGATGGCTAAGATGCCCCAGTATGTGAGAGATCTCGTCGGGAATCTCTTCATTCCCTTCTTCAGCTTCGGACACAGGGAACTCAAAGTTGGAAGAGAGTACATGGTTAATGTGTTCAACGGGTTTATTAATGCATGATTTGATTATTGATTTTGACAAATGTAAGTTATGATTATGCAGATATTTGAGAATGAAATTTATTTTTTGGTTTTTTTGTATTACCATTTTTCCAAAAAAAGCACAAAATAAAAACAAAGTCGGGATCAAAGCGACTTTTTTAATGATGAAAAATACATGAAGCGAAAAGCCCTACACAAGTTCACTTTCGTCTCGGGCAGGACGAAAGGATTTTTTTTGGAAAGACAAACAACAAACACATTAAATGAGCAGATGAGTAGTAGAAAGAACATTGACAGCGACCCAATTGTGGCTACACGCTCGGATTCAAATTCTTGAAAGGCAAGACGTTGTCATCGATCATTTTCTGGACTTCAATCTTCAAAGAGAAACAGTGCTCAACATCATGACCTTGTGCCCCTTGATGGAAGACACAAAAGAGATCAGGTCTCCACCAAGCCGGCAATTTCTTCGGTACTGGAAGAGGTGCCTTAGTTTGTACGAAGCTCTTTTTAAGCAAATACGAAAGTAACTCCGCGTACTTCATAGGAATCAGATCAAACTGCAGTGCTCTTGGAGCCTGTTGTTGAGGTTGTGGCTGGAAGTAGCTGACCCTGTGTAACCATCAGTGAAGATACTAAGTTAGTTAACTTCTCTACCTCGGCCCGAAGCGTTGTTACCTCTTCACGAAGCTCGTGGACCTCTTGTTCAAGCTGATCCATTTTTTGTGTTTGCACGAATGCTTGCATTTGCGAGTTGAATTTGAATGAAGACATCGGACCAATTTTGAAATGGGTTGACCTTTGTATGGAAAAGAAAAATTTGTGAGACTCGGAATTGAGACTATGAAATGCAAAATGATGCATGAAACTTATGCAAAAATAGACACATTTTTCGAAGGATTTGTCAAAGTAATTGTAAACATCATAAGGAATATTGTTTCATTTGATAATTTGAAATGTTAAAAACGGTTCCTTTAAGAACAAAAGCAAAGCCAAAGCCAAAGTCCCCAACAAAGCTAAGGTCTAGTTTAAGACTTTTGAAACTGTATTCCTTGGTGTCCCTCTTTATAAGGTCTACTCCTCCGATGTTTACAAGAACTTATCTAAGTCTTTCGATGTTTTGATGGGAAAAAGTTTTTATGAATGAATGCATGTATGCATGGTTATGCTAACACAAACGGTGAATATATGGTGAGGTTAAGTCCACATGTTGGAGTCAAGGGTAACAACGCCATTGGTAAGGACTATGGTTTTCAAATGTACCTGTATCACGGGTTCTACCAAGTTCCCAGAGTTATCAACCACTTCCGAACACTATCAGGTTACGGAAATACTTCCGTTCCAATAATATTCGTAAGAAAGTCTCGTCTGAGTGTGGTATCGCGTGTCAACTAAACCAAGATTACTCATGATTAGCCACCGCACCACGTCCTAAAAGGCCAAGAGGGGTTAAAGGTAACTAAAGGTCCTCAACTTTCGACAGTCACTTGAAAATAACATGCCAAACACGAATACTCATGCCAACATAGTATACTTCCAAGATCCCTCAGTTGAGTGGGGTTATCACATGTGTCACAAACCAAAATTCACTCTTGGCAAGGCACTATGATTATACCACCGTCCTATCTTAAATTTCTCTCAAGTCCGGGTGTAGGACTTATCTTACCACTCACGTTAGAAGAAAGAAGGAAGAAGAAGGGAGAACATGTATACAAATATTTCCATCTTTTATATATTTTTTTTTTTTTTGATTTTAAGCAAGTTATAGCACAAATTTTAAATAAAGCCAAGTTAGGCTCAACCCTCTTAAGGGGCTCCCCAGTGAAGTCGCCATTTCTGTCGCGTCATTTTTCGGAGATCAATGCTATTTGATTAGCGTTTGACTCACTTGTATATTTCACGACTGAACATTTTAATTTTTAAGGAAAAGGGGAAAGAAAGTTCAAAATACCCCATTTGAAAAAGATTTAGGGTTCGGGGGTTAGTTACATAAAGGGAAGGTGTTAGCACCCTTTATGTCCGTAGTACTCTACGGGAACCTCTTGATTTTATTTAATTAATGTGCTATAACTTGCTTATTTTTTTGAAAAAAAGAATTTGAAATGATTAAAAAAGGGAAGACCTAATTATCTACATTTTATTGATTTGGAAGGACGAGTGTCCTCTGCCTACGTACCCGTGAAGGATCAAAATCACGTAGTTCGTGGTAAAAATTGACGTTTGATTGGTTGAGTGTTTTTTAATGTTTTTGAAAAGGTTTTAAAATAAAAGGCCAAGTGGCAAATGAGTATTTGTTTTGTGTTTTTTATTATATTGACAAAAAAGACTTGAAGTAAGATTAAATTGATTGAAGTTTGATTAAGAAAATAAAACAAAAAAGACGGTCACTTGATTTAAGATCAAGGTTTATTTAAGAAAGATATTTTTTTGTGATTTTTGGTTATTTGCATGTTTTTGTTTGTTTTTGAAATAATTGGAATGAAATTAAACTAACGGAGCAGAAAAATAAAAGCGTAGGTATCTTGTAGTGACGTTGGATCACTACAAGAACCTTTAACCTAAACTAGAAAGAGAGATAAAGGCATACACACACGCACACACACATGCACCTAAGCTATTACAAAAAACCTATTATACATGCTATGGTCTGCGATAAAAAATAAATATGCATGATAATAAATCTAAACTAAAGGTGTATTTACATTAAACCTAATATACATTCTAAAGTCTGCGGAAAGAATAAATATGCATGATTTACATTAAGCCTAAATTTACATTCTAAAATCCGTGCAATAAAATAAACGATGAAAAAAATAAATATGCATGAATGATAATAAAGTGCAGAATAATAAACCTAAACTAAAAATGCAAGAGAAAAGAAAAATAAAATGCTAGAGAAAATAAAAATGCATGAAGAAGAAATTAAAAAAATGAAATGCAAAGGAGCCACGACTTCTCTTTATGATGGAATCTCTTTAACTTTGGAGAGCAGCCACGACCTTGCAATTGGAATGGAATAGAACAGCCGCAAGTAGTGGAATTGGATTGAAATAATCACAGCAGCCGCAAGAAACTTTAATTGAGTATAAATCCCACTGCCACAGAGAAAACTACACCAATATACTTGAAACAAATAGCCGAAGCAAATCACAACAAATCAAAAGGCATGGCACAATGAAAATAGGCGATTGGAATTCAGCACAGTAGTTAGAATTAAACAGCAGCAAGAATGAAAATAACCAATTGGAATTCAACAAAGTAGTAGCTTAGGAACATGGAGAATTTATATACATAACAACACCAGCAAATTGCATAAGAAACTAATAACCAATATGGCATACTACCCTGAAGGAATTTTAAAAGAACAAATTGGAAAGTGCAACCTAATTTAAATGCAAAGGATGGATATCGATTAACTAGAATGGCAATTGAAATTAATATGAATCGTAACACAAGCAATGAAAATAATAATGAGGTACCAACAAGTAGATAATGGATTCTTTAATTGAAAGTAGAAATGAACGGTGCCGTAATATGAAAACTACTTGAATTCAATATCAATAACACGTAGCAATCCAAACTATGGAACTAAAACTGAATCATACACACACATATATATAATTGCGTAATAGCATCAAACGGTTTGGGAAAATGAAAGAAAAACAACTCTAAAGCTAATCTGCAAATAAACGCTTAAAAACTAGGAAGCAAGTGTTTTCAGAATTCTTAAAACTAAGGGCTAAAAAAATGAGAAAGGAAAGAGTTTAAGCATTTGAATAAACACTGTGTTACCAAACTTTTTGCAGAAAACGAGAGATCCACACAGAAGGCGACCAAGAGAGGGGAAACAGATCAGAGGTCTGCGCTGCTACGGCGGAGACGATGGTGCTTGCTAGAGGAGGGAGTTGCTCGCGGTGGGGGTACCGGTTGTGGAAACAGCTACGGTGTGCAATGGAAACGGCGACGGCGGTGTGGTTGCCGGGGGAAGGAGCTATATGAAGGCATCCGATGGAGCTTCCTGTACCTTCTTCCTTCACTCGTTGTTGTTGTTAAGATGGAGTTTATTTGAATGGTGAAAGTGTGAGTTTGTATGTTGCAGGTTTTGTGTGGTGGGATCTGTGATGTGGTACCATGTTGGAAATTGGCTCTATGATGATGAAATCGTGCTTTTTTGGCTAGCTGTGATTGCCGATTTTTGGCCCCCTAAACTTGTGTTTTGCAGGTTGTATATATAGTGAACAAATTGGCTTTAGGGTTGTGCTGGAATTGTGCTTGAATTGGGGAAGGGGTAACGAGTTTCTGTTCCTGGAATTGTTGCAGATGGGGACGGAAATGAGATGAGGCGTGGCAGGCTGGATTGGATTTGAACCTGGACAACCTTCTTGGACTTGGACGGGAAATGAAACTAAAAAAGGAGATAAAGACTAAAAAGAAAAAACAATAAAGGAAAAAGAATAATATTAAAATAAAGATTAAAATTAATTAAAACCTAAAATGAATTAAAGTTAATAATAAAAAACTTAAATAAATTAAAGTTAATAAAAAAAAATAATAAAAGATAAAAGATGGAAATAAGGATAAAAATAAATAAAATTAAAAGAGAGAAGAGGGCCCGACTCGGAATTAAATAAATGAGGTATTTTAAAATACCTCTCTGCCGAATTTTTCACAAAAAAGTCGGAGACTGATCAGGGTTAAACGACGTACGAATGTAGGGCCCATCGACACATGTCAGTGGTATCTTAGGTCAAAAATTGGGGTATGACAGATGCCCCTATTTAAGTTTCTTTGTCCGGAGATTTGAAGATGGAATCTTTAATTCGATCGGAGCGAAGAGACTTAAATACAAAATACACCAATTTTGGACCTAAGATGCTATGAATGCTCTTGAAATGCTTGTATGAATGCAGGACGACAAAGTTGACTTGACTGAGACGAGAAACAACGACGGGATACCCAAATTTGTTGAAGAATGGGATCCGACTCCGCTAGGGGAAATGTAGTTTCACTGGGGAAAGATTGTCTACTACCGTATTGGTTGGGTATGATAGCTTAATGACGACGAGACTCTTAGCGACATCTCTAGAACAGCTAACGCTGTGGAGGACACTGCTAGAATTGAAATTGATATTGAAATTGATTAGTGACATCACTGGAACAGCTCACGCTGGGGATGACACCATTGAAATTGATATTGAAATTGAAATTGAAATGGAAATTGATTAGTGACATCACTAGAACAGCTAACACTGGGGATGACACCATTGAAATTGAAATTGAAATTGAAATTGATTGAAATTGAAACTGAAATGGAAATTGATTAGTGACATCACTAGAACAGCCAACGCTGGGGATGACACTATTGAAATTTGAAATTGAAATTGATTGAAATTGAAATTGAAATTGAAATTGAAATTGGTTAGCGACATCACCAGAACAGCTAACGCTGGGGATGACACTTTTGAACTTGAAATTTGAAATTGAAATTGAAATTGAAATTGATTAGTGACATCACTGGAACAGCTAACGCTGGGGATGACACTATTGAAATTGAAATTGAAATTGAAATTGAAATTGAAATCGAAATTGAAATTGAAATTGAAATTGAAATTGAAATTGATTAGTGACATCACTGGAACAGCTAACGCTGGGGATGACACTATTGAAATTGAAATTGAAATTGAAATTGATTAGTGACATCACTGGAACAGCTAACGCTGGGATGACACTTTTGAAATTGAAATTGAAATTGAAATTGAAATTGAAATTGAAATTGAAATTTGAAATTGAAATTGAAATTGAAATTGATTAGTGACATCACTGGAACAGCTAATGCTGGGGATGACACTTTTGAAATTGAAATTGAAATCGAAATTGAAATTGAAATTGAAATTGAAATTGAAATTGAAATTGATTAGTGACATCACTGGAACAGCTAATGCTGGGGATGACACTATTGAAATTGAAATTGAAATTGATTAGTGACATCACTGGAACAGCTAACGCAGGGGATGACACTATTGAAATTGAAATTGAAATTGAAATTGAAATTGATTAGTGACATCACTGGAACAGCTAACGCTGGGGATGACACTATTGAAATTGAAATTGAAATTGAAATTGAAATCGAAATTGAAATTGAAATTGAAATTGATTAGTGACATCACTGGAACAGCCAACGCTGGGGATGACACTATTGAAATTGAAATTGAAATTGATTAGTGACATCACTGGAACAGGTAACGCTGGGGATGACACTTTTGAAATAAAAGATAATTTGCCAACTGTTTATTTACAGAACTTGCCGCTTGGCACAACGATAAGTGAGGACCGGACTGAAAGGGGAGAATAACTTCTGAGTGATAAATGCGACCATGTATGAACGATGAGGTGGATATGTTGTGTATATATGAATGTATGAATATGGGAAAGTATTAATGTATGAATGTATGAATACATGCAAGTATTAATGTATGTTGTATGATTGTATGAATGTATGAATGTAACTTGTACGTCCGTATAAACTGTATATGACGACGGGTAACTCGATGAAACGAGACAAGACAGGCAGGATGGGAGGCGGACTGACAACACAGTACAAACACTCGGCAAACTTCCTTCGAGATGATATTATTGTGAACAAATTGAGCCATTGATGGGGTGAAGCCTGGCACAAGGTAGCAATTGATGCCCCTGGGGATAAAGCTCATTGTTGACCAAAAATCTGGGAGAAGTCGCCATTTGTAAACCAACACGGAGTGTTCTCCCACGGATATGCTTCAACAGTCGTGTTTTTTTTATGTTCTTTTTGTTTTGAAAGTCCCTAACTTTTGCCTGGACCGCCCTTTCGGGTTTTCAGTCCACCGGGAGTATATTCCTTTTTTGTGCCCCTAATTTTTGCCTGGACCGCCCTTTCGGGTTTTCAGTCCACCGGGACGCTCTCTATTGCTTAAGCCGCCTTTTCAGGTTTTTCGACTTAGCGAGCATTTATTTTTGTATATTTTTTGTATATATATTTTTTTACTGTGAAAGCATCTTGCTCGAAGCAGAGGTCCTCTTCATTGTGCTTAGCCATGTTTCTCTTTCGGAATGTGACCGTTTTCGAGGGTGATGTTGATGTACTCTTCAACTACTCATGAGTTCAAAGAGAGTGTGTTTGTTGTTCACACTCTTCAAAAGATGTAAAAAAAGTTTTGTATTTTTTTGAAAATTTTTGCTTCAAGTATTGCCATCAAAAATAGAAGAAATTTTGCAAATAGAATAAATGAGAGTTCCAAATAAATGGGCACAGGCTCAAGTTTGATGAATAGAGTGATGACCTACCAATGGCATGGCTCCACAGATCTTTAAAAAACTTGGAAAATGGTAAATATATTGGAAGGTACATTGAACACAATAACTGTTATTCTCCCTAACAACTTTGAATGCCCCTGTTCCGAGTCTTTGATTTGTAGATGCTTCAAATCGGAGGTTCTTTTGACGACTGGATGCCCCAAGTGGACTGTGCTGACTGATGCAGTTACTTGTCATGATCCTTAACTTTTGCATAGATCGCCCTTTTCGAGTTTTCAATCTATCAGGATAACCATCATTTTTTTTTGTCTCTAATTTTTGCCTGGCCCGCCCTTTCGGGTTTTCAGTCCACCGAGACGCTCATTTTTGCCTAAGTCACTTTTTCAGGTTTGCGACTTATCGAGCTTTTATTTTGACAAAGTATTTCTTGACTGCACCGGCATTCATAGGACATGTGAGTTTGTCACCATCCATGATTGTAAGAGTCATTGCTCACAAGTCTTCATAATTAGGCGTCCACTTGCCCCTGGAGTCTGGTTGGAAAGTAGTACAAAGTTGGGCACAAAGTCTCTTTCTTGAATTCAAGGGGACGAGCCTTCTTGTTAGAAGCTTGTTTCAAACCTCTTTTGATATATTTGTACAAAGGTCGTCGTGTATTTAAATTCGATTAGGCTTGGACTTTAGCAGAACTCCTATTGACGGGACTTCGACCTTCACGGAAAGCACGACCTCCATGTTGCATATTGGGGAAGGAGGGGGGTTGCCCCCTGTTGAAATGTGTACTGAAGTACGATATTTGAGCAAAGCGAATGGTAGCACCCCGAGCCAGTCTTTGTAATTGAATGTCATCTTCTGGATAATCTCCTTGATATTTTGTTGGCAGCTTCGATGGCTAAGATGCCCCAGTATGTGAGAGATCTCGTCGGGAATCTCTTCATTCCCTTCTTCAGCTTCGGACACAGGGAACTCAAAGTTGGAAGAGAGTACATGGTTAATGTGTTCAACGGGTTTATTAATGCATGATTTGATTATTGATTTTGACAAATGTAAGTTATGATTATGCAGATATTTGAGAATGAAATTTATTTTTTGGTTTTTTTGTATTACCATTTTTCCAAAAAAAGCACAAAATAAAAACAAAGTCGGGATCAAAGCGACTTTTTTAATGATGAAAAATACATGAAGCGAAAAGCCCTACACAAGTTCACTTTCGTCTCGGGCAGGACGAAAGGATTTTTTTTGGAAAGACAAACAACAAACACATTAAATGAGCAGATGAGTAGTAGAAAGAACATTGACAGCGACCCAATTGTGGCTACACGCTCGGATTCAAATTCTTGAAAGGCAAGACGTTGTCATCGATCATTTTCTGGACTTCAATCTTCAAAGAGAAACAGTGCTCAACATCATGACCTTGTGCCCCTTGATGGAAGACACAAAAGAGATCAGGTCTCCACCAAGCCGGCAATTTCTTCGGTACTGGAAGAGGTGCCTTAGTTTGTACGAAGCTCTTTTTAAGCAAATACGAAAGTAACTCCGCGTACTTCATAGGAATCAGATCAAACTGCAGTGCTCTTGGAGCCTGTTGTTGAGGTTGTGGCTGGAAGTAGCTGACCCTGTGTAACCATCAGTGAAGATACTAAGTTAGTTAACTTCTCTACCTCGGCCCGAAGCGTTGTTACCTCTTCACGAAGCTCGTGGACCTCTTGTTCAAGCTGATCCATTTTTTGTGTTTGCACGAATGCTTGCATTTGCGAGTTGAATTTGAATGAAGACATCGGACCAATTTTGAAATGGGTTGACCTTTGTATGGAAAAGAAAAATTTGTGAGACTCGGAATTGAGACTATGAAATGCAAAATGATGCATGAAACTTATGCAAAAATAGACACATTTTTCGAAGGATTTGTCAAAGTAATTGTAAACATCATAAGGAATATTGTTTCATTTGATAATTTGAAATGTTAAAAACGGTTCCTTTAAGAACAAAAGCAAAGCCAAAGCCAAAGTCCCCAACAAAGCTAAGGTCTAGTTTAAGACTTTTGAAACTGTATTCCTTGGTGTCCCTCTTTATAAGGTCTACTCCTCCGATGTTTACAAGAACTTATCTAAGTCTTTCGATGTTTTGATGGGAAAAAGTTTTTATGAATGAATGCATGTATGCATGGTTATGCTAACACAAACGGTGAATATATGGTGAGGTTAAGTCCACATGTTGGAGTCAAGGGTAACAACGCCATTGGTAAGGACTATGGTTTTCAAATGTACCTGTATCACGGGTTCTACCAAGTTCCCAGAGTTATCAACCACTTCCGAACACTATCAGGTTACGGAAATACTTCCGTTCCAATAATATTCGTAAGAAAGTCTCGTCTGAGTGTGGTATCGCGTGTCAACTAAACCAAGATTACTCATGATTAGCCACCGCACCACGTCCTAAAAGGCCAAGAGGGGTTAAAGGTAACTAAAGGTCCTCAACTTTCGACAGTCACTTGAAAATAACATGCCAAACACGAATACTCATGCCAACATAGTATACTTCCAAGATCCCTCAGTTGAGTGGGGTTATCACATGTGTCACAAACCAAAATTCACTCTTGGCAAGGCACTATGATTATACCACCGTCCTATCTTAAATTTCTCTCAAGTCCGGGTGTAGGACTTATCTTACCACTCACGTTAGAAGAAAGAAGGAAGAAGAAGGGAGAACATGTATACAAATATTTCCATCTTTTATATATTTTTTTTTTTTTTGATTTTAAGCAAGTTATAGCACAAATTTTAAATAAAGCCAAGTTAGGCTCAACCCTCTTAAGGGGCTCCCCAGTGAAGTCGCCATTTCTGTCGCGTCATTTTTCGGAGATCAATGCTATTTGATTAGCGTTTGACTCACTTGTATATTTCACGACTGAACATTTTAATTTTTAAGGAAAAGGGGAAAGAAAGTTCAAAATACCCCATTTGAAAAAGATTTAGGGTTCGGGGGTTAGTTACATAAAGGGAAGGTGTTAGCACCCTTTATGTCCGTAGTACTCTACGGGAACCTCTTGATTTTATTTAATTAATGTGCTATAACTTGCTTATTTTTTTGAAAAAAAGAATTTGAAATGATTAAAAAAGGGAAGACCTAATTATCTACATTTTATTGATTTGGAAGGACGAGTGTCCTCTGCCTACGTACCCGTGAAGGATCAAAATCACGTAGTTCGTGGTAAAAATTGACGTTTGATTGGTTGAGTGTTTTTTAATGTTTTTGAAAAGGTTTTAAAATAAAAGGCCAAGTGGCAAATGAGTATTTGTTTTGTGTTTTTTATTATATTGACAAAAAAGACTTGAAGTAAGATTAAATTGATTGAAGTTTGATTAAGAAAATAAAACAAAAAAGACGGTCACTTGATTTAAGATCAAGGTTTATTTAAGAAAGATATTTTTTTGTGATTTTTGGTTATTTGCATGTTTTTGTTTGTTTTTGAAATAATTGGAATGAAATTAAACTAACGGAGCAGAAAAATAAAAGCGTAGGTATCTTGTAGTGACGTTGGATCACTACAAGAACCTTTAACCTAAACTAGAAAGAGAGATAAAGGCATACACACACGCACACACACATGCACCTAAGCTATTACAAAAAACCTATTATACATGCTATGGTCTGCGATAAAAAATAAATATGCATGATAATAAATCTAAACTAAAGGTGTATTTACATTAAACCTAATATACATTCTAAAGTCTGCGGAAAGAATAAATATGCATGATTTACATTAAGCCTAAATTTACATTCTAAAATCCGTGCAATAAAATAAACGATGAAAAAAATAAATATGCATGAATGATAATAAAGTGCAGAATAATAAACCTAAACTAAAAATGCAAGAGAAAAGAAAAATAAAATGCTAGAGAAAATAAAAATGCATGAAGAAGAAATTAAAAAAATGAAATGCAAAGGAGCCACGACTTCTCTTTATGATGGAATCTCTTTAACTTTGGAGAGCAGCCACGACCTTGCAATTGGAATGGAATAGAACAGCCGCAAGTAGTGGAATTGGATTGAAATAATCACAGCAGCCGCAAGAAACTTTAATTGAGTATAAATCCCACTGCCACAGAGAAAACTACACCAATATACTTGAAACAAATAGCCGAAGCAAATCACAACAAATCAAAAGGCATGGCACAATGAAAATAGGCGATTGGAATTCAGCACAGTAGTTAGAATTAAACAGCAGCAAGAATGAAAATAACCAATTGGAATTCAACAAAGTAGTAGCTTAGGAACATGGAGAATTTATATACATAACAACACCAGCAAATTGCATAAGAAACTAATAACCAATATGGCATACTACCCTGAAGGAATTTTAAAAGAACAAATTGGAAAGTGCAACCTAATTTAAATGCAAAGGATGGATATCGATTAACTAGAATGGCAATTGAAATTAATATGAATCGTAACACAAGCAATGAAAATAATAATGAGGTACCAACAAGTAGATAATGGATTCTTTAATTGAAAGTAGAAATGAACGGTGCCGTAATATGAAAACTACTTGAATTCAATATCAATAACACGTAGCAATCCAAACTATGGAACTAAAACTGAATCATACACACACATATATATAATTGCGTAATAGCATCAAACGGTTTGGGAAAATGAAAGAAAAACAACTCTAAAGCTAATCTGCAAATAAACGCTTAAAAACTAGGAAGCAAGTGTTTTCAGAATTCTTAAAACTAAGGGCTAAAAAAATGAGAAAGGAAAGAGTTTAAGCATTTGAATAAACACTGTGTTACCAAACTTTTTGCAGAAAACGAGAGATCCACACAGAAGGCGACCAAGAGAGGGGAAACAGATCAGAGGTCTGCGCTGCTACGGCGGAGACGATGGTGCTTGCTAGAGGAGGGAGTTGCTCGCGGTGGGGGTACCGGTTGTGGAAACAGCTACGGTGTGCAATGGAAACGGCGACGGCGGTGTGGTTGCCGGGGGAAGGAGCTATATGAAGGCATCCGATGGAGCTTCCTGTACCTTCTTCCTTCACTCGTTGTTGTTGTTAAGATGGAGTTTATTTGAATGGTGAAAGTGTGAGTTTGTATGTTGCAGGTTTTGTGTGGTGGGATCTGTGATGTGGTACCATGTTGGAAATTGGCTCTATGATGATGAAATCGTGCTTTTTTGGCTAGCTGTGATTGCCGATTTTTGGCCCCCTAAACTTGTGTTTTGCAGGTTGTATATATAGTGAACAAATTGGCTTTAGGGTTGTGCTGGAATTGTGCTTGAATTGGGGAAGGGGTAACGAGTTTCTGTTCCTGGAATTGTTGCAGATGGGGACGGAAATGAGATGAGGCGTGGCAGGCTGGATTGGATTTGAACCTGGACAACCTTCTTGGACTTGGACGGGAAATGAAACTAAAAAAGGAGATAAAGACTAAAAAGAAAAAACAATAAAGGAAAAAGAATAATATTAAAATAAAGATTAAAATTAATTAAAACCTAAAATGAATTAAAGTTAATAATAAAAAACTTAAATAAATTAAAGTTAATAAAAAAAAATAATAAAAGATAAAAGATGGAAATAAGGATAAAAATAAATAAAATTAAAAGAGAGAAGAGGGCCCGACTCGGAATTAAATAAATGAGGTATTTTAAAATACCTCTCTGCCGAATTTTTCACAAAAAAGTCGGAGACTGATCAGGGTTAAACGACGTACGAATGTAGGGCCCATCGACACATGTCAGTGGTATCTTAGGTCAAAAATTGGGGTATGACAAATACGATGATGTACATCAGCTTCTATTTCTCCGTCATTTTGTACTATGGACCCAAGATATCTAAACCGTGTAACTTGGGGTATGATATGATCTCCAACTTTCACCTCTAAGGTAGACCCACTTCTCCTTTTACTGAAGTTACATTCCATATATTCCGTCTTGTTTCTACTCAGGCGGAAACCGTACGCTTCTAAGGCTTGCCTCCAAGTCTCTAGCCTCCCGTTTAACTCCTCCCTCGACTCACCAAGCAAGACTACATCATCTGCAAAAAGCATACATCTCGGTGCTAACTCTTGGATGTGTTCCGTCAGTACATCCAAAACTAAAGTAAAAAGATAAGGACTTAGGGTTGACCCTTGGTGCAGTCCTATTGTTATGGGAAAATCTCCGGTATCCCCATCCTGCATCCTCACACTAGTCGAAGCCCCCTCATACATATCCTGGATAGCTCTAATATAGGCAATCCTCACCCCTTTCTTCTCCAGGGCTTTCCACAAAATCTCTCTAGGTACTCTATCATACGCCTTCTCCAAATCAATGAAAACTAAGTGCAAGTCTTTTTTATCAGTCCGATATCGCTCCATCACGCGTCGAAGTAAGTAGATCGCTTCCATAGTCGACCTCCCAGGCATAAAACCAAATTGGTTATCCGTAATGTGAGTCTCTTTTCTTAGTCTTCGCTCAATTACTCTTTCCCATAACTTCATGGTATGACTCATTAGCTTAATTCTCCTATAATTCGCGCAATCTTGTATATCCCCCTTGTTCTAATAGATTGGAATTAAGGTGCTTCTTCTCCACTCGTCCGGCATTTTCTTCGTCCTCATAATCTCGTTGAAAAGTTTTGTGAGCCACCCAATTCCTCTATCGCTAAGACTTTTCCACACTTCGATAGGTATGTTGTCCGGCCCAACTGCCTTGCCATTACTCATCCTTTTCAACGCTTCTTTCACCTCGTGCTCCTGAATCCGACGATAATAGTTATAGTTTCGGTCCTCCTCTCTGATGTCTAACCTGTTAGAGTCTGGTAAGATCTCATATCCTTCATTAAATAAGTTGTGGAAATACTTCTTCCATCTATCCTTAATATCTCTCTCTTGCACCAAAACTATACCCTCTTCATCCTTAATACACTTCACTTGGTCCAGGTCTCTTGTCTTTCGTTCTCGTCCCTTCGCAAGCTTGTATATAGATTTCTCCCCCTCCTTGGTACCTAAAGATTGGTATAATCCTTCAAATGCTTGAGTTCTCGCTTCGCTCATTGTAATGCCCTCCTTTTTATTTAATTATTTTTATTAAGTTTGAGTCAATTTATGTGATTTATTTATTTATATGAGGTGTTAGTATTTTATTATGTGGCATTATTCTATTATTTATTAGAATATGAGAATTATTAGAGTAAGTAGATTTGGAGGTAGTTTTGAGATTAGATGTCTTTTTATGATTTAGTCGATTTATTTTGATGAGTGATATTTTGTTATGTTATATGTTGGTATTTACTAGAATAATATATATTTGTTATTTGTTAGAGATATATTTGTTATTTGGTGTAGAAATATATTTGTTATTTGTTAGAGATATATTTGTTATTTGGTGTAGAAATATATTTGTTATTTGTGAGAGATATATTTAATTTAGAAATAAATAAGATTATGAGGATTATTAGTGTGAGTGGATTTGGGGGTTAGAATAGAAAGAAGAATAAGTTGTTGGGCCTAAATAGATTTGAGAAGAATATTTTAGTATTATAAATAGAGAAGCTTAGGTTGGAAAGAGTTTATCTTAAACCGCTTTTTGGAAAAGAAAAGAACAAGAAAGTCAAGAGAAGAGGAGAATACCTTAGGAAAGAAGAACGCTGCTGCTGATTCAGGAATTAATCTAAGGTGAGGGTGAGACTATCTTGCATTAATATTAAGTTGTTAAATCATTAGATTGCATCTAACAAGTTGGGGAAAGTTTGTGAGAATTTGAGAATTAGGGTTTTGAGAGAGATTTGATGATTAGATGATGAAAACTTGTTGAATTGATGTAGAAATTGTATACAGTCCTTAGATAACCCATATGACGATTATTGGATGTAGTTTTGAGGTTAGAACCATGGAATTGGATGAGATGTTGGTGAGTTTAAGAATTAGGGTTTAATAATTGTAATAGGTTGTTAATAGATTTGAGAACCCTTTGAATTTGCATACAGTAAGTTGATGAATAATTAGTGTTCTAACGATAGGGTAATCATAGGGTAATGATTAGGGTCAAGTTTGGAGAGTATTGAATCGAATAAGAAGTGGAAAAGATTTCCCCAAAGCGAAATCGCAGCTGAACTGCGATTTTGCTGTCAATGTGCAAAATGCGTTTTTATTGTCTCAGTTTGACAAGTTTAAGTTCCGAACTGGGTTTAGGTGTAAACACGAAAGTTGTAGGTATGGATGTTAGCTTTCTAATGCCGTTGGTCTCACATCAATAGGATTTATAGAACTTGAGTTATGGTCAAATTACTGCACGTAGGTCACAGTGAATTTTTATGGACTTTCAGCACAACTTTTCCGAATTTAAAATAAAAACTGGTACTGATCGGTACAGAATTGGTCTTAGGCGTAAACATGAAAGTTTTAGATAATTTTGTTAGCTTTCTAGTGGCTTTGGTTTGACGTGAAAATGATGTTTGGTCTTTGAGTTATGATTAAAATACTACAGGGAGGTCTTTGCAAAATTGTACGGTGACAGCATTCTCTGTTTCATGTTTTTGCGTTTTGTTCATATGTTTCTGTTTTGAATTGATCTTTGTTGTAAACATGAAAGTTGTTGATATTTGTGATATCTTTCCAGTAGCTTTTGTTTGACATGAAAATATGTTGTGCATAATTTATTATGTTTTTACAAAGATACATAGTGAATTATTGTTGATGTTTAAATACGATGTTATATGAAGTTGTTTATGATTGATGAATATGATGTTTTAAGATGTTGTTTATTATCATTTGATATTGTTATATTATGATATGACATTAATTATTTATGTGATCCATATGTTGTCAAGATGCTAAGATGTTAAGACGTTAAGATGATAAGAGTTGTTAAGTCGTCGAGTCGTTATGAAGTCATCAAGTTGTTAAGATGTTATATTGTCAAGATGTCAAGATGTTAGGATGTCATAGATGTTCATGAAGTTGTCTAAGTTGTACGAAAGTTATGTCGTTGCATTAAAGTTGTGTCGTTGCATAGTCAGTGATGGGGGCTTAATGCCCGACAGGTTCTTTTATGACCTTAGCGATGGGGGCTAAATGCCCGACAGGTTCTTTATGGCCTTAGCGATGGGGGCTTAATGCCCGACAGGTCCAAATATGACCTTAGCGATGGGGGCTTAATGCCCGACAGGTCCAAATATGACCTTAGCGAAGGGGGCTTAATGCCCTGGTGGTACCACATGCATATTGAAGTTGTCGAAGTTGTCTAAGTTGTTGTCGAAGTTGTCTAAGTTGTTGTCGAAGTGGTCTAAGTTGTTGTTGAAGTTGTTGTTGCATTGTAGAGTCGTCATAACTTATATTTAATGATGATTTGATAAGTGATGTTCGATGATGATGTTTTGATTATGTTTTGATGATGATGTTTGATGATGATGTTGTTTATGATTGACGATGGTAATAATATGATATTAAATGAATATTAATGCTGATGTTATGATGTCTTGAATTATTGAATATATGATGATACTTAGTTATGATTTAATGATGATGTTTGTTTAAGAAGTTGATTATGTACTTAATTATGAAGTTGTTTTCGATAAATGATATGCTTTGATAATGATACTTATGTGAATTACATGTTGATGCTTATGATTGATATTGATGCTATGTGATGATTGTTGGTGACTATTATTTGATGTTATATAATGATGTTTAAGATTAGTAATTGATGATATATGAAGATGTTTATGATTAGTGTTATGATAGTTTATGACTAATGTAGGAAGATTAATGATACTAGTTAAGGAAGTTTAAGTTGTTAGATATGATTAATGAGTTATAAGATGTTTAAGTTGTTGAATGTACTTTATATGATTTATATGTTTAATATTTTTGTTTTGAGAAATCTCACCCCTCTGCTTGGAAATGTTGCTCTTCGTATGGGTAACTTGCAGGTAATCAAGATTAGAGGCGTCGTGAGTGGACTCCTCACATGTGTGTCTAGGTGCTCTGATACGTAACGGGATGGGACTTGACTTTACTTCTATTCCTTACGTATTGTTTATGAACTTTTATGAATAACTATTGAATTAAGACTTATGAGATTTTCTAATGAGGCCTGTGTGCCAAAGACTTTTTATGTTGAATGAACTAATTCCGCTGCGAAGTTTTGAATTACTTATGTTAAATGATTTTGAAGAATAAATTGTTATTTATTCAGTTTATGAATTTTTTTAAGAAGTGTAGCATTCCGTTTAAAGTTGAATTACTCTGATTTTTAATTATGAAATTTTTACGTTGGGAAAACGGGGTGTTACAATTGGTATCAGAGCAGGTCGGTCCGTCCGGCCAAGTAGATGAGTCGTTGTGTCGTGTCGTTATGTTTTCTAGTTAGTAGTTATGTTTTTATGTGATCATGTTTAACTGACTAACTTGATGTGGTTTTTGTGTTTTGTTTGAAGAAGTAATGACTAAATTTATTTTCTATTGTGCTTGAATTTCGAGGACGAAATTCTTTTAAGTTGGGGAGAGTTGTAATGCCCTCCTTTTTATTTAATTATTTTTATTAAGTTTGAGTCTATTTATGTGATTTATTTATTTATATGAGGTGTTAGTATTTTATTATGTGGCATTATTCTATTATTTATTAGAATATGAGAATTATTAGAGTAAGTAGATTTGGAGGTAGTTTTGAGATTAGATGTCTTTTTATGATTTAGTCGATTTATTTTGATGAGTGATATTTTGTTATGTTATATGTTGGTATTTACTAGAATAATATATATTTGTTATTTGTTAGAGATATATTTGTTATTTGGTGTAGAAATATATTTGTTATTTGTTAGAGATATATTTGTTATTTGGTGTAGAAATATATTTGTTATTTGTGAGAGATATATTTAATTTAGAAATAAATAAGATTATGAGGATTATTAGTGTGAGTGGATTTGGGGGTTAGAATAGAAAGAAGAATAAGTTGTTGGGCCTAAATAGATTTGAGAAGAATATTTTAGTATTATAAATAGAGAAGCTTAGGTTGGAAAGAGTTTATCTTAAACCGCTTTTTGGAAAAGAAAAGAACAAGAAAGTCAAGAGAAGAGGAGAATACCTTAGGAAAGAAGAACGCTGCTGCTGATTCAGGAATTAATCTAAGGTGAGGGTGAGACTATCTTGCATTAATATTAAGTTGTTAAATCATTAGATTGCATCTAACAAGTTGGGGAAAGTTTGTGAGAATTTGAGAATTAGGGTTTTGAGAGAGATTTGATGATTAGATGATGAAAACTTGTTGAATTGATGTAGAAATTGTATACAGTCCTTAGATAACCCATACGACGATTATTGGATGTAGTTTTGAGGTTAGAACCATGGAATTGGATGAGATGTTGGTGAGTTTAAGAATTAGGGTTTAATAATTGTAATAGGTTGTTAATAGATTTGAGAACCCTTTGAATTTGCATACAGTAAGTTGATGAATAATTAGTGTTCTAACGATAGGGTAATCATAGGGTAATGATTAGGGTCAAGTTTGGAGAGTATTGAATCGAATAAGAAGTGGAAAAGATTTCCCCAAAGCGAAATCGCAGCTGAACTGCGATTTTGCTGTCAATGTGCAAAATGCGTTTTTATTGTCTCAGTTTGACAAGTTTAAGTTCCGAACTGGGTTTAGGTGTAAACACGAAAGTTGTAGGTATGGATGTTAGCTTTCTAATGCCGTTGGTCTCACATCAATAGGATTTATAGAACTTGAGTTATGGTCAAATTACTGCACGTAGGTCACAGTGAATTTTTATGGACTTTCAGCACAACTTTTCCGAATTTAAAATAAAAACTGGTACTGATCGGTACAGAATTGGTCTTAGGCGTAAACATGAAAGTTTTAGATAATTTTGTTAGCTTTCTAGTGGCTTTGGTTTGACGTGAAAATGATGTTTGGTCTTTGAGTTATGATTAAAATACTACAGGGAGGTCTTTGCAAAATTGTACGGTGACAGCATTCTCTGTTTCATGTTTTTGCGTTTTGTTCATATGTTTCTGTTTTGAATTGATCTTTGTTGTAAACATGAAAGTTGTTGATATTTGTGATATCTTTCCAGTAGCTTTTGTTTGACATGAAAATATGTTGTGCATAATTTATTATGTTTTTACAAAGATACATAGTGAATTATTGTTGATGTTTAAATACGATGTTATATGAAGTTGTTTATGATTGATGAATATGATGTTTTAAGATGTTGTTTATTATCATTTGATATTGTTATATTATGATATGACATTAATTATTTATGTGATCCATATGTTGTCAAGATGCTAAGATGTTAAGACGTTAAGATGATAAGAGTTGTTAAGTCGTCGAGTCGTTATGAAGTCATCAAGTTGTTAAGATGTTATATTGTCAAGATGTCAAGATGTTAGGATGTCATAGATGTTCATGAAGTTGTCTAAGTTGTACGAAAGTTATGTCGTTGCATTAAAGTTGTGTCGTTGCATAGTCAGTGATGGGGGCTTAATGCCCGACAGGTTCTTTTATGACCTTAGCGATGGGGGCTAAATGCCCGACAGGTTCTTTATGGCCTTAGCGATGGGGGCTTAATGCCCGACAGGTCCAAATATGACCTTAGCGATGGGGGCTTAATGCCCGACAGGTCCAAATATGACCTTAGCGAAGGGGGCTTAATGCCCTGGTGGTACCACATGCATATTGAAGTTGTCGAAGTTGTCTAAGTTGTTGTCGAAGTTGTCTAAGTTGTTGTCGAAGTGGTCTAAGTTGTTGTTGAAGTTGTTGTTGCATTGTAGAGTCGTCATAACTTATATTTAATGATGATTTGATAAGTGATGTTCGATGATGATGTTTTGATTATGTTTTGATGATGATGTTTGATGATGATGTTGTTTATGATTGACGATGGTAATAATATGATATTAAATGAATATTAATGCTGATGTTATGATGTCTTGAATTATTGAATATATGATGATACTTAGTTATGATTTAATGATGATGTTTGTTTAAGAAGTTGATTATGTACTTAATTATGAAGTTGTTTTCGATAAATGATATGCTTTGATAATGATACTTATGTGAATTACATGTTGATGCTTATGATTGATATTGATGCTATGTGATGATTGTTGGTGACTATTATTTGATGTTATATAATGATGTTTAAGATTAGTAATTGATGATATATGAAGATGTTTATGATTAGTGTTATGATAGTTTATGACTAATGTAGGAAGATTAATGATACTAGTTAAGGAAGTTTAAGTTGTTAGATATGATTAATGAGTTATAAGATGTTTAAGTTGTTGAATGTACTTTATATGATTTATATGTTTAATATTTTTGTTTTGAGAAATCTCACCCCTCTGCTTGGAAATGTTGCTCTTCGTATGGGTAACTTGCAGGTAATCAAGATTAGAGGCGTCGTGAGTGGACTCCTCACATGTGTGTCTAGGTGCTCTGATACGTAACGGGATGGGACTTGACTTTACTTCTATTCCTTACGTATTGTTTATGAACTTTTATGAATAACTATTGAATTAAGACTTATGAGATTTTCTAATGAGGCCTGTGTGCCAAAGACTTTTTATGTTGAATGAACTAATTCCGCTGCGAAGTTTTGAATTACTTATGTTAAATGATTTTGAAGAATAAATTGTTATTTATTCAGTTTATGAATTTTTTTAAGAAGTGTAGCATTCCGTTTAAAGTTGAATTACTCTGATTTTTAATTATGAAATTTTTACGTTGGGAAAACGGGGTGTTACAATTGGTATCAGAGCAGGTCGGTCCGTCCGGCCAAGTAGATGAGTCGTTGTGTCGTGTCGTTATGTTTTCTAGTTAGTAGTTATGTTTTTATGTGATCATGTTTAACTGACTAACTTGATGTGGTTTTTGTGTTTTGTTTGAAGAAGTAATGACTAAATTTATTTTCTATTGTGCTTGAATTTCGAGGACGAAATTCTTTTAAGTTGGGGAGAGTTGTAATGCCCTCCTTTTTATTTAATTATTTTTATTAAGTTTGAGTCTATTTATGTGATTTATTTATTTATATGAGGTGTTAGTATTTTATTATGTGGCATTATTCTATTATTTATTAGAATATGAGAATTATTAGAGTAAGTAGATTTGGAGGTAGTTTTGAGATTAGATGTCTTTTTATGATTTAGTCGATTTATTTTGATGAGTGATATTTTGTTATGTTATATGTTGGTATTTACTAGAATAATATATATTTGTTATTTGTTAGAGATATATTTGTTATTTGGTGTAGAAATATATTTGTTATTTGTTAGAGATATATTTGTTATTTGGTGTAGAAATATATTTGTTATTTGTGAGAGATATATTTAATTTAGAAATAAATAAGATTATGAGGATTATTAGTGTGAGTGGATTTGGGGGTTAGAATAGAAAGAAGAATAAGTTGTTGGGCCTAAATAGATTTGAGAAGAATATTTTAGTATTATAAATAGAGAAGCTTAGGTTGGAAAGAGTTTATCTTAAACCGCTTTTTGGAAAAGAAAAGAACAAGAAAGTCAAGAGAAGAGGAGAATACCTTAGGAAAGAAGAACGCTGCTGCTGATTCAGGAATTAATCTAAGGTGAGGGTGAGACTATCTTGCATTAATATTAAGTTGTTAAATCATTAGATTGCATCTAACAAGTTGGGGAAAGTTTGTGAGAATTTGAGAATTAGGGTTTTGAGAGAGATTTGATGATTAGATGATGAAAACTTGTTGAATTGATGTAGAAATTGTATACAGTCCTTAGATAACCCATACGACGATTATTGGATGTAGTTTTGAGGTTAGAACCATGGAATTGGATGAGATGTTGGTGAGTTTAAGAATTAGGGTTTAATAATTGTAATAGGTTGTTAATAGATTTGAGAACCCTTTGAATTTGCATACAGTAAGTTGATGAATAATTAGTGTTCTAACGATAGGGTAATCATAGGGTAATGATTAGGGTCAAGTTTGGAGAGTATTGAATCGAATAAGAAGTGGAAAAGATTTCCCCAAAGCGAAATCGCAGCTGAACTGCGATTTTGCTGTCAATGTGCAAAACGCGTTTTTATTGTCTCAGTTTGACAAGTTTAAGTTCCGAACTGGGTTTAGGTGTAAACACGAAAGTTGTAGGTATGGATTTTAGCTTTCTAATGCCGTTGGTCTCACATCAATAGGATTTATAGAACTTGAGTTATGGTCAAATTACTGCACGTAGGTCACAGTGAATTTTTATGGACTTTCAGCACAACTTTTCCGAATTTAAAATAAAAACTGGTACTGATCGGTACAGAATTGGTCTTAGGCGTAAACATGAAAGTTTTAGATAATTTTGTTAGCTTTCTAGTGGCTTTGGTTTGACGTGAAAATGATGTTTGGTCTTTGAGTTATAATTAAAATACTACAGGGAGGTCTTTGCAAAATTGTACGGTGACAGCATTCTCTGTTTCATGTTTTTGCGTTTTGTTCATATGTTTCTGTTTTGAATTGATCTTTGTTGTAAACATGAAAGTTGTTGATATTTGTGATATCTTTCCAGTAGCTTTTGTTTGACATGAAAATATGTTGTGCATAATTTATTATGTTTTTACAAAGATACATAGTGAATTATTGTTGATGTTTAAATACGATGTTATATGAAGTTGTTTATGATTGATGAATATGATGTTTTAAGATGTTGTTTATTATCATTTGATATTGTTATATTATGATATGACATTAATTATTTATGTGATCCATATGTTGTCAAGATGCTAAGATGTTAAGACGTTAAGATGATAAGAGTTGTTAAGTCGTCGAGTCGTTATGAAGTCATCAAGTTGTTAAGATGTTATATTGTCAAGATGTCAAGATGTTAGGATGTCATAGATGTTCATGAAGTTGTCTAAGTTGTACGAAAGTTATGTCGTTGCATTAAAGTTGTGTCGTTGCATAGTCAGTGATGGGGGCTTAATGCCCGACAGGTTCTTTTATGACCTTAGCGATGGGGGCTAAATGCCCGACAGGTTCTTTATGGCCTTAGCGATGGGGGCTTAATGCCCGACAGGTCCAAATATGACCTTAGCGATGGGGGCTTAATGCCCGACAGGTCCAAATATGACCTTAGCGAAGGGGGCTTAATGCCCTGGTGGTACCACATGCATATTGAAGTTGTCGAAGTTGTCTAAGTTGTTGTCGAAGTTGTCTAAGTTGTTGTCGAAGTGGTCTAAGTTGTTGTTGAAGTTGTTGTTGCATTGTAGAGTCGTCATAACTTATATTTAATGATGATTTGATAAGTGATGTTCGATGATGATGTTTTGATTATGTTTTGATGATGATGTTTGATGATGATGTTGTTTATGATTGACGATGGTAATAATATGATATTAAATGAATATTAATGCTGATGTTATGATGTCTTGAATTATTGAATATATGATGATACTTAGTTATGATTTAATGATGATGTTTGTTTAAGAAGTTGATTATGTACTTAATTATGAAGTTGTTTTCGATAAATGATATGCTTTGATAATGATACTTATGTGAATTACATGTTGATGCTTATGATTGATATTGATGCTATGTGATGATTGTTGGTGACTATTATTTGATGTTATATAATGATGTTTAAGATTAGTAATTGATGATATATGAAGATGTTTATGATTAGTGTTATGATAGTTTATGACTAATGTAGGAAGATTAATGATACTAGTTAAGGAAGTTTAAGTTGTTAGATATGATTAATGAGTTATAAGATGTTTAAGTTGTTGAATGTACTTTATATGATTTATATGTTTAATATTTTTGTTTTGAGAAATCTCACCCCTCTGCTTGGAAATGTTGCTCTTCGTATGGGTAACTTGCAGGTAATCAAGATTAGAGGCGTCGTGAGTGGACTCCTCACATGTGTGTCTAGGTGCTCTGATACGTAACGGGATGGGACTTGACTTTACTTCTATTCCTTACGTATTGTTTATGAACTTTTATGAATAACTATTGAATTAAGACTTATGAGATTTTCTAATGAGGCCTGTGTGCCAAAGACTTTTTATGTTGAATGAACTAATTCCGCTGCGAAGTTTTGAATTACTTATGTTAAATGATTTCGAAGAATAAATTGTTATTTATTCAGTTTATGAATTTTTTTAAGAAGTGTAGCATTCCGTTTAAAGTTGAATTACTCTGATTTTTAATTATGAAATTTTTACGTTGGGAAAACGGGGTGTTACACTCATCGCCTTCTTAGCCTCTTTCCTAGCTATCTTATATTTATCCCAAGTTTCGGCATTTTTACACTTAGAATTATGCATACAATTCTGGAAAACCATGGACAGAAAGTACTAACAAAACAGATATATAAACACAATGCTCGGAGGTTCAGAAAAGGTTGCTTACCTGTACACGTCTCTTGTTCGCTCAATATCTCCAACATTAAGTTACACATGGAAAAATAATAAATACCACAAGAAAATGCATAATCACTAAATAATAAATAAAAAAACAGATATCAAAACAAAATTCAAATCAAACATACCACAGATAAATATAGCGCTGCCAGTATCGCTTCTCATCGGCTAGAGGAACATTAGCTATAGCTCTCTCATAAACCTCCATAGTTCTTTCCTTATTCCCGACACTCTCTTTCCATCTTATATAATCAAACCACAAATCATAATTCTACAGATTTTTCCTCACTTCATCTTCATATTGAAACCTTCTCTTCCCAACAATAGCATCCTCAATCCCTTCCCTATCACCATACTGTTTCTCAAATGCCACAAACTTCCCAAGGGCCCCCTACTACCCAATTCCTGTCAATATAATCAATTGGAAATTTATAAATACACATCGCACGCTCTGCCTCCTTACACCTTTCCACAAACTCCATAAAGTAAGAACTAACCTACAAATCAAAAAACGAAAACCCTATCAGATCACACAAATAAAAAAAAAAAGCCACATAAATAAAAATAAAATAAAATGCAATTTAGGTTTAGATATGAGAATGAAGAGTGAAAATTGTTCATCACATATAACGAAAACGTAGATCTAGATCTAGATCTAGAATGAAAACCTAAAACTGATGAAGATCTTGATCTAGATCTTCTGTTTCCTCTTCAATAGGAATTGATTCGAGTAGATTTGAAAAGTAATCAGGGTTCAAAATTGTTTACCTCTCTAGATTTGTAATCCACCGTTGATGAAAATGTGTAAAGAACAGCGTGAGTGATGGCAAGAACGACTACGGGAGAAGACGAAGAGAGTTGAGAGATTAGGGTTGAGTGATTGAAGCTTTGTATTGTTAAAAAACGTGAAAACTAGAAGCTTGAGAAAAGAACATTCAATTCGTCTGAGTGTGTTTTCTCGTATCTATCACCAGCACCTATGTGAAAATTTCACTAATATTACCAAATTACCACCGCGTATATTTTCCCTCAGGCATTAGTTCCACTGATGTGAAAACTCTTTAGCATTTATTTTTCCCTTCAGTCATTTCCTCAACTGATGGGAACAACTTCATCAAAGTTCGCTAAAATTTCAAAATTGCCACCGCGTGTCTTTTCCCCTCAGGTATTTCTCCACTGATGTGAAAACCCTGATGTCAAATGTATATTTTCTAGTTCATTCTTAAACTCTCTTAATTTTTTGTCCGTAATTGTATAAACTCGTTTGATTATGACATTATAATCAATAACACCATTGTAAAGGAGACAACCTTTGTACACTATACCTAGCTAGGCTTCCACTTCCAATTATTCGATTTTTATCAAAGTTGTTGGTTGATTTTTTAATACTGGCTAGAGAAAATTGATGGCATAACTCTTCTATTACTATTGGATTGTGCCTTGCATGCTTCCTAATCCAACGGTAGAAACCCAAATATTTGAGAAACATTGTTGTTAATTATTAATTCAGAATCAATATAACCTATGTATAGATGTCAACCTTCAATCTTCATTGCTAACTTTACCTGAAATGCATCAGAAACATGAATACACATCTTTAACAAATAGATTCTTTTGAGCACAATTCATCTGAAAATAGAAAGAGTGCTATATACATAATATAAAAAAACTCGTTAGACTTTTTTATGTATGAATTTGTTCTTAACAACAAAACTTTTTTCAAATTTAAATTTAAAAATGGTTCTCACCTCAAGTCCACAAGTTTCTGAGGTATTGCCGATTTGAGCCTAGGTGCGCCCTCACGGTTTTGTCATTTGTTATGGGCACATCGTTGAGTTGAGAAGTGTTACAAATGATTGAAAGTTAAGCTCTATAATCGCGTGAAGCGGAATACATAGTGGCAGGTTGTTGGATATAAACCAATACAGCTGCTAGTGGACAGTAAAATCCTCTAGGCTTTGAATAAACCATTAATTTAACCTCTCAACTAATTGTCTCCATAATTTAGTCTCTAAACTAAAATATATAAAATCCGTCGATTTAACTTTCGCATAGTAATCCTAATTATATTGAAAGTACAGTGATTAGTTTAGAGACAAATTGATAATTTATTCCAAATCATTTCATTATATTGGTTTTTAGATCTTAATTCAAGACATCTTTCCAGCTGTAACTGTACTAGAGTTACAAAATTAAATATCACTTCAAGCTAAGAAGCTACTCCCTCTGTTTTAAAATGAGTGTTGTTTTAGGTGTTTACACACATATTAAGAAATGCAATGATTAAAAGAAAGAGAATGGTTATTTTACCAAATTATCCTTATTAACTATTGGTTAGTTTTAAAAGTAATATTTTGGAAGTTGTGTGCTGAGTATTAATTGGAGGGTTCAATTGAAAAGAAAAAGTTATTATTGCATTGGAAACTGAAAGTGACATTCATTTTGAAACAAATTTTTTTGGCTAAAGCGACACTCATTTTGAAACGGAGGGAGTAAATATTACGAATATTTACATGATCCATCCAACAAAACATAATCTGGTTGTGAACAATGAAAGATGAATAAATTTAATTTTTTTTTTTTAAAGATGAATAAATTTAATTGAATAGCATTAATTTAAGAGAGCTCCTAATATGCACCCTTAGTTCAACCTACTACACTAGGTAATTAACCAGCTGATAAAAAAAATAAAAAAAAATTCAAAAAAAAATAATAATAAAAAGTTGCCCCTTTGCTTCAATATAGGACAGTGGCAAATCCAGATTCAGGTGCTAACCCTTTTCACAACTGCCTCCATCTCCCTTCATCATTAGTACCCTAACGCATGCACATTTTAAATATGCTAAGAGATTCAAGCTTTAATATTCACATTTATGAAAAATCATTTTTTATGAAGATGTGTAGATTACTTTCACACTATTTACTCTGCATCACTATTTCCACTCAATTCATTACTTCGCCTTTTCCAACTCTAAAGCTCGAAGGGGATTAAAATGAGTTTTCATCTTGTTTTGACATGGTTGAAGAGGTTTATAGCATATTTATTTAATTTAAGATAGAAGGTACTAAATCGGTTTTGTGAGCTTTCACTGAACCTGATTTTGCAAAGCTTTTAGCAGAAACTAGGTTATTAGCCGATTGCGAATATAGGGTATACTATTAACTGATACAGGACCGCTTCGGCAACAAAAAGTTGAGATAATAATTATTAAGCAAAAAAACAGGTTATCAAAATCTGAAAAGTGTTTGTATCTGTGATTACATCGAAGATGAGTAGATGATGCACTACATAGAGAAGAAGCCGTGGAAAGGAGCAGAAGAAAAAAAAAAACTAAGTTAACAAAATTGAAACGGACTATAGCCGGTTGTATTGGAGAGGACCATGCTTGGACCCTTTAAAAAGAGGTCCATATTAGGGGAACCCTTAATTTAAAGCGTTATATATATGAATTAAAATTTACCTTGATCAATCCCAAGCGCTATCAAAATGAAATTAATTGATGAAGCTTATGAGTGTTGTTCGATTCAATTTAATAATAAGTTTGTTGATGATGTTTTAGGGTCTCTCCTCACGTTTGATTTCAATCTAGTTTTCTCTTTTTTCAAGTTTAGACCCTCTATGAAATGATAAATAAAAAAAAGGGTTAATTATGTTTCTAGTCCCTATAAAATAGCGACCTTGTAAGTTTAGTCCCTACTTAATTTTAATAGCATTTTTAGTCCCTATAAAAAAAAATTTACTTATAATTTTAGTCCCTGCTAAAACAAAGTTTGATTAATTATCCTTAAACTCTTAAATTTTTGTACGATTTTTTTGAGACAAGATTAGAACACTATGAAAGGTTCGTTTACTAAAATTTAGAATTTTCTGACATGAAATGAATTAAATATGAATTTTTTAAAACGACAAAAGTTAAAGATAAAAAGTAATAAAATCTGGATGTAGAAATCAAATTTTGCAATAATTTTTTGCGGACGAACTTTTAGTAATGTTCTAAACATGTCTGCAAAAAATTGTTCAAAAATTTAAGAGTTTAAGCATAAATTAAACAAATTTGAATTGAGCAGGGACTAATACTCAGTGCAGAAAAACAAAATTAGGGACTAAAATGCTATTAAAATTAAATAGGGACTAAACTTACAAGGTCGCTATTTTATAGGGATCAGAAACATAATTAACCCTAAAAAAAACGAAGAAGCTTCAATTTTCTACTTTGACTTCCTCTACTCCTTCGAGACAATGGTCCCATTCCTTTAAAGAAGGATTGAAATTCTAACATGAGCATTCACACCTAACACCTCGTCTTTAATTACGCACTGCCAATTATGCCCTCTCCCTCCGTTTCAAAATATATGTCGTTTAAAATTTTTACACACATATTAAAAAAATACATTAATTAAAAGAGAGATATTATTTTACCAAATTAACATAATCAACTATTGGTTTGTTTTTCGTCAAAGTAAAAATAATACTTTTGAAGTGTCTGCAAGTCCTAGCTCATCTGGCAAAATGCCGAAATTGTTAAGCCGTACGCCATGATCGAAGTTCGACCTCGGTACCTCCACTTGTGTGTGTGAGTTTATAATGGCTTTGTCATTTCGTCTATCTACAACAACAACAAAATACTTTTGAAGTAATATATATAATATTAATTGAATGGTACAATTGAAAAGAAAAAGTTATTATTGCATTGGAAACAGCGCGACATTCATTTTGAAATATTTTTTAGCTAAAACGACACTTTTGAAATGGAGGGAGTAATACTTTAAAAAAATTTTTTTTAAGCAAAAAGATAATATCATAAAATGAAAATAGAAAGATACAAAGACTGGGGGGACATAGGACCTGACCCAGGAAAACCCAAACGGGAATACAACTTTAAAAGACAGCCTAGGTGTATCTACTTTAATCTATCCTAACAAAATTTCACTAATCATAGGCGCAATCCAGCGAACCAGCGTACGGGTACGAAACCAAATTACAAAAAAATAATGAAAAGTGAACAAATGCATAGAACTGTTAAAGTGTGGTTTTGACGAATGGATCGACTGCCAACACGGTAACAAAATCCAAGTGTCAACAGCTCCCTGAAAATCAGCAAGAATAAAAGCTCTTTCGAGCAAGCAACGCGTAAGAACTCAGATCGAGGGATGAGTCCGATACGTTTGTAACCAGACCCTTTCGGGTTATTGTAACCGACCCTTTCGGGTTTTTGTAACCGACCCTTTCGAGTTTTTGTAACCGAACCACCGCAACAAGCAGCTGCTAAATTCCAATACAAAAAGGCCAAAGTCTGATCCCACCAATCTAAGAACAATAACAAAACACAACAACAACATAAATAAAACACAAACACATAACAAAAAACCGAACAAAAGTAGCCTCCAAGAAACCCGAAACGATGGCAACGAAACAACAACCAAGGAATCTCTGCAGATCTCAACAGATCTGAAAGTAACCAGAAATCAGAGGTCGTTCAAGGTGATGATTCAGTGACGACCCACCACCGAGAAATCCGCAAACCACCACAAGGAAACTGTCAGCCAAACGGACGCCCAAACCTCCGGCGAGGTCAAGCCACACCTCACGAACACTCAAACCTTAGAAACACCCACAAATCTGGACAACCGTGAGTGTCCAAACCACCAACCGCCAACCACCAAAGCTGGAGTTGTTGACGGACGACGAGATCTGAGGAGGAACGAAGAAGGAGCCTGAAGGAAACACCGGAAGAGAGAGGACGCAACGGTGGTGCAGAGAAGAGATCTCGTTGCACCACCACCACCCCACCATCTACATGGTTACGTTGAAAAATTTGGAAAGGGGGAGCAGCTGTTGAAGTTGATGTGTTTGGCATTAGAGAGAAGGAGGTGGAAAAGTTCTAGAGAGAGAAAAGTTCTAGAGAGGAAAGGGGGAGCAGCTTTAGAAGAAAAATTAAAAATACTTTAGAAATATATGTTATACCCTAATTTTGGACCTAAAAATACTTATTCAATTCTTCTTTTCTTGCATTACAAGTCATTTGAACAGTCTCTAATCAATTACATCTTTCTTTGCATTTTATTTCAACATTACTTACAAAGTTCACATAAAAGGGCATTTTAGTCATTTCCTATGTCAAAATTTCTTTCAGTATTTTAAAAATTTGTTTGAGTCCTTTCAAATAGTTTGAATAATTCTTCATTTCAATTCTATGACAAAGTCCATTTTAAAATTGCATTTGAAGTCATTTTGAGTCAGTTTAGCCCCTAGGGGCATTTTAGTCTTTTCATGTGTTGAAGCTCTGTCTAATCTCTTAAAATCGTCTCTGAGTCTTTTAATTTTGCTTGTATAAGTTCTTGCTTTAATTCCCTGTTAAAAATCCATTTTAAAATTTGCATCTGAGTCATTTTTAGTCGTATTAGCCCCAGGGGCATTTTGGTCATTTCACACGAAATTTCGGCAGAGAGAGGTTACTTTAAAGTACCTCATTTAAGTAGTTGGTTCGTTTTAGTCCGTTTTGTCAATTTTAATCGTTTCACTTTACGTTATTTCCAAATTACATTTTTTACCAATTTTATTTTAATTACTTTTTAGTTCTTTTTCTATTTTTGCATTTTTAGTCCTTCAATTTTCCATAATTGCAAATAGGTCCAAAAGTTTGTTATAAGTTCAGTACACGTGTCAGTTTGTCATTTGTCCAGTCAATTACAAGTCCAAGTCCACGTGTCATTATCCTATTGGTCCAGTCATCACAAGTTGGCAGCCTATAAAAGGCCACTTCATCAGTCAAAGTCAGGGGTACCATTCACTTTCTGCCAAATCACCAAAAACAGATTCACCAATTCTCTCTCTTTTTTTCTCAGATCAAAAACACAAAAAATGGATGAATATTGTTGAAGATCACCAAGAACTTCAACAACTTCATCTTCAACATTCATAACCGTAACACATAACACACTCCAAAAGTTCCAGAATTCATCACTGAATCAACTAATCCTCAAGAACATTCAACAAATTTTCAGAAATCATCAGCATCAAGATTCGTCCCCTTTCCAAACCCTAATTTTCCAGAAAATCAATTCCACCATAAACAAACACAATTAACCATAAATTGCAACAAATTTGCAGAGATTCTCAGAGATTCGTTACGAATCATCATCACAGAACCTTTCACTTCGCAATTCAAGCGTAGAATTCCACGCGATCACGAAGGTTTTCGCATCTCAGAGAAGAAGAGGGAAAGAATCGAACGGTACCAGATTCGAACGAATTCACAGGGAAGAGACGTAAAACGAAGAAGGAAAAAGAACTGATTCACTTTCGGATTCGATCTCATTCATCAGAAGCAGCAAGAACGAATCTCGTGAAGTTCTCCTTCCTCCATCTTTCGGCAAGTTCAACGAGGTAAGCACCACTCTCTCTTCTTCCCTATCAATTCAAGTCCAAACATTCATAGATGTGTACATGATTCCATAGACCGGCGTAAATCCATTGATCTTGGAGTAGTTTTTTTAAAAAAAAAGTTCAAGAACGAAAATCCGTGAAGAACTTTGTAGATCTACGCCAATCTAGTGATTATCTTCGAAAATAGGTTTTAGTTTTGAAAAGAGGAGAGAAATAGCATTCAGAAAATGTAAAGTTTGCTCAGATCGGAGCATGTTGGAACTCCGACGTGGCGGCGCCACCGCCGGCCACCGCGTCGGAGAAGGAAGACCTCGTCGGAGAAGAGAGAGTCATTTGCAGACTCTCTCTCTCTACTTTTCGTTTTAGTGAGAGAAAGGGAGTGGGGAAATGAGCAATGGACCGGTTCAAGGCCTTATATAGGCCACTGAACCGGTTCAACCCATGGTTCCAACCCTAACCCGCCTTTTAAGCCCAGTTTTCATGCATGTTTGACTGTTTTGCTATGCACCCCCCTGTTTCCTACGTTTTTGCTGAAAATTGCTATATACACCCCTGCCTGTCCAAAATTGTTCATAAAAAAATCCTAAAAATTTTCTATGTGTTCTTGATCATTCTCTTGACATTTTTGTGGTGTTGTTATGTGTTAAATCTTGATTAAAAAATATGTAGTATATTCTTGTAAAATGTTTACCATTTTTTGTTAAAAATTGTGAAGTTTATATGTTCTTGAGTCTAAAAATCTTTTAAAAATTCTAAAAAAATTCATATACATTTCTTGATAATTTTGTAGTGTTTTTGTGATGATTTTTGCATATTAAAATTGATAAAGATAATGTGTTAATTTTCTTGCTATTTTGTGATGTTTTGTGTTAAAAATTGATGAAAATTTGCTTGATTCCAATTCCAATTTCTTGATGAATATTTGTGACCTATACCACTTGATCTTATGAAGTTTTAGCTACTGTTTGTGTGTGTTTCTTGCTGCATATGGATATGTGTAGTTAGTTTCTTGTGTTACAAGTCATGTAAATGTGTGTGAGTGGAAATAAAGTGCTAAAATGGACCTAAAAATGTGCCATAATCCTTGACTTGAATGTGCCCTATAATTCTCACACTCATAATACAATGAAGTCTTTGAACATTGCTCATAATAAGAGAATTATAGGTCATGTGCATATTGGGAAGTTATGGTAAACTTTTAGTATATTTTGACACTTTATTCTTGTTGATTTTACCACTTTTGTCTAACACTTTCTTGCCTTATTTCTTTATCCCATTGCATCTTGTGATACTAACCCTTTCATTTCATATTTCATACATTCCATAAGCATTTCAATCTTCATCTCACATTCTTGTTTTTTATCTTCCTACACTTTAGAATTCATGCAAAGCTTAGAATGTAAAGACTTAGGAATTTTGTAATCTTTTACTTTATGCCTTTAAATTTCTTGCAAGACCATAGAATGTATCTAGGCCAATGATGTAATAAGGACAATGGACTCTAATAATGTACACCGACACAAGCACCGACACATGCACACACATCACTTTAGGTATATGGCTAGAATATGCATGTTTAGATGTATGTTTAAGATTGTATGTTTAGATGAATGCTTAGGATTTACACTTAGAAAAACCATTTTCCAAAAAATATGAACAACATCACTCAAGTATTTTTCTTAACAAACCTTGGGATCAAAATCCCATTGTATTTTCCCTTTTCTTTTCTTAAATAAAAACTTAATGAATTTTAATCATACTTTGGCTTTCTTTTTGCAAATAACTAATTCCACCTCACAATTTTACAATCTTATGCCCTTGAGGCCTCTCTCTTATTCTTCAAATTCCCATTTTCAAACTTAAAATCAACCAACAAAAACAAAAACATTTTTGGAAGAGAACTACGGTGGATTTGATCCCTTAAACGGGTACGTAGGCAAGGAATCAAAATTCCTTCAATTCAACTAAAATAAAAATTCAAACACTTTCTTCTCCCTCCAATTCTTCACTTAGCAAACTTTAGGTGTAAATATCATTTCAAATAGCATTTAAAAAATAAAGCGCGCGCGTAGAAAGTAAAGACGGTTCCTATAGGATACTATAGTCGTTATGGGTGCCTAACACCTTCCCGTAGCGAAAACAACTCCCGGACCTCGATTCTCAAGGGTTTTGCTTACTTTTTTCCCTTCCCAAGAAAAAATAAGATATCACCGGTTAAAAAGGTTCAAACGTAATCAATGTTTGACACCCGAAAACCAAGATAAAACAGCTGGCGACTTCACTGGGGAGATTCGAGAGTTACGCCTAGTCTTTAGTTCCACGCTTGCGCTTTCGTTTTTACTTGCTTCTTTTTGTTTTCTTATGTGAATAAATGTTTAAATTCATGCAAACGTGTGGGGTGAGAATATCAAAAGTCCTACACCCGGGCTGAGTGAACTTAGGATTTAGGAGGGATATAATCGACAATTCATTCCGGGGGTTGCCTCGTGTTTTGGATTATGCGATCAATCCCACATAGCTGAGGCATTTTGGGGGTGATGTTGTCGGTGCGTGTTGTCGCGTTTAGGCACTTTGCTTCTAATTGTTCTATGACGCTATGAACCGTAGATAACCAAACCCATCCATGGCCATTTTCTAGGATGTAGTGCGGAGGCTAAACCGAGTGTTGTCTCGAATTTTAGTCGTCACGCGATACTACACTCAAGTTAGACCTTCTTACGGATAATCATGGAGCGAGTGTTTGTCTCGTGGCACCATGATATACGTCGGAGAGGTTGCAACTTGGGAACCCTTTTAGAACCCGGTTACTATATCCTAAAGCCCTAGATTCACCGGACACCGTGTCCACCCATGACTCCTCGACTTTGAACTTCAACCCACCATGTTTTCTCCGAACTTGAACATAATCATGCATACATGCATAAACCTTTTTTCCATGCATTGTTATCGAAGGGCTTAGACAAATTGAATTTGTAAACATTGTAGGAATGGGAAAGACTAAGTCTTACAAGTTCAAGGAAGCGGATCTGGCTAGTTTGAGAGATTTGGCACTCAAGATCGAGGATCCGACTGGTTTCCGACATCGTTACGGGGCTTTACTTACTCTTCTCCAGACTAATGTGGATGAGAAGCTTGTGCACACTCCAGTGCAATTCTATGATCGGGACTATCGGTGCTTCACTTTTCCCGACTTTCAGTTAGTGCCCACACTCAAGGCTTATTCGTGCTTGATGGATCTATCTATTGCTAATGGGGTACCCTTCGCGGGACTTGAGCATCCTCCTACTTCTTTGGTTATTGCTAAGGATCTCCATCTTACAACCTCCGATGTTTCCAAGAATCTTGTCACTAAGGCTCGCATCCGAGGGTTCACTTCAAAGTATCTACTTGAGAAAGTCAACCTCAAGACCACTTGTCAGGACACTCTCGAGGCTATTCTTGCACTCCTCATCTATGGGCTTATTCTCTTTCCAAATCTTGATGACTTCGTGGACATGAATGCTATTATGATCTTCCACTCCAAGAATCTGGTTCCTACTTTGCTAGCTGACACATATCATGCTATTCACGATCGTTCCGGCAAGGGTCGTGGGTACATTCTTTGTTGTGTGCCTCTACTCTATAGGTGGTTTATTTCGCACCTTCCGAAGTCTTTCCACGACAATCCGGAGAATTGGTCTATTTCACAGAGGATTATGGCTCTCACTCCTAATGAAGTGGTTTGGCTCACTCCCGCTTCTAGAGTCAAGGAAATCATCTTTGGTGGTGGGAAGTTTCTTAATGTACCTCTTCTTGGTACCCGGGGTGGAATCAACTATAACCCGGAGCTCGCCTTGCGACAATTTGGTTTCCCGATGAAAGAAAAGCCCATCAATCTTGCTACAGCTCCTTACTTCTTTCACTACTCCAATGCTCCCACGGGAATAAGAGACGATTTCATGGAAGCTTGGTCCAAGCTTCGGAAGAAAGAGGTAAAGCATATGGGTGTAAGGTCCGGTGTTGCTCATGAGGCCTATACACAGTGGGTGATAAACCAAGCTGAGGAGATTGGTATGCCTTACCCCTCTATGAGATATGTGTCTGCATCTATTCCTACCATGCCTCTGCCTCTACTCCCACCTACCCAGGAGATGTATCAGGAGCATCTAGCTATGGAGAGTCGGGAGAAGCATCAGTGGAGGGCTAGATATTATGAGGCCGAGAACTTGATTATGACTTTGGATGGAAAAGATGAGCAGAAGACTCATGAGGTCTTGACACTAAAGAAAGAGTTAGCTAAGGCTAAGAGAGAGATTGAAGAGAAAGATAGGTTGCTTATGAGAGACTCCAAGAGGGCTAGGGGTGCCCGTGACTTCTATGCATGATACTGCAGCTATGAGTCTGAGTCTGAGGATGATGTTTCTACTTCCTATGCTTGAGGATCTCTATTTCCTGTTGTTATTTCCATTTGTTTATGTTGTTTTACATTTCAAAGTCTATCCCTTGGCTTAGCATTTCAAAGGGAACCGTCTTGTAAAACTATATGTTGGTTGTTTGTTTCCCGTTTATGTTAATTGTTGTTTAGTAATGTTTACAAGTTTCTAATTTGTCTAAAACCCTTCGATAACACAAAAAGAGTCTTTTGCATATGCATTAACCCATTTCATGCATCATATGCATTCATTGGTCACAAAAAAAAAAACTTCTCTCGTACTCATTGCCTCCTGGTTTTGTCCGCCGCAGTCTGAAAAGTGGCTCGTGCTCGCAAAGTTTACCAACCAGATAGAATTCATCACACAAGATTTCACAAGAGAAGAATTATGGCTAACTTTGAAGAAGAAAATGCTCAGCTCCGTGCCGAATTGGCCGCTATGAAAGAAGACTTGGCTAAGGCTCATGACGCTATGTCCACCATGATGGCTGCACAAGAACAACCAGCCACATCTGTTCCAGTTTCTACTGAAGGGATTCCCTCTATCCCACTATCTACCGTGGCTACTGATTCTCGGTTTGTTATGCCCAATGGGCGTCCTTATGGGCTCTCAGCTTACTATTCTCCTAATACTGCTGCTGGTGTCTCTGGTTTTGCTGGTCAAGGACAGATTCCTGTATCCACCTCTATGCCTCAAGTGACTACTGTTGTTACCGACCCTATTGTACACACTGTGCAACAAGTGATTGATGTCGATACCCCGCGTGGACAAGACCCTGTAATGGAAGCTATGAGAAGACAGTTAAGAGAGTTAGCTGGAGAACTCCGTGAGGTCAAAGCTAACCGCGGGAATGGTGATCCTGCTAAAGCTCGTGATCTATGCTTGGTATCCCGATTTGAGGTTCCTAAGAAATTCAAAGAGCCAGAATTTGACAAATACAATGGGACTTCTTGTCCACACAACCATGTCATCCGGTACGTCCGAAAGATGGCAAACTACGCAGATAATGATGCTCTGATGATCCACTGCTTCCAGGATAGCTTGGCAGATGATGCAGCAGACTGGTACACTAGTTTGAGCAAAGACAACATCCATACTTTTGAGGAACTCGCTGCCGCTTTTGAAAGTCATTATGAGTTCAATACCCGCTTGAAGCCAAATAGGGACTCTCTTAAGTCCTTGTCTCAGAAGTCATATGAAACCTTTCGTGAATATGCTCAGAGGTGGAGAGGGGCAGCTGCCCGTGTTTCTCCTCGACTCGATGAGGAAGAATTAACACAGACATTCCTGAAGACTTTGAAGAAGGAATATAAAGAAAGAATGATAGTCTCTGCTCTGAACAATTTCTCCGACATGGTTACTATGGGAACTCGTCTAGAGGAGGCTGTCAGAGAGGGTATCATTGTTCTTGAAAAAGGTGAATCTTCAACCAGTGCACCAAAGAAGTATGGTAATGGCCACCACAAGAGGAAAGAATCTGAAATAGGGATGGTATCTGGTAAGCCATCTGCAGCTGCTACACAATTACCCTTGCCCTATCAATACATGCAGTACTCCCAACATCCTTTCTTCCCGCCATTCTACCAGCAATATCCTCTGCCACCGGGTCAACCACCAGTGCCCGTTAATGCCATTGCTCAACAAGTACAACAACAGCCTCCTGCTCAACAGCAGCATCAACAACAGGGTCCTCGGCCCAAGACTTATTTTCCACCAATACCAATGCGGTATGCTGAACTGCTCCCAACTCTACTTGCTAAGGGACACTGCGTCACTAGACCAGGCAAGCCTCCGCCTAATCCTTTGCCTCCCAGGTTCCGACAGGATCTTACATGTGAATTCCATCAGGGCGCTCAAGGCCACGATGTTGAAGGTTGCTATGCTCTGAAATATATTGTGGAAGACCTGATAGAAAAAGGACGGTTGACTTTTGAGAATAGTGTTCCTCATGTTCTTGACAATCCACTTCCAAACCATGCTGCTGTTAACATGATCGAGGCTTTCGAAAGAATCCCCGTTCCTCAAGAGGATCCCATGTTGGGTGTCCGCAATGTTGTTACTCCCTTGGTACCGCTACATGTCAAGCTTTGTCAGGCTTCTTTGTTCAATCATGATCATGCTTCTTGTTCAGAATGTCTTCAAAATCTTATGGGCTGTTGTGTGGTGCAAGATGATATACAGAGCCTGATGGATGACAAGTATTTGATTGCCAGTGATGTTTGTGTGATTGTGCCAGTGTTTCAGGATTCTCCTGTTGAAACTGCATCTCAGACAAGGAATGTTGAACCCTTAGTGATCAGGTTACCTGGTCCAGTATCTTATGCCTCTACAAAAGCAATCCCTTACAAGTACAATGCAACCATGATTGAGAATGGAGTGGAGGTGCCTCTGGTATCCCCAGCTACAGTTGATAACGTTGCTAGTGAAATTACAGCTCTGAGAAGTGGAAAAGTCTGTCCACCCTTGTTTCAAAAGAAGGTGGTTACACCTATTGCCACAATAACTCCACCAGTTGCTCCTCCTGTTGACAAGAACCCCGGCCCATCAGGCCAATCTATTGAAGAGTCTAATCTGGATGAAATTCTAAGGCTTATCAAAAAGAGCGACTATAAAATTGTTGACCAGCTGCTACAAACTTCGTCAAAGATATCCATCTTGTCTCTGCTTTTGAGCTCAGAAGCTCACAGGAAAGTGTTGATGAAAGTACTGGAACAGGCCTATGTTGATCATGAAGTCTCTGTGGATCAGTTTGATGGAATAGTGGGTAACATTACTGCTTGCAATAACTTGGGGTTTGGTGACGATGAACTCCCCGAAGCAGGGAAACACCACAACTTGGCTCTGCATATCTCGGTACACTGCAAGTCCGACATGATATCCAATGTGTTGGTGGACACTGGATCATCCTTGAATGTAATGTCGGAATCTACACTAAGGCAGTTGAGTCATCATGGAATCTCCTTAAGGGGAAGTAGCTATCTGGTTAAGGCTTTCGACGGATCTCGTAAGGATGTTCTTGGGGAAGTAGACCTCCCAATTACCATTGGTCCGGAGACATTTCAGATTACTTTCCAAGTCATGGACATCAATGCTTCTTACAGTTGTCTCCTCGGAAGACCGTGGATTCACGACGCTGGAGCAGTAACTTCTACATTGCATCAGAAACTCAAGTTCGTGAGGAATGGTAAGATTGTCACTGTGCATGGTGAAGAAGCATATCTGGTTAGCCAAGTGTCATCTTTCTCTTGTGTTGAAGCAGGGTCCGCTGAAGGGACGTCATTTCAAGGCTTGACTGTTGAGGGTGCAGAATCCCGGAGGGCTGGTACTAGCATGGCTTCATTGAAAGATGCCCAGAAGGCTGTTCAAGAAGGGCAAGCTGCTGGCTGGGGCAAAGTGATTCAGATTTTGGAAAACAAGCGTAAAGAGGGCCTTGGATTCTCCCCAACCTCTGGTGTTTCAACAGGAACTTTCTACAGTGCTGGGTTTATTAATGCTATTGCTGAAGATGCTGCTGAGAGTAGTTATGTGCCTACATTTATTGTACCAGGAGGCACTGTGAGAAATTGGGAGGCCATTGATGTTCCTTTAGTCATGCATGCTTCCATGTAATGTGTCTTGTTGCTCATGTTTTTCTTTGTTTTCAAAATAACAATCCTTTCGCTCTGCCCAAGGCGAAAGTGATATCATTGTAAGGGCATGTTTGTTTCGGCATTGCCGTTATCAATAAAAAGTTGTCGTCTTTCTCATGACTCTTTGTTTTTTTTACTTTTTAGTGCCTTTTTCTTGGAAATAATGGTAATGCCAGAAAAAACCAAAATATCTGTATTTTTCTTATTAATTTCAAAAATCTGCATGAAAAACTTTTTTCTAAAATCATCCCAATCATATTATGCAGATTGAACCACAATAAACCCGTCGAACACAGTGACCCTATGGTTCCTCCAAATTTTGAATTCCCTGTATATGAAGCTGAAGATGAAGAAGATGATGAAGAGATACCGCATGAGATCACTCGACTGCTTGAACAAGAAAGAAGAGCCATTCAGCCTCACCAGGAAGAAATTGAGCTTATCAACCTGGGTACTGAAGAGAACAAGCGAGAGATCAAGATTGGTGCTGCACTTGAGCCAGAAGTGAAAAAGAAGATCACTCAGCTTCTCCATGATTATCCAGATGTCTTTGCATGGTCCTATGAAGATATGCCGGGTCTAGATCCCAAGATTGTGGAACATCGGATACCGATAAGACCTGAATGTCCTCCTGTCAAACAGAAATTGAGAAGGTCTCGTCCAGACATGGCTCTTAAAATCAAGGCTGAGGTGCAAAAGCAGATTGATGCGGGTTTCCTCATGATAGCTGAATATCCTGAGTGGATTGCCAACATTGTACCAGTACCAAAGAAAGATGGGAAAGTCCGAATGTGTGTTGATTACAGAGATTTGAATAAAGCCAGTCCAAAAGATAACTTCCCATTGCCTCATATTGATGTGCTTGTAGACAGTACTGCTCAATCCAAAGTATTCTCCTTTATGGATGGTTTCTCTGGCTATAACCAGATACGAATGTCTCCTGAAGATAGAGAAAAGACATCCTTCATCACTCCATGGGGAACATTCTGTTATAAAGTGATGCCGTTCGGCTTGATAAATGTTGGTGCTACCTATCAAAGAGGTATGACAACTCTGTTTCATGATATGATTCACAAAGAGATTGAAGTATATGTTGATGATATGATTGTGAAATCGAGTAATGAAGAGCAGCATGTTGTGTATCTGAAAAAGATGTTTGAAAGATTGAGAAAGTACAAGCTGCGGTTGAATCCTAACAAGTGCACATTTGGTGTAAGATCTGGAAAATTGCTAGGCTTCATTGTCAGTCAAAGAGGCATTGAAGTGGATCCTGACAAAGTCCGAGCCATCAGAGAGATGCCGGCCCCTCAAACTGAAAAGTAAGTCAGAGGTTTCCTCGGACGTCTGAATTATATTTCAAGATTCATATCTCACATGACTTTCAAAAGCATTTAAAAATAATTGCAAGAAATTAAAGACGCGCGCGCGTAGAAATTAAAGACGGTTCCTATAGGATACTATAGTCGTTATGGGTGCCTAACACCTTCCCGTAGCGAAAACAACTCCCGGACCTCGATTCTCAAGGGTTTTGCTTACTTTTTTCCCTTCCCAAGAAAAAATAAGATATCACCGGTTAAAAAGGTTCAAACGTAATCAATGTTTGACACCCGAAAACCAAGATAAAACAATATACTCATACACTCTTACAATAAACTATAACAACACTAGCCACATCAAATAATAAACAAAAATGTCTTTTTTCTTCTTTTAAAAAATAGACATTTTATTATTTTAACAACAACATGTAGCCCTAAAATATTTTTAAATATAACAACAACAACAAGTTATAAAATATTGGCTAAATTATATTTTCATCCTTTCAGATATTTTATAGTTTCACTCTAGTCCTTTAAAATAAGTTAAGGAATTAATCATGAAACATAAAAGGAAAAAAATGTGATTTAGCCAAAAATCATTTCATTCGAAAACATGATCTACAATGTCTGACGCAGTCGGAAGCGTAGCGTAGGTTAGCAAGCACTAAACCTAGATTGAAAAGAGACAAGTTTGCAAGCGACAAACTTGTGAAAATATGGTTCTGGAATCCACCAGAAATTGAGAAAACTCTCTAAAATATTATTGAATGAATAAAAGTTATCTCTTAGGCTACAACTGTTAAGCTTAAATAGAGAAATAACAAACTCTAATAGGTCGAAAATAACAACCTGAAAACAAAACAAACAAATAATAAAACTAGACTAAAATAATAAAATACTATGGAAACCCTACATTACAATGTCTCTAAGTTGCACTTCTAAGATGTCACTAAATTTCTTCACATGAGCTCTTTCTAGCACCATAGCAACTTCCATACCACAATATTCATCCTTAGAATCAGAAAGACAAAAGGCACTTAATTCATCATTATTGATAACATCAGTCAAAACAGGCTTCCCCAATCCAAAGTCAGTTTCATACACATCAAACTTTGGTGAACCTATAACACGAATCATATTCAAAGACTTGTTAAACTCTTTATCTTTTTTTAAAGGATCTTTCAAACTTATTTCTCTTCCAATAACATTTGCTGCTTCACATATACCATTTTCTCCCAATAACTTCCTCTTTGGTAGTGTTGCAAGACAATATGACAAACAATTTCCAAAATATGTGGAAGGAATTGAAAGTTCAAAACGATTACGCAAATCCATTAGAAATCCAAAACAATGAATGTCTTCAAAATCAACGTCTGATGGAGAATTCTCTATTACCTATGGGAAAAAAAAAACAAGTGTAAATACAATATCTATATAGTAAGATAAAATTTATTCAAAATTAATTTACTTAAAAATAATTAAATATAAAAAAGTTAAAATATGTTTTTGCTTCTTACAAATAATTTATTTTTTTGGTTTTTAGTTCTTGTAAAATATGTGATATATTTTTAATTATTAAGAATAAAAAAAATTACAAGAGCTAAACACAAAAAATTATATATTTGCAAAAACTAAAATTATATTCACATTTATAGAAGAAAAAAAATGTGATATCAATTGATTGAATTTTGTGCACTACTAAAAAAGGTATAAAGTATTGGAGTGTTCACCTTGCCTGAGAAATCGTCTAGTGATTTTAACTTTACAATACAAACCCATAACAAAGAACATGCAACAACAAAGGTTGACAAATGAAATGTTTCAAGACCAATATTTTGACATTTTGTAACAACCCATTTCTTCAAATTTTCAGCTTGATGACGTGTCAAATTAAATCTATAACGAACCATGTTGTTTTTAGAAGTAGCATGGTCATGGGTGGAGGTAGTAGATTCTAATGATTTTGGTGGACAATTCCATAGTTGTTCTAAGATGCTTTGTTTAAGGTTTTTTGGATCTTGAATGATTTCCCTTTTGTGTAATGGTAATGAAAGAGAAGAATATTCTAAGTTTCCTTTTGAAAGTGAAGACCAAAATTTAATAAAATGATGAAATGATTTACCATCAGCAATTTCGTGTCTAAAAGTGATACAAATAGTAAATCCTGAGTTTGGAAAAATAGTGATTTGAATGGCCATTGTTGGGATACACAATGTTCCGTCTTCTAAAATACTTGGTGGAGGAATCAAGGGGACAAAAGGAAATGCAATTGTTAGATCTTTTGGTGAATTGGATATGAGGTGGTTGAAATTTGATTTGGATTCACAAATTGTTAATGAGATGGAATCACCTTGAGAGTAGAGAATGTGAGGGGTTTGAGGCTTAGGAGGGAAGATGATTTTAGAGGAGAAAGGGAAGAAATGTTGGAGAGTGAGGGAAAGAGAGTTTTTGAGAATTGGTAGTGAAGTTTGAAGGAAGTGTTGTGTTGAATGAGGGAAGTTGTAGTAGAAAATTCTTTTCACATGGGGGCAGTGAAACCAAGGGAGGTCAAGGTGACTTAATGGAATTGTGATTGAAGAAGGAAGAGAACCTTGTGGTGGACTCACTTGGTATTGATGTATGACCTTCACCTCTTCATCCATGGAAACAAACGTTTTTCAATTTGTTTAGAGAAAAGATATTATGTTATATAGCATAGTAGCAAATGAATCTTTGTTTCAATTTATAGATGAGTTAAGGGGTGGGCATAGTAGTAAATTGATTGTATCCTCTCTCTATCTTATATTTTTGGTTTAATACATCATTTCGTCCATTAACTTATTTTTGGTTTTCACTTTGGTCCCTTAACTATAATGTGTCTCAATTTGGTCTCATAGATCTTCTATCGTTTACTATTTTTGTCCTCTTCGTTAGTTTTTTAATGTATATTATTCTTGATATCATTTTAACCACTTGATTGCAAGTCTATACTATATAAGAGTGAACCATCAACACTTGATTTTTTAAGGTTTCTTCATCTTCTCTCTTCATCTTCTTTATTCCTTTGTTCTATGAATAAGTTTTATAGTTTTGATTTTCTAATTTTTTTAAGATGATGAATGAGTTTTATTTGGGGATGAAGAAGAACGATAGGGAAGAAGATGGAGGACATATGGAAGAAGATGAGGATTAGGTGTTTGTGGTTTATTATAAGCTACAATATATCTTTCGTGATCCAACGGTCTCCATTAAAAAAAGATCAAACCTTATAAATAAAAGATTTAATAAGGTCTATGGTGGACCACCTATAAAGTTGGTTCACCTTAGACATTTAAGGTTAAAAACTATCAGATAGGACCAAAATAGTAAACGACAGAAGATTTATGGGACCAAATTGAAACACTTTATAGTTAGGGGACCAAAATGAAAACCAAAAATAAGTTAATGGACGAAATGATGTATTAAGCCTATTTTTTTGTGTCGGGGTTTGAAGTTTGAACCCCAGACTTTACATATATTATGCATTATCTCTACCAACTGATCTAAGCTCACAAGTACCTCTCTAGTCCATTACCTCTCTCTTTAATGTTCTGAATAATAAAAAGTTTCTAAAACCAATAAAATATGAGTATTTATAAACGTACTTTATATTTTAAATACTTCATCCGTCTCAAAATAACAGTCGTTTAAGGTCTGTGTATAATTTTTAAGAAAATAATTAATTGTGTTGATTTTAACGATAAAATTATTATCATTTACTAATGAATTATAGTTAATGAAGTACTCCCTCCGGTCCTTATTATAAAAAACAACCAAAAAAACAACAAAACCAATGCAATCTTTAATTAATGTAACTTTTTGAATATTTTTACAAATATGCCGTCATAAAAAATTGTGACCCATTAAATACACAAACTAATATTCAAAAAAAGAAACATTAAATAAGGGATAAAAAAGTCTTTTAAACAATAACTACACCTTAAAAGATGTGACATTTTCTTATAAATAGGACCAAAGTTTGTTTTGAAAATTTTCTTATAATAAGAACCGGAGGGAGTACTATAAAAAAAAGAAAAATGTTAACGAGTGCCCTCAGGACACTTTTTAAGCACTTTCAATAAATAATGGTATAATAATGAGAAAACAATCAATGTTGCATTGATATTCTAAAATGACAATTATTTTGAGATCGAAAAAATGTTAAAACACGTGTAGATGGAAAAAAAATGATGGTGCATGAGCTATAATCCAATGTAACAAGAATTTTGCTCTTCTCCCTGCAAGTTTCGCTCCCACCCAGCCAAATTGACCAAAATACCCCTGTGTTAACGCATGTGTAAAATTAACTTGACTTAAAATTACGTTTTTTTACACATGTGTGACTTAAGTCACGCCGCATGAGTTAACTCACGCGGTGTTACACCATGCGCTGACATAATTGATTTTTATATAACTGATTTTGTGAGAATTGATCTATGTTTGGATACAATAATGCAGAATTGATTAAACAGACTGAATGTTATTTGAATAGTTTGATCAAAATTGCTTTTGAATATATTACTACTAAAACAAACATAGTTAAATACAAATAAATAAACATAGTTGAATGTATATATAGATCAATACTAAATGTAAATATATTATTTCATTTTTTTATATATTAATTTAAAAATAATAAATACGATCATTAAATCACTATCACTGATTAAATAATGGCCAGAAAGAAAATCACAAGAATATTAGTGTTCATGCAACTGGACTATACGACTCGTTGTATTCAACATGGTTGCCCAACAAAAATTGTAGATGCATCAAAATTCATGTTGGCCAATACATAATTGATAAAAGGCAAAAGAAGAAAGAAGAATTGGTGAAGGGCAATGTTGGAAAGTAATGAGCTCTAATAACCAAAGTATAAAATTGAAGGCTAAATTGCATTTTTAGTCCCTTAACTATTTAGGTAGTATTGCTTTGGTCCCTTAATTAAAATTCGATTTATTTTGGTCCCTTAACTTCTCCCTGTTAAACATGTTGGTCCTTTCCGTTAGTATTAATTCAAAAACGTTAGATTTTCTTCATTTTCTTCTGAAATTTTTCCGGGATTCTTGTTGTTGAAGGTTGATGGAGAAGATATGAAGATGAAAAGTGGAGTAGAAGATGAAGAAAACCTAACGTTTTTTGAATTAAAACTAACGAAAATGACCAAAATGTGTAACAGAGAGAAGTTAAGAGACCAAAATAAATCGAATTTTAATTAAAGGACCAAAACGATACTACCTAAATAGTTAAGGGACCAAAAATGCAATTTGGCCAAAATTGCATGTAGAATTGATTCTACCAAACTCAAAAGCTGGGATTCCTAGCTTCAAGGAGAATATCTAGTTGAACCAAACAAGCACTAAGATATTATTGTAGATTTTGAAGGTGAGAAAAACACAAGAAGGGGGGTTGAATTGTGTTTTGAAAAATTCTTCGTTTCTCGTAAACAACTGAACACACTGATCAGAAGCTAAGTGAGACAGCTTCTGAAGTGATTATCAGAATCTATATGCAGCGGAAAAAACAGAGAGAGAGAGAGAAGAAGAAAGACACAAAGCAGTTATACAGGTTCCTTCCACAAACCGGAAGTAGTCCTGTCCCCCTTGCACTTCCAAGGAGAGTTCACTATGAGTAATATCTGATTGCAAATGCTCAAGCACACAAGCAAGAGACTTCCAATGCTCAAGAACACAATCAAGAGACTTCCTGCTCAAGCACAACTGCAAGAGACTTCCTAACTAAACAAAATTACACAGAAAATTGTTTAAGATTGAACACTTGATATACAATCAGAGGTGCTCACAATACAAATCAGATACAGACTCAATGGACTTAAGAAATTCTAAGATATGACTTTGAGACGCAGAAATTCTAAGTGAATGCAGAACAATTTCAGCAGAGGTTTGGTACTTGTGAAAATCTTGTAAGTCTTTCGTTCAGCGTTCTTGCATTACCAAAACTCTAAGTCTTCACTCCTTTATATAGAGGTGTGAAAGAGACGTTGTGAAATTGCCAGCACACCAAAGAGTCGTTGTTGAAGCTTGATCTTTCACCAATGATATATTGCCTGATTTGGTTGTTGTCCTATGAAGAACAAATTTGAAATCCATTCCTTATCCAAAGGAACATATATGCTGGCGAAACCGTATTCTGGAGTTGTTTTCTTGTCTTGTAGCGTGGGCACAAAACAGAGTAGTGGAGAACGTGGTTGTACAATTCGTACAAAGTACAATGTCAACGCTTTCGTCCAAATTGCAAGCACAAGCCTTCAAACACCTTTGAAATGACCGTTGCAAACTTCCACTAATCCTTTGTTTGTGTTTTCGAATCCAATAGACAGCTTTTGCATTGATAATTCTTCAATTCTTGAATCTTTTGCAAATCCAGTTGAGATCCAGCTTCTGGTGAAATAGCTTCTGATGAGGCAGCTTCTAATGATGCAGCTTCTGATGATATGATTTCTGCAGCTTCTGATGATGCAGCTTCTGATGATATGACTTCTGGACTTCTTGTCTTCAGGAGCACTATTCTTCAGGAGCACTAATCTTTCTTTCAGAAGCGACATAACTTCAGGAGCGCTTTTTCTCTTCAGTAATAAGTTGCCTTCAGGAGCGTCCAAGCTTCAAATTTTTGTTGTTTCCTTTGCTCTTTATTTGCTCATTCTGAACCAATGATGATGTAACTTTCTAATTAAGGTCCTGTATACTTGAACAAATGTTAGCTAGTCCAATTTACAATTTTTAATACCTTGTTATCATCAAAACTCTTTAAGGTTCATTGTTAAACACATTTTGTTCCAACAGATTTTGGTGTGGCTTTATTGTTATTTCAGTTATACCCTTAAACAAATTTTCTTATAATAATGTTATATTATTGTTGTTATTAAAAAAGATAATTTTTTTTTACAGAATAAATTGTTTTGTTATATTTGTTATATCATTGTTGTCATTAAAAAAGATAGGCCAAATACCACTTTTGGTCCTTTCAGTTTGATAGAATTCTCAAGTTAGTCCTTTAAGTTTCGAAAGTTTCAATTAGGTCCTTTTAGTTTGACATAATTCCCAAGTTAATTAAATTCATTTTTCGCACAATAAAATTATCAGAGCTTTAAAAAAATTGAATCATTGAAAGAATTAACTTATAGATAAGAAGAATGGTTCAATTAATTTTACTTGAATTTTGATACTTCTTCGTTCGTTCATAGCTTATACCAATAAGGTAAAAAAATGATAGAAGTTTTTCAAAAATTTCAAATGTCATTAATGTTAATGGGGCTCAGAGCCTTTAAATACTTGTCACATATACTCCCCCTTTTGTCATTATCAAAAAAATGAGATAAAAATAAGCATAAAAGACAAAAAGATTTGAGAAAAACTCAAACATGAGAGAGTATACTAAGAAATTAACTAAATAAATCAGACCAAAGTATATGAACATGAATATCCAATTATCAGAAGCAACTAAGCATTCAGAAGCATCGAAAAATTAAACAAGATGGTTTCAGAAGCAAGGACTAAAAATTTAAAACACACAACAAACAAAAGATAACACTAAGGTGTGCAACTAATGGTTGGTTTGTTGTTGTTTCTTCATCTTCTCCATTTCTTCAGTTTTTGTCTTCAACAGTTCTTCAAGGTATTGTTGCCTCTGGAGAAGAGCCTGTTCCCTTTCCTTAGCCTCTTGCTGCTGCTGTGCCATCTGTTTCCTCAGAAGCTTACACAACATTGCTTCTCTGGTCAAGTAGTCCTTTTCTGAAAAGAAAGGCTGGTTTGCCAGGAGCAGTGTAGAACTTCTTACTCTGAGACTCTGCTTCAGATGCTCCATTAAATTCCTGACAGAAGCTTCCTTGCTTCTGATGCACTTAGCCTTTACATTTTCAATAAGCTCAGCTGCCCGGTTCTGAAGAGATGCCCAGGAGTCTTCATATGCGTTGGTGAGATCAATTGACCTTCTTTGATCCACCAGATTATGCATTTGACTAAGGATTGTGAGAAGCTCAACATTAATATATCCAGATTCCAGGATGTTTGTGGGTGGTTGTTCAAGGGTTTCAAGATCAGAATCACTGATTTCCAGGTCTTGAACAGGGTTAGGAACTGGAATGGTAAAGTGTGTTTGTGTGTTTGAAGATGAAGGCTGGTCAGAAGCAATGTGTGTGGTAGAGGTTGAGGCTTGAACATTGACTTGAGAGTTGTCAACATCCATGGGAGTTGGTTCTGGGGAGTGTTCAATTTCAGTTGGTGGTTGTTGTGGTGAAGTTGATGTTTGAGTGTTGAGTTGGGGGTCAATGGTAGCTATTGGTGATTGTGGGGGTGTTGTGGGTTTATGTGGTTTAGGGTTTTGTTGATGGGGGTTTTCTGAAACAACATTTTCAGAAGCAGCTGCTTCTGGAGTTGTTTCAGAGGCCTTTTCTGAGGTAAGCTTGTCTTTGGGTAAGTCTCCTGAATAGTGTAGAATAAGATTGTCTAAGACAGAGGTGTCTTCCATTGGTTCAGGTACTGATGGTGAAGAGGGTGAAATGGGAATAGAGGTGACTGGAATCTGGATTACCTGAACTGCAGGACCAGCTTCAGAAGTGATCTTCTGTGGACCAGCAGCTTGAGGAACTACTTCTGAAATTCCATCTTCTGGAGCATCCTCCATAATAATCATCATTTCTTCTTCCTCGCTGTCTTCAGTAGTCTTACCAGCAATGGCTCTTACTTCGGCCAATTTCTCTTTGAAGAACCTATCACAGTCTTCCATACCCAAAGCCTTGAGCTTTTCATCTCTTTGATGAATGTATTGTGCTTTTAGTTCCTTTTTGTCTGATATTAAATCAGAAGCACGTTCATCTGCCATCCTTTTCATTCTTGGAGTCATCTCAACCATAGGACTCACAAGTTGAAGGGGAGCCTTCTTCTTCTTCAGCTTGGGCTCAGCCTCTTCTTTCTCTATTTCTTCAAGAGCTTCCTCCAGCTGCTCTTCGGTGATTACCAAATCTGCCTTACCTTTTCTTCTTTTCTGAGGAATAGAAGCAGCACCAACCTTCTGCATCTTTCCTTTATCCTTGATAGAAACAGGTGTAGCTTCAGACTTAGCAACTTTTTGCTTTTCAGATTTAGCAATAGCAGCTTCTGACTCAGTACTAGTTCTGGCCCTCTTTCCTTTAGTAGGAGCAGCATCAGATTCTGAACTAGTTCTGGCCCTCTTCCCTTTAGGTGCATCAGAAACAGCAGCTTCTGACACAGCAACTGCCTTGGCCTTCTTGCCTTTCCCTTTAGCAAGAGCAGCTTCCTCCTGAGAACTCGCATCTTCCTCCAAGACGTACTCAGCTACTAATCTAGCTAAGTGTTCAGGATTACTTTCCTTAACTATGGAAGGAAAGTCCCTGATAATCTCAGATTCTTCTGTGGTCATCTCCAACCACTTCTCATCTTTAGGAGCTGTCTTGAATATGTGCATAGAATGCAATGTCTTGCTACTGATAGTCTTCTCTGCAGTAGAAACTTCGAAGCATTTATCAGAAGCATCCCTTGTTCTTCTCAATAAATCCAGCACTCTCCCTTGATAAAAGATCTCAGAGAGCAATCTTCCATAGGGCACTTGTTTCCTTCCTTTGACTGTGCCTTCATTAATAGCCCAGCAGAGATGATCCAATACATATCTTGGGAAGTTTATCTTTTCCAGATTGGTCATGAAATAAATTGCTAGCTTCTGTTGGTTGTTGGGTTGATCAGACCCACCTGCTCTTTGAAAGAAGCAATCGTTACTGAATTTCACCAACATTCTGTTGTGAATCTCCATTTCAGAAGGCTTAGCATCTTTGTTACCACCCAGAAGAGTGTTGTAGTAGTTTTGCAGCAGGACATCATCCTTCTTAACTATTTCTTGAAACCTTCCTTCTGCATTCATTCTACAAGCTTTAGCAATTATCTCCTCTGTGATGATTACGGGAATACCCATCACTTCAGACCTTATCTCAAGGCTACTGAAGGAAGTGGGATTCAACTCAATCTCCTTCTTTCCTTTCTTCGACCCAGCTTGTTTACCTGCTACCTTCACAGGCTTTCCATTGACGATTTCAGCCCTTAACCAGAAATCTTTGACCAAGTTCGCATATGTTGGCCCATTTAGCATCTTGAAGTATCCGGACAGTTTCTGAGTTTCTACATAACCTTCCATGTCCACTTCGTACTTCTTGAGTGAAGTGAAGTCCACTGGCGATTCTACTTGAACTATTAAGGATTCCCATGGAATATCCATAGTCTTCTCTTTGTAGACGGACCCAGATTCTGGTACGCTTTGCATGTTTGATGTAGATTCTGAAACTTTTGAGCTTGATGATGCCATTTGATGATTGACGAAGATTTGAAGAAGATGAAGATATTAGGGTTCTAAGGTTGAGAGAATGCGCTTACTTCGCAAGAGGTTTGAGAGCAAATGTGTTTGTTGTGAGTAAGTAGTGTGTGAATTGTCAAAGTGTTAAAAGTAAAACGATTGCAATTCAAAAGAGACAAACAAACATAACATTAATGACAAAATTAGGGGCGCGCGAAAAGTACTTTCAAAGCTATTAAATCATCATTGCCCTTTTAGTTATACACCAACACATACAGGCCACGTAAGAAGTTCACAGAGTAACTACCAAGTTAGTGGGCCAGAAGTTACTTTTTAAAAGGTAACTTCCAACGTTTCCACTAATTCAACTATTCAGAAGCAACAAATCCAACTTCTGGACTTCAGATGCTGACGTCATCATCAGAAGCGAGTTTTCCTCAGCACCTCAATAAAGAGCTTCTGATGGACTACCGCTTCTGAACTAACTTCAGAACCTAAAACCCTATTCAGGAGCAAGCAAGCATTTAATCAGATACAAAGTGCATGTTCAAATTTTTCTTTATAAAATCAAATCTTTCAACAGTTAAAGGCTTAGTAAATATATCAGCCCATTGATTTTCAGTATCAATGAATTGTATATCTAAAATTCCTTTTTGAACATAATCTCTGATAAAATGGTGTTTGATTTCAATGTGCTTAGCTCTTGAATGCAAAATTGGATTTTTAGACAAACAAATAGCAGCAGTATTATCACAATAAATGGGAATATTGTTAGCAGTTATCTGATAATCTTCCAACTGATGTTTCATCCAAAGTAGTTGTGTACAACAACTTGCAGCTGAAATGTATTCTGCTTCTGCTGTAGACATAGCAATAGTTGTTTGTCTTTTGCTAGCCCAGGATATAAGATTATCACCCAGAAATTGACAATTGCCACTGGTTGACTTTCTTTCAATCCTATCACCAGCATAATCAGCGTCACAGAATCCAATTAGCTTATAATCTAAGGATTTCCTATAAAGGAGTCCAAGATTAGTTGTTCCTTTCAAATACCTGAAGATTCTCTTGACAGCAGTCATATGAGATTCTCTAGGATCTGATTGGAATCTTGCACACAAGCATACACTGAATAAAATATCTGGCCTAGATGCAGTGAGGTATAACAAAGAACCAATCATACCTCTATACAGCTTCTGATCTACTTTAGCTCCTTCATCTTCTTTGCTTAAGTTGCACGTCGGGTGCATTGGAGTGTTCATCACTTTACAATCTTCAAGTTTGAACTTCTTCAGAAGCTCCTTTGTGTACTTTGATTGATGAACATAGACTCCATCTTTGCATTGATTGATTTGAATGCCAAGGAAGAACTTCAGCTCTCCCATCATGCTCATTTCAAATTCATCCTGCATTAACTCAGAAAATTCCTTGCAAAGAGATGCATTAGTAGAACCAAATATTATATCATCAACATATATTTGCACAACAAGAATATCTTTCCCAAGGGTCCTTCTGAAGAGTGTAGTATCAACCTGTCCTCTTTTAAAATCATTTTTGATTAAGAAATTACTTAGTCTATCATACCAAGCTCTGGGAGCTTGTTTCAAGCCATATAGTGATTTCTTCAGTTTAAAAACATGGTTAGGATATTTAATATCCTCAAATCCAGGAGGTTGCTTGACATACACTTCTTCTTCTATGACACCATTTAGAAATGCACTCTTGACATCCATTTGATATAATATTATGCCATGATTAACTGCGTAGGAAAGAAGTAACCTGATTGCTTCCAATCTTGCAACTGGAGCAAACGTTTCAGAGTAATCAATGCCTTCTTGTTGACTATACCCTTGTGCAACAAGCCTGGCTTTGTTTCTTGTTACTTCACCTTGCTCATTCAGCTTGTTTCTGAATACCCATTTTGTTCCAATAATGTTCTTGTGCTGAGGTTTGGGTACCAGATCCCACACATCATTTCTTTGAAATTGATTCAACTCTTCTTGCATAGCTAGGATCCATCCATCATCTGAAAGTGCTTCATCAACTGTTGTAGGTTCAATCATTGAGATTAGTCCAATCATTGACTCTTCTTGTCTGAAATGTGATCTTGTTCTTCTTGGACTATCTTTGTTTCCAATGATTAGCTCCTCAGGATGTGAAGACTTGTGTTTGAATGTGTTTCTGGGAGGATCTTCTTGATGTGAGCCATCTTGTGCTTCATCAGAAGCAGCTTCATTTTGCGCTTCTGATGTGAGTTCAGCTTCTGGACTCTCTTCAGACTCAGCTATCTGATCAGGTTCTGGAGTAGCTTCAGGAACCTGTATCTCTGCAAAACTTTCATCTTGCTTTGAAGTTTTATCTTCAAGCTCCTTGTCATCAAATTTAACGTGCATAGATTCTTCAACACAGAGTGTTTCTGAATTATACACTCTGTATGCCTTTGACCTTTCAGAGTAACCTAAAAAGATTCCTCTTTGGGCCTTGGCATCAAATTTCTTTAGGTAGAGCTTGTTGTTCAGAATGTAACATGTACATCCAAATTGATGAAAGTAAGAGATATTGGGTTTTCTTCCTTTAAAGAGTTCATATGCTGTTTTCTCCAAAATAGGTCTAATATAGATCCTGTTTTGAACATAGCATGTTGTATTCACTGCTTCTGCCCAAAAATGTTTTGGTAAATTGTTTTCATGAATCATGGTTCTGGCCATTTCTTGTAAAGTTCTATTCTTTCTCTCTACAACCCCATTTTGTTGTGGTGTTCTAGGAGAAGAGAATTCATGGAAAATTCCATGTTTTTCACAAAAAGCTTCAAATGGCTCATTTTCAAATTCTCCACCATGATCACTTCTGATTTTCAAAATTTTTGATTCTTTTTCAGATTGAATTTGAGTGCAGAAGCTACTGAATACATCACACGCAACATCTTTACTCTTTATGAATTTCACCCAAGTCCATCTGCTGTAATCATCAACAATGACTAATCCATATCTACTTCCATATAAGGATGCAGTACTCACTGGTCCAAATAAATCAATATGGAGTAATTCTAAAGGTCTTGAGGTTGAAACAATGTCTTTGGTTTTAAAAGATGATTTCACAATTTTCCCTCTCTGACATGCACCACAGAGTGCATCTGAATGATAGTCAATGTCTGGTAGCCCTTTCACAAGTTGTAACTTACTAAGCTTAGAGATTAACCTCCAGTTAGCGTGTCCCAACCTTCTGTGCCACATCCATTTCTTATCATTCACTGATAGTAGGCAAATCACCTTCTGATCAGCCAGTTCAGAAAAATTGATTTTATAGACATTGTCAACTCTCTTTCCCTTGAACACAATGGATTTGTCTTCCTTGTTGATTACTGTACAGTTGGGTTTTTCAAAAAGCACATCATAACCATTATCACAAAATTGACTAATGCTCAAAAGGTTATGTTCAAGACCAACTATCAACCATACATTATTAATTGAGGTAGAAGAATTACCAATAGTTCCTGTACCTATGATCTTGCCTGACTGGTTGCCTCCAAATTTCACATTTCCTCCCTCTTTCATTGTTAGGCTGAGGAACATGGACTTGTCTCCTGTCATGTGTCTTGAGCAACCGCTGTCTAGGTACCATGATCTTTGCTTTGGCACTGCTCTTAGACATACCTGCATCATTGACATTTTTAGTTTTAGGTACCCATTGTTCTATGGGTCCTGGAAGGTTAGTACTTAAGGCTTTACTCTTCACTTCTTGTACCTTGTGCTGTGAGTTGGGTTGCTTCTGATTAACCATCACCTTAGGTTTTGGTACTTCAGACGCAGTAACTGTCTTCTTCTGAAACTTAGACTTCAGAACCCCAGATTTTGGTTTCACCAGACTCTGAGGAATAGGTTCTGATCTTTTCAGGATCCTAACCCTTGAAGTCTTGGAATCAGATTTGATCATAGCCTTTGACTTAGAGTTCTTTGGCTTTGAAGTAATCTTAGCCTTAGAACTAGAAGCTTCAGGTTCTGATTGAACAACAGTTTCCAACTCAGCCCCTTCTGGTACAAAGAATGTTTTCAGACCTTCCTTGATGCATTCACAACAAGACTTTAGATTGGTTTTCTCAAGTTTCACCTCTGGAAAACCAATTCCTCTGCCATTGTTTTTGTAAATGCTATAAATCATAGAAGCTACTCTGCTTCTGTCAATGCCAGATATAATGAAATCTTCAAGAGCAATTTCATGATTACTTAAAGGTTTTTCATTACACTTTTCTTGTAGCTTCTGACATAAGAACCTGAGCTGATCTTCATATGTTTTACACATGAAGTCAAAGCCCCTAAGTCCTTGTTCAGAAGCTTTCAGATCCAATAGAGTTGATTTTTGCTGTTGTACCAAATCAGCATATTTTTCTTTTAAATCCTTCAACTCATTGGTTCTTACTTTAAAATGTGTAAGAAGTTCTTTAAGTGACTCAACAAGTTCATCTCTGGGAATTTTGGAATATACCTCGTTTTCATCTTCTGAGTCTGAATCTGATCCAGCTTCTGAAGTTGCTGTTGCTACCAACCCAACAGCTACCTTTGCATCTTCATCAGCTTCCTCTTTATCAGATCCAGATTCACTACCCAAATCATCCCAGGTTGCCATTAAACTCTGCTTAATCTGCTTCTTGAATTTGCTTGGTTTGAATGTAGACCTCTTTGACTTGTCCTTTGACTTTTCTCTTTGAAGATCAGGGCATTCAGCAATGAAGTGTCCCGGCTTCTTACAGTTGAAGCATCCCTTCTGATCTTCTTTCCTTGAGCTTCTGGAGTTACCCCTTTTGGCGAGAAACTTTCTGTTCTTCTTGGCCAGATATTGAAGTCTGTTTGAGAGCATGGCCATTTCAGCAGCATCTGGTTCAGAATCTGAACTTGACTGTTCTTCCTCTTCAGATTCAACCACTTTGAGAGCTTTTGATGACTTGCCTTTGGATGGAAGAGCTATTGATTTACTCTTCTTAGTAGACTCATGTTCATTAAGACTTAACTCATGAACTTTAAGAGAACTAACAAGATCTTCGACACTTAAAGTGTTTAAATCTTTAGCTTCCTCAATGGCAGTCACCTTCGGTCTCCATCTGGCAGGTAAGCTTCTGAGAATCTTGCTTACATGATCAGAAGCAACATAGCTCTTCTTTAGAATCTGTAGCCCAGAAACTAAGGTTTGAAACCTTGAGTACATCTCCTCAATAGTTTCATCATCCTTCATCTTGAATAACTCATACTGATGTACAAGCAGAAGAGCCTTTGCTTCTTTGACCTTCTTGCTCCCTTCATAATTTGAACAGAGAGAAGCAAACATAGCTTTAGCAGTGGATTTGTCACTCATTTTCATGTACTCTGCTTTGGGTATGGCAGTGACAAGAGCTCCTCTGATAATATGATGCTTCTTGTAGAGTTTCCTCAGTTCTGGAGTATGTTTCTTTCTATCCACAGCAGCTCCTTCTTCATCAAGGACTAAATCACCAACACCATCTTCCAGAATATCCCATAATTCTTCATCTAGGCTCATGATGTAACTGTAAAAATTGGTCTTCCACCAAGAGAACTCTTCAGCATCTCCATTGAACTTTGGAACTTTTCCAACACTGGTTTTCTTACTATCACTATAATCATGTGAGACATTTTTATAGCTAGTATCACCAGAACCATTAGGAGGAGGAGTAGACATGTTTTTCTCAGATCTTTGACTGTTGCACGGTTAAGTGTTACACAACAGACCAAGGCTCTAGATACCAATTGAAGGTGAGAAAAACACAAGAAGGGGGGTTGAATTGTGTTTTGAAAAATTCTTCGTTTCTCGTAAACAACTGAACACACTGATCAGAAGCTAAGTGAGACAGCTTCTGAAGTGATTATCAGAATCTATATGCAGCGGAAAAAACAGAGAGAGAGAAGAAGAAAGACACAAAGCAGTTATACAGGTTCCTTCCACAAACCGGAAGTAGTCCTGTCCCCCTTGCACTTCCAAGGAGAGTTCACTATGAGTAATATCTGATTACAAATGCTCAAGCACACAAGCAAGAGACTTCCAATGCTCAAGAACACAATCAAGAGACTTCCTGCTCAAGCACAACTGCAAGAGACTTCCTAACTAAACAAAATTACACAGAAAATTGTTTAAGATTGAACACTTGATATACAATCAGAGGTGCTCACAATACAAATCAGATACAGACTCAATGGACTTAAGAATTTCTAAGATATGACTTTGAGACGCAGAAATTCTAAGTGAATGCAGAACAATTTCAGCAGAGGTTTGGTACTTGTGAAAATCTTGTAAGTCTTTCGTTCAGCGTTCTTGCATTACCAAAACTTTAAGTCTTCACTCCTTTATATAGAGGTGTGAAAGAGACGTTGTGAAATTGCCAGCACACCAAAGAGTCGTTGTTGAAGCTTGATCTTTCACCAATGATATATTGCCTGATTTGGTTGTTGTCCTATGAAGAACAAATTTGAAATCCATTCCTTATCCAAAGGAACATATATGCTGGCGAAACCGTATTCTGGAGTTGTTTTCTTGTCTTGTAGCGTGGGCACAAAACAGAGTAGTGGAGAACGTGGTTGTACAATTCGTACAAAGTACAATGTCAACGCTTTCGTCCAAATTGCAAGCACAAGCCTTCAAACACCTTTGAAATGACCGTTGCAAACTTCCACTAATCCTTTGTTTGTGTTTTCGAATCCAATAGACAGCTTTTGCATTGATAATTCTTCAATTCTTGAATCTTTTGCAAATCCAGTTGAGATCCAGCTTCTGGTGAAATAGCTTCTGATGAGGCAGCTTCTAATGATGCAGCTTCTGATGATATGATTTCTGCAGCTTCTGATGATGCAGCTTCTGATGATATGACTTCTGGACTTCTTGTCTTCAGGAGCACTATTCTTCAGGAGCACTAATCTTTCTTTCAGAAGCGACATAACTTCAGGAGCGCTTTTTCTCTTCAGTAATAAGTTGCCTTCAGGAGCGTCCAAGCTTCAAATTTTTGTTGTTTCCTTTGCTCTTTATTTGCTCATTCTGAACCAATGATGATGTAACTTTCTAATTAAGGTCCTGTATACTTGAACAAATGTTAGCTAGTCCAATTTACAATTTTTAATACCTTGTTATCATCAAAACTCTTTAAGGTTCATTGTTAAACACATTTTGTTCCAACAGATTTTGGTGTGGCTTTATTGTTATTTCAGTTATACCCTTAAACAAATTTTCTTATAATAATGTTATATTATTGTTGTTATTAAAAAAGATAATTTTTTTTTACAGAATAAATTGTTTTGTTATATTTGTTATATCATTGTTGTCATTAAAAAAGATAGGCCAAATACCACTTTTGGTCCTTTCAGTTTGATAGAATTCTCAAGTTAGTCCTTTAAGTTTCGAAAGTTTCAATTAGGTCCTTTTAGTTTGACATAATTCCCAAGTTAGTCATTTATGTTTCAAAAGTTTCAAATGGGTCCTTTTAGTTTGACAGAATTCCCAAGTTAGTTCTTTAAGTTTCAAACTAAAAGGACCTTTGAAACGGTGACGGGGAAATAGTTTATCAACTAAAAGGACCTATTTGAAACTTTTTAAACTTAAAGGACTAACTTGGAAATTCTGTCAAACTAAAAGGACCTAATTGAAACTTTCCAAACTTAAAGGACTAACTTGGGAATTCTGTCAAACTAAAAAGACAAAAAGTGGTATTTGGCCAAAAAGATAAATGTGATTTATTGAGTTTGTTACATTTTTTTTCACAAATATCTCCACTTATAATTTTAATTTATATAAAAAAATTATATAAAATATCGTTTGTAATTTACACACAAATTTCTATAAAATATTGTTGATAATCTACACGCAATAGCACAATAAAAAGAGCGGAAATACATACATGTGACTGCCCGTCTTTTTGCTACTTATATATAAAGAAAATATGCTCAAAATACATGAGTTTGAGCTGCCTTTTTCATTACCTATTTTACCCATCATTTAAACTATTTTATTTATTATTTTATCCTTTAATAATATTATATCAAATTTTAATTAACAAAAATCACACTAAAATAAGAAATATCTACTACAATAGGAACAATATTATCAATATTATATATCAAGGGGATAGAGATTTTGGGCTGAATTTTTTATTATTCCAATTATACCCTAAAACAATTTTTTTGTATTAATGTTGTTGTTGGTATTAAAAAAGATAAGGATTTATATTATATTTGTTAAATTACTGTTGTAATTGAAAAAGATAAATATTTTGTATAAAAAAAACATGATTTTTTAGGCTTTTTCCAATTTGAAAGTATTTCTACTTATAGTTTTAATCAAAATCAAAATTTCATATAAAATACTATTTATAATTTACACGTATTATCGCAATAAAAAAAGTGAAAAGACGGAAGAGTGAGTGTCCATCTTTTCGCTTGTGTATATAATTTCTTTGGGTTAATCAAGTTTGTTCCAATTTGAAAGTATTTGTACTTATAGTTTTAATCAAAATCAAAATTTCATATAAAACACTGTTTATAATTTACATGTATTATCGGAATAAAAAAAGCGAAAAGATGGACGAATGAGTGTCCATCTTTTCGCTTGTGTATATAATTTCTTTGGGTTAATCAACTTAATTTAATATAAAAATAATGTAAAAAGGAATTGGTATATATTTGATTTAACACGATTTTTATTTAAAACCATATAGTGGAGCAACTTTAGCTACTGCCACCAAATATATTGATTGACCAAAAGAAAGAAAAGGGGGACTAAGCCATAAAAAACCCCAACAAAAAATGAACATAATGTTAGGCAAACCTACTTGTTTTTTACAAACTGATCTGGAGTGAAGCTTGGGACATATCGCCAAGTAGGATGATGTGCTAAAGAATAAAGAACACATTGGTTACCCTTATGATAGAAAGTTGTTCCACTGATTTTTTATTGGTCAGAAGCTTTTTAATGGTAAAAAGCAAGAGATAGAAAAATGAAGATAGAAAGAGTAAGAACATGATGTAAGTATGAGAAAAAAAATTGTTCAAAAATTATTTCAAAATAATTGTAGAAATATCATTTCTCTTGTCACTTATGATGCTTCAACCATATATGGGTCCCTTATTTTAATGAAAGATGTTGGTATTTGGTTGTCGGTGGTAATATTAATGAGAGATCGCCATGTTTTTCTTTTTTTGGTAGAAGAAATTCACCATGCTTTTCTTCTTTTGGTAGAACAAGCTCACCATGCTTTGAGCATTGAGTTGTATGATTCTCCAAAAAATAACTGCACATGTATTGTTGATCCTATTAGGGCTTCGTCTTCACATGATAAATATATTTTTTATCATGTATTAAGTTTCCACCGTCATTTAACAATAACTAATTTGAGCATACAATGTCGGTTATTTATTCCAAACTGAATTTTCTTCATACAAAGAGTAGGGATCAAACTCATAACCACTTGCTTAAGGGGTCTAAATCTCTTACCACTTGGATCAATCCATTGGTGGTAAATTATTTTATTAGACTACAGTATATAAACAATAACGTCTACAATATAACTTCTCCAGATTTCCTTAAAAAACAAAACTTCTCCAGATTGTAATTTGTATGTAACAAACAATATTTCTGAGTTTCAAATATATTCTTTCCCTTTCATGATACATAATCCACAGAAAAGCTATAAAATATTACAAAAAATTCAATTTAATCATAAAGAATGGAACTATTAATTTCCTAGTGTATCCAGCAATTATTGAGAATAATCTGTTAGTATACAGCTTTGCTGCTTAAATATTAACCCTTGAGTCAAGACTGTAAAAATGTCGAAAAGCAACTTCAGTGTTGAAGGTGTAGGGTTAAAGTTATTGTGTAATGCTACAACAAAATTACCACCATAATCTTGGCATAATCAATTGATGGAAGACAAAGCTGGAAAACTTGCAGACCAATTGCATCTATTCATCTTTCGTGCATAAGCGTTCTGAGCAAAAGAAATAAGATGCTTTTAGGATAAGAAACATATGGACACAGAAAAAAGGTACCATGATGCACTATCATCTAAAGTTTGCATATTTATCATTATTAAGCTTTTTATTTTAAGCAAAACAATAGAGCAAGACATCTCAACTATGTTGACACTCTTAGCATTAACAATCATTTGGAGCATACGAACACATTATTACAGATAATTATGAAGAATACAAAATGATGAGGCAAAAACACAAATCGCATGCATTCATGCTGTCAACTACATCGGTAGCAGTTTGATCAAGATCGGACGGAGTAAATTTCAAATTTGGATTTTTTGTATTTTTTTTTTTAAAAAAAAATCAAAATCTGCTTGAAATCTACGCCGTATGATCTCAATCCAATGGCCACCAATATGGCTAGCTGCGTGAATGAAGAAACCTGCAACTACACAGAATCCAAATTCATGAGAAAGCAAGTTAGGAAAACCCAGCGAAAAAAGGAAATTGTAGTATCATATAAAAGGAGAAATTGCTTTCAGCTCCCTTAATACGTGTCAGTGATAGATATACGTCATCTAATTTTTTAATTGCAGTTTTGGTCCCCCTATGTTCAATATTTTGCGGAATTGGTCCCTCTATTTTAAAACTTGACAGTTTTGCGCAAGGCCTCAAATGATGAAAGGGTCCCACACCAAGTTGGCTTAGCAAAGGAAGGAATCAAAACAGTTGTAGATCCGGATTGTGTGGGCCTAAGGCGTAGGAACAGAAACAAATTCCCTAGCACTAGATTGAGGGACTATAAGTCTAGTAAGAAATGATTGTAAAAGATGTGAATCAATTAAGTGCCTAATTTCCCTTCTCCCTCTGGACCCAGTGTTGGGTACTTCTCTTATGAGAAGATTCTATTTTTTAATTTTCTGATGCAACTTTATCTCACTTTCCTCTTTATTGTTGTAAGGAGTGGAATTATCTCGCTATCAGTATTGAATTAAACCACCCTTTTCAACTCATTCTTAAATTGAGTCATTACATTTTGGTCCCTCCATCAAATATTTGGTCAAAAATATGGTAATGCAACATGTTTTAAATGAAGTTTTTAAGGGAATGTTCTTGCAATTTCATCGATGTTGTTTTTTCCCATCATCTTGTCATATACCATGTCATTTAAAACACATCACATCACATTGCATCACCAACTTTTAGTTCAAAAATAAAGGGGGTCAAAAGTGTCAAAATAAAAAATAGGAGGACCAAATCCGCAAAATGGTGAAAATAGGGGGACCAAAATTGCAATTGAGTCTTTTGTAAAAGACACTCACCTCCCGCCTCTATTTTACAAGTGACAGGGTTTGTGTGTGTCGTTTAAACATAACTAAGCGAAGCTGAGACCAAATTTTCTAACAAATTAATAAGGGCGTCAAATATTTGTTTCAAAATAGACGAGGTGTGAGTCACATTTATCATACCTCGGGATAGGTGAATGCAAATTTGAAATTTCCATAATGAAAGTAAGATAAATGTTTTTCAAACACAGACACTATACGGTTTTTTTTTTTTTTTAATCATTTATTTTCTCTCAGGACACAAAAACACCAAAGAGACATGTATTTTATACGGAATTGGTGATACGGTGTCAAAACTCAAAACTATGCGTATAAAATATTGTTGCTATTAAAGTAAACTTGTGACAAGGAAATAAATACATATAAATAGGAATTCAAAAATAGTTTGTCAGCATGGATTGGATCACATTACTAAAGAATTCGAAACAGAAGGATGATTTATCTGTATGAGGCATTGTTTGGATAAATAGCTTAATTAAGCACTATACAAGTTCTTATACATAAGAATATTTCTCCAACAAAAGATAAAATAAACATCAAACTGTTTTCATATTATGTATAAGCTGTTTTCATAAGCCATCTTGAAGAGCATATGGAAATAAACTGAAAACAACTATGGACATGTCATAAGTGGTTTATATAAGCTTTCCTAAACAGTCTCACAAGTATGTATGCCAGAAGATAAGCTCAAATAATTGAATCCAAACAAACCATCAATAAGCTCATGGCATAGAACCTATAAGGCTTTGGTTTAATCTTACCCCGGTTGTTCCTCTAATAAATGTCAAACGCAGACAAATAGCATAAACAAAAACACCGGTGCAAATACAGACAAAGAAAAAAATCTAAACCACAAAAGGAAGAGATCTTACTCAGATACTCATAAGTCAATATCATTGAAGTGCCCCATGCTGACATGCTGAAAAATCTTGGACCAAAGCCTCTATATAGACCTTTCCAACCATCTTCTTTGATTAAATCTTTAGCAACTTGTTTTATAGATCTTCTGTTGTCATTTCCCATCACCTAGAGTACAGAACTATCCAGTCAGAAAAAATTAAATAAACATCAACATTGTCTAATGAACTAATTATGTATGTACGTCGAAACAAAATTTATCATTATCTCTTCATCTTTACAAACTATGTTCTACACTTAAAATGATTGTAAGAACATGAACAGAAACCAAACCGGTGTTGTCAATCACGGAAAATAGCAGTTTGTTCAAATTCCTCTATGCAACAGTACTATCGTTATTATTTGACGAACATTTTGTACTAAATGGAATATCGTGGAACAATCCTGCTATGTTCAAATTCTGCTATGCTATAGCCACCATTTAACAACTCTAGGCGTATCCTTCCCAAAAAAAAAAAAACTATTAGGGTTGGAGGACTGGAAAATATCTAGAACACAAGATAAATGAAAAATAGACGGGCTAGTTATGTAGGGTTGAGGCTCAACCCAAATTTTAAGAAAACTATTAGGTGAAGACATATGAACGGTGATGGAACCCAGAAATACAAAGAGGAAAATATGTGCTTATTTTTTACTGAAAATGGAGTTCAAACGCTCTACAATGGGAAATAAACAGAGAGACTCCTATTCTTTGAGCAATGCTCCTAACCAGAAGGAAACCTCTCCTAACCAACTCTCTTAACAATATTTCTGAATGAATTCACTCATCCCTCCTGCCTACAAACCCTCACACATTCTAATAAACTGCCACATCAGCACTCTTCCTCTAACTTCTCTATTTAGCATGGTTATACTTATTGGGCTAAGGACCAATACTAATGTCCTATCAAATGTATTATGTTATACTTCAAACATGCCGCCTCATGCAAGAGCCCTATCGGCTTTAAGAGTGGATAGTGCAGAAGTCCACCTAATTAACCTGAGCTGACATTTGACTATAATTTTGATTAGAAAAATGGTGGAGGAAAAGATCAAACTTTTGATACTATGTCATAAATCAACTATCCCAAAAGCGTAAGCTCCAAGGTGAAAACACTTCAATGGTTTTATATTATAATTTCTAACAATATTAAAAATAGACTTTACTGCCTAAGATTTTTAGGAACTTGCCAGTTGAATAATGACAAGATTAGGTCAGCCGTCATGGAGAGCAAACTACCTTATTAAAAACAATTTTTCAAGGAAAGAAGAGAAAGAACATAAAAGCAGCTAGTAAGAATCAAACTTTTTTATTCCCTTAGAAGGCACAGGTAATTGTTAACAAGAAGTTGCATGAAAGATGGGCAAACACCTTAAATTGCCACTTCCAGAACTTCATAAGAATGTTGTAACAAAAAAATACAACAAATGGCACGCACATTAACGATCACCGATTGGTGGGTGGGGGGGGGTAGCTCGACTGGTTTGAGCTAAGGGATAAGGAGTTCGAGGGAGTTCAAACCCGAATGAAGGAGTAAATATTAATCTAACGACTAACTGCTAACATTAGCTATTAAAAAAGAAATAGCACGCACAATAACGATCGCCGAGGACAATGAAATGAACTAACAAGAAAACGAGGATGTGCAAACCTGTAACCTTGTCTTGATAGTATCCAATGGGGTCGTAATACAGGAAGCCGTTGCACCAGCAATAATCCCTCCCGCAGCCTGAACTAACATAATCTTCTGCACACTAGGACTGCTTTCATTATATTTGCCACCTTGGTCCAAGAGTCTGTCCATGCAAACAGTGGATACTTGTGTTGAACATTCTAAAGTTTAAATAAAAATAATGGCAAGCACATATGTAAAAAATTCATTACCCTATTATTTATAAAAGTTACCACAATATTAAAAGTTTTTTAAAAAAAAAAACATTTCAAGTTTAATGCAAAATCAACTTATAGTTATCCTTTTCGAAGCTCTCTCTGCCAAGAAAAAAATTCTAGTTTTCCTGACTTAACACATTCCACTGCATGCATTCAGATGCGGTTACAGCATCACATAATTCCCACTATTAAGGGTTACAGCATCACATATTTCCCACTATTAAGGATTGAATTACACATCTAACCAAATTGAATTACACATCTAACCAATCTAACATTAAGAACCTTTATCAGATTTAACTGTGGCAATGCTTTCATAGCTTTGCATCGTCATTGGAACATGTTGAAATTTGGGGCCTAACTCATCCTTACAAAACCGGCTTGTAAGGTGAGGAGTGCCTCCTCTTTATAAACTCTTCTCAAGAGTGTTATCTATCCGATGTGGGACTAAATCCACCCCCTCAAAGCCAACACAATGAAGGTGTTGGAGGCTGCAATTAAGGCTAACCAAAGGTCGCAATTTAGGCGACTAGGGGCGGACCGCAATTAAGGCGGAATTTCCAACAGAACACAACATATATCCATAACCTATGAAGCTCAGAAACCTCTGCGATTACGACTGTCTCCGTGTCTCACACCCATATGATATGATAAGTGTCCGACAACTCAGACAAGTGTCCCAAAATAAATTTAGAATCATATATTTTTTACATTATCCGTGTCACATATCCGTGTGGGTGTCTGTGTCGAAGCTCGTGCTTCATAGCTCATAACTCTAACTTATATGGAAGACCTATAAGCTGTTAGAAATTTGTGTAAAACATAATTGACCTTTGTAACCGTCGTATAGAAGATACCATGTAATTTAGTAAATACGGATTTGATTGATACCGTGTGCAGCTTATTGACACATTAATACTAATCATGATTAGCAACCGAACGTTCCGGTCCAACTTTAAAAGGAAAAACTTTAACGTTGAATTTAATATCTCTGACCAGAATCTCATATTTCAAGAAAGTTGACACCAAGTTGGTGCTTTGATCACGGAATGTTAGATTAAAGTTGTCCAAAACTCCAACTCTTTTGGTGGGGGAGAAAGAAATATCAGTTGCGAGACTATCATTTGAATACTAATACAGTAAAAAAAAAAAAAAGTAAAGGTAATGCAAAACATGTCAACAACTACGTATTAAGACAAAAAATACAAGCACTATCATGTCTTACCTCCAAATGAAGCGTTGGCTTGAACCATAACTTGCCCACCACACTGCGCTAGAAGGTGAATAAGTAACAACAGAAAGACCAAACCCTCGATACAATCCCCGAATGCCATCAGACCTTAAAATCTTACGAGCAACATCAATGCCCCCACTATATTGGGCATGTCCTGAGTATCCTTGCACCATCAACTTTTGGCTAACCTGGATATCATCCAATGAAGAATTAGATACTAGAAGTTTAGAAAAATCCATATTGTGGTGAAAAAACTAAAATTTGATCAGCAAGAAAATAAATGAGAATGAATTAACATGATAAGGAACTTCCTCACAGGCGAAATAGGCAAAACAAAAATTAAAAAAAGAAAATCCTTAAGTATCTAACTTATCTGTCAACTGGCACCCTTCAAATGAAGCATCATTTGAACCTCATCAAAAAGACTTACAAGGGCCTGTTTTGATTGACTTATTTGAGCTTATCTCGTGACATAAGTCTTGTGAGACTGTTTGGGAGAACCTATGAAAACAACTTATGACAATTTTCAAAAACTTTTTTCATTTCATTTTCATAAGTTCTCAAATATAGCTCATAAAAAATGCTTATAGCATATACAAAAATAATTTTATTTTATTTTATCTTTTGCTATAGAAATAGCTTATGTAAGCTTATACATAACCGCTTATCATGGTAAGGGCCTTTGCAATAAGCTGCAAATAAGTGGTTTATCCAAAGAGGTCCTAAAATAAATTCTGAATTTTGATACTGGCAACAGTGAAAATAAACATCAAAGATTGTGAAGTTAACTGAAGGACTAGGTTAACATCCAGAGCAGAAGCTCTGAATGTAAACCCATATCCATATCTACGTTAATAAGATTTTCGTACCACATCAATTGGTACAAACACAGATTGAGCAAAAAGTGACGATGTCATGCCTGCAACTCCATTTGCTAATGCAGCCTGTGTAGTTTCAGATAGTCCAAATGGTTGCAGCATTTTAAAGGCAGACACTTTTGTGGTCTCTAGAACCGAGAGGAATATGATTCTGGTCGGTATTGCACCAAAGATAACCGTACCAAACCCTCTATACAAACCAGGGATGCCATCTGTTTTAAGTAGTCCTTTTGCAACTGAATAGGCATTTCTCTCTGCAGCGCCCTTTGTTGCAACCTGCAGCCTAGTTTTCACAACTGAAACCGGGTAAAGTGCTACCGTAACACCGGTAAAGAGTCCAGCTCCAACGACATAGAACTTAGTTTTGTCTAGCCTGCAGGAATGAATGAATTTAATAAGGATACAGAGCTTGTAGATGCAAATTTAATTAAAACATCTTAAAATTTAGGTTGGGCCCTAACTCAACATACAAACCAACTTGTAAGGTGAGAGATGCCTCTCACATACAAAACATTGTCAGGTCATATTTGATCTAATGTGAGACTCTTAACACACACCACGCCGCCCAGGACTAGACTTCTGGAGCGTGACCCGAGTGGCCTGAATCTTGGAAAGACTCTAATACCATCTTAGAATTTGGGTTGAAGCTTCCGGCCGAAAGACGACTAGTTCAAGGGACCGATCCCACCATCCACTAGTTCAACTCCTACAAAACCGGTCTGTAAGGTAACGGATATCTCCCAGTCATATCCTATCCCATTTATAACACTTAACATAATATAATACCATGAGCTCAAAGAATCATCATATCCCTAAGATATATATAAAAGGGCAACCTGGTGCACTAAAGCTCCCGCATATGCAGGGTCCAGGAAGGGGTCCCACCATTTTCGGTGTATTTTACGCAATCTTACCCTGTTTTTTACACAAGAGGTCTGAACTTGAACCTGTGACCTTTCAGTCACTTGACAACAACTTTACCGGTTGCACCAAGGTTACCCCTCATCCCTAAGACATATATACTTGAAGGTTACCCCTCAAGTGCAAGAAAGCCTAAATCTTCATAAAGAACTAGCATCAGCAGATAAAAGATGGAATGAACATTAACATACAGAAATTCAAGAAGGGCATCTTAAAATCATTACTAAATAACTACTTAAATATAATCAATAATTTAAATCTTAAAGCAGCAAATGGAATTGCAATCACCTCCAATATCCAATATATCAAACAATCACCATGTTTTTCAACAATTCCCATCATATTACCTATGAAATTAATAAATTTATAAGCTTAATCATTTTTTTATCCTAAATCTCCCAAACCCAATAAAATTATCTATAAAAAAAATCAATTTTTCACCCAATAATTAATATGTTGAAATACACAAACATGAACAATGATAATCAAACAATAGTTCCATTCAGAAATCCAATAAAATTTCAACAAAAATAAAATTAAACAGAAAATGAAAAAATAATAAAAAAAATAAAAGGATGAAGGAAGAGAAGAATACTTGTCCCAATTAATCTCGGTTTGTCCAAAAGATTGGGCCATTTGATTGATCAAACAATTTGTTATCAGAACAGAAATATCATCCAATTTGAAATGTGGAAATGATTATGATTGGTGGAATCAACAAAAGGCTGCGCCTACGCGGTGTTTTGGGAAGGAAAACGTTTGCAAAATGTTTTTTTTACAATGTTTGACTAATTTCTATTCTTTTTTAGTTATGTGGATGAATGTTTGACTTGATTCGATTCGATGTTGTTTTTACACTTGTTTGCTGGATTTGTTCCGTCCATTTCCATTGAGAGATGTATATTGGTTGGGTCAATAAAAAAAATCGGTAAAATCTACTCAAAAAATTATGCGAAATTGCTCTCTCCCGACTGAAAAGACTAAAATGTCTCTAAATGAGTGAAGTTACGGTTGAGTGTTAACTCACACGGATACTGTTTTTGTTTAAATCCCAGCAGTCCATTTTTTTTTCCCTCCACCTCCAAAAACCCAAAAAGTGCGATTTTTTTGGTCAAAATCTTCATTCTAAATCATTGCAAATCGTCAAGAAGCAAGTTTCTACGTTCATCAAGCATCAAATATCAGGTAATGTATCACGGATTCTCATTCGTTGTTGCTGGTTTTGTTGATTGGTTTGTCATTTTTTTGAAGAAGACGATAGAGCTAGCATGAGTTAACTCACGCAGTTGTCAAGTTTGTGTGGCTTAACTCACGCAGAGTATTAACACTAGTGTGAGTTAACTCACGCAGAAGTAATGCTCAGTTTTTGAATTTTATCGCCATTTTTTTCTTTCTTAGCTTGTTGCACAAGTTACTTATTTATTTTTTCCTTGTTATTTTTTTATTCAATAGACATAGAGTGATATGGTTGAAAATGTGGTGGATGATGGCGTTGAACCGAAACCGGTCAAAATTGATGCTTTTGGCGAAGCTTCCGGCGATGTCAAACCAACCGTAGATGTGAATTTGAAAGTCAAAACTCCTTTTCAAGCTCACGTTGGTCACATTGAAGAAAAACCTAAACCGGTACCTACCGGTCACATTGAAGAAAAACCTAAACCTAAACGGGTACGTACCAGTGTTCGTGGTATTAGAAGTAAATACCGGCTCATTTTTTACAACAAATGAAAGATGGAGAGAGCGAGAAGATTTACTTGGTTGGGTTCGTCGACAAGCGTCAAGGGCCGGATTTACTATTTCTATAGATAAATCTAGTTTAAAAAGGCCATACTTGACGATGCAATGTGAAATATTGGTTAATACAAGCCACCAAAGACGAGGAAGAAACCGAACCTTGAAGGCACGGGCTCAAGGAAATGTGAATGTCTGTTTAGGTTGAAATGTTTCTTTGAAAGTGTAACAGCCCGATTTTCGCTAGATTTATTTTATTATTTATTTAATTGCTTTTAAGTGTGTTATATGTGCTCATATGTGATTAATTGCCTCTGTGTGTATTTTTGGTTGGGATTCGTAGAATTCGGTATTAGAGGGGTATTTTAGTCATTTTGAACTTAGGACCATTTAGATCATTTTGAGGGCATGGGTAATTTTTGTAATTTTGCTGAAGGTTATTTTTAGTGCTTAGTGAGAGTTATTATTTTACCAAGTTACTCGAGGGTGTAGTAATTATTTTATTTACCGGTAAGTGACCATTAGTGTTATATTTTACCGTTAAGTGAGTAGTAACATTTTTGAGGTTAGAATAGAAATGGTTAGGACCATTAAGGTTTGTGAGACAAGCCCAATTAAGTGAGCCTATATAAACTAATGTTAGTAGAGAAATAGGGTTTTTCACCAACATTTTTCATTTGAGAAGAGAAGAGATAGAGGCTAGAGGGAAGAACAAGAACAAGGGTTAGAGGCAAGGGGGGATTCATCATCTAGAAGCTAAATTGAAGCTTGGGTTAGAGATTCTTGATGCTAGAGGTAAGAGGGTTAGAATTCAACCATAATTCATAACTTTTCATTTCTACCCATTTTGTGAAATTGATGAATTGAACCTAATTGATTGTAAATTCGTGCTCATGTTTTGATACAATGTTTGCGTATGTAAATTGAATGTTAATTGAGTTGTTGATGATGAAATTGCATGCTTAAATTGTGGTTATATATGTGCTTTGCATTTTTGTCCAAAATGATGATATAAGGTGTTGTTGTGATGAATTATTGATGAATTCATGATGGTTAGTTGCTGTTATTGTTGAGAGATGTTGTTGTTGATGATTAAAACCTTGGGTAATCATAATTGTGGAGTTTGCTATGACTTTGTGTGGTTTTTGAAGTTTTGATGAAAAATGGGTCCATGATGATTTTTGTTGTAAGGTTGTTTTGGTGCAAATTTTATATGGATTTGTGTGTCTTTTCATGTTTAGAAATGTTTGGATAGACCTTCGAATCAAATTTGGGCATTGGGGAGTCAAAATTGGGGTTTTGGGGTGAAAATGACTCTTTTTCCCGAAACTACTGTCATAACTCGCAACCGTACTCGCAACGGCGAGTTGGATGCGAGCAACAGGGGCTCCCTGGAGCCAACTCGCAATGGCGAGTGAAGTTACTCGCAATTGCGAGTCAGGACAGAACCCCCTGTTTCGCATTCTTGCATCTTTTTCCCTCGTTTCTGTCATGAACTGGTTTTTGGTACATACGTGAAAATTGTAGATAATATTTTTAGCTTTCTAAAGGCGTTGATTTGACTTGAATATGATTTTTGGTTTTCAAGTTATGGGGAAAATACTCTTGAAAAGTTTTATCGAAAAATCCCGCATAACTAGTTCTAAGTCGACCCAAACCTTGTGGAATGTTTTCAATCTTTGAAACTTGATTTTTATGAGTTCAACTAAGGTATTTTAACTGTGATGTGGTGAATCTAAATTGTCTTTCTTTGAAAATGGAAAGTTTTGTGTATTGTGATCAATTGAGACGAACTTCGGAATTTTTGATAATTCTCCATATGTGGCCGATGAAATGTTTATGTAACCTCTACTGCACGTATAAGTGGCTTGTGAGGGTACATGGCACAGGCATTTGAGCTTGTAGAATTGGTTTTGGTTCATAACCTCTAATTATTTTATGTTGTGACTTTGAGAGACGAACTTTGTTGAATATGACTTTAAGAGCTAATTGTCTTGTGAATCCTTTATGGATAGTTGTTATAACTTAAGTGGAGATGATTAATGGTGTATATATGTGACAATTACATGTTAATTGGAATATGGATGTTGTTGGTGATTGTATATATGTTATGTGGTGGTGAATTGTTGTTGTTTGCATATATATTAAGTCTTGGTGATGTTGAGGTGATTGGTATATGTGAACATATGCATTTGGAGTTGATTCATATGTTCATGCATTCACGACTGATGGTGGTGGATTTTATATCCAATTGAGGTGATTACGATGTTTTTGTTGCATCAGAGGTGACGACCTTGAGGTGATTTGGTACCACATGCATCTAGATGAGTCTAGAGCCATTGCATACTTTGTCGGTGAATTGAAATGCATTTGAGTTGTGAATGATAATTGAATTTGTTAATTGTTGATTAACATGGTTGATTTTGTGATGTGTGTATGATACACTTGTTGATATGAACTTGAGATGATGATATTGAATGATGTGAATGTTAAGAATACTTGTGAGTACGTGTATAGTTTGTTATTCATCGTTCTTAAATATATCTTTCATTCTCAAAGTTTCTTGTTAATTTTAATTGGATTATGATGATGTAATGATAACCCTCAGTGGTTTACCACCTACCTTTCCGTATGGACGGGTAGATGGAGTGCAGGATGCTTAGACCTTATGCTTGATGTTGCCGAGGAGCGGGGTTCCTCTTTTTATGAGCAAGTGTCTAGATTAGGGCTCTGATCTAGGGTAGTACTTGCACGTTGGATTTCTATTTGATTATGTAGTTTTGGTGTTGAGACATTATTATGTTGAGATTTGAGATCATGTATTTATTATCATGAGATTTGGATTATGTATGTGTTCCGCTGCTATATGATGTAACATGATCTTTATGCATGTATGTTTTAATTGGAAGACGTAGCATCTATTTCTAGAATATATTTGTATATTCGCGCGTTTTACCGCTTAATAGAAGTAAGGTGTTACAAGTTGGTATCAGAGTTGTGGTCAGTCTTGTCCGGACTATTGGACTAGTAGACTAGTATGCGTTAATTTTTCCTATTGTGCACAAATGGTAATGGATTACCTTCGGTACTTGGTTGTTGTGCTGTTGTTCTTATCTGTTGGTTGGTTTTGTGTAGTCTTGAGATGGCTGGTGGTAGAGATGATGCGGCGATTGCGCAGGCTTTGGCTTCGATGGCTCAGGTTTTGGCTCAGGCTAATGAGCAGGCGGCGCCTAGGACTATTCTCATGGATTTGAAGGGAGAAAAAAAAACAAAGTGTGACAATCATCAAGCAAGTGTACAATGCGCGAACTAGATGGCACAAGACGGAGATGCAATACTTGATTTCAAAGTTGGATAAGCATAAATACGTCTATTTCACAAGAGCAAATAGTGAGAAAACCACTCATGAAGACTTTTTTTTTGCTCATCCGGAGTCAATTAATATGCTTAACACTTTTCCCACCGTTATGGTCATGGACTCCACTTACAAAACCAATACCTACCTAATGCCGTTATTTGAGATTGTTGGTGTCACCTCTACCAAAATAACATATTATGTTGTTTTTGTCTTTCTTTCCTTTGAACAAGAGAATAGCTTTACTTGGGCACTTGAGATGTTGGTTGGTTTTTTGACCTCAAAACTCAACATGCCTAAGGTGGTTGTCACCGATAGGGACAACGCTTTGATGAATATCGTTGCCAAAGTTCTCCCTAAAACAAACCATGTACTTTGTAATTTTCATAAGAATGTGAAAGCTAAGTGCATCACAGATTGTAGAGTCAAAGCGAAGCCTATGGATGCAAAAGTTGTCGAGAAAAAAAGTGAAGGAAGCGAATGATGAGAAGCATTGTGATCTTGTTAAGAAAATATAGAGGGTTTGGAGAGAGGTGGTTGACTCTCCTACGGAGGATTTATATGCAAGTGCATTGTTGAAATTCAAAGAGGTATGCGAACCATTTACAAAGTTTGTTGAATATATTGATACCACAATTTTGCCCGTTACGAAGCAATTTGTGAGGGCATGGACGAATAAATTCTTGCATCTAGGGTATAAAACCACAAACATCGTTGAATCGAATCATGGACACTTGAAAAGATATTTGAGGAGTAATGTAGGAGATTTTGCATCATGTTGGGATGAAATTGACAAAATGTTGAAAAACCAACTAGGTGAGATACAAGGAAGTTTTGGGAGGAGCATAATTGTCATGGGACACAAATACAAAATATAAATAATATAGTATATATATAATAATATATTATATCACATACATATATGTATATCATATAATATTTGTCAAAAAAAAATGTATATCATATAATATATATAAATATATGCATAATATTATTTGCAACTCTCTCAATTAAAACTAACATAAACTCATCTAAAGACTCACAAAATGACTATGAAAAGACTCTAAAAATAGTGTATGACTGACTGTCATCACAACCCCAAACTTGAAGTGTTACTTGTCCTCAAGGAACAAACTTGTTAAATGAAAAATGACAGTAAAATAACAGCTCACCAACCAATGATATCCTCAAAGTTCATCTCCCTACTAGCCATATGATGAGCTAGTTTGACTTGCTTGCATCAACCATTCACAACTCCACGCAACAATATGATCAGGGTTCACACTCAATCAACATGCATGACTACATATTACCATACGCTTGAAAAGTTTCTAAACGTCAATCAAAATCAATGTCATTACACACTTTGAGGTCTTTAAGGGTTATAACGGGGCTTAGGTGAAGGTGGGATAATATTTGGATAAGTAGGCTACATAAAATTTGAGTTAGGAACTCCTACGGAAATTAAAACACAGATTCAATCCATCATTCACCTTTGGAACAACAATTCTTGTAAAGGTACTAGAGAATACTTGTAACTGTTGGGACAATCGAGTTTAAAGTTACTCGGATTTTCAATGTTTTGTCCCTTTTTCATTCTATTTTTTTTTTGATACACCATTTTTGTGAGTATTTTTCATAAAGTTCTTTCTTTGTTTTCTAGTACCCCACCCCAAACTTAATTGGTTGCACATTCCAATAGCAACCCCAAACTTATTATTTAGCAACATTCTACAATGCCTAACTCAGATATAACATTTTGGGAAAAATCCTAAAAGTCTCTAAGCTTGTAATGTAGTTTGTCACCGAACAAAAAGATCTAAACCTATCGGCTCAATTTGGCTAAGAAAAAGGATAAAATATCAATTAACATTAGGGTAGGCTTTAAAAAGCTCACAGGACCAAGCACTTCTGCCTCAGTGTGTATATGACAAAGATCAATCAACAGTAAAGAAACAATGCAAGTTCTAGAAATGTAGATGCATGGAACACTCTTTATAAGTAAATTGAAAAATAGAATTTGGCTATGAACCTTACAGTGTTTGATTTCTGGAAGTTGTGACTACCTATCACACATGCCGTACACTTCGCCTTTGAATTTCAAGTCACTACCTCCTTATGAACTTTGATGTTATCATTGGTGAAACAAACTGTTATCAAACTGGAAAAATTCAAGAAACAACAAAATTCATTAATAATAAACAAGCAAACAATTAAAGAGAATCACACTGAGAACTGACACAACTGACATCTGACAAAAACAACTTATTGAAAAAATAAGAACTGATGTGGACTCTGATTTTTTTTTCTTTTTTTTTTTGGTCCATCTTTTCACTTTTTTTTTGTTTTGTTTGCTTTTTTTTTCTTTTTTTCTTTACTAAATAAAAATACTTGCAAAATAAAAAACATTAAAAAAAAGGATGGGTTGCCTCCCACCAAGCGCTTTCTTTTACGTCATTGAGCTTGACGCTTCAACCACTGTTAGGGTGGCAAAAATAATAGAAAGAATATGTCACCCTTCTTCTTCCTCTTGTTTGGTAGGAATTCCATGAATTTAGCACACAGGATCATATACTCCCATGCACTCACCATTAAACCTAGCTCTCCCACCTTAGAGAAGGACTTGTTTCAAACTGCACATGAGTGGTTTCTTCAAACCCCATTTGTTGATACTTTTGGTAGAGACCAACTATCCTCACTTGTGAATTTTCTTCCACCACAATAGCCTGAAACTCAGTCACCATCTCAACCAACTTCTTCTGAGACTCATATGCTTTCTCAACAAGATCACCACACTGAACTTCAAATTTCTCAAATGAAACTTGATTTAATCTCAAGAAATCATCTAAAATATTTTGAAGCTGATTATCGTAATCGATGTTGATAAGCTCTTTCATCCCTTCACAATTTGTACCTTGATGATTCGCCTCATAAAGATCACATCTCGCATTTAATCTTGAGATTTGATTGTCCCATTGTTTTATCTTCCAAGAAAGCAGATATTTTTCATACTCCAATGTAACAATCTCCTCTGTGTCATAAATGCGTAACCTGTCTACTAACCTGTCTATCATAGCTGCAAAACTTGGATAAACTTTTTAGCAGCAAAGTACAATGAAATAAATATGAAGAGCATAAACCATAATATATTTTTTTTTTCAATTTTTAATATATAGACAAAAAAATGTAAATGACAGAAATCCTAAACAATAACGAAATTTCCAAGCTGAAATGATTCAACAGTCCCCGGCAACGGCGCCAAAAACTAGATATAAATAATATAGTATATATAATAATATAGTATATCACATACATATATGTATATCATATAATATTTGTCAACAAAAAAAAGTATATCATATAATATATATAAATATATGCATAATATTATTTGCAACTCTCTCAATTAAAACTAACATAAACTCATCTAAAGACTCACAAAATGACTATGAAAAGACTCTAAAAATAGTGTATGACTGACTGTCATCAGTGGTTGACTCTCCTACGGAGGGTTTATATGCAAGTGCATTGTTGAAATTCAAAGAGGTATGTGAACCATTTACAAAGTTTGTTGAATATATTGATACCACAATTTTTCCCGTTACGAAGCAATTTGTGAGGGCATGGACGAATAAATTCTTGCATCTAGGGTGTAAAACCACAAACATCATTGAATCGGCTCATGGACACTTGAAAAGATATTTGAGGAGTAATGTAGGAGATTTTGCATCATGTTGGGATGAAATTGACAAAATGTTGAAAAACCAACTAGGTGAGATACAAGGAAGTTTTGGGAGGAGCATAATTGTCATGGAACACAAATACAAAAGACATAAATTATTATGTGAGTTGGAGGGGTATGTATCTAGAGCCGCTTTGGGTTTTATTGATGACTAATTACAATGCTCTAGGACATTCTGCTTTGCTAAAGAAGATTGTGGTTGTGTGCAAATGACAACATACGGGTTGCCTTGTGCTTGTATTATTGCGGAGAAGAGAAAGAAAATATTGCCTATTCTATTGGATGAAATACACACTCATTGGCAAAGGTTAAGTGTACATGGAGAAGAGGTTGATGAACATATTTCCGTGACGGAGGAATGAAACGCCATTCAAGAACGTCTCAAGAGGGTCTTACAAGATGAAACTCCACATCAAAGAGGCGTTGCATGAACTAGGATTTTCGGACGACACAATGTTGAATCAACTTCCAAGAAAAGTGGTAACCAAGGTGTAACACCCCGTTTTCCCAACGTAAAAATTTCATAATTAAAAATCAGAGTAATTCAACTTTAATGGAATGCTACACTTCTTAAAAATTCATAAACTGAATAAATAGCAATTTATTCTTCAAAATCATTTAACATAAGTAATTCAAAACTTCGCAGCGGAATTAGTTCATTCAACATAAAAAGTCTTTGGCACGCAGGCCTCATCATAAAAATCTCAAGTCTTGTTCAACATTTATTCATAAAAATCTATAAGTAATACGTAAGGAATAGAAATAGAAGACATAATCTCATCCCGTTATGTATCAGAGCACCTAAGTGTTTTATCTTGGTTTTCGGGTGTCAAACATTGATTACGTTTGAACCTTTTTAACCGGTGATATCTTATTTTTTCTTGGGAAGGGAAAAAGTAAGCAAAACCCTTGAGAATCGAGGTCCGGGAGTTGTTTTCGCTACGGGAAGGTGTTAGGCACCCATAACGACTATAGTATCCTATAGGAACCGTCTTTAATTTCTACGCGCGCGCTTTATTTTTAAATGCTATTTTGAAAGTGTTATTAAGCCTAAAGGTATTCTAAGTGAAGAATTGGAGGGAGTAGAATGTGTTTGAATTTTTATTTTATTTGAATTCAAGGAATTTTGATTCCTTGCCTACGTACCCGTTTAAGGGATCAAATCCACCGTAGTTCTCTTCCAAAAAATGTTTTTGTTTTTGTGGGTTGATTTTAAGTTTGAAAATTGGAATTTGAAGAATGAGAGAGAGAGGCCTCAAGGGCATGAGATTATGAAAAAAAGTGAGGTGGAATTAGTCAATTGCAAAATGTGGTCTAAGTATGATTAAAATCCTTTAAGGTTTTTATTTAAGAAAAGAAAAAGGAAAATTCAATGGGATTTTGATCCCAAGGTTTATTAAGAAAAGCATTTGAGTGAAGTTTGTTCATATTTTTTGGAAAGAAGATTTTTCTAAGTATAAAGCCTAAACGTTCATCTAAACATACAATCCTAAACATACATCTAAACATGCATAGGTCACAAACATTTATCAAGAGATTGGAACTAAAATCAAGCAATTTTCACAAGTTTTTTAATACAAAACATCACAAAATTAGCAAGAAAATCAACACATTATCTTTTATCAATTTTAACATGCAACAATTATCACAACAATACCACAAAACTATCAAGAAATATGTATGAAAATTTTTGGAGTTTTTAGAGAATTTTTAGACACAAAAAATATGTAAAATTTCACAAGTTTTAACAAATATAATGAACAATTGACTAAAAAAAAATGCCACTTATTTTTTAATCCAGATTCAACACATAACAACATCACAAAAAAGTCAAGAAAATAATCAAGAATACATGAAAAATTTAATTGGAATTTTTAGCAAAGTTTTTGAGCATAAAGGTGTGCAAATAACAAGAAGTAGTGACAAAAAATAGCAAAAAACAGAGGAACTTCGCAGAAAAACTAAGCCCAAACCCAAGCCCAAGGGGAAGTGGATCCTGGATCCTTCAGGAATCACAAAAGGCCGTTGGATTGATCCAATTGGATCAAACCCTAGATCTAATGGCCAGGGCGCAAAACCAGTGGATCAAGACTGAACCAAACCGGTTCAGTCTGCTTATAAAAGGTTTTGAGGACCGGTTTACTCATTTCACTCTTTCGTTTCTCTCTCTAAGTCTTCTCTCTCTCACTCTTCTCTCCTCCTCACCGGTTTATAGATGAAGCTGGCCGGAGAAGATGAAGATCGGCCGGAATCTTCATGATTCCGCCGTAATCTTCATCCAAACCGCCGTCATCTCCAGATTCCGACGAGGCTGACACTTCACTGATTTAAACGCAACAAAGCCCTAATCTACTCTATTCTTCCTTCTAAACACAAATCTAAAGCCAAAAATCACATATGAGCTCTGAAACGTTGTAGATCGAAGAAAAACTTTACGGTTTTCGAACTTCTTTTAGATCTTAAAACTTTTTCATCGAAAACTTTCTTGAAGTTCACCGATCTACATCGTTCCTTTAATTAAACACACTCACGCGCCTTCGTTGATGTCTAGAAAGAAAAACTGAGAAGGTATGTGGTGTTACCTGTTTTATTCGGTGGTTCGAACAGAAATTCCACTGATGACCTTCGTAATTGCTTCTGATTCTTCTGGTATTTGATTTGTTGTTTCTGGAAGCCGAAGAATAGATCGGTGAGTTTCTTCTTCTTCTCTGGTTGAACCCTAACTTCAATCCTTCTTCTTCTCTCACTCAAACTCCATGATCGTATAGATTTGTTGCTTCGGTGACGAGTCTATGCTTGAATTGTGGAAGTTGAAGGTTCGATGATGATGATCCTTCAATGGATCACTGAGAACCACTTTGAATTCGTTGAATTTCGTTGATTTTTGGTTGCTGGGAAATTAGGGTTTATGCGTGATGAAGATGAATGTTCATCTTTTTCTTGGTGAAACGGTTTTTGATTCTGTTAGAGGAGAGAGAATGGATGAAAATGTGTTTATGTGAGTTGGCTCGTAATGATTGATTCTTGACTTTGACTGGTGAATTGGCTCCTTTTATAGGCTGTCATGTGGCCTTGGTGGCCAATGGCGTATTGACATGTGTCCCTGGACTTGCCTTGATTCGAAACTGGACCATTTCTGGACTTTGAGGGCCTCTTTGCAATTTTGAAAATTCGAAAGGCTGACCTGCAATTTAAAAAAAAAGACCACTCTGCAAACTTTGGACAAAAAGGACTTAATTGCAATTTTAAAAAAATGTTTAAAGGACCGTGGAAGAAAAATGGACCAAAAATGCAATTATTAAAAATTAAAGGGCTAAAAGAGAAGTAACAAAAAGGACTAACATGCAAATTTTAGGAATTAAAAGGGCTAAAGTGCAAAAATGAAAAATGAAAAATAAAATTGAGTTAAAATTGGTAAAATTGACTAAACGTAAAGTGAAACGATTAAAATTGACAAAACGGACTAAAATGAACCAATGGCTTAAATGAGGTACTTTAAAGTAACCTCTCTCTGTCGAAATTTCGTGTGAAATGACCAAAATGCCCCTGGGGCTAAAACGACTAAAAATGACTCAGATGCAATGTTAAAATGGATTTTTAACAGGGAATTGCAGCAAGAACTTATACAAGCAAAATTAAAGACTCAGAGACACTTTTAAGAGTTTAAACAGAGTTTTGACACATGAAAAGACTAAAATGCCCCCAGGGGCAAAACTGACTCAAAATGACTTAAAATGCAATTTTTGCAATGGATTTTGACATAGAATGAAACAGAGACTTATTCAAACCAAATGAAAAGACTCAAACAAAATTTTAAAAGACTGAAAGAAATTTTGACATGGGAAATGACTAAAATGCCCTTCTATGTGAATTTTGCAAATAATCATTGAAATAAAATGCAAAGAAAGATGCAATTGTTCAGAGACATATCAAATGGCTTGAAACACAAGAAAAGAAGAATTAAGTTAGTATTTTTGGGTCCATAAAAATTCACTGTGACCTACGTGCAGTAATTTGACCATAACTCAAGTTCTATAAATCTTTTTGACGTGAGACCAACGGCTATAGAAAGCTAACATCCATACCTACAACTTTCGTGTTTACAACTAAGACCAATTCCGCACCGATCAATACCAGTTTTAATATCAAAATTCGGGCAGAATGCAGATTTTCTTCAAGTTTCACCTAATCTCATGGTGCTAACCTCAAAACTACTTCCAATAATCATCCTATGGATTATCTAAGGTCTGTACACAATTTCTACATCAATTCAACAAGTTTTCATCATCTAATCATCAAATCTCTCTCAAAACCCTAATTCTCAAATTCTCACAAACTCTCCCCAACTTGTTAGATGTAATCTAATGATTTAACAACTTAATATTAATGCAAGATAGTCTCACCCTCACCTTAATGCAAGATAGTCTCACCCTCACCTTAGATTAATTCCTGAATCAGCAGCAGCGTTCTTCTTTCCTAAGGTCTTCTCCTCTTCTCTTGACTTTTTTCTTCTCTTCTCTTCTTTCTTGTTCTCCTCTTTTCCAAAAAGCGGTTTTTGGTAAACTCTTTCTAACCTAAGCTTCTCTATTTATAATACTAAAATATTCTTTCCAAATCTATTTAGGCTCAACAACTTATTCTTCTTTCTATTCTAACCTCCAATTTTACTCACACTAATAATCCTCTTATTCTAATAAATAATATTTCTCTATTAAATATATAATAATACACCAAATAACAAATATATATCTATAACAATTAACAAATATATTATGCTAGTAAATACTAACATATAACATAACAAAATATCGCTCAACAAAATATATTAACTAAATTATAAAAAGACATCTAATCTCAACAAATCATATATCCTTCATATACATCATATAAATATATTCTAAAACTAATTAAAATAATTAAATAAAAAGGAGGACGTTACAACTCTCCCCAACTTAAAAGAATTTCATCCTCGAAATTCAAGCACAATAGAAAATAAATTTAGTCGTTACTTCTTGAAACAAAACACAAAAACCACATCAAGTTAGTCAGTTAAACATGATCACATGAAAAAAAAACGTAACTACTACCTAGAAAACATGACGACACGACACAACGACTCATCTACTTGGCCGGACGGACCGACCTGCTCTGATACCTATTGTAACACCCCGTTTTCCCAACGTAAAAATTTCATAATTAAAAATCAGAGTAATTCAACTTTAACGGAATGCTACACTTCTTAAAAATTCATAAACTGAATAAATAGTAATTTATTCTTCAAAATCATTTAAAATAAGTAATTCAAAACTTCGCAGCGGAATTAGTTCATTCAACATAAAAAGTCTTTGGCACGCAGGCCTCATCATAAATATCTCAAGTCTTGTTCAACATTTATTCATAAAAATTCATAAGTAATACGTAAGGAATAGAAATAGAAGACATAATCACATCCCGTTACGTATCAGAGCACCTAAGACACACTTGTGAGGAGTCCACTCACGACCGCAACTAATCCTGGTTACCTGCAAGTTACGCATACGAAGAGCAACATTTCCAAGCAGAGGGGTGAGATTTCTCAAACAATAATATTAAGCATATAAATCGTATAAAGTACATTCAACAACTTAAACATCTTATAATTCATTAATCATATCTAACAACTTAAACTTCCTTAACTAGTGTCATTAATCTTCTTATATTGGTCGTAAAACTATCTTAATACTAATCATAAACATCTTCATATATTATCAATTACTAATCTTAACATCATCATATAACATCAAATAATAGTCTCCAACAATCATCACATAACATCAATATTAATCACAAACGTCACCACATTTCATCAAACATTATTTATAAGCATCAACACTTAATATCAAATATAATCATAAGCATCATCATGTAATTTCACATAAGTATTATTATCAAAACATAGCATTACCGAAAACAACTTCATAATCAAATTCGTAATCAACTTCATATATCAACATAATTATAACTCACGTAACATGTTATCATAAATCATTCGTCTTCATTCATCATAGCACTTCATTAATAACTTATCAACTTGACATCTTAACAACTTGACAACTTGACATCTCAACATCTTAACAACTTCGACTCGACTATGCAACTTCTACTTCTCAAATCATCTTAAATCATCTTAGACATCTTCATTATGCATGTGGTACCACCAGGGCATTAAGCCCTCTTCTCTAAGGTCATAAAGGACATGTCGGGCATTAAGCCCCCATCTCTAAGGTCATAAAGGACCTATCGGGCATTGAGCCCCCATCTCTAAGGTCATACAGGACTTGTCGGACATTAAGCCCCCATCTCTGACTATGCAACAACACAACTCTAATGCAACGACATCACTTTCGTACAACTTAGACAACTTCATGAACATCTATGACATCCTAACATCTTGACATCTTGACAACATAACATCTTAATAACTTGATGACTTCATAACGACTCGACGACTTAACAACTCTTATCATCTTAACGTCTTAACATCTTAACATCTTAGCATCTTGATAACATATGGATCATATAAATAATTCATGTCGTATCATAATATAACAATAACAAATGATAATAAACAACATCTTAAAACATCATATTCATCAATCATAAACAACTTCATATAACATCGTATTTAAACATCAATAATAATTCACTATGTATCTTTGTATAAACATAATAAATTATCCACAACATATTTTCATGTCAAACCAAAGCTACTGGATAGATATCACAAATATCAACAACTTTCATGTTTACAACAAGGATCAATTCAAAACAGAAACATATGAACAAAACGCAAAAACATGAAACAGAGAATGTTGTCACCGTTCAATTTCGCTAAGACCTCCCTGTAGTATTTTCATCATAACTCAAAGACCAAACATCATTTTCACGTCAAACGAAAGCCACTAGAAAGCTAACAAAATTATCTAAAACTTTCATGTTTACGCCTAACACCAATTATGTACCGATCAATACCAGTTTTCATTTTAAATTCGGAAAAGTTGAGCTGAAAGTCCATAAAAATTCACTGTGACCTACGTGCAGTAATTTGACCATAACTCAAGTTCTATAAATCTTTTTGACGTGTGACCAACGGCTATAGAAAGCTAACATCCATACCTACAACTTTCGTGTTTACACCTAAGACCAATTTCGCACCGATAAATACCAGTTTTAATATCAAAATTCGGGCAGAATGCAGATTTTCTTCAAGTTTCACCTAATCTCATGGTGCTAACCTCAAAACTACTTCCAATAATCATCATATGGATTATCTAAGGTCTGTACACAATTTCTACATCAATTCAACAAGTTTTCATCATCTAATCATCAAATCTCTCTCAAAACCCTAATTCTCAAATTCTCACAAACTCTCCCCAACTTGTTAGATGTAATCTAATGATTTAACAACTTAATATTAATGCAAGATAGTCTCACCCTCACCTTAGATTAATTTCTGAATCAGCAGCAGCGTTCTTCTTTCCTAAGGTCTTCTCCTCTTCTCTTGACTTTTCTTTTCTCTTCTCTTCTTTCTTGTTCTCCTCTTTTTCAAAAAGCGGTTTTTGGTAAACTATTTCTAACCTAAGCTTCTCTATTTATAATATTAAAATATTCTTCCCAAATCTATTTAGGCTCAACAACTTATTCTTCTTTCTATTTTAACCTCCAATTTTAGTCACACTAATAATCCTCATATTCTAATAAATAATATTTCTCTACTAAATATATAATAATACACCAAATAACAAATATATATCTATAACAATTAACAAATATATTATGCTAGTAAATACCAACATATAACATAACAAAATATCGCTCAACAAAATATATTAACTAAATTATAAAAAGACATCTAATCTCAACAAATCATATATCCCTCATATACATCATATAAATATATAAATATATTCTAAAACTAATTAAAATAATTAAATAAAAAGGAGGGCGTTACACAAGGGAGCACCTAAAAGGGTGTGGTCTACATTGTAAACGACATCCACCGGTCGAATCCCCTCGGTGGGAGACTATTGATTCTCAAAATCCCGATAGTCAATCCTCACAACCCAAGAGTAAGGTTCCAAAGAGTAAAGGTTGACGTCTTGGCACTTACTCGCGCTCACAAGCTTCGACGCCTACTTCAAAACCAAAACCTTATTTGAATGTACCATACATTTCACAAATTCCAATGATCATGAGACCTTTCATTGAAGACATTGTGAATGTTAAAGGGGATGATAATTATGAATTCCGGGTCGTAGCTGGGCACATGGGAATGGATGAGAAAAATCATGTATTGGTTCGTCATGCACTTATTAATGAGTTAAAAAATCATAAGAGTGACTATTTGCTTATATTTGGTACCGAGAAGCGTTTTAAACTTATCTTGGATGGTTTACACCCTCCAACAAGTAGAAGTGGGATTGCTTTTGAAGATAAGTGGTTGACATTACCGGATATGGGTCACATTATTGCTATTTGCTACAATAGAGTCGTTGTTTACTTGACTTTGCCCGAAAAAGGTATATGTGAGACATATTTTCCAATCCGAGGTGCTCTACCACTTAACCCACATTCGAACATCACATGTCTTTGCTTAATTCTCGGCCACTTTCTTCATGTTTTGTTGAAAGAAGATTGTCCATTACCACCGTCTTGTATGGAGTGGATGAACAACAAGATTGGTGAGACGGAGAAATGGCATTTTGCTTTTACAGATAGACAAGCCGCCTTCAAAGACCTCATGTCTAAGGAGCCGAAGCCGCCAAAGAAACCAACAAATGAGCACAATCCTATTATTTGTGACACTCCGACTCCGGAAAAACCATAACAAATTACTAGTCTAGTTAGATAGGTTATGACACTTTTTGGTCGGTGTTCTTCCTTTTTTTGTGGTATTACACCGACGTATTTTTTGGTGGCCGGTTATGAAATTTGGATATTTGTGGCTAATATGTAACTAATATTATATAAATATATGAAGTGAATTTTATTTGGATATTTGTGGCCAATATGTAACTAATATTATATAAATATATGAAGTGATTTTTTTTGGTGTCCGGTTATGTCACCAATTATTTCTCGCATTTTCTGGTCTCTAACTATTCAACTATTTATTTTATCTTTTTTTGCTCATATTTGTTTTTCATTATATTCTGTGAAGTGAAACATGTCTGAAGATGCACAAGATTCAGTTGAAGTTCATGTCCTTTATGAAGCCGTGAAAAATAGGGTTAAGTTCTTTATAACCCCCACCGACAAGTTGGACGAGTTGAATGCATAACTTTACGGATACTTTATAAATATTGATGTAAATCAAAGAACATCTGATGTAGTAGTAAATATGTCAGGCGTGGACTTGGGGGAGGATAAGGAATAAGACTTTTGGAAGACCGTGTATTTTTCACAACTTGTCGAAGATGATAGCGACGTTGCTTACATGTTTAGCGTGTGTTTGCCTGTGATTTTGGCAAACGGGGGCTAGTTTTGATTATTACAAGCGAGATCGAACTAGAAATGTCAAGACCGTTGTGCAAAGATTTTATCGAAAAAGAGTTTGAAAAAAGGCCACAAAATGCACTCAGGTTGCTTAGAGAGTAGGACGGGTTTGATATAAAAAGGCACTGTCTTTCGACAGGTTTGAGAATGCGATTAAAAGCTTAAAACAAAGCAAGATAAAAGTAAGTTTACGCACGTAAACTCAAGGAAAATGTAAAATGCAAGTACATTAAAATAAAAGGGGTGGTCTACAAATCAGTTTACATATATTTTGTATAACTCATTTCCTTAGACGCCGATAGTTTGAGTGTTGTAGAATTTTGTATATGATTTGCAACCCACTTTCCAACTTGGAAACTACTATTTATACTAAAAACTAGATGGCGAACCACTAACTTCATGATCAACACTTCTTCCATCTTGGACAACCACTTGCGCCACATTTTCCACTAAAAGGAAACCGCCTCTTTGCTTGAAATCGTGTTTCCCGCCCTTTTGCTTGTCTTCGACGCGAAATTGCTTTTTCCGCCTTACTTCGTCAAAGCTCTAATTATGCGCCTTAGGCTTAAAGCTTCGTCGAGATTCTTCAATTGAAATGAGAAAGCTCTTCGATTCATGCAAAGTAAAAAGGTCAAACAAATGTCGACCATATTAAATGAGCCTGTCAAATTTACAGGCTAACAGTGTGATGGCTGAAGATAACATTTTACAACTTTATGTCCGATCTGTTGAAGTGTAATATTTATTAATTTGTAATAGTGTAATGTGTTCGAATTTGTGTCCGTATTGTTGACTTTTAATGAATTTGTGTTATGTGTAATTTAACGATGAATTTGTGTGATTTGGATCGTTTATGTGAGATTATGTGATTTTGGGAATTTAAGGACGAATTGGTGTAACTTGGATCATTTGTGTGTCATTAAGTGTGATTAAGTGATTATGCGTCATTAACGACACATTTGTGTAATTTGGATCGTTTATGTGTGATTATGTGATTGTGTGATAAACGATGAATTTGTGTAATTTGGATCATTTTCGTGCGATTATGTGATTATGTTGTTAAAGTGGCGTAATTCGAATCAATTATGAGTGTGTTAAGGTTACGGATCATTAATGACTTGGTTGCATTGCATTAAATGTTTTCTGCTGCTATATTAGTAGTTTGCGTGAGTTAACTCACGCAGACTTATATCTAACGTGAGTTAACTCACGCAAAGATTAACACTAGCATGAGTTAACTCACGCAAAATTAACACTAGCGTGAGTTAACTCACGCAGGACATTTTCAGAAGTTTGGTAGGGAATGAGCAAAACGAGTTGGGTAAAGAGCATAATTCAAACTTTAAAAAGTGAGTTGGGTTGAGTAACTGGAGGAGTATGATTTTAAAAATAAAAAACCCATAAAAAAATAATGGGTTTCGGGTAAAACCCATAAAAAATTAATTTTTTAAAATAGGAATAAGTAGCAATCTATTGTGTGTTCTTTGTGGGCAACATAATGAGACAATTTCACATCTCTTTATGGAGTGTCATTGGTCAAAGTAGATATGGTTTGTTTCCTCTTTAGGTGTGGTATTTAATTTGCTTGATTCCAGGTACGTACCTTTTCATAAGTGGTTGGAGGAAAATATTATTGATGTCAATGAGGATATTATAGTCCATATTTTGACCTTGTGTTATGAGATATGGTGTGCTAGAAATAAGAAATGTTTTGAGGGAACTGATGTTGATGTGGCTGCCACTGTTCAAAAGGCACAAAAAATCTATTGTGAATTTTAAGAGTGCAAGTACGGTGCTGATGGAGACACCAAGTAGAGATCCAATTTTTCCAATATCTAATGTTCATTGGACACCTCCTTTTAGTGGTTTCTATAAGCTTAATGTTGATGCAGCAGGTCCGATATAAGGTGATTAGTGGGATATTGGTGTTGTTGTGAGAGATAATGAAGGTGTTGTCGTTAGTGCTAGTTCCTGGCAAGTATTTTCATTACCAGATTCTGAGGTTGCATAAGCTTTAGCTATGCGGAAGAGTTTTGAATTTGCGAAAGACATGTCTCTTCTGAATCTTATAGCAGAATCAGATGCTTTTAATGTGGTTTTAGCGTTGAATGCTCACCAACAATCTCCTAACTATGTTGACTCTATTATTCGAGATTGTATTAGTTTTAAGGGTAGTTTTCGTAGTTTAAATTTTTTGAATTTAGGCGTGAGCCGTGAAGCGAATCAAATTGCTCATTATTTAGATAAATATGCTCTTAAAAATTTAGATTGCATATAGATCGAACAAACCCCATCTTGTATTTCTGCAGTCTTGACTTTTGATTTATTGTCAGACTTTCGTTAATGAAATTGTGTAAAAAAAAAAAGAGATTAATTAGAAATCAGGGGTATTGGTGAGGTGACATCAGCAAATTACACTTTAAACTATGATTATTATTATTTTTTATTTTTTTGAGGAATTATTGTTATTATTATTTTATGAAATGAAAAACCAAATAGTCATACACGTGACAGACATTACAACACGCCTATACCCTCTCAGTCTCTCACAACTAAATAGCTGGCATTCATGTTCTTTTATTCTCACACACACAACATGGCAAGTTGACAATACAAGGTAACTAACTACACAATTTACATTACAGAACACTTTCTATCCTATTATGTGCACCAAGTTGTGGTGAGAATGCATGAACGTGCCAATAATTTTCGGCTGCATTTGATTATTGTGGTTCGTAAGGGACAACAATATTTATCAATCATAAATTTCATTCGATTTTTATTCTTATGAGCTAGCTTATTGTATTTTCAGCTTAGCTAAACTAGTCGGCTGATGCACGGGTCTTACATTTTAATGTGTTAAAATAAAGAAATATTTCATTAAAAACAAACAAGCACTAAAAATAGTAAATTAATAATTGAAAGAAATAAACATAAGTAAATAGTAAAAAAATTTGTTACACCAAGAGAAAGAAATAAAATGTTAGTAAATAGCAAAAGTTATACATAAAAGTAAATGTATATTGGAAAGATGTATAAATAACATTGTAGTACATTTTCATCAGCAAATAACATATTCATATAGGTAACGTCTGAAGGATTTTTTCTCGAAGTTATATCCCACATACAAACTACATGAATCTTCAATGTCATATTTACTTTTCTCGTAACTATAGCAAAAATTGGAGTAAACAACATGATTGAATTGTGATGTTTTCTTTTTTAAAAAGGGCAATATGAATCAAATATGTAGTAAGGACACAAACTTCTTTAAATGCTGCTACCTCCGTCCCTAATTATAAGACCATTTTGAGAAAATTTTTTGTCCCTTTTTATAAGACCCCTTTGCTATTTTCAACTACTTTGATTATTTCTTTACATACATGCCCCTATTTATTATACATCTTTTTCTTCAATCCGCAATAAATAACATATGAAAAACATAAACTAACTCTCTCTTTTAAGGATAAAATTGTAAAACAATAGTGATTACAAACAACTTTAATACAAACATCCACTTTCTTAATTTCCGTGATTTTAGCAAAAGGCTCTTATATATAGGGACTGAGGTAGTAATATTGTTAGATTGAGAAGGTTATATTCAAAGGGAAAGTTTTCACCTAACTTGGGCTAAATTCACGGGCGTTCAGGGGCGAAAAAGTCACAAAAAGTGAATTTTTTCACTAGTCACAGGCGAGGGGCGCCTAGGTTCATGCGCCTGGTCCATGTGCCTTGGAATTTCAGGTGCCTAGGTCCATGCGCCAGGCGCTTTAGTTATTCACTTTATAAGCCTAGACACTTCATTTTGTGCGCCAAGCGCTTTAGTGCATTATATAACAACCCATTTTTCGCTAGAATTATTTAATTATCTATTATGTGTGTTTATATGCGCTTGTTTGTGATTATTTGTCTCTGTGTGTATTTTATTCGGGATTAGTGAATTTTTGGCCTAGAAGGGTAGTTTAGTCATTTTAGACTCAGACGTATTTTGGTCATTTGATGAGTGAGGGTAAAATAGTCATTTTACTAAGAGGGTTATTTTGGTGTTTTAAGTGGGAATAATTATTTTTACTAAATCACTAGTGAGTTGAGGTAATTATTTAGAGATGGTAATTATTCGTTATTTTGACGGTTTAAGTGAGTAGTAACTTTGGTGAATTTGTTGGTAAGAATATTGAGCTCATTAAGACAATTAGGAACCTAGCCCAATTAAAGGTGGTATATAAGCATAACTCTTATGAGAATTAGGTTAAACCTTCATTATTCATTTCACAAAAACATAAGAGGTAGAGAGAGAAAGTGGATCAAGAGAATAATAGAGGAGTTAGAGAAAGAGAGCTTGAGGTTTGAAGAGCTAGGAGCTAAAGTGAAGACAAAGTTAGGATTCTTGAAGATTAGAGGTAATGGGGATGGTTTCCTTTTCATAGTTAAGCTATAATCTCTTATTTTCAATTATGTGTTTAAGTGCTTTTGTGTTAATTGTGACTTTTGTGATTTTTGAATGATGAAATTCATGCTCCTAATTCAAGTGAATTTGTGGGTATGACTAACTTCATGAAATTGTTGTGTTATTTGCTTAAACTTCATACTTGTTGTTGTTGTTGTTGTTAAGTGATTTTGATGTTTTTGCATATTTGAGTGTAAATCATGAATTGGTGAGTGACTGTTGTTGAAACAAGTTTAAATTCACTTCATGAATGTTTGTTTATGTTTGTATGTTGATGGGGTTTGAATTGGTGTAGTTGTTTATGAAGTTGGAATGAAAATTGAGAAAAATTGTGGGTTTTGGTGGTAAATAAACTAGGTGACGAATTTGAGGTGAATTGGTGTTACGATTCCAAGTTTGCTATTGTTTTGAATGCATTTTGATGTTTATAAACTAATGTACAAGTTTTGGGGACGAATTTGGGGTCAAGGGGATCGAAATTGAGATTTTTGGATGAAAATTGAGTGAGTTCCCGCGAGGAACCCAAAATATGGGTTCCCCTGTACTGGTGCACTCGCTAAGCGAGTGACTACTTGCTATAGCGAGTTGCTCAGTGCAACAACTCATGATTTTGGTGTTCCGGGTCTCTGGGCTCAATCCGGACCATCCAAATTGATTCTTTTGATGTACTTAACTGTATTTAAGCTTTCTAAACATTTGGAAACATCAAATGAATTAGATTGAACCTGGTTTTGTGAAATCGAATCTCACTTTTTATAAAATGTTCAAGAACACGGATTTTCCGAAACTCATTTTTCTCGAAGGAAAAAGGTAGGGTTAGAGTTGTTTAGTGTAACCTTGATTTATAAAAATGTTTTGGATGGTAATGATGAGTTTTAACTTGGTTTTGGTTTGAAAATTGGAATTCTTTTAAAAAATGATAAAATGAGACGAAATATCGGAATTATTCAGAATTGGCCTATGATATGTACATGTATATGCTACTGCACTCATATGTGAATTGTGTATGTACTTGGTTGAGGCATCTGAACTTGGATACTTTGATTTTAGTGGGATAATCGGAAAATGCTAGTTTTATAAAACATAGACGAACTTTGTCAAATTAATACTTTATGGTCCGGTAACTTGTGGGAGACTTTGGATTCATGCTTGTAAAGTAGAATAAGAATGAATTCATGTAGGTGGGGTGTTTAGGGTGTTGATTATCATGGTGTGTTTGGTTGTCCGTCTTTGTTGGGAAATATGAACTTGATATGATAATGTTTCTTTAAGGCGAAAGATGTTGTTTTCAAAGATGATTCTTTTGGTGAATTTTGATTTGATAATATGGTGATGATTCTTGTTTGAATTATGACTTGTTGATTGTGTCGATTGTAAAACTTGATAATGCCTATGGTGTTGGTTATGAAGAAATGTAATTGGAGGTGTACTTTTACATTGTTTGGTGATTATATAGTTGGTATTAGGCGCATTGTCGAGTCTTACTTGAAGTTTATGCATCATGGTCATATTGAGTCATATGAGAAATGTAAAAGGAGAAGTACTTTTACATAGGTGAAATATGTAAGAGGAGGTGTACTCTTGCGTGGGTGTGGATTCAAACGGTAAAATTATCTCTGGAATCCTATGGTACCACATGCATCTAGACGAGTCTAGAACATTGCAGACATATAATAATTGGTGAGTCGAGTCATACTTGGATATGTGAATCGGTATATATGTGCATTGGTGAACTTTTGGTGATTATTGTGAATACTCGAAAAAGGTGAATTGTATGCATTGCTTGATTGTGCTTGTATACTTAATGGTTTATGATGATGTTAAGGTTATTAAATCATGTGAATTTAAATTATGCTATTTGATTGTGTTTAATTGTGAAATGTTAACTAACCCCCAGTGGTTGTTTGGTTGACCGCCTACCTTATTCATATGGATGTGTAGACGGCGTGCATGAGTAGTTTGCTTTAGCTTGGTGAGTTGTTGGAGGTCTTAGAGTCGGGCTCTGATTTAGGAGTGTCTGTCTGTTTATTTACATTTATGAATTTGTTGAAATGTTTATCCCTCAGTATGTTGAGATGGGATTTTATATTTGGTGATGTAGTATGATTATGTGACATGGCTACTTTGAGATGTTTTATTTAGATGTTGATGTGATGATGATATTATATTCTGCTGCGATGTTTTGAGAAAAATATTTATGCATGTTGAACTTAAAGAAGAAGTAGCATCTAAATCCTTTGTATGAATTGTATTATTTGCGTAATTTATTGCTTTAAGGGTTTAGGGAGTCACACATTACTTTCTTGTTTTGCTGAATTCTTCGCCTGTTGAGGTGTTTTCTTCATAGTTAAGTTGTCTTGGACATTGAGAACATAATTCCTCCCTTTGTAGAGTCTTTTGAGGCCTCTTGAATCTTCATTCTTCATCTTCCCAATGAGCTGAAAATCCAAATCATAAAATAAAATAAAAATTATTAAAATTAGGCTGAAATAATAATACTAAGGAAACTCTCTTACATCGGTAACGTTTTTTTTTTGCCTTCAACCACCAAAAAGAGAGGAGCTTAATTCTATTCAACAATCGTATCAACGATTCTTTGTTATTATTAAAAATCATATTATTCCTTTCTCTTTAAAGCTCCCAAACACACGAAAACCAAATTAAATATAAAGCAGATCGAATAGATTTTGAATTACCATCCATCTGACCAAATCGAAGAAAGTGATCAAACACACAAATGGAATCAACAGAGGAGATGTCAAGCCATTTCCGAATAAGATGTCATACAAAACCAAAAACGCGAAAACTCACCAAAATATGCTCCACTAATTCAACAAAGTTAATTTAATTTTAGCTAAATTTAAATGACACATGGACGATGATATATTCACATGAACAATGTTAAGTGAGGGATCAAGAGTGAAGAATCTTAATATTATAGGAATGAAATATATTTTTTTTTGTTTATTTTACCTAGACCAAAACCAGATTCACTCAATATTAAAAAAAATAAAAATAAAGATTACCTTTAATATCAATCACTGTCCGCAGTGTACCCCCACAACACGCAGTTTCAGGCTTCAGCTTTCGGTATATGTTTGATTATGGAGCATAATATAATTTTGGGTTAATAGTGATTTACCCCCTGTAATATAGGATACTTTTGGGTTTGCCCTTTGTAAATTTTTTTTTTGGGATTCAGTCCTTGTAAAATAAAGATTCTTCAGAAAACTCCCCGAGCCATATGACTAAGCAGAATCTCTTACGTGGCGCTGACATGGCACATGACTGTGTATATTATTAACTTTTTCATTTTTTGTAATTGGTCCGCGTGTGTAATTAATTGACACCTAATTATATAATTAAAAAAACATCAAAAATCATGAAATAATTCTGGATTTAGGGATTTTCATTAAACTTTTTTCACAAACCCAACACACACATTCATTGTTCTTCATGTTCTTGTTTCTTCACAAACTCAAACCTTCGTACCATAATCCCAAAATTCATGAAAAAAAATCTAACACAACTTTGACAAATAATATTCTAATCATCAACAACAACACAATTATTTAACAGTTAATTACAATCCAATAAAAATCCCCAAATCCAGAATCAACTTACCCACTTTATCTTCATCTTTCCAAACTAAAAAAAAATCACAGAAGAAAATTTATCAAACTTGGAAAACTAAATTTATGTTCATGATTTCTAATTCCCCCATTTTTTGCTTTTAATTTTTTCTTCTAGCTAAGATTATTCACCTGTTCCAGGTCGTTGCATTCATAATATAATTTTGGTGTTTGATTGTTTCGAAATTTCTAGATAAACGAATTAATAATCAAATGGCGTAGAGATTAAGACTGAAAAATAATAAAAAGTAGATCTAAACAAATAAGATTGATTGACACACATAAACAGTGAGACGTTGTGAAGGGCTATGCAGTGGCAACTAGGCATGACAATAAAACTCATACCCACGGATACCCGTCCGAACCAAACTCAATTTGACGGATTTTCCCCGGGTTTGGGGTATGGGTTCCGATTTTTTCGATTTCAAAACACGGGTACAAGACGGGTAACAAGGATATATGTATCCACCCCAAATCCATGTCCAAACCTATCCCGAACATAGAAAATCAATTTATTACTCTTTTTATATAAATAAAAACCAAAACCCTAAATCATTTCACTACACAGACAGAGTCTCAGTCTTTTAGATGACACTCGCTTATCATAGTTCTCTCTTTTTTCCTTCCATATCTCACACTCTCGACCTCTATCTTCTCCAACATCATAGTCGTTAATCGTCACTATCTCTTTGATGGGTATTACATTACAACATCGCGCTCGGGTTGAAAAATACTTTTACTTCTATTAGGAAAAAATTATCCACTACGAGAATGGGGATGGGGAGAGGATACCCGAACTCATCGTAGACGGGGATGTTATTTGATTTCTCATCCCCGTTGGTTATGGGTAGGGTAACGGGTAAGTATATGAGAGTAGGGTATAGGGATGGGAAAGGTAAAACCCATCCCCACCCCGCCCCACTGTCATGCCTAGTGTAAGCTTGCTTTTCCACGGCGACGACGACCATGGGAGTCGTGGCAGTTGCGGGCTTTGCGACAATGACACTTAGAGATCTGGGTAAAACGTGAAGGTTGAAGTGGATAGTCCGGTGTTAATAGTACCCATTTTTTCTTCTTCTAAATTGAAACACAACCCTTTTTTTTATTTGCTGTTTTGGGGGTGGCTGAATTTTTTAGTGGATGTGAATTTGATGATTTTCACTTGGAGTTTAATTGGATACTATTCAAGATTTTGGGTGGATGTTAATTTGATGAGAATTTTTTTGAAGAGGATGGATTACAATTTGATGATTTATGGTTTGTTTGATGGATTTTTTTTTTTTGGATTTTTTAGAAAAGAGTGTTTTGAATTCATGGATTTTTTTGGGTTTGAAGGTGATGAAGATGATGAAATATTGATGAAGAACATCTAAAAGGAGAAGGAAGAAGACGAGGAATCTGATTTTTTTTTATTTTTGTGTTTTATTTTTTTTAATTACATAATTACATGGAAATGAATTATACACGTACGGGATATTACAGGAGTAAAACACTATTAACCCTATGATTTTTAGAGAAGGGAGCATTATAATTTATTTATGTTTTCTCAATGGAGCATAATAATTTTGAACACTACAAATTTTTTAATAAGAAATGATGATATTTATATAACCATTTAGATAACTCTCTTTCTTTTTCTTTCTATTGTTTTTTACCATTAAAAAAAAAGAAAAAATATGTTATCATTAAATAATTATCATCAAATAGTTATACAAATATCATTACCCGTCTTTCATTTTGTGAACAAACAAATCATAACAAAATTATGGAAGAGTTGACCGAATGGCTAGAGTTGCTTTCATGAATCAACAGACTTGGTTGGTTTGATTAAGACAGGGATTTATCAATAGCTGTACTTAATTTGAATGCATCATGTTCGATTGTTCCACATATTATATATAGAAAACGATTGATGAAAAAACACATTTATATATATGGTAGGTCCTTCAAAAAAATATATGGTAGGTGATCCTAAACTTTTTTAAATATGTTTAATTTCTTTTACTAATTTTATATTTCAAAGAATAACATTGCAAAAAGGAAGATTTCAAAAAAGCTACAAGATTTTGAATAAGAAAAAAAAAATAGTTGAAATGCAATTGTTACATTTTGACGATCATTCATTTAACCTTTTCGCTCTTACACTGGATGCATTTGAAACTATTTTCGTAATGTTTTGTCTGTAATAAGTTTAAATCTCATATATTGTAATTGAAAAAATGGTGATTAATATCACGGCAATAAGTAAATTCTCCAAGTATTAGAAATAAATTCATTTGTAATCTATGAAGCACGGAAACGGACACGGACACCGTACACGACACAGACACCGACACAACTAATTTTTTTAGAAAATCTCAAAATACAGTGTAATTATATGTGTCGGTGTCAGACACGACACGTGTCTGACACGGGGCCTAATTGGATACGCCTTATTCGAGAAGTGTCCGTGCTTCATGGTTTGTAATAGAATGCATGAGTAAAAAGATTAGTATTATATGGTAAGAAAATAGAAACAAAATTATGTGGGAAAATAAGGCGAGCATAAAAATTAGGTGTAAAAATGGAAAAGGGAATAAGCTACAATTTTTTTTACGGAAAGGTGATAAGCTACATGATAAATTAAGTATGATATCAATCTTTATTTCCGTTTGGGTCAAGACGCAACTCGTAAAGATCTTTGATCAAAAGACCGAACATTATCGTGTTCTTGCAACTCATATGAAGATACTTTGTGATCAAATCACCATCCTCTATAGCAATTATACAATGATCCACAAATCACATTGAGATCCAAGCAATTGACTAACCATCTCACCTCATTGACAAAATGTCTCTGGTTTACACTGAAAGGTACATTCTCTCATTCTAATTGAATCATTGATATTGGTGAATGTCACATGATATTGACACCGCGGTGTCACCTATGTTATGTCCTCGTAAAATTGCAACACCACAATCATCTTTAATCCATTCTGAATCAAATATGTTCTTTCATCGATCAAGGCTTAAAGAAACAACTCACACGGCATATTTTATGTTGATTTAATGCAAGAAAAATTCCAATTGATATTATATACTTTCTTGCTATACCAAATGAAATATTTATAATATCAAGTGGGTACATCTTATTTTTATTAATTTATTTTGTTGACAAAATTACATGTATTAGTTTTAGTCATATTATAATGTAAAACGACTTTTTTAATTACATACACATGCCACTTAGCTTAGCTCTTACAATAAGTTTAGCAAGCCAAATTCAACGATTATTACAACCACCATTTTTCCAACTCTTTTTCGCTTTGGTTGAACAAAAAACTAATATGCATTTTATTTTTCAGAGCAAACCTTTGATATTTGTAAAATTAAACGAGCTTATCCTCAACTATTCACATGTAAAAAACACTTCTCATGTATAAAAACATATGTGAAAATCATACATTTAAATTTAATACCAGAAGTTGTTATAAACTGTTCTAATGTATATAATAGGGCTAAAATAAACTAGGAACTTCTTTTCACCTCCACTTTTTAAAAAATAAAAAATACCATACATGCTATAGAAATGTATTTTTAGACTATAATTTGTTTGAAAATACATTTTTAGTTCTACTTGGGAGTTTAGGATAGAGGGGAGGTGATGACTTTGGTAAAAAAAAAATGTAAATGGTATTTTTTTTAAGAAGTATAATGACTAGAAATTCATTATTTAAGATGAATATGTGATGTGTCGGAGTTTGAATCTCGACCTCTACATGTATTATTGATTCATATATTTTCATTAATTATAATATGTTGAAGAAACTTTTTCTTTTAAACAAACCAAAATAATATGTTGATGAAACTGATTGATTATGATTTGTTGTAACCATATCAATTGCAAAGATTAATCTTCGAGTCAGATAATACCACCATTGTAGTGTTCAAAATAGATATTTGGTTAAGTTACAAAATGATTTTTCTTATCATTTCATTCAACTTTATTTTTTTGTTAGATCATTCAAGTGATTATAATTTATGTGTAAATGCATTTTTTATTTTAATAATATATATTAAAATAAAATAAAACTAAAAAACAAAAAACATTCATTTTGTTGTTTATATACCTTTCTTAAACAGAGAGGATCCAACTGGGAGACACAACAACACTGACACATCCCATCCAGTCAGTCTTCTCCTGTTCTTTATTTATTTTCCACATTCTTCCACTCTCTCTCTTCCCATAGTCTTCCTTTCACTTCCACAGATCTTGAACCAACAACACCATAACTCTCACATACACATTTTCTCTAACACAAGAACAAAAATGGCTTTCTCTTTCTTATCAAAAACAACTCCTTGCATTCTCTTCTTCTTTCTACTTTCTTTCACTTCAACAGGTTCACTTCATCACAGTTTTTTTTTTTTTTTTTTTTTTATCATTATGTGTTTTAGTTTTCTGTATTTTGCATAATTTTTTTGTTGGTTTATAATATGTTCATTTTTTTTAATTAATGCTTGTTAAAAATGTAATCTTTGTTTGTGGGTTTTGTATAAATTTGTAATTTTTTTTAATTTAGTATTATCTTCTTGTGTCTTTTCTGTTGATGATGACTATTTTGTTGTTATTTGCTATAAAATTTGCATATGGAACAAAAGAAGAAATTTGTGTTCTTCTTACTATCTTTTTTTTTTGTTTGGTAAGAAATTATTTGGCATTTTAGCTTTTGCTGAGTCAAGTGAGTAGTATGTAAGTGTTTATTTCCACTTTTGGCTTTTGGAGTGTGTTTTAAAGGTATGTTTGGATTGACTTATTGGCTGGCATAAGCAATTGTGAGATTGTTTGAGAGAGCTTATGAAAATAACTTATGACATGTTCTCATAAGCTATTTTTAGCTTATTTCTATAAGCTCTCTAGGATAGTTTATGAAAACAGTTTATAGCTTGTATAAAAACTTGTTTGACTTTATTTTATCTTTTGTTGTAGAAATAGCTAATTCATAAGCACTTAGATGATAAGCATTTAATTAAGCTGTGCAACCAAACATGGCTAAAGCTGAAATTATGACTCCTTACATGAGATTTGTGCTTAAAAAATCCTATAATAAGGGAATATTAGCTTAGGTTGTGTGGTTATAGATAGATATCTTGGTGTGTAAAAGATGCAGTCATGAATCTACCATCTCAATATGTAAAAAATGATAAATTATGATTTTCATAATACAGCCATTGATCAATATGTTTGTTAGCATTCTTTGATCATTACATCTACTTACTATATTTAGTTTAACTTTTTCAGATGCTTATGACCCACTTGACCCAAATGGGAATATCACAATCAAATGGGATATTATACAATGGACCCCTGATGGTTATGTTGTAAGTATATTATTTTACAATATCGCATATTAATATGAGAAGTAAACTATATGTTGTACACTATGCATGATGATATTTTTGGCTACTTTTCTTTCAACTTGTTTGTTTGTTACATATTTGTGATGAATTTGCATCTTCGTCTCAGCTGTATTTCATATGTGATATATCTTTTCTTACTTGAATATGCACTTAAAGATTATGGAGACAACTTATAACGTGTCTATAAGTTGTTTTTACCTTTTCCATAAACTCTCCAGGGTAGCTTATGAAAACAATTTATACCTTATACATAAGCACTTATATTGTAAAGCGTTTAATTAAGTTGTTTACTCAAACAGGGCCTAAGATTACTACCTAAGTTTTTTCTAAAACCAAGTCACTTTGTTCCAATTTGAAATGTGACTCTTCGAATTCCTTATCACACTTCTAATCCGTGTTACAAATGATTTTGAAGTGTATGCTAATTATTGATTTGAAGTATATAAGTGAGTTTATATAAAGGATAAACTAGTGACCAGAGCCTTTAAGAATAAATTGTGTCTGCTTTTGTTCCATTAGTTGTTTAGATATATTTTGAACAATTGAAAGTGCAGGCCACAGTTACGATGAACAACTTCCAACAATATCGTCACATCGCTTCCCCTGGCTGGTCACTAGGATGGACATGGGCAAAAAAGGAGGTAATCTGGAGTATGATGGGATCACAGACCACAGAACAAGGTGATTGTTCAAAATTTAAAGGAAATGTTCCACATTGCTGTAAAAAGAATCCAACCGTTGTAGATTTACTTCCCGGAACGCCTTACAATCAGCAAATTGCGAATTGCTGCAAAGGTGGTGTGCTTAGTTCATGGGCTCAAGATCCTACCATGGCAGTTGGGGCGTTTCAAATCAGTGTTGGTAGAGCCGGAACCACAAACAAAACTGTTAAAGTGCCTAAAAACTTCACCTTGAGTGCCCCGGGACCTGGTTATACTTGTGGGCCGGCAAAAATTGTGAGACCTACTCAGTTTATTCAACCAGACAAAAGGAGAGTGACTCAAGCACTCAGTAAGTTAACGAACTTCTATACTTATCTCGTAGTTTTAAATATGTTTATTTAAATTTCCTATGCCTCCTATCAATGTCACACTATTCACTGAACAAATTGCCATCCATAGTTGAAGTTTTTGTTGGCAACAGAAAATGGCACTCGTGTTTGAATTTAAAATTGATATGCTTAAAAGTCAGTTGTCCCGAGCTATGTAGCACTGATATTTCAGATTGAAGGCATGTCTTGTGTCCAACACTGACAAAACACCGATATATGTGATTACATTTAATTATTCCATTTTCTTAAATTATTACTTGTTTCGACGTGTCAGTGTTGTGTCTGGTATCTGTCTGTGTTCGATAGGTCATGAGTGATGAGTAGATATCAGCAGGCTCCCACAATTTAAGTTTGATCTTAACTTCAATTTGATTCATTGCAGTGACATGGAATGTTACATGCACATATTCACAATTTCTAGCTCAAAAAACTCCCACCTGCTGTGTCTCCCTCTCATCTTTCTATAACGACACCATTGTACCCTGTCCAACATGTGCATGTGGCTGCCAGAGTAACTCATCTCAGTCGGGGACTTGTGTTAAGTATGTTTCGTTCACTGACACTACTACGATTTCCTTATAGATTTTATGCTGTAAACTCATATTTATTTTCTTTTTGGTTTCAGTCCAAATACGCCACATTTGGCATCGGTTGTTTCTGGTAACGGAAAGAATAATTTATCACCTTTGGTTCAATGTACTAGTCATATGTGTCCAATCCGAATCCACTGGCATGTTAAGGTTAACTACAAGGAATACTGGCGTGTGAAGGTTTCCATTACTAATTTTAATTACCGTATGAATTATTCCGATTGGAACTTGGTTGTTCAGCATCCAAACTTCGACAATCTGACTCAGCTGTTCAGTTTCAACTACAAGTCATTAAATCCTTATGGTTTAATAAGTAAGTGTGATCCCACCTTGTTTGTTTGTTTCTTGAGTAAGAGATTTCTCAAATACTGTTGTAAAACATCAAAACTTTTACGCCTTAATTTCTTTTCTTGTTGTGTTGTTTGAACAACTAAAATTTGACAACTTTTGCGACAACAAATCTAAGTGGTTAACACAGTCCAAATAGGTGGTTAATTACTTTCCTTAGATGGTTAATGGATATTCAAGGTGTCAAAACTCATTAACCATCAACGTAATTTCTTTAACGACAAATTTGGACGTGATTAACCACTTTTTTCATGTGTTCCAATCTACATGTAGTTTAACACCTGAAAAATATGGATAACCGTGTCCAAATTTGTGGTTAAAGAATTTCGACACCTGGTATATCCATTAACCAAGTATTGAACTTAATTAACCATTTATTTGAATTGCGTTAACCACTTAAAAAGTTTTCACAAAAGTTGTTTAAATTTGGTTGTACAAAAGTCTTTGTTTATTGTATTCGTATTTTCTAATGTGAGTTGCTTTCAACAGATGATACAGCAATGCTTTGGGGAGTTAAGTTCTATAATGATTTTCTTAATCACGCCGGCCCTAGTGGCAATGTTCAATCCGAGCTACTCTTCCGAAAGGATAAATCAACTTTCACTTTTGATAAGGGCTGGGCTTTCCCTCGAAGGATCTACTTCAACGGCGACAACTGTGTGATGCCACCTCCTGATGCTTATCCATGGTTACCTAATACTGGTTCTCGGCAAGAGGTTTCATTGTTTGCTTTAGTAATGGCCTCCTTGGCAGTCTTAGTATTCTATGCATATGTTTAAGGTTCCAACCTGTGATTATACTTTATCATTGTAATAGAAAATTTTCAGTCTAACCAGTTTTGGCGTCATATTTGTGATGTCAATTTGGTTTTCAAGGCGATCAGAGGGACTGACTATATACACGGGTGGCGATTTGAGATTTGCTCATGCATCCCAGGATTGTTACATAGGATTCAGCATATTGGTGGTAGAATATGTTACTATTTTGTTATTTGTGTCTGTTGTGATGCAATGTTACATGTATCCTTATTGTAAGTTGTAACTTTATCTGTAATTATAACAAATATATACATCAACAAACATTACATGGAAATATAAGCCTGATGAATCTTGTGCGGACTTGAAATGCTATTGGTCTTTCTACTTGTTTCCTGCTTAGGATCTTTTTTATTTTTTTCTTATCTTGCTTAGAATCAATATTAGGTCTGTTTGGATTGACTTTGAGCTTATTCACCGACATAAACACTTATCAGACTGTTTGGGAGAGCTTATGGTAACAGCTTATGACATGTTTATAAGCTATTTTTAGTTTATTTCTTTAAGCTCCTAGGATGAGTTATGAAAATAGTTACATGTATGATAAGTGTTTATGCTATAAACACTTTATAAGTTGTTTATTCAAACATGAACATTGTATTAGAGATAGAATAGCAGAGGTTACAACATTGCAAAACAAGTATTTACATAAGTCAAAAATCTTGGTTGTGAGCTGTATTTATCATCAAGCTACTAAGTACTTACTAGTACTCATGAATCACAACACACATTCAACACAATACATTCATGAGTCTTGTTTGTAATGTTTTAAAAGAATGCCTCAGTGTCTTCATACCTGTGGTTGCGGATTCCGAGGATGACAATACTTGGCTTCAAAATTTTCACATGACAATTCAATCTGATTTATGTATCAATTCACCAAAGAGCTAGCAAGAGAACCAATGAGAAAATGAATGCTTGGAAGTTGAGGACATTCACAGGTGAAGAATTAGGGAGGTAAGGGTAGGTATCAGGTGAAGGCATCATGCATTCTTCACCATTGAAGTAGACTCTTCTAGGAAATGCCCATCCTTGGTTGAGTGTGAATGTTTCCTTGTTCTTTTGAAGAAGCACTTCTGATTGAACATTTCCACTTGGTCCAGCTTCCATCAACAGATCATTGAAGAATTTCGTTCCATAGAACATACCAGTGTCATCTGTATACAACATGAGAAATACAGTTTAGCAGTGTCATCTGATTGAACAATTCGACAAGCATAAGCTAGTTTAAATAGTTCAATTAAAACTTTAATGTTTTGATCGACTTATTTGAGTTTATTTACTAGCATAAACACTTACGAGACTGTTCAGGAGAATTTATTGAAATAGCTTACAACATGTCTGTAAGCTGCTTTCAAATTAGTTCCTTGTCTCCCTGATAGCTTATATAAACAACTTATACCTTGTATAAAAATAATTTGACTTTATTCTGTATTTTGTTACATAAATAACTTAAACATAACTTCTTGTATGATAAATGTTTATGCTATAAGCGCTTAAATAAATTGTTTATCCAAACAAATGTTTGTTCATAACTATCTAAAGAGCCAATTGAAACAAGCTGAAATCGGTTTATATTATAGACATGTTATAAGCAAGTGTGCTCTAATGCAATTATAAGTGATTATATCATGCAATAAATTCAAATTAGTTCTAAATAAGCTCTTCCAACTATAACTGTTCTTGATATATCTAAAACTTACTTATGGATTGATAGGCAAGCAAAGGCTTGTAATCAAAGCTGAAAACTTGAGTGACATTGTTAAGATTTGGATGTTGTACAGCAAGAGTCCAAAGAGAATAATTCAATCTATAATTGAAATTTGTAACAGCAATCTTGACTCTCCAATAGTCCTTATAGTTGGTCTTCACATGCCAGTGTACCCTAATGGGGCACATATGATGGGTACACTGCAGCAATGGTTCATTGTCTCTCTTTGGAGTATGTAACCCTACCATGTCTAGGAATTTGGAGTGACCCCTGCATACCATGCCAACATTTGAGAAAATTATTATATTTTCTCTTTTGGTTGTCTAGCTCTTAGAATTCAAAGACGGTGTTTTAAAAACCAGACCAGAGAACTGAATGATTAATAAATAAATAAATAAAAAGTAAAAACTAAATGAAAAAACACGAAAATAAAAAACGGTTGAACCAACTACTGTTCAATTGCGGTTCACTCGTTTCAACCCCAGTTTAACTTGATTGATATAATTGGGATTAAACCAACCAAAAATCTAGTTGATTCCCGATTCAACCAGTTGAACAGCAGCTGGTTTGGTCCGGCTTTTAAAACATTTGTTAGAAATGAAGAGTTCATTGATAGTCTTGAAAGATCATGCTCAACCCGTTGACTTGATTCAACCTTGGTTCAACCGAATTGTGGTACAATCAGGATCAAACCAACCAAAAAACTGTCTGAATCCCGGTTCAACCGGTTGAACCAGTTGGTTTAGTCCTACTTTTAAAACATTGCTTAGAAATGAAGAAATCATTAATTGCTTAGAAAGATCAAACTTTACTTGACACAATTCTTCTTGTTCTGGCAGCCACAGGCACAAGAAGGACAAGGAGTAATTGTCGAATTATAGAAGGATGACAAAGATACACAACAACTTGGATTCTTTCTTGCAAGAAATTGTGAGTATGTGCACGTAACATTCCATGTCACTGCATGAAATAGAAATGAAACTTTTAGAATTGTTGAATATATGGAACTTGGAGAGGAATTCGATACATAGGTCCGTTAAGTTCCACCATGTGTACACTGTTACCTTTTTCACACATTTCGTTACAAAAATACCTGTGTCTTTTTGTTCTACATAGATCCTTTAAGTTTTATAACAGACACTTGTGTATTTTTATAATAGAATGTGTGAAAATGGGTAAAGACATATGTAACATCCCAAACGACTTTTAGAATTGTCGACTAACCCCACAAACCAACACAAGTCTTTTCAGCGTGTGTTACCTCACTCGCACGCTTTCCGGGAAACTTCACAGAAAGTCACCCATCCCAAAATTGCTTCAAGTCAAGCACGCTTAACTGTGGAGCTCTTATGGAACGAGCTACCGAAAACAAGATGCATCTTCTTTTTGGTAGCCCAAACCATAAGAACTCCACAATTAAGCGTGTTTGACTTGGAGCAATTTTGAGATGGGTGACCTTCTGGGAAGTTTCCCGAAAAGCGTGTGAGTCATGACTAAACACGCTGAAAAAACTCGTGTTGGTTTAGAGGGTCAATCGGAAATGCTTAAAGTTGTCTGGGATGTTACAGCGTACACCTAATCAGACTTAATGTCTTAAATGATACAATTAAACAACTTAAAGGACTGTAGATATCGAACTTACTAAGTGCTTGAGTCTTGCGTCGCTTATCCGTGGTGAGGAAAGTGGTGGAAGGAACAATCTTAGCAGGACCACAAGTATAGCCAGGTCCAGGAGCCAAGAGAGTGAAATTCTTAGGGAGTTTCACTGTCTTGTTTGAAGTACCAGCTTGTCCAACACTAACTTGGAAAGCTGAAACTGCTGATGAAGGGTCTTGTCCCCATGCTGCGACAACTCCACCTTTACAACAGTTTGAGAATTGTTGATTGTAAGGTACACCAGGAAGAAGGTCAACAACTGTAGGAGTTTTCTTGCAACAATGAGGTACATTGCCTTTGAATTTAGTGCAATCTCCTTGCTCAGTTGTTTGAGATCCTACCATTGACCATATAACTTCTTTCTTAGCCCATGACCATCCTAATGTCCATCCCGGATTCATTATGTGCCGGTACATTTGGAAATTGCTCATTGTTACCGCTGCCTGGTTTAATATGCAATGCATAAAAGTAAGTAATCTTGATCGTTGATGGAAAATTCATGAGTCGATATTACAATGCATCCATGATTTGTTATGTATGTACATCTAATAACAACCTCTGATTTATTCATCAATAGTCAATAGTATTTACTTTACACTCTAAAGTGAGTTGTTAACTTCTGAGAAGCCGGATCCATAATTTAGATACCCCGCCCAACCGTAAATATTGCGACGTCATATCAATTTAGTCTTAATTTGATCTTTCAGTGCTTCCTTTATCAAACTGATACTATACATTTGATCCATAACATTAATGTATGTCTAATGCGATTCTGCAATTTATTATTACAACATCGTTGCTCCTCGATAATTAAACACAACAAATTTTTAAGCGTACCAAATAAAACTTCTTTTCACGAATTTATGGGGTTCTTGATACCAGTATAAAACACATAAGGGTGCGGATTTTACTTACCACATAGCCATCTGCTGTCCAAGACACAACATCCCATTTGATCGTTATATTTCCGTTAGGATCCAAAGGATCATATGCAGCTATAGCAAGAAAGCGTCCGAGAAATCAGTTGAATACGAATATGAAAAGGAAAAGGCCAAAAAAATTGTTTAAGTGAAAGATAAACAATACCTGCATAAGAAAATAGCACAATGACACATATTGCTGATATGAGAAGCCTCATTCTTTGAGTATGTGCCTTTGATGATGTTATCAAATTATGATAATATTCTGCTGGGATTAGCAACCTTATTTGTATAAGATTGTAGTAATCCTCAGCTCAATGCTATAACCATGGAATTTGAACAAGAGACTTAAGAAGAATTCTCTTTGAGGTTCAAGTGATGGCTTACCTAATGGTTGTTAGGTACATGCACATTTATATACTTCTATCACTGTCTCATACTGTGATATTTTTCCTTTGAATTTTCTATATCTTAAAGCAACAGCAATGACCAGAATAAGGTGAAGTTTGGAGATACAAGAGTGAACATAACACTTCAACTGTAGTGTTTGAATACTCACTTGTTCTATGATGGGTTAGGCTCACCATAGTGAGTTTAGTGGTGTAGCCCTTATTCCATTCAAATAAATTCTTAGAAATGGATAGAGGCATATGACACAATTTTATAAATAAAATAAAAATTATTACGATGATGGTCGGAAATAAACCTAACTTGATTTTATATATTTTTTAAGTTAACCATGTTATTGGTGCGAAGTATCCACCGACTTTGTAGATGATTAATCTACTTTGAGAAACATGGTTGGTCACCTTTAATAGGATCCGTTACTAACCAGTTTTTTCATCCACAAGACTTGAATTGAAACATTCTTTAAGATATCTGAGTTCAGTTTCACTCTGATCAACGCAACTTGTGATTGTGATTTTATATTTAATAATAGGTGTAATTGACCCATAAAAGAGTCTTTTTCTCCCTTTCTAGTTATTTTTGGTATTCTAAAAACGTTCCATTTCTTTGAACATTTTTTTCTTCAAATATGATTGGATAGCAAGGCTTGAATAAGTTTATAATGAGGTGAAATGAAATGTATTATGAATTTTATTTGTATGCACAATAATTGTAGAAAAAATTACGCATGCATCAAATTATATTTCACAATGAACTTATATTGGTATTTTCAAAATTAACATAACAAAATCACATCTTAGTGTGATTTAATTAGATGTAAGTTAAATAGATTTACATGGCATAATAATTAATCTCATTTGTATTATCAGGACCGACTCAAGAGTAAGGCTACTAAATCTCTCACTTTAGATCTAACAAGAAAACTTTAATATTAAAATTTGTTTTAAGTCTCACTTACTTTTGAAGGTTACTAGACCGACACTTGTGTGCGTATTACAGTCCTAATATGAACACAACTTGAGCATATTAGGTAACACTCTCACTTCTCTACACCATACCAACTAATTTTTCTGCCTCCACTTTGAGTCAGAGACATGAGTTTGAATCAAGCAAGCTTCGTAAGGACAGTTAGTGAGTTCCTTTCTGATCAAAAGGACACTCCAACAACTACATGAATCTCACTATTACAATCCCTATGAACACGTTAACACCGTCCAAGAAACAACATACATAATGCATACCAAGTTTTGCACATTAACACATGATGATCAATCATGAAACCATTAGAGAGAAACTCATGAACACATACATCCAAACATGGTTTTGAATTGTGGCCACACTATAAAGGGTTTTGAGTCTATGCAACGGCATCACAACCGCAATTTACCCTAATATAAAGGAGGTTCAGAGCTGCAATCGCAATTTAAAATCATACATCCACTCAAGATGAGAAATGATATTTTGACAACTATTGGTACAACTTAATGGACAAACCTTTATGCAATATTTCCCTCACCTTTTCTTTTATAACTTCCAAAAACAGATCTAGCATTTTTCAGAAAATTTGAAAATGTTTAAACACTGTACACTGTTCTCTAACATAAATGTTAGAAAATTAAAATTGAAAAATGATTTGAAAAAGTGTACATCCCTTAAAAAAGTAATGTTGTCGAAAGACAAAGACAACACCAAAAGCATCAAAAAGTGGTTTTTTTGAACCTCTTATTGAGTATGGACCCCATATTCATCTCCACCTAAGGATTATAGACCTAATAAGAATTGTGAAGCAAGGAAAAAGAGATATATATTGAAGAACCATACAATACAAGTTATACAACACAACAGAAGAACCAAACAAGAATGAAAACTTCAAATATGTATATATATGTTAACTCATCCCAAAGAATTTTGTGGTAAGTGAATACATTTTCTAGGGTACATTTAGGAGTCATTATTACAACTTGAACCTATTATTATGTGTGTTTGTATTATCCTTTCAATCCCAAGATTTTTTTTTTCTTCAAATTATTTAGTCTTAATCATGGATTATAATATAGGAATGTTGCTAATGACTCCCTTATTAATAAACTGATGTGTTATCTATTGCTCTCTCACATTATTATGGAAAGAAGATTGGTTATATGTTTTACATTTGACCACTTTCTATGATCTTGATCCTTATGGTTCACCTTCTTTGTTTCTGGATTTAGCAGTCTAAGTGGACCTTTATGGTCTACTCCAATCTATGACAAAAAAATGGGCAGAGGTGAAATCTATGAAGAACATTTATCCTTCTTATGATTGCATATCAGGTGTGTGTTTCTTTGTATTGTGAATTCTTTAGTAACATGAATACAAATTATGATGCTCGGACACTCCTAAGATTAGGTGTGTCAACATGTCTAACATGTGTCGGTGTCTGGTATCAATCGACACGTGTTTGTTTTTTTCTTCGAATAGACACACCTCATACACAACTAGTAATAATGAAACATGTTCTAACTGATTAATTGTAACAAGTATCTAGTTACTTTACATGAAAATGATGTTCATGGCTGCTATATTTCTCAAATTGTTAACATTGACATTAAGATAACTTCTGAAAACAAGATGCGTTATGTTGTGTATGACTCAGTTAGTAACAAGTGGCCGGATTGATTAGTAAAGTTCATGCGTAATATTGTAATTTGGAGCATAAAACCTAAGTTTGAAATAATTGAAAGGAAACTGCAACTGCTATGCAGTCGAAAAGGTAAGCACACTTGACCAAACTTTGTGACCAGTTACCAACGATTGATCCGGGTTGTTGTTCTAACATATTCGTATTACAATTTACAAACGTTTGATCCGGAGTTTAATTACAACTTCCAGATGTTGACAAACTTTAGAAACTATTATTCAGATTCACATTTACAAAAGATAACAGAGTTGGCGTTTTTTATCTGCACGTTTTGAACTTTAGAAACGTTTGTCTAATGATAATTCTGTATTGACGTAGACTTTTAATTTTAGAAGCAAACATACTTTGAATGGTACATCATAAATAATTGTAACTCATCATTCAAATGGCAGAAAAAACCACCTAAGAAGAATTAATTCTGAAAAGATCAGTTTAAAACTTGATCAAGGGTATCTGCACTAGTTAATAAACTACACATCAATGTAGTTAAATCGAGAGCAAATCGTGAATCAGACGACCTATTTTCTGCAATGTGAATCAAATTCAAATTTTATTATAAATTGTAAGATACATGACAAAAAAATGACACTCTGAAGTAAAAGCAAGTAACAGAAACATAAACTAATACATCAATAGCCTTCCTATGAGACTCATTTGACATGAAACAAGATGCTGCCGTGCGCCCTAAAACCGCATAGTCATTTATTGTTTCTAAGCTCATAGCATGAAATTACTAAAATAGAACTACAGCTAACAATGCTGCAAATTCTAAACCATGAATAACATTAAGCTGAAATAAATACTAAAAATATTAGTATATAAATAGTTTCACTTCAAATCCCAGGGGCAGTTTGTAGCTAACCAAAATTGATTCATGCCTTGGCCTTGCCATTGGCGGCTGCTGCCGATGCTCCGGCTGGGTTGAGCTCATCCCAAGATTCAATCCAGGTGACCATGGCATCAGCCAACTTGTCAAAATAAGGATCAATCTTGCTAAGTTTGTCCTTGACTTCTTTGGCAAGCTCGATGTAACACTTCTGAACAGTGGTAGCTTCTTTTGAAAGAACAACATTCTGGAAGAATGGAATAATGTCTTCTTGCCAGAATATACCCTTGTACTCTTTCCTCAAGTTAACAAATGGGTTACTGGCCTTGCTGTGATAGATATATGGAAGACCAGTTTTGACTCCCAATCCTAAGTGATCACAGATTACCTACACAATCATCGTTGAAAAATATCTCAGTTGTTTTCATATACAATGATATTCATAATATAAATATAGTTCGATTGATAGTTACCGTCAATGTAACTTTCTTTTATACATGTATTCAATCAGTGTTCTAATGTATATCTCAGTTGTTTTAATGCAATGATACTCAATATATAAGTCTATTTGGATCGACTTATTTGAGTTTATTTACTGAGCACTATTGAGACTGTTTGAAAGAGCTTATAGAAACAGCTTATGACATGTTGATCAACTATTTTCAGCTTATTTCCATAAACTCTTTTAAGATGGCCTATATGAGTGTAATTTGACTTTATTTTATCATTCGTGTGCGTGTGTGTGTGTGTGTAAACATTTAAAAGTTATATTTCCAGAGAATTAGGGGGAAATGAGCCAAGAAAGAACCTTGATACACCAGCCAGCCCACATGTCGTCGTAGCGTCCAATAGGCTGACCATCACCCATGAGACCAAAGTACATTGCTGGTCCAATGAGCTCACGGTCAAATGCTAAGTTCATTCCACACATGGGAAATAGAGTTCCTTTTGGAATGGTCATAATAGCATCCACATACCTTAAAAATAACAGCCACAAATAATCAGAGTCAAGATTATATACGTAGAATAAAACTATAGAAATCTTCAAATGATTATAAGAGTACTAGTGGTAAATGTACCTAGTGTTCCTTTCAAGAGGCTTCACAAGCTGAGTAGGAGCATCATAGTCAGGGATATTGAGCCAAAGACCGTGAGAAACAGCAGTTGGTACACCTTCACGGAGACTGAAGGGGTAGCCACGAACGAAATCTGCACCTTCTCTGTAAGGTTCATAGAGAGTGTTGAAAAAGAAAGGTGTGGATGGGCAGAGAAGGTTCTTGATATGCTGCTCAAGTGCATTGATCTTTTTCCCAGTAGGATCATTGGCAACCTACACCAACAACATAATATAATAATAAGAATAAAACTATGGTGAATCTCAACATTTCATAACGACATGCAAATGATTTGATCTATTACACATTATTATTTGCACACTGAAGGATCTAGGTTGTGCAATCACAACTCTGTCGGCTACATCTGGATCACCCGATCTTGATCGGACAATCCAGATTTCAAGCTTCGTGTTCTAGATTGTAAGAAATTCAAGGTCTACAATGAAATCTGGATTTTGATGTAGCTCATTACATGCACTCACCCTGTAAACAATCCGATTCCCTAAATCTAACCACAATTCCCTAAAGACGTGATTAGAGTCTACATATTAGTATCATGTCAAGTGTCTACATGCCACTGCCGTGTCAGATGCCTACATGTAGTGCCGTGTCAATGTCTACGTGTGGCGCCAATGTGTCCATGTGTGGGATTCACAAGTTAAGAGTGAATCAAAATGTAAGACAAATCTAACAAAATGGACAAAATTTAAGGCTTCCATGTTTAAACTTAAAAACATAACACTTGTACAACCAATTTTCAAGACAATGCATATCTAAATGTCCAATCCCCTGTTTCAAACACACTGCAAAGCCTAACAAATGAAGATCCAAAACAATTACACACATACAAACAAGCATACAAACAAACAAACAATAAAAAACAAAACAACAATAACAAATCCAAAATTTCCAAGATACCACCTCAAAATTCAAAATTCAAAACCTAGATCAAGATCAATAGATGTCGTTACACTCAATTACTTTCATTTTCTTAAATTATCTTTGATGTAAGTGTTTTATTACGTGTGTCAGTGTCGTGTCGGTGTCGGTGTCTGTGTCACTGATTCACAACTAAGAGTGAAACAAATGAAAGACAAAGCTAACATGATGGACCAAAATTAAGGTTACAAACAAAAACAACAAACCAAACAATAAAAAACAAAAAGAAAACATATCAAGATCCAATCGAAACACATCAAAAACGAAAATTTCAAAATTCAAAAACCAGATCAAGATCTGAAATACAAAACCCAGATGGGAAATTAAAAACAAGACATAATTCAGATAATAAAAAACTCACAAAGCAATCATCATCAATGGTGTAGATATACTTCTTCTTAGAAACCATATAACCAAAGCAACGACATGCAGAATCCTTGAAAGAGATACAGCTAGCTTTTGGGCCAAGAATCCTGTTAATATCATTACGGTTATAGAGTTCATAATCAAAACCTTGAGGAACATTGATGGTTTTTGAAGGGTCACCATCTTGAACAATGATGAGATGATAAGGCTCAAAGAATGGCCTCCACATCTCTAAGAAATCAAGATTTCTTATTGTTGGAATAACAATGTCAAGTTCATCTTTCAACAATGGTGTCGGTGAAGCCATGATGAGAGAGAGAGAGAGAAGAGAGAGAGAGAGAGAGAGAGAGTGAGGAATGAATGAGAGAAGAGAGACAGAACATGAAGGAGACTATGTAGGGAGGGAGAAAATGTGGCACGTGCGAGTCCGATGTTAGCGGCACGAGTGAAGGGGTTTGTAAAAGAGACGCGTGGATGAGTGTAAGAGGTTTGGAGACTGTTTCAACTTTTTTTTTTTGTTTGGTTGGTTGCCCTACAAATCTTCAATCAAGTTTCTATACTAAACACACTATGGACCATTCACATCTCAATAATGTTGTTGATGTTACTATCTACAACTCATAGATGTTTGGATCCCTTCATAATTTGATTTAGTGTATGATGCTATGGTTTTGTTTTTAATCGGTGTGTATGAAAAAAATATTTGTTGAAAGATGTCGATTTTTTAAATAAAGTTTAGTTATATCGATGAAATTCGTTTATGTGGTTGTGCGTGAAGTATATATTTGTGGTTTAACATATGCAAATACAATGTTTATGTTTCTTTTGTATGGACGGTGTGATTAAATTCAAATGGTTAATGAATTTCAATTAAGGAATAATTGCTTTAAAGAATTCGTATTCGAATTGTAGAGGACTAAAGGTAACAATTAATGAACAAATTTTTCTTATTTATTCATCGGATTTTTTTTTTAACTCCGTATTCGATCAAGGAAAGACTAATTCGAAGGGTACAATCCCATCCTCTACTTGTAGGGATCCTATTTAAAAGCTGAGCAAAGCTCTACATGGACTACCTATCTAAATTGATATTATAGAGAATCGAACTTGAGACATAGTGTCCCGAGGTGGATTTACATAGTGTCCCTTGCCAAAAGTGTAATTTAGCTCTTTTAGTTGAGATTTTTTATTAAAAAAAATTATTAGTTTGGTATAATGATCAAAATAGTCCGATTTATTTCCATATATTAAATTGGGTTAAATATGTTTTTGGTCCCTATAAATATGTCAACTTTTCGTTTTAGTCCCTCTAAAATTTTCCTTCAACTTTTAGTCCCTATAAAATTTTCAATCTTCACTTTTGGTCCATCTTTTAAAGTAAACTCATATGTAGAATTCATATTTTTTAATAAAATTTTCCATAAAAATTCAAAATATTATAAGAATCACTCCAAAAAAAATTCAGAATTTTTTAACAAAACATGAATTTAATATGAATTTTTATATTTTTTACGGTTTAAAATTCATATTTAATTTATGTTTTGTTAAAAAATTCTAATTTTTTTTAGGAATTTTTTTTAGAATATTTTACACATTTCTACATAATTTCATTAAAAAATACAAAAATTAAATTTAAAATAGGGACCAAAAGTAGTGATTGAAAATTTTATAAGGACTAAAAGTCGAAGGAATATTTTAGAGGAACTAAAATGAAAAGTTGACATATTTAACCCTATTAAATTCAAGCAATAATTGTAATAAAAACGAATCAACCAATAATTAGAAATTACTAACTAACGTAATCAAAAAAAAAAAAAAGAAATTACTAACTAACAGTCAAAAAAGAAAGAAATCACCATATATTACTAATGCAGCGTTAACCTTAAAAAATAGTAGCTGTCAAACAAAAAAAGTAACGCAGCGTCTAACTAATAAAGAATTTTTTTTAAAGAAATGTTCAGGTCATGATAAAAGTATCTATGTCTAACTTTTAGGTTCGAAATATATAGATTTTCTATATTTCTTTCTATTAAAAAGTTGAGATTGGTTCAACTTTAGAGTTCAAGTGAGTCAACTAGAATTAAAGCGGAAATTAAACCGACGATATTAATCAATATTTATGAAAGATATTCACTTTTGGGTCGATTAATTAATGACTAAAAATTTGTGAATAAGTGGGTGTCATTAGGCATGGCAATGGAGCGAGGTGAATACTGATTTTGCATTCTCCATCCCTGACTCCCATATATTTGCTCATTACCTTACTTATATCCAACGGATATGAAAAATTGAATCCCATCCTCATCCCAAATGAGTTCGGTATTCCCACCTCATCCTCGTTCCTACCCGTAACAAAAAGTATTTTCAACAAATCGAAGTTAGAATTATCGATTAAAAGTATTTTCACACATAATTACTTTATCAACCATAACCTAGCATTATATCCGATTTATACATTATATCCGGTTTGAGTATACGTTCGGGGTGGATACCCGTATTTTGAAATCGGTGAAAATTTAAACTCATACCCAGACCTAGTCAATTCGGGGTTAGTTCAAACGGATACTTGTAGGTATGGATTTTGTTCTCATGCCTAGATGTCACGTCGATTTATTTAATGACTTAAAATTCTTGAATAAGTGACTCTCACGAATTTGAACCTCAATCTTTACATATATTATGTAATGTTATTACGAAATAAAAAAAAAAAAAAAACTCACATGGCCATTCATAGACATTTGTTATTATTAGATCCAATGTTACACAGGAAAAATCTTTATCAGTGGTATATTCGTCCCAATGTCTAAAGTTCCTTTGTAAAATTTTCTTGGCCTTTCGTAAGATTTTACAAATTACGAAAATATTACTATTAATTTTTACAGCCAATCATAATCAAATGAGATAGGATTTCCCTTAATAATTTAGAAAAAGTTCATGTTAACTTGTGACCTAAATATACAAGTCAAAGAATTCAAAAATGACTTGTTTGCATTGATAATAAATATTTTGACTTTTAAAACTTTTTTTTTTTACAAAAATAAATAATATTCATTCGTTCAAACTGATAGAGTATATTAATATAATACAAATTCAACGTCGTTAAAACAAAAATGACGAATTTGCAAACAAACTCACATCAGCCATGTTAAAACGATAAAACGGCAGAGTACTTTTGTCTACAGATATGACTATATTCAAGCATTCGGAATACTCATGTCTCCGGATCTCCAATGTTACGACGTAAAAGTCATTGATTGAATTTGCACTTGTTCAAAGCTAATCTTTCAACTTGAATCAAATAAACGATGCGCTAAGATGAGAAATAAAAAACACAAAGCAGGAAGACGGAAAATCAAAACAAACAAAGTCGTACTAATATGACGAAATCACAAAAACAAACGAAATAAGATTGAAAATATGTTGAAATCACTTATTTAACTAAAAAAGAAAGAAAAACAAATTGAGGGTGGTTCGGGTCAAAACTGACCCTAAATCACCCTCTTCGGTGTATCAAAAGAAGAAAAGTGATAAGTTAGGGTTACGGAGGGGGGGGGGGGGGGGGAGTAAATATCCAATGTTTATTTATAAATCCTAGTTTGACCGTCTAAAAATGTCGAAATTGTATGGTTGGACGCTGTGATCGGGCTCGAACTCCAACTCTTTTATTTATGTGTGTCAGCTTCCAATAACCATTTTCATTTTTGTCTATCTAAACTTACTTTGAGTCAGAGGAAATATCCAATGTTTATTTATAAATCCTAGTTTGACCGTCTAAAAATGTCGAAATTGTATGGTTGGACGCTGTGATCGGGCTCGAACTCCAACTCTTTTATTTATGTGTGTCAGCTTCCAATAACCATTTTCATTTTTGTCTATCTAAACTTACTTTGAGTCAGAGGAATTAGTCTACCAGAAGAGTGTTGTTCCATAGGAAACTTTAAATGTGGTTGAAGCGCATGCTCTAATCGATAGGATCTTGACATGTTCTTCATCAAACCCTAATATTCTGAGACTTATACGGTTGATCTTCACGTCGTCGCTCCTTGTGTTTGTAGTGACTAGAGGCACGAGTTATCCAAAGCTTGTACTTCTAAATGTTGTCTTACACACTTAAACAAGTCAACAAATTAATTTGCTTTGTATTGTTTTGATATCATCAAAATAATTATAATAAAAATAGCGAAATACTAACAAGTGTCTTTAAGACACTTTTTAAGAAAAAAATTTTTTTATCTTGTATTCAACATATTGAAACTTTAAATAACAACTTTTCATATATTAAATTTGCAAATTATTTCATTTTTTGAATCTTTAACAATTACTTTAAGGACACATGTTAACACTTTTTTATTGTAAAAGGAACTGGTCTAGTTCTAACAATATGTTATATTAATCACCTCCCAGTAATAGAACCCTAACCATCTTTTGACAATTGGTTTATAAAATCACCGAGCTAAAACTGAAATCCTAAGTAAATTTTACAGCGAGCTTCAGTGGTTTTGGCTTATGCAAAAATCATATAGTCAAAATCCTCCATCTTAGGAGTACTGGGTGAAATTATGTAAATTTACTCCTGTTAAAAAAAAGTTACTAACAACAAAGAGACATTATTCTTAACTTTTTGAGCAAGAGAAGTGCCTTTTCATACTCATAAATTGTCATTCTCCAACGTATAAGAAGAGTCTTTGCATGATGGCTTGGTCAAACTTGTAGTTGCAAAAAGATTCCACTTATGGACATCTTCAAAAGCGATTTATCTATCTCAATCTCCCTTAAATTAGTGGTGTGTTCCTTTCCTTGTCAACTCAATCAACTCAACGTGCCCTACACCTACACCTACTCTACGCATATTTGTTTGTGATGATTGTGCATTTTCCTTTACACGGTGAAGACTATTAAATTTTCTAAATATTTGATTTTTCTTTCACGATTGGAAAAAGATGAAGTAGTTTGAGTCAAGCCAAAAGAGCATTGAAATTCAAAGGAAATAGCAATTTATCACGTCTATATTCAACATAAGTGACATGATATATGTGTTTTTTACTTCAAAAAATAAAAATAAAAATCATAAATTGGTTCCCTTTGAGCACAATAACACAATAACAAAATAGAATATGATACTATTAAATTCACGTTTGTTTAACAAGTAAAAATGATATTTTTTAACACTGATACACACTCTCTTCAGCACAAGGTGTACCAAAGAGACCACAAAAAATATACAAAGTCAGCACCTGAATACAGATACAAATCAGCCGATACCCAAACAAACAAGCTAGTTCGACCATCACATATGAGTCCTAAAAACAAAACGAACTTTCTTAACTTGAAGCCACCATAAAGAATGCGACTTAACTTTTTTTAATAATTAAAACATAGTATTATCTTTTTGCTTAAATAACCTGTTCTTACGCTCATTCCACACAATCCAAGCGCACAATAAACAAATCAACTGAAGAAAGGACCACCGCGATTTCAGACCACCTGTGTAATAAATGAATTGCTGAAAATGATCTGAAATCACCTTAGTATCAACACCATCAAAATTGATCCACGACCGCACTAGCTGCCACGAGTACCAAATGTGCTACACGAGAGGAACAAATGCTCGACGTCCTCCTCGTGACCACACCCAGCCACACATAACCGATCTATTGTAGAAATGATATCGCGCTTCGCCAAATTCGCCTTAGTTGGCAAACGATAACGCAACAACCACCACGCAAAAATGGAGACCTTCAACGGAACATGTTTGTGCCAAATGGAATCTAAGTTTGAACACACAGGCGGGTGCTCATGAGTAGTGAGCATATCATAGACACCACGAACTGAGTACCCCTTGAAGGTTCCGGTAGCCACTGTCAATCATCTGAGAAGGTAGACTGCAAAGAAACATCAGATAATAATAACCTACACTCCACTAACATCTTCTCCTCCCACACCCACGACCTCCTCCTCCAAACCCAAGCTTCCCCTCCTCTCCCCCTCACCCAAGCAAAAACATACTCCTAACCGTAGTTGATTTATCAATAGCTAAATCAAACAGTTTGCGAAAACACACACTAAACGGATCACCACCAACCCAACAATCATACCAAAATAAAGTATGTGCCCCATCCCCTACTATTAAATTCACGTTGTAAGACTCATTAGGAAAAAACTGATGGTGCAAGTTCTAAAAACATTCAATATCTCCCCTCCACTACCAAAAAAAAAATATTAAATATGTTTTAGATGCTCTCTCCCTCTGTCTCCTTTTTTATAGAACTATTTTACAACAATTACAGATATTAGAAAAAATTGTTGGAGTAATAAATTTGTTATAAATATTTGCGATTATCATCAAACTGTTCTTTATTTATAGATATATTTAATATTAAATTTTATATTTCAATATACATTTGATGATATTGATAAGGGGTAAACTTAAAAAAATATATATATATATATATCTAAATTTTGTAGATAATCTTATATTTATGAACATTTTTTTTTATAAATGGCCTTACAATTAGGTTATCTAATTCAAGATATTAATCTTTTAGTTGTACACATAGGATATATGATTCACAAAAAAGATAAAAATTGTACATCATTACATTTCGTTGTTCAATAATATATTCTAATGTTAAAACATGTGGTTATACGAAAGAGTATGCTTATTAAAGTTCTTCTACTCGAGAAACATCATGACATACTTAAAACAAGACCTCTTTTCGTAGTTACTTGTTAGGAGATTTGGAGAAATAGGAACGAAGTGATTTTTCAACATGTTAAGAAAGATATTTGGGCTTCTGTTAATAGTATTTACTCTTATTACTCTTCTATGGTTCATGCTTTTGATCACTAAGAAAAACATCCCATCCATCGCCAAATTCGTTGGTATCCCGCTGTAGAGGGTTTTATAAAAGTTAACGTGGATAGTTCCTCTTTCGGTAACTCATACAATGCAGGTGGCGGCCTTTTAAGAAATCATTATGGAGGTTGGATTCAAGGTTTTTTGCCTCATGCGGAAGAGCGACTAATTTGTTTGCTGAACTCTCGACAATTTTGTGAGGCCTCCAACTGACTTTGGGTCTTGGTTATCAGTCTATTGTTTTGAAATTTGATTCTCAAGCGGCTTTGAAATTGATTGTTGATGATCATCACAATAATTTTCATCCTCATATGACTATTCTTTCACTTATTAAAACACTTATACCTTCCTTGGATGATTTCTTTTTCCCACACATTGAAGGAAGACAATGAAAGTACAAATTGGTTGGCTAAATATTAGTCTAACAACATTGACACTTTGAAGATATGAATTTGTCCTTCTCCAAAACTAGATTCTATCTTGTTAACCAACTCCTCTAATGCTTTTAGACACCGAGTTGCTTAGTCTTATGTTTTTTTTCTTTTCATTTTTGCATTTTCCTTGTGATAAAAAAAAGTAATACTTTTAACACACTCTTGACCATTTTCATGTTTAAATTAGCTAGAAATTAGAAGGGATCAAATTCAAAAGAAGCTATGATTCCAGTGCCACGCAAGGTAGTAGTGGTGACAATTTTATTTATTTATTTATTTTGTAAAAAGGAGTTGTGGTGACTTATGGAATGGATTTGTGTCGTTCGACGTGGAGAGAATGGCGGAAAAGGAATTTGAATAACTTATGGAATTATTAACTTACACGTTCCATGATCCCATATCTCACGGTATTCTCCTTTACGTTAATTAGTTGAATTAATTAAGACACTATTGGCGTTGACTTCATATTATTATTTTTAGGGTTATGATAAGAAGCGCACTTAAATAGTACAATTAGAAAGTAGTTTAAACATACTAGTACTAGAATTGAAACCCTTAGGGCCTCTTTGATTGAGTTCTCATTTTTTCCTTTTTAAAGCTATCTTTCAAATCGATTTTTAAAAACTATTTTTGAGAAGATAGTGAAATAAAACCTATTTTTAAAAACTATTTTATAACTACATTTTAAAAACTTTTCCTCAAAAAAAAAACTACATTTTAAAAACTTGTTTGACAAAATTATTTTTAGAGAAAATTTATAAATTTTACGATTTCTTTTAAATTGACATTTTTAAGATTATAAATAAACATTTTAATAAGTTCATATTTAACAAACTTCTCTCAAAGAAAGATAGGGGTATTCGAGTGAGCTTCAACAATTGAATTCAAGTTATTAATGATAGGTAATATATTTCTTATCGATCAACAGTATCTTAATTCAAAACATAAGAAATAAGTTATTGTGGAGTTGATGAGAGGTCGTTACCATTAAAACTCCATCAATAAAAGATTCCAACGTCGCTTAGGAGCCGTTCAGGTGTTACACAACGATGAAATTTGAAGCTAGCCGTTGAGACAAATATGGTATGAAGCGGATCCAAAACCGATCGGGTTGGAGTTCGACGTATTTGGCTCTATGTTAATGTAATCCAAAACTTAGAAAGATATTAAAAAGATTTCTAATGGTTGGCACCTACCACATATATGGTCCATGCGACATGCTAGGGCACGTCTATATCGTCATTTTTATGTTTGACAAGTGGCACAAAGCCACATGAATGTAGTTATGACTAGTGTGCGACCCGTGCGCGGACGCACGGGTAAATTTATCTTCGGCATACGCATGTAACTCAAAAAAACAATAGTACCACAATGATTGACAACGCGTGTACTGACAAATAACATTTTCACCATGATTTTCGAATAAGCCATAACCCAGCAAATTAACCATTTTGAAATGCAGGATTTAAAAATTACCTTAACTTCAAAACAATTATCCGATCATTGGTACGTTGGTTAAATATGTTTCTTTGAAAACTAATTGATAATCCATGGTTTACGACTTTTAAAATAAAAATCTTTGGAGAAATAACCATTGAAATTAATCTTTAAGACAAACTGAACTAAATAGTAGAGGTTCCACCATAGTAAAATGTGGAGGTAAACACTTTCAAACCATAATACAACAAAAACAAAAGTGATCCCCCCATGAGCAAAAATACCCAATAAAACTGAAACAAATTTTTTATTACATCCTTACCAAACAAAACAAACATTATAGTACTAAAACCCGTAACAAATAACTAATTTTATTTAAAGACTTCTTCGTACATGAAATTGGCGATTGAGGTCGACAGTTATCCATATTCAGCATATATTAAATTCCTTATACCTTTTTGGTACCTAAATCACTCTTCAATTACATAATAAAATCAAAAATTGTAAGGTTGATTAAGTAAATGATCCTTATAAATTAAAATCAAACATTTTAGTCCAAAATCAAATTGAAGTTCAAAATTGTTAGCATCAACTGAAGTTCCCTTAAAAAAAAAATTATAGTTTAACTATAACAATTAGTATCAACTGATAATGTCGAAATTGTTAGATTGAGTGCCTTCATCTGGATTCGAACTCGGGACTTTACAGTGTGCGTGTGAGTTTTAGTAGTCTTTACCATTAAATATTTTTACTATTTTTGTATTTGAAAATATTTTGAATAAATATTTTGAGATATGTTTGTGAGTGTAAGTAATTTTAAAATTAAATTAAATAATATAAATTCCATGTTTGAAATTATTTTATTAAATTCAACATAAATACAATTTTGAACATATTGTTATTCACACCACCGTTTTAGGCATACTCTCCCTCTTACAATCCAGAATTGGGTCAAGCCCAATCTCCCAAATCAAATTGCAGCCTCTATCCACTCCCAATCATTTCTCCTATTCTGAAACCCTAACAGTTGCGCTTCATCTTTCTCCTCAACAGCCGCCACCACCACCCCCAGCATATTGTCGCCCACCACCACCACAGTCGATCTCGAACTGGTAAATAACTATTTTTTCTGTATCATCTCAACCTTGTCTATCTCTCTATTTAAACAGAATCACAAAAAAAGTAGATTGAATAATAGGTCAGTTTCACGACAGCATATTTCATCAATCAAACACCTTCAAACACTTCACTCCCCACTCTCCCAAACAGAAAACGCAGAATCTTCACAAAAGATTAATTAGGGTTACGAATCGTGGTGATGGCACTATACGGCCGAGTTAAATCAGGGTTCTCTGCTTCTTTCTTCTCAAAGGTTTCTCTTCAATGCTCAATCCTTGCTCCTTTCATCTCTCAGGTCAATAACCCCTTCTCAATTTCAATCTCATATAAAAAATATCTCTTTTCCTTTATTTTCTTGTTTTTATTCATTAAAATCACTGTTAGATGAACTCATAGGCTGTTAAACTCCGAAATTGATAAATTTGTGACATATTGATAAATTGGGCCAGATTTGGAATTTATTTTTTCACAAAAAATTGATATTTTTATTTGATTTTCATGAGTGGTTGCTTGAGAAATGACCCCTTTTATGCTTACAATGCATTAAATTTGTCAACAATTTTTATAATTATTCTTAAAGTTTTTTTTCTCTATTTATATATCTGTTTGTTTGAGAAATTACCATTTTTATGCATATAAGATATTACCATGGTCATTCGTTTACGTTGGAAGGAAAGGTTTTCTCCCAATTTTTACTGATTCATTCACCTTTTTTATTGATTTTTTTTATTCCTTATACTCAAATTCAGTTTTTGTTCCTTGACTTCCTTTCAAATGTCATTTTGTGACTGGAAATTCTTTATACATTAATTAGTACATTGAATACAATCCAAAATAAATTTGACATAATCTCAAATAATTACAGAAGCATGTGAACAAAGGTAGTTAAATCTATACCTTAGAGTATGTTTATTGAATTACTTGTAAAATGTGTAGCAAAATCTGAATTCTAAAGTGATAACCTCTAATATATTCCAAACATTCTCTAATAAATGTTAGTTGTCCTTATTTTGAGTACTTTATACACATTAATAAAGTATTAGTGTAGTGTTTTAATTAGTCACTGAACTATGGTTTAAGAAAAGTATCTTCCTACACACACCCAATACTCAAATTTTGCTGATGGTTTCATGTTTGCAGCATCTGCTGGCAATGAACAGGATGTCCAAGAGAGAAGTAACACGGCAATTGCTTGTTTCAACTCTATTCTTAGAGTAATAGAATAGATGGGCATGCATTTGGGAGATCCTAAAGAAGAACTAACAGAGAACATATTGTACTTCATTTTTTGGAAGAAATTCAAAAAGATTAGGTTAGATTGCCTTATAGCAGCTGTGCAGGTACTTTTACTTGTATCTCAGATTTTATTTATTTTTATGACCAAGTCAATATTTGATCTGACTTGAAAAATGTTTAGAAACAAAATGATTGTATAAAACAAAATATTTCATCAGAATGCAATATTTTTATTTGCTTAATTCTAAATTATAAGCATCGATTATTAGTACTTTCCTTGGAGCTTCAATTCTAAATTATAAATGTTTCTGAACTCGATGAAATCATGTTCCATATTGAGGAACCATATTGAGGAACGATATTTTTCATCATTTGTCAATGCTAGCTGTTGGCTTTTGGGAATTTTATATTTATGTATTGATAGAAAAATTATAAATAAACCAATGGCTTTTGTTCAAAAGCTTTCAGTTCAATGTCTTTTATACTATTTATTTATCAAATAAATAAGTCAACAATATTAAATTATTTCAAAATGGGACATACATATAAATAGCTCTTGAGATGGTGTAAAGTGAGTCATGTAATCCCCATAACCCTCATCATGTCTTATTATGTCGTATTCTTTTCTTTAAACTGATATGAATTTCCATGCAACTCTCTACCTAGATTTGAAATGGGTTACTAACACTATTTTCTGTTGACATTTTGAACACTCATGAAATGAGATGGAAGGGAAAAGGTTCTTCCTATTCTTCAAGGAGTAGCTTTCAAGAGTCTGTTGAAAGGTGTTAGAAGAAGCAATAGTTATGCAAGGAAGGTGATAAGTGTAGAAATGATGGGTAAAACAAATTATGTAAGTTTTCCTTTCCTATCTAACACATCTTTTTCTGCTTGTAAGATAAGCATATAACTCCTTCTAATAGTTGGTTTGAATTTGTTTAAAGAATGCATAGTGGTTATACCACTTCCAATAATGATTCGAATGTAATAGACATGAGAAACATAATCTAAAAGCTGCAACATTTTCCATGCTATGGTTTCTCACATGTATTTTTTTTTCTTTTATTCCTCTGTCTGAATCTGGATAATACAGTAGTGTATGATCCACATTTTAAACTCTGCTAATTTGAAAAGATAAAAATTAACATGCATTATTATCTGAGGGAAATTTCTTTCATGCTTTGTGATGATCCTTAGTATACACTCATTTCTTCTTTATTTCTTATCACAAAAAGTTCAACCTTAAACTAATCACAAAAGTAGTTAATTGAAAAAATGATTTGTTAAATAGAAATTCTAATTCAAACAGCCCTTATAGAGCAACAATGAAATTGATATGTATTTTGTAGGTTAGTAGGATTTTTGACTTTTTTGGCTTTATTTTGTACTCCACAATTCAAGGCTTTTACCATGTATTGGAGCTGCATTTTTCAACCGAATGTACTTTTAAAATCCCCCCAAATTTGGATCTTGTCCAACCATTTTTTAACTTTACCGTACTTGCATGAAATTTATGGAAAGCCTCCCTAGTTGGCAAGGCATCCACCACCAAATGAAAATTTATGGAAAGCAAAATTTATGGAAAGCCTCCCTAGTTGGCAAGGCATACACGTGGACACCAAATGAAATTTCTTACCGTACTTGCACTCTTTTCTACATAATTCTTGAAATTTTATTAGCAGAACCCAAATGAAATTTGTGAATCTGAAATATGCTTTGACTGCATGATTTGTTATTGAAGAATATGAGTATGAATCACTGAATGAAATAGAATGTGGAAATTTTGAGTAGGTGATGAAGAGATACAACATTACAATCATTGTTGATTTAATGCTTTTTTCTCAACTCTTGGCCAAACCCTAACTTCTCAACTTTTAAAATAAATAAAATGATTCTAAGGTAATAGAAATGGGAAAACAAATTCTAAACTTTGCAACTTTTTTTCCTGTAATTGATGTATTCTATTGGTAGTTGTTTATCGTTGTTGTGCGTCTGATCCCCATTGGCCAAATTTTAAGTTGGGTTTTCCTGTCTTGGAAGCTCCATTTACCTTGAATTTCATTGCACTGCACAACACATATCATAAAATTTATTCAATAGCATGATAAGAAGAAAAAGGAGATAAAGTAACGATGCATTATTACTCAAGTATGTACTGTACAACTCATCATAAATTTTATTCAAGAACATGTTAAAAATAAAGAAATAGATGTATTATTACTTGAGTATAAACTGTTTTCAGTTATGCACAAGATTGGAACTTTAGAAACAAACTAAAGCAACTATTTACACAAGAAAGTAAGAAATAATTTTGGAGCATCATTGCAATTTGCAAGTGATTTAACAATAAAATGCTGCATTTCACTACTATTTTTTATTTTCATTATTTGGCTAAATTTCTGTCTGGATTCATTGTAGGCTGAGATTCTGAAGCATTTTGTTGAACCCAACACTATTCTCTTTGAAAATTCCCATTACCTCTGCAGCAGAAGAGAAGGATCTTGTATTAATTTTTTGGAGCTAGAAGAAGCAGAAGTTCTGCAAAGAGTTAAGAGTAGAATTAATGAAACAAAAGCATGTAAGTTTTCCTTTTCTATCTAATATAATCGTGCAGTTAGAAGTATTATACCTGTGCAGTGAGAGGTTAAATGAAATTGCTCTTCATCTGAACATATTATACCTGTGCAGTGAGAAGTTAAATAAAATTGCTCTTCATCTGAACGTATTATACTTGTGCAGGTATAAGTCAAATGTAAGAAGTACATTAAAATTAACTGCTAGTTAAACACATTTAATATAAACTGAAAATAACTTGGCTATCTTGCTTGTTTCATAAGAAGGGGAAAGACAGAAAAAAAGGGGGAAAACAGAAAAGTGAACAAAAACTATATGCTCCATGTCACTAAATTTATCTGTTTATGTTGTTGAAATTGCCATTACCTCCTCATCAAGATCCCTTTTAGGCATTTTCATTACAATCTTATTAACATCTCTGACGGATTATACCTGTGTAGTGAAAATAAATTGTAAAAAGAACATTAGACATCATTGCTAGTTGGAGACATTTAAAAGAAACTGAAAATAACCAATATATTTTGCTTGTATCATAAGAAGGGGAAAACGGAAGTATAAAGAGAAATTATATGCTGCATGTCACTATTTTTTATTTTCATTTCTTTGTTGATGAAGATGGTGGGGATTGTTTCAGCAAGGATTAATTGTAGCATCATTTCTATTTTTTAGAGAATTTCAGCATGGATTAAGTGTAGGTTGAAAATCAATAGCTTGTTGATGAAGATGGTGGGGATTGTTTCAGCAAGGATTAATTGTGGGTTGAAAATCAGAAGCTTGTTGATGAAGATGGTGGGGATTGAGAAGGAAGTGAAGAAAGAAAGGAAGGAAGGAAGGAACGGGATGTGTTGGTGCCAATGATCAAAATGCTTGATGTATTTATAGAGAATAGGATGGATCCAAATCAAAAAATATGTATAATAAATTTAAATTGAAATGTGATTTGTAGGCACATAGGCTTTTTGACTTTATAAAAAAACATTGTCATAAAATCTGTCTCATCCCTTGTTTTTGGGATGTTTGCCATGTGAGCAAATGATTTTCTTTGCAACCCATGCAAATGTTTTCTTTGCAACCCCACATGCAAATGTTTGCTTGGATAAGGATGTTTTTGTTTTATACGGCACCCTTGAAAAAAATAATTGAAAATTTGTAGCAAATCAGAAAACATCAAAATGTGAGAAAAACAGTTGGGATTTAGGGTTTTGCTTTGTCAAGATTATAGATTCATGTACTAGCTATAGTAAATCGTCTGCCTAATGGAAACATATTGGACATTGCTAGCTCAAATTCAGACTCGACGAATTCGGTAGAAATTTATTGGATCTCCATGAATGAATGGAAAAAATTAGGCAAAAAGAAGCATGCAAACCTTTATTGGGGTTGGCAGATTTGTGACTTGTGAGTCTAAGCTAAGAATGGCATTAGGCGGCTTAAATTTGTGATATTGAAATCGACAGAAAGTTTAGTAATTTCTCTGTTCCATAATAATTATTATATTTATAAAAGAATGTCATAAAAAACTGTTATTTTCAGTTTTTATTGTAATATTCATTATTATATTGTCAATTATATATATTCTCTAATTAAAACTATGTATATCACTTTTAAGTTGTTATTTATTTATTTTTTTTGAAGCAAGTTGTTATTTTTTTTCCCTTTACATTTGTGATAATTAGAATGAATCAACATAGTTAGTTATAAAAAATATCAATATAGTTAATTTAGAAAAATTGTTATATCTTTTATTTATTTAAAAGTTTTTAATTTGTGTGAGTTGACTTACTATAATATATATACATTCATGTTCCTATACTAAATATATATTCTTGTAATTTTCATATATATATATATATATATATATATATATATATATATATATATATATATATATATATATTCTTGTTCAATTGTATAAGGTGTTGACTCATATCTTAAAAGGATGTGTGTTCAATTCATGTTGTCAACATTAGGAGCTTGTTGTTGGACGACTTGTAAGCATCTTTGTAACTATTTATTGAGTCTTGAAACATACCCTAATTCTTGTGGGTCTCTGAAATACAATCACCTAAACTTTTTAATAAACAAAAAACATACTTCATATTTTATTTTTCTTATAGAAAAAAAGTGTTAGTTATTATTTTTTGTTTCCCATAGTTTGTCTTCACTTGAAGTAACTCTATTTAAGATGTACCACATACTAAATATAAACACTTTTTCGGCTAAAATTTGAAGATTGATTCATTGCTACATGGAGCTATAAGTCATTCCACCAAACTATTGGTTCTTCTTATATTTTTTAAGAAAAATGCTATTTCTCTATAAAAATAGCATCAAATTTTTTTCAAGACACAGTTGACAAATTTTAATTGCATGATTTATTTGTTCACTTCCTATTTTTAGCCACAACTTCTTGAATTGTGGCAAATAGTGCATTGTGATTAGCTGCTCTTTATTTTTGAAGAATTCTCTATGTTACTTTTCTAGAGATATAGTATTGCTCATTTTTTAATAAGGGCATTATCAAAGAATTGCACTTTATCTTGAAAATTTGCACATCTAACCCCCATCATTTTTATTAAGAAGTCTTTCAAAAAAAATTATTAAGAAGTATGAATAGTCTTAAATAATACTTCCTAAGGTCCTTTATTTAAGAGACTAACGAGTTAACAAAAATTAATGTATTTAATTTAAAATATGGACTAAATATATTAATTTTTGTTGACTTATTTGTCTCCTGTAAAAAAGGCAAGGGAACGTAGTACATAATAGGAGATAATCGAAGAAAGTCCTATTCTTTTTACTACACATATCCCTTAATGTAAGTTTTATTGGAAAAAATTGTTATTATATTTTAAAAATACCCCTAAGTAATTTACTACTTTTGATTAAAGGATACTTTGAAAAATAAATGCAAATTATTAAAAAAATTAAATGTACAACCTACTTTTCTTAGTTTGTGTAAAAAATCAAACATGGCTCATAATATTTTAGGTACACAATAAATACATTCACTTATAGGAAAATGTTAACTAAGTACACTTGAGATACTAGTTAAGAAAACTAATATAAAAATTTTACACTAAAAAGTAGTATGTTCAACTTTGTGAAAGTAAAACAATTGTTCTTTTCAATGATTTTTTTTATATTTTTTACTTTTTAACTAGTGCTCCCAGGACACTTGTTAACCTAACTCTAAAAAATGGGAAAATGCTAACAAGTTAGCATGACCCTGTGATTTTTTTTAGCACTTGTCATGGAAGGAAGAAATAATTTTTTTTTATTGGAAAACACATGTTTACGATTGGCTCACGTATTGAAATGACTTTCTCTCCTAGGGTAAATTGTGTCGTCTCTGTACATCTCTAATGAGTGTGTTTCTTACGCAAATTAAGGAAGATAATTACGATGTCTCGTTTGGAATCTGAAAATTAAGGAAGACGATCACGACTTCTTGTTTGAGTCCTCAACTTTGGAAATAGGTTTTTAGAAAAGCCTTCACGTTTTCTTTGCCTTTACGTGTATCTTCCTCTAATGGGTTAAATTTGGAGATCATGACTTGTTTTCTTCAACTTTGATAGCTATTGTGAGAGGTAAATGTGTCGATTTGTTTGGGTGTAACCACCTGAATTGTTGTATTTGGGCATGTCTTTTACCCGTCTTCTGGTGATATGAAGAAATTTGTGTTCTATATGCACTGTTTGTGGCATTCTCAGTTGAATATTCACTCATCAATGATGATTAGGTATGATTGTTGTAATTTTGTACCGTTGATATTTTCTATTAAATGTGGACTGTTTTTCTGGTTGGAAGTTCTCCTTGATCCATGGCATGACATCTCATTAGAATAATTGAGTATTACTTGCTGGAACTGTCGGGGCTTTAGGTAACCTGAGTGCAGTTCTTAATTTGAAAGGGAAAATTACACTCACATCCCCCGAGGTTTATTAAAACAACACCGACACCCCCTCTAGTTTCAAAACTTACACTAACCTCCCTTAAGCTTTCATATAATAGACAAGCACATACCTTCATTGTTAACACTGTTAAATTTCTGTTAATTTCTTTAGAGAATTTTTCATTAATATTTAACGGAGGTTCTTCAATGTTGTTTTAGCTTACTCCCTCTCCAGTGATCTTATTCATGTTTCTTCTTCTATGAAAGCTAATTTTGATATTTTTCTTTATGTTTTGGAGGCTTTTCACGTGGCAATTTTTTTTGTCAAATTCCCATCGTTAGTTATGGCAATTGGGGAATTCCAAAGCCCAATTTATCCTTGTAATCTTCTTTTGTGGTGTCTGGTTCTTGTTATGGAAAATTTGTTACATCTGGATCATATGTTTCACATGCACAGTATAGCGTCTTCATCATTGGCACAATCATACTGTGTATGCGTTTCCAAATTCCAACTGTTCGTTAGAAACAACTTTGTCCTTCAATGCATATTTTTAAGTGAAGGACGACGAGATCAACAATGTGAACGATGATGAGAGCCATGACATGAGCGATAGCATGGTAATAACAATGATGAGGAAGGACGAGTGAGGAAGATGGATCAATATGTGTGAAAATTAACGGAAAAGTAACGGTGTTAACAAGTAAGGGATGTGTTTGTATATTTCATGAGAGCTCGAGGGAGGTAAGTGTAAGTTTTAAAACTAGAGGGGATGTTGGTGTCATTTTCATAAACCTTAAGGGAGGTGAATGCAATTTTCCCTAATTTAAAATACCTCATCTGCTAGTATAAGACGAATGCTATGATATTGTATGAGAATTTCATGAATTCAAATAATATAAGTGATTTGCGTTATGTATTGGGTTTCAACTTATGTTTTGATGTTGATAGCGTAGGTAAAGATATCTTTGTTGCAGGTAGTTCTTGGCTCCGTAAGGTATATTTCCTCTTAATATGAACTCCACCAATATTTCTTTGATTCTTAAAGGGGATATTTAGACATCCATGAAGGACTGGAGACCTATAGCCTTATGTAATGCCATATACAAAATTGTGGCTAAAGTATTTTCCAACATATTAAAGGGTGTTTTAGACAAATGCCTATCTCAAAACTAATCATTTTTTGTGTCGGGTTGCTCAATTTTAGATAATATTCTTCTTAAAAAAAAGGAAAATGCTATTTATCTAGAAAAATAGCATCAAGAATTTTTCAAGAAACATGTGGCAAGTTTTAATTGCATGATTTATTTGTCCACTTCCTATTTTTCAGCCACACCTCCTTGAATTGTGGCAAATAGTGCATTGTGATTGGTTGCTTTTTATTCTTGAAGAATTCTTGATATTTTTTTTCTAGAGATATAGCATTGCTCTAAAAAAAATTAGATAATGTTATGGTGGCTTTTGAGTTAGTGCAATTAATGAAAGTAAAAGTCAAAGGAAATCAAGGTGATTTTTCCCTTAATCCGAGCAAAGGATATTTTCAGAAGAAAAGAAAAATAAGGCGCCTTTATATTTTGCTTGAATATTAAACGTTATAAAATTGCTCTTTTCTCTTTTGTTTTTTCTCATTCACCGATCTGAAAAGTGTCTGCATGAGTTAACTCAAGCTAAAAAATGTCCAGCGTGAGTTAACTCACGTTGAAAAAAGTTGAGTGTGAGTTAACTCACGTAGCACATTTTTATGGGAATAAACAATTTTGAAAGGAGAAGAGAAATTTCCTAAACGTTATGCTTATATTCCTTAAGGAAAATTGTTGTTTACACTTTGCACAAAGCTAAGAAACACCATGAAATTGCAAATACCGTCGGTTAAAATCCATCGACAATTAACTGCTGATGAGGTTATTTTGGTATTTTCGTGGTGTTTCCTAGACTCCTTTGATGTAGGAACATCAATTTTCTTCCATAAGTATGTTGATTTCTGCTCTTCCCCCAGCACATTTTGCTCGTGACCAGCATGGTTTCCAAATATACCCCTGCGTGAGTTAAGTCACGCTGCGTGACTTAACTCACGCACCTTATAAGCTCTGCGTGACTTAAGTCACGCACCACTGAGCCTCTGCGCGAGTTAACTCGCGCAAGTTGGCCGGTGGTTAGAGCTCAAGAACACACGTTTTTTGGACGGTGGTCAATGCATTTTAATGGTTTTTACACTTTTTTTTAAAGTTTTTTTCACGTTTTTTCACCTCATTAAGTGCTATGCTACCTTAAACCACCTATAAATACCCTCACAAACTTCCTCTTTTTCTCACATTATCTCCTCCCACTCTCTCCCCCTCTTTCTCTTCTTCTTTTTTGCTTCTATAGTCTCTAGGCTCTTTATACCCCTTTAGGTATATAGTAGTAGCTCTTGGGGGAAATAGTGGTCGGTCGTGTTGAGGAAAAAGACATCGTCCCTTGAGGTAAAATTAGGTTTGCTTCCTTTTACTCCCAAAATCTTTTTACTGTGGGTAAAAAGAATCATTATGGGCGTATAAAAGGAACCAAATTTAAATTTACCTCAAGGGATCTTGATGTCTTTTTCCCCAACAGGACTGGTCACTATTTTCCCCAAGAGCTATTGTTATATACCGAAGAGGGTAAAAATAACTTTTTACCCCAAGATGGTAAAAAGATAATAAGTAGATTAGGGAATTCAAATAAAATATATGTATTGATTATTGTAATGTTTGAATGATATTAATAAAACGATAGTTATATTTATAAATTTTGTTTTTTATTTGTATTTATATTTTCATTTATTTTATGTTTATGATTATGTATTGAATAAATAAATATTGAATAAATAAAATCGAATTTATTTTCTAATTTCGAATTTATTTTAAGTGCATAAATAAATTAGAATATAGCAAATAAATAATTTAGAATAAAGTGAACAAATAATTTAGAATAATGTAAATAAAATAATTTAGAATAAAGTAAATAAAATAATTTAGAATAAAGTAAATAAATTAAAAAAAAAAGTAGCTACTCTGCACCACTTAACACACACCACTTATGTTAACTTGCGCATTATTTTACACTTGCGCTAGTTAACTAGCGCATGGGCATTTTGAGCATGGCTGCAGGACTCGAGTGTTTTGTGCTGGGGGAAGAGCAGAATTCAAGTATGTTTTTGGGCTTAAAAGGTCCAAATTTCAGAGCCCAATACAAGAACCACCAATCCATAAATGGTACAATATGTTTTGATCTTTTGCTATTTGCATCTCCGGTTTGGTCCATTTATTATAACTTTTTTAACAATTATTTTTATAGTGTATCATCTTTAAATTATAATTTTTTAACAAAGAGTTTATTTAAGAAATATTCAAATGAAAAATTGGTTTGAATAGCATCTCCTAAAAAGTTATTGTAAGTATTTCATCCTTTGGGTATGACTTGTTTTGGATTATAAAATTTTAAAAAATGTTTAAAATAAGTTATTTTGAATAGTTTTCTCATAAAAATTGTTTTTAAAAGATACATTTTGAAAAAAATGTGATTTTTATAAATTTAAATTTCTAATAATGAGTATTTAAGTCCTTAAAAAACTATATATATATATATATATATATATATATATATATATATAAGTTAATAAATATCAAAATTACTTTTTAAATGTATAACAAATGAATTTGGAATAACTTTTACTATCTCTGAGTAAGTTTTCATAAAAATCATTGTTAGAAATGCGAAGAATTTTTATTTTTTTTAATTTTTTTAGATTTATAGAAAAATCATTTGTATTTTGGTGGTAGTCGGGGTTTAAACTCCAGACCTTGCATATATTATACGTTGTCCCTACCAACTGAGTTAAGCTGGTGAGGAAAAAAAAATCATTTGTCTAATGTGCACTCTCACGACTCTAATTTATTCTTTTCGCTAAATTCTATCTTTGACGCTAGCTTCGAACTGAGTACTTCAAGATTGTAATATGAACTTCTAACAGAAGTTAACTTTCCAAAATGTTCCAGAAGGTACTTTCATATGATCAAATAACTCCTTTACATTTTGTTATGTTTTAGAAGTTAATTTCGAGAGTATAGTTGCTAAAAAATTGAAGTTTCATAATGTTACAATTACATCTCGAAAAGTTATCTTGTTCCAGAAGGTACTTTCATATGATCAAATAACTCCTTTACATTTTGTTATGTTTTAGAAGTTAATTTCGAGAGTATAGTTGCTAAAAAATTGAAGTTTCATAATGTTACAATTACATCTCGAAAAGTTATCTTTGATAATGTGTTTTTTTTTGACAAAAATAAAACGATATTCATTCATTCAAATCGATAGAGTACATCAGATACAAACATCCCTAAAAACGTAAAGGGTGAATATGCGAACAAACTCACTGCACCCAAGTTAATAGCATAAAACGGCAAAATGCCTACAAAAAATATGATAAAACCTAAGTCACCGAAATTCACATGCTTCCGGATCTGCAACGTTGACGCCCAAATCATTTGTTGAATTTGTAATTGACTGATGTCGATCTTTCAATAGGAACTAAACGAACACCGCGACAAGAAGCGAAATCAAACGCCGCACAAGACGACGAACAACACAACGCCGCACTTAGACGACAAAATCACAAAAAAAAAGAAGGAATTTGATCTATGTGAAAACCACTTATTTAGATTGAAAGAAAAGAGAAAAAAGATGTAGAGGGGTGATTTTAGGTCAAAAAATGACCTAAAACCACCCCTCCTCGATGAACGAAGGGGAAAGAAAGATTAGAGAGAAGTTGGAGTTTCTCTCACTAGAAAACTAGGGCCGGCTAAAATCCACTTATAGGGAGATTACCGCTTTATTGGTCTTTGATAATGTGTTAAATACACACGCAAACTTTGCAAAGTGGAGCACTGCAATCTCTTTAAGCTTCTCATAGTCAATTTTCCACCATATGATCTAAAACGCATAGTCTTAACCGCTGCCTCAATGTTCTCTCAGTCCATCCCTCCTATTTAAATTACATTTTCAAACTTCTCTTACTCTGCCGTACAAGGAAAAGAGAATGTTTCAATAAAAAAAAGAAAGAGAAAAGAGGTATACTAAAAAAATAAGGGAGATACAAATAGCAGCCCATCCACTTTCGTTATGTGGCAAAAATAAAATTAAGCTCCCAAACGAAAAAGAAAATTGCTTTTTTTGGCAATGAATACTTCCTATTGACACCTCCCAAACTAAAAAGAAAATTGCTTTTTTGACAATGAATACTTCCTATTGACACAAGTAAATGACGAAATAACCCCAAGCGACGGTTAACAACAGTTGGGTAAAGCGCCGACAGTTAACTACCGCTGGAGGCAGCGGCAGTTAACTGTTGTTGTGTTCGTAATATATGCAGGCCAGTAGCCAGAATCCAGACACTCACTCCATCATCACCATCTTTCTCTAAAATTTTCACTCTCTCTCTAAAAAAAAAAAACTCTACCAAATCATCCAAATTTTTTTCCACTAAATCACAAGTAAGTTATCACTTATGCTATTGTTATACATTTTATATGTGTTTATATGTTTATAATTTTAGTTGTAGTTTAATTTTTAAATTTTGAATTTTTGTTTTTAATATAGTTATGTTGTAGATCTGAAATGCTATTAACATATATTATGAATACCTGTTATAATGAAGTTATATTGCTTAAATTTATAAAAATTTTTTCGAATTTTATAAATTTTTTAGGGTTTGAATTTTTGTTTTTAATATAGTTATGTTGTAGATTTGAAATGCTATTAACATATATTATGAACACCTGTTATAATGAAGTTATATTGGTTAAATTTATAATTTTTTTCGAATTTTATAAATTTTTTAGGGTTTGTTTAGGATTTTTAGGGTTTATGTCAAATTTTCATTACAAGTGTTTGAATGAGTTTTTCATTGATTATTTTTAATTTCTAACTGTGTAGATTTGAAATGATAGCCGAGTGGATCGACGTTCATGCAGAATTCAACGGCGGACAACCTCAGAGGTTGAAGGTTCGATGCCTTGGTGTAACGTTAAGAGGTCTCAAAGATCAACTGAATGAATTCAACCAAGGAGTCAACCCGAGAGACACAAGGAGGGTGGAATTAGTTCGGTATAAACGTCCAACGCTCGATGAGGGGAGAGTATCATTCACTTGGGTGGAATTAAAGAACGACGAAAACGTGAAGAGCATGTTTTGGGAGCACAACATGTTCAAGTGGATCGATATGCGGGTAACGTTGCTGAGATCAACTGAAGATATTATCAACAGTCTGATTCCGCCAGAAGATCGTCATTAGATAAATGTACCTTCCAGCTACAACAATTGTCTTCCTTTGGATGGGGTAATTCAAACTAGCCAAACGGCGGGACTCCAACATTCGACCGACATTCCCATTGTTCCTTTCAAAAGATTAAATTCTTGTTAGACTGGTTTAGATAAAAGTATTGAAGTGTCAAGGACTGGACCTCATTCTTTTGACACTTCAATACCATTCTTTAAACCAAGCCTAAGAATAATTTAATCTTTTGAATGGAACAATGGGAACGTCGGTCAAATGTTGGAGTCCTGCCGTTTGGCCAGTTTGAATTTGCCCCATCCAGGGGTAAGACAATTGTTGTAGTTGGAAGGTACAAACTTTCGGTATAAACGTCCAACTGCAACAATTGTCTTCCTTTGAATGGGGTAATTCAAACTTGTTAAACAGCAGGACTCCAGCATTCGATGAGCATTTTGAATGATGGTATTGAAGTGTCAAGGAATGCACCTCATTCTTTTGACACTTGAATACCATCATTTAAAATGTTGATCGCATGCTGGAGTCCTGCTGTTTAGCGAGTTTGAATTTACCCCATTCAGAGGTAAGATAATTGTTGCAGTTGGAAGGTACATTCCGGAATGTAATGTAATGTAATATGATAACATATATAGTTGAATATGCATAATACATGTTGTTTTGAATGGATCAATAATTATCTTTTTTATTTACTTTTCGAATTTATGTATTCATTACGCAATTTTAATTATTTGAATTCACGTTAGATTTAATTAGTTTTTATTCGAATACGCAATTATTCAAAACACGACTTTAATCAAAATTATTCAAAATGCAATTTTAATCGAAATTATTCAAAACGCGAATTTATTCAAAGTACCAATATGTGAAGCAAAATGTACCATAAAAAAACATAAAAAAAATCCAAAAGAATTAAGCAAAAAAAGATCCAAAACATAAAAAACAATTACATTCAATCGTCACACAAGTCAATTGGGTTGTCCTCAACAGTCCCTGGGGCACCTGCTTTTGGCTGAGGACCAAAATAGCATGTCCTCCCGCTCCTCCTCAGCCTCGACTGATTATACACCAGCACCTTCGAATCCTTCTTTTTGACGGAACCATCACATGCGATTCCGTGCCATGTCATCGGCGATTATTCTTTCTTCTTGTCATCACCCTCCTTTCTGTTGTTCAACTCAACGTTTCCTTGGTTCTAAGACATATCTACATAAACAAATTGGCGATCAAAACCTACATCATGTCGTAACAATTATACAATAATCATAACAATTCTATCACAAATTTATACCAACAAAATTTCATAATAGACCTAAACTAATCATAACAATTCATCAATAAAAATTTCCTAAAAGTTCTACCATAATTTCCTAACAATTTTACAATTCTAACAATCTAAACAATTCTAACAATATTGTTTGAAATATCCAACAATTCTAACCTAAACCTAACAATTCTAACAACCTAAACTACCATAACATCATAAAATCAATAAACCTCTATAATCGCAATTCAACAAAAAAAAAATCACAAATCAATCACAAAATAGCAATGTAATAGGATGGTAACAACTTACTTGATTTTGTGAGCGTAATTGACGTTGAATCCGAGACAATTGGGAAAAATGGCACCTCTTGAACTTCAATCCGCAACAATGGAGTTTTGGAAACTCCTATGCTGTTCTGTTCATAAAACAGAAAGAAGCGGCAGTTAACTGTCGTTGGAGCCAACAGTTGTTAACAGCCGCCGCTTAGCCCAACGGTTGTTAACTGCCGCTGTGGGCTTTTTCGTCATTTACAGGGAGTTCTCAATGTCAGAAAAGCAATCTTCAACTAAAAATTGATTGATAGCCCACATACATTTTACACATCAACATTAAGAAAGTTGCTTTTCTCACAATAATAGTTTCCTAGAAACATATAGAAATTACAAAAAAAAAACCCAACGGTAGTTAACTACTGTTTATTTTCTGTTTATAAGCTAACGACAGTTAACCACTGCTGTGAGGTTTTTCGTCATTTCCATGTGTTTGTAATAAACAATGGATGTCAAAACAACAATTATCCAACATTAATGATAGGCATTGTTTATTGAGACTCTCGTTTTCGTTTCCTTTTATTGAGACACTTTTTTTCTTTCCTTTTTTGAATAAGCCAAAATGCAGTTACATATAAACACAAGTCACTCCCACACACAAGGTGTGCAAAAAGAGAAACTCACACAACCAAAAGTCATTACAACTACGAACAATGATAACAAGAAAAACAAAAGCAAATGCCTATATGGTTACCCTAAAAACATTGTAGGATTACCCCTCCAATCATTAATGTCGAACTCAAATCCATGCTTACTAGCTTTCATATATTAGAAAGAGATAACCTTAATTTTATTAAGTTTAGTCAATATATCCTCTTGTTATACCCTAATTTTGGACCTAAAAATACTAACTGAATTCTTCTTATTTTGCATTTCAAGTCATTTGATTTGTCTCTGATCAATTACATCTTTCTCTGCATTTTATTTCAACATTATTTGCAAAATTCACGAGAAAGGGTATTTTAGTCATTTCCTGCATTCAACTCATTTTAATCCTTGAAAATTGTTTGAGTCTTTTAAATTGGTTTGCATAAGTCCTTGTTTCAATCTCATGTCAGAATTCATTTCAGAAAATATCAGTTAAGTCATTTTCTTAGTCAGTATAGCCCCTAGGGGGCATTTTAGTCATTTCCTGTGTTAAAATTTCTTTCAATCTTTTAAAAATTTGTTTAAGTCCTTTCAAATAGTGTGAATAAGTCTTCATTTCAATTCTATGTCAAAATCCATTTTAAAAATTGCATTTGGAGTCATTTTGAGTCAGTTTTGCCCCTAGGGGCATTTTAGTCTTTTCATGTGTTAAAGCCCTGTTTAAATTCTAAAAATTGTCTCTGAGTCTTGTATAAGTTCTTGCTTTAATTCCCTGTTAAAAATCCATTTTAAATTTTCATCTGAGTCACTTTTAGTCGTTTTAAGCCCCTAGGGGCATTTTGGTCATTTCACATAATATTTCTGTTTCATTTTAATCTGCTTTGTTGTTTTTAATCGTCTCGCTTTACGTTAATTTTTCAATTTACTTTTTCAATTCAATTTCAGTTTTAATTTTCATTTTGGTCCTTGAACTTTTTTTTTTTATTTGCATTTTAATCCCTTTAAGTCAAAGTCAAGGTTTGTTACAAATCAAGTGCCACATGGCATTGTTCCATTGGTCCAAGCATTCTCACATCACCTATAAATAGGTCAAAGTTGGTCAAGGTTCATGGAACTAATCATTTTTACACCAAAAAATTCCAAAAATCATTTTTTAATTATTTTTTCTCTCCCATTTTTCTCTCATCTTCAACAACCTCTAACTAACTTTCCTCCACCCTAACAACCACCATCAACCACCACTTCCACCACCCTAACAGCCTATCACCGCCACTTCCACCACCCTAACCGATTCAATCTTTCACAAAAAACTACCCAAAACTCAACAAATTCTCACAATCAATCCCAAACGCAAATGACAAATCAATTCGATCCTGCAAGCGAACAACAACAACAGCAACTCAAATCTTAACTAAGCTCTTCTTCCTTTTTCTCTTCTCTTTCTTTCTCTTCTTCAATTTCTCGCGATTTCATTTCTCGTTCTTCTTCTTCTTAACGGTTTTGATCGTGTTTTCGTTTGATTCTTGTTACGCTCGCTCTCTCATGGTGATCGAGAACGACATTGAGAGTTGCGGAAGCAGAGCGGTGCAATCACACGCGAATCCTCGCCATCACCGTCAGAAGCTTGAAGTATACAATGAAGTTCTTCGTCGAATTCAAGATTCCGATTGCGAAGACGCTCTTGTTCCTGGTTTCGATGATCAACTCTGGCTTCACTTCAATCATCTTCCCGCTAGGTATGCATTGGATGTGAATGTGGAGAGAGCTGAAGATGTTCTTGCTCATAAGAGATTGCTCGAGTTGGCAGAAGATCCTGCAAATCGTCCTGCATTTCAAGTTTGTTTAGTACAGGTATATCCTTTTGTTGTCTGTTTCTGTGATTACGTATTGAATCTTTGCCGTTTAGAAAGTTGAAGGAGGGTAGGAGGAAGAACAAAATCGATTTTGGAATGATTGGTATGATTGGTATGGTGTTTGCATCTTTGATCTGTTGTTGTATTTGTGTGAATTGAGAGAAGAAGTGGTACAATTGAGAAGAGAAGAAGAAAGGGGTGTTTTACGTGAAAGATGAGGAAGAAGGGTTATAACCCGTTTTTCTCCACAAGCTGACCCACCAACCCATGGTTTTAACCCATAACCCTACCCATTTCGTTTGGGCTTGGGCCTAATTTGCCTACAGCCTTTGTCTTACTCCACTATCTTGCTGTTCCTACACCGATTCTTGCTATTTGCGCCGTTTGTTTCATTGAAAATCTTCAAGAAAATTCCTAAAAAATGTTCAAATAGTTTCCTTGATTTTTTTTTTGATGAATCTTGATGAATTTGTATGTTAAATATTCATCAAAAAATGAGGAAATATTTTTTTCCCTTGTTGATTCATTTTCTTTTCCATTTCGTGTCAAAAATCTTGTTAAAATTTCTAAGATCTTGTGAACTCTCTTGCAATCATGCTTGATGTTTAACACCAGTCTCTTATGATATTTTGACATGAAAAATGGATAGAAAACATAAGTGATCTTGTTTGTGATGTTTGGTACTTCTTGTCAATTTTTATGAAGTTTTTTGTGTGCTTTTGATTCTAATATTTTGCCACCTTGTGTTGATACTTCATATGCAAATGTGTAATGTATTTACTTCTGAAAATTGTGTTTGTTTGGCTATTTTGAAAGTGCAAGTTGTGAATTTCTTGTTTTGTAAGTAATGTGTATTGTCACCATGAGAAATAATGTGTAAAATGGATTTGAAAATTTACTATAAGTCTTGGCTCATACTTGTCCTTATGATTCTCATAATGTGGCTGAAATGAACCATTTGAAAATTACCCTTGATATGAGAATTTTAAGTCTTAAATTTGCTTTGACGTTACGGTAATTTTTCAAGTCCATTTTCCCATTTTGTTGGCTAAAGTTTTTGTTACTTTTTAGTTAAGTTTTGCTCATGTTGTTATGCAATTTCCACTTGCTTTATTTTCCATATTATATCTTGTATTGCTAATCTCTTTGTTTCATGTTTCATACATTCATAAGCATTCCACGCTTCATCTTCCTCTCCATCTTATTTCTTGCACTTTAAGTTTCAATTTCATGCAAAAATTAGAATGTAATAATTAGGACTTTTTGTACTTTACTTTCATGCAATTTTAATTCCTTGCAAGACCATAGAATGTAAACTAGGGCATGATGTAATAAGGACAATGGACTCTAATAATGTACACCGACACAAGCACCGACACATGCACACACACCACTTTAGGTATATAGCTAGAATATGCATGTTTAGATGTATGTTTAGGATTGTATGTTTAGATGAATGTCTAGGATTTATACTTAGAAAAAATCAATTTTCCAAAAAAATATGAACAACATCACTCAAATATTTTTCAAAATAAACCTTGGGATCAAAATCCCATTGAGTTTTCCTTTTTCATTTCCTTAATCAAATTTCAATGAAAAATAACCATACTTAGACCACATTTTGCAAATAACTAATCCCACCTCACATTTTCCAAATCTCATGCCCTTGAGGCCTCTCTCTCTCATTCTTCAAAATCCCATTTTCAAACTTAAAATCAACCAACAAAAACAAAAACATTTTTTGGAAGAGAACTACGGTGGATTTGATTCCATAAACGGGTACGTAGGCAAGGAATCAAAATTCCTTCAATTCAACTAAAATAAAAATTCAAACACATTCTTCTCCCCCCAATTCTTCACTTAGAATACCCTTAGGTGTAAATATCACTTTTCAAATAGCATTTAAAAATAAAGCGCGCGCGTAGAAATTAAAGACGGTTCCTATAGGATACTATAGTCGTTATGGGTGCCTAACACCTTCCCGTAGCGAAAACAACTCCCGGACCTCGATTCTCAAGGGTTTTGCTTACTTTTTCCCTTCCCAAGAAAAAATAAGATATCACCGGTTTAAAAGGTTCAAACGTAATCAATGTTTGACACCCGAAAACCAAGATAAAACACCTCTTGCTGAAAGAATTGGGCATTACGCTATCTCTAAATGACTATTTATCGGTGTTTTTGGTAAACAATCACTAGTTTTAATTTGTTACTTGCAAGATCAAACTAATAAATTCTAAGACATATTTTGTATAATATTTCTCAGAAATGTTTGAATGTTCATAGATTTGTTAAAAGTATAAGTTTGAACAACTATTTCAGCTGAGTCGAAATAGAAAGTTCGCTTTAAAAGTAAAGGCAAAACTTAAAGTAAATGCAAATAACTTTAAGGAAAAAGCATTTGATTAAATGAATAAAGAACGTGGAAAACAAAATCATACGTTTGTCTTGAAGGACTTGTTTCTCTCATTAACATGTATAATTTGAGTGTTTAAGGTTTTCTATGAATGATTAGTGACCCCTATTTCCTATACAGAACTACTACATTAACTAGTAAAAGATAACTAAAAAATAGCAATCACGAACAGAGCATTCAACATGTGTCGTGCCATGTTTCTTAGAGGCTTATGACAAACTCCCACGTGTCTTCGACGCCAGTTACAACTTGATTTTATCCCTTTGCAAATGATTTAAACTTTTGTAGTCAAAGCTAATGACTTTATGATCCCAAATATGTCAAGTGCCCCAAATCTGTAATGAGTGTGTGGAACCCTCAACCATCTGAAACATAACCAAATGCCAATTTCTACTTGACATAATGTTCTTTCATGTGATTGATTCTGTTACTTTCCATCTGAGAAGGTGGTTAGGGATTGAGTTTGTTCAATTCATTATATTTTTTGAATTTGATTTTATTATAAACGGAATGCGTGAATAATGACAATAATAGTAAAAGACATAATGAAAAAACGACACCAGATTTAACGTGGTATCCAACAATGTGCTGACTAATCCACGAGCGAAGCCACTGAAAAGAAATCCTCTATAATCGATTTAACGTGGTATCCAGCAATGTGCTAACTAATCGATGAGCAGAGCTACTGAAAAGAATTCCACTATAATCGATGATTACAAATATTGAACAACAGAGGTAATATAAGCTATAACAAAACTAATAAACTATTGGTGCAAGAAATACTAACACACAATGTCTTTATTTATATGGCCAAGTCTTTGCATATTTCTTCCTATTCTCCGATGCGAGACTTTTTTGCAACACTAATTCAAGACATATTTCAACAAAAAAAACTATATTATTTGTCCTTAAAATATTTCCACAAATCTAGGATATAATTCAATACAAATTCTCATATGTTTTTAACAATACTCCTATTTTAGTATAAATTAATATTAAAATATTCATATCACTACATTTAAAAATATTATAAATCAATAAAATATATGTGATTATAATTATCACAATTTTTATTTACTCAAGTAAAAATAAAAATTGCGCACTTAAACCGATAAAAAATAACATCACGGCATTGAAAATAAACCAAAAAAATTGTTCACCTCCGATAAAAAAAAATCCGTGATGTAATTGCGTCTCCGATAAAAAAAAAATTGTATAAATGGTTTTTGAAAATAAAAATTGTGCCAATTTAGTTACCCTAAAAAAAAAATTACATCACAGATTTGTCAAAACAAAACCTTTCTTGAGCAAATAATTCATGTTTTGCCAAAAACATAAATATTCATATTTTATTCATGTTGGCTAAAATATTCTAATTTATTTTGATGAGATTCTTATAATATTCAAAACATTATTGCAAAGTGTCTTTTAAGATTCAAATGGTGTCGAGAGTGTTGTGGAGAGGAAGGAGAGCGTAGTGAAGAAGGTGAGGGTTGGGACGGTGTTGGTGAGGGTGGGTGAGACGTCGAAGAAGGGGAGGGAGGATGAGGTAGGGCGGGAGGGAGGTGTTATGGGGAAGAGGAGAGATCAAACTTTAGCAAGCATGGACAGTGACGCGATTACTCAGAAGTTGGTGCGCATATACATGCCACGAGAGGAAGATGTGGCTTGGGTACGTCAATGTTTGATTGGAACGGTGATTAATGGTGAATCTATACCCCTTATTCAACGTCGAGTTGACGATACTGGATTTATGGACCTTGAAATTATTCCTATTGGGGCGGATAAGGTTTTCTTACGCTCTGTGTCTGGTGGTCCGGTGTTTGATGAGGTTAGGGAGGCTAGACAATTTTTTGATTTACTATTTGCTCAGCTGGTTCGATGGTAGAAAACATCTTTGCCTTTTAGAATAGGTGCTTGGCTACGTGAGTACGGAATTCCGTTGCATGCCTGGAATGAGAGCTTTTTCAAGCTTTGTGTTTTTGAATGTGGGAGTTATTTACGTACAGACAACTGCTCTTTGTCAAGACAGAGATTTGATTTTGCAAGGGTGTTAGTTTCCACTTCCTCGTTTGAAGTAATAAATATGTCGGAACAAATTTCAATAGACGTTGGTCTTGTGGGTATTAAAATTGTAGAGGAATGGGGCTTTAATTTGGGTGAAGATGCGTGTTTGTCTGACGAGGATGAGAAGTCATTTGCGTCGTCTCCGGAGACGGAAAAGTTCCATGATGATATTGATACTAATAATAATGTTGATGTTTTGGTTGATAAAATGGCAAAGGAATTCGCGGAAGTAGAAGATGAAAATGAGAACGTTAAGGGTACTAGTAATGGTGCGGTAAATTTGGAGACTACGACATCAGTAGAGGAAGTAGAAGATGAAAATGGCAAAGGAATTCGCGGAAGTAGAAGATGAAAATGAGAACGTTAAGGGTACTAGTAATGGTGCGGTAAATTTGGAGACTACGACATCAGTAGAGAAACACGATCCCATAGTGCTCTCTAGTGCCGGTCCGGACAGTCCCAAGCTCGCTTCTCAGGTGGTTGCTGCTAGTTCCTCTACGGGGAAGCCTGTGCCTAATGCCGAGTCACCTTTATCTTTTAATGAAATCAATCCGCTTGGTTCGCCTAAGGGTGATGCATTGCCGAAAATTTAAGGTATTTGTGCTTCAGCCAAAGCTACGGCAGAGGTGGATTCTTCTCGGAAACGTCATGCTCAACCGTTTCCTTATTCTCAAGATACTGTCAGGTTATCCCGATCGGGTCCGTGGAGCGTGGAATGGATAAATAACGTTCAAACTGCTTATGTGGGGCTGATTTCATCAAAGAAAAAGAGGTTGAAGAAGGTTGTGGTAGAGGGCGACAACAAGGCTAGAGGAGGTACCCAACCCATCAAAAAATTAAGGAGTAGTTGTCGGGATGGTGGTGGTGTGTGTGTGCGTGGTGGGTGTGTGTGATGAAGTTTTCAACGTGGAATGTGCGGGGGTTAGGTGGAATGGAGAAGGGAAGGGAAGTAAGGTTGTTGGTAGGATAGAAGCAGCCTCATATTTTGTGTTTGCAAGAAACTAAACTTGCGGTGTGTGACGTTTCAATATGTTCTTCTTTGTGGGGAAACTCAAATCATGATTTTTCTTTTCAGCCTTCTATTGGTGCATCGGGGGGGTTGTTGACGATGTGGTATAGTTCGGAGGTGGAAGTGTGGTCGTCTATTAGCCAAGAACACGTTCTTATAATTCATGGTTGGATCATTTCGTCAAGTGAAGAGCTCTATTTGTTCAATGTTTATGCACCGTGTGATGTCCGAGGCAAGCAGGATTTGTGGGACTCTTTGTCTGAAAGGTTATCTCTTTTGCAAGGGAAAATTGTCTGTGTGTGTGTATGTGGAGATTTCAATGTTGTCCGTGGGAGTGATGAAATACGTTCGATCCGAGCTGATTGGGTGACACCAGATGTCGCGCACTTCAATAGTTTCATTGATGACAATGTTCTGTTTGATTTACCTTTATGTGGCCGTTGTTTTACATGGTTCAAGGGCGATGGCTTGTCAATGAGTAGATTAGACTGGTTTTTGCTCTTTGAAGAGTGGTGTCTTCGATGGCCTAATTGTTTGCAGATTACCCTTCTTCGCAGGATTTCAGATCATTGCACGATACAATTGTCAGTGGACGAGGTAAATTGGGGTCCGTGGCCTACTCGAATGTTAAAATGCTGGCAAGATATGCCAGGATATCATCAATTTGTTTCTGATAAATGGAGATCCTTCAACGTTCAGGGGTGGGGCGGTTTCGTCCTAAAGGAGAAGCTCAAGCTAATTAAGTCGACTTTGAAGGTTTGACACTTGTCTCATTCTAACAATATAACGGCAAAGATTGATTCTTTAAAAGCTAGGCAATCTTTTTTGGACTGTAGAGGGGCAGATGGTGTTCTGTCGCATGTTGAGTCGGAGGAGTTGCGAGATATCACTCACGAGATTCATTCTTTGTCTCGAGTGAACACTAGTATTTGTTGGCAGTAGTCTCGGTAGCTTTGGTTTAAGGAAGGTGACTCCAATTCTAAGTTTTTTCACACGATTTTATCTAGTCGTCGTCGACGGAATGCTATTGTTTCTTTTGTGGAGAATGGGAATATTGTGGAAGGGGTTCAGCCTATCCGTAATGCCGTTTTTACTCATTTCAGCAATCATTTCAAGAAACATAATATGAGTCGACCAGGAGTCGAAAATATGAATTTTAAAATGTTATCGCATATAGAGGGGGGCAGTTTGGTTAAACCTTTTTCATTTGAAGAAGTGAAGTCGGTTGTGTGGGATTGCGATAGTTTCAAGAGCCCTGGACCGGATGGTGTGAATTTTGGTTTCATTAAAGAGTTTTGGCTTATTTTGAAAGAGGATATTATGCGTTTCATTATGGAGTTTCATCAGAATGGAAAGTTGGCTAGAGGTATAAACACAACTTTTATTGCTCTTATTCCAAAAGTTGAGAGCCCGCAGAAGTTGTCTGACTTTCAGCCTATTTCTTTGGTGGGCTGTTTATATAAAATTCTTGTGAAGGTTCTTAATCGCCTCCGTTCGGTGGTTGGTACAGTGATATCAGAAACTCAATCAGCGTTTATTAAAGACATACAGATTCTGGATGGAGTTCTTATTGCGAACGAGGTGGTGGATGAAGCTCGTAAATTGAAAAAGGACCTTATGATTTTTAAAGTCAATTTTGAAAAAGCATATGATTCTGTCGATTGGAATTACTTGGATGAGGTGATGAGAAAGATGGCTTTTCCGGTTTTATGGCGGAAATGGATTAAAGAATGTGTTTCCACAACAACAACGTCCGTTCTAGTTAATGGCAGCCCTGCAGACGAGTTTCCTCTTGAGAGGGGACTTTGCCAAGGTGACCCTTTCTCCCCTTTTCTATTCCCGTTGGCTGCAGAGGGGCTTAATGTCATGATGTCTGCGATGGCGACTGCAAATCTTTTTGAGGGTTATAGGGTGGGAGCGCAAAACAATTTGGTGGTTTCTCATCTCCAGTTTGCCGATGATACTTTATTATTGGGTGTTAAGAATTGGGCAAACGTCTGTGCTTTACGGGCCGTGCTATTACTGTTTGAGGCTATGTCCGAGCTGAAGGTTAATTTTAATAAGAGTATGTTGGTGGGTGTTAATATTTCCGACTCCTAGTTGGTAGAGGCAGCATCAATTCTGAATTGTAAAGTTGGAAAGGTGCCTTTCTTGTACTTGGGTCTCTCTATTGGGGGTGATCCTCGTAGGTTAGCGTTTTGGGACCCTGGGATGCATACCTTAAAATCGAGACTGTCGCCTTGGAAAAGTCAGTTTCTTTCCTTTGGGGGCCGGTTGACTCTTCTAAAATCTGTCCTAACCTCAATGCTTGTCTATGATCTTTCTTTGTTCAAAGCTCCATCAGGTATAATCTCTTCCATTGAATCTTTATTTAAATTTTTTTTTGGAGGGGGGAGGTGTGGTTCTCAGTAAAATCCATTGGATTGGTTGGAATACTATTTGTTTGTGTAAAGAGGATGGAGGTTTGGGGGTCAGACAGTTGAGGGAGTTTAAGTTATCTATTTTAAGGAAGTGGTGTTGGCGGATGTTGGTTGATAGAGGAGGTTTTTGTTATAGAGTGTTGGTCGCTAGGTACGGTGAGGAGGCATGGAGGTTGGAGGTTGGGGGCAGGAGTGCTTCTTGTTGGTGGAGGGAGGTGGCGAAGATTAGAGATGGGATAGGTGAGGAGGGAGAGGGTTGGTTTGCAGGGTCGGTTTTGAGGAAGGTGGGGAATGTGGAGAACACTTCGTTTTAGCTGGATAGGTGGGTTGGAAATGTTCCCCTTTGTCGGCGTTTTAGTCGGTTGTTTACCTTAGTTGAGAACAAGTTGGCTACTGTTGCTGACATGTTCTCTCTAGGTTGGGAGGAGGGTGGAGAAGCTTGGCAGTGGATGGGAAGGTTGTGGGTGTGGGAGGATGAGATGTTAGCGGAGTGTAGGGCTCTTATTTCTAATTTTTCTCTGCAGCCTTATGTTTTAGATAGTTGGCAGTGGCACCCTGACATTGTCGGAGGTTATTCGGTGCGATCAGGGTATGCGGTCCTTACTTCTCAGGATTACCATGTGTTGGATGTTGCTCAGAGCTTGATTTGGCACCCTCAGGTTCCATTGAAGGTGTCGATTTTAGCCCGGCGCTTGCTTCGGGACAGATTGCCAACCAAAATTAATCTTTTTGATAAGGGCATTCTTCAGGTCACAGACATCTCCTGCGTTGGGGGGTGTGGACATATTGAAACTGCATACCATCTTTTTATTCTTTGTGATTATTTTGGTAATATATGGTAGCATGTGCGGCTTTGGTTTGGTTTTTCAGGAGTCGACCATCGCAATATTGGTGCTCATTTTATTCAGTTTACAAACTATTTAGGTGGTATGAAGACTAGACGCTCCTTTCTCCAGCTCATTTGGCTCTTATGTGTTTGGCTTATCTGGAAAGAGCGTGATGATATAATTTTTAACAATATCATCACTCCTATTGAGGAGCTAGTGGAAAAGGTTAAGTTCCACACTTATTGGTGGTTACGTGCTAATAATGCCGCTTTTGTGTATGGTTGTCAGCAGTGGCGGTCGAACCTGTTATTATGTTTGGGTATCGACTAGTGCCCGTCTGTTTTGCTTTTTGTTTCGCTACTTTTGACAGATACTTTGTTTGTTTAGCGTTTCTTCGGCACACCTTGTGCTAAAGTTGCGTTGGTTTTTGATGTGAATATATATCATTTTAACTTCTTCAAAAAAAAAAAAAATTAATTCTACACATGAGTCGCCTTAAAAGGAGGGATAAAAAGTGGTGATGAAAATCTTCTAGAACTAAAACTCGATCAAAGTTTTAGAGATTAAAACATAAAGTTGATATATTTATAAAGACCAAAAACATATTTAACTCTGAAATAAATGATCCCTATATATATTTGAATTTTGTTTTTTATCTCAATAAAAAAACCACAATTTTTAATTTATGTAAAATCTGCTGTCAGTATTTTTTTTAATCTATGTAAAAAAAATTCATCTGCATTTTAGTCCTATAAAAATGATTCATCAGTATTTTTGGTCATTAAAAAGGTTTTTTCTATATTACCTTTAAATAATGGTGGGTGATTTACCCACCAACCAATAAAAATGAGCAATTTATTGGGGGTCAAGATAGTTCATGGATACCATCTAAGAAAGTGAATGTTCATTGGTTGAGTAAATTATCCACCATTCTTCTATGGTTACTCTAGTTGTCACCCATTAAAAATGCTAAAAAATGTTATATGAACTAAAAAATGCACTGTTTTCACACTATATTTATTTTATATCTCTTTTTTGGTTGTTGACAAATCCGTGATGTAATTTGGTCTCTGTAGATATAGTATGATTAAGGAGAACTTAAACAATTCAATAAAAAAGGAGAGAGCACACAACAACATTCCTCTTTCATACATTTCACTTTCCTTCGTGTATTCCTGAAAACATAACCATTGTTTTCTACCATAAGAGAAAACATCTTAACTAAAAAAACGTGGAAAGATTCAAAACAACTACATCATCGTACACTAATAGGTTTAGACCACCATTAGTAAGATACTACTTGTTTTGTTCTCAAATTGTTGATATAAGCTACTTCTTTTGCTGACCAACGCTTTCTGCTTCCCGTAACTGCATTCACATTGACACCCAAAAAAAAAAAAAAAAAACCTAAATTCAATCCTACTAGTACTATGTGGAATTGAAAGCATGATATAATGCAAAGTTACTAAAAATATAAATAACAATGAAGCAATGCTGATAACTAGAAAAAAAATGTGATATATTTGGTCAAAATACATAAAAAAAATTTACTGAAAAGAACAAGAACAAATTAAAGACAATGAAATGGGAAAATAATGTACCTCTTGTTGCTGTTTTCGAAGTCTTGCATTCTCTTCCTGCAATAGCTGAACTTTCTGCTCTAGTAGAATAGTGTAATCCTGAAATAACCACACTAAGTAAATGAATCAATTACTCCCTCTGTCCTATGATAATTGAGCGATTCGAAAATAAAAAAGTGTCTCAAAATAACTAAACCATTTCATTTTCTAATACAATATTAATTACTTTTTTCCTTTATAACTCTAATTAATATTACTTTTACCACTCTCAATTCATTATATTTCACTTTGCATTTATGTTAGTGGAAAATGCACCAATACTTAACAAGAACAGTTAAAACCACTTTTCTCTCTCCTTTGTTTATACATTTGTCTTAATATATGTGAAATGAGCAAATAATTCGGTTAATTCGAAACGGAGGGAGTATAAAATAATGAACAATAACTTTTTTTTTGGTGTTATTATTAGCATGCACAGTAAATACAATAATCGCGAAACGGAGGGAGTATAAAATAATGAACAATAACTTTTTTTTTGGTGTTATTATTAGCATGCACAGTAAATACAATAATCGCCGACCTAAATCACCAACACTTGCAACATGTTAGTTGCCACATCATAATTTTTTTTTGAAGCCACATCGTAAATATTTTATGTTGTTGTGAGAACAATACAACCAAGCATAATATAATGTGTAGCAACTAAAAAAAATGAATCAATGTTAGCAACTAGAAAAAAATGTGATGTATTTGATCCAAAATTTATACCAAATACATAAAAAATTTCACCATTTTTTGACTGAAAAGAACAAATTAAAGAGAATGAAATGGGACAATAATGTACCTCTTGTTGCTGTCTTCTAAGTCTTGCATTCTCTTCCTCCAATAGTTGAACTTGCTGCTCTAGTTCAATCGTGTAAGCCTGAAATAACCACACAAAAAAGTAAATGAATCAGTTATTCTAAAATAATGAACAATGATAGAAATACATTTGACCACCTTTATGTTATAAGCATACTCCTTTCTTTCAAAAAAAAAAAACAACATTTGACCACCTTTCACCACAATATACAAACTTTAAATTTCAATATAATCACATTTATTATTTAGAAATATATTAAACGGGGGCTAAAAAATAGTTTTGACGAATAGTATTATATAAAGATTTGAGAATTTAATTGTATAAATTGAAGATGTAAGACTTTTTTAACACATAGAACACCCTATCAAATCATTCTATGATACCAATTTTCTAGATTAATTCACAAAATACCTTTCTACAAATGTCTATTTGACATGATTTAATTGAATACATGCGGTTAAAAAAGTTTATGTCATCAATTGAGAGAGAAAGTAAAAATATAATATAAGTATGAGAGAAAAAGTTATAATGTTATTAAAAAATGGTTGTACAACTATCATTACTCTATAATATAACACAGTATTTGTAGGGGTGGGGGGCTGGTCGCTGGAGCCCCCTCTATATCCGTCCCTAAGAATCTCTATTCCCACCCACATAGGCATGGCAATGGGGCGGGGTGAGGAAGGATATAAGGCAACGTGTTTGAAAAGAGATTCTTAGGGACAGAAAGAATTTTTGCCTGTTTTCTAGCTCGTGAACGCGCAGCAGATTCCCGATTCTTGATCATCCTCTTATTTCTCCTTTCACTACGGCTAATATCAGTTGCTTCACAAGATCTCTTACCAAAAGAAATGAAAGAATTAGATGCAGCAACACCCACATTCTGATCATACGGTGAAGGATTTACGCTCGCAGAAACCCTTATTGGTGCAGAAATGTTTTGGTGAACAAAGTGAAAATCAGTGACAAGAGATGGTGGGGTCATTGAACTAGGGCAATAAAAGGAAGCATTATTGTTATTTTGATCTGAAGCAACGAAGGAAGATAAATTATTAGAAGAATAATCGATGCTTTTGGGTGGGTCTGAAGTGAGGGCTTGAGTGTGAAAGTCTTGAAGGATAACACCACCAAAAGTACAATTACGAGTACTCATGTATTTCCAATTCCACACCTCTTCCATGGTTAACTTCTTTAGTGATGGTGATATTTATCTTCTTTTAAAGAGAAAAGGACAAGGAAAAGGACACACAGTTTTATTATGTATTGGTGTGGAATAAGGCAACATGTTTGAAAAGAGATTGGGTGAGAGAGTGAGTGAGAAAGGTGTCAAGGACTGAAGAATACTGTTACTCATCAATAATGAGACCACTACTACGTACGAGATGCTCAGGGCTGCAGTTTCAATAATTCAATACCATATTTAGTAGTAGTAGCATCATATTTAAATAACTTCCAACTTACTTTTTTTTTCTTATAAAATATTCAATAATTCATATGGATAGAATACATGAAAAGCAACTCAAATTTAACATCCTAAAATTGAAAATGATTTAAGCTTGAACAAACTTACAACAATAAAGTTGATAACATAAAAGCAAAATATATGCAAAATTGCAAACCCGGCAAAATGAAAGTGATTAAAATATACATGTATAGATTTGTAACATTGGCTTTCAAGCAGGGCCGTTCCGATAAAATCTGAGGCCATGTTCAAATATTAAAAAAAGACCCCTATGGAAAAACAAGATTTTTTAAGCAATCGTAATCATCTATTTAAGTTGTAAATAACATAAAAAATAGTCATTCTTACTAAGTAAACATAAGTCTGTATAGGAGGAACTAACTAATTTGTGTAGAATTTCCCTAACCACTAATTGTTTTAATATTAAAAATTGGGCATAAAAATAAAAAATGCCAAAAACTTAAAAAGGATCGTCACTTTGTTTAGCATAAAATGGATTTATGTATATTGGTTGTTGTTGTTTAAAAAAGTGTGTTTGCTATCTAAATAGTGGCAAACGAGTACTAATATGGGAAGAAAAAAAAATAGTAGGAAATTATTACATGATTAAAACTTAAAACAATAGAAAAAAAATACCAATTATTTAATGGATTTAATTTGGGTTTTTAATGGAAATAGATGACAAAAATTTCAAGATATATAGTAGTTTTCTACATTCATAGAAAACTCTGAAATGCATATTAAATTATAATAGTATTGTAGTTATGTATCTAATTGGGACTTTTATATTTGGTTCAAATTCACACAAATGCTCGAGATTGAACCTCAAGAGCAAAGACCTAAGTACATTCTATTTTACAACTAAACTATTATAAGATGTATATTGATTTTTTATATATTTTATTATTTATACCTAATACTTTTGGGTACTATGTTAAAAAAAAATTGAGGCTCCTAAAATTGTGAGGCCCGACACCGTAGCTCACCTTGCACTTGCTAAGGGTCGGACTTGCTTTCAAGTTATTGATTTGGTGCTCGTTTGGTTGCCATACATGTTTTCATGATTAGCCGAAATCGCGGCAAACTTTATGCGTCCAAATAGAAGCTTGATTTTTTAGAATATGTGAAATTGCGACATCTGATTCCGCTTCACAAATTTTACGTCTTTCGCAAATTTCAAACTCTTCCACATATATAGCTAAAGCTCCTGCTACCTCTAAATCTGGTAAAGAAAAGACTAGTTAGCAACTAGCAGCAACTACAACACCTTTATTATCTTTCACCACAACATCAATACCACCCTTACCCCATCTAGTGTACCTAACATTACACTATCACCCATTATGCACACTTTGTTTTGTTCCTTTTAATGCCATTTGTTGTGGATTCAACAAGAAAAGTGGAACAAATAACAATGGAAACCGACAACTCAAGCAAATAAAGATTCAAACAAGAACTAATCTAGAACTTATGTGTAGAGAAAAGAAACAATCAATACAAAGACAATTATAAAGAGAGTATAGTAATATCAATGAGATTGTTTATGTAATTCGTCCCAAATTGACCTACGTCTTCGAGGAAAGAGCAACTCTCTTATTCACCGTAAACAAGTCTTTACAAGAGATACAAAATTGGTACAAGCAATTAGCTTCTAGAGTTCAAGATGAGCAAATCCTAATTTTACCTTTTTTCCATTTCTCTCAACCGTCAATGGTTTTCACTCAAGAATACACTAGAGAAAGTTTGCATCATTTCCCTAATGATTCCTATCCCCCCAAGGTGTTTAAAACGTGTTTCTCAACCAAGTAATTTCAACAAAAATCTATCAACACTTAAACCATAGGTTTCCTTCTAGGTTCCCTCTTTTTGGTTCAAGTAAAATATTACTTTTCAACTCTATTTTCATAGGAAAAAATAGGCATGATTTGAATAAACCTTCCAGATCCTTTATTGTGATTCGAATCACTCATTGTAGGAAGTTTCAGGACACAAATTCTTTCGGCATGATTTGAAGCAGGCATAAGACTCCTTTGAATCACCCTATGCGGCAGTCGAAAAAACACTTATCTTAAAGCATATTCTGCACATGACCTTAAATAACACTTGTACTACTGCAGATGGAGCATTAGTAAATTTTACCTTTGTGCCTTAATATTTCACGGGTATATATGATATAGAAAATATATGTTTACATGGTATATGTTGGGATATGACTTGAGCGAGTAAAATCACCACATTAAGCAAGAGTAAGCACACAAGTGGTTAGAATATCACATCTTCACAAAACACCTCAGGACATTGAATATATGAATCTTCTCACTTATATGTTCTTCATCGTTTACTTTTTCATCAAATGTGGAACTTCTAATCATAATTGACACACTAACAATCAATCCTTCAAGTGTGTATGCTCCCACAAGCAGAATTTTGTCACGCACATACAATTGAATCGCCGTTAGCACACATTATCAATGGGACACGCCTCATGGTCACTACAGTTTCATGAAGACCTATGATACAAGGAGACGCTGACATTCGTCGAACCTGACTCTTATACCACTCTTGATATTGGAGGGGATCCAAATGGATCATGACATTAGGCAAGAGCAACCGCATAAGTGATTTGCACCTACACACTCATCAAAATCATAAGGCATTGAGTATATGCCACACTCACTTATATGTTGCTCAACACTAATATTTTGACATGATGTAAGATTTTTAGCTCATACTTGATACACCAACAATATACCGACATAAACCTAATTAATGATTTTCATCTATTTTTCATATTATTATTACAAGTGTTAAATTACTCACTACTCCTTACGTCTCATTTTAATAGTCATTTTAGATTGTGTGCAGTTTTTAAGAACGTGAATAGTTGATTTTAATAATATAAGTAATATAATTTACTAAAACACTCTTATTAATTATAGTTAGTAAAGTAGTTAAGAAGAGTGAAATTAAAAAAAAAAATAAGGGTATAGTATTAGTGAAAAAATAGTAATAAACGTTACATTGATATTTTTAAGTGACATTATTTAGAGACATAAAAAAAAATGTTAAAGTGACACTTAAAATGAGACAATATAACATCACATTACATCTCTTTCTTCTCCATTTTATGATCTCTCATTTTTAACTTCTCCCTTTCACTCTCTAATTTTCTCCCATGAAGTTGTTTAGAGGTATCCATAAATTAAATGAAACCATCATTATGTAATAAAAAAGTGAAGAAAAAATCACATTGATTATATTTTTCTTATTTTTTACGGTCAATACTTTGAGTATATATATAATTTGGTAAATTCTAACATATGCTCCAAAGATACATGTTTAAAATAGTAGCATAATGAGTAATTTATATCATTACAAAAAATTAAAAAGATCACAAATATTCAAAAGTATACTATTAGACAACATATTTATTTAGAAGTGCATTTCTAATGACACACAATCTGTTTTTTCTAAACGTGTCTATTTGAAATAATATTTGTTTGGTCAAATATAATGAGATTTCATGAAAAATTTGCCAAATAATTGAATGAAAATTGTTCCTCTCACCAACGAAATTGCTCTCCCACATCTGAAAAACATCAAAATACCTCCAGACGTTCACTCTTAGGCTAAATGTTAAGGAGTGAACGGTGGTTGGGGGTATTTTTGTTTATTTTAGGGGTGGGATAGCAGTTTTGTTAGAGAGGAGTGCTTCAAAATCTTAGCCCAATGAATTTCAACCTAAAAGGCCCATGTTCTCAAAGAAGGCATCAATTGAAGAAAATTGATCTTCTCACCATCAGTTTTGCTCCAAAACAGCAGGAAAATACGAAAATATTCCAACTGCAATTAACTGCCGTCGGGGATCAACAACAACATTTAACTACCGCTGCGGAATAGTTTTGTATTTTCCTGATGTTTTGAAGCAAAACTGATGGTAAGAAGAGCAATTTTCTCAATTGAAAGTGAAAGGATGGAAACTTAATGAAAGTGTCACACTCTAGGCTCTAGCATTGACCAAAATTTAATTAGTCTGGTCCATAGACAAGGAATAGTTATGGGGAATTAGTCACTTTAGTCCCTGAATGGGGAATGATTCGTCAATTTAGTCCCTGAATGCAGATAATATGCAAAACAGTCCCTGCATGGTCAATTTCAGGGACTAAAGTGACTAACGAAGTCTACATTCAGGGACTAAATTGACTAACGGAGTCTGCATTCAGGGACTAAATTGACTAACAAAGTCTACATTCAGGGACTATTTTGCAATTTATCTGCATTCAAGGACTAAATTGACGAATCGTTCCCCATTCAGGGACTAAAGTGACTAATTCCCCAAAACATGTACTAGGCTTGATAGCACTGACATGCTACTCTTAACTAGTGACAAAATTAAGTTGTCAATTTTCCAAACTTACAATATTCTTCACACCCACATTCCAACCATAAATTAGCATTATAAATAAATGCTGCTCAAAAACAGTTGAATTGTCTTAAATGTTGCAAAAAAGAACAAGAATCTACTGATTTCCTTGATTTTCTAATTTGTTAGAGAATTAATTATCATACAAAACAAAAACCCTATCACTACCATGTGCTGTATTATCTATACAAATCCTTGGTTAATAAGATGAGACTCTTATGTGTAGTCCATTTGGTGCCACAACTCTAGGAAATTTCATTAGTTTATCTCCTCCTACTTCTTCCCATCTGCAATGTAACATTAAAGATCACATGTCAGAAAACCTCTAATGCAATTAATATATTCTATTTTCAAAAACAAAAATGAAAATTTAGTCATATAAAATAGGTAAATAACTATTCTCACCTGTATCTAGTTACAAAGTAGTGCAAGAAAGTGGAAATTTCTGCTATTCCCAACTCCTTTCCTGGACATTGTCTAGTGCCTCCTCCAAATATCAAGAAGTGACTATGTGACTCTAGATTATTTCCCTGCATTTTCAAGTTGTTTGTTAATTATGGTTCTTAGTATTTCATGATTTTTTTTTTATAACAAAGTAAAAACAAGAAGAGATTGTTACTAACCAGCCATCTCCAAGGATTAAATGTTAGTGGATCATGATAAAGAATTGGGTCATAATTTATCTCTCTAGTATATACATATATCCTCCACCCTTTAGGAACCAAATAGCCTGAAAAATCATTTACAAATATAGATCCAATTAACCCTCTTGATAGCATCAATGAGATGCTCACACATGCTATTATGAATAGTAAGAACCTATGAAGTATGAAACATTGACACCAAAAAATATGGAAATAGAATAATTTAATGTAACCACATATGTTAGTATTGTGTCGTTGTTAGACACTAATATATGTCGAACAACAGACATGCCTTCAAAGTCATTGTCATACACTCCTTCAATGTCATTGTCATACACTTATACTTTCAATAGGAAGTGTCGGTGATACACATAACTATTTTGTAAATTCCTTAAGATGCCCACTACCTAATTTTTCAACCTATGGACCATGACCATATCATATTAAAGTAATCTAAGTAATTTGGAAAGATGCATCTTTTTCTGGTAAACTTTTTTACATAGTGAAATGAAAAGGGTCTAGTTGGAGTGTTGAAAGAGTGGTCAATGCCATGTGAACAATTACACAATCCTAGGGATGAATGAATTTCTTTTTCTGGCTACTGTTTAACAAACTTTTTTGATACTGAAAAAGTGGCTGAAAGAAACCAAAAAAGTCAAAAACATTTTTCTTGAGCCCATCAACATAAATACATAAGAGCTAGAGAAATTAAATAGGCCACTCAAAAAACCCACCATTTAATTCCATGTCATGAGTTGTTTTTCTCAGAACTCCATTAACTATTGTAGCTAATCTCGATGTCTCAAAAATCACCTGCAAAAGACACAATTTAATGGAAAAATCAAACTTAATAGCACTTAAAATTGTAATGATCATTGTCGTCGACTATCGAAAATAGAAGTTCACGGTCTTTCTTATAGTAACGTCTAAGACATTGTCTTAGTTGTGAGAACGAGAAAGACTTGGAACTTCTAATTTTAGAGAGCGACATTGATGTTTTTGACGATTCATGAAAAGATATTACAACGCTACTTACCGCGCGAGTAAACCTCATGGACTTGAGATCATTGCAATCAATAGGTTCTTCTGGCTTTTTTCTTTCTCTAATAGCAAAATGCTCTTTCTGCAAGATTTCAATATTCAATATTATCACACTCTTTATAATAAAAAAAAAAAACTCAAATAAAAAAAAGCAATAATGATAACTTTTCCACATACCCTCATTTCATCAAGAACTTTAGGATGATCATGCAAGTACTTTACAGCCATCATTGATGTAGTTGAAATAGTTTCATACCCAGAATACATAATTGTAATGATTAGATCAATAAGTTCTTCATCATTTAATTTGCTTTTATTATCATTCCCTCTCATCAAACAACTAAGCATGTCTTCATAGATTTCTTTTGATGCTCTCCTTTCTTCAAGTACCTTACTCAAAATGTTAATAATACTTTTCCTTGCCTACAAGAATCAATCAAATATATTCTATCATTTTCTAACTAATCAAAATTAGTAGCAACATGAACAAATAATTGGTATTATACATCTTTATTTGCACAAAACATGGCCTAAATTTTCAACCAAAAAAAAAGAATGATGGACTTAAATAAAGTTACACATTGGAGCTTCTAAAAATTACGGTGGTAAAACTAAAAGTTACATATTGTAATTTGTAGCTTCTAAAAATTACGGTGGTAAAACTCTATATTTACCGTGGCACTTGTCCACCGCTCATCTAAACACACGCTTAGACGTTAATTAGAAAAGACGAAGGGCTATCGTACCTGTAATCCACGACGATAGTTTGTGCCCGGAAGATTAATAGGGAGGGAGAGAGTTCCTAAAACAAGCTTAAAGAACTCTGTCATGAAAGGCTGAGAAATTGAACTTGATTCCATACCAGCAATTTGCTTCAAAGATGATAGAAATGCCATCTGTTAAAAAAACATTTGTGAATATGTAGTTAGTTAGAAGTCTTCCAATGAATGTCTAAAATCGCGGTGAATTTGACAAAATCAGAGTGACACCGTGATTTTGTTGAAGCTACAAAACATAGTATTTGAAAAATATTTACGGTTTACACCGTAATTTTGTTAGACTCACTATCAATATTAACATGAAGAGTGTTACAAAGTACAAACCTCTTTAGTTTTGTCTTGAATGTTGATGACTTTGTTATCCCAATCACTTACATGAGTTCTCATAAACTCATCAATTTTAGGTAAAAGCTGATTTCTGATTAAAGTGGGACTAATGATTGAAAGCAATGTCCCTCTCATGTACTTGTGAGTGGAGCCATGAACAGCTGCAATGTTACATTTTCCTAAGATATCTAACATGGATTGAGGGTATCCTGGAACAAACCCTTTTGCTTCATTCATCAATATGTATCTATTTAGTTCTGGATCCATTGATACAATTGTAGGACATCCTAATATGTGAGATTTGAAAAAATTCCCATACCTGTCATACACAAAAGTGATACCAAAAAGAAAAAAGTTACAATGATAACCAATAGGGTAAATTACCAAAAGGTACATGAATGAATAATTTTTATCCCACACACTTAGTTTAACTCATTTGAGAAAATCTTAGTAAAAAAAATGTTTTGTCCAATTAACATTAGTTTCTCATATTCACACTTTCATGATGTAAATGTCATTTTGGACTAACGGTGAATTTGACATAATCACATATATTACCGAAATTTTGGAAAAAAAAATTGATTTTTTTTACTTTAGAGCTTCAATAAAATCCCAGTGTCGTCTTGATTTGGTTAAACACTCCATGATTTATGTAATACATTCAAAAGGGCAATTAATTAATGTGATAAATCATAGTGCCATGCAAGGGAAGTTGATCAAAGTAGCTTCTTTTTTTTTTTTTTTATCAAGAAAATATAAAGAAAATGAAACCAATGGAATAGTCTTTAAAAACCAAGTTCATAAAAACCACTCCCCTAACAAGAAACATGAACATAGGAACATTAGAAACATGAACACATGCACCAAAGTAACCAATCAAATGATGATGATGGAAAAACAAAAACAAAAACAAAAACAAAAAACATGTGAAGTTGTTTATGATTTTTACCTTGACCTTTGATTTTTCATGAAGTTAGGACCTTGTTTAAGAAACTCAGTTGTTTCTCCAAAAACAGGCCACCCCATTGTTCCTTGTGGCAAACCTTTCCTTCTGTATCTTACCTCATTCCACTTCAAAAGAGCAGAGCAAAAACAGAACACAAAGAAAAAACCTAGAATTGCAATGAAGATAGCCATTGATGCTTGCTTAAACTCTTGAAACCAAAAGAAACTTGAAGAAGATGCTTATAGAGTTGTAATCACCACATGTGCTTATATATATAAGCACTTTGAGGTACCATTTGCATATGAGAGTGGACAAAAAGAGCCACCCTATAAGGGTAGTAGCATCCCCCCTATTGTTGTCTTGAGAATGAAAAAAAAATTAAATAACTAAATAAATGAATAAATAAAACCAAAAAATGAATTAAAGAAATTGTTTGTTGGAAGAAAAAGTGGGAAAAAGGAGTTGGCTTTTGGAAGGAATTCAGGGGAGTGAACAACTCATCAAATAGAAATATGTATTAATTAATAAAAACAAATTATAGAGATATATAAGAACTTTAAGAATTTATGAAGGAAAAGTATTGGTTGGTTATATAGAGAAAGAAGGGAGAGAAATGGGGTGAAGGGTTGGTTGTATGGATGTTGATTGATGATTGCTCAATGAAGTAGATACGGCAAGCTATTTACTGCTCCTGTTCTTTTTGTACAAGGTGTTGGGGTATCTATGAAAACTATTGCACAATTTCATAATAATGCTATTTCAATATTCCATAGTTATGTTTTATACTTAACCGGTGCCCCTGAGACATCGCGGTGCAGGTTAGCATTTTCCTTTATATTAATACGGGGTTGGTCTAATGGAAAACGTTTAGATTTAAAAGTGTGTTCTTATCTAAGTTAGTTTTATCTAATTATGTACCCTGCACAACATGTCTTATTTGTGCATGTTAGTAATAATGATCGTCCATTCCTATTGAATTTTTTTAAGAAAAATATTTGTTTTAATTCTTGAATGTGTAATGAGTAGTTACAATATTTCTTTGGTAGTATATCAAAATTTTAAAATAGTCATTGATTGTATACTATATTAGACAAAATAGTCCTTTACATTAGAATATCTCGTTAATATTGTCATGTTAGTTTTTCAATATACTTATTTATTGTCATATCAGTTCTTATAAATACTTACTGTCATTTCAATCTCTATATAAACATGGTAGTTCTGTTATTATTTGAAGTTGTCTCCGTGTTGAAAGTTAATTTCCACAAGAGTATGTTATTTGGTGTGAACGTTAATGATTCCTGGATTCATGAGGCAACTGTGGTAATGCATTGTAAACATGGTAGGATTCCGTTTCTCTATTTAGGATTGCCCATTGGTGGGGATCCTCGGAAGCTTCAGTTTTGGTAGCCCCTGGTTGAGAGGATTCGAAGGCGGTTATCGGGGTGGAAATGTAAAAATTTATCTTTGGGTGGTCGGTTGGTTTTGCTTAAGTCTGTTATGTCGTCCATTCCGGTTTATTTCCTTTCTTTCTTCAAAGCTCCCTCAAGTATTATTTCTACCCTTTACTATTTATTTATTAATTTTTATGGGGGGGTGGTGAGGATTTTAGGAAACTTTCTTGGATTAAATGGGATGCTATTGGTTTGAAAAGGGAGAATGGAGGTTTGGGGATGAAAAGGTTGAGGGAGTTTAATATTTCTTTATTGGGGAAATGGGTGTGGAGGGTGTTGGAGGAGAGGGAGAGTTTGTGGAATGTGGTGCTTCGAGTGAACTATGGTGAGGTTGGAGGGAGGGTGCGGTTTTGTGAAGGAGTCGGATCGATTTGGTGGCGTCACATAAACCAATTTCGATCTGGTGTGGGTTTGGCGGATGCTAGCTGGTTGGTGGACAATATTCAGAAGGTGGGAGACGGTCGCACCACTATGTTTTGGGAGGATCTGTGGTTGGATGACGTTACGTTAGCTGTGTCTTTTTCCAGACCATTTGAGTTGTCAGAATATAAAATGATCACGGTGAGGGAGATGTTTGTATTAGGTTGGGGGGCTGATGGGGATGCGTGGAGGTGGAGGCGGAGTTTATTTGCGTGGGAGGAAAGGTTGGTGGGGGAGTGTGTGGAGCGGTTGGCTAACTTTGTTTTGCAGGTAGATTTGTCAGATAGGTGGGTGTGGAAACTCCACTCAACCCACACCTATACGGTGCAATCGGCTTACTCTTATTTAACGGCGGTGGACACTAACATTTCTGAAGATTTTAATCAATTTTTATGGCTTAAAGTGGTTCCGTTAAATGTGAACATATTTGTATGACTTCTCTTTCTGAATAGACTTGCTACAAAGGACAACTTGCGTAAAAGGAATGTCCTTGATGCTACCATTGTGTCTTGTGCGGCCTTGTGTGGTAAGGAGGAGGAAAGGGACCATCTGTTTTTTCATTGCGACCACTACGGACGGCTATGGCTCTTGATCTCACATTGACTTGGTATCGTTACTGTTTTACATGGTAATTTACATTCATATGCTATCCAATTTTGTGCTCTTGGAGGTTTCTCAAAGAACTCTAGGACGGGCTTTACTGTTATATGGATTTCGGTCTTATTTGTTATTTGGAAAGATCGCAACAGGAGAATTTTTTCAAAATCACTTTGATCAACTTGATGCTATTCTCGAAAGGGTTAAACTTCAAACGTATTGGTGGTTGAAAGCGAATTACATCATGTTCGACTTTGACTACCCCTATTGGAGAAAAAAAAAACTCATTATATTGTTTACAGACTGTTTTGTAATGTTTGTTTTTGTTTTTTTGGGATGTTTCTAACCTTACTGTATTGTAACTAACTCTTTTCAGCTCCCTTAGGCACGCCTTGTGCTTGAGGGACTGCTTATTTCTTTAATATATTTCGCTTAGTTTCTTCAAAAAAAAAAACTATATAAAAAGAGTTAATGTCAACTTTGATGAATTATTTTAATATCAAAAACTATTTTGACAAACAAAGTGCACAACCAGATACTATTTTAAAAATTCGAGATATTGATGGATTATGACTACACATTCCGAAATCAAAATGATTATTATATTTTTTTGATCATAATAAATTATTATTTTTATCATAAAATACTACTAGAAAAACAAAAATTAGTAAGAAAAATTTAGTGAGAAAAAACATGAAATCCCTCTCTAATTCTGTTACTAAATTTTGCGAATAAAATTTTTACAAGGGATTTTATTTTTTCCGTTACTGATTTCTCTCCTAATAGAAAAAGGAGTACATATTTTATCCTAGAGGGGAAAAGGGTAGCAATTTCTTTAAAGAAAAGGCACATGCATAGCATAGCATTCCAATTACACCTAAAAGAAAATGTATAGTCATAGGTTAGCTCCCAGTTCTTCACATGTCTGTCAACAAGATTTGGTCAAACCGACATTAGTTTCCTTCGGTTACCATGTGGATCCTATGTGTGTGTTTGAGAGAGATGGGAAAATTCGGTTCCATTTTAAAATTCCAAGTGCAAGTTTCAAACTTTCAAATTTTATGAGACTGTAATTCCTAGACAACCATTAATTCAACTGTGCTATTGACTTTTTAGACTGTTCGTTCAGTCTAGTGGTTTTTCGGAATGGGTGAATCACCAGCAAGTACTGCAAGAAAAGTCTCAATCATGTCCATGCAGGAAAACATAGAATACAATATGGCACCCTATAAATAGTACATTATGAATATATGAAGCATTTCTCTAAAAAAAATATTAATATATGAAGCACGGACAAAGACACGAACATCCGACACGATACGGATATTGATACGTCGAAGCTGCTAATAATTTAAAAAAATTGCATAATTTAATGTAATTATAAGTCTCGGTGTCGTCGGAACATGTCTAACCTGAGAAGTGTTTGTGCTTCATAGAGATGAATTTAAATTACCTAACCCAAATTGACATAAGTTTAGGGAAAAAGAGCAACTCTATTATTCGCTATGAATGAGTCTTTACATAGAAATCTAAATATGTTACAACAAATTAGCCTCAACAATAAACCTTTATTTTTATCATTTTTTTCAAGTCTCTCTGGACTCGAAAGAAGATCTTTACCAAGATGACGAGAGAAAGTTTGGATCCTTCCTTTAAAGAATTGTCTCATTTTAAGGTCTTTAGAAAGTGTTTCCTAACCCTAAAACCTCATCCAAGATGTCTAAACACTCAAAACCCTAGTTTTTTGTGTTCCATCTCTCTAAGATTCTATTTTGTGAGTTGTGTGTAATGCTATCAAAATTTATAGGCAATTGTATTGGCTTAACTTAAATCAACCTATTACCATGATTCGAGTCCCCATAGGTAGGAATTTCCATGAACTAGATTTTTTAGCATGATTTGAATAATATTAAACCATAACTCTGAGTCCCCGCTGTCAAAAACTTAAAAAACACATATTTTAAGCCACTTTCACAATGATTTTCCACCTAGACTTCAAATCGGTGATGATGCTCGTTTAATCATCAATCACCTTGTTACTCCCTTCATCCTTAAATTATTCTTAAACAAAATTGATCAAGTACGAAAATGATTGAATCTTGATCTAGATAATGACTTGGTGAATGCATATTCCAAATTGTCTTACGAAGTAGCTTTCTCAACCACAATCTCCTTGGATTAATAATGTCTCTAATAAATTCTAAGAGAATGTCGATGTGATTTTTCCTCTCATTATACACTTGATGGTTTGTCAAATGAGTGACATTTAACTATCATAATATCTTCATAGACACTTGAGTAATTCCTAACTCCTCAATCATAAATTTCAACAATATGGCTTCCTTGACCCATTCAACAAGGGCAATGTACCCCTCTTGGGTGTAGATAATGCCACAATAGATTGTTGATTTGTCTTCCAACTAATATTTATTACAAATAATCTAAACACAAAACATACAAGTATTTTCTAGTGGCCACATTTCTCAAATACTCCACATCTACATATCCCTCCAAAGAACATTCTTATCGGGTTGCTCTTGTTTATTTCAAATTGTCGTTCAATTACACATTTAGGTATCTCAACATTTACTTCAAAGTTTTCCAATGCACTTGGCCTGAATTTGCCATAATTCGACTTGCTATGCAAATTACGTATGCTAAATGTGGCCTACAACCAACCATGTCATACATGATGCTCCTACCACACTTGCATAAGAAGTACCTACATCTTCTTCTCATCCCGAATTTAGGATATTGTGCAATTGATAACTTTGTGTCATGACCTAAAGGAATGATGACGATCTTAGCATCACTCATACTAAACCGCTCCACCATATTCTTTAAGTAACCATACTGAGATAAGAACAATCCAGTTTTGTCCTTTTTTCTCAAGACACCCATCCCAAGTATTTTCTTAGTTGCACCAAGATCTTTCATCTCAAATTCATAATTTGATTTCTCCTTGATTTTACTGATCTCATCCTTACTAGAACTTGCCGTCAAGATATCACCCATATATAGAAATAGGTACCAAATGGCTTCTCATCAGTCTTCAATATGTAGACATAATTATCGTATCCATCTCACTCAAAACCGATCATCAAAAGAAACTTATCAAACTGACGACACCATTTCTCCAGGCTTTTTTTCAACCAATACAAATATTTCTTAAAAAGACACACCTCAAACTTGTCCTCTGTAAAACCCTCTGCTTGCTCCATGTAGCATGTCTTTTAAAGCTTTCCATGTAAGAACATGATCTTCACATCCATTTGTTCAAACTCGGATTATATCGATTCACAATCGTTATAAGTAACCTTATGGAACAATGTTTCACCACAGGTGAGAAAATCTCGTTATAATCAATTCCCTTAACCCGAGTACAACCCGTTGTCGGAATCTTTATATGAACCTTGTTTCTTAAATTTCTAGAACCATCTGATTCTTAAGTAGCCCCACAAGCTTCTGTTTTTGGTTCTTACCCAATGAATGCATTTCCTCATTCACCGCCTTCAACCATTTCTTTTTTTCTTTGCTCTAAAATACCTCCATGAAGGCCTTTGGTTCTTAGTCTTGCAACCTTTGAACCACATTTAGAGAATAACAAATAAGAGCTCGCATAACCGGACCATCAATTGAGTGAAACTTCCCTCCTTAAATCGTCTATTTGTCGATCTCAACTAAAAGAAACAATTTTTGCATAAATAGCTATTTGACTATGTCAACTAGTGTTTCTAACACAATTGTTTGTTATGCCTTTCTTAAACAATCTTTAAAAACACTTGTTAATTTGATAAAAAAAAAATAGTGTGATCAATGATGTAAAGAATGAAAAAGTACACAATTTCTGGCTAGAGAAAAAGCGCAAGAGAACAAAATAGAGGGTCTCGTGCAAACTGTATCCCTCGGTGTTACAGTGTACATCACAAACTTTAGTATAAATCACAAACAAATAAATGAATAACAGATTAAAAGGAAAGGGCATAAATTTCATTCGTGTGTGTGGGTAGACATTCATTCCTCTCATCTTCAACCTTTGTTTGGGCCCCTCTCTCTCTACCAAGCCAATTATTGATATCTTGTTTCTTCAAAATAAAAACATAAAAAAATTATTGATATTTTGCTACCATTCTAACGTGCTTCTATATTTCCTATCAATAATTCAGTTATGTGAATCTCTTTATGTGATCCACCTATCATATGTGCAACCATAACTTGTTCTAATTCACTCTTAATATAAAACACTAATGAAAAATTAATTTTAAAGTGACATGATATATCTAATAATTTGAAAAATAAAAGTTATTTAAAATCATTGGTACAAATTTATTTACCTTTATTATTAAATATGTAGGTTTAGGGAGGAAAAACATGATATACCTAATGATTTATAAAGTGACAAATGTTTTTTTTATTACTCTAAGTGAAAAAGGTTACTTAATATATTTATGTGTGACAGTTAATTATAGGGTGAGAATAAACCATGTCAAACTGTCCCTGTGAGCATGACTCAGTTGACAGGGACAGACATTGTTAAATGTAGGGGATGGGGTTCGAACCTCGAACACTCCATTTATTCATCTTGAAAAAGGTGAATTTTAGCCACTAGACTACTTGAAGAAAAAAAACATGTCAAACTAGACTTCATACTCCCTCCGTTTCATAATACTTGACACAGTTGACCTTATTACGCATGTCAATGCATAACTTTGAGTTTAAATATCTTGAATAATATATCATAAAAAATTATGAAAATTTGATATTTTAAAAATACTCTTCAAGAAGAATCTAACGACATCTTATATGATATTATTTATCTTTATATATTAGTAGAAAAATATGGTCAAAGTAAGTTAGGTCAAAATTGAAAATTTTCAAATGAATCATCTATTGAGGGACGGGGGGAGTAATGATTAAGTATAATCATCCAAGATCTAGGTCTGACTTGTTATTTGTTATAGGTTTAATTTTAGGTCTAAATTTGACCTATTTGAAGGCATAATAAATAAATAAATAAATAAATAAATAACACTTCTATTTACATAATTAGATCGACCGAATATTTTTTTTTACTCAATGGTCTAATAGTTTCTTTTTATTTTAGTCGGATGAGTTTTAGTTTTTAGTGTAAATCTGACGTAGACTAGATCGTAATTACTTATTGATATGCCTTAAAAGTTTCCCACTCTTAGTTGGTAGGCAGATCATTTATCTAAATAAAGCCAATGCATTCCATTTTGATCACGGCTCTATTTTTGGCTGATTCTATCGATTAGTGCCTTTCTATAAATTTCAAAAATTTCAGCTCTTCATTTTCCTTCAATAGGTGTACTATATATTCAACTTTTGTTATCTTTTTGCTTTAAAATCCGCACGATTGTTTGTATTTTTGTGTTTTGATGTGATCATTCATGCATGAACCATCCCATTCAGGTTTTTATCAAACAAAATCCATCAAACTTTCTCAACCAGTCCCATTTTGCTTGATCTCACTTTTCACTGTTACAGATTCATTTTGATCAAATCATTAATCATATGCCCCTATCAAATCTAAGTGTTTTTGGTTCTAAGTGTTTGTTTAGAATATTAATGGCAACACCGTACTTTTGTTAAACTAAAGTTGTAAAAAATGCTATTGTTTGAATCAATTTGACACCTTAATTATCATTAATCATATATGTCCCTATCTTTTTTTTAATCTTTACTTATAAAAGTTGGGTCAAACGGAAGAAACAAACTCTTACAATATGATAAACTAAGATTCAAATACCCATCGGAGAGCTATCAAATGGTTCAGACTTATTTAAGTCTTGTCCATTTGATTACTTTCATAATCGGACAAAGAAGTGAAGACATGTCATGTCCCCGCTTTAAACGTTAGAACAAATAAAACTGGTTCAATTTTGATTACCTTCAAAAACACATATTTTCACACTTCTTGAAAATAACAGTTAAGTGCATTTTTTTTATTTCTGTAAAAATAAAATATATTTAGTAATCTACTCTCAATTATAAAAAAAAAACTATAATCTCCTTAACCCATTAAAATATTAAATAATTACTTTAATTATATTTTTAAGATAATATCATTAAATATATTGAATATGAATTAATTAGTTCACGTTTGATTATATTCGAGTCGTAATTTTCATGTTTTTATAGTTTTTTTTTAATAGTTGAACTAGAAGATTAATAGACTAACAGTAGAAGGAGTACAATCATTTAACATATAGAAGGAAACATGATAAGATATGAAGTCGTTTATATAATGATTAAGTACACGTGTGAAAGGTCCTATCCCCGTGCATCTGTTTGTATTCATTGAAATTGACGTATTTGTTGGTTGCTAACTTTCGGATGTATTTGGTAAAAAAGCATTTAAATATTCGTCTTTGTGAGCTTAAATCAGTCGATAAAAGGACAATGTATAATATATGTAAGATCTGGGGTTTAAATTCCGACCACCACAAACATTTAAATATTTAGTGACATTAGCTCAATTGATAGAGATATTGTATATTATATATAAGAGTTTGGATCCCAAACATCTTACTTTTTCTCATTTAAAAATGTGTGGGTTTCAATCAGTAAGCTACGAAGAAAAAAAATTAAATTTATTTGAGTTTGAAAGTCTTTTAAAATGTCTTACACAAACCATCTCTTCATCCAAAATTTATATTAAGGAAATTTATTTGTTGCTTATTTATTTCATCCATACATTTTTTTTTGTGGTGCTTCATGTATTGCGTTGCCATTTTCTTCTAAAGGGTTTGATTGGTTATAGAAAAAAAATATAATAAAAGAGGATTTGTATATATCTTACTTCAACTTCTCTTCATTTTTCATAGCAACTAGTTACAAACCCGTGCTTCGCACGGGCTCAATAACGTATTCGATAAAAAAAATTCGAAAGAAAATATGTTAAAACGACGGAACATTGTGATTCATCGTAAAATATATATGGGCTGATTAAGAGATCATATAATCAGTTTATGAGATTAGGAATTGACATAATATTTAGGATGAAAACAATTGGAACCAAAAAGGAACCAATGATGTGTGAATTATGATTACATATTATCCAAAATTATAAAAAAGAGTGTTGTTGTTGTAGAGTTACCAAAAAAGGATTTATACCCATATTTACATCAGATGAAATCAAGCAAAGAAGTAGCATCAGTGAGTAAAGATAATCTTGTCTAGGATTAGAGTTAAGGTGATCTGTTGAAAGTGCCGATCATGAACACCAAATCTTTATTTGGCAACGACTTGAACATGCATATTTTTAGGTGGCTTCTCTAGAGCAAAAATTAGCTTATCACCTACCTCTAACATATGTTCTCAACAAAAGTTGAACCATTGACTGCATAAGTATTTTTCGTAACTTGTTCTCTTTGCCGTTATCAAGCGACACTTATACCTTTTTTTAGTTTGTTTGTCGATGAGTGTGATTTTTTTCCCTGTTCCTTTTAGAAATGTCCTTGATATCTCATTTGGGAAGTGCTAGGTACAAAACAAATTGCAGTGTTAATTAGATGTTATATTTATAAGTACATTTCTAAAACATTTACCAAAGCATTATAAAGATTTGCTGTAGGAAAAGAAAATGTTCTATTTTGTTCAAAAGATTAGGAAAACAACATTATAATTAACATGATACTAATTGGAACCAATGAAGGAACCAACAATGTGCATATTAACGTTACATAATAGTTAGGTTTATAAAAAATACTGCAAGTGTCATAGACTAACCAAAAAGGGATTTTTGCCAATATTTAAATCAGACAAAATGAAAAGAACAAATGGCATACCAAAGTCAAGATAGTTTACGATTACAGCCCAAAGCGATGCGTCAAAATAGTAGAAGTTCAAATAGTTCACCAGCAAAGATCTACTTTGGAACAACTCGAACATGCAAGTTCTTCGGTGACTTTTCGAGATCAAAGATGAGCTTACCACCTTCTTCCATCACACGTTCTCTGTAGAAATTGAACCACTTCCCACCCAAGTATTTTTCATAGCTTTCTCTTTCGGCGGTAATGAGGCGACACTTATATTTTCTGTGTCTGGTCATCAATGAGAGTGATTGTTTTGCGCTTTCCTTTTAGAATTGTTCTTGACACCTCGTTTGGGAAATGCTAAACAGGGAAATAACAACAATATTAGTCTAATGCATATTAACATGGATAAGACGTATGCGAATATAGTTACATATAATTTATAAAATATAGGTAGCATAACTGATTTTAATCTAAAGAAAATGTATCATGACTTCTAATTTATCTTCCTATTATCTTGCTAAAAAGGCTAGATAAATGCATTCATGTGCATTATATGAACCCCGTTGACCAATTAACATTGTTGAAACAAATGAAAATTAAGCATTACTCCCGCATGTGCATCTATAGCTAGCACCATTTGACATTGATGTCTTCGAACATTTTGTGCAACTCTCATAATATCATCCAAACTAGTTAGCACTGAATTTAGTTGCTTTCCAAATAGTGATGCAATATGTATCCTAAAACAAATTATGCACATGAAATAAAGAATAATGCAATATGTATTTTTAATTTGTGCGTAAAAAAATTCAAAGCATGTTTGTGCATAAAAATGGCAGACCTTGACTAAGTTTATAAATTCAATAATTGGCCTAACCTGAGACAGATTGGAAAAATCGTTGTACGAAGTACATTGAGAAGAAGCCGAACTCTGACTTATGTTCTGACTGATGTTTTGACTATGAGCTTGAGAAGTGTTAAGGTCACGACAACAATTCAAGAAACATGGTCAAAAAACAATCAAATCAGATTATGAAATAATAAGTTACTCTAACACTGTATTGTGAAATCATAATGCAAACTTACTAAGTTTTAACCTTCTCAACAACCGGATAATGTAGGTTGATGAGCAGCCTCGAACCTGACCAATTGTTACATATATTTAGGTTGCCATTGACTACAAAATGGAAGCAAAGAACTCAAGGTAAATAGATGGTAAATGATAAAGCTACGGAATATTTTTCCCATAGTGTTACATCAACAATATTCTCACTGCATAAGGAAAGACATCTTTCAGGTCATTATCAAACTTATACAAAATCCTATCATCTGATGCTGACAAATTAGAAAATAATACCTTTTATCTTTCAACACAATGTTCGTACACAGTTTCTTTCTAGTCCCAATTGGCATTGTCTTGACAATCTCATGAAGAAGCCTGATGATTTCTTAAAAAAAATTACTATTATAAATGTTGAAATTTAATTAATGCCATATTTTTGTATAAGAATACCATATTTTTGGTGTCTTTCAAAAAGATAAGAATTTATATTATATGATATTATATTTGTTACATTGTTGGTGTCATGGAAACATATATGTTTAGTTTTTTTTAATAAGAAAAAGATATGCATAGTTTGTTACAATATAAAGGTGCAAAATATATATATAGAGGACATTTCAAATGAGAGGAGTGGTTATTATGAGAGATGAGAGGACTTAATAATAACCATTGGATCTAAACTAATCATGTTACTTCATCAATAGCTATGCAGTCAATTAAAATAAAGAACACAGCTCTTCATCTTTCCTCTGCACACGCTTCTCAATGCAACTTGTACCGAACCCTTTAGCTGGCGATGACGATGTGATGCTTACTGCTTTTGTTAGAAGATTTCTATGGCCACCTAAATCATACATACCCCAATTGAATGTTTTTTTTCCTATTTTTTATTTTCGTGACCCGTTTCTTATCAATTGATTGAATTTTTCAAAAATGGTTAATTTAAGTTGGATTTGAACAATAGTAGAACTAAACTATAATTTCACTCCTAACAAATCAGCTTGTGATTATTTGTTAGTCTTCTACGAAATTACTCTAACTAATTGGAATTTCTCTCCCAAAGCTATCATAATCTTTCTTTTCTTTGACAAAATCATATTATGTTTTCTTTCTATTGAACCTAAATTGAGGGAGAGGAAAGAAAGGAACAGAAGAACGTTGAAGAGATCCTTTCTATAGAGAGAAAAATCAAGGAAATTACTCACATCAAATATCTCCTAAACAAACATGGAAATTACTCAACTACCCCCAACGGTAGTTAACTACCGCTACCATTGATGAATCAGCATCAATTAACTACCGCTGAGGTCAGCGGTAGTTAACTACCGTTGCGTTTTAGCTTTCTTCAATTTTTTGCATTTTTGAAAACTTTTGGTGCATTTTAAGCTCGTTTACCACATTCAATCATTGTCAATACTTTTTAAACAAGACCAATTCAATTCATACACAAATACACAAAATCAATTCAAAAACAATAAATATGGAATTTTTTTTTTTTTTTTGAGCAAATGGTTACGTTACATTCTCCTTAAATATGTGGTATCATCATGATGTTAGGTTTAAACTAAATTCTTGAAAGTTTGCTCAAAATATTGGTATTAAAGTGTCTTATACTTAGTGTAAAAATTTGCATGTCTCTTTGAAAACTCAAAAGAATGAATAGAACACAACACATGTGCTCTACAAAATCAACTGTATAGGTTATCACATCGAATTCCCCCATATAAGATGAGTAGTGACAAAAAGGAGAGCATTCCAATACATTCCTTTTTTACTTAATCCTATATGAATCCCAGATACTCCAAAACAGAGAAGTACCCGTATCGGATGCGTATCGATATCGATACTTTATGGATACTCGTGGAATCCCAAAAAGTATCATAATTAATTATTTTAATTGTTAAAAAATATTTTATCAAAAAAAAAAAGATACACAAATATACTTATAAGATACTTCATAGATACGTATCCTAGAAAAAGATGAAGGATAAACAAGTGAGATAGTGTTGTAAAAATTCAGTAGATGTATATGAGTCAATTTTAGATATGCATCAATAGAATTGTTTCTCGATGAACCACTTAAAATTATACTTGTGGATGAAGGCAACGAGAGAGAGGTGATTCAGTTAATCAACATTAGATAAAATTTGTGTTGAGTTCTTTTAATGATGTTTCTCTCGATATCCAAACATATAAAAATATAATATGGTTTATAAAAAAAAACTTTACATTTTTATTTTATTTTGATCACATGTATTATTTTTTAAAAATTGTGACTTTTATAATAATATAATAATGAAGAGTAATCAATGTTTATTTTCTTCAAGTATTTTACATACATATAACTTTTAGTATAAATTTTTTGTTAACGTATCATAGTCGTATCGTATCCTAAATTTGAAAAAATTAGTGTATTCGGGTACCCGTATCATATCATACCCGCACTCGTACCGGTATCCGAGCTTCATCCTACTGCACTGCCAACTGAAAAGTTTTAGTTGACAGAGGAGCATGATCAAGCACAAAACAACATCTTAGAAATGCATTCTCGTTCGTTACACTTATCTTATACGAAGGAATTCGATGTGAAAATCTATATAGTTGATTTGGAAAAATACATGTTGTGTTCTCTTTACTCTTTTGAGTTTTCAAAGAGACTTACAAACTTTTACCCTAAGTATAAGACACTTTAATTCCAACATTCTTAGCAAACTTCCATGAATTAAACTTAAATTCCAACAAAATAAAGACACTACATAATAATGATGCTACATAAACATAATATGTTAGCGGAATCAAACTCTTGAGAATATCTTCAGGTGATCTCATCAACGTAGCATCCATCTATATCCTCTGGAATATGCGGTGCTGACGAAATATGGAGAACATGCTCCTCACGCAGTCGTCGTTTGTGAGCATTATCTTGTCGGACTACAATATCCCGAGACGACCATATTGAACATCTTCCACCCTCCTTGTGTCTCCGAGATTGAGTCCTTGGTTGATTTTGTTCAGTTGATCTTCAGATCTTTTAACGTGACATCGTCCCAAACTTTGAACAAATTGTCCACCATTGAAGCATACTTGAGCGCTGAACAAATTGTCCATTGTTTCAGATCTACACCATAAGAATGTAACAATCAATGAAAAACTCATTCAACCACTTGGAGTGCAAATTATACATAAACCCTAAAACTAAAAACTACAACATAAACATGCAAACATCTAAACATTTAAGCAACATAAATCTATTATAATGTCACCTCGCTACATGCCTAAGTCAGGGTTATGCTTCAGTGGAGACAAATCTTACGCACGACAGTAAAACAAAATAACATAAAGAGAAATAACTTAATAAAGACTTTAAATTGAATAAATTATCCAACAACCATGGTAGAGGTTCATATTAGAACCCTAGCCTAAAAAGATTTAGTTACAAATGGTAACAAAAGACAAAATACAAAAAATAAAATAAAATAAAACATACCCTAGAAAAGCCTTGAGTGGGGAGGGAAACTCCTGCCTTGAAGCTCCTAGTGTTTGCCTTCCTCTTGAACCGTTTCGTTCTGAATGAGAAATTATGAATGAGGAGAGCGGTATTTATAGGGAGATTTTCCATATGAAGTTAGGCTAAAATATCGGGTTTTTTCCACTAAAAAGTCACAAAACAACGCCTTGGCCCGCAAGGAACGGGCGCCAGGCGCCTAGAACCATGCACCAGGCGCATATGAGTAGTGTTTCAGGCGCCAGGCACCTAGAAGCATGTGGCTGGCGCCTCATCATGGGCCTAGGCACAAAGAACTGTGTGCCAGGTGCATGTGAGTGTTGTCTGGCCTCTAAAACGCCTGTATCTTAGACTTTTTTGGGTGTTTGCTTTCATATAAGATATCTTGGAACTTGGGAACAAAATTCATCCCTCTATAATGTCTTATGAGGCATCTTTAATCTTCGTTCTTTCATCTTCCTAAAGTTCGCACAAATCTTCTGATGTCTTGCTTTGTCGATTTGCATGATTTCTTCGTGAATTACATCAAAACACCCTAAAATTGTTATGTTTCGGGAAGAATATAATTACAGACTCAAATATAGAAAACATTGCAAATGTCCTGAAATCATAAGCAATTGCTCTAATACTCCTTTATTCTGGATGTAAAACATACTAAAAATGATTGAAAAACATGTTAAAAATAACGTAAGATGACCTGTCATCAGCTACTGAGATATGTTAGAATTAAAAGATGTTTTGGTGACTTAAAATGGAGAAGAATGTTGTAGAAATTGTGTACGTGTGTTTAACTTGTCATAAATCAAATAAAAAACTTAAAAAATCCTCGAAAATGTTACAACAATTGATGAGACCTATTTCAAAATGAGGTAGTATTGCTATGGTCTTTGTGTCAGGATTACCCATGAATCCATCAAGATGAGATGTTATTTGGATGGTGATCGATCGGTTGACTAAGTTTACTGATGTAGTAAATACGCAAGTGCACGGTTTACCGATGTAGTAATAAAGAGTATCGTTCCGACATGGAGTTGTTGAATTCAATTAACTTTTATGAATAATTAGAAGAGAGTTCAAGTTGAAAAGTTAGGATTTTTAACAGTTTAAAATAATAATAATAAAAGCGCCTTGGGATTATTGGTTCGTCATGGTGATAAATCCTTCACAAACCAAACCCTAAACCTAGAACCTTATGTTGGACCTATTTTCTAAAGACAAGTTTCTCTTTAGCCAATCACATCTTCTTTCGGTCTCAGTGAGTGTGTTTCTCTAGTAAACACACCTATTTTCATGGTTGATTGCTATTGAAATCCTTGAAGCTCGAAACTTTATTGTCTCAAGGTTTGCTAGACTATTTTAATGTTTCGCAATCCTTGTCTAATTTCACTTGTTCCAATATCAAAACTTCATCTTTCGATCCTTCGCTTGATATTTGTGATTAATCAATAACAACTATTAAACTTCATCTTTCGATCTTTCGATTAATACTTGTTATTGATTATAAAAACGGTGAAATAAATTAGAAAATAGATTTACATAAAATTAGGGTTCGAGGCTTGGTTTGATTGAGATTATGACATTAGACTCATCCAACAATCCCAAGACAAAGAAGTCTACTCACTCATGTTCATTGTAGATATAGAAGAGAAGAAGAAGAAGAACATAAAATAAAAAGGAGAACTTTTATTCAAAGAAACAATTGTCACTATTAATTTCAGAGAACAAAAGACGATTCAATACGTTTGCTAGCTACTCTATTTATAGTCTACAACTACTTAAGCCTGAAAAAATTCATCAATAGAATGATCCACAAGAAACCATGGGCTTTAGGTCAGAAATAAACTAATTAGGTAGCTTGTACAAGAAGCAAAAGCAGCAAAAGGCTGTCTGGAATAGAGGCACGACCGTGCCACTGGAGGCACGGGCCGTGCCAACCTCTCTGGTTGGTGGTCTTTATATTTTTGTACCAAATCTTCATATTTTCAGCCCGAATCAGCTCCAAATCACCTTTCTTTTGCTCCAAGACGAAATCTTTCAAATATTTGTTCTTGAAATAAAATAACTTGCAATTGAAGTAAAATAGTTCTAAAAAGGAAATAAAAACATATAAAATCTAAATAAAATAGACTCAAATAATATATTAAAACATTAATTATTGACTCATCATTTACACATTTCATTGTGATGAACATGGAGTATCCATTGATTTTTTTTTTTTTGGTACAAATCTTGAAAAATTTACCGATACATTAGATAATTTGTTTTTAAAAACAACCGTATTATTTTGATCAAAAAAAAAAAAACAACCGTATTATTTGAACATCAAATAGTCGCACAACATGTAATACTATATGCTTATTAAAAAAAATGTAATGCTATATGCGTTTATTTTAAAAAATTTTATAAGATACTTTATTTTATATCAAAATTTGATGTGAGAGTTTTTTCTTCTTTCTTTTTCATTCTTCTTTCCAAAGCACTAGTAGTAGTATTTGCTACTTTGTGTTGACACAGTGGCAAAGTAATGGAAGGGTACTTCACGTGTGATGGTGGACCATACTCCAAAGGTACCTGATTTGGTGCAGAGCTTTCAGTACAGCTTCAATTCCCCCCTTTCAATTTATTCCAATGACCAATATCAACTTACTTAATTCTATGCACATTAACCTCCAAATTCAGCTGCACCTGCACACACACTGGAACCTTGCAACACTTTATGGAGACACACTACTGAACAAAGACACTTAAATAATTAACGCACAATTAAGCAACCCCAACAAATTAGTAACAATTACTGTACACACATCAACATCTCAATATGCTTTGGTTTTAATTTTTGTCCATGTACTTACTTACCATGTTGTGCAATTAAATTATGGTTAGGTTTTTTGTCAAAAAAATTCTTAGGTTTTGTACGTTTTCATTGATGATTAAAATTGTGAAGTTATTGCAGTAACATTTATGATGTGAGTGTATGCTTGTGCTCGGATAGCAATTAAACGATCGATATAAATATTCAAATAGTGGATTATGAAGGAGACCCGTCTTTCTTGAAATATATAAGTGTGATTATGAAATTGTACATTAAATACTGAATCCGTTTTAAAATGAGTGTTGTTTAAATTTTTTTGCACGTAAATCAAGAAATGTAGTAATGATATCAAATAAGGGTGGGAATGAACCGGGCCGAGCCGAACTTTGCTTAAATAGACCTGACCTAATTGAAAAAAACTAAGGTCTAAGCCTTGACCTTTTACTTGTGAAAGACTTTATTTTAAACATGACATGACCTTTTTAAAAGTCTAGCTTAACCTATTAAGTTGTCTAAAAGTTTAGTTTGTGTTACAAATTTCAAATAGAGTTCATTCATCCATTTTTCTTTCTTTTCAATTTGTGCAACGTATTTAATGTAGAGATAAACATTAATTAGATACATATTAAACTGATAAAACACAATCGTAAAATTTATAGTTGGATAGAACCACAAGAAGGATTTCAAACTTAATCTGATAATCATACTTAATCTTCGGCATATTAGTATCAAGTCTTAAAAGTTCACACAAATCAAATAACAATATTGGTATTTAATGATATAACTTAACAAACTTTCAAACAGTAAGAAACTGAATATGAGTATTTAAGCAAGAAAAAAAATGCATAAAATCTTCATCGTGATAAAAAAAATCACCAACTTAATATGAGAATTTGAAGGAACTGTTAATTTTTTTTTTTGTATTACTATATAAATAATAAATATGTGGAAATGTAATATACTCATATGCGAGCCGGCCTGATAGGTATGATAGACTTTTTTATAACCTTAAGTCTAGCCTATTTAAATTAATAGGCTTTTTAAAAAGTTCATGCTTGACCTATTTATTAAACGAGTTAGGCCGGACCGGGCTTTCAGTAGACCGTGCCATAAGCCCTTGACGAGCGGTCTGACCTATTCCCACCCCTACTGTCAAATGACATGACAATTTTACTAAACTAGCTTTATTTACTATTGGTGCAATGTTTTCGAAGTAATGTACACTCAATTAATTAGAGGGTACAACTGGAAATAAAATAATAATTCTACATTGAAAAGTGCAAATAACATTTATTTTGAATCAATTTTTTTTAGTTAAACGACATTCATTTTGAAACGGAAGAAGTAAAAGATATGAGTGTTAAACAACATATTACAGTTCAGTCCCGTAAGTAATCTTGATTGATAACTGCAGAGTGCAGAGAGACATTGTTAGGGAGGGACTTGCATTTGAATCCAAGACTCGTTACTTCTCTATATTTAAGGTGTATGTGTCTTACAATTAAACTACTTGACTTGACAAAAAATATGTCAAACATGTACAATTAAAATGCGCTTGCACAATGCACAATTGTCTTTTTTTTACCATTGAAGCAATATGTCACATCATATCTAATTTGATCAAATTGTTTTTTACCGTTGAATCAATATGTCAGATCATATTTCATTTGATGAAATGGTGAGATTTATTCTAATGATAGAAATTAACTTGTACATTATGCAAGACTTATCTCGCTTATACACCGTATAATTGGTCTATATTTCATATATCAATATTTTTATGTTGTTGTTAGACTCTGTCGTGACCCAACAGTCTATTTTGAGGGAGGGATTCCTCATTCTTTTTTGCTTATGAAAAAAAAGGGAGTTTTTTCTTTTTAGCAACATTTATACCTATTAATTAGATGGATTCATCATTGGATATATATACGTTCCTCATCCAATATATATAACCAACACATTAGAAAAGATATTATTCTTAGCTTTATTGTGGTTGGCTCCACTACACTATATCAAAACACCCCACGCCCACCCCCCCATGTGTTGAAGGCCCCCTCTATCAATTTGTTTGATACTTGAAGAGGTGCTTTTGTCTTTGTTATTGTTTCTTTCATTCCACACTAATGCAATTTGTATTAAAAGTTAAAACCTTTCATTCCTTTGCTTTCATCCCACAATAGGTAACCTTATGTTACAAAAAGACTACCAAAACCCATGTGATCCGGTGTTTGTTTGGTCACATTGAGACTGAGGCTCAAAAAAAACTTGTGGGGCTTTCATCTTCGTGTCACAAACAACAATGGAAAATGATGCTTGTTTGCATGTTACCCCCTCGTGGGAATATCGTACCCTTTGGTACCAAAACAAACTCATTGACAAGTACTAGACATTTAGTTTATGATTCATTAACCCTTTTTCTTCCAATTTTATAATAAATGCATACACGATCCTACAATTTTCATCTCTTCAATGTGTCAACTGGGTAATAATTATAATTGTTTGACTTTGTAATATCTTCAAGCAGCGGCGAAGCTCGCACAATTTCTACGAGGGGGCCAAATATAAAAAATAAATAAAATAATTTTTAAAAATTAATATATTAAACTTAATAAAAAAGTAAAATAAATTTACAATAATTTATACTTACATTTAATGAAACGACAACGAAGATAATAAAAGTTAAACAATAGTTATTTATAAAAGTTCAGTTTTATAGAGTTGTGAGAACTTAAATTTATCCATAATTGACACTAAACTAAATATATTATCAATATTTGTGCAATAGCATCTCCCTTTAAAACAACAAAATTGTTTGGAGTAGCCAAATAATATATTAATGGGGTAGCTGCATATAAAGTTATACCAATTATTTAAGTTTTCTTCTTCTTTTGGGGTAGCCATTGCTACCCCATGGCCATGAAGCCCTTCGCCCCTGTCTTCAAGAGACAGAGTTCAAATTCTTTCAAAGAAGGTTGTGAATCATTTTTGGAACGGGTCTCAAATGATCGAACTAACCTCAAAGACTTGTAAAAGTTGTTTATACATTTACTTGTATTCATTTAGAATTCAGTCATCAGGATTTCAAGCTTGATTTTTTTAACTTTTTTTTATCAATAGTTTAAATTTTAAATAACAATACAATCGAGAGCATATTAAACTAGGAGGAAATTTTTTTAATGAGCTTACAATCACTCAATCATCATAAGAGAAGGGAGGTTTATGGGTGAGAAATTCGAGGGAAAATGATTGGCTTTGGTGTTAAGTTTTGGTTCATATATATGAATTTCTAAATGGAGCGGTGGATGGGTTTGATTTGGTGGAATGATATTTTTATTATAGAGAGAGATGATGAGGTGAATGGAGGGAGAAGATTTGTGGAAAATATTACTAAGAAAATAAAGCATGGTAGTAAGACATTGTTTTGCCACGGACCGTGGTTGGGTGGAGAGGTGGTTAATGAGTGTTTTAAAAGGTTGTTTAAATTATTGATGGAGAAAAATGCTTATGTGAAGGATATGATTTATGGTATTAGACTTGAGGGATGTTGTTGGAGTTGGATAAGAAATTTATTTACTTTGGAGGTTGATTTGATGAATGAGTGTAAAGTTTTATTGTGTAACATTCTTTTACAAGATAATATGAAAGATACATGAACTTGAGATCTTAATTTTAATGGTGTGTATTTAGTTAAAGATGTTTATGAGTTGATATCTAATTTTAAAGATATGGTAGAATCCCCTTCATATAAGGTCATTTGAAACAGTTTGGTTACGTTAAAGATTCCTCTGCTTGCTTGGGGATTAATATATAACCGTCTGTTGCGTCCAACACTGTCTTTCCACCAAAGATAATTTATTTTGGAGAGGGATGCACAAGTTTGCTTGTGTGGCTGGTTTTAACTTGAATAAAACAGCTGAATATGTGTTCTTTTATTTTTCAGCTTATGCAAAATTATGGATGAATGATTTATCTTGGTTAAGAATTAGTTGTGTAAAGTCAAATAATTTTTTTGGTCACGCAGTTCAATTCATAGATTTGATTTCTCAAAGAAAGAATCTGAATGAATACTTTCATACAATTTGGTTAGCATGCATTTTGTCAATTTAGAAGCATTGTAACTTTGTGTCATTCGACAATCACGATTGCTTAGCTCGTACACCTTTGAACATGGTACAAATTTTGGTTTGGTCATGGATCAAGTCCAAAACTAAAGACTTTTAGGAATCAATGGAGCACTCAACATCTCAAATGTCTAGAATTGTTGTTATATGTAATATGATTTTCAATTTTTTCTCTTTGGAGACACCGTTGTTGTTTGGTGTTGTTTTTTATAATTTTGAACTTTGTAACCTTTCGATCTTTGAATTCGTTATACTATGATGATTTTGTTTATAACATATTATATTTTTAACCTTAACCTTTTAAAAAAAAATTTTGAACAATTTTATCCCATCATCAGCCCCTTCGTTTTGTCTTTCTTTTAGATTTTCTTTTTGTTGACAAAACTGCCTTTCTTTTATGATATTGTACACCATGTGTAATGTACTTTCAAAATCTACCTAACCACATGCTTCATAATAAATTACACAAGGTAGGAGTAACTGATTAACTGCTGGGGAGGTTATTGGAGATTAAAATAAATATTCCATGTGTTCCCCGTTTAAGGGTTTCTTTTAAAAAAAAATTGTTTATTTTATTTTTTCAATTCTAAAGTTCAAACTTATATTAATTATTATTTTCTAAAAAATATCTTTGATTATTTATTATAAAGAGATGCATGTGAAATGAGATGATAATTATCAAACGATTTATAGTATTCTTTTATAAATAACAACAAATTAAACTTTTAAATGACAATTAAAAATGAAAAATGCTGACAGATGTCCTTATGACACTTTGCTTAGAAGTCTAAAGTGTGTTTTATCTTAAAAATTAAGCATTTGAGACATTGAAATAACAAAAAGTAACTTGTTCTACATAAAATTCATTAAATATTTTTATTTTTGGATCCTTAACATGTGCATTTAATGTACTTGTTAACATAACCCTTAAACAAAATAACAAGTTAATGATTATGAAGATGTAGAATTGATTATGACATGTTTGATTGTTTTGAAATAGAATTGATTTGACTCCAAAATCGATTTTAATTGAAATATGATTTGTAACTTTTGAATTTTTACATACAAATTTACAATTCAAGTCACTTTTATAGGAATGGATCCAAATGCATACTCCCTCTGATTTTAAATACTAACAAAAGTCAAAATGTATTTTGTAACGCCCGTTTCGATTATTTAATTATTTTAATGAGTTTTAGATTATATTTATATATGATTGGTATGATTTATATGTGAATTATATAAGATTTATGTGATTTATAATATTTATGTGAATTGTATGATTTTTAGAGATTTTATGAGATGTTGTGACTTATTTTATTATTTAATAAAATAAGATTTAAAAATAATATACATATTAAGATGTGGGGCTGTGTTGTGATTTGAGAAAGTTTAGTGGTGAGAAGAGAAATAAGAGAGAATAGAAAGAAGAGATAAATAAAAGAGGAATAGGTTAGAAACATTTTTATGTTAAAAACGCTTTTGGGAAAGAGGAGAAAGAGGAGAACTCAGAGAGAGAACCCTAGGAACGAAGAATGCTGCTTTTGGTTTCAGAAAGACAATCTAAGGTAAGGGTGGGATTCATATTCTCTAATCTTAAGTATGTTTTCTGAAATTGGATTTGGCAAAAGGTTGCAGGTTGTGAGTTTTGGGGATTATGGTTAATCTTATGTTGATGTTCATAGTTTTGGTTGTTTGAGAAATTAGGTTTTGAAGATGTGTTTGGTTGTTAATAGAGTAGAAAATTCATTGAGGTTATGTTAAATTGATGTTCAGGTCTTAGATTTATCATAGGGAATGTTCCCTATCAAATTTGGGGTTTGGGTTGATGAAATTGGGGTTTTTGGAGTGAAAACTGGTCTGTTCCCGTAGAGCTGTTCATGTTCCATCGTAGTACGATGCTGGGAAATCGTACTAAGATTTTTCCAGTAGCAAAAATGACTTTTTCAGCACATTCCATCGTACTACGATGCATTCCATCGTAGTATGATGTAATAGTGACATCATCCCATGTTTTCGTGTTCTTGAGTCTTTTTCACCCATTTATGTTCCGAACTGCCTTTTGGTGTAAACATGAAAGTTGTAGATAATTGAGTTAGCTTTCTAGTGGCTTTGGTTTGGATGGAAAATGATTTTTAGATCTTAAGATATGATGAAAATACTCTAAGGAGGTCTTAGTGAAATTTTATGAAAACTAACCCAAAACTTATTGATTGTCTCCAAACTTTAAAGCTTGAGTACTACGAGTTTAATTAAGGTGTTTATAAGTATTTAATCTATGTTGTGATGAATCTAATTTGGTTTGATATGTAAGTAATTGATCGATTCATATCTTGCTATTGTTGTTAATAGGTTGGAATATATTATGTGATTATTGTATGTTGTATAATGTCATGTTGCTTATGCCATTCAGGTTGTTATGCCCAAGTTGTGTTAAAGCATATGTTGTTAAATATGATGATATAAGATGTTGTCTATGATTGATGAGTTATGATAATGTCATGCGAAGATGTTGCTGTTTTGCTGTTGTTGACCATTAATGTCATAAAGTCGTATATGTCGGTCTAAGTTGTAAAGTTGTAAGATGTCGTCCAAAGTATTGGAGTCCTACAAGATGTCGATGTTTTTCAAGTTGTAAATTGTTGAGTCCATGCATACTCATTCAAAGTTGAGGGCTTGATGCCTTGGAGCTATTGCTCAATTATGTTGGGGGCTTGATGCCCTGGAGCTTTTGCTCAATTAAGTTGGGGGCTTGATGCCCCGGAGCCTTTGCTCAAACACGTTGAGGGCTTGATGCCCTGGAGCTTTTGCTCAATTAAGTTGGGGGCTTGATGCCCTGGAGTCTTTTTACGCTCAAATATGTTGAGGGCTTGATGCCCTGGATTGGTACCACATGCATTTGCATATTCAAGATGATCTAAGATGATAAGAGTTGCATAGTCGAGTCGAGTTGAAGTTGTTAAGATGTTAAGATTGTTGGAACAAAATGTGTTTAACAATGAACCTTAAAAGAGTTTTGATGATAACAAGGTATTAAAAATTGTAAATTGGACTAGCTAATATTTGTTCAAGTGTACAGGACCTTAATTAAAAAGTTACATCATTTATTGGTTCTGAATGAGCAAATGAAGAGCAAAAGGAATCAACAAAAATGAAGCTTAGTGCTTCTGAAGGCAACTTGCTCCTGAAGAGAAAAAGCGCTCCTGAAGTCAGTATAGTGCTCCTGAAGAATAGTGCTCCTGAAGACAAAGTGTCCAGAAGCCACATCATCAGAAGTTGTATCATCAGAAGCTGCATCATCAGAAGCTGCGTTATCAGAAGCTGCCTCATCAGAAGTCATTTCACCAGAAGCTGAAGATCAACTGGATTTGCAAAAGATTCAAGGATTGAAGAATCATCACTGTAAAAGCTGTCTATTGGATTAGAAAACACAACAAAAGATTAATGGATTTTTGCAACGGTCATTTCAAAGGTGTTTGAAGGCATGTGCTTGCAATTTTGGACGAAAGCGTTGACATTGTACTTTGTACGAACTGTACAACCACCTTCTCCACTAATCTGTTTTGTGTCCACGTTACAAGACAATAAAACAGCTCCAGAATACGGCTTCGCCTGCATAGATGTTCCTTTGGATAGGGAATGGATTTCAAATTGGTTCTTCATAGGACAACAACCAAATCAGGCAAAAGATCATTGGTGAAAGATCAAGCTTCAACAACGACTCTTTGATGTGCTGGCAATTTCACAACGTCTCTTTCACACCTCTATATAAAGGAGTGAAGACTTAGAGAATTGGTAATGCTGAACAAAAGACTCACAACATTTTTACAAGTGCCAAACCTCTGCTGAAATTGTTCTGCATTCACTTAGAATTTCTGTGTCTCAAAGTCATATCTTAAAAATTCTTAAGTCAATTGAGTCTGTATCTGATTTGTATTGTGAGCACCTCTGATTGTATATCAAGTGTTCAACCCTAAACAATTTTCTGTGTAATTTTGTTTAGCTAGAAGTCTCTTGCAGTTGTGCTTGAGCAGGGAAGTCTCTTGATTGTGTTCTTGAGCAAAGGAAGTCTCTTGCTTGTGTGCTTGAGTAATTGTAATCAGATATTACTCTTAGTGAAATCTCCTTGGAAGTGCAAGGGGGACTGGACTTGTAACACCCATACTAGACGTATCTAGAAAGTCTAGCAAGTGCGTTAATTTAGTACTGGATACATTAAAAATTTACAACAAATAATACTTTGAATGAATACATTATACAAATAAATGTGTTCGTACATAAAAATACATCGCAACTTGTCCAAAACATAAAGGGTGCATCCTTGAACGTCCATATCATCCTTTAACGGTACGAACGAACACTTGTTGTATCATCCATTCAGCATCTAGCTTGACGTCCATCCTGTTTATCTGAAACAAATAAGGATTGGGATGAGACATAATGTCTCAGTGAGTTCCACCTAATCCTAGGCTATAGGCAACCACGGGGGAAAACCTAAGGTCACCACGTGTCTATTTTACAACCTGACGGTTGATTATACATGTGTGGGGACTTGCATGCTTAGACGGTGGTGCATACTTGGACCGTCATAAATCATCTTACTTGTTAAGGGCTTACTATAAACATATGTGTCATGGCGGTCGAGGGAACCTAAGACCACTATTGCAAGATACGGTAAACGCATCGAGGTCTTCATATAACATGTTCATGACACCATCCTAAGCCGGACGATTAGGGAAACCTAAGAACGTCATCGGCATCACATTCTTTACTTGTCCTAGTCTTGACTTATACTTAACATTTCATACATAAGTTCATTCGTAATCATAATCATGTCATATCATAATCGCATCTAAGTTCATTAATCATTATGTTAGCGTTGAACAAACATTCTTATCTTGATTCATTTTACGGATAGTCCCGGGTGGAGTAACCCCGAGTACAATCCCATACATGACCGATGTACGTACATCGGACTCCCTCGGTGTCGTGCGGGTCCCTTGCGGCTTAAACCGTTCCCCTTAGGTCGAGAACCTCCCGTATCCCCCTGGCGTGGATAACAAGAGACACGAACACCTACATCTTGTTAATTTCAGTGACATGCGGGTCCCTTACGGCTTGAATCGTTCTCATATTGAGAACCCCTTGTATCCCCCTAGTGTGGATATCAAGAGACATGCCACCTACTTATACTTGTCATGGTCTTGTCGCTTATTTAGGTTAAACCTATACATACTTAAAGCTTACCTCGGAACCTTGATCGATCCGAATAGCGGTAAGTGTTCATACTTGTTCATTCATAACGTGGTGTAAAGATAACTATCTTGTCCACGACTTATGCATTACTATATCTATCTTAATCATGTGTGAAGATAACATACTTCGCTCCTAATCATTCTAGTGATTCTTACAATCATTCTAGTTCTCGACTACTATGTCGAGGCTCTAATCCCATTCCCTTACTTGGAATATAACTTGTTACCCGATCGTGATTCAAATAACGCCCTCATAAGCCATGCTTCTCTATACTAAATGAATACTTGCTTTACTTAATTTTACAAAGGAAACATTTTTAAAGTCCATGTCTTGGGGTCATATGTTGAGGGGTTTAATACTGTAAAAGAATGTTCGAAGAAACTGGACCGAAGTACGCCAAAAAGGGCCTGAAGCGAGCAAACAGGGTGCTGCTCCCTGTAGCTCGCCATTGCGAGCTTGCTTACTCGCCATTGCGAGTTCACTAACTCGCCGTTGCGAGTTGGTTGCGAGTGAACACTCCAGGATGAGTGTTTTGCTCGCCTAGCAAGGTGTTTGCTTGCCGTGGCAAGTTATGACAGTCCAGACCTGCAAAAATGGTATTTTTGACCCAAAAATCCTCAACACAAGCTTCCCAAGGCATAGCACACTACTAGAGATCATAAAGAACATGTAAAACCATTTTATAACAAGTATTCATTTGTATAAGGATGCATGATACAAAAAGGGGTGACTTTTCTATATAAAAACCCTAGGGAAAAATACATAGTTTTCTTGCAAGCTTAAATCACATGATCCCAAAGGTGGGAACTAACTAAGGAACTCACCTTGCCAGCTCTTAAAGCATTTCCAAGCCTCAAGCTCAAGCAAGCATCATCCTCCACTTTCCATCTTCCAAAACCCTAGCTTGATCCTCTTGTGTCCTTAGCTCTTGCTATACAATCCCCATGTTACTTCTTCCTTTATGGTTCTTGACTTCAAGGAACCCAAAACCTAACCAAGCTACCACTTAACAATTAACAAACCCTAGATTCCAAAAATAACCTCAAAGCTTCATACCAAATCATAGTTGTTCTTGCTTGCTATGTTGTTAATAATTCATGCTTAGTTCTCTCACAATAACTTGAAAGAATTCTTGCTCCATAGAAGAAAAGATGAAATGAACTTCATGGGAGAAAAGAAGGGATCCATCATAAAGCCAAGCTTCCACAACTTATAGTGACATGAGAGGGCAAAAGGGTGAATTCTTAACATGATAGGAGAAGAAGTTTGGAAGGTTTGATGGAGAAGAGAAGAGAGGGTGGCGTGGATGAAGGGAAGAGAAAAGGAAGAGAAAGTTGTTCCCAAACCTAGAGAGAGAAAAGAATAAGAGGAATGAAAATATCTTGCCCAAAAACACTTAAATATCCTTTATCCATGAAATTACCATTTTACCCCTGCCTTAAACGTGCTATATCCAACTCTGATAATTATTACGTAATGAGCTGACGTAGCGTAATAAACATTTCCATTCATACTTATTTTCCATGAACTTAATTCTCTGACACAAACGACTGATAATAATCCGTTACTGACAGGCGGGATATTACATTCTACCCCCCTTAAAAAATTTCGTCCTCGAAATTTAGAGATCACTTAACATGTAACGAGTTCAACCATAACATCTTAAAATAATCCTTGCATCGTCGGAAACATTCTTCTCATAGTATTAACTTAACCTAAAACATCATGATCAAAACTTATACTTATGGCATATTGGTCTAGATATCTCGGATCCACATCTTACCTGTTTATGGTAAAACATTCATATAGGTAACTTATCATTATCTGGAACCCTCAGGATTTGCCTTTCAACTGAAGTCTCATTAGAATTCAGGTTTGCCCTGCCGTGCTCAATCGCACCATAAACATCTTATTGAATAGATACTTAGCTCTTACATAAACTTTCTTATGTAACTTGAGACACCTGGCTCTTACTTACCTTACTTACTAGACGATTCCACGAATCTCTTTCCAGAGCTTTAGGAAAATCTTCCGATCTCATATGATCTCATGCACTCGAATCCATCGGTAACTCATATAACTTGGTATGGATAAACAACTCTAAATTATGCCATTATACTTTACATTCAACAACCGGTCGCTTAGTTCATATGCTCTTAACCTTTTCGACCAAAACCATTTGCACTTGAATATCCTTAACATATACTTGTACGTCTCAGGTGTCCTTTTAGAACACATTGTTATCCATGGTGCATTACATACTTTCAAATGCCACATATTGTTAGATAATAATGATACTTGTTCTATCTTTTCACTTTAATAAATCTTATAAACATTGGTACACGGATCATTGGAATGAATATATGTATTTTCTTTTTAAAGAAAACATTTTGAATCCAAACCGATAACGGTACTGCGGAATCACAGGACGAGTTTATATATTCTGAAAAAGGTTGAAAAATCCTGGTTTAGCACCATTCAAGCAAGTATCGTCATCATTTGGCAATCATGGCATCGGAGAGTATGAATCTCATCATACATAACTCACGAATCATAATCCCTTACATGATAAAATTCTTAAACTTCGGAAGAGAATTCTTTTCTATTCCTTCTTAACTGTATGTATGCTTCAGACACATATTCTTTCTATCCGTTTAACATTTCTTGTACGTGCCTGACATCACCAATAAGCAACCTGATCATTTCATTAATGTTTCAAGAACTATTCACTTGTCTCATAATACTTCTCATGAAGCTTCTTTACTGTTAACATCTTAACCGACTTACTTTCGTTGCGCTACTCTGATTCCCACCGGTTGCGTTTGACCAATACTCAAAATCATAGAGACGAGTGAAACTTCACGTTCTTTTTCTTACTCTTCATCATCTTCTTAGACTCTTCTCTAAAGACCCTTCATGTGGCATCCCATGTCGCAACTTGCTTTCCATAAGGCCTTGTTAAATATAATCTCATAATAGACTCGCCGTATTCTCATAAAATTTCCTTATGGTTGAACCTTACATACTTAATATTAGACTTACCTTCTGCCATATCAATACCATACTTAACTTTTATTCCTGAGCAGATCTCAACTCCCATAGCATGCTCATAATGCACCTCGTGCTTATCTTTCTTGAACATCCTACTTGCATCTTCGTCTCTCACATGTTATGCTTTGCTTAATCTTACTAATGCTAGCTCGTTTATTTCCTCTTGAATAAAAATTCATAAAAGTCGCACACGGATCATTGGTGTTGATGTTTCTTTATTATATTTATAACATATTGAATTTTGGGTCTCGGTCGTTACCATAAAATTCGTGGAACGAGTTGATAACACAACAGTGTCATCAAATCTTGATCCAATTGTTCAAATTATTTTTCATGTATTGTAACCGACCGGTACCTACGAAATTTCCATTTGAAATTTATGAACACCAATTCCAATTATCCATATGTGTGTATTTTTTTCTAAAATCTTATAAATTTGTCATGGTAACGAGCCTTAGTAAATTAATTAAGCAAATCATAGATTCGAGGGGTAATTCACACTCCACAACACCTGAGAATCTTGTAATCTAACATAAGTCCTAACCACTTTACTCCTTACTTCTTGTCTTCACGTTCATAACATCTGTTCCATATTCCGGGTCCTCTAAGTTCTTGGTCTAAACTCCTTTAAACTCTTGACACATTAATCTCCAAAGTTACCTTAAACTGAATCGATTCCATTAATGGTTGTTCATGCTTTTTTTCCTTTGAAAACTTTAGGATGTAATGTGCATTCATTACTTGATGTTATAAAAAAAGTGTTATTGCAAACAAAATTGTGAAGACAACTCTCCAATAGTCACTGCTGACCCTAGAGACGAACTAACAGTTTTCGAAAAACTGAAATTTTCGCCCCATATTCGCTATCAGCGAAATCATCTAAAGTAATTTCGCTACTAGCGAAAATTTCGCTATTGGCGAGTTTCTTCGTCTCAGTTCTCCAAAAATATATATATATGTTTGTACAAAATCTTATTTCTCAAGCAATCCAATGCACATTATCCATTTTTAACATCATTAAAACATTCATATCATATGCACGACAAGCAGCAACATCATTCGATTCAATTCTCGGCACATAAAAATTATTGCCTTAATCCTGATACCATAAAATATCCACAATTAAACTTAACTTAATCTACTGTGAACAGTTTGACTTGTTTCTCTGTCGACTCGCTCATCATTCCAACATTAGAGCCTTATACTATCTGGGCATTTAAACTTTGGCTTCAATCACATACCTTTATCCCTGAGAACTTCCAAATTTCATCAACATATGTCGACTTCTTCTTATCTTGCAACCTCGTACTTATATTCCATAAATATATATTGCCCTTCTATAACACAGTCCTACTCCAATCACGACTCTTACCGGAACTTCCGGTCACTCTTAGACATTCCAAATTCTTCACTTTCGGTATACAAAATACCTTTAACAACTTCCCCGACGTTGTCAAATCAATCCATCTTAACTTTACCTTACCTTCCCGGAGAAATCAAACTTAAACTGATAATCTCACCGGCCACCATTTGGCACGATTAGACTATTACTATTCTTACTCCGAGTTTCTACCTTCTCCAATCATCTTCATCGCATACTTCGTTCCTTCCGGTCCTATTCAGCTCTCAGGCATCCGTTCTAACCGTCAAGTGTTAAATTGAGTTGATCAGGCTCAACTAACATCAACAATTAAAACATTTACCTGGAACCCAATGGTCCCACTTCCTTTGTTGTAACTTAATGACCCAAGGCACGGTCTGAATCGACAAGCTCTGATACCAAATGTAACACCCATACTAGACGTATCTAGAAAGTCTAGCAAGTGCGTTAATTTAGTACTGGATACATTAAAAATTTACAACAAATAATACTTCGAATGAATACATTATACAAATAAATGTGTTCGTACATAAAAATACATCGCAACTTGTCCAAAACATAAAGGGTGCATCCTCGAACGTCCATATCATCCTTTAACGGTACGAACGAACACTTGTTGTATCATCCATTCGGCATCTAGCTTGACGTCCATCCTGTTTATCTGAAACAAATAAGGATTGGGATGAGACATAATGTCTCAGTGAGTTCCACCTAATCCTAGGCTATAGGCAACCACGGGGGAAAACCTAAGGTCACCACGTGTCTATTTTACAACCTGACGGTTGATAATACGTGTGTGGGGATTTGCATGCTTAGACGGTGGTGCATACTAGGACCGTCATAAATCATCTTACTTGTTAAGGGCTTACTATAAACATATGTGTCATGGCGGTCGAGGGAACCTAAGATCACTATGCCAAGATACGGTAAACGCATCGAGGTCTTCATATAACATGTTCATGACACCATCCTAAGCCGGACGATTAGGGAAACCTAAGAACGTCATCGGCATCACATTCTTTACTTGTCCTAGTCTTGACTTATACTTAACATTTCATACATAAGTTCATTCGTAATCATAATCATGTCATATTATAATCGCATCTAAGTTCATTAATCATTATGTTAGCGTTGAACAAACATTCTTATCTTGATTCATTTTACGGATAGTCCCGGGTGGAGTAACCCCGAGTACAATCCCATACATGACCGATGTACGTACATCGGACTCCCTCGGTGTCGTGCGGGTCCCTTGCGGCTTAAACCGTTCCACTTAGGTCGAGAACCTCCCGTATCCCCCTGGCGTGGATAACAAGAGACACGAACACCTACATCTTGTTAATTTCAGTGACATGCGGGTCCCTTACGGCTTGAATCGTTCTCATATTGAGAACCCCTTGTATCCCCCTAGCGTGGATATCAAGAGACATGCCACCTACTTATACTTGTCATGGTCTTGTCGCTTATTTAGGTTAAACCTATACATACTTAAAGCTTACCTCGGAACCTTGATCGATCCGAATAGCGGTAAGTGTTCATACTTGTTCATTCATAACGTGGTGTAAAGATAACTATCTTGTCCACGACTTATGCATTACTATATCTATCTTAATCATGTGCGAAGATAACATACTTAGCTCCTAATCATTCTAGTGATTCTTACAATCATTCTAGTTCTCGACTACTATGTCGAGGCTCTAATCCCATTCCCTTACTTGGAATATAACTTGCTACCCGATCGTGATTCAAATAACGCCCTCATAAGCCATGCTTCTCTATACTAAATGAATACTTGCTTTACTTAATTTTCCAAAGGAAACATTTTTAAAGTCCATGTCTGGGAGTCATATGTTGAGGGGTTTAATACTGTAAAAGAATGTTCGAAGAAACTGGACCGAAATACGCCAAAAAGGGCCTGAAGCGAGCAAACAGGGTGCTGCTCCCTGTAGCTTGCCATTGCGAGCTTGCTTACTCGCCATTGCGAGTTCACTAACTCGCCGTTGCGAGTTGGTTGCGAGTGAACACTCCAGGACGAGTGTTTTGCTCGCCTAGCAAGGTGTTTGCTCGCCGTGGCAAGTTATGACAGTCCAGACCTGCAAAAATGGTATTTTTGACCCAAAAATCCTCAACACAAGCTTCCCAAGGCATAGCACACTACTAGAGATCATAAAGAACATGTAAAACCATTTTATAACAAGTATTCATTTGTATAAGGATGCATGATACAAAAAGGGGTGACTTTTCTATATAAAAACCCTAGGGAAAAATACATAGTTTTCTTGCAAGCTTAAATCACATGATCCCAAAGGTGGGAACTAACTAAGGAACTCACCTTGCCAGCTCTTAAAGCATTTCCAAGCCTCAAGCTCAAGCAAGCATCATCCTCCACTTTCCATCTTCCAAAACCCTAGCTTGATCATCTTGTGTCCTTAGCTCTTGCTATACAATCCCCATGTTACTTCTTCCTTTATGGTTCTTGACTTCAAGGAACCCAAAACCTAACCAAGCTACCACTTAACAATTTACAAACCCTAGATTCCCAAAATAACCTCAAAGCTTCATACCAAATCATAGTTGTTCTTGCTTGCTATGTTGTTAATAATTCATGCTTAGTTCTCTCACAATAACTTGAAAGAATTCTTGCTCCATAGAAGAAAAGATGAAATGAACTTCATGGGAGAAAAGAAGGGATCCATCATAAAGCCAAGCTTCCACAACTTATAGTGGCATGAGAGGGCAAGGGTGAATTCTTAACATGATAGGAGAAGAAGTTTGGAAGGTTTGATGGAGAAGAGAAGAGAGGGTGGCGTGGATGAAGGGAAGAGAAAAGGAAGAGAAAGTTGTTCCCAAACCTAGAGAGAGAAAAGAATAAGAGGAATGAAAATATCTTGCCCAAAAACACTTAAATATCCTTTATCCATGAAATTACCATTTTACCCCTGCCTTAAACGTGCTATATCCAACTCTGATAATTATTACGTAATGAGCTGACGTAGCGTAATAAACATTTCCATTCATACTTATTTTCCATCAACTTAATTCTCTGACACAAACGACTGATAATAATCCGTTACTGACAGGCGGGATATTACAGAACTACTTCCGGTTTGTGGAAGGAATCAGTATAATTGCTTTGTGTCGTTCTTCTTCTCTCTCTCTGTTTTATTCCGCTGCATTTAGATTCTGATAACCACTTCAGAAGCTGTTTCACTTAGCTTCTGACCAGTGTGTTCAGTTTTTAGGAGAAACGAAGAATTTTCCAAAACACAATTCAACCCACCTTCTTGTGTTTTTCTCACCTTCAATTGGTATCTAGAGCCTTGGTCTGTTGTGTAACACTTAACCGTGCAACAGTCAAAGATCTGAGAAAAACATGTCTACTCCTCCTCCTACTGGATCTGGTGATACTAGCTATAAAAATGTCTCACATGATTATAGTGATAGTAAGAAATCCAGTGTTGGAAAGATTCCAAAATTCAATGGAGATGCTGAAGAATTTTCTTGGTGGAAAACCAACTTTTACAGTTATATCATGAGCCTAGATGAAGAACTATGGGATATTCTGGAAGATGGTGTTGGTGATTTAGTCCTTGATGAAGAAGGAACTGCTGTGGATAGAAAGAAACATACTCCTGAGTTGAAGAAACTCTACAAGAAGCATCATATTATCAGAGGAGCTCTTGTCACTGCTATACCCAAAGCAGAGTACATGAAGATGAGTGACAAATCCACTGCTAAAGCTATGTTTGCTTCACTCTGTTCAAACTACGAAGGCAGCAAGAAGGTCAAAGAAGCTAAAGCTCTCATGCTTGTACATCAGTACGAGTTATTCAAGATGAAGGATGATGAAACTATTGAGGAGATGTACTCAAGGTTTCAAACCTTAGTCTCTGGGCTACAAATTCTAAAGAAGAGCTATGTTGCTTCTAACCATGTAAGCAAGATACTCAGAAACTTACCTGCAAGATGGAGACCAAAGGTGACTGCCATTGAGGAAGCTAAAGATTTAAACACTTTAAGTGTCGAAGATCTTGTTAGTTCTCTCAAAGTTCATGAATTAAGTCTCAATGAACACGAGTCTACTAAGTAGAGTAAATCAATAGCTCTTCCATCCAAAGGCAAGTCATCAAAAGCTCTCAAAGTGATTGAATCTGAAGAGGAAGAACAATCAAGTTCAGATTCTGAACCAGATGCAGCTGAAATGGCCATGCTCTCAAACAGACTTCACTATCTGGCCAAGAAGAACAGAAAGTTTCTAACCAAGAGGAGTAACTCCAGAAGCTCAAGGAAAGAAGATCAGAAGGGATGCTTCAACTGTAAGAAGCCTGGACATTTCATTGTTGAATGCCCTGATCTTCAAAAAGAAAAGACAAAGGACAAGTCAAAGAGGTCTACATTCAAACCAAGCAAATTCAAGAAGCAGATCAAGCAGAGTTTAATGGCAACCTGGGATAATTTGGAAAGTGAATCTGGATCTGATAAAGAGGAAGCTGATGAAGATGCAAAGATAGCTGTTGGGTTGGTAGCAACAACAACTTCAGAAGCTGGATCAGATTCAGACTCAGAAGATGAAAACGAGGTATATTCCAAAATTCCCAGAAATGAACTTGTTGAGTCACTTAAAGAACTTCTTACACATTTTGAAGTAAGAACCAATGAGTTGAAAGATTTAAAAGAAAAATATGTTGATTTAATGAAACAACAAAAATCAACTCTATTGGATATGAAAGCTTGTGAAGAAGGACTTAGGGGCTTTGACTTCATTTGTAAAACATATGAAGACAAGCTCAGGTTCTTATGTCAGAAGCTACAAGAAAAGTGTAATGAGAAACCTTTAAGCAACCATGAAATTGCTCTTGAAGATTTTATCATATCTGGCATTGACAGAAGCAGAGTAGCTTCTATGATTTATAGCATTTACAGAAACAATGGTAAAGGGATTGGTTTTTCAGGAGGGAAACCAAATGAAATCAGTCTCAAAGCATGTTGTGAATGCATAAAGGAAGGTCTGAAAACAGTTTTTGTACCTGAAGGTGCTGAGTTGGAAACTGTTGTTCAATCAGAACCTGAAGCTTCTAGTTCTAAGGCTAAGATTACTTCAAAGCCAAAGAACTCTAAGCCAAAGGCTATGATCAAATCTGATTCCAAGACTTCAAAGATCAGGATCCTGAAAAGATCAGAACCTGTACCTCAGAGTCTGGTGAAACCAAAATCTGAGGTTCTGAAGTCTAAGTTTCAGAGGAAGACAGTTACTGCTTCTGAAGTACCAAAACCAAAGGTAATGGTTAATCAGAAGCAACCCAACTCACAACACAAGGTACAAGGAGTGAAGAGTAAAGCCTTAAGCACTAACCTTTCAGGACCCATATGACAATGGGTACCTAAATCTGAAAATGTCAATGATGCAGGTATGTCTAAGAGCAGCACCAAAGCAAAGATCATGGTACCTAGACAGCGGTTGCTAAAGACACATGACAGGAGAGAAGTCCAGCTTCCTCAGCTTAACAATGAAAGAAGGAGGAAGTGTAAAATTTGGAGGCAACCAATCTGGCAAGATCATAGGTACAGGAACTATTGGTAATTTCTCTACCTCAATTAATAATGTATGGTTGGTAGATGGTCTTGAACATAACCTTTTGAGCATTAGTCAATTTTGTGATAATGGTTATGATGTGCTTTTTGAGAAAACCAACTGTACAGTAATCAACAAGGAAGACAAATCCATTGTGTTCAAGGGAAAGAGAGTTGATAATGTCTATAATATCAATTTTTCTGAACTGGCTGATCAGAAGGTGATTTGCCTTCTATCAGTGAATGATAAGAAATGGATGTGGTACAGAAGGTTGGGACATGCTAACTGGAGGTTAATCTCTAAGCTTAGTAAGTTACAACTTGTCAAAGGGCTACCAGACATTGACTATCATTCAGATGCACTCTGTGGTGCATGTCAAAGAGGGAAAATTATGAAATCATCTTTTAAAACCAAAGACATTGTTTCAACCTCAAGACCCTTAGAACTACTCCATATTGATTTATTTGGACCAGTGAGTACTGCATCCTTGTATGGAAGTAAATATGGATTAGTCATTGTTGATGATTACAATAGATGGACTTGGGTGAAATTCTTGAAAAGTAAGGATCATGCATATGAGGTATTCAGTAACTTCTGCACACAAATTCAAACTGAAAAAGAGTCAAAGATTTTGAAAATCAGAAGTGATCATGGTGGAGAATTTGAAAATGAGCCATTTGAAGCTTTTTGTGAAAAACATGGAATTATCCATGAATTCTCTTCTCCTAGAACTCCACAACAAAATGGGGTTGTAGAGAGAAAGAATAGAAATTTACAAGAAATGGCCAGAACCAAGATCCATGAAAACAATTTGGCTAAACATTTTTGGGCAGAAGCAGTGAATACAACATGTTATGTTCAAAACAGGATCTATATTAGACCTATTTTGGAGAAAACAGCATATGAACTCTTTAAAGGAAGAAAACCCAATATCTCTTACTTTCATTAATTTGGATGTACATGTTACATTCTAAATAACAAGCTCTACCTAAAGAAATTTGATGCCAAGGCCCAAAGAGGAATCTTCTTAGGTTACTCTGAAAGGTCAAAGGCATACAAATTGTATAATTCAGAAACACTATGTGTTGAAGAATCTATGCACGTTAAATTTGATGACAAAGAGCTTGAAGATAAAACTTCAAAGCAAGGTGAAAGTGTTGCAGAGATACAGGTTCCTGAAGCTACTCCAGAACCTGATCAGATAGCTGAATCTAAAGAAAGTCCAGAAGCTGAACCCACATCAGAAGCGCAAGATGAAACTGCTTCTGATGAAGCACAAGATGACTCACATCAAGAAGATCCTCCCAGAAACACTTTTAAGCACAAGTCTTCACACCCTGAGGAGCTAATCATTGGAAACAAAGATAGTCCAAGAAGAACAAGATCATTCTTTAGACAAGAAGAATCAATGATTGGACTGATCTCAATGATTGAACCTACAACAGTTGATGAAGCACTTTCAGATGATGGATGGATCTTAGCTATGCAAGAAGAGTTAAATCAATTTCAAAGAAATGATGTGTGGGATCTGATACCCAAACCTCAGCACAAGAACATTATTGGAACAAAATGGGTATTCAGAAACAAGTTGAATGAGCAAGGAGAAGTAACAAGAAACAAATCCAGACTTGTTGCACAAGGGTATAGTCAACAAGAAGGCATTGATTACACTGAAACATTTGCTCCAGTTGCAAGATTGGAAGCAATCAGGTTACTTCTTTCCTATGCAGTTAATCATGGCATAATATTATATCAAATGGATGTCAAGAGTGCATTTCTTAATGGTGTCATAGAAGAAGAAGTGTATGTCAAGCAACCTCCTGGATTTGAGGATATTAAATATCCTGACCATGTTTTTAAACTGAAGAAATCACTATATGGCTTGAAACAAGCTTCCAGAGCTTGGTATGATAGACTAAGTAATTTCTTAATCAAAAATGATTTTAAAAGAGGACAGGTTGATACAACACTCTTCAGAAGGACCCTTGGGAAAGATATTCTTGTTGTGCAAATATATGTTGATGATATAATATTTGGTTCTACTAATGCATCTCTTTGCAAGGAATTTACTAAGTTAATGCAGGATGAATTTGAAATGAGCATGATGGGAGAGCTGAAGTTCTTCCTGGGCATTCAAATTAATCAATGCAAAGAAGGAGTCTATGTTCATCAATCAAAGTATACAAAGGAGCTTCTGAAGAAGTTCAAGCTTGAAGATTGTAAAGTGATGAACACTCCAATGCACCCTACATGCACCCTAAGCAAAGAAGATGAAGGAGCTAAAGTTGATCAGAAGTTGTATAGAGGTATGATTGGTTCTTTGTTATACCTTACTGCATCTAGGCCAGATATTTTATTCAGTGTATGCTTGTGTGCAAGATTCCAATCAGATCCTAGAGAATCTCATATGACTTCTGTCAAGAGAATCTTCAGGTATTTGAAAGGAACAACTAATCTTGGACTCCTTTATAGGAAATCCTCAGATTATAAGCTAATTGGATTCTGTGATGCTGATTATGCTGGTGATAGGATTGAAAGAAAGTCAACCAGTGGCAATTGTCAATTTCTGGGTGATAATCTTATATCCTGGGCTAGCAAAAGACAAACAACTATTGCTATGTCTACAGCAGAAGCAGAATACATTTCAGCTGCAAGTTGTTGTACACAACTACTTTGGATGAAACATCAGTTGGAAGACTATCAGATGACTGCTAACAGTATTCCCATTTATTGTGATAATACTGCTGCTATTTGTTTGTCTAAAAATCCAATTTTGCATTCAAGAGCTAAGTACATTGAAATCAAACACCATTTTATCAGAGACTATGTTCAAAAAGGAATTTTAGATATACAATTCATTGATACTAAAAATCAATGGGCTGATATATTTACTAATCCTTTAACTGTTGAAAGATTTGATTTTATAAAGAAAAATTTGAACATGCACTTTATGTCTGATTAAATGATTGCTTGCTCCTGAATAGGATTTTAGGTTCTGAATTTAGTTCAGAAGCAGTAGTCCATCAGAAGCTCTTTATTGAGGTTCTGAGGAAAACTCGCTTCTGATGATGACGTCAGCATCTGAAGTCCAGAAGCTGGATTTTATGCTTCTAAATAGTAGAGTTAGTGGAAACGTTGGGAGTTACTTTTTATGGTAACTTCTGGCCCACTAACTTGGTAGTTACTCTGTGACCTTCTGACGTGGCCTGTATGTATTGGTGTATAACTAAAAAGGGCAATGATGATTTAATAGCTTTGAAAGTACTTTTCACGCGCCCCCAATTTTGTCATTAATGTATGTTTGTTTGTATCTTTTGAATTGCAATCGTTTTACTTTTAACACTTTGTTAATTCACACACCACTCACTCACAACAAACACATTTGCTCTCAAACCTTTTGCGAAGTAAGCGCATTCTCTCAACCCTAGAACCCTAAAATCATCATCTTCTTCAAATCTTCTTCAATCATCAAATGGCATCATCAAGCTCAAAAATTTTAGAATCTACTTCAAGCATGCAAGGCGCATCAGAATCTGGGTCCGTGTACAAAGAGAAGACTATGGATATTCCATGGAAATCCTTAATAGTTCAAATAGAATCACCGGTGGACTTCGCTTCACTTAAGAAGTACGAAGTAGACATGGAAGGTTTGGTAGATACTCAAAAGCTATCTGAGTACTTCAAGATGCTGAATGGGCCAACTTATGTGAACTTGGTCAAGGATTTCTGCTTAAGGGCTGAGGTGTACAATGGAAAGCCTGCAAAGGTCGTAGGTAAATAAACTGGGTCAAAGAAAGGGAAAATGACCATGGATATGAATCCTACCTCTTTTGATAGCTTAGAAATAAGGTCTGAAGTGATGGACATTCCTATAACCATCACTGAGGATGTTATAGCCAAAGCTTGTAGAGTGGATGCAGAGGGAAGATTTCAAGAAATAGTCAAGAAGGAAGATGTCCTGCTAAAAGGCTAATACAACACTCTTCTGGGTGGGAACAAAGATGCTAAGCCTTCTGAAATGAAGATTCACAACAGGATGTTAGTGAAATTCAGTAATGATTGCTTCTTTCAAAGAGCAGGAGGGTCTGATCAACCCAACAACCAACAGAAACTAGCAATTTACTTCATGGCTATTTTGGATAAGATAAATTTCCCAAGATATGTCATGGATCATCTCTGCTTGGCTATAAACGATGGCACTGTTAGAGGAAGGAAACAAGTGCCCTATGGAAGATTGCTATCTGAGATCTTTTATCAAGGAAGGGTGCTGGATTTCTTGAAAAAGACAAGGGGTGCTTCTGATAGATGCTTTGAAGTTTCTACTGCTGAAAGGACTATCAGTAGCAGGAGCTTATGTTCTATAAGGTTTATCAAAGAAACTCTTGAAGATGAGAAGTGGATAGAGATGACTACTGCAGAAACTGAGATTATCAGGGACTTTCCTTCAATCTTTGAGGAAAGTAATCCTGATATCTTGGCTAAATCAGTAGCTGAGTATGTCTTGGAGGAAGATGCAAGCACTCAGGAAGAAGCTGCTCCTGTTAAAGTGAAGAAGGTTAAGGGAGCTACTGCATCAGAAGCAGCTACTGATAAAGGCAAGCAAAAGAAGGATACTAAAAGAAAGAGGGGGAAAGCTGAAACAGTTTATCACAAGGAAAAACTGAATGAAGCTATGGATGAGTTGGAAAAAGAAGAAGCTGAGCCCAAGCTGAAGAAGAAAAAGGCACCTGTTGATATGAAAATCTCTATGGTTGAGCTGACTCCTGCCAAGGCCAAAATGGCTAAGGAAATTGCTGCTTTTAAGTTAGCAGATATAAAGGAGAAGAAGAGAATTGGGGCTGCTTCTATTCCCATGAAAAGAAGTAAGGGCAGATCAGAGTCCATCATCACAGAAGAGCATCTGAACAAAGCTCTTGATGGGATAAAGGCAAATGAGCATAAGAAGAAGACATCTGAACTAACCTTCACTCCAATGGTTGTAGTGACTCCTGATATGGAGAAAGAAGCTGATGAGCAAGCTGTTCAGATGCTAGCTGAGATAAAGAGGAAAGAAGCTTAGTACAATATGGAGAGGGATCAAAGGCTCAAGGCTTCAGGACTAGAGAAATGTGATGAATTCTTCAAGAAGAAGTCTGAAGAAGTCAAGGAAGTGGCTGTTAAAGCTTCAGAAGCGGTTCTGAAAGCACCTGGTGCTACCACTTCAGAAGCTGGAATTACAGTCAAGGTATGTCAGATTCCAGTCACCTCTACCCCCATCTCACCCTTTTCACCACAAGCATCTGAGCAAGAAGAAGACACTTCTGTCTTAGAAAATCTTGCTCTCCACTATTCAGGTGAATTACCTCTAGACAAACTCAACTCAGAGAAAGCCTCTGAAGCAACTCCAGAAGCAGCTGCTTCTGAAAATGTTTTTTCAGAAAGTCCCCATCAACAACCACCCAAACCCACATCACCTCCACAACCACAATCACCAATTGTTAACATTGACCCCCAACTCAACATCCAAACACCTACTTCACCACATCAACCACCAATCAACACTGAAACCAACTCCCCACTTAACCAACAACCAGAACAAACTTTACCCAAACCAACTCCCATGGATATTGACAATTCTCAAGTCAATGTCCAAGCCTCAACCTCAACTTCACAAACTGCTTCTGACCAGCCATCACACTCAACTCCATCCCAACAAATCACCATTCCAGAATCCAACCATGTTCAAGATACTATTCTTAGTGATTCTGACCTGGAAACCCTTGAACAACCACCCCTGGACATCCTGGAATCTGAACATATTGACAATGAGCTACTCAAGATCCTTTCTGAAATGCATGATCTGGTGGATCAAGGAAGGACAATTGATCTCACCAATGCATATGAAGAAGCATGGGCATCACTTCAGAACAGAGCTGTAGAGTTAATAGAAGCCGTAAAAGACAAGTGCATCAGAATCAAGGGAGCTTCTGTCAGAAGGTTAATGGAGAATCTGAAGCAAAGACTCAGAGTTAGAAGTCCTAGACTGCTTCTGACAAACAAGCCTTTCTTCTCAGAAATGGACTACTTGACCAGAGACGCAAGGATGTTCAAGCTTCTAAGGCAGAAGATGGCACAACAACAACAAGAAGCTAAGGCAAGGGAATTAGAGCTTCTTCAGAAGCAACAACTTCTTGAAGATCAGTTGAAGAAGCAAGCTGAAGAAATGGAGATGATGAGGAAACAACTTCAAACCAAACCTTAGTTGCACACCTTTGTGTTTATTTTTTGTTTGATGTTTGTTTTAATCCTTTTCTATTTCCTGCTTCTGAATACTTCTTGTCTTAAGTTTCTTCTGCTTCTGAATTCTTAATGCTTCTGTTTCTTCAATATCTATATATTTTGTCTTGTTCTTATATATTCTCATTGTTTGATTTACTCAATTATTCATGCTCTGATTATGTTCTTTGATGAGATTATATGTTCTAATTTTTTTATACTCTCTTATTGTTTGAGTTTTTCTCAAATCTTTTTGTCTTTATGTTTATTTTTTTTGATAATGACAAAAGGGGGAGTATATGTGATAGTATTTAAAGGCTCTGAGCCCCATTAATGATATTTGAAAATTTTGAAAAACTTATAACTTTTTGTCTTACCTAAAGAGAGGTGTATCAAAAAGGGGGAGTATCAAATTTCAAATAAAATTAATTGAATCACTCTTCTCATCTATAACTTATTTCATTTTAAGCTCTGAGTTATTGCGCGAAAAATGAATTTAATTAACTTGGATAGAACTTAGGGGGAGCTTACAAACCTCACCTTAAAGACTATCAGACTCAGGGGAAGTTTGAGCTTACAAACCTCAGATTTTGAGCTTACAAACCTCAGAACCCCAAAGTCAACTTGTTAATTAGATTAACAACAATTGATCAATTTTAAATACTATTGTTTGTCATCATCAAAAAGGGGGAGATTGTTGGAACAAAATGTGTTTAACAATGAACCTTAAAGAGTTTTGATGATAACAAGGTATTAAAAATTGTAAATTGGACTAGCTAATATTTGTTCAAGTGTACAGGACCTTAATTAAAAAGTTACATCATTTATTGGTTCTGAATGAGCAAATGAAGAGAAAAAGGAATCAACAAAAATGAAGCTTAGTGCTTCTGAAGGCAACTTGCTCCTGAAGAGAAAAAGCGCTCCTGAAGTCAGTATAGTGCTCCTGAAGAATAGTGCTCCTGAAGAATAGTGCTCCTGAAGACAAAGTGTCCAGAAGCCACATCATCAGAAGCTTTATCATCAGAAGCTGCATCATCAGAAGCTGCGTTATCAGAAGCTACCTCATCAGAAGTCGTTTCACCAGAAGCTGAAGATCAACTGGATTTGCAAAAGATTCAAGGATTGAAGAATCATCACTGCAATAGTTGTCTATTGGATTCAAAAACACAACAAAAGATTAGTGGATTTTTGCAACGGTCATTTCAAAGGTGTTTGAAGGCATGTGCTTGCAATTTTGGACGAAAGCGTTGACATTGTACTTTGTACGAACTGTACTGAAGGTGAGAAAAACACAAGAAGGGGGGTTGAATTGTGTTTTAGAAAAATTCTTCGTTTCTCCTAAAAACTGAACACACTGATCAGAAGCTAAGCGAAACAGCTTCTGAAGTGATAATCAGAATCTAAATGCAGCGGAATAAAACAGAGAGAGAGAGAAGAAGAACGACACAAAGCAATTATACTGGTTCCTTCCACAATCCGGAAGTAGTCCAGTCCCCCTTGCACTTCCAAGGAGATTTCACTATGAGTAATATCTGATTACAAATGCTCAAGCACACAAGCAAGAGACTTCCAATGCTCAAGCACACAAGCAAGAGACTTCCAATGCTCAAGCACACAAGCAAGAGACTTCCTTTGCTCAAGAACACAATCAAGAGACTTCCTGCTCAAGCACAACTGCAAGAGACTTCCTAACTAAACAAAATTACACAGAAAATTGTTTAAGGTTGAACACTTGATATACAATCAGAGGTGCTCACAATACAAATCAGATACAGACTCAATGGACTTAAGAATTTCTAAGATATGACTTTGAGACACAGAAATTCTAAGTGAATGCAGAACAATTTCAGCAGAGGTTTGGTACTTGTGAAAATCTTTGTGAGTCTTTTTTTCAGAGTTCATGCATTACCAATTCTCTAGGTCTTCACTCCTTTATATAGAGGTGTGAGAGAGACGTTGTGAAATTGCCAGCACACCAAAGAGTCGTTGTTGAAGCTTGATCTTTCACCAATAATCTTTTGCCTGATTTGGCTGTTGTCCTATGAAGAACAAATTTGAAATCCATTCCTTATCCAAAGGAACATCTATGCAGGCGAAACCGTATTCTGGAGCTGTTTTCTTGTCCTGTAGCGCGGACACAAAACAGAGTAGTGGAAAACGTGGTTGTACAATTCGTACAAAGTACAATGTCAACGCTTTCGTCCAAATTGCAAACACACGCCTTCAAACACCTTTGAAATGACCGTTGCAAACTCCACTAATCCTTTGTTTGTGTTTTCGAATCCAATAGACAGCTTTTGCATTGATAATTCTTCAATTCTTGATTCTTTGCAAATCCAGTTGATATTCAGCTTCTGGTGAAATGGCTTCTGATGAGGCAGCTTCTGATGATGCAGCTTCTGATGATATGACTTCTGCAGCTTCTGATGACGCAGCTTCTGATGATGTGGCTTCTGGACCTCTTGTCTTCAGAAGCACTATTCTTCAGGAGCAGCTTACTTCAGGAGCGCTATTTCTTCAGGAGCAGCTTGACTTCAGGAGCGCTTTTTCTCTTCAGTAGCAAGTTGCCTTCAGGAGCGTCCAAGCTTCAAATTTTTGTTGTTTCCATAGCTCTTTATTTGCTCATTCAGAACCAATGATGATGTAACTTTATAATTATGGTCCTGTACACTTGAACAAATATTAGCTAGTCCAATTTACAATTTTTAATACCTTGTTATCATCAAAACCCTTTAAGGTTCATTGTTAAACACATTTTGTTCCAACAATCTCCCCCTTTTTGATGATGACAAACAAAAGTATTTAAAATTGATCAATTGTTGTTAATCTAATTAACAAGTTGACTTTGGGGTTCTGAGGTTTGTAAGCTCAGAATCTGAGGTTTGTAAGCTCAAACTCCCCCTGAGTCTGATAGTCTTTAAGGTGAGGTTTGTAAGCTCCCCCTAAGTTCTATCCAGGTTAATTAAATTCATTTTTCGCGCAATAATATTATCAGAGCTTAAAAACAAAATTGAATCATTGAAAGAATTAACTTATAGATAAGAAGAATGGTTCAATTAATTTTACTTGAATTTTGATACTCCTTCGTTCGTTCATAGCTTATACCAATAAGGTAAAAAAAAATGATAGAAGGTTTTCAAAAATTTCAAATGCCATTAATGGGGCTCAGAGCCTTTCAAATGCCATTAATGGGGCTCAGAGCCTTTAAATACTTGTCACATATACTCCCCCTTTTGTCATTATCAAAAAAAATTAAAATAAATTTAAGCATAAAAGACAAAAAGATATGAGAAAAACTCAAACAGGAGAGAGTATAAAAGAAAGTGAACTAAATAGGTCAGAGCAAAATATATGAACATGTATATCAATTGTCAGAAGCAGCTAAACAGTCAGAATCAGTAAGCATTCAGAAGCAAGAGAAATAAGACAAGATGGTTTCAGAAGCAAGGACTAAGAAATTTTAAAACAGACAACAAACAAAGAAAAACACAAGGGTGTGCAACTAAGGGTTGGTTTGTTGTTGTTTCTTCATCTCTTCCATTTCTTCAATCTTCTTCTTCAACAGTTCTTCAAGTTGTTGTTGCCTCTGAAGAAGAGCTTGTTCCCTTTCTCTAGCTTCTTGCTGCTGCTGTGCCATCTGTTTCTTCAGAAGCTTACACAACCTGGCTTCTCTGGTCAAGTAGTCCGTTTCTGAGAAGAAAGGCTGGTTTGCCAGGAGCAGTGTAGAACTTCTTACTCTGAGACTCTGATTCAGATGCTCCATTAACTTCCTGACAGAAGCTTCCTTGCTTCTGATGCACTTAGCCCTTAAGCTTTCAATTAGCTCAGTTGCCCGGTTCTGAAGTGATGCCCAGGAGTCTTCATATGCACTTGTGAGATCAATTGTCCTTCGTTGATCCACAAGATTATGCAATTGACTAAGGATTGTCAGAAGCTCAGAAGTAATATATCCAGATTCCAGGATGTTTGTGGGTGGTTGTTCAAGGATTTCAAGATCAGAATCACTGATTTCCAAATCTTGAAAAGGGTTAGGAATTGGAATGGTAAAGTGTGTTTGAGTGTTTGAAGATGAAGGCTGGTCAGAGGCAATGTGAGTGGTAGTGGTTGAGGCTTGAACATTGACTAGAGAGATGTCAACATCCATGGGAGTTGGTTCTGGGGAGTGTTCAGGTAAAGGTTGAAATTCAGTTTCAGTTGGTGGTTGTTGTAGTGAAGTTGTTGTTTGATTGTTGAGTTGGGGGTCAATGATGGCTATTGGTGATTGTGGGGGTGTTGTGGGTTTTTGTGGTTCAGGTGTTTGTTGATGGGGGTTTTCTGAAACAACATTTTCAGAAGCAGCTGCTTCTGGAGTTGCTTCAGAGGCCTTTTCTGAAGTTTTGTCTATGGGTAATTCACCTGAGTAGTGGAGAGCAAGATTGTCTAAGACAGAAGTGTCTTCTATTTGTTCAGGTGCTGATGGTGAAGAGGGTGAAGTGGGGATAGAGGTGACTGGAATCTGGATTACCTGATCTGCAGGGTCAGCTTCAGAAGTGATCTTCTGTGGATCAGCAGATTGAGAAACTGCTTCTGAAGTTCCCTCTTCTGGAGCATTTTCAAAGACGAGCATCATATCGTCTTCCTCGTTGTCTTCAGTAGGTTTACCAGCAATGGCTCTTACTTCAGCCAGTTTATCTTTGTAGAACCTATCACAGTCCTCCAATCCCAAAGCCTTGAGCTTTTCATCTCTTTGATGAATGTATTGAGCTTTTTGATCCTTTCTTTCTGATATAAGATCAGCAGCACGTTCATCTGCCATCCTTTTCCTTATTCGAGTCATCTCAACCATAGGACTCACAAGTTGAAGGGGAGCCTTCTTCTTCTTCAGCTTGGGATCAGCCTCCTCTTTCTCTATTTCTTCAAGAGCTTCATCCAGCTGCTCTTGAGTGATTACCAAGTCTGCCTTACCTTTTCTCCTCTTCTGTGGAATAGAAGCAGCACCAACCTTCTGCATCTTTCCTTTTTCCTTGATAAAAACAGGTTTAGCAGCTTCTGACTCAGTACTAGTTCTGGCCTTCTTTCCTTTAGTAGGAGCAGCTTCTGATTCAGAACTAGTTCTGGCCCTTTTCCCTTCAGGTGCCTCAGAAACAGCAGCTTCTGACACAGCAACTGCCTTGGCCTTCTTGCCTTTCCCTTTAGCAAGAGCAGCTTCCTCCTGAGACCTTGCATCTTCCTCCAAGACGTACTCAGCTACTAATTGAACTAGGAAATCAGAGTCACTTTCCTTAAAGATGGGAGGAAAGTCCCTGATTATCTCAGTTTCAGCAGTTGTCATCTCTAACCACTTTTCATCTTTAGGGGCTTCTTTGATGAACTTCATAGAGCATAAGCTCTTGCTACTGATAGTCCTTTCAGCAGTAGAAACTTCGAAACATTTATCAGAAGCACTCCTTGTCCTTTTTAAGAACTCCAGCACCCTTCCTTGATGAAAGATTTCAGAAAGCAATCTTCCATAGGGTACTTGTTTTCTTCCTCTTGTAGTGCTTTCGTTTATGGCCCAGCAGAGATGATCCATTACATATCTGGGGAAGTTTATCTTTTCAAGATTGGTCATGAAATAAATTGCTAGCTTCTGTTGGTTGTTGGGTTGGTCAGACCCTCCTGCTCTTTGAAAGAAGCAATCATTACTGAATTTCACCAACATTCTGTTGTGAATCTCCATCTCTGAAGGCTTGGCATCTTTCTTCCCACCCAGAAGAGAGTTGTAGTAACCTTTTAGCAGGACATCTTCCTTCCTGACTATTTCTTGGAATCTTCCCTCTGCATGCATCCTACAAGCTTTAGCTATAACGTCCTCAGTGATGGTTATAGGAATGCCGATCACTTCAGACCTTATTTCTAAGCTATCAAATGATGTAGGATTCATATCCATGACCATTTTCCCTTTCTTTGACCCCGCTTGTTTGCTTACGACTTTTGCAGGCTTTTCATTGTACACTTCAGCTTTTAACCAAAAGTCCTTGACCAAGTTCACATATGTTGGCCCATTTAGCATCTTGAAATACTCAGACATCATCTGAGTTTCTATCAAACCTTCCATGTTTACTTCATACTTCTTGAGTGAAGCAAAATCCACCGGTGACTCTACTTGAACTATTAAGGATTCCCATGGAATATCCATAGTCTTCTTTTTGTAGATGGACCCAGATTCTGATACGCTTTGCTTGTTTGATGTAGATTCTGAAACTTTTGAGCTTGATGATGCCATTTGATGATTTACGAAGATTTGAAGAAGATGAAGATTTTAGGGTTCTAAGGTTGAGAGAATGCGCTTACTTCGCAAGAGGTTTGAGAGCAAATGTGTTTGTTGTGAGTGAGTAGTGTGTGAATTGACAAAGTGTTAAAAGTAAAACGATTGCAATTCAAAAGAGACAAACAAACATAACATTAATGACAAAATTGGGGGCGCGTGAAAAGTACTTTCAAAGCTTTTAAATCATCATTGCCCTTTTAGTTATACACCAACACATACAGGCCACGTAAGAAGTTCACAGAGTAACTACCAAGTTAGTGGGCCAAAAGTTACTTTTTAAAAGGTAACTTCCAACGTTTCCACTAATTCAACTATTCAGAAGCAATAAATCCAGCTTCTGGACTTCAGATGCTGACGTCATCATCAGAAGCGAGTTTTCCTCAGAACCTCAATAAAGAGCTTCTGATGGACTACTGCTTCTGAACTAACTTCAGAACCTAAAATCCTATTCAGGAGCAAGCAAGCATTTAATCAGATACAAAGTGCATGTTCAAATTTTTCTTTATAAAATCAAATCTTTCAACAGTTAAAGGCTTAGTAAATATATCAGCCCATTGATTTTCAGTATCAATGAATTGTATATCTAAAATTCCTTTTTGAACATAATCTCTGATAAAATGGTGTTTGATTTCAATGTGCTTCGCTCTTGAATGCAAAATTGGATTTTTAGACAAACAAATAGCAGCAGTATTATCACAATAAATGGGAATACTGTTAGCAGTTATCTGATAATCTTCCAACTGATGTTTCATCCAAAGTAGTTGTGTACAACAACTTGCAGCTGAAATGTATTCTGCTTCTGCTGTAGACATAGCAATAGTTGTTTGTCTTTTGCTAGCCCAGGATATAAGATTATCACCCAGAAATTGACAATTGCCACTGGTTGACTTTCTTTCAATCCTATCACCAGCATAATCAGCATCACAGAATCCAATTAGCTTATAATCTAAGGATTTCCTATAAAGGAGTCCAAGATTGGTTGTTCCTTTCAAATACCTGAAGATTCTCTTGACAGCAGTCATATGAGATTCTCTAGGATCTGATTGGAATCTTGCACACAAGCATACACTGAATAAAATATCTGGCCTAGATGCAGTGAGGTATAACAAAGAACCAATCATACCTCTATACAGCTTCTGATCTACTTTAGTTCCTTCATCTTCTTTGCTCAGGTTGCACGTAGGATGCATTGGAGTGTTCATCACTTTACAATCTTCAAGTTTGAACTTCTTCAGAAGCTCCTTTGTGTACTTTGATTGATGAACATAGACTCCATCTTTGCATTGATTGATTTGAATGCCAAGGAAGAACTTCAGCTCTCCCATCATGCTCATTTCAAATTCATCCTGCATTAACTCAGAAAATTCCTTGCAAAGAGATGCATTAGTAGAACCAAATATTATATCATCAACATATATTTGCACAACAAGAATATCTTTCCCAAGGGTCCTTCTGAAGAGTGTAGTGTCAACCTGTCCTCTCTTAAAATCATTTTTGATTAAGAAATTACTTAGTCTATCATACCAAGCTCTGGGAGCTTGTTTCAAGCCATATAGTGATTTCTTCAATTTAAAAACATGGTCAGGATATTTAATATCCTCAAATCCAGGAGGTTGCTTAACATACACTTCTTCTTCTATGACACCATTGAGAAATGCACTCTTGACATCCATCTGATATAATATTATGCCATGATTAACTGCATAGGAAAGAAGTAACCTGATTGCTTCCAATCTTGCAACTGGAGCAAACGTTTCAGTGTAATCAATGCCTTCTTGTTGACTATACCCTTGTGCAACAAGTCTGGCTTTGTTTCTTGTTACTTCACCTTGCTCATTCAGCTTGTTTCTGAATACCCATTTTGTTCCAATAATGTTCTTGTGCTGAGGTTTGGGTACCAGATCCCACACATCATTTCTTTGAAATTGATTCAACTCTTCTTGCATAGCTAGGATCCATCCATCATCTGAAAGTGCTTCATCAACTGTTGTAGGTTCAATCATTGAGATTAGTCCAATCATTGACTCTTCTTGTCTGAAATGTGATCTTGTTCTTCTTGGACTATCTTTGTTTCCAATGATTAGCTCTTCAGGATGTGAAGACTTGTGTTTGAATGTGTTTCTGGGAGGATCTTCTTGATGTGAGTCATCTTGTGCTTCATCAGAAGCAGCTTCTGGACTATCTTCAGACTCAGCTATCTGATCAGGTTCTGGAGTAGCTTCAGGAACCTGTATCTCTGCAAAACTTTCACCTTGCTTTGAAGTTTTATCTTCAAGCTCTTTGTCATCAAAATTAACGTGCATAGATTCTTCAACACAGAGTGTTTCTGAATTATACACCCTGTATGCCTTTGACCTTTCAGAGTAACCTAAAAAGATTCCTCTTTGGGCCTTGGCATCAAATTTCTTTAGGTAGAGCTTGTTGTTCAGAATGTAACATGTACATCCAAATTGATGAAAGTAAGAGATATTGGGTTTTCTTCCTTTAAAGAGTTCATATGCTGTTTTCTCCAAAATAGGTCTAATATAGATCCTGTTTTGAACATAGCATGCTGTATTCACTGCTTCTGCCAAAAATGTTTTGGTAAATTGTTTTCATGAATCATGGTTCTGGCCATTTCTTGTAAAGTTCTATTCTTTCTCTCTACAACCCCATTTTGTTGTGGTGTTCTAGGAGAAGAGAATTCATGGAAAATTCCATGTTTTTCACAAAAAGCTTCAAATGGCTCATTTTCAAATTCTCCACCATGATCACTTCTGACTTTCAAAATTTTTGATTCTTTTTCAGATTGAATTTGAGTGCAGAAGCTATCACACGCAACATCTTTACTCTTTATGAATTTCACCCAAGTCCATCTGCTGTAATCATCAACAATGACTAATCCATATCTACTTCCATATAAGGATGCAGTACTTACTGGTCCAAATAAATCAATATGGAGTAATTCTAAAGGTCTTGAGGTTGAAACAATATCTTTTGTTTTAAAAGATGATTTCACAATTTTTCCTCTCTGACATGCACCACAGAGTGCATCTGAATAATAGTCAATGTCTGGTAGCCCTTTCACAAGTTGTAACTTACTAAGCTTAGAGATTAACCTCCAGTTAGCATGTCCCAACCTTCTGTGCCACATCCATTTCTTATCATTCACTGATAGTAGGCACATCACCTTCTGATCAGCCAGTTCAGAAAAATTGATTTTATAGACATTGTCAACTCTCTTTCCTTTGAACACAATGGATTTGTCTTCCTTGTTGATTACTGTACAGTTGGGTTTTTCAAAAAGCACATCATAACCATTATCACAAAATTGACTAATGCTCAAAAGGTTATGTTCAAGACCATCTACCAACCATACATTATTAATTGAGGTAGAGGAGTTACCAATAGTTCCTGTACCTATGATCTTGCCTGACTGGTTGCCTCCAAATTTCACATTTCCTCCCTCTTTCATTGTTAGGCTGAGGAACATGGACTTGTCTCCTGTCATGTGTCTTGAGCAACCACTGTCTAGGTACCATGATCTTTGCTTTGGCACTGCTCTTAGACATACCTGCATCATTGACATTTTTAGATTTAGGTACCCATTGTTCTATGGGTCCTGGAAGGTTAGTACTTAAGGCTTTACTCTTCACTTCTTGTACCTTGTGCTGTGAGTTGGGTTGCTTCTGATTAACCATCACCTTAGGTTTTGGTACTTCAGAAGCAGTAACTGTCTTCTTCTGAAACTTAGACTTCAGAACCCCAGATTTTGGTTTCACCAGACTCTGAGGAATAGGTTCTGATCTTTTCAGGATCCTAACCTTTGAAGTCTTGGAATCAGATTTGATCATAGCCTTTGACTTAGAGTTCTTTGGCTTTGAAATAATCTTAGCCTTAGAACTAGAAGCTTCAGGTTCTGATTGAACAACAGTTTCCAACTCAGCCCCTTCTGGTACAAAGAATGTTTTCAGACCTTCCTTGATGCATTCACAACAAGACTTTAGATTGGTTTTCTCCAGTTTCACTTCTGGAAAACCAATTCCTCTGCCATTGTTCTTGTAAATGCTATAAATCATAGAAGCCACTCTGCTTCTGTCAATGCCAGATATAATAAAATCTTCAAGAGCAATTTCATGGTTACTTAAAGGTTTTTCAGTACACTTTTCTTGTAGCTTCTGACATAAGAACCTGAGCTGATCTTCATATGTTTTACACATGAAGTCAAAGCCCCTAAGTCCTTGTTCAGAAGCTTTCAGATCCAATAAAGTTGATTTTTGCTGTTGTACCAAATCAGCATATTTTTCTTTTAAATCCTTCAACTCATTGGTTCTTACTTCAAAATGTGTAAGAAGTTCTTTAAGTGACTCAACAAGTTCATCTCTGGGAATTTTGGAATATACCTCGTTTTCATCTTCTGAGTCTGAATCTGACCCAGCTTCTGAAGTTGCTGTTGCTACCAACCCAACAGCTACCTTTGCATCTTCATCAGCTTCCTCTTTATCAGATCCAGATTCACTACCCAAATCATCCCAGGTTGCCATTAAACTCTGCTTAATCTGCTTCTTGAATTTGCTTGGTTTGAATGTAGACCTCTTTGACTTGTCCTTTGACTTTTCTCTTTGAAGATCAGGGCATTCAGCAATGAAGTGACCTGGCTTCTTACAGTTGAAGCATCCCTTCTGATCTTCTTTCCTTGAGCTTCTGGAGTTACCCCTTCTGGAGAGAAACTTTCTGTTCTTCTTGGCCAGATATTGAAGTCTGTTTGAGAGCATGGCCATTTCTGCAGCATCTGGTTCAGAGTCTGAACTTGACTGTTCTTCCTCTTCAGATTCAACCACTTTGAGAGCTTTTGATGACTTGCCTTTGGATGGAAGAGCTATTGATTTACTCTTCTTAGTAGACTCATGTTCATTAAGACTTAACTCATGAACTTTGAGAGAACTAACAAGATCTTCGACACTTAAAGTGTTTAAATCTTTAGCTTCCTCAATGGCAGTCACTTTTGGTCTCCATCTGGCAGGTAAGCTTCTGAGTATCTTGCTTACATGATCAGAAGCAACATAGCTCTTCTTTAGAATCTGTAGACCAGAAACTAAGGTTTGAAACCTTGAGTACATCTCCTCAATAGTTTCATCATCCTTCATTTTGAATAACTCATACTGATGTACAAGCAGGAGAGCCTTTGCTTCTTTGACCTTCTTGCTCCCTTCATAATTTGAACAGAGAGAAGCAAACATAGCTTTAGCAGTGGATTTGTCACTCATCTTCATGTATTCTGCTTTGGGTATGGCAGTGACAAGAGCTCCTCTGATAATATGATGCTTCTTGTAAAGTTTCCTCAGTTCTGGAGTATGTTTCTTTCTATCCACAACAGCTCCTTCTTCATCAAGGACTAAATCACCAACACCATCTTCCAGAATATCCCATAATTCTTCATCTAGGCTCATGATGTAACTGTAAAAGTTGGTCTTCCACCAAGAGAACTCTTCAGCATCTCCATTGAACTTTGGAACTTTTCCAATACTGGTTTTCTTACTATCACTATAATCATGTGAGACATGTTTATAGCTAGTATCACCAGGACCAGTAGGAGTAGGAGTAGACATGTTTTTCTCAGATCTTTGACTGTTGCACGGTTAAGTGATACACAACAGACCCAGGCTCTAGATACCAATTGAAGGTGAGAAAAACACAAGAAGGGGGGTTGAATTGTGTTTTAGAAAAATTTTTCGTTTCTCCTAAAAACTGAACACACTGATCAGAAGCTAAGCGAAACAGCTTCTGAAGTGATAATCAGAATCTAAATGCAGCGGAATAAAACAGAGAGAGAGAGAAGAAGAACGACACAAAGCAATTATACTGGTTCCTTCCACAATCCGGAAGTAGTCCAGTCCCCCTTGCACTTCCAAGGAGATTTCACTATGAGTAATATCTGATTACAAATGCTCAAGCACACAAGCAAGAGACTTCCAATGCTCAAGCACACAAGCAAGAGACTTCCAATGCTCAAGCACACAAGCAAGAGACTTCCTTTGCTCAAGAACACAATCAAGAGACTTCCTGCTCAAGCACAACTGCAAGAGACTTCCTAACTAAACAAAATTACACAGAAAATTGTTTAAGGTTGAACACTTGATATACAATCAGAGGTGCTCACAATACAAATCAGATACAGACTCAATGGACTTAAGAATTTCTAAGATATGACTTTGAGACACAGAAATTCTAAGTGAATGCAGAACAATTTCAGCAGAGGTTTGGTACTTGTGAAAATCTTTGTGAGTCTTTTTTTCAGAGTTCATGCATTACCAATTCTCTAGGTCTTCACTCCTTTATATAGAGGTGTGAGAGAGACGTTGTGAAATTGCCAGCACACCAAAGAGTCGTTGTTGAAGCTTGATCTTTCACCAATAATCTTTTGCCTGATTTGGCTGTTGTCCTATGAAGAACAAATTTGAAATCCATTCCTTATCCAAAGGAACATCTATGCAGGCGAAACCGTATTCTGGAGCTGTTTTCTTGTCCTGTAGTGCGGACACAAAACAGAGTAGTGGAAAACGTGGTTGTACAATTCGTACAAAGTACAATGTCAACGCTTTCGTCCAAATTGCAAACACACGCCTTCAAACACCTTTGAAATGACCGTTGCAAACTCCACTAATCCTTTGTTTGTGTTTTCGAATCCAATAGACAGCTTTTGCATTGATAATTCTTCAATTCTTGATTCTTTGCAAATCCAGTTGATATTCAGCTTCTGGTGAAATGGCTTCTGATGAGGCAGCTTCTGATGATGCAGCTTCTGATGATATGACTTCTGCAGCTTCTGATGACGCAGCTTCTGATGATGTGGCTTCTGGACCTCTTGTCTTCAGAAGCACTATTCTTCAGGAGCAGCTTACTTCAGGAGCGCTATTTCTTCAGGAGCAGCTTGACTTCAGGAGCGCTTTTTCTCTTCAGTAGCAAGTTGCCTTCAGGAGCGTCCAAGCTTCAAATTTTTGTTGTTTCCATAGCTCTTTATTTGCTCATTCAGAACCAATGATGATGTAACTTTATAATTATGGTCCTGTACACTTGAACAAATATTAGCTAGTCCAATTTACAATTTTTAATACCTTGTTATCATCAAAACCCTTTAAGGTTCATTGTTAAACACATTTTGTTCCAACATGTACAACCACCTTCTCCACTACTCTGTTTTGTGTCCACGTTACAAGACAAGAAAATAACTCCAAAATACGGCTTCGCCTGCATAGATGTTCCTTTGGATAAGGAATGGATTTCAAATTGGTTCTTCATAGGACAACAACCAAATCAGGCAAAAGATCATAAGTGAAAGATCAAGCTTCAATAACGACTCTTTGATGTGCTGGCAATTTCACAACGTCTCTTTCACACCTCTATATAAAGGAGTGAAGACTTAGAGAATTGGTAATGCTGAACAAAAGACTCACAACATTTTTACAAGTGCCAAACCTCTGCTGAAATTGTTCTGCATTCACTTAGAATTTCTGTGTCTCAAAGTCATATCTTAGAAATTCTTAAGTCAATTGAGTCTGTATCTGATTTGTATTGTGAGCACCTCTGATTGTATATCAAGTGTTCAACCCTAAACAATTTTCTGTATAATTTTGTTTAGCTAGAAGTCTCTTGCAGTTGTGCTTGAGCAGGGAAGTCTCTTGATTGTGTTCTTGAGCAAATGAAGTCTCTTGCTTGTGTGCTTGAGCATAGGAAGTTGATGACATGCTGTCATTACGTAATTTTTAGGACTTATTGTGACATTTTGATAGAGTTCTCATGTAATTTATACTGTTATGGAGTGCAAAAAGCTGAAATATTGAAGTCTGTTTGAAGCAAATCGCGCCACGCCAATTTCAAGCCGTGCTGCGATTTTGGAAGCAAAAATTCATCTTCCCTGTTTTAATGAAATCGCGGCACGCCAATATATAGGCGCGGCGCGATTTTGACGGGTCAGGCCCATGACTTCTATAAATACTGCACTCAATCTGAAGAACAAGGGTTACGATTTTGGAGAGCAAAATGCGATTTTGAGACATCGGAGACGGCTAGAAGGGCGATTTCTTCAACCTTTTACCAATTCATGTATGTTTTAATTATTACATTGATTATGCTATTTGTAAACAAGATTATGAGTAGCTAAATCTCTTAGAGATTAGATCCGAGATGAATCTTTGTAACCCTAATTGACACATGTTGCTGTGAATTCAATTCTAGTTTATTCAATTCAATTGTTCTTAATGCTTTTTATATCTTGATCACATATAACTTGATTTCGCGAGAATGAATGACCACTGACCATGGCTTTCAACTTAGACCTAATTGAATTGTTCTAATAAACAGGGTTAGTCTAGGAATATATAATCGTTTGTTAGTGATATTAGGTTAACGTTCGGTAAAACCTTCAAGAATTATTAGACCACCTAAGGAATTAGGGGTTGTAGTTTAAGAAGAGGGTTCTAACTCAAGGGATTGATTAGGGCTATTTTGTTAATCATCGTAAATTAGAAGAGGATTCATAACAAATAGGTGCAGTTGACCAATTAGGGGAACTTAGAGGATTCGACGGATCTGATCTCATCTCTCTCCATATTTTCTTAACAAATCTTTATTTTATGTTTCTTGATTTAATTAAAATCAAACCAAATCTACTGCCTAGTGGCAAAACAAAATAAATTTTATACATCCTATTTTTATAACGCAATTGAATTATTGAAGTTAAAAACAGTCCTCGTGGGATCGATATTTTTACTACTTCGATAGTATTTGGTGCACTTGCCAAACGTCTATCAGACGTCTCTTGCTTGTGTGCTTGAGCAATTGTAATCAGATATTACTCTTAGTGAAATCTCCTTGGAAGTGCAAGGGGGACTGGACTACTTCCGGTTTGTGGAAGGAACCAGTATAATTGCTTTGTGTCGTTCTTCTTCTCTCTCTCTCTCTCTGTTTTATTCCGCTGCATTTAGATTCTGATAACCACTTCAGAAGCTGTTTCACTTAGCTTCTAACCAGTGTGTTCAGTTTTTAGGAGAAACGAAGAATTATCCAAAACACAATTCAACCCCCCCTTTTTGTGTTTTTCTCACCTTCAAAGATGTCAAGTTGTCGAAGTTGTTAAGATGTTAAGTTGTCGAAGTTGTCGAAGTTGTTAAGATGTTAAGTTGTCGAAGTTGTTAAGATGTTAAGATGTCAAGTTGTCGAAGTTATTAAATTGATTTATGAAGTTGATGTTGATGATTGATTAATGAAGTTGTTTATGATGATTGATTATGAAGTTGTTTATGATGATTGATATGTTGATGATGTTTATGTTGATGCTATAATGCTACATGATTATTATTATGATATATTGATGATGTTTATGTTGTTAAATGTAATTGATGAATTATATGCTTAATATTGTTGTATGTGAATCTCACCCACTCTGCTTGAAAATGTTGCTCTTCGTATGGGTAAATTACAGGTAACCAAGATTAGTTGCGGTCGTGAGTGGACTCCTCACAAGTGTGTTTTAGGTGCTCTGATACGTAATAGGATGTGAATTTTGTTATTGATTTTCTGTTCCTTACGTATTACTTAATGAAATTTTCATGAATTATTGATGATCCAAGATTTTATGAGATTTTTATGATGAGGCCAAGACTATTTCTATTGATGAACTAAATCCGCTGCGAGTTTGAATATTTATGTTGAATAACCTTGAAGGATAAAATTGTTATTTATTCCATTTTATAATTTTTAAGAAGTGTAGCATTCCGTTTTAAGTTTTTAAACTCTGATTTTCATTATGAAATTTTTATGTTGGGAAAACGGGGTGTTACATATTTAGTCCAAATTAAAATCAAATATATTTTGACATTTACTTATATTTAAAACCGGAGCACTTTTAGTTAAGGGATAAGCTAAAACGGCACTTGATAAAAAGTTTAAAATATAAATTATATTTATGTATGAGGAGGGATATTTTGACTCCAATAGTAAGTTTGTTAAGTTACTCCACATCTTGACCCTTGATTATGATATCAATTAATGGCTATGATTGATTGATAATAATTGTTAGAGTGAGGTTAAATTCACTAACTAGATTAAAAAAAACGTTGCTAACCAGATTGTTTAATTGTAACATCGATTACACACATCGTTTAATCTAAACTTATGGCTTTTAGATCGGAATGGTCGTGGTTATCAATGGAGTTTATAGTTTAATCTTTTAAAATAAATCATAGGTAGCCTAGGGGAGGAATTGTTTAATTAAAAAAAGAAATAAAATAAAAACTCGTGGGTACTCATCAATTTAGATTTTTTCTTCTTCTGTTAAACTAATCAATAGTTTGATGTCTACTGCTTGTGTTTTTGCCGTGATAAGTTTTTTTGTTGTTTCCGTGTTATCCAGTATGGACAAAGATTTAACCTCACTTTAACATTTATTATTAATCAATCATAGCCATTACGTGATATCATAATCAAAGGGTTAAGATGTAGAGTAACTTAACAAACTTACTCTTGGAGTCAAAATATCCCTCCTCTCTATGTATTTAACAAATTAAAACATAAAAAATTAACGTTTTTTATATAAAAATTATCAATTGTTTTCATTTTTAAATCCTTATCAAGTGTCCTTAAGACACTTTAACAAGTATGATAAAGATATTTATCAACGAAACCCTTTAATATAAATCAATTTTTCAGAATCAATTCATTCCTAATCAATTTTGGTCTCCACAAAGCCAAAACATACCCATATAAATTATTGGCACATGTAGAGGGTTATAAACATTGAAATGTGCGTTTGAATGAGTGCAAGTGCACAAGCTCAGAGTTGACTTGTACCACCTTTTTTTTCCTTCTCAAAATCTCAATTTGGTTCTCGTTGACTTTCATTCATTGAATTTGTATTGGTGGATACATTTTCTATTCTAAAAACTTTTGAAGGGGGTGGACCCATTGAGTTTGGCTATTCTCCATTGCAATCCATAATTCCCATTTAAATTAAGTGTGTTTAGACTAACAATGAGATGGGCAAATTTGCGATCACTATAATTTTGATAAGAGCATTACTTTTCCCACCTTGTAGAATTCTCACGCGCCCTATTTTTTTTCTCCAAAAATACCTCTAGTTCACAATATGTAATTCGAACTTCTTTCGAAAAATGATTTCCGAACAAATTCGTGGATTTTGGCACTCATACCAGCCTGATGGATGTTGATGCCAATGTGTAATGGATGGATTCAGATTCCATAATTCGGACATTTTTTATACTTTTCGGATAATGTAATGCGAAATGTGTCAATCACCCCGTAAAAAGTCAACAAAATGGGGTGAGAAATGATGTTTCCGGATTACATAATCCGGAAAGTATAAAAAATGCCCGGATTATGGAATCCGAACTGCATCAGAACAGAGGCAAAAGCCATCTGTTTTGGTTGAACCTCTGTTTTAGAGCAACGACATTAAACTGCTTATGATTTCGACTAGTTTTTCAAACAGAAAAATCAATTTATAACATTAATCAAACAACAACACAACATAATTATCCAAACATTGAATTACTCAAACATAATTATCCAAATTTTACAAAACATAATTATCCAAAATATTCAAACATTAATGTTAAATAAAATACAATCAGCCCCTTATAACTACACTCGTACCACCACCACCACCTCTACCACCACCTCTGCCACCACCTCTGCCACCTCTGGCATCCCTGCCACCCTCAGTAGCTCCCCGACGACGGTAAACCTTTCCATCATGCACCTCTTTCAATACCTCCTCCAAATGTTGTGATTCCTCAGACCCTCGCGACACCACACCACTAGACATCACAACATAGACATGGTCTCTGATGCAGCTCAACCTTCCGCTAAGCTGTAAGTACCCATGCTCTCCATCCTCCTCAGCAGCACGCGCATCAATGACCTCACGCTCCGGTGGCCTCGGCACCAGTACCGGCATGTCAGGAAGAATCATGTGTGGATGAGAATGGTGATAAAACCACTCGATGTATCCCTCTACTGCCTCCACACCATGAACTGCATGATGCCCCAACTGCTCAGGTGTCAGCGCATGATCAAGAGCATGCTGAAAGCGGTTTGTGATCTCTGCCAAATTAATGATAGGAGGTGCGCTCTCAGCGGGATGTCTTGGGATGGTCAGAACCCTCTCAAATTGACGAAGCACCCGCTCCGGCAGATATCTCACCATGCGGGAACCGAATCTGAGCCATCAAGAGTAAAGGCTGACCCGCTCAAACGGACATGCCTGACGATGATCTCTATACGAGTGCATCACAACGCCACTCAGATCCAGCCTATCCAGATGGTTTATGTAGTTTTCGGGTGTGCCTAAACCAGTCTGTGGTACAAAAAGCATCGCTTGTGGATCCCGATCCTCCGGATAGGACGCCCATACATACTTGCTTCATATACCTTGGAAGTGATGATACACCCAAGCCTGCAACAATGACAACCACATATAAATATACAAACAATAAACACTTACATTTAAAAAAACAAAACATAATTTTTGATTTATATCTTTGTCGCGTCATTTGTCGGACGGTCAAAGGCCATTTGATTGGCGTTTGACCCACTTTTGATTTCACGACTGAACATTTAATTCTTTTCAAAAGAAAGTGGAAAAAGGTTCAAATACCACATTTTTTAGGGACTAATGGTTCTGGGGTTGGTTATATTTAGGGAAGGTGTTAAGCACCCTAAATATTCGTAGTACTCTACGAGAACCTCTTGATTTTATTTAACTTTTGTGCTATAAACTTGCTTGCTTAAAAAAAATGGAATTTGGAATAATAAAAGAAAAGAAAGACCTAATTTATCCACATTTTTATTGATTTGGAAGGACGCACGTCCTTTGCCTACGTACCCGTGAAGGATCAAAACCTCGTGGTTCGGGGTAGAAATTGACGTTTGATTTGTTTTTGTGTTTTTTAATAGTTTTTGAAAAAGTTTTTAAAATGAAAAGCGAAATGGCAAAGTGGAATTTGTTGGTATTTTTTTATATTGAAAGAAAGATGACTCAAAGTAGAATTAAATTGATTGATGATTTGATTAAGAAAGAAAAGAAAATGAACGATCACTTGATTTAAGATCAATGTTTGTTTATGAAAATATTTTTGTGATTTTTGATTATTTGAATGTTTTTGTTATTTTGAATAATGATATGAATATTATATAAGCAGAATGAGAAAAATAATGTTAAGCTGAAATATGAGGTTATTTTAACACGGACCAGAATACTTTGGAGAACGATTATATAAGCAGAAATATAATATTAACAGTTAATTTAGGACCAGAGCACTCTGGATTAATTTAATTAACAAGGACCAGATTGTTCTGGAGAATAATATAACAGTTAATTTAGGATCAGAGTACTCTGGATTGAGGTGTGTATTTAATGACAAAATTTAAATATGCGTACGATAATAGTGGACAATAGAATGTAATGCAAAAATAAAATAAATATGCATGAGAAATAAAAATAAAATGCTAGAAAAGACTAAAAATGCATGAAAGAAAATGAAAATAGAAAGCAGGGGGGTGTAAGCAGTTAATATGGGGTGCAGGAATTAAAAAGAGCAGCTTGGGCCCTCAAAAGAGTAGGGGGCGCAGATGGACTTGAAGGATGAGGAGCTGGGCCATTGATTTAATCAACGGCCCTGATCAGATCAAGGTTAAAGCGCTGCAGGCCGTCAGATGTAATCTGAAGGCCAAAAATTGAGGGTCCGTGCTAATCTCATGGGCATGCGCGCGTGAGAACAGGGAGGGATATAAAACCCTTATCCCTTCGCGTTTTCATTAACTTCCAATTCCCATTCTCTCTCTTCACTCATTCTTTCCCTCTGTTCTCTCACTTCTCCTCTATTCCTTTCCCTCTTCTTCTCGCCGGTGCAGCAAGGTGGTGGTGGGGGGGGGGGGGGGGGGTTTCCGACGCGGTGGCCGGCCACCCAAGGTGGCGGCGCCCGCCGCTGGAAACCCCTTTTTCTATTTTTTTCGGTTTCTCTCTACTTCTTCTTCCCTACTTCTTCTTCTAGTTTTTTTTTTTTTTACAATAAAGGAAACAAAAAAAAACTATTTTTAAATCTAGATTTAACAAAGAAATGGAAGAATATACCCTTTGATTTTTGACTCGGTTTTTGTGACCGGGTTATGGGTTGTCACGGTTGTTCTAAAAAAGGTGTTGTTGGTGGATTTGCGATGGGTTTGGATTGTTGTGAGGGTTTTGGAATATTGTTTGTGATGATATATGGTAGGATGGGATGTTAATGTGTTGATGGTTGGTTTGAGAGGTTCTGGTGTTTGGAATTGTTTGATTGAAAAAAAGTTGTGTTGGGGTTTGTATGAATCGGTTGTGTTGATGTTATGGCTGTGCTAGTGTGTGTTGAAGATTTTGCTCTCTGTTTGTGTGTTGGCTATGATGAATTGGCCGATTGTGTTCTTGTGTGTTTTTGATGAATTTTTGCTCTCTTTGCAGGTTTATGCGTCTGTGTCCTTGGCCTCTTTCGGTGTCCATTTTTTGTTCCTCCTTTCTCTCATATTTATAGGCTTTAAAGATGCATTCAAATTACCATTGGACAATGTCATGATCTGATTTTTTGGGTAAAAGGTTGCAAGGGAGAAAAATTTATCCAGGGGAAGGTGTTTGTGCTTGAGCCTGCAAGCTCTAAACAGCTGCTATTGTTGTGTGGTTGAGCTGTGAATAGCTGTGTTAATTTGGATATTTATCGGACAAAGCATTTGGACTTTTGATATAAAAATAAATAATAATAATAATAATAATAATAATAATAATAATAATAATAATAATAATAATAATTAATAAAATAACTAAAAGTAATTAACCTAAAATTTAAAATTAATTAACTACAAAAAAATATAAAACCTAAAAGTAATAATAAATAAATATTGAGAGAAGTGGGCCCGACTCGGAACCAAATATGAGGTATTTTAAAATACCTCTCTGTCGAATTTTTCAACTGAAAAGTCAAAAAATGATCAGGGTCAAAAGACACGTGTCGGTGTATGAATGTAGGATCCTTAGGTCAAAAATTGGGGTATGATTGATGCCCCTATTTAAGTTTCTTCGTCCGGAGACTTGAAGATGGAATCTTTGATTCGATCGGACCGAAGAGACTTCAATACAAAGTACACCAATTTTGAACCTAAGATGCTATGAATGCTCGTGAAATGCTTGTATGAATGCTTGTGAATGTAGGACGACAAATATGATTTGACTGGAATGAAAAACAAAAAACGGATACCCGATTTCTTTGAAGAAATGGATCCGACTCCATCTTCAAGTCTCCGGATGAAGAAACTTAAATACAGATTACAACATTTTTGACCTAAGATGCGATGAAATGCTCATGATGCGATTATGAATGCATGACAACAAAGATAATTTGACTGAGACGAGAAACAACAACGGGATGCCCAAATTCGTTGAAGAAAGGGATCCGACCCCGTCTGGGGAATGTAGTTTTACTGGGGAAGGAGATTGTATACTATGCTAGTTTTAATGGGGACAAAATTTAATTAGTGACACCTACTTGAACAGCTAAGCTGGGGATGACATTTTTGACATTCCGTAATCCGATAAACCGGAGAATGACACATTTGATATTCCGTAATCTGACAAAGCGGGAAATGACACATTTGATATTCCGTAATCCGATAAACCGGGGAATTGAGACTTTGATGTTTCGTAATCCGACAAACCGGGGAAAAAAGTTTTGATATTCCGTAATCCGATAAACCGGGGAAAAAAGTTTTGATATTCTGTAATCCGATAAACCAGGGAATGAGACTTTGATATTCCGTAATCTGACAAACCGGGGAAAAAGTTTTGATATTCTGTAATCCGCTAAACCGGGAAATGAGTTTTGATATTCCGTAATCCGACACACCGGGGAAAAAGTTTTAATATTCCGTAATCCGATAAACCGGAGAATGAGACTTTGATATTCCGTAATCCAACAAACCGGAGAAAAAGTTTTGATATTCCGTAAACCGATAAACCGGGGAATGAGTTTTGATATTCCGTAATCCGACAAACCGGGGAAAAAGTTTTGATATTCCGTAATCCGATAAACCGGGGAATGAGACTTTGATATTCCGTAATCCGACAAACCGGGGAAAAAGTTTTGATATTCCGTAATCCAATAAACTGGGGAATGGGTTTTGATATTAATTGTCAACTATTACAGAACTTACCGTTTGACATTGTGATAAATGAGGACTAGACTTGTATGAATGATGTGGTGGATATGCTGCGTATGAATGAAAGTAATAATGTATGAATGCATGAATGAATGTATGAGTGTATGGACGTAACTTGTGTGACCGTATAAAACTGTATAGGACAGGTGACTCGATGAAACGATACAAGACAGGTAAGATGAAAGGCGGACTGACATCGCAGTACAAAAACTCGACAAACTTCCTTGGAAATTACATTATTGTGAACAAATTGAAGCACAGACGGGGTAAAGCCCGACACAAGGTAGCAACTGGTGTCTCCTGGGGATAAAGCCCTTTGTTGACCAAAAGTCTGGAAGAAGTCGCCATTTGTAAACCAGCGCAGAGTGTCATTTTTTTCTTGAAAAATCCCTAACTTTTGCCTGGATCGCCCTTTCAGATTTTCAGTCCACCGGGGCGCTCTGTATTGTCTAAGCAGCCTTTTCAGGTTTTCGGCTTAGCGAGCTTTTTTTGTATTTTTTTTTTATTTTTAGATTGTTATAGCATCTTGCTCAAGGAAGAAGTTCTTTCCATAGTGCTTAGCCATGTTTCTCTTCCGCAGTGTAACTGTTCTCGAGGCGGGTGCTGATGTACGCTTCACCTACTCACGAGTTCAAAGAGAGTGTGTTTATTGTTCACACTTTTCAAAAGATGTAAAAAAAAAGTTTTGTATTTTTTTAGAAAATTTTGCTTCAAGTATTGTCATCAAAAATAGAAGAAATTTTGCAAATAGAATAAATGAGAGTTCCAAATAAATGGGTACCAATGGCATGGTGGCCTGCCAATGGCATGGTTCCACGGATTTTTGATTTTTTTTTTTTGAAAAATGGTAAATATAATGGGAAGGGTACATTGAACACAATAACCGTTATACTTCCTGACAACTTTGAATGCCCATGTTCTGAGTCTTTGATCTGCAGATGCCTCGTATTTGAGGTCTTTTGATAGCTGGATGCCCCAAGTGGATTGTGCTGATCGGATGCAGTTACTTTGTCTTTTGATCCTTAACTTTTGCATAGATCGCCTTTTTAGGTTTTCAATCTATTATGATAGTCATTTTTGTTCATGTCTCTAATTTTTGTCTGTCGGGTTTTCAGTCCACCGAGACGCTCATTTTTGCCTAAGCCGCCTTTTCAGGTTTGCGACTTACCGAGCTTTTATTTTTGACAAAGTATTTCTTGACTGCATCGGCATTCACGGGACGTGCAAGTTTGTCACCATCCATAGTTGCGAGAGTCATTGCACACATGCCTTCCAAGTTAGGCATCCACTTGCCCCTGGAGTCGGGTTGGAAAGTAGTACACAATTCCCTTCTTGAAATTCATGGGGACGAACCTTTTTGTTAGAAGCTTGTTTCAAACCTCTTTTGATATATTTGTACAAGGTCGTCATGCGTTTAAATTCGATCAAGCTTGGACTTTAGCAGAACACCTATTGTCGGGACTTCGACCTTCACGTGAGGCACGACCTGCATGTTGTATACTGAGGGAAGGATGGGGGTTGCCCCTGTTGAAATGTGTAATGAAGCACGATACCCATGCGAGGCAACGGTAACATCTCATACCAGTCTTTGTAAATGACTGCCGTCTTCTGGACAATCTTCTTGATTTTTGTTTGCAGCTTTGACGGCGAAGATGCCCCAGTATGCGAGAGACCTTGTCGGGAATCTCTTCATTCTCCTTCTTCACTTTTGGACACAGGGAAATCAAAGTCGAGAGAGAATACATGGTTAATGTGTTCAACGGGTTTATTAATGCATGATTTGATTATTGATTTTGACAAGTAAGTATAAGTTATGATTATGCAGATATTTAAGAATGATTATATTTTTTGGGTTTTTTTGTATTACCATTTTTCCAGAAAAAAGCAAAAAAATAAAAAACAAAGTTGGGATCACAATGACCTTTTTATTAATGACGACAATACTTAAAGCAAAAAGCACTACACAAGTTCACTTCCGTCTAGGGCAGAACGAAAGGATTCCTTTTGAAAAAACGAAAACCAACAAACAAACATTAATTGAACGAAAAGCAGCGGAAGGAACGTCAACATCGACCCAATTACGGCTAAACACTCCATGTTACACAATGCTAGGTACCGGGATTCGGTGTCAGATTAACTTTGCATATTTGGATTCAAGTCTGTGAAGGACAGGATCTTGGCTTTGACTAAGTCTTGAACTGCATTCCTCAAAGCATAACATCGCTCAACATCGTGTCCTGGTGCCCCTTGATGGAAGACACATGATAGGTCGGCTCTAAAACCTGCTGGCAATTTTCCTGGCATCGGAGGAGACGGCCTGGTCTGGACATAATTCCCTTTGAGCAAAGATGGGAGCAACTCAGCATATTTCATGGGAATCGGATCAAATCGTGTCCTTGGAGCCTATTGTCGAGGCTGTTACTGCTGATACGGTTGATGAGGCTGATCAAGCGGTTGTTGAATGGCATTGGTAGCGGGTGTGATGGTCGCAACATGTTGATAGATCGGATAGTGTTGCTGAGCTCTTCCGCTGGTCACCATACAAACCTCTTGCTCCTTTTTTGGAAAGTTGTTATCATACTTCTTCGCACTACTAATAGATGCACCGTCTTTCACTATTCGTCCTTCTCGGACACCTTCCTCTACACTTACACCCATGCCGACCATCTCCGCGAAACTCCTGGATGCGCTCCCTACCATTTTTTCGTAGTAGAATGGACTGAGAGTTCTCAAAAAAAGCTTGGTCATCTCATTCTCTTCCACACGTGAGCTGACCTAGGCAGCAATATTTCTCCACCGATGGGCATACTCTTTAAATGTTTCTTTGTCCCCTTGAGTTTCAACCTGAAGGTCACCCCGGTCAGGAGCCATGTCTACATTGTAGTTATATTGGTGCATAAAGGCATCACACAAATCCTGGAAATTTCGGATGCTTGTTTTGTCCAAATTCATGTACCACTTCGAAGCGGGGTTAGCCAAGCTTTCTTGAAAAAAGTAGATGAGGACCTTATCATTTTTAGCATATGGAGACATTTTCCTCACATACATTGTCAGGTGGTCTTCAGGGCATGAGCTTCCTTTATATTTTTCAAAATCTGGGACTTTGAATTTATGGGGTATCTGGACGTCTGGTACCAAGCAGAGGTCGTAAGCAGACTTCCCAAACACTTCTTTTCCCCGCAAAGCTCTCATCTCCCGTTGCATCTCTTCATACTTTTCTTGTAAATCGTCAACCCTGTCATGGGCCCCCACACTCCCGGAATGGAAGATGGGTTCCTCTTCTTGCGGTATAGTATGAATAGCAGGTGCTGAGTAAGTCACAACAGTTGGAGGAAACATCGTAACTTGCTGAGGAATAGGAGTTGTATGTTGAAAAGTAGGCATTTGTGCTTCACATGCAATAGGACTGAGTATCTCGCCAGTAATCAGAGGAGGAAACCATGGCGTGGAACGTTGTGGAGCAGAGTATGTCGGAGTTTCGGCACATACCGTCCAATCCGAGATAAAAGAGGTAGTAGCTTCGGCTTGGACTCTGATAGGAGGAGGAGGTGGTGGAGTCTGTGCAACTGCCAACAACTTTACTAGGTTGGTTAATTCTTCCATCTTCGTTTTCATGTCGGCCAACTCATCCAATTTGGTGTTCATGGCTGTTACCTCTTCATGAAGTGCCAAATTATCTTGCTCGATACGTTCCATTTTCTTCTTAAAGTTTACTTGAGTGCCGTACGAAATAGTTGACCGGTAGCGAGTGCGTTGGGCCACAGTTGAGATGGCTTAACCCTTTTTATGGAGAAGAAGATTCAGTGAGACTTGAGTTTGGAATTTTATGAAATGCAAGATGATGCATGATATGTTTATGCAAAAAAAATGTACAATTTTGGTTTTGTTATCGAAGGAGTTGTCAAGGTGAATTGTAAACATCACAGCCGAACATGATTTCATTTGAAAATTTGTAAAGATATTGCAATCGGTTCTATTTTCAAAAGGTAAGAACAAAACCAAGGAAGAAGTTCTTAACAAAAGCAAAAGCTTAGTTAAGATTTTAAAAGTTTGTATTTCTTGGTGTTCCTCTTTACAAGTTGGAATATCTCTGATGTTTACAAAACTTATCTAAATCCTTCGATGTTTTTTTTAATGGATGAACAAAAGATTTGTGGATGAATGCATGTATGCATGATTTATGCAAGGACAACATGGTGGGGTTAAAGTTCCACAAAGTTGGAGCTGAGGGATAACAACGTCATCTGGTAAGGACTATGGTTTCATTTGCACATGTAACAAGGGTTCTACCAAGTTCCCAAAGTCTACAACCACTTCCAAATATCATCGGGTTACAAGATTACTCTTGATCCAATAAGATTCGTAGGAAAGTCTCGCTTGGGTGTAGTATCGCGTATCGACCAATTCAAGATTACTCTTGATCAGCCACCGCACTACGTCCTAAAAGTCCAAGAGGGGTTAAAGGTAACTAAAGGTTCTCAACTTTTAACGGTCACTTGAAAATAACATGCCAAACACGAATACTCATGCCAACATAGTTTGTTTCCAAGATCCCTGAGTTGATTGTGGTTATCACATGTGCCACAACCAAAATTCACTCTTGGCAAGGCACTATGATTATACCACCGTCCTATCCTATTGTTTCCCTCAAGTCTGGGTAATGGACTTATCTCACCACTCACGTTAGAAAGAAGAAAGAAAGAAGAAAGAACATATATACACGTATTTCCATCTTTTATTTTTGATTTTATTTTTAAGCAAGTTATAACACAGAATTTAAACAAAGCCAAGTTAGGCTCAATCCTCTTACTTTTAATTCCCCAGTGAAGTCGCCATTTCTGTCGCGTCATTTTTCAGACGGTCAAAAGGCCATTTGATTGGCGTTTGACCCACTTTTGATTTCACGACTGAACATTTAATTCTTTTCAAAAGAAAGTGGAAAAAGGTTCAAATACCACATATTTTAGGGATTAAGGGTCCGGGGGTTGGTTATATTTAGGGAAGGTGTTAAGCACCCTAAATATTCGTAGTACTCTACGATAACCTCTTGATTTTATTTAACTTTTGTGCTATAAACTTGCTTGCTTAAAAAAAATGGAATTTGCAATGATAAAAGAAAAGAAAGACCTAATTTATCTACATTTTTATTGATTTGGAAGGACGCACGTCCTTTGCCTACGTACCCGTGAAGGATCAAAACCTCGTAGTTCGGGGTAGAAATTGACGTTTGATTTGTTTTTGTGTTTTTTAATAGTTTTTGAAAAAGGTTTTAAAATGAAAAGCCAAATGGCAAAGTGAAATTTGTTTGTATTTTTTTTATATTGAAAGAAAGATGACTCAAAGTAGAATTAAATTGATTGATGATTTGATTAAGAAAGAAAAGAAAATGAACGATCACTTGATTTAAGATCAAGGTTTGTCTATGAAAATATTTTTGTGATTTTTGATTATTTGAATGTTTTTGTTATTTTGAATAATGATATGAAAATTATATAAGTAGAATGAGAAAAATAATGTTAAGCTGAAATATGAGGTTATTTTAACACGGACCAGAATACTCTGGAGAACGATTATATAAGCAGAAATATAATATTAACAATTAATTTAGGACCAGAGCACTCTGGATTAATTTAATTAACAAGTACCAGATTGTTCTGGAGAATAATATAATATTAATAGTTAATTTAGGCCTAAAGTACTCTGGATTGAGGTGTGTATTTAATGACAAAATTTAAATATGCGTACGATAATAGTGGACAATAGAATGTAATGCAAAAATAAAATAAAAATGCATGAGAAATAAAATAAAATGCTAGAAAAGACTAAAAATGCATGAAAGAAAATGAAAATAGAAAGCAGGGGGGGTGTAAGCAGTTAATATGGGGGTGCAGGAATTAAAAAGAACAGCTTGGGCCCTCAAAAGAGTAGGGGGCGCAGATGGACTTGAAGGATGAGGAGCTGGGCCATTGATTTAATCAACGGCCCTGATCAGATCAAGGTTAAAGCGCTGCAGGCCGTCAGATGTAATCTGAAGGCCAAAGATTGAGGGTCCGTGCTAATCTCATGGGCATGCGCGCGTGAGAACAGGGAGGGATATAAAACCCTTGTCCCTTCCCGTTTTCATTCACTTCCAATTCCCATTCTCTCTCTTCACCCATTCTTTCCCTCAGTTCTCTCACTTCTCCTCTATTCCTTTCCCTCTTCTTCTCACCGGTGCAGCAAGGTGGTGGGGGCGAGGGGGTTTCCGACGCGGTGGCTGGCCACCCTAGGTGGCGGCGCCGCCGCTGGAAACCCCTTTTTTTTTCTATTTTTTTTTCGGTTTCTCTCTACTTCTTCTTCTGTTTTTTTTTACAATAAAGGAAAGAAAAAAACTATTTTTAACCGTAGATTTTAAAAAGAAATGGAAGAATATACCCTTTGATTTTTGACTCGGTTTTTGTGATCGGGTTATGGGTTGTCACGGTTGTTCTAAAAAAGGTGTTGTTGGTGGATTTGCGATGGGTTTGGATTGTTGTGAGGGTTTTGGAATATTGTTTGTGATGATATATTGTAGGATGGGATGTTAATGTGTTGATGGTGGTTTTGTGAGGTTCTGGTGTTTGGAATTGTTTGATTGAAAAAAAGTTGTGTTAGGGTTTGTATGAATCGGTTGTGTTGATGTTATGGCTGTGCTAGTGTGTGTTGAAGATTTTGCTCTCTGTTTGTGTGTTGGCTATGATGAATTGGCCGATTGTGTTCTTGTGTGTTTTTGATGAATTTTTGCTCTCTTTGCAAGTTTATGCGTCTGTGTCCTTGGCCTCTTTCGGTGTCCATTTTTTGTAGCTCCTTTCTCTCATATTTATAGGCTTCAAGGATGCATTCAAATTACCATTGGACAATGTCATGATCTGATTTTTTGGGTAAAAGGTTGCAAGGGAGAAAATTTTATCCAGGGGAGGGTGTTTGTGCTTGAGCCTGCAAGGTGTAAACAACTGCTATTGTTGTGTGGTTGAGCTGTGAATAGCTGTGTTAATTTGGATATTTATCGGACAAAGCATTTGGACTTTTGATATAAAAATAAATAATAATAATAATAATAATAATAATAATAATAATAATAATAATAATAATAATAATAATAATAATAATAATAATAATAATAATAATAATAATAATAAATAATAAAATAACTAAAAGTAATTAACCTAAAATTTAAAATTAATTAACTACAAAAAAATATAAAAACTAAAAGTAATAATGAATAAAAATTGAGAGAAGAGGGCCCGACTCAGAACCAAATATGAGGTATTTTATAATACCTCTCTGTCGAATTTTTCAATTGAAAAGTCAAAAAATGATCAGGGTCAAAAGACACGTGTCGGTGTATGAATGTAGGGTCCATAGGTCAAAAATTGGGGTATGATTGATGCCCCTATTTAAGTTTCTTCGTCCGGAATCCGACAAACCGGGGAAAAAGTTTTGATATTCGGTAATCCGATAAACCGGGGAATGAGTTTTGATATTTCGTAATCCGACACACCGGGGAAAAAGTTTTGATATTCCATAATCCGATAAACCGGGGAATGAGACTTTGATATTCCGTAATCCGACAAACTGGGGAAAAAGTTTTGATATTCCGTAATCCGATAAACCGGTGAATGAGTTTTGATATTCTGTAATCCGACAAACCGGGGAAAAAGTTTTGATATTCCGTAATCCGATAAACCGGGGAATGAGTTTTGATATTGATTGTCAACTATTACAAAACTTACCGTTTGACATTGTGAGAAATGAGGACTAGACTTGTATGAATGATGTGGTGGATATGCTGCGTATGAATGAAAGTAATAATGTATGAATGCATGAATGAATGTATGAGTGTATGGACGTAACTTGTGTGACCGTATAAAACTGTATAGGACAGGTGACTCGATGAAACGATACAAGACAGGTAAGATGAGAGGCGGACTGACATCGCAGTACAAACACTCGACAAACTTCCTTGGAAATGGCATTATTGTGAACAAATTGAAGCACAGACGGGGTAAAGCCCGACACAATGTAGCAACTGGTGTCTCCTGGGGATAAACCAGCGCAGAGTGTCCTTCCACTGGTATGCCTTAACAGTCATTTTTTTTTTTGAAAAATCCCTAACTTTTCCCTGGATCGCCCTTTCTGGTTTTCAGTCCACCGGGAGTATATTTTTTTTGTGCCCCTAATTTTTGCCTGGACCGCCCTTTCGGGTTTTCAGTCCACCGAGGCGCTCTCTATTGTCTAAGCAGCCTTTTCAGGTTTTCGGCTTAGCGAGCTTTTTTTCTATTTTTTATTTATTTTTAGATTGTTATAGCATCTTGCTCAAGGCAGAAGTTCTTTCCATAGTGCTTAGCCATGTTTCTCTTCCGCAGTGTAACTGTTCTCGAGGCGGGTGCTGATGTACGCTTCACCTACTGATGAGTTCAAAGAGAGTGTGTTTATTGTTCACACTTTTCAAAAGATGTAAAAAAAAAAGTTTTGTATTTTTTTAGAAAATTTTGCTTCAAGTATTGTCATAAAAAATAGAAGAAATTTTGCAAATAGAATAAATGAGAGTTCCAAATAAATGGGTACATGCTCAATTTTTAATGAATTGAATGGTGGCCTGCCAATGACATGGTTCCACGGATTTTTGATTTTTTTTTTTTTTGAAAAATGGTAAATATAATGGGAAGGGTATATTGAACACAATAACCGTTATACTTCCTGACAACTTTGAATGCCCCTGTTCTGAGTCTTTGATCTGCAGATGCCTCGAATTTGAGGTCTTTTGATAGCTGGATGCCCCAAGTGGATTGTGCTAACCGGATGCAATTACTTTGTCTTTTGATCCTTAACTTTTGCATAGGTCGCCTTTTTAGGTTTTCAATCTATCATGATAATCATTTTTGTTCATGTCTCTAATTTTTGCCTGGACCGCCCTTTCGGGTTTTCAGTCCACCGAGACGCTCATTTTTGCCTAAGCCGCCTTTTCAGGTTTGCGACTTACCGAGCTTTTATTTTTGACAAAGTATTTCTTGACTGCATCGTCATTCACGGGACGTGCGAGTTTGTCACCATCCATAGTTGCGAGAGTCATTGCACACAAGCCTTCAAAGTTAGGCATCCACTTGCCCCTGGAGTCTGGTTGGAAAGTAGGACACAGTTCCCTTCTTGAAATTCATAGGGACGAACCTTTTTGTTAGAAGCTTGTTTCAAACCTCTTTTGATATATTTGTACAAGGTCGTCATGCGTTTAAATTCGATCAAGCTTGGACTTTAGCAAAACTCCTATTGCCGGGACTTCGACCTTCACGGGAGGCACAACCTCCATGTTGTATACAGAGGGAAGGAGGGGGGGTTGCCCCTGTTGAAATGTGTAATGAAGCACGATACCCATGCGAGGCAACGGTAACATCTCATACCAGTCTTTGTCAATGACTGCCATCTTCTGGACAATCTTCTTGATTTTTGTTTGCAGCTTTGACGGCGAAGATGCCCCAGTATGCGAGAGACCTTGTCGGGAATCTCTTCATTCTCCTTCTTCACTTTTGGACACAGGGAAATCAAAGTCGAGAGAGAATACACGGTTAATGTGTTCAACGGGTTTATTAATGCATGATTTGATTATTGATTTTGACAAGTAAGTATAAGTTATGATTATGCAGATATTTAAGAATGATTATATTTTTTGGGTTTTTTTGTATTACCATTTTTCCAGAAAAAAGCAAAAAAATAAAAAACAAAGTCGGGATCACAATGACCTTTTTATTAATGACGACAATACTTAAAGCAAAAATCCCTACACAAGTTCACTTCCGTCTAGGGCAGAACGAAAGGATTCTTTTTGAAAAACGAAAACCAACAAACAAACATTAATTGAACGAAAAGCAGCGGAAGGAACGTCAACATCGACCCAATTACGGCTAACCACTCCATGTTACACAATGCTAGGTACCGGGATTCGGTATCAGATTAACTTTGCACATTTGGATTCAAGTCTGTGAAGGACAGGATCTTGGCTTTGACTAAGTCTTGAACTGCATTCCTCAAAGCATAACATCGCTCAACATCGTGTCCTGGTGCCCCTTGATGGAAGACACATGATAGGTCGGCTCTAAAACCTGCTGGCAATTTTCCTGGCATCGGAGGAGACGGCCTGGTCTGGACAGAATTCCCTTTGAGCAAAGATAGGAGCACCACAACATACTTCATGGGAATCAGATCAAATCGAGTCCTTGGAGCCTATTGCCGAGGCTGTTGCTACTGATACGGTTGATGAGGCTGATCAAGCGGTTGTTGAATGGCATTGGTAGCGGGTGTGATGGCCGCAACATGTTGATAGGCCGGATAGTGTTGCTGAGCTCTTCCGCTGGTCACCATACAAACCTCTTGCTCCTTTTTTGGAAAGTTGTTATCATACTTCTTCGCACTACTAATAGATGCACCGTCTTTCACTATTCGTCCTTCTCGGACACCTTCCTCTACACTTACACCCACGCCGACCATATCCGCGAAACTCCTGGACGCGCTCCCTACCATTTTTTCGTAGTAGAATGGACTAAGAGTTCTCAAAAATAGCTTGATCATCTCTTTCTCTTCCACACGTGGGCTGACCTGGGCAGCAATATTTCTCCACCGATGGGCATACTCTTTAAATGTTTCTTTGTCCCCTTGAGTTTCAACCTGAAGGTCACCCCGGTCAGGAGCCATGTCTACATTGTAGTTATATTGCTGCACAAAGGCATCACACAAATCCTGGAAATTTCGGATGCTTGTTTTGTCCAAATTCATGTACCACTTCGAAGCGGGGTTAGCCAAGCTTTCTTGAAAAAAGTAGATGAGGACCTTATCATCTTTAGCATATGCAGACATTTTCCTCACATACATTGTCAGGTGGTCTTCAGGGCATGAGCTTCCATTATATTTTTCAAAATCTGGGACTTTGAATTTATGGGGTATCTGGACGTCTGGTACCAAGCAGAGGTCGTAAGCAGACTTCCCAAAAACTTCTTTTCCCCGCAGAGCTCTCATCTCCCGTTGCATCTCTTCATACTTTTCTTGTAAATCGTCAACCCTGTCATGGGCCCCCACATTCCCGGAATGGAAGATGGGTTCCTCTTCTTGCGGTATAGTATGAACAACAGGTGCTGAGTAAGTCACAACAATTGGAGGAAACATCATAACTTGCTGAGGAATAGGAGTTGTATGTTGAAAAGTAGGCATTTGTACTTCACAGGCAATAGGACGGAGTATCTCGCCAGCAGTCAGAGGAGGAAACCATGGCGTGGAACGTTGTGGAGCAGAGTATGTCGGAGTTTCGGCACATACCGTCCAATCCGAGATAACAGAGGTAGTAGCTTCGACTTGGACTCTGATAGGAGGAGGAGGTGGTGGAGTCTGTGCAACTGCCAACAACTTTACTAGGTTGGTTAATTCTTCCATCTTCGTTTTCATGTCGGCCAACTCATCCAATTTGGTGTTCATGGCTGTTACCTCTTCATGAAGGCCCAAATTATCTTGCTCGATATGTTCCATTTTCTTCTTAAAGTTTGCTCGAGTGCCGTACGAAATAGTTGACCGGTAGCGAGTGCGTCGGGCCACAGTTGAGATGGCTTAACCCTTTTTATGGAGAAGAAGATTCAGTGAGACTTGAGTTTGGAATTTTATGAAATGCAAGATGATGCATGATATGTTTATGCAAAAAAATGTACAATTTTGGTTTTGTTATCGAAGGATTTGTCAAGGTGAATTGTAAACATCGCAGCCGAACATGATTTCATTTGAAAATTTGTAAATATATTGCAATCGGTTCTATTTTCAAAAGGTAAGAACGAAACCAAGGAAGAAGTTCTTAACAAAAGCAAAAGCTTAGTTAAGATTTTAAAAGTTTGTATTTCTTGGTGTTCCTCTTTACAAGTTGGAATATCTCTGATGTTTACAAAACTTATCTAAATTCTTCGATGTATTTTTTTAATGGATGAACAAAAGATTTGTGGATGAATGCATGTATGCATGATTTATGCAAGGACAACATGGTGGGGTTAAAGTTCCACAAAGTTGGAGCTGAGGGATAACAACGTCATCTGGTAAGGACTATGGTTTCATTTGCACATGTAACAAGGGTTCTACCAAGTTCCCAAAGTCTACAACCACTTCCAAATATCATCGGGTTACAAGATTACTCTTGATCCAATAAGATTCGTAGGAAAGTCTCATTTGAGTTTAGTATCGCGTATCGACCAATTCAAGATTACTCTTGATCAGCCACCGCACTACATCCTAAAAGGCCAAGAGGGGTTAAAGGTAACTAAAGGTTCTCAACTTTTAGCGGTCACTTGAAAATAACATGTCAAACACGAATACTCATGCCAACATAGTATGTTTCCAAGATCCCTGAGTTGAGTGGGGTTATCACATGTGCCACAACCAAAATTCACTCTTGGCAAGGTACTATGATTATACCACCGTCCTATCCTATTGTTTCTCTCAAGTCTGGGTAATGGACTTATCTCACCACTCACGTTAGAAAGAAGAAAGAAAGAAGAAAGAACATATATACACGTATTTCCATCTTTTATTTTTGATTTTATTTTTAAGCAAGTTATAACACAGAATTTAAACAAAGCCAAGTTAGGCTCAATCCTCTTACTTTTAATTCCTCAGTGTGTAACAGCCCAGGTGGGTCCCGCACCTATTAGTGGGGCCGTCCCACTACCCCGGCACTGTCACTCACAAGCTTAATCACTACCCCCCTCCTCTAGTAGTGTTTTTGCCTCCCGTGGGAATCGAACATAGTACCTGGGGATAAGTACTACTTCAATGCATTCCCACTACCAATTGAGCTAGTAGCTCAATTGGTAGTGGGAATGCATTGAAGTAGTACTTATCCCCAGGTACTATGTTCGATTCCCACGGGAGGCAAAAACACTACTAGAGGAGGGGGGTAGTGATTAAGCTTGTGAGTGACAGTGCCGGGGTAGTGGGACGGCCCCACTAATAGGTGCGGGACCCACCTGGGCTGTTACACAGTGAAGTCGCCATTTCTGCCGCGTCATTTTTCAGACGGTCAAAAGGCCATTTGATTGGCGTTTGACCCACTTTTGATTTCACGACTGAACATTTAATTCCTTTCAAAAGAAAGTGGAAAAAGGTTCAAATACCACATTTTTTAGGGATTAAGGGTTCGGGGGTTGGTTATATTTAGGGAAGGTGTTAAGCACCCTAAATATTCGTAGTACTCTACGATAACCTCTTGATTTTATTTAACTTTTGTGCTATAAACTTGCTTGCTTAAAAAAAATGGAATTTGGAATGATAAAAGAAAAGAAAGACCTAATTTATCTACATTTTTATTGATTTGGAAGGACGCAAGTCCTTTGCCTACGTACCCGTGAAGGATCAAAACCTCATAGTTCGGGGTAGAAATTGACGTTTGATTTGTTTTTGTGTTTTTTAATAGTTTTTGAAAAAGATTTTAAAATGAAAAGCCAAATGGCAAAGTGGAATTTGTTCATATTTTTTTATATTGAAAGAAAGATGACTCAAAGTAGAATTAAATTGATTGATGATTTGATTAAGAAAGAAAATATAATGAACGATCACTTGATTTAAGATCAAGGTTTGTTTATGAAAATATTTTTGTGATTTTTGATTATTTGAATGTTTTTGTTATTTTGAATAATGATATGAAAATTATATAAGCAGAATGTTTGCCGCAACTCCCCATGAAAATCCAGCAACAACATCAAGGTCTCTAAAGTACCTCAGGTAGACAACATCCACATCAGTGGCGCTCTTGTCAGTGAAGAGCGTGATCCCCACCAAGTATAGCAAATATATGCGGACAGCCTGGTCTCGCATCGTCCGCACCGCCTCAGTCACACCATGCTCATTTGCCAACGACAACTGCTACAACAGACGCTCCTTGAAAATCCTCCTCAAGTAGCTAAATCGGCAATGTGCACCTCTGGTACGAGTCACCTCAACAAGAGCATCACCCGGATCAGACCCCAAGTACATCACCATCGAATCCACCGCGTCGTCTCGTGATATGAACTCGTGGGACATAAGGATGCCATCAATGGGGAGATGCAGCAAACATGACACATCATCAAGTGTCACTGTCATCTCCCCAAACGGAAGGTGGAAACTCAAAGTCTCCTCGTGTCACCTCTCTACAAATGCACAAATCTGACCATGGTCAATCAGGCTGTAGCTGGTATCCTGAAGCCAACCAAGACTGGTGCCCTGCAGTCTGTGACGCCACCACTGTGTAGCCATGATAGGGATGGTATCTTTATCATGCATCGCCTCTATCTTCTTTCTGTTGTTGACACATTTTAAATTGCCAGACCATTGCAAATAATTAAAAACAATACATAAACATCTGTTTACACTCATGGCTTCACACAGATGGCAGTTCAACGATTTAACAATACATAAACATCAGTTTCACAAAGATTAACAACTATTTTCAAATGATGGCTTCACAAAACGGGTAGTTTAACAATACATAAACATCATTTTCACAAAGATTAACAACGTATTAAAGAAAGTTTATATTTAATAAATATTTGGCCCTCAGACGCCTTCCTGGCCACGTGCACATGATACCTCCACAGCAGGGTACGTAGTGTCGTGTGGGCCTCCGGGATAGTCATCAAGAGGCTCAGGGTCTGACACCATGGGACACTTCCCCCTCCGCCTTCGCCGCGGCTCGCCGTCCTCTCCATCCTCCTCCATTGCCTCAAGCTCCTCTTGAAGCTCCTCCTCCTCCATTTGCTGCTGCTGCTGCACGTCCATATCATCATACTCTTGCTCATGCTCCGATTTCGGCTGAGGCTTGACATCAGCACATCGTCCCTGGCAGTCCGACGCCTCGGAACAACACCTTCCTCCTCCATCCGTTGGACACGCTATCTCCTACGGGAAGCATGCCCTGCCTCCCTTACGCGCTGAGTAAAGGAGGAACCTTCTGCAACATGCACAAAACAAAGTCGGCACAAACACAACACAAAACAGAAGTTAAATAATCATAATGGGTGTTTCTAGATTGCTACAATCCAGTCCGGAAAACGAAATTTGGATTGCTTCAGTGCAGAAGAAAAAAAAACCGGTACAATTAACTTCCATGCATAGAGAAATCGAACTAACCTTCCATTGAATGTTTATCAAGGGTTGAAATGCGGTCCTTTTGAGCAAGAAAACACCAATTTCGGTTGGATTTTTTTGGTTCGAATTTTGGGATAAGAGGGACAGAGAGAAAGTAAAAAGTGAAACTGTAAAAATGGGGGGTGAACTTCTTTTTATACTTCAAAGATGTCAGGAATATGTAATCCGAAAAAGATTTTGCATTTCCGGATTTTGTAATCCGAAGGGCTATTTTGTAATTTTTGCAGGACGCATGAGACGGACATAGGGTGGGAAAAGTAATGCTCTTTCGATAAAATTTACACTTTTTTTGAGGGAGATAAATTTTACACTTAAAAATTTCAACAAAATCAAAGTATCACCGATCATTCAAAACTACACACAATTGAATTGTATTTCAAATTAGCGTTCATTGGTTCCCAAATTGTGATTTGAAAATTTTAAGAAGATACTCCCTCCGTGTTAAATTAGATGTTCCTTTTTAAGTTTTATATGGTTCTTAAAAAAAAAAGAATAATGTTAATGGTAAAATGTGTTTTATTTACCAAAACACTTTTATTAATTATAGCTAATGAGGTAGTTAGATGATTGAAATGCAATGAATCAGGGTATGGTTAGTGGAAACGAATACTAAATATTGCATAAATATTATACACTTTACGGTCATTATTATAAGCAAAAATCAACATTTTAAATTCATTTGATATATGTGATCTATAATAAAGACCAAACACATCATTAATTAAATAAATCTAAAGTATTGATTTTTTCTTATAATAATGACCAAAGGGTGTAAGAAACAAATATTTAGAGATAAAAAAAATTGGTTAAGAGGATAGGATACATAACTTAGACGGATGGAGTATGTACTATCTACTTTTTTTTTTCTTCTTCTTCTTCTTCTTTCAATCAAATGATGATGCATACTCACTAGTCATGCTTGATTGATCACAAGTAGTAAAATGACTCCTCAATGAATGCCATATATGCCATTAACAAATAGCCTGTTTAAATTTTCTTTTGGAGAGGATCAGATTGTTTCGACCAAAGCTAACATATACCCCCTCGTTTAAAAATACACATCGTATCCTTACAATGTGGATTATTTATATAACTTATTTTGCCTTTATTTTTTAACTTATATATAAATGTTAGCATGTAAGATGTTGTTCGATTTGTTTCGATAAATTTTTTTAAAATAATAAATTTTTATAATTTTTTACTATAGATAATTAAAGATATCAACAATCAAAGTTCTTTAAAAAACAATCAAAGTTGTGTTTTGTCATGTTTTAAATGATTGTCTACGACATGTATTTTGAAACAGAGAGAGTAATTGTTTTGGTAAAAATATATAAATTATATACGGACAATTTATTTTCCTATGCTTCCATTAGAATATGTACTGAAAATTCTATTAGTGCCTTTTTTAGTATAAAACATGTATTTAATGTTCTTTAAAGAAAAACAAGTATCTTTCATTAATTTTAATGTTATTGCATTTTTGGAGTTAAATTCGAATGTGAGACTATAATTCTCATCATCATAAGAGTCCATGTCATCAAAACATTTTTAGTATAATGTAGTTCTTCATGATCACAATGATGTCAATTACATTTTTTCTAGAAATAAAAAATTTAAAAAAGAAAGAAAAAGAAGAGCACACTAAAAAGGATATAAATAAACTAATAAGAGAACTACTTAAAACCTTAGATTTGGATGGTGAAATACAACTAAGTTGTTATCAATTTAAGCCACAAGAAGCATATCCATTGATGTTTTTCTATTTTAAAAAATTATTGAACTTATTTGTAGGGTCATGGGTTAACCATATTAGTGCCCATTGCCAGCAAATGGTGTTGGGATTGAAATGGATATATATGTATGTATATACTTTTGCTTTAAATCATTCTTAAGTTGCAGCCCATTACTCATACACAACATGGGAGAACCATAACGATGTATCTTAAGCTATAATTGATCAGCATCTCAATATTATCATAAAAATAAACAATCAAGATTCGAAATATTTAAAATTGTTCTCTTTATATGTACTTTCGTAATCGTGGGTTCTTTCCCAGCAAATTCTCATATGCATGTGGCACTTTATTTGATATCATCAAAGCCATCATTTTTCAACTTTTATTAATTTATGTATAATCTTAATATAAATTCTTTTTTTTTTAATGTTATTCAATTTGGAGTATGAATTTTGATTACAGAACATAAGGTTGGAAATAAACATCGGGTCTGGTAAAATAGTTTTAGCCCTATTTCACTGAGCTGCTTTTTAAACCCCCTCAGTGTCTCCTAGCCCCCTTGAAACTCCCTTGAAATTATTCGGGATATAACTAACTCTCGGATGACATTTTTTTTTGGTTTTAACACCTTCAGAAGATAATTATCGAAGAACATTTTTTCGCAGAAAGAAATATTGAGGGTGTCTAAAAAGCACAACTCATTTCACTAGGTTGTTTTTCTAACAGTTAGAGTTTACGAATATTTAAGTGAAACGCACGTGTAATTCAATGGGTTAGCCTTAAGAAATTGGCAGGTTGACCTGTCAATAATAAAAATAGAAAAAAATAAGTGAAACCAACAAGGTTAACCCATTGAATTACACGTGGGATGAGTTGACCTGAGTGTGAGTATAAAAATTTTGTTTTATGTTTTGTGTATACAATGATTTTGTTTTATGTTTTGTTCACATACTACCAAACAAAGTCATTGTCGATCTCCCATCCTTAGATGCTCAAATATGTCAAATATAATACCTATCTTCTAATAGTAAACTTTCATATAAAATATACTATTAGATGCATGTTAGCTTCCGATTCGTTCCGATAAGATCCCGCATTTTCAAAGGATTCGATCAACAATCACCACTAAACAAAACATAAGGTTCATAACTTAATCAGAGTTAGCTCAGGAACCCTTGTTTTATGCCTAAATCTAAAATGTAGGTAGGTTTAGGTTATGGACCATAGTCGACCTCAAAAATCAAAATGATATGGACAATGACAAAAACTAGTAAGTTTAGAAAATTCATACATCTATAGACCACAAAGATATATGTTGAAAAAAAAATAAATTAAACAAGTTATAAAAATTTGTGGACATGCATCATCAAAACCATAAATTTGAGTCGTCCAAAGCTAACGGTTACTAATATGTTAAATCAAAATTTGTTACTCGTTAGCGTACTAATGTTTGTAATTCATACGCATTATCACAATAACAAGATCGGACAGACGGACACAAAACGGTAATAATTATAATTAAACAAGATTACAAACGAATTTATGTTTTATTGTTTTATTTGATGCAACAATTACAAGATGCCATAATGTTAATAATACACGATAAGACAAAATTCTCATGCATGCAAACAACTTATGTTACAAATAAACACTTCGATTTTAATTCTTTCATCTATTGAAATATATATTGGTAACACTTCTTCATTTCTGTTCACTAAAGAAGTGATTAATAGCTGGCATAACCTCTGGTGGTCTAGTACGAAGGAAATTCCTCAAGCCATGCTTAGCATATTTCTCTCCCTCTTCTTTGTTATCAAACACTCCCTTGGTGCGGCCATTTTTGCTTATCCTATGTAGGAAATTATCAAACCAAATAAGCAAAACATAACAAATCAAACAATTACATTAATTGTATCAATTATAATATATGTTCCTTTCTTCATTATAAAGATTATGTTGGTACAACAGTCAAAATTAGTTAAAAAATATTTTTTGTCATCTAAGAGATTACAAGACTCAATCGCGGACTATGTCGCTCTATTTAAGACGTGTGTTCCAACAAATTCTAGTAAAAACATTTGAGCTGAAAATTTAAATAATTAAATTAGAGAGAAAATTCTAAAGAGAGAAAATATGAAATCCCCCTCTAATAGATAGCAGTTTCATATTTTTTTCCGTCACTAATTTTCGTCGCTCATTTTGCTATTTCTTATTTGAATTGTACCTAACATCAGGGTTCTGGAGCAAGTTTCTTGTTAACTGGAAGACACACATGCTTGTCACAAAGGACATGGCAGCCAATAGAGGGTAAACCTATATATCAAAAGTGAAAATTCAAGTATTAAACAAAACTATAATTACTAAATAATAAAGATATCTTAAATAGTTTAAAAAAATCCATATAATGAATAAACATGAGAATAATAATAAATCAGTTTAAAGTATATATTGTACCTCTGGTTTCATCCAGCGCCCCATTAATTTGGAAAAGTGTTTCTTATACTTTGCCTTTTGGGATTAAAAAACAGACTTTTTGGTTTCTTGAATTTGAAAAAGTTGTGTTTTGCTATTTCTACAAAAAAAATTAGCAATCGTTATTTGATCTTTATTTTTCTTGAATGAACTATGATTCTATGTGCTATTTATATATATAGTAGTTGGTAAGATAGAATTTAATTTGCATGACTAGTTACAGGACTTGGTATGCTTGTATAACCTTTACAATGGGCTAATAGCTAGCACTGTAATCTAACGTCAAAAATTAAAATTTAATATTTGACTTGTAGTAAAAACCAGGGGCTAGCCTCATGTTTTTCTCTATTTTTTTAAACAAGGAAATGCAAAGAATGACTCAAACTCATGCCAATAGGGCAAAGCAGTTATTAACGACAACTATAACTATTTAATTATTTTATTCTATCCTTCAATTTTTTTTTTTATTCTAGATTATTCTCTTGTTTGTTATTGGATTGAGAAGGATATTATAAGTATATATTTTCTCGTATGATAGGCTGGAAATTTCTCGTAATATATTTTTCAACACACAACATGTATGTACAACTTGGTCACGTCAACTTTTGACTAGCGTTATATAAACTATAAAGAGAAGATAACGACCATGAAAATCACAAAATTTCTTGTTTGAAAGGACGAGGAATTTATTTCATTGGTACATTGGTTTGTATATCTCTTGACTCGTACATTGGTTTCTGATACGATTGTGAGTCGAGAAGGATATAAGCCCCAATGCCAGCGCAGACCCACTTATTGCTAACACATTAACTTCTCAAAACTCCTTTCATTCTTTCATTTTATTGGTAAAAAAAAAATAGAATGGAGCCCAAAAAAAAAATAGAATGGAGCCCAATAAAAAAAAAATCAATTTAACGAATATTCATAAGAATGCAAGCGCCAAAAATATCATCAAACATGAGATTTTGAAGCTCTTTAGGAGATGTCTCAATAACATGTAAGTCAAAATGTCAACTGAATCCATATATATACTAAAATTAGTTAGCCAATCAGGGGCGGATCTAGACTCACAATATCGATGAGGCACAATTTTTTGTCAAATAAATAATTAAAACGTACACATAGGTACCAAGCGTGAGTTAACTTCCGTTCGTAGCAAGCGACAGTTAACTTACATTTGGGTTATTAGGGTAAATTTCGAGTGTAAATGAGCAATTTTAAAAATGAGAAGAGTAATTTTGAATAACATATGCAAATATGAGGCCCAAGTCCATAACAACAAAACACACGTAACCCTAAATATTTGATACTCACATAGTCACATTAACAAAGTCGTTGTACTACTTTTCTTTTCTGCTTCTTTCTTCTTAACTATGGTACTTCAACACTTTCCTTCTTCTTTTCCACTGGTACTCCGCTTGTGATTGAGGGATTTACTTTTAGTTTATTGTTTCAGTTCATTGTTTTCATATATGAAAAAAAAAATATGAAAAAAATTAGCTTGGGCTGGTGTGGCACTTAACACACCAGGACTTGTTCAGGTCCGCCCCTGTAATTAATTGTCGATATGTTTCCTTTACGTCATGTATGGTTGATTTGAACTTGCTAATTCATATTTGTTAGGTCACATATACGCCAAAACAATATAGGAACATTCTCGTTAATGTTACAATTCTCTGTTACCAATTATGTCGAATAAACGTTTGAGTCACTATCCACTTATAGTTATGCGATCTCCTATCTCCAAGCCATATGCATGCCCCAGATCTCCACGAGAAACCACGTCCGATCCTCTCAATAGAAACCTTTCATCTCTCTGTTCTTTATGGTTATTCAACGCCTTCCTAACTCATCTTCACCTTCACTAGCCGTCGCTATTTCTTATTGTCTTCTCTTGACAGTTGACACCCATCATTGTACTCGCTGACATGCATTCTCGCTATCATTGTCTTTGTCCGTTTTTGCAACATCGTTCTCTCTGTTGTCTTGTACATGTTGCTCTCGTTGCAGTACATGTAGTTGTTATCATTGCTCTTGTATCTATACTTTTGAAAACCTATTAATTGGTTTATGTTATTAGTTGTTCAAACAAATTATATATGTATGCTATAACTGTGAAAAAACATGCTTGGAAGGAAGGTTAATGTATATCATATAGCAAATATTTGATGCACGTGAACCATCACCCCAATCACTAATCAATCATCTTTCTACTGTTTTCATTTTAACTTGAGTTACAATTAATTACAGGTATCTTGATTCTTTATTATACCCCAGCTAGCATCCAAATTGTAGAAGGAAAAGAACCGTAAATCTTAGGAAAAATATGCATTGCCTGATCTATTAATATGAGAGCATATCACTAAATGATACGAAGACCAGAACTTGCGAATGAAATTGGCCAGAGAGTATCGAGAAATGGAGGAAGAGACTAGTTTGTGGTAGCAAAAGATGAGTGTGTGATGATGCCTTGCAGAGAGCATGGTAACTAGAATATGGTAAATTATGTATATGCAAGTGCGTGATTTTTTTATTGAGCAAAAAACAAAAAGTTAACAGTGTAATAAACATTGTTAAAGGAGAAGAGAAGTGTTTATCTATTTGATGAGAACTTAAGGGAGGTTAATGTATATTTTGAAACTAGAGGGGATGTAAGTGCCATTTTAATATACCTTAGGGGAGGTGAATACAATTTTTCTTAAAATTTATATTAGATTTGCTATTTTCTTGGTGTCATTGAAAAAGATAAACATTGTTTGTTATAATTTGAAAGTCACAAACATATATACCTATAGTTTTAATCAAAAATCAAAATTTCATAAAAATATATTTTTCGTAATTTATACGTGTTAGCCTAATGAATAGAGCGAACAAACGTACCCTTCTGAACGCTAGTGTCAAATAAAAAAACTCAGCGTTAAAATATAGAAGAAAAAATAATTGAGTTAAACAATATAAATCTTAAATTTATCGCAATAAAAAAAATCAAATTTGAAAAATAGTAACTAAAAAAAATAAAAAACGACTCTACCAAAAACTGTTTAAAAAAAAAAACTCTACCAAAAAAATTACTAAAAGAAATATTTAAGGGATGAGATCAAAATAATATTTATAGTTTGTTGAAATATTTATGCCAAATAAAATATCATGCAGTTCGTTGAGGTTTTATTCCAAATAAAAAATTAAATTGTAAAAAAGAAAAAAATATTGAGAATAAATGTGGAAGCTCAAAGTAACGAAATATTAACACAATGCTAAAATAAGAGATGAGAAGAAGTTGAACACTTAACACACTAAAATAAGAGATGAGAAGAAGTTGAACACTTAACACACAAGAATGTGTAAACTGTTGGATACAATAATAACAAAATATTATCACACAACTAAAATAAAAGATGAGAAAAAGAGGAACAAAATAAAATATGAGAAAAAGAGGAACTAAATACACAATATTTACGTGGAAACCCCTCAACAAATAAGGGGAAAAAACGACGGTGCAAGAGTACATAACATTTACTAAGTGGGAGAAATTATAACAACTCTCTAAATACAAGGAGAAACAAATTACCCTATCTCTTGAAATAGGAGAATATTTACACTATAAGAGAAACCTTACATGAGGAACTATATTTCCTCTTTATATTTCTCACTCTCAAGAGATTCTAATTGTTGTTGTTGTGTTACTACTTGATGGGATGGTTGAAATGGTGCAAATGAAATTACTATTTTTAGGAGAGGTAAACCATAGTTCCTTACATGCAACAAGCCACTTGTCTTCCATGCAAAACACCAAATATGCAGTGTCACTTGTGTCTCATGCATCTTGCAACTTGTCAATGCATGCAACTATCCACTCTGCCACTTTGTATTACATGGAAAATGCAACTTTTGTATAACATGCACCATAGACATTTGTCTTGTTATAAATTAAATGCGGCTTTGCTTATCACAGTCTTGGGTTTGGATCAGTGTTCTCAACATTTCACAATCAATGTGCATGCTACTCAAGCTCCCAAGGTACACTAATTAAGGATTAAGAGTATGGATCGCAAGCTTGTGTCTAGCTGGTACAATCTTCACACTTCGGTGCCACAATCTTATGTGCAACCACCAGAAAGTAGACCTTGCAATACTCTACATGTTTTGTCCACTAACCAGAAAATTCCAGTGATTGATCTTGGAGGACATGATCGTGATGACATCATAAGAAACATCATCAAAGCCTCCGAGGAATATGGATTTTTTCAGGTTCAAATTTTACACTTGCCTTTGTTTTTGTTTTTACTTCTCAACTACGCATGCAAGTAGAAAAAAGTTGAAATGAAGACGGAATAATAGAGATGGAGAAAAACAAAATTAGTTTCTAATTCCATCGTTAAATGTTAGAGACGACCAATTTAAGGATCAATTTTATTTTTGGAAAATGCTATCGTCAAATAGTGCATTGTGATTGGCTGCTCTTTATTCTTAAAGAATTTTTGATGTTATTTTTTTAGACATATAGCATTGCTCTTTATTTTTTTCTGTCCTTATTTACGCTTACATATGCTATAGCTTTACTCACTCTGGTTATATTTATAAGGAAAAAACAACTTTTTATGTCTATTGAATAAATAACGTATCTGATATTTATATAGACTAGATACATTATTTAATCAATGATCTTAAAAAGTTGGTTTTTGCTTATAAATGTGATCGAAGATAGTATATGTGTATATTGAGGGATTAATATTTGACTGCTGGTTGAGGATACATAAATGAGTTGATGATCATAATTTGATTGAATGATCATGCAAATTAATTAATTAGGTTAATTTTGTTGTATATGTACTTAATTTGATGGTAGGTTGTGAACCATGGTGTTGCTAAGGAATTAATGGATGATACATTAAGGATTTTCAAAGAGTTTCATGCCATGCCTGCCAATGAAAAAGTAAGGGAAAGTTCTAAAGACCCAAATGGAAGATGCAAACTCTATACAAGTTGTGGGGGGAACGTTAATGATGTGGCTAAGTATTGGAAGGATTCATTGGAACACCCTTGTCCACCTTCAGGAGAATTCACTGAGTATTGGCCTGAGAAACCAGAGGGATACCGGTAAATTCTCTAGTTTTTCACATTTTTTAAATTTTTAATTAGTTTCTCCTAAAATTTTTGTAATCATTTTTATAAGTATATCTATATATACTTCCGGCATCTCAAATTATAGGACGTTTTGACTTTGACACAATTAAGAAGTGTAATTAATGTTGCGAAATTGGTCTTCCCATTTCAAAATCACTCGGCTTTGGTCCCTTCCTCATATTTTTTTTTACTAATAAATGATGATGTGGAATCATCAACAACCATGAAATTACTAGAAAACCTTCTAAAAATTTTAATTTAAATATGATGTATCACTTTTTAAGTTAAAAAATCTATAAAATATGAGAAAGGTGTAACGTGTAAGAAATTGCAGGAGAATGTTTTTTTGATTACTGAAGCAAAAGTAAGGTCTCTAATGGACCAAGTACAATGGGAATGATGAAATAACAGAAAGATACAGAAAGATTGAGAGAGAAGCAGAGAGAATTTCCAGAGAGAGAGAGAGAGTATGAATAAGATATCACTAATTGCCTCCCTTCCACGCAGCTCACATGTTTGTTATATAGTCCTCTAACCTTCTGTTAGCTACACGTTTTCTGCACCCTTTTCTCACTCCCTCCAAGTTAGTTGGGATCCTATTTGCTGAGTCACCCTTTTTGCCAGCTTTTCCCAAACCACCCTTCATAACAATGCCTCCCCCTTTAAAAATAACCTTGTCCTCAAGGTTTAGCTCCGGGTAGGTGTTCTTAATCTCAGTGTAGTCTTCCCATTTTGCTTCTGCAGTGGTCTCACTTCCCCATTTAATCAGCACCTGAGGAATTGATGACTTGCCTTGTATGACCATTCTGCTGTCAAGAACTTCTGTCGACTGGAAAGTTGGTCCCATATCAGAAGTTGTGAGTGGTAGGGGCAGGTAAGGTTCATCATTTGTGCCCTTGAATTCTTTGAGTTGAGCCACATGAAATACTGGATGCATCTTTGCTGATGGGGGTAACTCCAGTTTATAGGCCACTGTCCCTATTTTAGCAATTACCTCAAATGGACCAAAGTATCTCATAGAAAGTTTTTGGTTCTTTCTTAGGGCTGCAGAATGTTGTCTGTATGGCTGCAGTTTCACCAACACCTTATCTCCTATTTTGAACTCTATCTCTTTTCTTTTCTTGTCTGCTTGCAACTTCATTGCTTGTTGCGCTCTCATTAAATTTTTCTTGAGCTGATCTATAATAGCATCCCTTTGCAGCAGCTGTTCTTTGACAGAGGGGGGGGGGGGGGGGGGTCTGATGCCTGAGCACAATATCTAATCATAGTTGGAGCTTCTCTCCCATAAACAGCCTTAAAAGGTGTCATCCCTGCACTATTGTGAAAAGCAGTGTTGTACCACAATTCAGCCATAGGCAAAATCTTATATCAGCCTTTGGGGTTCTGGAATGTAAAACACCTTAGATACATTTCTAAGCATTTATTCAGTGCCTCAGACTACCCATCAGTTTGTGGGTGATAAGCAGTGCTCATAGCTAGAGATGTGCCCTGTAGTTTGATTAAATTCTGCCAGAATCCACTTGTAAAAACCTTGTCCCTGTCAGAAACAATTGACTTGGGAATTCCATGTAGTTTGGCTATGTTATTCATGAATGCTTCAGCTACAGACTTACTAGTATAGTCAGTTTTTAGAGCCACAAAATGACTATACTTAGTTAATCTATCAATAACTACCATAATTACAGTAAATCCAAAAGACATAGGTAGACCGATTATAAAGTCCATAGCAATGTCTTCCCATACCTGATTTGGTATTGGAAGAGGCTGTAACAAGCCAGCCGGAGACATGTTGATTGCTTTAGCTTGCTGACAGATGCTACAGTGCTGCACAAACTTCGTAATATCATCTCTCGTCTTTTTCCAATGAAATTGAGCTTGAATTCTAGCCACAGTTCTATTAATTCCTGCATGACCTCCAATATGAGATGTGTGGAATTCTGTTAAGATTTTGTTGATCAATTTGCTATCATTGGGAATCACCAGTTTATCTTTCCATAGTAAAAGACCATCTCTCACTGTATAAAGCTGATAAGCCTCCTCTTGCTCTGAACAAGCTCTCATAATGTGTTGAATATTAGCATCCCCTTGTAGGGCTACTTGGAGATCTTGTATAAATTGATTTTTGGGTTCAGACCATGCCAACAAGTACATTCTGGACAGTGCATCAGCTGGAATGTTGTCCTTGCCTGGCTTATATTCAATCTGAAAATCAAATCCAATAAACTTGTGCAACCAAGCCTGTTGCTCTGGAGTTTGCAGTGACTGGTCCAGTAAACTCTTCAAGCTTTTTTTTATCAGTCTTGATGATAAATTTATGTCCTAGCAAGTAATGTCTAAATTTTGCTAAGGCTTCAGTTATTGCTAGTAGCTCCCTGATGTATGCTGATTGCTTCTGCCTCCTTGGGGATAATTTCTTTGAAAAATAAGCAATTGGGTGCCCTTGCTGTCCCAAGACTGCCCCCACACCTGTTCCAGATGCATCCGTTTCTAATGTAAAAGGCTTGGAAAAATCAGGCAAGCTTAACACAGGTGCAGATGTTATAGCTTGTTTGAGACTCTGAAATGCCTTTTGTGCTTCCTGATTCCACCCAATTGCTTCTTTTTTTAATAGATTGGTAAGTGGTCCAGCTATCTGGGCATATGACTTGATAAAGCGCCTGTAGTATCCTGTTAAGCCCAGAAATCCCCTCAATTGTTTCACATTGGTGGGGGTAGGCCATGCTAACACATCTTTAATTTTTTCAGCATGCATGTACACCCCACTGCCAGATACTATATGACCTAAGTAATCCACCTCTTTTTGACCAAAGGAACATTTGGACAGTTTAGCAAATAATTCATGTTGTTCCAGTACTTGCAAAACCCATTCTAAATGTTTCAAATGCTCGTGCCATGTACGACTATAGATCAGAATATCATCAAAAAATACCAGTACAAATTTCCTCAATGCAGCATGGAAAATATTATTCATAAGGGACTGAAATGTTGCAGGAGCATTTGTGAGGCCAAAAGGCATAACTAACCATTCGTAATGACCATGATGAGTTCTGAAAGCTGTTTTGTATCGGTCCTCTGGTTTGATTAATATTTGATGGTATCCTGAACGCAGGTCTAGCTTTGAGAAGTATTGTGTTCCATGGAGTTCATCAAGTAATTCATCTACCGTAGGCATTGGAAAGCTGTCCTTGACAGTTACGTTGTTTAAGGCCCTGTAATCAGTACAAAAACGCCAGTTGCCATCTTTCTTTTTCACCAAAATGATGGGAGAAGAAAATGGACTGTTGCTAGGTTTGATACTTCCTCCGGTCCTATTTATAAGAAACATTTAACTTTTTTGATTCATTGCATAAATGATGTATTTGGTCTATATTCTAGACAAGATGCATCAATTACTCAATGTATCTAAAAAGTCAACTTTTTCTTATAAATAGGACCGGAGGGAGTAATTCCTTGTTCCAGCATCTCATGAACCATCTTCTCAATCTGCTCCTTTTGGCTATGTGGGTATCTATACGGTTTGACCTTAACTGGTGTGGTACCCTGTTGCAATGGAATCTCATGGTCATGGCTTCTTGGTGGAGGAAGACTTGCTGGAGTGTGAAAAACCTTCTGATAAGTGTGCAATAAAATTGCTAACTCTGGTTCAATGTCAGATGGTAATTCTGAAAGAATATCTTGAAGGCGCTCTTGAGCAACCATTTGGATTGTGAAGCACTCAGCAATGGCGTTGGTGTGTTGCATTCGTCGTAATTGATGTAGCTGTGATTGTTGCGGCCTAACTTGTTTTTCCCCTTGCAGTGTAATCAATTTACCATCCTGATAGAATTTAAGTGATAGTGCTGCATAATCTGCAATGTGAGGTCCTAGTGTGGCTAACCAAGACGATCCCAAAATCAAATCCGCTCCGACCACCGGTAACAAATACGCTGGAACTACTAACTCATGACCTTGTACCTGAAGGTGTAGATTTTTCACCATTCCTTCTACTATCATGTTCTCACTGTTCCCCACAAGGACTTGATAGCTCGGGGTAGGTTCAATTGGCACCTTAAGAAACTGAGCGATGCGTGGTTGTAGATACGTATCAGAACTTCCACCATCCACCAAAACTTGCACCTCGATATTGCCAATAGTCCCTGTGAATCTGATTATACCCTTACCAATGTTTCCTTTCATCACATTCAACGATAGGTGGTGTTGAGTGGTGTCCCCCTCAATATCTTCTTCCTTCGTTTCTGGTGGATCCGAATCTAGCGTCTCTTCCTCTTCTTCCGTTAGTTGTAACATCATTAGGCGACGGTTAGGGCAACGGTGGGTATGGGAGAACTTTTCATCGCAAAAATAACATAACCCTTTGTCACGCCGGATCTGCATTTCGGCCGGTGAGATGTTCTTGATAGCCATGGGTTTTTGATTGGGGATGGGAAGAAGCGGTGGTAATTGGGTTCTCTGTTGGTTCTGAATCGGGTTTGGGTCGGCTTTGTTTGTGTTTGGGTAGTTTTTTGTTGGATAGTTATTTGGCGGATTTGGGCCTCTGTATGGGCTTGTGATAGGTTTGGGTTTAGTCTGGGCTGAGTATTTTTCTTCGAACAATTTTGCTAGAGCAATCGCCTTGGGTAAATTGGAAGGAGACAACGCAAGTACATCCCTGCGAATTTCAATTTGTAACCCACTGATAAAACAATCCAGGAAAGCTTCAGTGCTTACGCCATAAACGCGATTGGCGAGCTTGTTGAACTCGCGATGATAATCGCCTACCGAACCGGTTTGAGTCAGCTTGAAGAGAGCTGCTCTGGGACACTCATAAGCAGATGGACCGAAATCCATTTCAAATGCCCTTGTGAACTCTTGCCATGAACGAAACGGGTGAGCTCGTTGACACATCTCGTACCACGGAACCACATCGTGATCCAAGTGAACCGACGAAATCACTAGTCGATCCGTATCTGGTGTGTTGTGGTATTCAAAGAATTGCTCTGCTTTGAAAATCCAATCTAGCACATTTTTTCCATCAAACCTAGGAAAATCAAGTTTCACTGTTCGTACCTGAAATGGTTGTTTACTCGAGTTCGCCATTCCATGGGAAGATTCCGACGAAGAGTTTTGTTTGAGGAGAATTGCATCAAGAGCTTCATGAAGGAGGTTGAAACGCTTTGCGTTAGTGGATTCGGCTTGTCGGAATTGAGTTTGCATCACCGATTGAATCTTATCAATTGCTTCTGCGTTTCGTTGAATGTCTTTTTGGAGCTCTTTGATGCGTGCTTCTTGGTCTGCCATGGATTCAATGAAAGCACCAATTGTAACGTGTAAGAAATTGCAGGAGAATGTTTTTTTGATTACTGAAGCAAAAGTAAGGTCTCTAATGGACCAAGTACAATGGGAATGATGAAATAACAGAAAGATTCAGAGAGAAGCAGAGAGAATTTCCAGAGAGAGAGTATGAATAAGATATCACTAATTGCCTCCCTTCCACGCAGCTCACATGTTTGTTATATAGTCCTCTAACCTTCTGTTAGCTACACGTTTTCTGCACCCTTTTCTCACTCCCTCCAAGTTAGTTGGGATCCTATTTGCTGAGTCACCCTTTTTGCCAGCTTTTCCCAAACTACCCTTCATAACAAAAGGCTTGTTGATTTTAAAATACGGAGACCAATTTTGTGAGTGGTGGTGAAAATAAGGTGATCAAAATTGTAATTAAGCATAAATTTTATAATTTAATTAACATTATTATTATTATTATTATTATTATTATTATTATTATTATTATTATTATTATTATTATTTTCATTTTTTAGTGAAATTGTTGGAAAATATACACAAGAACTAAGAGCATTGGCACTGAGGATTTTAGATCTAATTTCTGAGGGATTGGAACTCAATCAAAATTACTTCTCTGGAGAGCTAAGTGATAATCCAGTAGTGATATCTCATCACTACCCTCCTTGTCCAGAACCAAGTTTAACATTGGGAGCACCACAACACAAAGATCCAAACATTCTAACGATCCTTTTCCAACAACCAGAGATCACTGCACTTCAAATATTGAAAGATGGTGCTTGGATTCCTATTGAGCCAATTCCTAATGCCTTTGTAATTAACATGGGGTTTATGCTTCAGGTACGTATTTACTTCTAGAAAAAAAAAAAATTAGTAAGAGAAATAAGAGAGAGTAAGAATAAAATTTCTAACTAATTATCTCACGATAAAAATTATTGAGAGAATTAGAGATTAATTTCATATTTTTCTTCTATATTTTTTTTTACTAATTTGATTTTTTTAATTTTATTTTGCATAACTTATCAGTTATGAAATGTTTTATTTGACATCAATTGAGTTTATTTAATGAAGTTGAACCCATATAATTTATCTAACTCAATCTAAATTTTCTCTAAGAAGTGCAATTATATTGAAAGAATTCACATATATGTGAAATCATCAACACATAATCTATGCAACACAATATGCAATGTCATGCTCACTTGTTTATCACTTCTAATCATCTGTGGTACCAAACTAACTCTAAAATACTTCGGTGGATAAATAAGACATGCATTTTGATAAGTTCTCATAAAACCACTTGGCATATCTAGAGACTCATGTAAGTGTTTAGTCAGTGTAAAGAAAAGTTGCATGGTAGCTCCCAACATTGAAGAATTATATGTAAGTCACTTAGGATATTCTTCCTTGAGAAGCCAAGGATGTTTGGTATCCTTTCCTAAGTCTATGTAGTATTTTCCTCGACTATTAGGTCATAATATTGTACTACTTCAACAATGGGTTATTAAACCCTACCTACCTATTATCATGATATGTAGAATACACTAGGTCATACGATCTTTACAAAAACATTGTGCTATTAAACCCTCACATATGCATTGGGCCATTAACCCCTAATAGGATCATCATGGACACAAGGCTATAATTTAAATTTTCACAAGTTCACACTTTCACAGATTCACAAATGCAGAAGTTCACAATATCAAAAAATTTACAAAAATCATAATTTTACAAGTTTATACTTAAGCTTACTAAAAAAAAAAAGTTTACACTTACATTTGTTCACATTTACACAAATTAGCACTTACACATTAATGTAAAAAATAATTTTCAATAAATAATTTGCTATCATAATTTTCCTATATATTTTAATTAATAATGTGAAAAACCCATGAAAATTTGATGTAAGATTTTTATGAGAAAAACAAAATTGTAAAAAGTTTAGCATCACAATTGTAAATAAATTTGCTCTTGAGGTATAGAAAAGAACTTTATTTTGTTAACTTATAGTTAACCTTCATTATGATAAATGTTTTGTATGAAAAAAATTTCAACTTCTTACGATTGAATGATTGATATAGGTAATTACCAATGGAAGGCTCAAAGGTGCTGAACATCGAGTTATAACCAATTCAAGCACTGATAGATACACTACAGCCTATTTCATTTATCCAAGAAAAGAAGCAATTATAGGACCTGCCAAGCCTCTTTTAAGTTCAACTTCACAACCCATATACTCATCTATGGAATTTGGAGAAATGCTGAAGAATTTATACAGCAAGGGTCCTAACTTTGAAACTGAACTCCTTTTATAAAAATTAATGCACACTCCTTTTATTACTTGTATATGAAGAATGAACATGTAATCATAAATAAGTTGGAGGCATATTCAAGTTTATGAATAATTTTTGTTGTAATTTGAGTTTATCAAGGTCTTATGCTGAGTTTATCGAGAATGTACATGTAATTTGAGTTTTAAAAAAATAATTTAATAATATATAAAATATAAATTAAGAACATAATTTAATAATTTTATTAAAATTAAAAATGTCCTTTTTATTAAAAAACTTTTTAGCTTGCTTTTGTAGCTCTCCTTCTTGAAACTTTCTTTCTTTGACTTGCCCTTCAGTAACTATGGGCAGTCAACTATGAAGTGACCAAGTTTCTTGCAGTTTAAGCATTCGTTCTGCTCTTCTTTCTTGTTTCTGAAACTATATCCTTTAGAACCATTACTTCTACCTAGAAACCTCTTTTTCTTGGTCAAGTAGTGGAACCTCTTGGGTTAAATAAGCCATCTTCTCAAGATCTGAATCATTATCAGATTCTCCACCTGGAGTCTCCTCTTCTGACTCAGCAGACTGAACAACTTTGGCTGATTTTCCCTTAGAGGTCAAGGCAATGGACTTCGACTTCTTGACTGGTTCATCTCCACCAAGCTCAATCTCATGACTTTTGAGAGAGCTTATCAGATTCTCCAAGCTCAGCTTGTTCAGGTCCTTTGCCTCCTGAATGGTTGTAACATTGGGTCTGAACCTAGCAGGAAGACTCCTAAGAATGTTCTTGATATGGTCAGGTACAACATAGCTTTTGTTCGTAACTTGAAGGTCGGACACAATAGTCTGAAACCTTGAATATATGGTTTCAATATCTTCATCTCCTTCATTCTGAACAGCTCATACTGGTGAACGAATTGGTTAGCATTAGCCTTTTTGACATGTTGTTTTCCTTCATAGGTAGAGCAAAGAGATTCAAAGATGGATTTTGCAGTAGATATATCCAATATCTTGATATATTCTTTTTTTTGCACAAGCAATATCTTGATATATTCTAAGTGAGATAAAGCATCCACCAGAATCCCTCTTACTCTATGATGCTTTTTGTATATCTTCCTTTGAGTGGCAGTCAGACACTTTCTGTCTATCACCATTCCTTCTGTATCAACCTCAAAACTGACACCATCTTTAATGATGTTCCACAGTTCATCATCAACGCCTATGATGTGATTGTACATATTGTTCTTCCACCATGAAAACTGGGCAGCATCTCCATTAAAGGATGGAGGTCTTACTGAATAACTATTTTTATCAATGGTGGAAGTGATATTGATGGTCGGATTTAGAAAAGTGTACCAAATTATTTACCAAGTAATAAAGTGTAAGTAGAGTATCATATCCACAAGAGTTGTCGTTCCAACCAAACAATTCACGTTACTTATTTTGAGAATAAATAAGGGTTTAGAGTTTTGCAATTTAATCTGTTTGCAACAAAGCGAACGTTAGCGACGGTTAGGATTCTTCAAATCCCCTCTATTTAATTGTTGGAATTACGTAACAATCAAGTCTTATTCAACTTTTAACGTTTCATATTCAAGTGATGAGTTCATGAGGTTTTACTACCTATCAACTGTCAAGTTGCACTTACTGATCACATACGTAGGTACGTGGGGGGTCTTACTCTCTCAGAAATACGGGTTCATTCCGCTCCAGCTGTCAGTTACAACCATTACACTAGAGTGCCTACGAGTTTCAGTGTTTATGGTTGTTAGTTCTATAGAGAGATACACTTACGTGTACGTTCTTACTTTCTCAGAGGTATTTGAAACAATTACGGATGATAGGGTTCCCAAATTCAAAGTATCCTAAATGTTCCATCACATATTGAATCTTAGAAGGACATAACACACTCCCTTTCGGTAGTTCTACAAATGGGAAGCCCTATCAGCATCTACCTTACCAACGTTCGAAAAGAATGAAGTTATTGGGCTGATTTAAGTCATGAAATCACCTGTTTCCCTGATTAGATTAGATACTTCCTGATTTGAGCAGGTTTGCACCAATATTTGGTACGTCACCTTCCTAAGTACAGTTGTCTTAAGGGTTCCTGTTTCCCTAATTACTAATTAGTTACTTCTTGATTAAGACAGGTATACACCAGTATTAGGTATGTGACCTCCCCAAGTGCCTATGTATCAGGGTTATGCTTCTGACGAGACAAATCTTACGCAAGACTAGGGGTGTAGGCGGTGCGGTTTGGTTTGGTTTTAAGGCTAAAAATCATCTGAACTGCAAGATGAAAAACATGCAGTTTGGTTTAGTTCAGTTGACTTTTAAAAAAAATCGAACAAAACCAAACCAAACCAATGCGGTTTGGGTTGGTTTGGTTTGTGCGGTTTTTATCGAGACAATACAATTTTGTTTTCAACATTAAAACAAGTAAAAAAGTTAAAACTCAACATATTTCCAGAAATGTTTCCACCAGTGTTTTAAATTTCATTTAACATTAAAATTTCATTTTCATCTAACCATATTCCCAACAACATATACCAAATTAAAAATGTGTGCAAAAAATAATTTTATTCTTTAAGAAATGCAAATACTAAGATTTTATCATTCTCTAAAAGTTAAAGTTACACATAAAAATATTTTTGAAATAAAAAGTAAAGAAGAAACTTAACAAGAGAAAAAAGATGTCATTTTATAAAAGTTTTCATCGAGTTTCTATGAATATTGTTCTAGGAGACATATGTTTAATTAGAGTTTTTCTTATGTTGCAGTTTGGTTAGGTTGGTAAAATATAATCCGCAAACCGAACCAAACCATGCAGCTGAGTAAGAAAACGATCTGAATACATCCGAACCAAATACATATTTTTTGCGGTTTCAGTAATTTGGATTAGTTCGGTTTGAGGTTTCTCTATTGGATTGGTTCGGTTTTGAACACCCCTACGCACGACAGTAAAATTAAATAGCATTTGAAAAATAACAGAATAAAGACTTTAAATTAAATAAAATATCCAACAACTAAAATAGAGGTTCATCTTAGAACCCAGCCTAAAAAGGTTTAGTTACACATGGTAACTAAAGACAAATTACAAAAGAAATAAACATACCCTAAAGACTCGGAGCGAGGAGAGAAATTCCTCCCATGGAAGCTTTTAGTGCTTGCCTTCCTCTTGATCCTCTTTGTTCTGAATGAGAAATTATGAATGAGTGAAGTGGTATTTATAGGAAAAGTTTCCACCTGAAGTTGAGCTAAAAAAACGGGCTTTTCCACTAAAAAGTAGCAAAAATCAGGTCTGGACCGTTTTTAGCATGCTCGAGGCACATGTCAGAGATCAAAACTAGGTGTCAGGCGCTTCGACCATGAATCTTCATTCTGGATAGTTTCTTATGATGCCTCTTGAATATTCATTCTTGATCTTCCCCAAATATTCACAAGTCTTCAGATGTCTTGTTTTACCGATTTTCATGATTTCTTTGTGAATTACATCAAAACACCCTAAAATGCTATGATTCGGGAAGAATAGAATTACATGACTCAAATATAGAAAACATACAAATGTTCCGAAATCATAAGCAATTGCTCTAATACTCCTCTATTCTGGATGAAAATCCTATTGAGAAAGACTGAAAAACATGATAAGAATAACGTAAGATGACATGTCATAAATTATAATCATAGAGAACATAAGCTTTATTTCTTCCCGAAGTCGAGGTTTCACTTTTAGGAGCAGGCATGTTTTTCTCTTTGGATCTTTAACTGTGGCACGATTAAGTGGTTGAGCACATACCGTGCTTTGATACCAACTGAAGGTGAGAAAAACACAAGAAAAAGATGGGGGGTTGAATTGTGTTGGCTTTTTCAAAAACTTTTCTAAGTGTTTTTTAATTGGTTAAAATTGGGTGGTATTTATAGGACACAAATCAATTTATATTGGTTCCTCCTACAAACTAGGAGTAGTTCAATCCTTTTGCACTTCCAAGCGATTTCACTATAACCTCACTAGATTACAATTGCTCAAGGATATTTCCAAGAGACTTCCAAATACTCAAGCACACAAGCAAGAGACTTCCAATGCTCAAGCGTGCAAGCAAGAGACTTCTAAAGGTTTGCAAATAAACAAGATTTGTTATTACACTTGCTATACAATCAGAGGTGTAAACGATACAATTCAGAATAGACTCTTAACACTTAAGTACCATTATCTTAAGTGTTCTTATGCGCTATTTGATTTTGGCAAAGTAATGACAAAGTAAAATAAGCAGAGCCTTGTAATATTTTTTTAAGTCTTCATCTCCTTATATAGGCAGGGATTTGAGAGATGTTGGAGAAGAATGCCAACGCATTAAGAGTCGTTGAGAAGCTTCAAATCAAGAATGTTGGCCCTTTGCATTATATGGATAATTCTGTTGATTATACATTTGAAATTCCTTTGCAGAAACTTAAATTATCTGTTCATTCTCTTTGTCTTAGAAGTTATTTGTTTATTTCTACACGTAGTCAGAAGAAGACAAATTGTACTATCAAACTTTGATAGAGATAACTACAGAAGAGGACAAATCTGACGTGGAGTCTGCGTCCCTCAAAATCTTCTGTACTTCTGAGTTTGGAAGTCTTCAGAGTCTAATGAGGATCTTCAGAGTTTGATGATAAACTTCAATTTCTGAGTAGCATCCTTTCTTCTGATCCAAGACGTTGACTTTTGATTGACCTTTCTTCAGATCTTCTACCATAGTCTTTGAGCTTCTCTTGTGCTTATGATGCTTTTATACATGTTCAAACCTTGTTAAATTTTAATCTATGGTCCTGCACACTTGAATATACATTAGCATATCCAATTGTTCTTTAATATTTTGTTATCATCAAAACCTTAGAGGTTGTACTAACCAATTTTGTTCCAACATTCAAAAACTTTAAGGATTGGTATTTTTTTTTTTTAGAGAACTTTAAGGAACGTTCTGAATTGTACCAAATATCATCAAATGACCAAAGGAACGCGATACAAGGGATGATACGATTCAGAAATGTTTGATAACACTCTAAATAGAATCAAACACTCATAAAAGCATAATTTTAGAAAAACTTGACTCCAAAGAAACTCCTAAACACAATACTAATGCCTATAAACATAAGACACTACTGTAGAGGATCTGAGATCGAAATGTGGTGGATTGATTATGGTGCTTTCACAATTAAGGTATTTAAACATAAAACATAAAACGTAAACATCATCAAAACCTAATTAAAATTAAATGATTGAAGGAGTATCTACGATAACCGATAGAAAAAACCCTCAATAAGTTCTTGAGGGGGGAAGCTCTTACTAATTTGAATTTGGTTTCCGTCACACCAATGGGCAGAAAAAGCCCTAAAAAATAAGATTTATTATTAGTGAGAGTTTTTTCCGCTAGTAATGTTCATCTATGTGGATTCCAAAATTTCTGAGGGCTTTTTTCGCCAAGAATGTCTACAAATAGATTCTGAAATTTTTTAAGGCTTTCTCCACCAAATTACTTAGGGTCTCAAACCCGCCAATATTATTTTTCTCGTTAGCTAGTAATTAGATAATTTCTTGTAGTGTATAAAGAAAGTTTCCAGAAAGAAGAACTTGCAATGCTGTTTTGTCCACTATTAAGAAAATTCATGTGATTGATCTTGGAGGACATATGATCATGATGACAACGTCATCAATTCCTCCGAGGAATATGGATTTTTTCAGGTTCAAATTTTTCGTTTGCCTAGGTTTTTGTTTTTCCATCTCAAATATATACTTTTTAAAAGTAAGTGTAAGTAGATATTTTCTTTCAAAAAAACAAAGAAAAAAGTAAATAGATATTTATTCAAAAAAAAAAAAAAAAGAAGTAAATAGAGACTGAATTTTAGAAACTGAAAAACTTGTCTTAAATTCCATCGCTAAAAGTGTTAGAGATAGAGATGCCAAATTTAAAGACTAATTTTATTTTTTCATCTTAAATTTTAATCATGCTTTACAAAATTTTTTTTTGAGAGGAATCATGCTTTACAATTTCTCTACTAATATATAATATATGCATACGTGCATGCATGTGATATGTGTATCTCGAGGAATTAGTATTTGATTGTCGTTGAGGATTTACGATTTAATGAAAATTTATCGACCATATGAAAATTAATTAAGTTAATCCGTGTTATATTTGTCCTTAATTTTTTGTTTTTGGTCCAGAATTATTGACTTAGTCCATTTCTCTTTAGAATCCGAAGGGAGTTTTTTTGGTTACATAAAGTTTAGGTGGGTTCGGCTCCGGTCACCACTAGGGTCAGGACACGCCTCCGGGCCCAAAGGACACTTATAGAGGTACTTACAGATCACCCACCAAGAATCTGAAGGGAGTATTTTTTGGTTACATAAAGTTTAGGTGGGTTCGGCTCCGGTCACCACCAGGGTCAGGACACGCCTCCGGGCCCAAAAGACACTTATAGAGGTACTTACAGATCACCCACCAACACTGCCCTCACATCGGCAGAGGGAATCAAACACACAACCTTCTGCAAGGAAGTGACCCGTTCCTTACCAACTGAGCCAACGTGTGTTGGTAATCCGAAGGGAGTTAAGAAAAAGAAAACATCAAATATAATTGATCGTCTCTCTAGCTTTTTTTTGTTGGCATACCTCTTTTTTTATTAAAAGAAAAAAGTAAAGGACAAGAAAAGCAAACTCGTTAATTATGAATCGTCTTGATCAAAAAAAATAATTAATTATGAATCTCTGCCATAAAACCTTGGATGTATGCACATGCAAGATAATATCTAATTGAAGAAGAGAAGAAATCTAAGTCAACATTAGTGACACTAGCCGAGTTTGGTAACGCAAGCTTGTGACTTAAATAGAAACATTAAGATGTTTGAAGTTCCTTTGTTGTGTGCCAAAAACATTAGTGGCACTAAACTTAGTCGATCAGTCAATCATTACAAAGCTCTCTTCTATATTTAATTAAGTCGTGATTATATGCAATAATTATTAACTAATTTCGTTTCTACTATATGGAGTCACTTTTCAATAGTATAATTTTTTTTTAATTTTTTTTCTTCAAAAAATAGTATAAATTTTTTTATTTTTATTTAAAAAATATAAGGACCATTTTATACTCTACTGATTGCTATTACATATATTAAGTGTACTCTAACTTTAAAGAAAATGTTTAAGAAAATGAAAACATAGTTTTTTTGTTTTTTTTTTATCGGAGAATGAAAATATAGTTATTAATTTGAACTTTCAAATACAATTATTTAAAAATACTTGAAAGATAACATTTTAAAAAAGTATACTAATTGTTTTTATCAGTGTTTAATACATTCTATATACATTGAGTCAAAACAACGAATACATTGTATTTACTTTTCTATATAAAATACATTGTATTTAATATGTAATAATCAATAGGTCAAATAAATTTATTATTACAGTTTTTCTTTTCTTTGGAAATTTTATTATAGTTTTTTTGTTGACCAACAAAATGAAAATTATTATTATTATAGTTATTAGTAATATACCTTCGAAAAATAAAAGAAATATTTTTTTTGGGGGGAAATATTTTACTAAATAAATATATTGTAGCCTCTTGACTCTTGACATTTCATAATCACAGTGTGCATGCTACTCAAGCTCCAAGGTACACTAATTAAGGATTATGAATATGGATGGCAAGCTCGTGTCAACCTGGTACAATCTTCACTCTTCTGTGCCAGAATCTTATGTGCAACCAGAAGAAAGAAGACCTTGCAATGCTGTTTTGTCCACTATTAAGACAATTCCAGTGATTGATCTTGGAGGACATGATCGTGATGATATCATAAGAAATATCATTAAGTCCTCCGAGGAATATGGATTTTTTCAGGTTAAAATTTTCATTTGCCTAAGTTTTTGTTTTTCCTTCTCAACTATACATTTTTTAAAAGTAAATAGCGACTGAATTTTAGAGACGGACAAACGTCACTAAAAGCATTAGAGATGCCAAATTTAAAGGGAAATTTTATTTTTTTCATCATGATTTATAATTTTTCTAGTACTATATAATATGTGCATGCTTGCATGCATGTGATATGTGTTTATGAAGGAATTAGTATTTGATTGTCGTTGAGGATTCACGATTTAACAAAAATTATCGATCATATATTAATTATGTTAATCCGTGTTATATTGTTCTTAATTTGATGCTAGGTTGTGAATCATGGAGTTGCTAAGGAATTAATGGATGATACATTAAGGATTTTCAAAGAATTTCATGCCATGCCTGTCAATGAAAAGTTAATTGAAAGTTCAAAAGATCCAAATGGAAGCTGCAAACTCTATACAAGTAGTGGAAGGAATTGTGCAGATGTGGCTAAGTATTGGAAGGATTCATTGAAACATTCTTGTCCTCCTTCTGGAGAATTTACTGAATATTTGCCTGAGAAACCAGAGGGATACCGGTAAATTTTTTCAAAGTTTATTTTTTTATTTATTTTTTAGGCTTAATTGCACTTTTGGTCCCCTATCTTTCTAAAAGTTGCGATTTTGGCCCCCTAACTAATTTAAATACAAAACAGCCCCCTAAGTATTGAACCTTTGGCAGTTTTGGCCCCTCAAGGCCAAAAAAATTAAAAAAAATGACACGTGGCACCTCACTTAGGATGCCACGTCAGCCTTGGGGGCCAAAACTGCTAAAGATTCAATACTTAGGGGGCTGTTTTGTATTTAAATCAGTTAGGGGGCGAAAATCGCAACTTTTAGAAAGATAGGGGGCCAAAAGTGCAATTAAGCCTATTTTTTATAGTTAGTGCAATTAACTTTTGGTACAAGTAATAGAATATATTTTATTTTGCTTGAATGTGTACGTTACATAGTTGAAAATTAATCTGTGTTGGATCCGATGATTCAGTTAATTGACATTTTTGATTAATTATGAACTTATAGGGTAATGTGATCGGATTATGATAATAATTTTACTAATGATTGACTTGTTAAAACATTAATTGATGAAAACAACTGAAAACTTCACTAAATTTGTTTTATGTTTGAAGAAATAAAAGTAAGCAAGCCAAAACTCATTTGGGGTTGGCTTGAGATCTTTGAGTTTGCTCCTCTCAAGGTCTCAGGTTCGATTTCTTTTGGTATCAATTTATGTGGGCCAATCCATACAAAGCTTTGCTTTGACTTTAAATAGAACCCTCGCAAGTGAACGATGGGATGACTCCCTCAGATTAGTCGGTTGTTGGATCGGATACCGAGTTTTAAAAAAAAATCAGCAAACCAAATTGGTTTTTCCATGTTAAGGCATAGAGAAGCAAGGCAGAGGTCTCATTGGTCTAATTTTCTTTTTTAAAATGTTTGAAAAAATATTTTTAAAGGGACCATAATGTGTTATATTTTTAATAATTGATTAACATTAATTTTTGGTATTTTTTCAGTGAAATTGTTGGAAAATATACACAAGAACTAAGAGCACTTGGACTGAGAATTTTGGATCTGATTTCTGAAGGGTTGGGACTAAGCCCTAATTACTTCTCGGAAGAACTAAGTGCAAATCCAGTGCTGATATCTCACAATTATCCTCCTTGCCCAGAACCAAGCTTAACACTGGGAGCATCAAGGCACAAAGATCCAAACATTCTAACCATTCTTTTCCAAGAACCAAATATCACTGCACTTCAAGTCTTGAAAGATGGGGCATGGATTCCTGTTGAGCCTATTCCTGATGCTTTTGTTGTTAATATGGGGTTTATGCTTCAGGTACATATTTCTTCATCTACCTCATCAACAACAATTCTCGTATTTGATATCAATAGATAGAGTCTTTGTAAGTTGAATCCATATAATTTATCTAGAAAATCTTCCTGATATTTAAATAATTTTTTTATCTTAAAACGCATGCTTTAAATTTTTTATAACTATTTGTTTTAATTATTTTAATCTTAATCCTTCGATTTCTAGAGAAGAGGTCTTATAATTTGAAGTTCATCCACGAGATAAGTAAGTTTTGACCGAGTATTAATTAAGTAGATAGAAATTCTCTATTTTTTTTACTACAGTGAGAGTGTTTATTAATTACAAATTAGAAATTCAACATACTATGTAAATAATTTATTAGTATAAACAATTTTTTTTTTCATTATCGGTCGGGAGGATCAAAGTCTGAACTTTGAATAGATAATTCTTTGTTAGACTTTATTTTTCTGATCAAATTACAAATATTTTAAACCCTTTTGATTGAGAATTTAAGGGTTATGAAAAAAAATCATTTATTTAATTAGAAGTCATATGTATAAATAATTTTGAACGTAATTTAATTAATATTGTGAAGCAACAATGAAAATTCGAAGTGGTATAGTTTCTGAAGTGTAAATGAGTTTATGAACTTATTTTTGCACGTTTAGAAAATTACGAAAACAAATTTGATAACTTATAGTTAACATCTTTTAATAAGTTTTTGTATGACAAAATTCAACTTTCTTTTATGATTGATATAGATAATTACCAATGGAAGACTTATTGGTGCTGAACACCGAGTTATAACAAATTCAAGCCCTAATAGGCACACTATTGCCTATTTCATTAACCCAAAAAAAGATGCAATCATAGGACCTGCAAAGCCTCTTACAAGTTCAACATCACCAGCCATATATCCATCCATGCCATTTGGAGAATTGTTGGAGAATTTTATGAACAAGGGTCCTTACTTTGAAGCTGAATTCCGCTTATAAAAATATACAAGTAATCATGAATAAGTTGTTGGACTGGTATCCAAGCAAATGAATAATTTATCTTGTATTTTTTTTTTTTTTTAACTCTATGAAGGTGTTGTTTATGACCAAACAGTTATGTGCAACCTTCCTCTTGGTCTTGAGTTGAATTAATTTGTTTTTCACTTGAGTAATTTTATATCACATACTGCTGGAAAAATTAAATAAGTGATAGACATTTGGTGATGGCCGATTTTTTATTTATTTTTATATAATTTCATTCACTATTTTTACTTTTTATACTCAAATATATTTTGAGAGGATATGAATAAATTTTTATGATTCCTACTTGTTTTTTTACCTTTAGTTGAAAAAAGTTGTTTATAATTTCAAAATTAGTTTTAAAGACTATAAACATGTTTGTTTAATTATTTTTATATGGTCATACAAAAAATTAGTTAAAATCATAAATTACTTTTATTATTTTGATAAAAATTACTATTTTTTGAGTTTAAAAGAGAAGCTGCTAACTTTGATAAAAGGTTTATACAGTTTTCTTTGATAAACAAAAGTTTATTTGATGGAGTAGAAGATACACAATCTAACATGTTCATATTCACTATTGTTATTATATGTGTAACGCCCCGGATTTTTCATCCAAGACATTACGTTTACATCATTTTCTTTTTCTGAAAAACACTACTATTTATTTATCATCAATAATAAATCCTTAACAAAACCTATACAAATTCTTAAAAAAATTTAATAAAAAAATTTAAACTGAATGTCCTTCAAAATCACTTCTAAAATTACAATTTAATCAAAAACCCAATTTCGTCCCCGTACGCGCTTCAAGCAAAAACAGCAAAGCATACACCATGTCTTCTTAGGTACCTAAAATGTTGGTTGTAAGGGTCAATTTCCTTATCCAAATTGGTTCATACTCAAAGCACCAGAAACATTGCCACAAAACAGATAGTATCAAAACTTATCAATCAAAAAGAATTTAGAAAAATACATTTACGTCTTTAAGGTAAAGTTCATACACATTTCTTTTATATATATAACAGTTTAATCACTTATCAACACACAGATGTATAATAGACCACATGCAATGCAATGATGTGCAAAATGCATGCTCTTATAACTATATGATCCGGATATAACCCGCCACACAGGCACCACACAGAAATATAATTATATATCTCACATCACCATGAACATGATCAAAAACAATCTTTTCAATAAAACTCACATTTTCATCTCTTTTCATTTTCCTTAATTAATCAAAATCTAACATGTCTTTCTCAGCATCACAAAAACATATAAACATAATAAAATAAAATACAATTATCATTCCACATCACACAATTATCATATAAAACATAATTAAATAATCACATTTAGAAAAGATTAAATTTTAACCTTAAAATACATTTTTAATTATTTTTCTTTTCAAAAGACAAGAATTGCTACCACTATTTCATAACAAAGCCCTAGCACTTAGTATGAACGTATGGGGAAAAAGCCTTTACCTCAAGAGCTTTCATTCCTAACCCACGACTCTAGCCTCAAACTCGCAGCTACGATACAGACACGATTTCTCTCGCTCTGAGCATTATTTTGAAGATTGAACCTTTGACATCAAGGAGAACCAAGTGGTGAAATCGTGGAGAATTTCATAGAACTCCCACGAGATACTCACATGGAAAAGGAGCACAAGCTTCATAGAAAATAATGCTAGACTTAGAAATTGGAGTATGAAAATAATTAAGAAATGAACGATACATTAGGGTACTTTAGAACTTGCACACATTTTATGAAGTGGAGATAGAGGAACGAGTGACAGATGATGGGAAAATCTTACCTTGGTTCTACATGAATTTGAAGGAGGATAAGATCCGGAAATTTATTTTAAATAAGCAAGCTGGATCATTGTAAGGATTTTTGAGGAAACCGTCCGTGTAACAGGTGCAGTTACTAGGTTGTCAATCAAAAGACTTGGGATAAAAAGAGAGTTGAAATATGGCTTTAATTGAATTTAAAATGGCAAGGTTGAGATAGAAGAATGAAACGCATGGCCCAAAACAAATCTGAAGTGAAAATGGTGATTAATTGGACAAAGAAACATATGGCACCAGAAAGATATTTGAGAGAGATGGTGTGTATGTGGCTTTGTGAAGGAGACCTTATGAATTGTTTTTCGGTTTCCGCTCAATCGTGGGTTAGCACCAGAATTTAATATAAGGTGAGTGTGGAGAGAAAATAGGATATAGCTTTACATAGGAGTAGGAAATGGGAATGGAGTAACTACCACAATAACCCACGTAATTAAAGAGGTGGACATACATAATCTTTCACTAATTTTACAAGGAATAATAAGAAGGTTGAGTTGAGATTAAGGCTCAAGCCTAAAACGCATGGCTTCTAGTGCATAGAGATGATCCAGCAACTAAAATTAATAGCTATTATAATCACATCAAGTAGATAATTTGAATTACATAAACTATTATAATAATTTAACAAAAAGGAGGATTTACAATATTCTAAAATTCCTTACACATAAAATAAATTATTGAATAAATGATAAATCAAGAAAATCATTAAGAACTACATATATAAAATATCGGGATGTTACAATATGCATACTTGTTTATAGTATATACTTTGTCTACAAAAAGAAAAGGAAACATATGTAAGGTTACATTTTAAGTGTCCTGAGCCTCATATCTGTTTATTACTCTTAGAGTTTGTGTAAACTTTATCTTTTGTAAAAAAACTTGATGTTTTATGTCTCTAGTATGAGAGTAGGAAGACCTTTAGGTTGAGGCAAGGAAACCTAGGGCAATGTTGTCTTAGTACTGTTGCTGTAACCAGGATTAAATTATAGTGGAAAAATCTTTTGAAAGTGTAATGGGACTAGAAGTAATCCCGGGTTGTCGGGCGAACCAGTATAAATCATGTGTTGTATCTTTCCTTTTTTTCTTTACTTTCTGTTGTTACATATATCTTCAGAGTTGCAAAAACGTCAAACACAATTTAAACCCCCTTTCTTGTGTTTTTCTCACTTTCACCCCTCTTTAGTTTTTACTGTTGAGTCGACTAGATGTTGATCTTGTGGCTATCATTTCAAAATTATCATTGCGATTTTGCTTTTCTTTATCTTTAATACTTTCCCATATAGTATAGGATAATATTTCTTTAAATACCTTTCAATTATGCCTTAGTGAATTTCCTCGCCTTCCATGTTCACTAGCAGATATGCTCCTCCATCATATGCCTTGCTTGCCTTTCCCAATTTGGTTGACCATTTTCCATATTTGGGATCTTTAGTTCCAATCAGTAAAATGGTTTTCCAGACAAAGTCACCCTTAAATTTGACTCGCTTGTAGTAGAATTTGGTCTTTTAAAAAAAAAAAATGCAATCCTTCATAGTGCCATTAGACAATCCATATACAAGGAGTCGAGATCCTTTAACATGACATGCACATACTCATCAAGAGTCAATTAATTTTGTTGACCCACTCATAAAAAACCACATCGATTTTTAATGGTAGCACTGCATCTTGTCCATAGGTGTACCGATAAGGACTAAAACCTATATCAACCATTTTCGTGTTCCTTATGACCCAAAAGACTTCCTTCAAAGTTTCATGCCACTTTTTCGGTTAATCTTTGATATTTTCATTGATTATGTCTATAATAATCTGGTTAGTTGCCTTTGCTTGTCCATTCACTTGAGCACACTAAGGAGACAAATGGATGAGTTTTATGTTGTATTCTTGCATAAAGGCAATCATATTTTTACATGTGAATATAGTCCCTTGGTCGATTATGATAGTTTATGGGTTCACCAACCTGTATACCGATTTTATGCAGAATGAACATGCTTATATCATCTTGACCTATAATTATAATCAACTTACCCTTCACCCATTTAGTAAAGTTGTTGGTATCAGCGATGATAAATTTATGTCTATAGGAAGAAGGTGTATGTATCTTACTAAACAAATCCATTGACCATCCCCTAAACGACCTTGGTTCAAGGATTGGGTGTAGAAAATTGGGTGTTATGTTACCTTTGTATCGGTCCTTTCATCTAGAAAGTCTTACACTATTTTACTTCTCATAAATAATAAGCCTTTATGGTTGGCCAATAGTATATTTGGAGATGGATCAACCATTTCATCAAATAGCAAACCCTATGGGAACTGCAGAACTATTCATGGACCTCTTTCATGATTTTGAAGGAATATACTATTTTCATACATTTGATAAAGACACCATTGAATTCATTAGTATTCTAAGACCCATGATCATCGCCTCATATTCGACTTGGTTTTGGAGAACTTTAGATCTGCTTAAATATGAATTTCCTGATTATTCCTTATGGACTTTCGATAACTACCTGATTCATGTTATTTTTTTTTTCGAGATCCATCTAACATCAAGGTTTTTTCTCGGCTATTTGATCATAGATAATTTTTTCTAAGTGACTTTACAATTCTTTCTTAGTACACAAGAGTCTTGCCTTAAATATGGATTTGACTTTGTTCTTCTCCACCTTAATTCCCTTGTTGTGCTCTAGAAAACCTAAGATGTTCCTAAATGAAATTTTGGGCACACATTTGGCTAGGTTTGTCTTCAAATTGTAAAACATCATTATCTTATGAGCTTTCTCCGATCCCACCAAATGGCTATGAAAATAATTGGACTTAAACCTCCATGTTTTTTCCAATAAGGTCATGGAATATGGTATCGATGACCCTTTAATGTATGGAACCAACCTTTTAAATCCGAAAAAAGGCTTAACAATCTATTCATAAATTCCTAACGTGCCTTGGGATCTGAAGGTTACTTTGTGAGTGTCTTCCTTGGATACGAATATATTATTGTAACCTGAATGTTCATCCATGAAACTGAGAATCACGTGGCTTGTCGAGACATCGACTAACAATCAACTTCCATCATGCCACACTCATCCCTAGGGTGGCTAAGTTCAAATTCATGTAGTCGGGGCATACTGCTTTAACATGCGCTTTTTCTTGATTATGAGTACGTTGTTGAAAAACCACTATAGATACTTGTATGTCATGATGTACCCAACCTTAAGTAGTTTTTCTATCTCATCCATGATCTGATGAGGGGTGAATGTACGTAAGGGTTATGTGGTTATTACCCTACTTTTATAGGAAGTCTATACTTTGCTAGTTCTTTTACTAAACATGACATTTTCTGGTAATGCCATGCAAAACAATCCCTATCTTTCCTTTATCAACCCCATTAATTGGTCTTTTTCTTCTTTTGTTATAAAAACACTATCTTTCATTATCGTGGATTATTCGGGAGTTCCCAAATTAACATCATCTAAAGGATATTGAACCTCAAAGTTTGTAAACATTCTCTAAATTGGTGGCTCAAATAACTGATCTTGAGTATTGCCAGCCAAGGGTTTGGATGTGTCTAGTTTTTGCACCACACTTTTTTCCTCTTTATTAGTTACAAAGCATGATATGCCATGGTCTTAACCTTATACATTTCAAACCATTTTAGTAAATATTTATCCCTGGTGGTGTGTCACTTATTGAAGAGCTACTAGAGACTAGGATTTTGGTCGGGGGTCAAACACTAACGTCTTATTTGTCTGCATATCCACCAAACCTATTTGATCTTTTTCTTCCATTTTATGTTAATGTTAAACCTAGTTGGCTTGTACAATGATACCATGTCTGGAAAAGAGTCGATATCAATGGCTAGCTCTGAAACCTCTTTATTGTATACCTTGAACTTGCCCACGTTAATAACCTTTTGAATGGCATTTTCGAAGACATTGCAAATATCCATGGCGTGGTTGTAGGATTTTTTCCACTTGCAATACCTCTTGCCTTTGATCTCCTTAGCTAGAGGGATTTTGTGACCATTAATTAGCTAAATTTGCTTATCTTTAAGATAATAATCAAATATTTGGCCATCATTTGTTAAATCAATGGTAGACTCAGTTTAATCCTCTGATGAACTTGTGTCCTTACCTTTGATAAGAAGAAGCTTCTTCCAAAACTCATAGTTATCCATCCACCAGTAACATCCAACACTAATTGGCTAAAATGCTTAAGTTAACCAATTAACGATCTTTTACCCCTGAACAAATCGGATCCTTATGTTTGCAAACATTAAACCACTTAACCCAAGGAATTTTCATTGCTCCCTTATATCAACGCTAGAAAAAATTATTTGGATTTAAATTGCCAACTTCCAAACTATAGTTGCCATCTTACAATATGAGATATGGATGTTTGGAATACTACTCAACAATGTGTAAACGAGTACCATTATACCTTTGAATCTAACATATCTATGATGCCAATAAGTAAGTCAAGATTTTAAAACATGCAGCATGGGTTGCAAAGTGGAAAACATTCTTAAGTATTCCTAGGTATTGAAAAGGGAGGGAACCCTCAACAATTAAGGAAAACCGAAGCCACATGCAAAGATTCTTAATCTAGATTAACTCCTGTAAAAGCCCGATTTTTCGCTAGATTTATTTTATTATTTATTTAATTGCTTTTATGTGCATTTGTATATGCCCTTATGTGATTATTTGCCTCTGTGTGTATATTTGGTTGGGAATTGTAGAATTCGGTGTTAGAAGGGTATTTTAGTCATTTTGGACTCAGGGGTATTTTACTAAGTGCTAGGGAGTTGTAGTGAATTGTTTTCTAACCGGTAGGTGACCGTTAGTATTACATTTTACCGTTAAGTGAGTAGTAACATTTTTGGTTAGAATAGCAATGGGTTAGGCCCATTAAGGTGTTGTGAGTTGAGCCCAATTAGATAGAACCTATATAAACTCTTGTTTGTAGAGAAAATAGGGTTTTTGCCAACATTTTCAATTGAGAAGAGATAGAGATAGAGATAAGATAAAGGTTTGAAGAGAAGGATCTAGAGAAGGCTAGCAGGAGGACAAGTTTCAAGGATTGGAGCTAGGATTGGAGCTAAAGTGAAGCCTTAGTGTTGATTGTGAAGAATTAAGGTAAGGGGGTTAGACTTTAATCATAATTAATAGTTGTAGATTCTACCCTAATTCTTTCATTAAGTGGTTAATTTGAATTTAGTTGTAGAAATTCGTGCTTAATTGTGATGATATGATTATGCACATGAATTGAATGATAATTGTGTTGTTGTTGTTGTTGAATTTGTATGCTAAAATGGGTAGTTATGAACATGATGGGTTTTTGTATGAAATTTAGAATGAATAATGTTGTGGTTGCTAGATTGATGATGAATTCATGTTCCAATGTTATTGTTGTTGTTGTTAGATATGTTGTTGTTGAATTGATGCATTGGGTATCATGAATTTGGTGAATTGATGATGAAATTTGTTGTTGAAAGTTGAAGAGTGTTGGTGAATTGATGAATTTTTGATATGTTGATGTTTCAATTTCAAAACTTATGCATGTTTAAGTGTTTTGGAACATATATGACCTATAAACATCTTTGGGATTAAGTTTTGGTGTTTGGAATGATCAAAATTGGGATTTTGGGGTGAAAAGGGTTTGAAACCCGAAAGTTAGATTCTGGACTGATGAAGCTTTGCTTAAGCGAGCCATCAGCGAGCTCTAAGCGAGCGTGCCCAGAGCTTCCTGGACACAGTTCGCTTAAGCGAGCTCTAAGCGAAGGTCATCTGAAGTTTCTGGACGCAGTTCGCTTAAGCGAGCTCCAAGCGAACGAGGCCCAGTAGCTTCTGTAAGCTGGTCGCTTAAGCTAGCCAGACTTCGCTTAAGCGAACCATGCCATGTTCTGCCATGTTTGATTTTTTGTTTTGTGCACTTGGGGACCAATCCGAGCTTTCTAAAATGTTTCTTTTGACTTGTTTAACCTCTGTTTATACATTTAATCCTACTGGAACTTCATTTGAATTGAATTGGACTTGGTTTGTGAATTGAACTTAAACTTTTGAAAAATGGTCCGAGAACGCCGATTTTTCGAAAATTGAAGTAGGATTAAGGTTGTATGATGTTTATATGATTTCTAAAATTGGTTGTGATTAGTTTCATCAAGTCTTAACATGTTTTGCTTTGAAAATGGGATTTCTTTTGTAAAAATGATAAAGTGAGACGAACTTTGAGTTTTTCATGACTTCGTCATATTTGGCAGGTGAAACGCCAAAGTATCCTCTACTGCACTCACATGTAACCTAGAGGTATACTTAGTTGAGGCATTGAATCTTGTTTACTTGGTTTGGTTCAATAATTTCAATTATTTTGAAAATGAGATAAGATAGACGAACTTTGTTGAAAACGGTTCCTTTGAACCAATTACCTTGTAAATCTTTTGTGAATGACTTTATATGATTAATTGAGGATATATGAATGGTTGTTGAAGGTTGAATATGATGTTTATCATGAATGTATTCCACTTTGCTTGGTTTATGAGAAGTATGTGGAATTGTTGTGAGATATTGTGTAGTTGATGATGATGTGTGTGATGATGACTCTTATGTGAATTATGATTGTTGAATGTGTGGACATGTATACTTGATAATGCAAGGTTGTTGAGATAGTCAATGTAATGGAAGGTGTACTTTTACATTGTCGTTGTTGTGGTGAAGTTATGCATTATCGGGTCGTTGTTGTATGTCCATGCATCATATCATATTGAGTCATATGTTGAAATGTAAAAGGAGGTGTACTTTTACACAGTTGTTGTAAGAGGAGGTGTACTCTTACATAGATGTGCGGTTGGCATCTAATGACTGTTGCTACGGTACTACATGCATATATGTGTCGAGTCTAAGCGCATTGCATATTGAAATGTTATCTTGTTGTGGTATGTGAATGATGTTTGTTGGTGATAAGTGTGTTTGATGAATACATACTTGTGACATTTGGAATTGATTGGTTGATGAATTGTGTCATAATCAAATATGTGACTTGTTGAATTTTGTGCATTGGTGAAATTTGGTGAATGTCCTGATTGTGTAGATTGGTGTATATGTACATTGGTGAATTTTGTTGATGGTTGTGAATAATTGGACTATGCTATAATTTCATGTTTTACTTGTTTGTGCTTATACACTGGTGAATCAATTTGATGATAACTATTTTGATAATAATGATGAGATGAGAATTGTATATGTATATACATATGATGTGGTGATTTATTTGATAATGATGATTGCATGCTTATAACTTGAAATGATGAATTGAACTTGTTGAGTTAAGTATGCTAAATGAAGAATAAGGTGAGTTATCCTTTCATTGATTGATGTTGATGAATGATGAGCTTATGTCGATGACTTGATTAGAGATTGGATATGTCTGTTATGATATGATAATAATGTGATAGCTTGAGGTGCAAGTAATGGATGATAATAATCATGTGATGCTAGTATTCTAGGAGGGATGGTTATGTATATGTGATATGTATGAATCCTTGAATGCTATGTTTGTTTTATGTTGATTATGATTAATGTAATGCTTACCCCAGTGGTGTTTGCCGCCTACCTGTCTGTATGGATGGGTAGACGTCGTGCAAGATTAGTTGCTTTTGGTGAGTTGATGCTTGGATAGCGAGAGTTGTCTCGTTGTCGGTTGTCGAGTCTAGATTTTAGGCTCTGATTAGGGTGTAGTATCCTTTTTGTTTCTGTTGAATTCTGTTATGTTGTTGAGATTTGTCCATTGTCGGACTTGGAGGATTATTTTTGTATGAGGATGTATTGTTGACCATGGCATATTTATGTCGGAGATTTTGTATATGAATTTTATCCGCTGTGACTGTTGAGATATTATTATATATGCATGTTGAATTGGATTTTGTATAGACGTAGCGTCTATTTCTTGAATATTAGCCATATTCGCGTGTTTTATCGCTTTAATAGAAATAGGGCGTTACAAGTTGGTATCAGAGTCGTGGTCAGTCTTGTCCGGACTAGTATTCGTTGAATTTCCTGTTGTATGCGACATGTACAGAAGTACTGTCGGTACTTTTTGTGTTGTTTCTTACTTTTAGGAGGGTTTGAGCTTAGTGGGGGACTAGCAAGTCGCTTCAGGTTTGTTGGGTCTGGCAAGGGAAGGTATCTTTGGATGCGGAGGCTTAGTTTGTTGTGGTTTGTGGTAAGGTTCCTGTTTATTTTCATTGAATGATGTTTGCTTCCTTGAAGGAGAGTAGTGAGAAAGGAGTTGGTGATTTGCCGGTAGTGCAAGAGTTTTCAGAAGTTTTCTCGGACGACATTACCGAGTTGCCGCTAGAGAGGGAAGTTGAGTTCGCAATTGATTTGGTACTAGGAACGAGTCCTATTTCGATTGCGCCGTATTGGATGTCTGCATCAGAGTTAGGTGAATTGAAGCAGTAGTTGGAAGAGTGGCTCGAGAAGCAATTTATCAGGCTGTGTGTTTCTCCGTGGGATGCTCCTGTGTTGTTGGTTAAGAAGAAGGATGGAAGCATGAGGTTGTGTGTGGATTATCAGCAGTTGAACAAGGTGACAATCAAGAATCGGTATCCGATTCCGAGGATTGATGATTTGATGGATCAGTTGGTTGGTGAGGAGGTGTTCAGCAAGATAGATTTGAGATCAGGATATCATCAGAATAGAGTGATGGCGGAAGATATATCCAAAACCGCGCTCCGAACAAGGTATGGACACTATGAGTATTCTGTGATGCCATTTGGAGTATCTAATGTGCCAGGTGTCTTCATGGAATATATGAATAGGATATTTCATCCTTTTCTGGACCGTTTTGTGGTGGTGTTTATCGATGATATTTTGGTGTATTCGGAGTCTGAAGAAGAGCATGCCGAGCATTTGAGGATTGTGTTGGGAGTCTTGAAGGAGAAGAAGTTGTTTGCTAAGTTGTCGAAGTGTGAGTTTTGGTTGCGGGAATTGAGTTTCCTTGGTCATGTGATTTCTAAAGGTGGTATTGTCGTGGGTCCGTCGAAGGTTGATGCAGTGTTGCAGTGGGAATCACCTAGGTCTGTTTTTGAAGTTAGAAGCTTTCTTGGTTTGGCAGGTTATTATCAGAGGTTCATTGAGGGATTCTCGAAGTTGGCGTTGCCATTGACGCAGTTGACTCGGAAAGGACAAGCTTATGTTTGTGATGCTAAGTGTGAGAAGAGTTTCCAAGAGTTGAAGAAGAGGTTGACTTCAGCACCAGTGTTGATCTTGCCGAATCCGAAGGAATCATTTGTTGTGTATTGTCATGCTTTTAAGATGGGTCTTGGTGGTGTGCTTATGCAGAATCGTCAGGTTATGGCTTATGATTCGAGGCAGCTGAAAGTGCATAAGAAGAATTATCCGGCTCACTATTTGGAATTAGCGGCCGTTGTGTATGTGTTGAAGATTTGGAGGCATTATCTGTATGATTCTAAGTTTGAGGTGTTCAATGATCATAAGAGTTTGAAGTACTTGTTTCAGCAGAAGGAGTTGAATATGAGGCAGAGGAGATGGTTGGAGTATCTTAAGGATTTCGATTTTCAGTTGAGTTATCATCCTGGGAAGGCGAATGTTGTTGCTGATGCTTTGAGTAGGAAGTCGTTGCATATGTCTGCGTTAATGGTTAAAGAGTTGGAGTCGATTGAGCAGTTTCGAGATTTGAGTTTGGTTAGTGAGTTGACACCGGAGGGTGTGAGATTGGGAATGTTGAGGCTGACGAGTAATATTTTGGAAGAGATCAAGAATGGACAGAAGGAAGATTTGGAACTTGTAGATCGAGTGGTGTTGGTTAATCAAGGCAAGGGTGGAGACTTCAGATTGGATGAGAACGGTGTTTTGATGTTTCGTGATCGTGTTTGTGTACCATATGTTCTTGAGCTTAAGAGACGGATTTTGGAAGAAGGTCATAGAAGTAGTTTGAGTATTCATCCAGGAGCGACTAAGATGTATCAGGATTTGAAGAGGTTGTTTTGGTCGCCTGGAATGAAGAAAGAGATCGCAGAATTTGTGTATGCTTGTTTGGTTTGCCAAAAGTATGAGATTGAACATCAGAAACCGTCGGGTTTGATGCAACCGTTGTTTGTGCCAGAGTGGAAGTGGGATAGTATCTCTATGGATTTTGTTGGAGCGTTGCCGAAGACTGTGAAGGGTTTTTATTCGATTTGGGTGATTGTTGATCGGTTGACGAAGTCGGCACATTTTGTTCCTATCAAGACCGGTATGTCGGTGGCGAAGTTGGCTGAGATCTACATTGAGCAGATTGTTAGATTGCATGGTATTCCTTCTAGTATTGTGTCGGATTGGGGTCCGAGGTTTACCTCTAAGTTTTGGGAGAGTTTGCAAGTTGCTTTGGGAACTAAGTTGAGGTTGAGTTCTGCTTATCATCCCCAGACTGATGGTCAGACGGAGAGGACTATTCAGAGTTTGGAAGATTTGTTGAGGGCTTGTGTTTTGGAGCAAGGTGTCAGTTGGGTCGAATGTTTACCGTTGATTGAGTTTACTTACAACAACAGTTTTCATTCTAGTATCGGAATGGCACCGTTTGAGGCTTTGTATGGTAGAAGGTGTAGAACTCCTTTGTGTTGGTATGAGTCAGGTGAAAGTGCTTTGTTAGGGCCGGAAGTTGTACAAGAGACTACGGAAAAGGTTAAGATGATTCAAGAGAAGATGAGAGCATCTCAAAGTAGGCAGAAGAGTTATCATGAAAAGAGGAGGAAGGACATTGAGTTTCAGGTTGGTGACCATGTGTTTTTGAGAGTAAATCCTCTAACTGGTGTTGGTCGTGCTTTGAAGTGTCGGAAGTTGACTCCTCGTTTTGTTGGACCATTTGAGATTATTGAGAAGATTGGGGTTGTAGCGTATCGGATTTCTTTACCGCCATCTTTGTTGAATCTTCATGATGTGTTTCATGTGTCCAAGTTGCGGAAGTATGTGTATGATGCGTCTCATGTGATTCAAGTGGATGATTTGGAAGTAAGAGATGATTTGACTGTTGAGACTTGGCCAGTTAGGATTGAGGATCGGGAAGTGAAGCGTTTGCGTGGCAAGGAGATCGTTTTGGTTAAAGTGATTTGGGTTGGACCGACTGGTGAGAGTGCCACTTGGGAATCGAAGAGTAGGATGAAGGTTTTGTATCCGGAGTTGTTTCTTTCAGGTAATTTTCGAGGGCGAAAACTCTTTTTAGTGGGGAGAGTTGTAACAACCCGATTTTTCGCTAGATTTATTTTATTATTTATTTAATTGCTTTTATGTGCATTTGTATGTGCTCTTATGTGATTATTTGCCTCTGTGTGTATTTTTGGTTGGGAATTGTAGAATTCGGTGTTAGAAGGGTATTTTAGTCATTTTGGACTCAGGGGTATTTTGGTCATTTTATGAGTAGGGGTAATTTAGTAATTTTGATGAGGATTATTTTTAGTGCTTGGTGAGAGTGGTTATTTTACTAAGTGCTAGGGAGTTGTAGTGAATTGTTTTCTAACCGGTAGGTGACCGTTAGTATTACAATTTACCGTTAAGTGAGTAGTAACATTTTTGGTTAGAATAGCAATGGGTTGGGCCCATTAAGGTGTTGTGAGTTGAACCCAATTAGATAGAATCTATATAAACTCTTGTTTGTAGAGAAAATAGGGTTTTTGCCAACATTTTCAATTGATAAGAGATAGAGATAGAGAGAAGATAAGGGTTTGAAGAGAACGATCCAGAGAAGGCTAGAGGGAGGTCAAGCTTCAAGGATTGGAGCTAGAATTGGAGCTAAAGTGAAGCCTTAGTGTTGATTGTTGATGGGATAAACCGCAAGACAAGAAGAATTTACTCACTAACGTTCATTGTAGGCATAGAAGAGAAGAAGAAGAAGAAGAAGAAGAAGAAGAAGAAGAAGAAGAAGAAGAAGAAGAAGAAGAAGAAGAACACAAAAGTAAATAACAATAAAATAAAGGTGAACTTTTATTCCAAGAACAAAAGATGAATAATTGTGATGGCTAGCTACTCTATTTATAATTTATATTCGACTTAAAATCTAAGCAACTAATCACTAGAATGTTCCACAAGAAACTAATAGGTAGCATGTCTTTTAAGCAAAAGCAGCAAAAGGCAAATTGGGGACGTGTCAAGCTTCTATTGGTTGACTTCATATTTTTGTATCAAATCTTCATATTTTGGTGAAGGATCTTCAAATTCTTTGCACAAGATATTTTTATATGAGATCTTCATATTTTTGGCATGAATCAACTCCAATTCTCCTTTCTTTTGCTCCAAGACTCAATCAATCAAATATTCATTCCTGAAATATAATAATATGCAAATGAAGTAAAATAGGTCTAAAAGGAAATAATATTAAAATAAAATAAACTTAAATCTAAATAAAAAGGACTGAAATATTTTGTTAAAACTAACTAATTATTGACTCATCAAACTCCCTCACACTTGAATCTTTGCTTGTCCTCAAGCAAAAGGCAATGACATAGCAGTAACAAAAAGATTAACATATGGCAATACAATTGAAAACTCATGTCTCTCTTAAGGTTTTATTTCAATGTACACTAATCACAACTTCAAGTATTCCTTGTGAACCTATTCAACCCAACAACAAGTCTCAAGTGAGTGTGTATGTGCAGTCCAACCTTTTTCTTACTCCTGTATAAGACAGATATTATGAGGAACAGTTTCTATCCTTAATACTAAAGTAACCGAGAAAAGTCCTTTCTTTAATTCATATAAGAGAGATGGGAATTTAGTTTAGAATTTAACAATTTAAGCACATAGGGGCTGCAGATTTCTTAGGGGCTATCATTTTCTCATAGGAAGTCTTTATGGAGAGGGTGTCCTTTCCTCCTAGATTCCATGATCGACCTAAGTAGTGCTGCAATTTTTTTATCATCTCCGCGTAGGAAGTCTTTATGGAGAGGGTGTCCTTTTCTCATAGCTTTGATGAATTTATTTCCTCTTTTGAGGGATTTAGAACTTAAGTTCGATTTAGGGAGTCACCACCACATTTAGGAAGTCAAAGAGAGGGTATTCTTTCCTCCACATGTTGGTGCCATTCTCCCGCCCCATTTTAGTTTAACACATTATAACAATATAGCACATTATTTCTCACACAAACTTATACTACTTTTACTCTGAAGACTTTTAAGGGTCTAAGTTACCATTAAAGTTAGAACGTGCTCCTTAAAATACATACTCATACACTTACTCAAAGATTGCAACTGATTCAAAAAAAACAAGCTACTTAATCATGCCTCTCGCAATAAAAAACAAGACAAAAGAATAAAGTTCAAGGGAGTTTGGAACACTACGACTCTAGACACTTTATTAGCCCCCCCCCCCCCCCCCCAACACACACTTAGGAGAAGCATTGTCCTGAAGAAGAAGAAGAAGAAGGAGGAGGAGGAGGAGGAGGAGGAGGAAAGAAATAAAGAAAGAAGAAGAAAGAAAGAAGAGTTAAGGGAAGTGAGGAAGGGGAAAACTCACAAATTTTCATTGAGGTCCATAAGGTGGACTTTGGAGGTGAAGGTGTTGCATCATGTTTCAGAGCATTTGATTGTTTTCTTCATTTATTCTATTGTTCCTTTCAAAACCCTGTCTTTGTTTCTCGGTGCTTATTCTTTGAACCTTGGTTTGCATCCATGCCCACCGTTCATCATTATATCTTCCACCGGCTTCTTGTTTATGGTGTTGTGCACGTACCTCCTCTTTATCATCACCATCATTATGTACTTGTGGGTTAGTGCCAACATAAAACAAATTCTTCACCACTTCCAGATTAGTTATGTCCGGATTAGGTAGAATAATCAAACAATTAGCATTATTGACCTTCCACTCAAATTGAAAATTGTGGGTATAACCATGAAGTTTTAGAAAGAACATAGAGGCGAGTGTATCTAAGCTTAGATAAATATTTACTTCAATTTTATTTACTCCACTCTCCTCACCCACTCCAAACTTCCTAGCAATGAAGGTGATGATTCAACCTACCACTTATGTGATCTTTATCATCCGATTTCTTTTTAGCAAGTGAAACAAGATAATCAAGCAAATATAGCAAATGTTAACAAGGTGGTTATAAAACATAGCCCTCAATATGAACAACTCATCAGTCCTCATCATTCCTATCTCTTTCCTAGTTTATCCATAGCATTAGCATCAGGGTATCTACAAGCAGAAATAAGTTTAGAGATAAGAGATTTATACCTACTCCTTTGCTTGTCATCTTTAAAATGGATGCCATGGTTGCGGAGTGTTGATTTCTTCCTCCCTGCATCATCATCTGAGCCAACAATCTTCTTCCCTAATTTTTTTTTTTGAAATATTTTTTTTGAGAATTTTTTTTTCTTAGGCACGGCCATGCCACCATAGGCACGGGTAGTGCCTAGCCTCTGGACTTTTGGCACAAATTTTTTTTTTTCAAATTTTTTTTTCTTCGCATCATCTTGGACAAGTACCTACACAACAAATTAATATAACACAAAACAAACAAAAATAAAGCTATTAAATTCATGGGTTGCCTCCCACAAAGCGCTCGTTTAGAGTCATTAGCTTGACGATTAGAAAGTGGTTTAACTATCCTATACCCAATCTTTCAGAAAGGGACAATGGCATCAAACTAACATTCTCTCCCAAATCACACATGGCTTTTTCAAAGGTTTCAGATCCTATGACACAAGGTATGGAAAAACTTTCTAGATTCTTAAGTTTATGTGGCAATTTGTTTGGAAGTATTTCAATAAAATTCCTAAACTGGTCATCTAACTTGGATTTAACAAAACCTTGTGTTAATGGAATTTTAGGCTCATGAGATGGTGAAACAAATGACTTTTCATTCTCTCCTATGGCTTTCTCACTTTGAGGCTCATCACTCCCTATCTCTCCTGCATTGTTCTTAACTTTCACAATGGGGTCCTCTAATTGTTTACCATCCCTAAGAGTAATAGCACTTATATGGTCTTTGGGGTTGGTTTCAGTTTGGCCTTAAAGGACTTCGGAGGGTTGAGAGGAAGTAGCCACCTGTTGGGGCACTTGAGAAGTCTGAGTCTCAAGCATCTTACTGTGAGTAACTATGGAGTCTTCTTTCGATGTAAGTTTGGCAAGAGAGTCCTTCAAAAATTCAGTTTGGCAAGAGAGTCCTTCAAATTTTTGTGTGAGTGCGTTAACCTTAGCAGCTAGATGATCAAGGGAAGAAATTTCATACATATCTACCTCTTTTTTAAAGGGTGAAGGAGCAACATTAGTGATGTCCCTTCCGTAGGTCCACTGATAGTGATTTTGTGTCATGTCCTCGATCAAAGCATATGCTCTTGTGTATGTTTTATTCATCAAAGCTCCACCTGCAGCTGCATCAACATGAATTTTTGTGGTATACAAAAGACCATTATAAAAAGTGTGAATAATAAGCCACTTCTCTAAATCATGATGGGGACAAAGTCTAAGCATTTCTTTGAAACACTCCCAAGCATCGTAAAGAGATTCTCCATCTTTTTGAGTGAATTGTGTAATTTGATTCCTTAATTGAACAGTTTTATAATAGGGAAAGAATCGGGCAAGAAAAGCTTGCTTCATTTGGTGCCATGAAGTGATAGAGCCGATTTCCAATGAATGAAACCAAGCACTAGCTCTACCCCCTAAGGAAAAAGGAAAGAGGTGCAACCTTACAGCCTCTTGGTTTGCATTCAAGGTTCCACTGAGTCTTAAAAAGGTTGAAATATGAAAATTCAGATCCTCAGTGGGTGATCCGAAAAATTGATTTTGCTGCACTAAGTGAATAAGTTCAGGATCTATTTCAAAATTGTCCTCAACTGTTGGGTACACAATAACATCGTATGACTCATCTGAAGATGGAATTGCATACTCTTTGAGAGTGCGTTCCCCAGCCATATCGTTATTATCTCATGCTTCCCAAGAAGTTAAAGGCAAAAGAAGAAATAGAAAAAAAAATAAAGAAATTTTTTTTCAGTTTAATCGTTAAAAAAAATTAATCAAATTGCAATAACTCCCCGGCAACGGCGCCAAAAACTTGATGGGATAAACCGCAAGTGCACGGTTTACCGATGTAGTAATAAAAAGATATTGTTCCGAGAGGGAGTTATGAATTCAATTAACTTTTAATCAATGATTAGATTGAAAATTTAAAAGGTAGGAAGTTGTATTTTTGGGATTATTGGTTCATCATAATGACGAATCCTTCACAAACAAACCCTTAAACTTATAACTTTACGTTAGATCTAATTTCTAAAGACAAGTTTCTCTTTGGCCTATCACATCTCCTTTCGGTCTCAGTGAGTGTGTTCCTCCAACAACCACACCTATTTTCATGGGTGATTGCCTTTGGAATCCTTGAAGCTCGAAACTTTACGTGTCTCAAGGATTGCTAGACTATTTTCATGTTTCGCAATCCTTGTCTAAATTCACTTGTTCAAATATCAAAACTCCACTTTCGTTTTATGAATTGATATTTGGGATAATGAATTAACAATTATCAAACCCTCCACTTTCGCTTCTACAGTTTGATAATGGTTAATTCATGTTAAAACGGTGAATTTAGATTAGAAATTAGGGTTACATAAAATTAAGGTTTAAGGCTTGGTTTGATTAGGATTATGTCATTAGACTTATCCAACAATCCCAAGACAAGAAGAATCTACTCACTAACGTTCATTCTAGACATAGAAGAGAAGAAGAAGAAGAAGAAGATGAAGAAGAAGAACACAAAAGTAAATAACAATAAAATAAAGGCGAACTTTTATTCCAAGAACAAAAGATGAATAATTGTGATGGCTACCTACTCTATTTATATTTTACATTCGACTTAAAATCTAAGCAACTAATCACTAGAATGTTCCACAAGAAACTAATAGGTAGCTTGTCTTTTAAGCAAAAGCAGCAAAAGGCAAATTGGGGACGTGTCAAGCTTCTATTGGTTAACTTCATATTTTTGTATCAAATCTTTATATTTTGGTGAAGGATCTTCAAATTCTTTGCACAAGATATTTTTATATGAGATCTTCATATTTTTGGCATGAATCAACTCCAATTCTCCTTTCTTTTGCTCCAAGACTCAATCTATCAAATATTCATTCCTGAAGTATAATAATATGCAAATGAAGTAAAATAGCTCTAAAAGGAAATAATATTAAAATAAAATAAACTTAAATCTAAATAAAAAGGACTTAAATATTATATTAAAACTAACTAATTATTGACTCATCAATTGTGAAGAATTAAGGTAGGGGTTAGACTTTAATCACAATTAATAGTTGTAGATTCTACCCTAATTCTTTCATTAAGTGGTTAATTTGAATTTAGTTGTAGAAATTCGTGCTTAATTGTGATGATATGATTATGCACATGAATTGAATGATAATTGTGTTGTTGTTGTTGTTGAATTTGTATGCTAAAATGGGTAGTTATGAACATGATGGGTTTGTTGGAGTAAGCCCTAATAGCCAATCTATATTGATAGGGTTTGACTTTGTATCGTGATATTGATATAAATATTGTGAAAAATATATATTATAAGGAATTTCTTTATTGATTTTGTTTTGTTTCAAAATAATAAAGTCCCTAGAATAGTTAGTCCGTTTGATGGAACATTAAGTATAACTTAATTGTGAGACCCTGTTAAACATAAGGAAACTATTCTTAAAGTATCCGTAGTCAAGCTTTATTGAGAAGTGGGATATCATTAAAGCATAGAGACTATTATGTGGGTAGACTGATGATCACATCTCACAGATCATGGATAAAGAGTTATCAAGTCTTCACATAGATATAAATATTAGGAGTAATATTTATATTGGATTGACCCGCCGTGAGAATAGTACATAGTAAGTTATGAAATTGTCATAAGATATTCTCACAATGATAATAGTGTATATCGCTCTTAGACCTGAAACCACTATGATCCCTAGATGTGGACTCAAGTGCTTTGTTGCCATTCTAACGTTGTCTGTAAAAGGATAACCATAACGTTGGTTGATGGGTACTTGATGAATCATGCTGAGGGACATGAGTGTCCTAGATGGGATTTGTCCCTCCTCATAAACAGGAGATATATCTTTAGGCCTCTTGATGAAATATGACTGTAAAACTACATGGACATGCCGAAGTAAGTCAATATAAGATATTGGACTTATTCATTATTCAGTATATTTTGGAATCAAGAAATATAAACATTGATCTATACGAGGGTGACAATATCTATGCCTTGGGATCAATAAAGATATCAAGACAAAGAAGTAATTGTACACATAAGTATTATCATGGAAAGGTTTCGTCAGATCACTTGACATTCTTGTCACTTGGGTAGCAATGATGTGTTGCTAGATACCGCTCATTGTTTATAATATTAAATATTAGATTTAATATTATTGTCAACGTGACTAGAACCTATAGGGTCACACACAAAGAACAGTCAAAAGAGAAATATATAAGTATGAATTATATAAGGGGTGCGTTTAGTAAATAGCGCTAATTAGTTAGCAAAATTACTAAACTCGTTGTTGGGCTTACTGAAGCCCAATAGTGACTTCTGACTTGCAGAGCACACTAGAAGTTCTATAAATAGAACTCTAGTGCTCAAGTTTTGAGTTACAGGTTTTTGGAGCAAAACCCTTTTTCTCTGCACTTCTGATTCCTTGGCTAGCACCAAGTTTTAGAGGAGCACTGTTCGTGTGGACTAACTAGAGGCATTGCTGCTTTCCTTTGCTCGTGATCAGAAACAATTCTACTACAAAGGTTCTGCTCTTCAAGAGGTAAACACATGAATCCTTAAATTGTTTAAGTATGTGTTTGATTTGTGATTAATGATTTAATCAAGATCTGTTTCAATGGGATTTCTTCCGCAAAGAGGATTAAATTTTTGAAAAACCCCTCTTAAAATCCCTTCAATGGTATCAGAGCTTCCGTTGTGATTGAATCATTAATTCAAGTGTTTGTGCATATCGATGCCTTTTGTTTTTCCGCGTGTGAATTGTTCATAGCGTATAGTGTGCTTCTTTTGAATCATATTCATAAGTCAAAGCGGTATTCCTTTCTATGATTAAAGCTGTTTAATCATGTGTTTTAATCTTCCTTTAATTGAAAACGGCTATATGCATCCTTCTTGATTAAAGGTGTTTAATCATAATATTATATATGCATGTGAGTTATCTTTTCTTTAAATTGTTTAAGTTTATTTTTTTTGGATCCAAAATTGTTTAAGTTTATGGAAACTCACTATCTATCTATCTATCTATCTATATATCTTTGTAAAGGAAACTTGAGTTGTTCTCATGCAAGCTTTGTGATGATGTGGCACTCTAGAAAAGCTGCCTATCATCTCTTAAATCACTCTTTTGAACTTTGCAACTTTCCACTATATCAATTAGATGTCTAACCTCTCTTAAAACCTTCCAATTCTCCACTATACTATATCAACTTAATGTCTATCTAATTATATATAAAATAATGTCATAGTTGCCCCACTGTTTATTGAATGTATAACTATTCGGTCTCCAATCCAATAGTATATATTTGTTTCAACATCAAAGAAAAAAAATTGAAGAGGTACACATTAATAATCTTTATAGATGTTCTAATGGGTACACTCTAAGAATTCCAACGTATGCAATTATTTTAAGAGATATATATTGATCATTTTAACTATGGCTTAATGGTCACACTCTTAAGAATTCTAGCCTCCACACATCCACACAATTGAGTAGAAATACAATCCTCTTTATATTGAGTTTAGCTAGAATTGGATAATTTTGTAAAAAAAAGAAGAAGCAAGAATTGGATTATAAAAAAAGGTATGTTCGGTACTGATTGTTAGAGGTTTGGTTTCAGGTGTTTGAAAATTTACAGTACTATTATTGTTTCACACGACTCTCCCTCCATGCAAAAATCTTGCAACCACGAGAATTAGAAGGTATGTATTTTTGGTTGTTTTTTTTATACATTTTCTTCATATAACTGTATACCGCTATAGAATCAAATTTATGATTATTTCGTACATGACTATATGATTTTATGCATGATGCTAATAATTGTAGGAAAAAAAATATTGTAGATCATGGTGAGTTTCCAACCAACTATTTGGTGCTATAAATTTTGATTTTGTGTCGTGGTTTTCTTTCTATGTTTGGATAGGGACTCAAGGTTTCTCTAATGTATTGGTCATACATTATATCCATGTTGTTTTATCACTGGCTTGGTATTGATATAATTTTTGTTAATTTACTTTTATAGCTTTCTTTTTATTTTGTTTCTTAATGTAAATATAGGCATTGTGATCTTTGTTTTTGTATGCATGACGACAAGGGTATAAATGGTCTTTGTTATACCATCTATCTATATATCTTTGTAAAGGAAACTTGAGTTGTTCTCATGCAAGCTTTGTGATGATGTGGCACTCTAGAAAAGCTGCCTATCATCTCTTAAATCACTCTTTTGAACTTTGCAACTTTCCACTATATCAATTAAATGTCTAACCTCTCTTAAAACCTTCCAATTCTCCACTATACTATATCAACTTAATGTCTATCTAATTATATATAAAATAATGTCATAGTTGCCCCACTGTTTATTGAATGTATAACTATTCGGTCTCCAATCCAATAGTATATATTTGTTTCAACATCAAAGAAAAAAAATTGAAGAGGTACACATTAATAATCTTTATAGATGTTCTAATGGGTACACTCTAAGAATTCCAACGTATGCAATTATTTTAAGAGATATATATTGATCATTTTAACTATGGCTTAATGGTCACACTCTTAAGAATTCTAGCCTCCACACATCCACACAATTGAGTAGAAATACAATCCTCTTTATATTGAGTTTAGCTAGAATTGGATAATTTTGTAAAAAAAAGAAGAAGCAAGAATTGGATTATAAAAAAAGGTATGTTCGGTACTGATTGTTAGAGGTTTGGTTTCAGGTGTTTGAAAATTTGCAGTACTATTATTGTTTCACACGACTCTCCCTCCATGCAAAAATCTTGCAACCACGAGAATTAGAAGGTATGTATTTTTGGTTGTTTTTTTATACATTTTCTTCATATAACTGTATACCGCTATAGAATCAAATTTATGATTATTTCGTACATGACTATATGATTTTATGCATGATGCTAATAATTGTAGGAAAAAAATATTGTAGATCATGGTGAGTTTCCAACCAACTATTTGGTGCTATAAATTTTGATTTTGTGTCGTGGTTTTCTTTCTATGTTTGGATAGGGACTCAAGGTTTCTCTAATGTATTGGTCATACATTATATTCATGTTGTTTTATCACTGGCTTGGTATTGATATAATTTTTGTTAATTTACTTTTATAGCTTTCTTTTTATTTTGTTTCTTAATGTAAATATAGGCATTGTGATCTTTGTTTTTGTATGCATGACGACAAGGGTATAAATGGTCTTTGTTATACCATTGCTGCTCAAGAAGTCCGTGGAAAAGGGAAACTCATGTGAGTATATCTTTAAACTAATATTCGTATCAAATTATAAAAAATGGAATTTGTAATAAGCATGATTTACATAGTTTTCTTTACAAAGATATATAGATCTATAATTTACTCTTAATTTTAATAAAATAAAATTCTCACATTCATGAGTTATCCTCCACTATATATCAATTTATATCTAATTAATGAACCGCTACTATATCAATTTATACCATTGCTGCTCAAGAAGTCCGTGGAAAAGGGAAACTCATGTGAGTATATCTTTAAACTAATATTCGTATCAAATTATAAAAAATGGAATTTGTAATAAGCATGATTTACATAGTTTTCTTTACAAAGATATATAGATCTATAATTTACTCTTAATTTTAATAAAATAAAATTCTCACATTCATGAGTTATCCTCCACTATATATCAATTTATATCTAATTAATGAACCGCTACTATATCAATTTATACCATTGCTGCTCAAGAAGTCCGTGGAAAAGGGAAACTCATGTGAGTATATCTTTAAACTAATATTCGTATCAAATTATAAAAAAGGTGAATTCTAGGGTGAGGGCTCTATTAAGTCCCTCACCGGTGGACCACTTGGAACAACCATTAGATTGATCAAGTTTATATATGATATTATACACTAGATCACACATTTCTTATTTATTTATTTTTTTAATAAACTATTTATTTTTTCTTCCTCCCATTTAGTTCATGATCGCACCAAAGTTTGCAGTGCCCAGGAAAACTGCTATCCACGAACCTCCACTGCCGTCCTCACATATCCTATTTGAGGATTATTCCTCTAATATACTGTCCTGGTTTTAATTATAAAGATGAAAGTTTCATTTTTTTTAATTAATTAACAAATAATTGCTAAAATGGATGAAAACAAGGATCATGCTATAAATATATCTTTTAATGAATCTTTACGTGAGAAGTGTTCTAAGATTGGATGAAATCAAGGGGTGACGTGATGTTATAAGTATATTCAATCAACATTTTCAAAGATTATGCCAAGTAATAAATTATTGTGATTACTTGAATTTGAGATGAGTTTACGGTTGCTAAAGAAAATACATCAAAATTCATAACTGTGCTTAGAAGATGGTGATTTGGGAGTTGATGGTGGTAATGAGTACGTGAGAGTGAGATTGAAGAAGATCTGGTAGGACAACATAATCCGATGGTTTTTATTCATGGTTCACCATGAACCACTTAGTTGGTGGTTCACTCTAGAATCCACCTATAAAAAATGGAATTTGTAATAAGCATGATTTACATAGTTTTCTTTACAAAGATATATAGATCTATAATTTACTCTTAATTTTAATAAAATAAAATTCTCACATTCATGAGTTATCCTCCACTATATTATTACTTAATAGTAGTTCCTCAAACTTATAAAGACAATTTGAACTGCTCCATGGGCTTCTTGCTTTAGTCCTACAAACCTCTGACTCTTGAAATCTTGGAGGTTGAGAAGAACAGCCACATAACTACAATTAAAACCACATTTTTATTTGTAACTTCCACCTTTTAATAGTTTAAAAGTCTGTGGAATACGGTCTACTAGGATATGAAAATTCCAATCATTCAATTTGTGTTTTGGAGACGGATGTCTTTGTAAACCTGTTGCTAAGTTTTATAGATTTTCTTAAGTTGGAGCTCAATTGTATGGGCAATGAAGTTTGAGGTGAGAGGATGTTATACATATTGAAAATTTATTTTTCAGCTTTTTATCATGGTGTTTGAGAATATGCATAATGATGCACAAATTATTATCTTGCATGTGTTTGTGTGTGTTATTTTTTTTAGATATCTTAGTTTTCTATGATTTATTTTAGCATGTCTAAAGTTACCCACTGAGTTTACAGAATGCAAGAGTTATGCAATGAAATAGAAGTTTTTTGATTTCCCATAACAAAAGAATTATGCCATGATTTAAAAGATGTTTGAGTTCTCATAATACAAGAGTTATGCCGTGAATTAAAATATTCTTGAATTCCCATAACACGAGAGTTATGCCCTGAATTGAAAATGTAGAATTTTCAATTAAGCAACTTCTATTTTTACCATCTCAAGCATATTTGTGAAACTAACCTTCAATATTAATTTCATAATGTTATTTAAAATTTTGCCATGTCAGTCAATATCGAATTTGGCAGCTTCTATAACATTTGCATCCGTTCTAACCTCTCTAATCATCACTTCATACAGATTGCCTAAAATCTTTCTTTTTTTTCAGCCATAATTTTGTTAATCCATTTCCATAATTTATTCTACGTGACAAGTATATGATTTTGGTTTCTGCAATGCACACATTCCATTAACTCTACATATCTATATGTATCTTAATTAACAAAGATTTTGATTTCTTCACATAAATTGATTGAGGGATAGCGTAAATGAATCTATGGCAACATGATAAACCAGCGTTGTTGTGTAAGTCTAAACTCAAGTATATATATCAAGGAGGTTAGATTTCTTACGGAGACGGTGATGTGGAGTACGGACCGGGAAACACATTCATAGAAGTTCATGTTAGGTTACAAAATGTGGTTAATTTGGTTGTAATTTTTGTAACTTTTTTGGCTTTAAAGTAAATATACACAAATTATTATCCACAATGCAATTGAGGAAACCACCAAAATAAAGATGAGGCATACATTATCCCTTCATGAATTAGGGATAATGTACCCCTAATGATAAATACGATTCAATTCTAAAATTAAGAAGATTACATGTTGAATGAAGGAGATGAATAAACTTAATGTTTTTGAGATGAAAATGATAACTAATTGTAAGAAAAAACCAAAATACATTACCCTTGATGAATTGGGGGTAAACTACCTCTAATAACAAATATTATTTGATTATGAAACGAAAGAGATGGAGATCACATGTTAAATGAAGATGAAAAAGTTTGATGTACTTGATATGAAAATGGTAACCGGTTTTAAAAACAAAGATAAAGAAAATTTAAATTTTCTTTGAAAGGGGTAAATTACCCCCAAATCATGAAAGGGTAACATAGAAAAAACCCCAAAATATAATGTTTGCTTCTCTTTATTTTGACTTAACCTGCTCACATGTAGTATATAAGACGATGCAAAGGAAAGAATGAAATGAAAAGTCGAGGTTAAGACTTCATAGTCTGAGAGTTTAGTGAAGGAGAGAACAAAATTATAAAATATTCTTCATATTCCACCATTTGATTCATGGTCAAATATTTGTAAGATAGTTCAATAAAATAAATAAAATGCATCAAAAGTGTTTTGTTCAATTTTAGTTTCTTTCCTTACTACTTTGAATTAAATCTCTTAATTTTATTTGGCATGTTGACAAGTCATGTATTTAATAGCTTAATAGAATTGATTTCATTTACATCCCCCCCTCTCTATGTTGTCTTACCATTTACAAAAACTTAGTTTCATTATAAATATATCAATTTTTTTGTCAATTAAATTTTAGTATTATTAAAAAAAATTGTCAAACTATTAACATATAGTATGAACAACCTAACAAGCCCGTGCAACGCACGGGTTCTATACCTAGTATGAATTAACGGGATACGTATACAACGATAGCCGATTGGAAATTGCGTACGTGAAGGTCACTATGTTTACTAGAAACAAAAGAAAAGTTTTAGAATGCAAATATGATAATATTAACTGTTAATATTTCATTATTTAATAATAAAGAATTAATTAAAAAAATATTGGGTTAATAGGGGTTTACCCCCCTGCCATTTGGGCGACTTTTGGTAAACCCCCCTATAAAAAAAAAACTTGGAGATTCCCCCTTGCCATTTAAAGATTCTTTGGTTTATCCCCCCAAAGCCAACAGTCAGCAGCTGACTGTATGAAAATGGTGACGTGGCGTGCTGACTAGGTATTATTTTTATTTATTTTTTAATTTCCACCTAGAGTACCCCTAATGCTTAAAAAAAAGAAATTTTTCCAAAAATTATAAAAAAATTGAAAAAATATAATATTATCTAATTAAAATATTTTACAGAATTTTATTTTTTGTAGAAAAAATTAAAAAAACTTTTTTATTTCAATTCGAAAAAATCTGAACTTTTTTTAATTTTATTTTTTCTATTTTCGTTTTTTTATTTTGATAATTAAATTCCAAAATTTTTAAATATCTTCTTAATTTAAAAAAAAGTCCGAATTTTTTTCTAATTTTTTAAATTTCGAAAAAAAAAATCTGAATGTTTTAATTTTTGAAAAAAAATATTTTTTTTGGAATTTTTATATTTTAAAAAAATGATTTTTTTTCTTATTAAAAAAGGTAAAAAGCTAAAACAATATATATTTTTTTCAAACCCATAATTTTTTTCACCTCTTCAGCACTAACAACAACGCAGCAATCAATATAGCAACAAAACAACATCTTCCAAACCAACAACAACCCATTGTTATAGCAAGGTTTCTAGCCCCAATCCAACATCAAAATTATAGATCTTGGTCCAAAAATTCTAACCCATAAATCCGAAGAAAAAAAATCCGAAATATGTTATTGATGTTGTTTATGGGTCGAAAAATGGGTTTGATAAAAAAAATGGGTTGTTGTTGTTTGAATCCGAATCTGTTTGTATTTGTTTGTGTGTTATTGTTGTTTGATTGGATCCAAAAGTTGTTTTGATTTGTATTGTTTATGTTTTTGGCTATGTTTTTGCCCAGATCCGAGTTGTTTTTGCCCAGAGAAGAGAATAGGAAGGAGGAAATGGGAATGAGAGAGAAGGGAGAAAAAAGAAGAACAGGGAGAGAAGGAAGAATGGGGACGGGAGAGAAAGATGGAGTGAGAATGGAGGAGTTGTGTTTGATTTGAGAGTGATAGTAATTTTGTTTGGTTGATGTTGTGTTGTTGTGCTAGCTTTGTTGTGTTGTAGTTTTTTTTTTTTTTGAAGAGGATACTTGTTGTTGTGTTGTAGTTGTTGTGTTGTGTTCTTGAGAGAGGAAATTGAGATTTTTAATAATCAAATGTGAGTTATGTTGGTGAATGTTGTTGGAAAGAATTTGGTTTGATGAAAAGAAGAAGAATGTTGTTGGGAAGAAGATGAGTGTCGCTGGAGAAGAAAATAGAGAGAAGAAATTGAGATTCTTAATTAAAAAGAAGGAAGGAAAAAAATGAGGATTAAGGTTTGTTGTTGTGCTGTGTTGTTATTGGTGTGCTGTGTTGTTGTGTTCTTGAGGAGAGAAGAAGAGAAGAAGCACGATGGAGGAGAAGAAGAGAAAGAAAAAGATGGAATTTTTAATTTAAGCATTAGGGGTATTTTTGGTATTTCACATATTTAATATTATTTTTTGTAAAAAAATTATTATGTGTGCCACGTGGAATTTAAAATAAAAAACAAAATTAAAAAAATTACACGTCAGCGTGCCACATCATCCATTTTGCACAGTCAGCTACCTTGAGGGGGGTAAACCAAAGAATCTTTAAATGGCAAGGGGGAATCTCCAAGTTTTTTTTTTATAGGGGGGTTTACCAAAAGTCGCCCAAATGGCAGGGGGGTAAACCCCTATTAACCCAAAAATATTTGATTGAACAAAATCATATATGTGATATATGATTCTGATACGACATCAGTATATGTGATATATTGATGGTGTCATTCATTCAATAGGTTTTGTATAATTGATTGTGAATTTGTAGTCAATTCGTGAGATTGAGCTTCGATATCCGAATTCTGGTGAAGCATCAAAGATCCGGTTGTCCATACTGAACAAACAATTGTTAAAACTATTGATGTTTGATTGTCGTATTAGAGTACCTAATTATACAAGAGTTGTATTATTATGGTTGATTAATTGTTTTCAAGAAGATTGTTGTGACTTTGAACAATTCGTGAGATTGAGCTTCATCCGAATCTGGTGAAGCATCAAAGATCCGGTTGTTCATGCTAAACATACAATCCTTGAAACTATTTATGTTTAATTAATTTATTCAATTGGAGAAAGGTAGTAAATTTAAAATATCATGATTTTGAAAGAGTTTCAATATCAGATGTGACTTTTTAAATTTGGTAATAAAATATTTGCTTAATTTTAGCACTATAATTTGTTTTGGAAACAAATTGGTCGCCTAAATAATGCATATTTAATTATAATAATTATTGAGTGTCAATATTACTATAATTAAGTAAATAAAAATTCTACCTTTTGGATTGTTTTTCAAAAGGTAATAAACGATCCAAATGTGATAATGAATTTAGAAGATCATGATTTGAAATAGTTTCAATATCAGACATGATCTTTTGAAGATTTGCATGATATTAATATAATTTGTTTCTAATTTAAAAGTATCATGATTTTGAAAAAGTTTCAAAAATCAAATATGATCTTTTAGATTTGGTCCTAAAATTTGCATATTTTAATATTTATGACCCGATTGATTTTGAAAATAGTTTCAAAAGGAATATATACATATATATGAATCAATTTTATATGACATATATCTCGGTCAAAATATTATTTCCAAATATTGATTGATTCTTAAATTGTTTAAAATAATAATAAATAGTTATTATTATTTAATATATGGTATATGGTTATGACCTTAGTTTATATTAGCGTTTGTTCATTTATTTAAATATGACCTGCGTGTCATGATTTATTTTATTTAAATACGGCATGCGTGTCGTGATTTATTTTATTTAAATACGACATGCGTGTCGTGGTTTATGTTATTTATTTTATTTAAGGGTTAAATATTGTAATTGCTCAAGTTGAAGAAAAGACAACGCCAAAAGATGATTCCGATGGAGAAACCTTTGAAGCTTGCTCGTGGGTCAAAGAATTGTAATAAAATAGTTTATTTAATTCTTACGCGTTAGGAGGTCATAACCATACTACCTAATTTATTATTTTATGTATGTAATGCATGAAATATACGTTTATTTAGCGCATGTATGTGATGTATGCTTAACATGTTTTAGATGTATGTTAGCATGTATGTTTTCAAATGTTATATATACTTGCGTTCTATGAGCATGAATGTCATGCATCTTTAAAGACGCGTGTATGAGATACACATGTCAATGAGATTAAACTAAATAAAAATCCTTCAAATAGAATATGAAGTAAATTGTTTTCAAAAGTATAGCACACTTCAAGACTAATATCGAAATGTGTAGGTTTCGCCTCCGCGAAGTGCACTTTCTATACTAGTAAGTTGTGGTGCGGTAATTCTATTTACCGATTGTTATTTTCGGATCTAACTTAGCTAGATTATTTTGATAAGATTAAAATATATATTTACTTCAAATGAAATATTAAGTTTAATGTTTTCCAAAAGTTTAACACCCTTCAAGACTAATATCGAATATGTGAGTTTTGCCTCCGTGAAGCGCATATTCTATACTAGTAAGTTGCGGTGCGGTAATCCAATTTACCCAAGTGTTATTCTTTTTGGTTTAACTTAACTAAATTAATTTTAATAAGATTAGAATAAATTTAGAAGCAATGTTTGGGAACATCTATATGATAGATTAGAGTAAGGAGTTATTCACTCAAATGATTTGAAAGTTGTATGAGATACAATTGGAATGAGTTCCTACCTAAATAACTGAGTTTTGAGTACAGCCCCCGTTGACTTAAAGCAATGTGAAATATGGATTTCAACCCACTAGAAAATCTTCCAATGAGATTTTCCGATTCAAATGTTGAAGGTCATTTGTTTTGAGTAAAATAGTGGGAGCATATTTAATTAAAGACCTAATTAATTATGTTTTTATATCATGATACATTTTTTTATTTTATTTTCTGTATTTAGAATTTCTTTGGCATATATAATTTTATTATACTGTTAAATGTTCTTATGAAGAACAAAATCTTCAGAAAGGAGTTTCTGAATTGGTACAAAATTAAGAATTGTTCTTAAGAATGAGAAAAACTGTTAATGTTTTGAAAGAGTCAAAATAGAAGTAAGACTTCTTATCTACCCATATAGTTATAGAAAGTTAAATTTCTACTTCTGCATCATAGGTATATGATATTTGATGATTAAACTCATATTTGTTGAAATAGAGAGTTTTAAAGAAGCGGGAGATTAACTATAAGTGAAGTCCACTTACGTCTAGAATGAAACAAATTGTTTCATTGACATAGGAGCTAATGCTTGGACTTAAATTTAACTTGATATGGAACCAAATAATTGTTATTAAATTTCATATAAAATAGAAGCATTAAATCATAAATCTTGTATTGACAAGAGAATGATTGTGTAGTAGAATAATAGACAAACGTTGTCCTATTATGCAAATTATGTTTTCTATATAAGTATGCTAATCAAGTAATGGATTTGAGTTCCATGATCTTGATAAGCTGGTCTATAACTTATGTAAAAAGAGGATCAAATGAGATTTGAACCTTTTGTATATTATTGGCATCAACATTTAGTACAAACAAGTGTGATTCACATTTCCAAAATCCATGGATGTGGACTATTGGACTCATTTGATTTTATATCATTTGAAGGATGTGAGCCCAACTTTTCAAAATAGATTAATACACCGGTCACCAACAAAGGTGAAATGACACATAATTAATTTGAATTGATATACATATGAGATGCATATGGAGAACTAAACATATTTGCTAGATATTGTTTCTATACTTCATCTAACATCACTAAATCATTTAGTAGATAAGCAAAGTGTATTTGACACGATTCAAGAAAACTTTGAAATTGTTCAAAGATTTTAACAATGAAGTAAAAAGAATATGTTTGAAAAGTATAAAGACTATACGAGTAAGTCGTGATGGTAAATGCTTGATTAATGAGTATAATGATTATTTATATCGCTTCATGTTTGACCAATACCCTCTACAACTAGCATAAACAAGAACACATATGATCACAATGTCGTAGGCCTCTATGAGTATCAATTTAGTTTATTGGAGAGTCGTTTACTAATGTCGACCGACTACTAGAACATGCACAAGTTCAATTTCAAAAATTTCACCTCTCAGGAAAACCAAATCCTCGCAACAAATACACCAAGAAACCCAAAATCACAAAATCCTAGGTATTTTTAACTAATTAGTTTCTCTTCTTTTATTTACAATATGTCATTAATATTAACAATATCTTTTTAGAAAATAAATTATTATATCTTGTTGAGTACATAAGATGAAATATATATTTAGCATCATTTCTAATTTTTTTTTCTCGAGTAACATCTTTTTAAATTTTAAGTATGAAATTGATGTCATAATTGTTTTAGAAGTTTTTAATATTGATTGGGTTGACAATCATACGATTATACTAATGGTTCAAACGTTGGATTAGTGATCCAGTGTCTGGCCTGGATCGACCATCACTATAGTTTTAAACACTCTGCTCAAAGGACTATGATCATATTTAAACAATATAAATTTTTATAGGGTTATGAATTGTACCTAGAAACTTCTCATTTGTTTGAAGATTATGGGTTCGTTTAAGTACCTAACATGGCAACCTTTTACACCATGTGTTAATATGCTCCCCGCTCAAACCATATCTATTTACTAATGTTTTATACCACACGTCATTCCTTTCATTTCTGATTTTCCATCCCCATTTTCCTAATAAAGCTAAATTTAATATCCTCAAGTTCCTGATTCCTAATCCTCCCTCTTCCAATGGTCTCCGCACATTTACCCATTTAACCCAATTTATTTTTCTCATGTCCTCACTTCTTCCCCATAAAAATTGTTTGAAAAGAGATTCAAGTTTTGACATTATACATGTTGGAGCCTTGAAAAAGGAAAGAAAGTAAATAGGAAGCGCGGACAAGACTGATTTTATTATAATGACTCTACCTCCAATGGACAATTGATTATTCTTCCACTTCGACAATCTTGATCTCACAGCCTCAATCACTGGTTTCCAAGTATCTAATCTCCTTGGATTTGCTCCAATTGGTAAACCAAGATACTTAAACAGAGTACATCCTATTTTACAATTTAGGAATTTAGAAACCTTTTCCACCCATCTCTGTGATATATTGACTCCCATCAATACGCTTTTATGAAAGTTAACTTTTAGACCCAACATTACTTCAAATAGAAGCAAATTTGCCTTGATGATTTTGATATTCAACCACTTTTTATCGCCAACAATCAATGAATTGTCAGCATATTGTAAATGTGTGAGCTGGTCTTCCCCCTTGTCAAATTTGTATCCTCTGAATTTTCCCTCCTCCACTACCCTCCTCATCAACATATTAAAGCCTTCCACTACTATTTAATAAAGCAACGACGGCAATGGATCTCCTTTCCTCAACCCACGACCCATCCCAAATTCTTTTGTTGGGCTTCCATTTACCAACACTGAAATAATTGATGACTTCAAACATTCTGATATTCAATTTTTCCATTTCTCGTGGAACCCCATCTTCGACATCACAACATCCAAAAAATTCCAATCAATTGAATCGTATGTCTTCTCAAAATCCACTTTAAACAACATCACTTCTTTGTATTTTCTTTCTGGCTCATCTGCAATTTTGTCTGAGATTAGAATCCCATCAAAAATTTGTCTACCTGAAATGAACGCCGATTGCATGTTTGATATCACAAATCCGATCACACATTTCAACCTATTCTCCGGAACCTTTGATATAACTTTGTATATACGTCCGATCAAAGAAATTGGTCTATATTCTGTGATTTTCATTGCATATTTCTTCTTCAGAATCAACACCATGAACGAACTATTTGTTCCTTTGCATGAAATTCAGCCATCACTCTTAAAAAAGTCTTATTTGATATACTCCCAAAACTTTTACAAACCCAAAATTCACTCCATCAGGACCTAAACTTTTTGAGCTATCACATTCCCAAACTACCTTATGGACTTCGTTTTCCGAAAATTCCTTTACCAACTCCTCACTCTGTAAAATGACTCTCAAAATGATTAACTATTGCATCTTTTATTTCATCCAACCCAGATAATCTTTTTCCATCCACTTCTAAACTTAGAGGTAGTTATGTTTGGTGGAAAGACGTTCGCAACATTGACTTAGGGGACGTGGAGTCTTATAATCTATATTTAGTTAAAGAGACTTATATGGGATTGATTTCTAATATGTTAAGCTCTTCAGAGCCTATATGGTCGAAAGTTTGGCATAAATCGGTCCTGTTAAAAGTTTCTTGTCTAGTTTTGAGACTTTTTCATAATAGACTAGTAACTTGGGATAATCTATTTATAAGAGGTGTTTTCTGAGTGTCATGTGTTTTCAGGTGTTTGGTCTGGTATTTGCAAATGGCTTGGAATATCGTCTGCTTTAAAAAAGGAAGGTCATCTTCATCTAGAGAAGTTTGGAGCCTTGCTAAGCATCAAAAAAGTTATCTCAACGTGCGTAATTGTGATTTTGTTTTCCAGTATTTGGAAGGCAAGGAACGATAAATGTTTTCATAATAAAGGAATGAGCATTGATAAAATGATGGAGGATGTGAATGTATTCTTTTATAATTGGATGAGGTTTAAAGCAAAGACCTTAGATTATAACATCAATCAATGGTGCATAAATTTGAGAGCATGTATGGGAGTTATGGTGTCGTGAAGCTTCAATCAGTTTGTTAATTTATTGGTCAATATCAAGGATTAGGTTCTAGTGTTGTTCTGGTGTGATAGTCTCGCGTATCAATTGGAAAGGTGAGAGGAGTTGGTGTTTGATCATCATAATCCTTTGAGGCATGTTTTTGTTTGTGATTTTTCATCTTGGTTGTATCTCAAGATCCATGTCCAGCTGGTTGCAGCTGAAGAATGTGTGTTTTTTCATGTTCTTTGTATGCCCGTTAGTTGTTTGCGGTAAAGAACGAGATCCTAAGAGGACCATCTCGTATATCCAAAGGATTATTTGGCGCTTGAAATTTGTGTCAATTGTGTAATCTGCTCTATGTATCATTTGTTGTATTTTTTCTGTTGTCATAGTTTTAGTTTATCGAAATGGTGTAGGTGATTAATTGGGGGCTGATTTTTCTTTTAGAGTTATGTTAGCAAACCATATATGTTCTTTGAGGTCTGATTCATAACTTTATGTTAGGAGTTGATTTAGGAGGTGGTCAGTTTCTTTGTTGTTGGATAATGATTTGGTGTTCACTCTTGTTCTTTCTGTTGTACTGATTTTGGTACTACTTGTGCCAAACCAATATAATGTTTTTTTCTTTGTCTTTCCAAAAAAATGGACAACTTTTTAACATGTATGATATCTTCTGAAAATATGACATTAATATTAATTAATAAGAGAAATAGAAAGAAACGATGTAGAGCGGGCGAGAATAAGAGAGGGGAGAGAGAGATAGGAAAGAAAAATTATGGGAGAGAAAAGATGAGATAGAGAGATAAGAGAGGGACAGAGAGAAATAAGAGAAAGATTAAAGAGTTAGGAGAGAGAAAGGAGAGAGAGAGAGAGAGAGAGAGAGAGAGAGAGAGAGAGAGAGAACAAGAGCAAGGTTAACCCAATAACTTTTAATACTAGGTGATGCTTAAAACAAATTCTTATATACAATGTGTGATATTTTTGTATATGAGATAATTTTGTTTATAAAATCTAATAAAAAATTAGTTTTTGTTGGCAGGCCTAATTCGATGGCTTTAGTATTTACTCTTAATCGGCCGTCGATAAGAGAAGAGATAGATAAAGAGAAAATGTTTTTCTTAATAAAAAAATAAAAAGAATATTTATGTATTATAGAGATCTTATACTTGAGACAAAACGCTGTCACGTAACTTAGTGAGTGAAAAGAATTCTTGTTTTTTTTTTTGGCTTAATTAATGATTTGGTCCCTTAAGTTATTTGTCGGTTACATTTTGGTCCCATAAGTTATTAACGTTACAATTTGGTCCCTTAAGTTGATATTTGTTATTCAAATAAATCCTCACCGACAGTCTTTTGCCAAAAGGTTAAATATGCATATGTGAACGGTGACGGGACAACTTGCAATGTGTATCCACCTTAGACAATGGGTTAACGGTTTTGACGGTGGAGATTTAGTTGGTTGACGGAAGATGACTTAAAGGAACCAAATTGTAACGTTAATAACTTATGGGACTAAAATGTAACCAACAAATAACTTAAGGGACCACATCAGTAATTAAACCTTTTTTTTTCAAGTTTTTTTGCCTTTGTTTTCTCTGTATTGATAATCAATTTTAAATTAGAGTACAATAAGAATTGTCTTGTTCAGTCTCTTATCTTTTAGCAAATCAAACACAAACTATAAAAGTAGGAATGTTTCAATATCAGGACCTTTTGTCATAAAAAATCGCAAAAATTCCTCGTATGTTATAGGCTTGTATATGGGAGGATCACCAGAACATGTCAAAGGCTTTGCTGGTTCTATGATATTATCGTTTGTTGGACGGATGAAATAGGCAACAGTGGTTCTTGCAGTGCCTGAATTTGTCACAACACGGTGTTCTGCTCCTATCAGCCTTCCATTACTAATGATCTACACATTAGTGAAAGAAAAAAAATAAAGTTCAATTCAATTAATTATATGCAAAACGTTAGCATAAATGTTAACTAATTAAATACATGTAATATATATAAAATCATAATTAAATAAAGTTAAAAAATTTTGGTTACCATGTTATCATAGGTACAAAGTTTTTACCACCGTATAGAAGTAATTAATCTTCATCGTGAACCGGTTCTACATATAAGGTTGATTATTCCTTATCAACTAAATTTTCTCCACACGCAAGAGCATATGTGATCAAACCCATCACTACTTACGTATGAGTCTAAATTTCTTACCACTTGATTTAATCTTTGTTGATAAATATAAGTAATTAATTAGTTGACTATGTGTAAAAAATAAAATAATATACTTTTTTTATTTCAAAAGACGTGACACTTTTAGAAATACAAAATGCATGAGCGAATAATTATCTATCTTAAACTAATTTAGAAATACAAAATGAAATGAGGAATAATGTAGGTAATGAATTTAAACTTTAAATGAAACTAACAAGGGTAAATGTGAATAATTAACTATCTTAATTGTTGAGCATGTGACTCAAAATTAGTGTGCTGGAAGTTTGAAATCGTGACACGATTTTGGTATCGTGATACGATTTTAGAACCACAACACGATTTTCAAGTCAGGATATATGTGTATTTCTGGAAGCAAATGGTGACATGATTTGGGAAATCATGACATGTTTTTGGTTATGGGTGCAGTATTGTAGTGTGTACGAGCTTAATTGTGACACGATTTAGTGAAAGGGCTTATAAGAATTTTATTTTTAGGGAAGACTTGTAAGAAAATTAGTTAAGTGAAAATAGCTTTTTTTTAAATCTGATAAATAAAGTAATGGTATTTTAAAATGTACCCTCATAGGAACTTTCTTTGCAAAAAAAAAAAACTGTCATTAGAAAATAAACAAATATTAACTTAGGGTTGTTTTAAGAATGGTATTATCAAACAAAGTAAAAGTAGTTAAATTCACTTTTTTTAAGACCAAAAATTATAATTAATATTTTTGTTTATATTCAAAATAGGAGAAAGTAAGTAGTTATTTTGTTTATATTTTATGAAGGGAGGGATTACCTGCAAAAGAAGACCAATGTTAACCACAAAAGCATATGGAATTGGCTCAACAACAATCCATTCCCCATCTTTGAAGACTTCAAGAGCATTTATATCATTTTCTTGAAACAGAATGGTAACAAGGTTAGGATCCCTGTGCTTGGGTGTTCCCAAGGTTAAACTTGGCTCTGGACAAGGTGGATAGTGATGCCCTAACAATAATGGACTTTCACTAAGTCCACCAGAACAATATTTGGGGTCAAGTCCTAACCCTTCACATATCAACTCCAATATTTTAAGTCCCAGTGCTCTCATTTCTTGTGTATATTTTGCAACTATTTCACTGGAAAGTGTGCATGCAATAAAAAAATTGTTAGTAAAATTATTGAATTAATAGTTCAACTATAAAATATGGTAATTATAATAATAATATAATATTAAACAAAATCAATATTTTTCAAAGAAATATAAAATCTATATTTCATATAAAAATGACTTAATATTAACATGTGTTTTCTTCCGTAAAAAAAAAAATTAACATGTGTTTTCTCTTTTTCTCTTTGGATACTTGCATGCAGCTTTTTCCCTTTCTTAAAGTTGGTAGGTAGTTAGTTAATATATGCTCAATTATTATTCATTCTTACTTGCAGATTGATCTTGATTATTTGTACGTACGAAGTATAGCCATGTGGGTGTTGTTAATTTCATGCAGCCAATGGTACTAATCATAACCATGCATATGTCACTCTATAATATGCAACAATATATAGTTACATTCTATATGCAACGGTAGGTGGTGGTGAACTAACAAGTTTATGGTGTGGTATCATAAGATTTGAACCATAAGTTCCTGTTGTTGTATGGAAGAATGATGGAAGACTTATAAAGGAATTATTAAAAGGGCAAACAAGGAACGTTAAATACTGCGTACTCCCTCTTTATTTTAATGTATATCACTTTAAAATATATATTTTATTATATCTCATTTTACAATATGAATAAATAAAACACTAATGCTTTTTTATCATATAATTATTATTTATGACTCATGTGGAGAGTTTGTTGAGACATCACCATCAATCAATATATGACGCATGTATTCTAAGATGAGGTCAAATAAAATAAGTAGTTTTTATTTTGGGAAAATTACAAAGACCTCCCCTAAGGTTTGGTTAAAAGACACACACCTCCCCTCTAGTTTTAAAAATATAGTAACCTCCCCTCAATTTAACTCTGTTAACCATCTGTTAGTTTACTAACATCAGCTAGCCTTAATGCTATGAATTACCCCTCCCTATATGATTGAATGCATCCGCAACACTAATTCAACCCACCAATGTTAATCCAAATCTATATATAGACCTGGCAACATGAAATGATGTGATGACACTATATTCCTCTTCTACTTGTTTTCACTTATACTGTACTCCTCACATAGATTGCTGAGGAATTAATCAATTAACCCCTCTGCTACGAATAATAACACAATTACTTTTTCTAGAGCTTAACAATCACCTTATTGGTATCCCATCACTAAGTCCATTTAATTATCAATAGGTACATAGAACACGGCCATTGAACATAGGCAATGCTTTCCGTCCATTTCCCAATTTAGGCAAACCTCGATTCAATCCATCAAGCAGAACACAAGCTTTACACCATTTCTGTACAGGTTCAGTGGGAGAAGGGTATCTTCAAGTCTATTTGCATTTTAACAGAAAGATAACACTGTTTAGAGAGTGTTAAGAGAGAAGGGAGGAATCAATCTATTTAATAAAAAGTTAAGGGAGGTTAGTGTCTATTTTAAAACTAAAGGGGGTGTCTCTGTCATTTAAAGAAAACTTAAGGGAGGTGAGTGTAATTTTCCCTTTTATTTTTATAGAAAAAAGTAATTTTTTATTTTTTTAGACAAAAAAGGTAATTGTTAGAAATTGCATTATCAAATATTTCATATGTAAGAAATTAATAAAGCGAATAATAGAAAAATTAATTACACAATTCTAACTAACCATAGAAGTAACGTATTTTGGTATGATTTTACCAAGAATGTGATGGAATCAAATGTTTGATTGTGACCTGTAACTTTCACAATCAACTTTAAGGAAAACACGCAATCAATCTATAGAAAAGAGGTGGTATTTGTCAACTGGGTACACGTCAACTTCCACAATCAAGCATCTCTGACTCGAATTGAAAAAAATTATATTATCTTGATCGTTATCAAGGATTTTAATTAATTAATTAATTTGATTAAAAAATCTGACCTAGACCTCGAGGATTAAATAAAGTTGCAATTTGTGAAGGCCAAAAGAATTAAAAACAGTTGAAGAACATTATTAATAGAAGAAAATTTTTTAAATGATTAATGATTGATTAGTCGTAGTCCAAGTTGGAGATCATCTCTATTTTTTCTTTTTTACAAAATCATCTCTATTTCTTATCATTAGGCAAATATTCGTGGTTTATGGTAATTTATAAAGTTAAATATTCAACGAAACAATTGAATTCAAATAGTTAATGAGTTCCAACAAAGAAGAAGTGTTTAGGAGAACCTTAGTTCAATTCTTGTGTGAAACATTTCTTAATCAGACTTTATACTTGCCTCATGATCGAACTTTTGATCACTGTGGCTTTACTTACCTCATGACCGAACTTCGGATAACCGTGACATTTGACCTCTCAAAACAAATGTTGCATTTGACAATTTCACGCAAACTAAAATAAATTATGATTTTATTAAATTATTCTTATTAATCATCATCTATTTGTATGTGGTATTTTTATTATCACAAATGTAAAATAAAAAATAATACAATGAAAGTGATACATCACAATATTAATTAGTGAATACAATCGGAAAAAAATCAATTAAAACTTTATGATCATATAATATGGACCTCTTAAAATGGTCTAAAGAATTGTAATAATAAATAGAAAATAAATATAATATCTTATTAAACTTTAGTGAAACCCCTTTTTTTTTAAGAAGGAAAGTGAGACTCTTATGACACAACTTTTTTTTATGTGACAATTGTTAAGATAGAGAAAATAATTTTTAAAATTTTTTACGGTTCGGTTCCATACGGTTTAGTTTTGTTAAAAAAAAACATAAATGTGTACTACTTTTTAAAAAATTTATGTTGAAGATAAGTAAGGATAGACTAAAAAATCACTAATTTTTTTTCTTGATGTCACTTCTAAATTAGTTTTTGGGAAGTTGTGACAAAATGTTGAATAATATAATGAATATTGTGATACAATACATTGTTTTAGGGTAGTTACAATACATAAAGGTTATGCAAAATTACAAGAATATTTCAAAAAAAAATTGTTACTAATATTAAATATTAGAGTTGTCTAATATGACCCGGTTCAACAGGAATAAAGATCCTCTCCATTTGTCAAATTAAATTGAGTATACAATTTGGAGAGAGACAGACACAAAAACAAAAGATAGTAAATACTTTCACTAAATGGATCCCACCTGCATTAATTATTTTATACTTTTTTCAAGATTTTTTATATCTTTATCTCACCAAATGGAGAAAATGGAGAGAATTATAAATGGAGAGGATCTTAATTCGTTCAACAGTAGCTTTTTTCATTAAAAGTGGTAAAGATCAGCCTTTTAACCATTTTTAAGAATTATCCCTCTCTTTTCTCTTTTCCGAATCCTAGTCGTCCCCACTTTTGTTCTTCTTGATCTACCGAAGAGGGGAGATTTAGTGCCAATTTTAACCTAAAACCACCCTTCTGAACTGTTTTTTTTAGTTAAATAAGTGATTTTCATATATTTTCAATCTTATTTTATGTTTTTGAGATTTCGTCGTGTTTGCACGACTTTGTTTGCTTTGATTTTCCGTCTTTGTGCAGTGTTTTTAATTTCCCGTTTTGGTACGATATTTATTTGATTTAATTAAAAGATTATCTTTGAGCAAGGGCAAATTCAATTAATTACTTTGGCGTCGTCAACGTGTAGATCCGGAGACTTGAGTATTCAGGAGTCTTGAATATAGTCATATTTGTATGCATAAATACTCTGTTGTTTTATGCTATTAACATGGATGTTGTGTGTTTGTTTGCAGATTCATCCTTTTTGTTTTTGCTGACTTTGAATTTGTATTTTATCGATATATTATCTCAATTTGAATGAATAGATATCGTTTTTCTTTTGTCAAAAATAATAATTTAATAAATCGATATTAAACAAACCCCGATTTCTTATTTATGTAAACAAGTAAATTTCCAAATACAACTATGTTGGCTCTATTATTCGAGATTGTATTAGCTTTAAGGGTAGTTTTCGTAGTTTAAATTTTTCGCATTTTAGGCTTGAAGCCAACCAATCTGCTCATTATTTAGCAAAATATGCTCTTAAAAATTTAGATTGCATATGGATTGAAGAAACTCCATCTTGTATTTCTGCAGTCTTGACATTTGATTTATTGGCAGATTTTCGTTAATGAAATTGTCTTTAACGTCAAAAAAAAAAAAGTAAATTTCCAAATAAGTTTCCTAAAAAAAGTAAGTTTCCAAATAAAAAAGTTTTAAATTTATTTAAAACATTGAGCACAAATTTCCAAATAAGTTTCCTAAAAAAGTAAGTTTCCAAATAAAAAAGTTTTAAATTTATTTAAAACATTGAGCACTGAACCGTAACTAAACCATTAATTAACAGCTATCGCCATAATAAGGATAAAATAAGTAGAATCTCTACTCATCTTGAAGGGGGATTTTTATTTTTTATTATTTGAATAAAGAAGTGGGATTTATTATTTAAATAAGCAAAAAAAAAAGAAGGTAAAATAGAAGAAATGAATTGTCGATTTACCGGTATCTTGTAGGCTTTTGTGGCCAAAACTCCATGAATTCACCTGAAGGTGGACAAATATGCCTTAATGTGTCCCTCCAATACTGAACAAAATCCTTGTTATTAATCTCACGACTTGTATAGAGTCTACAACTTCCATTAGGGTCCCTTGAACTTTCACTTATCTTTTCTAATTCAGGCATGGCATGAAATTCCTTGAAAATGTTCATTGTATCATCCATCAACTCCTTGGAAACTCCATGGTTAACAACCTTATAAATAAATCCACAAGTTTTTCACATTAAATAACGACAAACATATATATATGGTTGAAAATTGTAGTTTTCCTTACGATTTAAATCTTGATATATTACACAAATTAACCTAATGAAAATAAATCATTGAAGAGACTTCTAAATCTTTTATATTGATTTTAAGTTTCAATTCTAATTATCACAGAAAAAGGGTCCTGGAAATTTGAAGTTCAATCAAAATTCCCTAGAATTTTCTTCTTAATTAAAGTTCATTAGCAAAAAAAAATTATTTTAATTTTTTCTGAGAGAAATTTATCATCATTTCTAGTCACAATTATAATTATGGACCTCAATTTAGAACACACTTATCTATTTATATATTTTATTTTACACCAACCTGGACATTTTTTAATTTTTGTATATAGGAAAATTTTAATTTGTACACACAAAATAGAAAGAAAAAAAAAATCTAATTAAAACCATATAGAGTGAAATATTCAAACGTAAGGTTTTCAAAATCTTAAGTACAAACCTGGAAAAATCCATACTCCTCAGAAGCTCTCAAAACGTGCAGTAATGTTTCAGCATGATCATGACCACCAAGATCCACCACCGGGATTATCTTGCCGGAAATCACAGACGCCGTGCCGGGTCTACTTTCCGGTGGTTGCACATACGATAAAGGCACAGTTGAATGAAGATGAAACCAACTAGAGACAAGCATGTTATCCATGTTCTCAATGCCTAGGTTCTCTGAATGTGTGTGTTTAAATGTGTTTTCTATTTTTATAGTGTAAAGTCATAAAGTTTAAGTTAATATATTCCATTATTTAATGAAACATTAAAACTAAGTCTTATCAATGAGCACTTGTGGACTATAAAAAATAAAAGGTATCATCTACTTAGTAATAAATATATATATAATAAGGAAGGTACATGTGGAAACTTTACATCCAAAAAAATAAAAAAATACATACACACACAAGCATATATATATGACTCTGAAGTCTACTAAAATTAACATCATCACCTGCTCACCCATCATCACCAACTTTAATGAAAGCTAGGGAAATACACATGCTTGCAATGTTAGAGGTGAAAAGATAAGCATGTAGAGTTTTCGTATTTACAATATGATGTCGATATCTTTCAATAATTATCAAAGTTTTAAGTATAGAAAAGGGGATCTATTGTACATAAAGAGATCTAAGAATTAAATAGGAAACAAAAATGAGAGATAAAATTGTTGGGATTAGATATCATTAATTATTCCTCTAACATATCCTCTTGATTGATTATATATTCTCGGTATTTCAATTATACTTTCACTTGTCGCTCGTCTTACATCTCCATGTCGGGAAGACATTGATGATAGATTTCCAACAAGTCTATTCGTGTGTCGGCAAGTGGTAATATTTATGAAAGTTCGTCTCTATAGATATTGTCTAGTTTCAACTTGTCTGTTGCAATTATGATAGGATATATGTAAACGAAAGGGGGGGTTTGCACTTGGTAAATAGGTTGATTTGAATTCCTTAAGAGGGGGCGGGGGGTGGTTCTTCTTTCTTCTTATTCTTCAAAGACTCTGAAGAAGCTCATGATGGCTCATAAGAGGCAACACATTCCAAAAGAACTTTCAAGTACAAGTCTTCACATCTAGAAGATCTAATCGTTGGAAACAAACACAAGATCTGCATTCAGAGATGAACACTCAATGTTATGAATGCTTTCAATGATTAAACCTACCTATGTTGATGAAGCAGTCTCAGATGATGGATGGATTGTGACCACACAAGAGGAGTTCAATCAATTTTAGAGAAATGATGTCTGAGACTTAGTTGCTAAGCCATCTCATAAGAACATGATTGGAACAAAATGAGTTTTCAGAAACAAGTTTAATGAGAAAGGTGATGTGGTAAGTAATAATGCTAGACTTGTAGCTCAAGGCTAGTGTCAGCAGGAAAGTATTGATTATTCTGAAACCTTTGCACTTGTTTCTAGATTAGAAGCAATCATATTACTACTATTACATGATGTTAATCATGATATCATTTTGTATCATATGGATGGATGTTAAAAATGCATTCTTAAATGGTGTCATATCTGAAGAAGTATATGTCAAGCAACCACCTGGGTTTAAAGATTTAAAACACCCAGAGTATGTTTTTAAACTTAAAAAGTCATTTTATGGCCTGAAACAAGCTCCCAAGCTTGGTATGATAGACTGAGTAACTTTCTTTTAGAAAATAATTTTAAAAGAGGTCAAGTTGACACTACTCTCTTCAGAAAGACTCTAAAGAATGATATCTTAATTATTCAAATTTATGTAGATGATATCATTTTTGGTTCTACTAATGCTACTTTTTGCAAAGAATTCTCTAAGATGATGCACAAAGAGTTTGAAATAAGTATGATGGGATAATTAAATTTCTTCCTTGAACTTCAAATCAATTCATGCAAAGGTGTAGTCTATGCTCATCAATCCAAATATACAAAGTAGCTTATGAATAAGTTTAAGCTTGAGGATTGTAAACTAAGGGCTACACCTATGAATCCTACTTGCAATCTAAGCAAATATGATACAAGTAGCAAGGTGGACCAGAAGTTGTACAAAGGTATGATATGTTCATTGATTTACATAACAACTTCTAAACTTGATATTTTGTTTATTGTATGATTGTGTGCAAGATTCCAATCAGATCCTAGAGAATCTCATTTAAATGCAGTTAAGAGAATCTTTAGGCATTTGAAAGGAACTAATATGCTTGACTTGCTTTATAAGAAATCTAAAGATTATAAGCTGACTATGGTGAAGACAAAATTGAAAGAAAATCAATCAGTGGAAATTGTCAATTCATTGGTGAAAATTTGAACTCTTGGGCTAGTAAAATACAATCAACTATTGTATTATCTACAACATAAGCAAAATACATCTCAACTGCTAGTTATTACACACAACTACTCTAGATGAAGCATCAGTTAAAGGATTGTCATACATATTATTGAAAACAATAATCCCATCTTATGTGATAATACTGCTACTATATATATGTTTGTGTAAAAATCTCATTATGCATTCAAGAGGCAAGCACATTGAAATAAAACATCATTTTATTATCGACTATGTTCAAAAAGGTGTTTTGGATACACATTTCATTGATATTGATCATTAATGGACTGATATATTTACAAAATCTTTAACAGAAGAAAGATTTGATTTTATTAAAAAGAATGAACATGCATTTTATGTCATGATACTTTCCTCTAAATGATAGCTCAGAGTCTGAGGGTGTTCAGAAGTAACTTTGATCAAAGCTTCTGAAGGAGTGCTTATGATAAGAATTAGCTTCTGAAGCCTAGAGCCTCTGACACTCAGAATCTAATTTAGTGACTGTGATAGTCTATAATTGGAAAGGTTTTTTTAAGTGCTTTATTGACACATGTCCCACTTTTTTTTAAGTGCATTATATGTTGGGTAATAACCGTTAGACAATGTTGTTTTATTTTGAATGCTTTTTGTCTCGTGTCCCACATTGTCATTAATGCGTTTGTTTGGTTCAAAATTTGAATTCCAACAGTTTTAACAAACACTTAATCACTTTTCTCACCCACATTCACTCACTTCTCACACTATTTGTACTCATGCTTTCTCCTAAAAACAACTGAAAATTCGAAAACTCCCATTAAAACCCTAAACCTTATAATAAATGGCATTGCCATCATCCACATCTCAGAGAGCTCCTATGGAAATGGATTCAGGAAAAACAATGCAAATCAAACTAAGAACTATGAGGCTTAGGGAGCACGAACTAAAGGTTTTACCAAATTTGATTGTGGATTTGGAATTCCTTAAGGAAAACAGGTACAATCTAAAGTAAGCATTTGAATACTAAGGATGGCTTCCCTACTTTGACATATTGAATAGGCCAACCTACTCAAATTGGGTAAAGTACTTCTGGGTCAGATCAAAAGTATTTGACGAAATTGGTGTAGAAAATGAACTAATGGAAAACCAAGCAGAGTCTATGGAAAACAAAGAAAAGACTCGACAAGAACTGGGTTCCAAGGATTTTACTGAGACTGAGATCCGATCCTCAGTCCCTTCATAAAATTCACATTTAAAACATAGAGAAATGATATTTGTACAACCATCTTAGTTCAACTTTTGAACAACTTTCTTATTATCTCTCTTCATTTCTCTCTCTCTCTCTCTCTCTCTCTCTCTCTCTCTATTGTTTTTGACCAATAAGAAGATAGAACAACAAGGTTGTCCCAAAAGTTGTACCAAAATAGTTGTTTGAATATCATTACTCTAAAACATATACCTTTAATAAAATTCACAATTCAAACAAATTTCAAAAGTGCAGGTAAGAAAATTAAAAAAAAAAAAACTAAATGTTACAACAATATTTTATACTTAGAGATTAAAACTTAAAAAAAAAAAAATCAAAAATTTGTAGTACAAATTAAGTAAGAAAGATGTAGAAAGAAGGGAGTGTGAACGATTCTAGAGAGAACAAAAACTGAAATGGAGAAATGAAAGGAAATTATTTATACAGGGAGAAAGAAGTACCAGATAAACATTTGTGTTGGTTTGTTCCCGATGCAAATATTTGGAATTTCAAAAAAAGAAAAATTACTAGAAGATTTGTGGTGGTTTTAAATGGCCACAAAATGCATAGGTGTTGAACTAACCGATGGTCCGTAAACGCCCTATTTTGGCAATGTTTTGGTGTAACACTTGCGTCGGTTTGTTGCGTCCGTAAAATGCCTTTGGCATCTGCATGTGTTTTTGTCCTCCGCAAATCCACACGGCGAACTAAAGCTGCCTTAACAACAAAACAACCTCCACAAGTAATCCTGTAAATTCAAAATTCAGACTTTTGCATATGTGTGGCCTTTTGCCACCGCAAATGTAAGACTATTACTTTTCTCACCCTCCTATGTTCTCGCGCTCCTTGTAAATTGACAAAAATGTCCTTCGAATATGAAATTCAAATTGTATTTCCTAGAAATTTTTGGATTATATAATCTGAAAATCCCTTTTACCAAAATTTAAATACACTTTGCTTTATTTTATATTATTTAAATGTCAAAATCATAAAATAAATGCAAATATAAACAAAAATAAAGAAACAAAAATAATACACATAAAATCTCTTTTTAATAATATAATTGATACATTTACAATAAGGTATGTTTCTTGTCTAGGAAAGTGGGATTGGGGTAAAACTAAATCTGCTTTAAAAGCAGATGGGGTAAAGCAAAATCTGTGGGGGGTGGGGGTAAAGCTAACCCTCTTGAGGCAAAGCTAAACCAGTAGTGCAAGGTGGGGAAGGATGGGGATAAAGTATGTTTCTTGTGTAAGGCAAAAGAGACTTTGATGGTAAACCTTGCACCTAAACCGTTCAACTTGACACCCAGACAAACCGTGCTTCTTTGCAGCGCGTTGCCTTCTCCGTTGATCTTTCATACAAACCCTAAGTTTCCAAAGTAGCCTATTTTTATGAAAGGCCAACAATGGAAACACATTGTGAATAGAAAGAAGAGGATGAGAGGGTGTGATGGTGTGAGAAATGGTGAAGATTTGAAGACTATTTATAGGGGAAATTATGCATAGAGTGTATCTACACTTAATGTTGGTCAAAAAAACATGTTGCTTATGGTGCAGACCACCGACCAAAAGAAACTGACTATTTTGGGATTATATAATCCGAAAACCTCCCATGGTTTTCGGATTATGTAATCCGAATTTATACGATACTGGGGCAAAATTGAAGGAAACTGCGCACCTTCTGTGGGGTGAGGGACATTTCGGTTTATACAATCCGAAACATGATTTTTTTTTCATGTGGTCCACATTGCACTAACATTTTATGTGGTCCAAGACGCCAAGAGACCTCTATAAATAGGTGTCCTTGTGTTCATAACCAGAAACCACACAAAAAAAAACATGGAAAACTCTGTCTTTGATCAAAACACCAAGCTAGCTGCAGTTTACTACAACGGCGGAAAACCACCCCATTGGTTCAAGATTCCCACTAATGTCACCCTCTCCGGGTTAAAGAGTCAGCTGAATCAAATCTACCTCAAACTCAACTACAGAAACACACGGAGGGTCAATGGTGTTGAGTATCGTCGTCCGTCGACCGACTCAGCCGGGAATGTATGGTTCATCCGGATGAAGCTCATGAACGACGACGATGTGAGAACCATGTTCTCGATATTTGATCAGTAAAGTACTAGAGGGCTGATCGAGTTAGATGTTTCGTTGGTCAGATCTGGTGAACATATTCAACAAAGTTTGATCCGGCCCAGGAACTACAAAGAGATCAGGGCACTAATGGACACACCAGACAAAGACATTAATTTAGATGATCCATGATGATGTGTTATGTTTTATTTAATCACGTGTTTTATGTTTTATTTAATTACGTGTTAGTTATATGTTGTTCAACTAAGATGTTTTATTATTTTCAACTAAGATGTTCATTTAAACGCAAAAATATTCCGAATTCAACTCAATTTTATAGGGTGTAAGTGCAATTCAGATTACATAATCTAAATTCCTCTAGCATAGGATTCTTTTGTATAGACCACAATGCACCGACAGTTTCTGTGGTCCACAACGTCCAGATAACTCTATAAATAAGGTGTTCTCTGGTTTTCATCTTCATTTCCACCAAAACACACAAACACAACAAAGAAACAATGAAATTTTTTGTCATTGTGCAGATGATCTTTATCATGATGTTTTAAATAGATAGCTCTCTATTTAATATCATGATGAAGATCCTCACATGTTGTCAAAAATATATAGATAGATCTTGCTACCGGAAACCATGGAAATTTTTGTCATTGTGCTGAGGATCTTTCTCATGCGGACGCAAATAGACAGCTCTCTATTTGACTACATGATGAAGATACTCACAATGCTGTCAAAAATATATAATCCGCTTGAAACACCTTGTCTTGCATTGTTATGTTGCAGATCTGAATCCTAAAAGGATTCTATGAACTCGATCCAGTTGGCCTTCCGATATAAATATGTCAGTTGGCAGGCCTGCTGGATCAAGTTCAAAATCACCTCTTTGAACACCATCCTCTCATATTATGCTGTTTATGTTGTTTTAAGCTGCTTAATTGTTTTTTTACGCATTTATTAATTATTTTCTATGTCATATTCCATGAAAACTCTCTAAAACACCCTGCAAATAGGCATTCTGGTGCTGTTTAGATTATATAATCCGGAATGTTTTTGTGATTTTCGGATTATATAATCCGAAAACCCTTAGTTATTTTTGGACGGTGGCGTTTCACCAAAGGTTTGGCCGGTTAGTGGAGTGTTTAATGCATTTTTGGACGGTTTGAATGTGGAACACGTTTTATTTGACTATACTTATGACCTATGACTGGTTTAAGGCTATAAATAGGCTTGGATCTTCAACAATTTCCTTTATTCTTTACTTCACCTCTTTTCTTACATTATCTTCAAAAAAAAAAACTTTTTTAGGAGTGTTTGTGGTGTCATGGTCATTGTTGACCGTTCATATAACCCCTGAAATTGCTTTGCAGCTTATGCGGGGTTATATAGCGGCCAATAGAGACCTTTGACATTAAAGAAAATACAAAAAATCACATATCGTAACCCTCCAGATTTTGTAATACGAAAAACTCTAACAATCTAGTTCGGATTACATATTCCGAACCAGACGTATTTCTGTCTTTTTTGCAGGACACACGAGAAGAGAGGAGGGTGGGAAAAGTAATATTCCAAATGTAATGCATTCCGCCGCAAATTTATGTTGGCCCTTGGCCCCTCACAAATGTTGGCTGCAAATTTAGGGAATTCTCTTAGCACAAGTTTCCATTGAACATGTCTCATTACGTGTAGCTATCAGTTATAAATAAATTTCGCGACAATCACTTGCCAAAAACATAATAAATTTTATAAAATTCCAAGTAAAATAATTCTTCTATCTCGCGATAATTTATTTTATTTGATTGAGATTATCGTAATTATTTAAGATTATGACTACAAACAATGTATAAAGTCTTTATTTGAAATTTTGTGATCAATAGAGGCTCCTGAAATTTAAACAGTATATGAATTTAATCTAGTTTGGATTACATAAGCCGAACCAGATGTATTTCTGTCCTTTTTGCTGGACACGCGAGAACAGAGGAGGGTGGGAAAAGTCATAGTCCAAATGTAATGGATTCCGCCGCAAATTTATGTGGGCCCTTGTCCCATCACAAATGTTGGCTGCAAATTTAGGGAATTCTTTTAGAACAAGTTTCCATTGAACACGTCTAATTACGTGTAGCTATCAGTTATAAATAAATTTTGCGACAATCACTTGCCAAAAACATAATAAATTTTATAAAATCCCTAGTAAAATAATTCTTCTATCTCAAGATAATTTATTTATTTGATCGAGATTATCGTAATTATTTAAGATTATGACTACAAACAATGTATAAAGTCTTTATTTGAATTTTTGTGATCAATAGAGGCTCCTGAAATTTAAACAGTATATGAATTTAATCTAGTTTGGATTACATAAGTCGAACCAAATGTATTTCTGTCCTTTTTGCAGGACACGCGAGAACAGAGGAGGGTGGGAAAAGTAATAGTCTAAATGTAATGGATGCCGCCGCAAATTTATGTGGGCCCTTGTCCCATCACAAATGTTGCCTGCAAGTTTAAGGAATTCTTTTAGCACAAGTTTCCATTGAAGACGTCTCATTACGTGTAGCTATCAGTTATAAATAAATTTCGCGACAATCACTTGCCAAAAACATAATAAATTTTATAAATTTCCAAGTAAAATAATTCTTCTATCTCGCGATAATTTATTTTATTTGACTGAGATTATCGTAATTATTTAAGATTATGACTACAAACAATGTATAAAGTCTTTATTTGAATTTTTGTGATCAATAAAGGCTCCTGAAATTTAAGGAGTATATGAATTTTTGTCTATCATCACCAAAAATCACTTTAAATTATTTTGTCACAAAAAAAAACAAATCAATTTCCATAGCTCAAGTACTAAGCTACTCTCACAAAGCAAATAAACAACATTTTATGCACTAACAAACTTTCATAAAATATTTTTAAGAGTTTTCAATGTCTAGAGGGAGAGAGAGAGAGAGAGAGCGTGGTCTAGAGAGAGAGCATGGCGGCTATTCCCATCTTCACCGGGGACAACCGCGTCAGCATTCACCTTCGCCGGAAGCAAGGTACTACAGGGGGGAAGGGGGCCAAGCAGGGTGCCACTAAAAGGGGGGATAGGGGAGAATGGTCCGACGTGAGACCAAGGAAGAAGAAAGCGCAGGAACAGGTGGACAGACAACGGGACAGGTTTCAGGAGGAGCAGCAGCATGGAGGTTCGTGGAAGCGGCAGCAAGGGCAGTCTAGGGTTAGGGATTGGTATGAATCAGCAGCAAGCCAGTATGACTCAGAAGAGAATTTCGACGTTGGGAAACAGGTCTTCTCGCAGGATGGGAGAGTGACTATTCATTATGAATGCCCAACTAGGGTTAGGGATCGTGATTGTTTGAGATATGAAGATGCCCATGTTTTGCTACGGCGATCACCGTCCCATCATCATGATCATTATGCGGCCAGAACTGAAGGGCGTGCGTTGTTCCATCACAGAGGTGGCAGGTCTGTTTCACGCCATCACAAGTCTGATTCACGTAAGCACAGGGCTGTTTCACGCAGACATAGGTCTGCTTCACGCAACCAGACAGCTGCTCAACGCGGTCAATCAAAAACGGTGCACTCTAATTTCGTTTCATTCTATTTTACAAATGTTCCGCATAATATTTCCTATTTAGCTTTGAGACAAGGATTTGAGGTATGTGGTGTCATGGAGGATGTGTATTTGGCTCGTAAGCGCAATGTCAATGGCAGTGTTTTTGGTTTTGTTCGGTATAGTCATGTCAAGGACGTAGACAAATTGTTAAAAGTGGTAAACAATGTTTGGTTTGGTAACTAGAGGGTGGTAGCTAAGGTGTCTAATTTTGATCGATTTGGGAACAAGAGGGTTGAGGGTAGAGAGCGGGGTGAGGGAGAAAAAAGTTTAAAAGGAGTGAAAAATTAGAGGGAGAAAAAAGTAAGCTTGGTGGTGAGTCGGGTATTGATGGAGTCATTAGTAAGGATGATGAAAGGATAGTTGGTGACGGAGCTGGTGGGAAAGAGGTTGTTTTAACACATGGGGTGAGTGGAGGGGTAGCTGGTGGTGAGAAGGGTGCTCGAAAAATTGATAATGGTAATGTGGTGACGAAGGTGGTGGCCGAAGGTAATCTGCTTATTCCTAAATATACTTCGACGAAACAGGATTTGTTGTGGGCTAGTAGAGGATTGATTGTTACTGTTTTAAATGGCGAGGCTATTCCAGTGATTCAACGACGAATTTATGATGCTGGTTTCGATAAATTGGATATTTTATTGATGGGAGCTGACAAAGTTCTTTTGAGATTGGAAGATGAAGGGGATGTCCGTAGTTTCCTTAACGAAGCATCCGAATTTTTTTCTAATTTCTTTGCTAATCCTGTTACGTGGAACAAAGATGTGATCGTACATGAAAGAGGTGCATGGGTGAGAATTTACGGAATCCCGTTGCATGCATGGAATTTAGAATTTTTTAAATTGTGTGTGTATGATTGTGGACGTCTGTTGAAAGTGGATGATTTCAACGTCTTCTTTGGATATTATCAAGGCTGATGCTAAAGTTTTGGTTGATGGTGTTCTATTGGAGTTTAAAATCATGGAGGAATGAGGGTTCTCGTTAGGGGAAGATGCTTGCTTAGGAATGGAAGATGAATCTGATGGTTATGCTGAAGACCAGCCAGCAGATGTGCACGAGGAGGTGGCAGCGAGTGGTAATGTGGATGTTCTTCTGAACCATTTGTCGGAGGATTGGCACAACGATGACAACGGTGCTGCTGTACACAATCTTGACTTACAGAAATTGAAAGCAACAGCAACGCCTCCTAGTGCCAAAGAAACATCCGCGCATACTGTTGACAATGGCGTAGCTTCTTTGGTGGCTTTATCAGCTGATACTAAGGCGACATGTGGAGATAATAATAAAACAGTAGCGGTAATTGGTACAACAGAGGCTCGACTTTCAGACCATAATGTTTCTCAGTTACCGAAACAAGATGCACCTAGAGTTATAAAGAAAAAAAGCAATGGTCATATTCGCCAATGTGCATAAAGTTTGAAGCGTATTGCACGGTTGTCAGTGAAGGACCGGAAAGAGGTTCTACATGTTTTACATAAGTCTTATAGGCATCGTCAACGAGGTTCACAGATATCGAAAGCTAAGGATGGAGAGGGTGTCAGTTCTTCGCAAAGTGGTTCACAAAGTTCAGTCAATAACGACTGGACTAATTGGTTGGTTTTACACGGATGCGATAAGACGAAATCTGATGATGTCAAAGGGATCGAAAATATGGTGGGGTTGAAGTTTAAAGGGGATAAAAATAATTCTTTTGGTGTGTTGTCGGGGGTAGGGAGAAAAAATAAAGAGGGAGGAGGGAAGGAGTGATAGGCTGTGGGTTTGGGGTGTGGTGGGGGGGCTGGTATGGTGGAGTCGGTTGTATTGATGAAGATTATTTCTTGGAATGTTCAGGGATTAGGTGGGTTTGAGAAATGAAGGGAGGTGAGTCAGTTGGTGCGGGAGAAAAATCCGTCCATTCTTTGTATACAAGAATCTAAATTACCTGTTTTTGATGGTCTGATGTGTAAATCCATTTGGAATGATACTAATGTTAATTTTTCGTTTCAACCTTCATCGGGTGCTTCCGGTGGGTTGGTTACGCTTTGGGATTGTTCGGAGGTTGAAGTGTGGGCTTCTATGCAGTTTGATCATGTGTTAGGAATCCAAGGCCTATTTGTGAAGACTGGGGAAGAGTTCCTTTTGTTGAATCTTTATGCTCCGTGTGATTCTAATCGTCAGCAAACATTGTGGTATAATATTTCTTCTCGACTTACATCTTTTCATGATTATAATATTTGTGTCTGTGGGGATTTTAATACTGTTAGAGGTGTGGAGGAGCGCAAAAGTGTTTGTATGGGCGGTATTCATGCAGGGAGTGTTTACATTAATCAGTTTATTGATGGTAACTATTTAATTGATTTGCCTCTCTGGGGACGCATATTTACGTGGTTTCGGGGGGATGGTAAGTCTATGAGTCGCCTGGATCGTTTTTTGTTATCGAATAGATGGTGTCTGACGTGGCCAAATTGTTTTCAGTTGGCTTCTTCGAGGGGTCTATCCGATCATTGTCTAATTCAGTTGTGTATCGATGAGGAAAATTGGGGTCCCCGTCCGTTGCGTATGTTGAAATGTTGGGAAAATTTTACTGGTTATAATGAGTTTGTCTGTGAAAAGTGGATGAGTTTTAAGGTAGACGGGTGGGGTGGTTATGTGCTAAAAGAAAAATTTAAGCTCATAAAGTCAGCGTTGAAGGAGTGGCATCAGCGTCACGCAAAAAATTTACCAGCAAGAATTTTGAGTTTGAAGGATTCTATATCTAGTATTGAGGAGAAGGCTGAAACAGTGGTGTTATCAGATGAGGAAATAGAAGAGCTCCATGGGTTATCTGCGGAATTGTTTTCGATTTCAAGAGTTAATTCTAGTATTTATTGGCAACAGTCTCGGCTGCAGTGGTTGCGTGAAGGGGATGCGAATTCCAAATTTTTTCATAGTATAATGTCTAGTAGGAGCCGTCGAAATGCTATTCAATTTTTCATGGTTGACGGTGTTATGGTGGAAGGGGTGGATAATGTCCGTGCGGCGGTGTTTTCGCATTTTGCTAATCATTTTAAAGCAAGCCGTGAGGATAGGCCTAGTATGGATGGAATGCGGTTCCGTTCTTTATCACATAGTCATGGTGCGGCTTTGATTATGCCTTTCACGTTGGAAGAGGTGAAGGCGGCGGTTTGGGATTGTGATAATTACAAGTGTCCGGGACCTGATGGTATTTCTTTTGGTTTAATTAAGCAATTTTGGGATATGATGAAGGAAGATGTTATGCGTTTTTTGTTGGAATTTCATAGAAACGGAAAGTTGACCAAAGGTATTAATAGTACGTTTATCTCTCTTATTCCTAAGGTCAATAATCCTCAGCACCTGAACGATTTTCGCCCCATTTCTTTGGTGAGTTGTTTGTACAAAATTTTGGCCAAGATTTTGGCTAATAGGCTCCAGTTGGTGATTGGGTCGGTTGTCTCTGACTCTCAGTCGGCTTTCATTAAAGGTCGCCAAATTCTGGATGGGATTTTGGTGGCAAATGAGGTGGTAGATGAAGCTCGCAGATGCAAAAAGGAGTTGCTTCTTTTTAAAGTTGATTTTGAAAAAGCTTATGACTCTATTGACTGGCGCTATTTGAATGAGGTAATGTTGAAAATGGGGTTTCCGACACTTTGGCGTAAATGGATAAATGAATGTATTAGGACAGCTACTGCTTCGGTCTTGGTAAATGGTTCTCCCACTGACGAGTTCCCTATGGAGAGAGGGTTGAGGCAGGGTGATCCTTTGTCTCCATTTCTCTTCCTTCTGGCTGCAGAGGGTTTTCATGTTTTAATGCAATCACTTATTGTCAATAATTTATTCACTGGTTACAAGTTGGGTAGATATGGTCCGATTGCGGTGTCGCATTTACAGTTTGCGGATGACACATTAATATTGGGTGAGAAATCTTGGGCTAATATTCGAGCTATGTGAGCTGTTCTTATTCTTTTTCAAGATTTGTCAGGGTTAAAGGTGAATTTTTCAAAGAGTCTCCTGGTCGGAGTGAATGTTTCGGGTTCTTGGTTAGCTGAAGCAGCAATGGTTTTAAATTGCAAGGTTGGTGCTATTCCTTTTTTGTACCTTGGGTTGCAAATTGGTGGTAATGCGCGTAGCTTGATTTTTTGGGAACCTCTTATTAAGCGCATTAACTCTAGACTGTCGGGGTGGAGTTCGAGATATTTGTCATCGGGTGGCCGTCTGGTTCTGCTGAAGTCTGTCATGTCATCGTTGCATGTTTATGCTCTTTCTTTTTTCAAAGCTCCGTCAGGTATCGTTTCCTCTATCGAATCTATTTTTAATAAAAAAAAAATTGGGGGGGGGGGGGGGGGGGAGTGTAGACCACAGGAAAATATCTTGGATTGATTGACAAACTATTTGTGGGAGTCAGGAGGTTGGAGGGTTGGGGGTAAGGAGAATTAGGGATTTTAATTTAGCTCTTTTAGGGAAGTGGTGTTGGAGATTGTTGGTGGATAGAGATAGTTTGTGGATTAGGGTGTTGTCTGCTAGGTATGGTGTGGAGGATGGCAGAGTGAAGGAGGGAGGCCGTGAAGCCTCTGTTTGGTGGAGGGATATTTCGGCTTTGCGGTCCGAGGAGTGGTTTTTTGGTAATGTTAGTCAGGTAGTCGAAGATGGTAGTAATACTCTCTTTTAGACGGATGTGTGGGTGGGAGGAGTGTCTTTTAGAGATCGCGTTACTAGATTATATGAGCTGTCATTGTTGAAGAGCGAATCTGTTTGTAGTATGCACTTGTTGGGGTGGGGGATTGGAGGGGGGGCTTGGTGTTGGAGGCGCAGGTTGTTCGCGTGGGAGGAGGACATGCTAGGGGATCTTAGGAGTTTACTTCTAACAGTTAATTTGCATATTGACAGGGTTGACAGAAGGGTGTGGCGGTTGGATTCTTCCTCCGCGTACATTGTTCGAAGTGCTTACAACTGTTTAACTATTAATGTTCCTGTTGCTTCTGAGGTGCCTGTCTCTTCTTTGTGGCATAAGGATGTTCCTTTGAAGGTGATTTTATTTGCTTGGCGCTTGTTTCGTGACAGGCTTCCTACCAAAAATAATCTTTACCATCGTCATGTTATTGGTGTTGATGCTCAGCTGTGTGTCGGAGGGTGTGGGGAGGTGGAAACATCTTCACACTTATTATTCCATTGTACTGTTTTTGGTATTGTTTGGCATTATATTCTTAGGTGGCTTGGTTTGGCAGTGGTTTTGCCAGGTGATGCTAATAGTCATTTTCATCAGTTTGGGTTTTTGGGTGGTGTGGCCAAAACAAGGCGTTTTATGTTACAGGTTATTTGGTTTGCAATAACGTGGGAAATATGGAAAGAAAGAAACAATAGAATTTTCAAAAACAAAATTTGCTCTATTACACAGGTGGTGGACAAGATCAAGTCTCTGACCTTCACGTGGTTGAAGGGGAAATATGCCAGCCTTCCCCTCAACTACCATGGTTGGTGGACTAACCCCTTCTCTGTTTTAGGCATTGGATAACTGTTTCTTTTTTTCTAGCTTTTTGTATTTAGCTTTTTGTATTTTGGTGGTTAGGCGTTTAGCCTTGTAAATATTATTTTGACTCTTGTTTGAACTCGGGTTTTTCTTCCTTTTGCACTCCTTGTGCTAGGAAGGCCCTTGTGGTGTGTTAATATATTTCATTTTAGCCTCTTAAAAAAAACAACATTTTATTTTTTGAAAAAGTTAAATTAGAGGTGAGAATCGAACTTGAGACCTCGAGGAGGAGCATCTCAAGAAAATACCACTAAACCAAACCCAATAGGGTTGCATATAAACAACATTTGAAATAAATTTACCAGCAAAAGACCTAAACGCTATTTTAATGTTACAGATCTTTTACAAAATATTTTCTTCAACAAATTTCACTCTAATTCTTCGAAGACACTTCTTCGAGACAAAGTCATTTGAATAGTAACCCAGATGTGTTTCCTTCACTAGACAACGTGGCGTTCCGCTTCTTTAGTCTAGAAGCATTGCTTTGAATACTGATATTGATTGATGGTTGCTTCTAGATGATGCGCATTTACTTTGTTTTTCATGTTTTGAATGTTATATGCACATCAAGCATACATGAAAGAGTAAATCGTTCTCTTATATTATTGTTATCATCAAACTAAAATCTGCTGTCATAATAACATGTTTTGTATTATCGTTCTCTTATACAAAAACTTAATTTTTTTAAACATAAAACGAATTATATATAAAATTTTTAAAACGACTAAAGTTAAAGGTAAAAGTTTTTTTTTGAAGGAATCAAAATGGAATATATTAACAGCGGCGATGAAAATTCTCAGTACAAGATGTACTAGAGAACTCACCCCGGAAAAGAAATGTTTACAACATAATTACAGTAAAAAGTCAGTCGATACCCAAGCAAAGTAAAGGGTCCGACCACCATCTCTGAGAACCGTACACAAAATTGGTGTTTTTTGCTTTTAACCACCATAACGAATGATATTTTGCTTTTTCTAATAGTTGAATAATTGGTGTCTCTATATTCTTGAACAACTTGTTGTTACGTTCATTCCAAATCAACCAAATGCAAAGTAGCCATATTAATTGTAAAAAACATCGTCGCGCCTTCGAGTGTCCGAGAGAATGAGTAAATTGAAAGAAATGCTCACTAATATTTTGAGGATGAACTCCAGAAATGCCAATCCACGACCTGATGTGTTGCCATAAAGAACCAAAAACTTCACAATGGAGAAAGATATGGGAGGCGGTTTCCTCCATACCGCAGCCTGATAAACACGTGATGTCTGTAGCCGCAAGTATGCCGCGCCTTTGAAGATTGTTTCTGGTTGGTAACCTGTCCTTCAACAAACGCCAAGCAAGGATGGAAACCTTCAACGGAACCTGTTTGTGCCATATGATGTCTTCTCCTCCTTCTACAATGGGTACTTCCATAGATGTCAACACCTGATATGCACCTCTCACTGTATAGCCTTCCTGGAGATTTGGGTCTCATTGCCACCTGTCAAAAACATTAGACTGCACAACATTATCAAGTAAAGCCCTACACTCCCCTAACAAGTCTTCCTCCCAAGCCCAAAGTCTTCTCCTCCAACTCCACGCCTCTCCCTCTTCCTCCAAACCTAGCAAACACATATTTGCTACCATACTATACTTATTTGTCGCAAGATCAAATAAACGCAGATATCTCAGACGCAAAGGAACATTTCCTAACCATCTATCCACCCAAAAAAATGTATTCGTTCCATCCCCTATCACCTTCGAGACCCTCCCAGCAAACCAGCCCCCATGCGCCTCTCTTATACCATCCCTAATCTTCGCTACCTCCTTCCACCACGGTGAAACAATCCGGCCCCCAACCTCCAACCTCCTTGCCTCCTCACCATATCTCGCCACCAAAACTCTATACCAAAACCCGTCTCTATCCACCAACATTCTCCAACACCATTTGCCTAATAAGGCTAAATTAAACTGCCTCACCCCCAACCCTCCATACTCCTTTTTTGTACAAATAGAATTCCAAGCAATCCAGGAAATTTTCCTGTTATCCTCACTCCCTCCCCAAAAGAAATTTGTAAAAATAGAATTAATGAGAGAAATGATACCTGATGGAGCTTTGAAGAAGGAAAGAGCATAGACAGGAAGCGCGGTCAGGACAGATTTAAGAAGAACTAATCGGCCCCCAAAAGAGAGGAATCGACTGTGCCACCCCGAAAGTCTAGACTTAATATTAGACACCACAGGTTCCCAAAAAACTAATCTGTGAGGATCACCTCCAATTGACAAGCCAAGATACACAAACGGAATTTTGCCCACCTTGCAATTTAAAATAGATGCTGCTTCTGTCAACCAAGAATCCCCAATATTAATACCAACCAATAAGCTTTTATGAAAGTTCACCTTAAGACCAGACATTTCCGCAAATAAATTCAAGACCGCCCTTAATGCTCGAACATTGGCCCAGCTCTTTTCTCCAAGAAGTAGTGTATCATCCGCAAATTGCAAATGAGATACCACAACCGACCTTGATGTTCCCACTCCATAGCCCGTGTATAAATTATTTTCCACCATCGATTGCATCATCACATTCAGGCCCTCAGCTGCTAATAAAAATAGAAAAGTAGAAAGGAGATCCCCCTATGCAGTGAAAACTCATCAGTTGGACTTCCGTTTACTAAGATAGAAGCTGTTGCGGTTGTAACACACTCTTTTATCAGTTTCCTCCATAACACCGGAAAGGCCATCTTTTGCATTACCGCGTCCAGATACCCCCAATCAACTGAGTCATAAGCTTTTTTGAAATCTACTTTAAAAAGCATCAACTCTTTTTTATTCTTTTTTGCCTCATCAACCACTTCATTTGCAATTAGGATTCCGTCTAAAATCTGTCTATCTTTTACAAAAGCTGCCTGAGTCTCAGATACAACCTGACCAATAATCATTCTCAACCTGTTTGCCAACACTTTCGATAAAATTTTATACAAACATCCCACCAAAGCAATGGGCCGAAAATCATGTACTCTCTGTGGACTATCAACTTTTGGTATTAGAGCTATGAAAGTAGAATTGATACCTCTAGTCAGCTTGCCATTTCGGTGAAAATCTGTTATGAAGCGCATCACATCTCCTTTCATCACCTCCCAAAATTCTTTGATGAAACCAAAATTCACACCATCTGGACCTGGACTTTTATAACTATCGCAATCCCACACCGCCACTTTAACTTCTTCTTCGGAAAAAGGCTTTATTAGGCCGCTACCTTCCACATGAGACAAGCTTCTAAACCGCAAATTTCCAACCTCGGGCTTTATGACATGCTGATCCGCAAAATGATTCTTAAAATGATCAAATACTGTACTTCGAATTGGCTGCACACCTTCCACAAGCTCTCCATTGACCATGAGAGAAACAATGGCATTTCTTCTCCGACGACTAGACATAATAGAATGGAAATACTTGGAATTAGCATCTCCCTCCTTCAACCAAAGCATCCGTGACTGTTGCCAACTAATACTCGTGCTAACACGTGACAAAGAGTGAATGTCATGCGTTAAACCTCTCAATTCATCAATTTCATCCACCAACAATCCGTCATCCTCCCCTTTAATGTCTAACTCAGAAATACGAGATTTTAAGGCATCAATTTTACCTGGAATATTTTTAACATGGACCATATGCCACTCCTTCAATGCGTGCTTAATCAATTTTAGTTTTTCTCGAATAACATAGCCACCCCACCCATCAACTTGAAAAGATTGCCATTTGTCTTGAACAAACTGCTTATAACCCGGCATCTCTTGCTAGCATTTCAACATTCTAAACGGTCGGGGTCCCCAATTTTCCTCATCCACAGACAACTGCAACGGGCAATGATCAGAGAGTCCCCTTAAAAAGGCTATCTGCATACAATTCGGCCATTGAAGACACCATTCCTCTGAAAGTAGAAAACGATCTATCCTGCTCATGGAAGTGCCATCCCCCTTATACCAAGTGAACCATCTATAAAGATAAAAGTAATAAAATCTGGACATAAAAATCAAATTTTGCAATATTTTTTTGTAGTGGAACTTTTAGTAATGTTCTTAACACGTATACAAAATATTGTTAAAAAACATAAGACTTTAAACATAAATTAAACAAATTTGAATTGAGTAGAGATTAATATTGAGTGCATATTTTATTGTAGGGACTAAAAGAATTATTAAAATTAAGTAAGAACTAAACTCAAAAGGTCTCAATTTTACAGGAACTAAAAACATATTTAACCCTTAAAAAATAAGAATTTAAATTATATTTTTTTTGTTATATAGTTGATGTCATAAAATAGATAGTCATGGTTAGTTTGATTTGTTATAATTTGAAAGCAAAAAACAATTATATTTTAATTTTAATCTAAATAAAAAATTTATAAAAAAAACATCATTCATAATTTTCAAACATTAGCGCAATAAAAAGAGCAGAAAGATGAGTACGTGAGTGCTTGTTTTTTCGCTAGCATATGTATAATATATTATTTATTTTTTTAGGAATGTATAATGTATCTTTATTTACATCAAGCCATTCATGATTAAATGATATGTTGCACCTGCTATTCTATTCTAAGATACATTGCACAAATCTTGTACACTCTCATGTCTAGTACTCCGGATCTTCAGAATTAACGATTTGACAACGGAAATTGATGCACCTCATAACAAAAGGTAGCATAAAAATTTGTGGACAATCGATATTGGCTATACATTCAATAGATCCTATAATAGAAAATGAGAATAAAATATTATTAATAAAATAAGAAGATAAAATATTGTGTACAATCTAAAGAAGGAAATTAAAAAGTTATGAAATAAAGGCTTTACCGTCCTTTTTTGCCGTGACAAGAAGTATGGAAAGAAATAGAGTCAGTAAATAAACAAATTTGATAATTTTAACCATATTTATCTTTTTCTGAATGTAAAGTAGAATATCATTTGATCTATTTATATTGTATAAAGTCCATATTATTTTAAAAACGATTAAAGAGTTTTTAATAGTTACGAAAGATGTAAAGAACCACTTCTAAAATTAGAATTATCATTTTATTCATAGAAAAATCATTAATAAATGTCTATTAAGTTGGTCAAAGTGTTGTATTTGTCCCTTTAACACACTTAATAACAAGTTTATATAAAAAATTCGTAACCATAAACATACATTCTCATTTAACTACCTTTCAGTTATTATTTTATCATTTCATAAGAAACCAACAATTAGTAAAAAAAATAAAAAATTCGGACAATTGAAAACAAAAAGTGTTCTGCCGACGAATCAAATTTCTTAAGATTCTTTCACATAAATAATTCTTTTATTAATGTTTGATTATGATAAGGTATTTCGAATTTTCTTTAATCATATTTAAAAAATTTGATTGACTTATAGAAAATAATACTAAGCCATTTAATAAAAGCCTAAAAAATATGTATGTTTATTTTACTGTGTCATCATTTGTAAAATTAATAATTACTTGACCGCATTCCAACACGATCAAATCTTGCGATGCATGTCCTCGTAAGTCTACCTCAGTTGCTATGAATAATGCATAATATATGTCCTCGTAAGTTTACCTGGGCAGCTTCGGTTTTGCAGCTTATGCGGGGGTTATATAGCGGCCAATAAAGACCTTTGACATTAAAGAAAACACAAAAAATCACATATCGTAACCCTCCGGATTTTGTAATACGAAAAACTCTAACAATCTGGTTCGAATTGCATAATCCAAACCATACGTATTTCTATCTTTTTTGCAGGGCACACGAGAACAGAGGAGGGTGGGAAAAGTAATAGTCCAAATGTAATGCGTTCCACCGCAAATTTATGTGGGCCCTTGGCCCATCACAAATGTTGGCTGCAAATTTAGGGAATTCTTTTAGAACAAGTTTCCATTGAACACGTCTAATTACGTGTAGCTATCAGTTATAAATAAATTTTGTGACAATCACTTGCCAAAAACATAATAAATTTTATAAAATCCCTAGTAAAATAATTCTTCTATCTCAAGATAATTTATTTTATTTGATCGAGATTATCGTAATTATTTAAAATTATGACTACAAACAATTTATAAAGTCTTTATTTGAATTTTTTGATCAATAGAGGCTCCTGAAATTTAAGCAGTATAAGAATTTTTGTCTATCATCACCAAAAATCACTTTAAATTATTTTGTCACAAAAAACAAATCAATTTCTATAGCTCAAGTACTAAGCTACTCTTTCACATAACTACTCTTTCACGTCAAAGCGAATAAACAACATTTTTTTGAAGAAGTTAAATTAGCCCACCCAAATTGACACCGGTGAGAATCGAGTTAAATTAGCCAACCCAAATTGACACCGGTGAGAATCAAACCTGAGACCTCGAGGAGGAGCACACTCACAGGTTGCAAGCCAATACCACTAGGTCAACCCAAGTGGGTTGCAAATAAACAACATCTATATAATATAAATTTATGACCTTCTCAAAGATATATATGGCAGGTTTTTTCTCATTTGACATGTGGCATCTCGAGGCAAACCAAAGAACCTCATGAGTTTGGCATTAATGAGATGCAAATTTGTTTTGTTTTTTATTTTCATAATAGTTGTTTTTTTTTTTTTTAAAGAAATTTTCATAATAGTAGTGTGAGACAATCTTCAATATTTTTGTTTTTAATGCTTGCCAAGCAAATATGGAATTTGCTAAAGAAACATATCAAATAATATCAGACAATTTAATGATACACTTTAACAAAGAAAAATCAACATTTTCAAAAATTCAATTTGCTAAAGAAACATATCATTATGTACTGCTTAGTGGCTAAGATGTGACGTCAAATAATATTTGTCAATTTAATGATACACTTTATCAAAAAAAAAACATTAATATATATTGCTTAATGGCTAAGATATAAACTCAAATATGATTGGTCAGGTTAAATATTGTTATTTTACGAAATTATCCTGTAAAATATACTATAAATTAGACCTATTGGCTAGCAGTTTCTTCACATCACAACTCCAATTCGCATTTGTCTTTCTTTCTATTTCATTTCTTTTTCTATACGTCTTCTTTGTATCTCTCTTTACAATCCAAATGGCTCGAAAATTCGATTTCGTTTGTGATATATCCCCTTCGAAAGAAAATTGGAATATCAGGGTTCGAATTATTCGGCTTTGGTTTGTGAGAGATGTGAACAAGGACAAACTGTCTCACTCATTGGAAATAATTATAATAGATAATAAGGTTGTTTGACACCATTTTTATTATCTTTTTATATCCATTTTTATATTAGATAATTTGTTTTTTTTTGTTCATCCATTTGTTTCTTTTCATAATTTTTTTGCTCAATCGAATATGATACCGTTGAATTTGTTCCTGATGTCTCCCATTCACATAAACAAACTTTGAGTATCAATGGTCGAATCATCTATATCTATATACTATACATTTGAGGGTTTTCCTCAGACCATCTACAATGGTGGATGCTTCACCTATTTAGCACCACATTAAATAGACACCCTCATTGTGGAGTATAACATATGGGTGCTTATGGAGGAGGGTGGCTATGGAAGCACCCTCTCTCTCTTCATTTTTCATGGGGTCCCATTTAATAAATCTTAGTAAAATGAATAAATTTTTTTAAAAATGTAATGATATAGAGTTATTTGTAGGGCCTATTTAATAATTTCTTTTGAGGTGCTGGGTTGGAGAAAAGTGGTGCTTATTAAGTATTACCGTAAAATTGGTAATGTGGACATAAGGGACCCACTTAAGCGCTCAATGTTGGGTGCTCTGTTGTGGATGATCTCATATGTATATATAGAAATAAATTTCTCACCAAAGCATTCTAATGACATGTGGTTTCATGGACTAAACTCAAGCTTCTCATGCATTTCCCCATTAATGCTAACCTAAATTGACATTTAAATTGTTTTTATAACAAAAAATTTCAAAAAAAATAATAATATCAATGTAACTGAAATTTGGCATTGAAACTGCTTTATGGCCAAATAATTTTGAAACAAAAAACTTCTTCCAAAATAATAGTGTAAACAAACAATGACATAAATGGTATAAAAAATTACATAACCGAAATTTGGCAATGATATTGCTTTATGGTCGATAATCATTAAGAATAATAAATGACAAATTTTATCAATTTTTTTAATAAAAAAAGGAAATAACTAAAGCATACGCATATTTAATTTATTTTCAATTTTATACACAGTTCATAGCATCCCTATATATTACTCTTATACACATTTCTTCTCTTTTTTTTTTCTTTGAAAAAAGCACCGTTTCCTAAATGCTATTTTTTAATTTTAAAATTTTGTCAAAAACTTCTCTCAGTTTGGTTAACTAACTTCAATGCCTTATTCAATCTCTACAAAATAGCACATGTATCACATTAACTTTTTCTGTTGGGTTCAAATCATGTTTTAAAGGCAAATCATTAACATGATCAATTTATTTAAAATGCAATCAAACTGTACTTCTTTTGTTCCGTCGTACTAAACAAGTCAATTTAAAATACAAATCAATTGTACTTGCATTATGAACCATATTTTATACACCAACATCCTATATAAAGGCTTGATGTTTTAGTGTAATTCATCATCTGAATGTCAGGTTGATATACATTCAAAGCATATTTTTTTTTTTGAAGGAACATTCAAAGCATATTGTTGGCCCTGATTTTTAATTTGAATAAGAACAATTACTGGTTTTATTTTTGATGTGTACATTCATTTCTATTCTTGCTTCTTTGGTTTTCAGAGATTCCCATGTAAATTAATTTGAGGAGATAAAGTTAGGATTCATGGAACAAAATATATGCTAATTTTATGCTATTGTTTGGTGTCATTATTCATGAAACATTGAAAGGTCCATTTCTTTTCCAATACTACTTGATCAGTAAGAAGTTACCTTGCACATCCATCATCTACGCCAATTATTGAGAATGATTCATATCTACCATTGCTCATAATGATTTTTTTTTTATTTTAGAAATATTCATAATGAACTTGTGGACAATTGTCATGTGTAGACGTTCAAGGATTTATTAGTAAATCATATGTATATTGGCTACAATAATATGGTGTATAGCACTTTCTTATCGTGTTGTGTTGTTGGTGTAAATATTTATTCTTTGGAAAAGAATTTTAAGAATCTCAAGTTCTATATATGGTCTTCGTTGTTCACCATCAAACAATAAAGATTTGTTTTCAAACTGATGAAGAAATACAAATATTCAAAAGGACCATAAAAAAAACAAATGATATTAATGTAATAAAAAATTTCTAAATCATTAATCACATTTTAATATTTTAAATGAATGTTATTTTTAATGAAGATATTCTCCTTAATGAGAGGGTTGTGTTGCAAGATAGCATATATATATATATGACTACTTTACTCCTATAAAGGTAATGAGAATCACATTATTTAAATGATTTAATTTCGTTTAAATCGATTTAATATCATTAATAAAATACCTTAGATATTTAATGGAGAAATAAAGGAGAATCACGTGATTTTAATGCATTAATCACATATAAACTGGTCTTAATCTTTACAGATATTCGACTTACTTGAGACATTTTTTTTTGAAGGATACTTGAAACATTTTTATCAGTGTTTTATTAAATAAATTTTATACAACATAATTTTAAGTGTATATAAAAAATTATTTAATTTTGAGATATTTGACTTCCATAAGAAGTTCGTACGAGTGTTTAACAAATTTTATACAAATATAATTTTAAACATATATAAAAAAGTTTTAGAATATATATATATATATAAAGAGAAATGCTAGCTACTTATAGAAGTTTGTATGAGTGTTTATCAAATTTGGAACATATATGCTTATGAAAGTTACAGTTTCTTATATTTATAGAGAATTAAATTTTTGCTTATATGCTTTAGCAAATTTAGGTATGACTCTTAATGATTATACTAACTGCAATAGCATCTCTGCCCAAATTAGTGAGTATTCTGTTGGAAACAAGTTTGGTTTATCAAACTTTAGATTCTTAAATTTCTAAGAGAGTTTTGGTTTGGTCTCTCCTCCTTTTCTATTGTATATATTTTTTATTTAATATATTTTGGTGAGGTGATACTCTAATTGCCCACTTTTGGTTTAAAAATAAAAATTATTGAAGACGGTATAAATCCCATTAATATTCTTGATATACTAAATAACATATTCCATTTTTCAAACAATGTATAAAAAATACATCCTAACAAAATCAATGCAAATATTTTGCTACCACAATATAGCCGTTTAAAATTGGTCTTTCAACTATCAATGATAATTTTCGGTAAACCATCATACGCATAAATGACCCATGGTTTGGGCAAAATGTAAGTTATTTGTATCACATTCATTTTGAGGTGTAATATGGACCTCTAAAAATGATGCGAGGATAAAGAAGTTAGTACAAGAGAGTATGATCCGTTTTGGAAAATGGAATATAGACACTCTTATAGAAAAATATATTGAAATAGTTGGTGCTATGACTAGAAGGAAGATTATTGTACGTGCCTATAGGAAATTAAGTGGGTGGATTAAAGGGCGAAAGAATTAGATAGTTCAAGGTTTAAGAATTGGTACACTAACAAAGTTAGATCGAAAAATGAGGTAGACATTATAGTGAATACGGAATCAAAGAAGGATATTGTATATGTAAAAAGGATAGGACATCATATCATATCTATACAATTTATAGTGTAACAATATGTCTTTAGTGTTATAAGTTAGACAGACAAACAGGGTAGGCATTATTGTTGATGAGGAATGAAAGAAGGATATTATAGATGTGAAAAGGATAGGAGATCAGATCATATTCCTAAAAATTGTAGTGGAACAATACATCTTTAATATCATGAAATTAAGTGGGTGGATGAAAGGGCGAAAGAATTAGATAGTTCAAGGTTTAAGAATTGGTACTCTAACAAAGTTAGAACGAGAAATGAGGTAGACATCATAGTGAATACGGAATCAAAGAAGGATATTGTATATGTAAAAAGGAAAGGACATCATATCATAGCTATACACTTTATAGTGTAACAATACGTCTTTAGTGTTATAAGTTAGACCGACAAATAGGGTAGACATTATTGTTGATGAGGAATGAAAGAAGGATATTATAGATGTGAAAAGGATAGGAGATCATATCATATTCCTAAAAGTTGTAGTGGAACAATACATATTTAATATCATTAGTGCTTATGCACCCTGGGCATGGTTAAAAAAAACTTTAAAAGTAAATTTTGGGATGATTTAGGAGGCTTAATTCTAAATATACCACTAGGAGAAAATATTTTTCTACGAGGGAACCTAAATGTGAATGTAGGGAGTGTTTTAAAGGCTTGAATGGGGGTATGGTCTAAGGGAGATATATGCGGATGGTAAATTCATATACAAGGGTCGGGTGCAAAAATATGAGGCCGAGGTGTACACTAGGACGAGGCAATTATTTTTATAAAAAAAAATAGGGACAAGGGTGCAAATGACATGGACGAGGCAATTATTTTTATAAAAAAATTTAGACAAAAAATTTATTTCAAATGGTTCTGAGATCAGTTATCTCTCTTTTTCTCAAAATTAAAAGCTTATGCAAAGGAAGTAGAGAGAAACTACTGATGTTATTGTTGAAGATGTGAAGGAAAACAGTACTTCACTAATAACAAATAGGGACAAGGGTGATACATTTGAAGATTATTACACATTAAGAAATTTAGCACATTCCAACCTTGATGACAAGGTTCTTTTCGAGGGGTGTGTTTTTTAGGATATAGTAAAGGCTGATTAGAGTAGTTTAGTAGTTAAGAGGTACTTTTTTTAGGATATAGTAAAGAACAAACTAAGAGTTACTAATTCTACGATACCATTCGGCATTTTCTACATTTTTTAAGCTGGTATGTTTAAATATAAAGGATTCTCATATAAAGCTAATATTTTTTCTTTCTCTTCAACATGCACACATATGCATGCAAAGGTGTTAATATTAATTTCGTGACTTTATATTTAATATGCAGATCTGCGTAGTAGTGACGATGACTTAAAGAAGCTGTGTTTGATTGAAATTGAAATGTTGCTTCAGGAAAATGGACGGTCGCTTATTGACTTCAAATCTATGCCGAGGCCAAACGCAGCAGACATGCCAACTTTCACAAACAAGCTTATCGTTGATGAGCTAAATTACAACAAAGATGAACTGGAAAAGACACACGCTGATGTTGACTGATGAACAAAGATGTGTGCATGACAAGATCATGGAGTCCGTTGGTTTTGACGACGGTGGTTTCTTTTTCTTATATGTTTACGACGGTACTGGAAAAACCTTTATATGGAAAAAATTGTCAGATGTTGTTAGATTGAAGGGGTTAATTGTATTGAATGTTGCATCCAGCGGTATAACGGCTCTTCTATTACCAGGTGGAAGGACCGCGCACTCGACGCTAACAGTCCCTATTGATATTAATGAGGCATCATCGCTTACGATGGAAAAGGATAATCCTAGGGCTGACCTAGTGCGTGCTGCAAAGTTGATAATTTGGGATGAGGCTCCAATGATGCACTGATGGTGCTTTGAGGAAGTTGACCGATCAATGCGTGATATCATGTCCAAGAATGATCCCCTAAACGAGTTTAGACCTTTTGGTGGAATGACAGTAGTTTTAGGTGGTGATTTCAGGCAGATATTGTCTGTTGTCCGAAAAGGAACGAGGCAGGATATTGTTGATGCCTCAATCAATTCATCAAAGATGTGGGCTTATTGTAATTTGTTGAGGCTTACTGTTAATATGAGATTGGGTGCATCTTTGGTACCTGCAGAGCAGGAAGAAATTCCTAATTTTGACAAGTGGATACTCTCAACTGGAGACGGCAACGACGCTTCGGATGAGAATGGTGAAATGAAGGTAGAAATTCCTGAAGATTTGCTCATATCGGACACAACAAATCCGTTGATGTCACTTATAGACTTTGTGTATCTCGATTTGAATGATAACCTTGGTGACCCGCTATTTTTCCAAGAAAGGGGAATACTCGCACAAACGCTTGATTCGGTTGAACATGTTAACGAATATATGTTGTCGCTGATTCCCGGTGAAGAAAAAGAGTATTTAAGCTCTGATTCTGTTTATCGATCGGGTGAAAATTTTGATGTCCAAAGCGAGTATTTCACAACAGAATTTCTTAATGGTATTAAGAGCTCTGGAATTCCAAATCACCGGCTGAAACTAAGGGTGGGATGTCCGGCTATGCTGATGAGAAACATCGATCAAGCCAATGGACTGTGTAATGGTACGAGGATGACAGTTACACATCTAGGGAAGAGCACGATAGCTGCTACCGTAATTACAGGAGAAAGGGCAGGTACCAGGGTATTCATTCCCAGGATGAATCTTATTCCGAGTGATCCAGGACTACACTTCAAATTCAGGCGCATGCAATTTCCATTGACGCTTTGTTTTGCAATCACAATAAATAAAAGTAAGGGTCAATCTTTATCTCGAGTGGGAGTTTATCTTCCTAAGCTCGTGTTCACGCATGGACAACTCTATGTCGCTGTCTCTCGAGTTACTTTTAGAAAAGGTTTGAAGCTGCTCATCATGGATAAAGATAATAATTTTTACAAGGAGACCACAAATGTTGTGTATCGTGAAGTTTTTCAAAAAGTATGATCATTGGTACGGGTGCGGGTACGGGTGTGGGGAAAATTTGGAGTTTTAGTACAGGGGAGGGGGCAGGTGTGGGGGATGCTTACCCCCTCCCCGCACCCGCTTTTTAAAACTTTCTTTCTTAAATTTTATAATCTTATTTCCATAAGCACCAACCTATTTTAATATATTATTACTCTTTAGAAACATATTTATTATAATTATTTTGCTCTTTTGAAAAAAGTTTATTAGATAAATAATTATTAATATAATTATTGTGTTTTTGTTGCTATGAAAAAATGGAAAAATATGTATTTTTTAAATATTTTATAAAAAATAAAGTTTTCGCGGGTGGGGGTGGGGGCGGGGTTGGGTGTTCAATTTTTACTCCCGATATGGTTTGGGGACGGGGGCGGGGGCGGGGATACTCAAACTCGCCCCATGTCCTCCCCGTTGCCATGTCTATGTATTGGTCATTACAAGACATGCAATTTCTATATAAGCAGATCCTCCTGCCATTGACTTTTAATTGATGCACTTTTCAGGTATAACAGTACGCGAAACTTTTTTTTACATTGTTGTTACCCCAAAATACAATATTTACATTAGACCATTGATTTTATAAAAAATAAAAACAAATAACAATCGATGTTTATGTAGCCCAAACTATATTTATACACACCCATAAAAAATTTAACGTTTGCATTCACAGACTAGGTGTATACATCTGACACTGACTATTATATAAAAAAATACAATTTTTTTAGTTTTTATGATTAATAAAATACATTATGTCAACAAATAATAATATACAGTACGTCGGTGTATTTTTGCATAAATATTACAAATGCTAAGTTTAACAATGAGTACATCTTATACTACAAATAATTAGTATAAGTATAAATCGAAATAATTTAATCGTTATGTGCAATGTTTTTTTTTTTTTTGATAAGCAAGGAGAATGGACAGGCATCAGACGGCATCATCGACATCCCAACTAGGTTGGCACCCCGAGACACCGCCATCCTATGCCGCCACACTCTAAGAAATTTTATTAAAAAAGGGGGAAAAATATATACAAATAGTGGGGGGACTAGGCCAAAACCCACCAAAGAAACAGCAAAAACGAACAAAAAACAGAAACTAAAATAGCCACAGAACAGACTAAGGAAATCTGTAATTAGGCAACCCACATCTATCTCTAAAGAAATCAAACCGTAAGGCACCTGGAAGAGTATCAAGCCAATTAGTGCCAACCATAGAGTGTCCCAAATTTGCCAAAAAGTCCGCACAACAGTTACCTTCACGGAAAATATGAGAAGAAATCACCTGAATCCCAAGATTACGAGCATTATGCCACCTGTTACGTAACAAGATAGGGACCAAAAGAGGGTTTGTAAAAATCAATAAAGCACTCGTGGAGTCGCTCTCCAACCAAATATTCCTCCAACCATGTTGGGCAGCAAACTCAATCGCATAAATAATAGCCAGAACTTCCGCATAGAAAACAGAATGACACCCAATATTACAAGCAAATGCACCACGAAATGTCCCAAGGGAATCACGGAACAACCCCCCACACGCTGCTAACCCACCCACAACTGAACCATCCGTATTAACTTTTAACCATGGCGCAGTTGGAGGCTCCCACAACACCATAACAATTTCCTTAATTGTACGACAATGCGGAGAAACCGCAAAGGAATCAAGAAAGGCCAAATCAGATGGGAGGCATTTACCCTTAGAAGCATTGCCTGTCATAGCAATCATGGAGTGAATACGTACCTTAGCCGAGTGTAAAGAAGGCGTACCTGTGGAATACCGCAAAGAATTCCTTGCCCACCTGATAGTATGCAGCGTATGCAAGACCACAGCTAGATAAATATCAGATACCTGAGATGAGCATCTAACCGGGTGACAGGAGAGAAGAGAAACGGCTGAAGTGAGATCAATAGTGCAACCAAGCTTAGAGCCAATCCAGCCCCAAAGATTCATGGCGAAGTGACACCGGAAAAAAAGATGATCAGAAGACTCATCCGATGACATACACAGGTTACAAACCGAAACCACCATACAACCACGTCGAATGAGATTATCATCAGTAGGCATTTTATCATGTTGAAGCCTCCAAAAAATACAAGAATGCGAAGGAGGAATAGCTGGACTCCAAATATAATCTGCCCAAGGCAACTGCAAAGATATCGGACGAAGAAATTCAAAGGCCTCTTTCGAAGTGAGTTGCCCATCCGAAGAGTGACACCACACCAACTTGTCTGGAAGCGGGCTAGTAGGTAAAATAATAGCATTAACACGATTATGGATGTCCCCAAATTGAGAAATTCCCGATGGCAGCCTCCAAGAGCCGTTAATAAGAACTTCCAACACCTTTCCTTTCATATGAACATGTAAAACCGGGTCAAGATGAATTAAATCCACCAAAGGTTCACCAAGCCAATTATATGTCCAGAAATTAATATTTTCTCCCGTTCCAATTACCCAAACCGAGTTAGCCAACACAGTCCCAAAGTGTACCTTTATTCCCGACCAAACGGATGATTTACAATAGCGCATAAGAGGTTGCCCTTGACGAAGATAACGCTTCTCAAACATATCCGACCATTGGGTGCTTTTAGTCTTAAAATCCCAAGCCAATTTAAGAATTAGAGCTTCATTTAACAGATGTGTAGACTTAAGATTCAACCCACCTTCAGCCCAAGAACGACACATAGTGCTCCATGAAACCGTACAAATTTTCCTCGTAAGCACGTCACCGCTCCAAATAAAATTTTTTATCCATGAATCCAGCAAACACAGCAATCTTTTAGGCCACATATATACATGAAAAGAATAGACAAGCATCCCATGTATTATAGATTTCACCAACTGCACCCTTCCCATTATAGATAGGACGGTTCCTTTCCAAGTAGCTAACTTGGCTTTAATTTTGTCTGTAAATGTTCTAAAGTGAATCACCTTTGGTTTCCCTTGAAAAATAGGACAGCCAAGATACATGAATGGGACAGCACCAACACTGAAACCTACCATATTAGCAATCATGTTTATCCTAGAAACAGACATAGAACCAGTAAAGAAACGACTCTTTGCATTGTTAACAACTTGCCCAGAAACCTCCGAATATTTTTTAAAAATATTAAGAAGCTCCCAGATATTACTCTTTAGACCTGTGCAAAAAATCAAGATATCATCTGCATATAATACATGAGTAGGGAAACCAATACCACGACAATAAGACATAGGGGTGAGCCGCCCTCGGTCTCTTGCATTAGAAAGCGCCCTGCTTAGAACTTCTTCCGCCAAACAAAATAAAAGAGGGGAAAGAGGGTCCCCCTGACGAACCCCACGGGAACAAGGAAAGAAACCCACAGCCTTGCCATTCACCAAGATAGATAACCGCGCCGACTGAAGGATAGCAAGGATCCAATTAATAAAGGTTGCGGAGAAACCAAAATTATTAAGCACCATCACTAAAAAATTCCAATCCAAAGTATCAAAAGCCTTGGAAATGTCGACCTTAAGGGCAATATTTCCCCCATACTGTCTTCGATCAATTGAGTTAATAGCCTCAGAAGCAAGAATAACACAATCTGAAATGTTACGGTCACGAACAAACCCCCGTTGTTCAGTAGAGATAATACGAGCAGCAATTCCAGCCAACCTATCCGCAACAATCTTGGTAATAATTTTAAATTGAAAGTTAGCAAGAGCGATAGGACGGTAGTCTCCCATAGAACCAGCACCTGGAATTTTTGGAATAAGCACAATCAAATTAGAATTAAAATTAGGGGGCAGCGAACCACCTAGGAAAAATTCTTGAACGGATTGCACGACATCAACGCCAATAATATCCCAAAAAGCTTGATAAAAGTGTCCACCAAAACCATCCGGACCCCGTGCCCCATCTCCATTAAGAGCAAAAACCGCTTCTTTAATCTCTGCCGCTAGTGGAAGGCACAAAAGTTTTTGATTATCCACATCCGACACCAACAAAGGAATATTCTCATCAACCAAAGTATTTTGAGTACAATTATTATTCATGCTGAAAATTGCCTCAAAATAAGAAACAATATGCTGCTCTATATCTGATGGATCGATCAAAGTATTGTCTCCATCCTGTAAAAAAGAAATAGTCTTAGTTGCTGCCCGGATTTTGGATACCTTGCGGAAATACGAGGTATTGCGATCACCACTAATAAAATTCTGATCTCTAGCCTTTTCTTTCCAAAGAAGTTCCTGAAAATTTAAAGCTTTTGTTAGTAACAATTGTGCCTCAAGGTCCTGCGCATAGAGCTGGTCTGAGAAGCCCTCTGAATCAATTAAAAGCTGAATGTGGTTTACTTCATCCATAGCCAATTTAACTTGCATATCAATATCACCAAACACTGATCTATTCCATGACTTAAAAGCATTTTTCAGATTCCAGAGCTTTGCCTGAAACCTAGACATCCCTTGACCTCGAACTTGCTTAGACCAATTATCAATAACCACTTGACGACAATCTTCATGTTCCGCCCAAACTTTAAAAAATTTAAAAGGAGAGGCGTGCTTCACAGTTGAAAAAATAAGAGAGAGCAACAGTGGATTGTGGTCAGATTGATGCCGCACCAAAGCTGTGCAAGAAGAAATGCGCCAAAAATTCATCCAATCCTCATTACAAACCGCTCTATCTAGGCGGAGAGCCACATTTTCATTCCCAAATCTGCCATTAGTCCAAGTGAAAAAAGAACCCAAAGTAGGCAAATGATGTAAAATATTAGCATTAGACCAATTCAGAAAATCTTCGCAAGACAAGGTGGGTGGAGGGCGCCTCCCTCTTTTCTCATGAGCACCAAGAATAGCATTAAAGTCACCAACAAAAAGCCAAGGCCCTTGAAAACACCCTTGAAGATGTGTAAGATCAGCCCACAATTGTCGGCGTTTCAAATAATAATTACTAGCATAAATTGCGGCAATATAAACAGTAGACTGAAAGCATGAAATTTCCAGAGCTATACACTGATCCGAAACAAATATAACAGTAGCTAGGAGATCATTACACCAAAGAACCCAGAGATTAGGCAGTAAAGGACCTCTATTATTAATGCAATATTTAGAAACGTTGATAGATGGCCAAAACCAAGCTCTGACATTCCAATAAAGGAAATTCATTGAACAGACTTCTGATTTTCACCCCCTGCACGGGATTTAGCTGACGGCTTTGGTATAACACTTTGAACCTTAATCTTCTGCTTTTGATTTCTTGTAAGAACCTGCTTAATACCCTTAGAAGCTGCGGCTTCAGCTTCAGCTGCTGATCTTGCATCATAATCCCGCACTCTTGCCCACAAATCCATGCCATCCTGAATATTTTTACTAGGGTGAACCTCTTGCCTTTGTAAAACAGCTTCCTCTTGCACTTGCGCATCTAAAGATGATTGCAAGCAATTAGTACCAGCAAGTACCTCAATGGTGTCTGTCAGGAACCCATCTAAATTATCAACAGAAGGCCGGGCAGAATTTTCTTGATGGTCCGGAAAATCATCAGACACCTCTCGCATGCCAACATGCTCAACACTGGATGGTCTTGGAAAAATCTCACTAGCACCCTTGGGACTCTCCTCCAGCTCCCGAGGGCTCACATGATCAAGTTCCACACCATCCTGAAGCGGTTCAGAAACATCATCGACCGTTGGGTTCTCCAAATCCCCCCGCGATGTCTGAGTTATCTGTTCCACTCCGTCAGGTCGTACGTCCTCACGCCCAAGAGGGGATGAATGTGTGATACGCTCAATAGAGACATTGGGATCCACCAACACCTCCCTATGACTCACATGATTGTGACCCACATCATCCAGATGCGTGTTAGTAACTGCAGACACCTTGGGGTTCTCCAACACCTCCCGAGATGTCTGCTGAGACTTTCCCGCATCTACAGGTTGCACGTCAACGTGCTCATCAGGGGAAACAACCTCCTCCAACACCGGTCTAGTCACATCTAACTCCTCAGTCTCAATACGATCAATATGGTCAAAAACATTATGAAGCGGCAAACTGAAGGAGCTTGTGGATAAATCTTTCAACGGTACTGTAGTAACCGGAATAGATTCAGAAGCATTGCTAACTAGTACTGATGAAGCCTGTGGTATCTGAGGAACTGGTACCACCTGGGTAGTAGTAACAACTGTAGAATTGACAGGGAGCCACGTTCCATTACCTCCAATGGCTGAAGTGGATGCGCCCCTATCTTTAAAATGCGGTGCTTTCGGGGGCGCAACAATAACTTCTTTGACCGGTTGTTTCCCACGATTCAATCTTTCCTGGGCTGCTTGTGGTTTTAACCATCGACAAGTAGTGATATTATGTCCAATAGAGTAACATTGATGGCAAAATAAAGGCAGTCGCTCATACTGAATTTCCACCATGAAAACGAAACCATCACGTTCAACGAGAACCTCATCAAAAAATTTCTTTGATAAATCTACGTCCACCAAAATGCGAGCGTAATGCCCAAAGGTACGGTTTCTAGTTGGACCATCAATGTCAATCGGAGTTCCAATTGCACTTGCTATTTCCTTCAGAGTTCTCTCCCGCCAATACTCTTGCGGTAACTCCACGAAACGTATCCAAAGTGATACATGAGTTTGTTTCTGTGACTGGAATTTAAAGTCTTTAGTCCACTGTGAAAATCTCAACAAACTCGGCTTAAGATTAACCGTACCAGCAACCCATATTTTTTTTAAATCTTCAGCCGAGTCAAAATGAAAATCATAGTACCCTTTACCTAGAGGGACCATCTTCCAACTCGCTGTAGTCTTCCACATTTTCCCAATTTTAGTACTGAGATCTCTTGCCGCATAAGGCTTGTCTCCTTTGTTGAGGGTCAAGCGAGCCCGTAACGCCTTCTTACAGTCCTCCAATCCCTTTTGGTATTCTTCTTGGCCAATTTTTATGCTTAAAGCGTCACCCTTAATGCAAGGTGTAGGGAAAGGAACATCATCCGATACAGCAGGCCCAGCAAGTGCAGCTGCAAAAGAGAGGGTTTGAGCTGGAGCAGCCTGCATTGCAGTATTAGAACGCACCAGACCATTAGAAGGAAAGGAGTCTGAAACGCACGGCCATTGGCACTCATATGCCATGCGTGAGACTGTCAAACAGAACCGGTTCTAGTATCAAAGCACACGTTGCTCAAACTTTGTAATGCTCGAAGGCATTAACACGATTGCGCGACTCCAATTGTAAGAACCAGTATCAGTATAGACGTAAGGGAGACTGGTGCAATCAAGAGAAGAAAACAGAAGAAGCAGCTGAACAGAATGAGAAAACGAGATGCAGAAATCAACAATCAGAGTTCCTAATTATGAGAATTGCGTGATTCAATCTTTGCAACCCCCGTAGGAATCATCACGATTGCGCTATCTCAAAAGGAAGAAACTCGATGATTGCAATCAATCTGAACCTTGTTATTGCAATCGAACCAGAATAACACCGGAACCCTATCTCAGATCACCGGAACCCTAATTAGAACATACACCCTGGTGGTTGAGTTCAAGACAACATGATGTGCAATGTTTAGATATTTCAAAATATATACAAAATTAACAACATTAAGATGATATTTTTTCCATATCAAATTTAAATTATAACCACACTTATAACTTTAAGATAACATAATATAAAATCTATACATTTGATAAAAAAAGTTTTTTATTTCCCGTGCTTGGCACGGGTCACTATACTAGTTTGAAATAAATTTACCAGCAAAAGACCTAAACTAGCTATTTTAATGTTACAGATCTTACAAAATATTTTCTTCAACCAATTTCACTCTATTTCTTCGAAGACACTTCTTCCAGACAAAGTCATTTGAATAGTAACCCAGATGCGTTTCCTTCACTAGACGACGTGGCGTTCCGCTTCTTTAGTCTAGAAGCATTGCTTTGAATACTGATATTGATGGTTGCATCTGGATGATGCACATTTACTTTGTTTTTCATGTTTTGAATGTTATATGCACATAAAGCACACATGAAAGAGTAAATTGTTCTCTTATAATTGTTATCATCAAACCAAAATTTGCGGTCATTTTTCTTCAAACTGACTAGATTCTAATCTATTTTTTACTATAAATCAAGAAAATAACATGTTTTATTTTTTTTTCTTCTGATTTTTTCTCTTTTCAAAATTACCATCAACTTTCAATACAAATAACACATATAACGAATAGATAAAAGTATATTCAAATATTAAAATAAAAGTGTAACAAACACGAAATGAGTATATATATATATATATATATATATATATATATATATATATATATGTATATGTCCATTTTTTTCCTTTATCATTTAAAAAGTGTAACAAACTAAATGAGTATATATATACTTACTTTTTCACTATCTCAATTCTACCGTTAAACAATTTTTTCTATAATAAAGATTGTTATTGGTGTCATTAAAAAAAGGGTTAAATATGTTTTTGGTCCATATAAAATATTGGGTACTTCTAAGTTTAGTCATTACTTAATTTTAATAGCTTTTTTAGTCCCTACAAAAACAATTTACTTCTAATTTTAGTCCCTGCTAAAACAAATTTTGTTTAATTATCCTTAAACTCTTAAATTTTTGAACGATTTTTTTGAGACAAGTTTAAAACACTGCGAAAGTTTCATTTACTAAAATTTAGAATTTTTTAACATAAAACAAATTAAATATAAATTTTTTAAAACGACAAAAGTTAAAGATAAAATCTGGAAGTAAAAATCAAAATTTCCAATATTTTTTTGCGGAGGAACTTTTAGTAATGTTCTTAACACGTCTACAAAATATTGTTAAAAAACGTAAGACATTAAGCATAAATTAAACAAATTTGAATTGAGCAGAGATTAATATTGAGTGCATATTTTTTTGTAAAGACTAAAAGAACTATTAAAATTAAGTAAGAACTAAACTCAAAAGGTCTCAATTTTACAGGAACTAAAAACATATTTAACCCTTAAAAAATAAGAATTTAAATTATATTTTTTTTGTTATATAGTTGATGTCATAAAATAGATAGTCATGGTTAGTTTGATTTGTTATAATTTGAAAGCAAAAAACAATTATATTTTAATTTTAATCAAAATAAAAAATTTATAAAAAAAAACATCATTCATAATTTTCAAACATTAGCGCAATAAAAAGAGCAGAAAGATGAGTACGTGAGTGCTTGTTTTTTCGCTAGCATATGTATAATTTTTAGGAATGTATAATGTATCTTTATTTACATCAAGCCATTCATGATTAAATGATATGTTGCACCTGCTATTGGATGCTAATACGTTAGGACATCTCATTAGATATTCTATTCTAAGATACATTGCACAAATCTTGTACACTGCCATGTCTAGTACTCCGGATCTTCAGAATTAACGATTTGACAACGGAAATTGATGCACCTCATAACAAAAGGTAGCATAAAAATTTGTGGACAATCGATATTGGCTATACATTCAATAGATCCTATAATAGAAAATGAGAATAAAATATTATTAATAAAATAAGAAGATAAAATATTGTGTACAATCTAAAGAAGGAAATTAAAAAGTTATGAAATAAAAGGCTTGCCGTCCTTTTTTGCCGTGACAAGAAGTATGGAAAGAAATAGAGTCAAAAAAATAAACAAATTTGATAATTTTAACCATATTTATCTTTTTCTGAATGTAAAGCATTTGATCTATTTATAGCAATGCACTATTTGCCACAATTCAAGGAGGTGTGGCTAAAAAATAGGAAGTGGACAAATAAATCATGCAATTAAAATTTGCCACATGTGTCTTGAAAAATTCTTGATGCTATTTTTCTAGATAAATAGCATTTTCCCTATTTATATTGTATAAAGTCCATATTATTTTAAAAACGATTAAAGAGTTTTTAATACTTACGAAAGATGTAAAAAACCACTTCTAAAATTAGAATTATCATTTTATCTACTAACTATCTATTAAAAGAAATGCTTCATGACTTTCCATTTTTGCCCTCATGAAGGGCAATTTGGTCATTCAATAAATTATCAAACTTTGATTGTGCCACCTCACCAAACTTTTTATTAAATATTTTTCATAAATCAATAAAATAATTTTTTTTATTTTTTTAAATATCTTATAGGAGCACCTCGTCAGTTGGCCTATTTAAGATACCGTTTGATCCAACTTTTTCTCAACTTCTCTACATTTTTAAGGAGAAGTTAGGTCAAACACAATATCAATTAAGTATTTACTAAAATAAAAGTATTTTTTTAATACATAAAATTGAATGGAATAAGCTTTAGCCAAAAGTTGTTGAATGCTACTTCAAAAAACTATTTTTCAACAATTTATTTCACAAGCATCTCTCTTCATGTCACACTGGAAACCTTTTATATTTTTTTAATATTATATTTCAATATGTTTTTTGCTTCCATTTAATTTATTTTATTTTTTTAAACCGTTCCATTTAATTTTATTATATTTTTTTCAAAGAAATTTTATTGTCTTTTTATAACTTATATATTTAATTTGAATATCGTTTAATCATCACAACCTCACAAATATTTTTATTCACGCTGTCATTTAATGATACCAAATATTTTTATTTCCTTTCTTCAATCTCGCAAATATATACACTCACATACATTAGTGTTTAGAGTAATATTTTATGTCCATCTGTTTTTTTTTGTTACGCTAATGCGTAAAAAAAAATTAGCATTGCATAATGCGTATAATTATTTTTATAAAATTTGGATATTAATTAAAAGTACAAGTATAGATGCCTAAAAAAATTATACTTATGTATATTTTGCACATTTATATTGTAACAAACTAGGCATATCTTTTTCTTATTAAAAAAAACTAAACATATATGTTTCAATGATACCAACAATTTAACAAATATAATATTATATAATATAAATTCTTATAACAAAATTTGTTGTAGAATTGAAAAAGAAAAAAAAACCAACTATTTTGATATTATTTATGTTATTATTTGAGCCTCCTTAAATTATTTCTCCTATTCAAACATAAAGTCTTTTATATGATGATACAAATTTGTATTCATGCTACACAAAATAAACGTCATTGAGTAAATATAGTATTTGTAAAAAAAAATATCTTTTTCATTTTTACCCTTTAAAAAATATTTTATACATTTTTTTATTTATTATGTTAATTCATAATAAATTCAAAGTTTTGTCCTCGTAAGTTTAGCTCAATTGATAAGGTCAACGCATAAATATATGCAAGGTCCTGGGTTCGAACCCCGGACACCATCAAAAAAGTAATAAATTCAAAATTTTGTACAATATTTTGTCAAACAACTTTTAACTTAAAAATATCTTTAAAACTAAAAAAAACAAAGAAACCAAACAGATTTAGCTTCTTTCTTAAAGACCTCTGATATATGTTGCATGGCTGTAGAAAAATCCTCCTTTGATCTCAGGTGTTTTGTTCTTCATTTTGGGTTTGTTTTCAAGAAAGATGGTTCTTTTTAGTTTAGGTTGTCATGTTTGTATGTTTATTGCTGCGATCCTGTTTTTGCATTTGATGCATTTTTTTCATAGTCTAGATAAATGCATGTATGTGGGTTATAGTAGATGTCATGATGATTGAATTTTAGGTGATGGTAAAGTTGTGACATAATTGTTATTTTAGCTTCTGTTGATCCTGTTTTTTTTCATTTTATGCATTTTTTTCATGGTCTAAATAAATGCATGCATGTGGATTATAGTAGAGGTCATGATGATTGAAATTTAGCTCATGGTAAGGTTTTGACATAATTGTTATTTTAACTTCTGGTACTATAGTTGAAAAGAAATTGATGCATGTGGGTTATGATATTGATATAGAACCTTGATTAGTTGTTTGATTTTGTGAGTATTCCTAAAGGTGTAACAATTTTTATATTTGGTTTATTCTTTCTTATATCATTGAGTCGTACGAAAGTTGATTGGTTTAAATTTGTTTTGGTCATATCATTGAGGTCCAGAAAGTTGATGATATAGAGATTTGTGCATTTAAGATCAGATTGATTTGATGATACAAAAATTGATCACACAGTAATATGTTAGTTTCTATTGATATCAGAATGAACAAAGGGAATAAAATTAAATGATGGATTGTTGTATTTATTTATAGGACTTTCAAGGTAAAAGGATTATGAGTTAACATATGAGTGTACATTATTTGTGACTGGTAGTAATGAGAGTCAACATATGAAGCTCATTATTTATGATACAAAGGTTATAGGAGTTAGTTAAGGTTTGTTGTAATTTCCTTTATGATTTATCAATGTTACTTATTAGTGTACATTTTGATTTATTTTTGTTTTTTGGTTTCTTTCTCGAATTTAGGGTGATCGAGTTCATGTAATAACTCGATACAGAGAATTGGAGCATTGGAAGGCTTTGATCGAGGAAAGCATGACTTATACTTTGCATAATTGTCATGTGTTTGTTAATGACATTGCATTTAAGCATGTTGACCATCCCTTTGTGGTTGTTTTTAGTTCTGGTATAAAGGTGCAGAAGGGTAACATGTTAACTAACATTCCTACTCTTGAATTTCGCATTAAGTCATTTAAGGAAATTCAAGATGGAAAATTTAAAACTGACGTTTTATATGGTATAATTATGTGCATTAATTTATTTCTGTGTTTTCTCTGATTATAAGGTTCTTATAGATGTAATTTTTTTTAAGAAATCATCGGGCTTCTTCATGAGATTGTCAAGACAACGTCAATTGGGACTGGAAAGAAACCATGCACGAACATTGTGTTGAGAGATTAAGGGTATTATTTTCTAATTTGTCAACATCAAATGATAGGATTTTGTATAGGTTTGATAATGACCTTAAAGATGTCTTTCCTTATGCAGTGGGAATATGGTTGATGTAACACTATGGGAAAAATACTATGCAGCTTTGACGAATTTTTTGCAGATCGAAAGGATGTAGGGCATGTTGTTTTAATATTGACTTCTCGGAAACATATGTTGCTTTGTCACGTACCATCTATTTACCTTGAGTTCTTTGTTTCCATTTTGTAGACAATGGCAAGCCAAATATATGTAACAATTGGTCAAGTTTGAGGCTGCTCATCAACCTACATCACCCGGTTGTTGAGAAGTTTAAGACTTGGTAATTTTGCATTATGATTTCACAATACAGTGTTAGAGTAACTTATTATTTCACAATTTGATTTAATTGTTTTTTTACCATGTTTCTTGAATAGTTGTCATGACCTTAACACTTCTTCAATCAGGGTTTGGATTCTTCTCAACGTACTTCGAACAACGATTTTTTCAATCTTTCTCAAGTTAGGTCAATTGCTGAATTTAGAGACTTAGTCAAGGTCTGCTTTTTTTATGCACAAACATGCTTTGAATTTTTTTACGCACAAATTAAAAATATATTTATTCTTAATTTCATTTGCATAATTTGTGTTAGGATACATATTGCATCATTATTGGGAAAACAACTAAATTCAATCCTCACCAGTTTGGATGGTATTATGAGAGCTGCACCAAATGTTCAAAGGCATCAAAGTCAAATGGTGCTAGCTATAGATGTACATGTGGACATGATGTTGATGCTCCATTGACTAGGTTACATATTTAAAATTTCATGTGGTGGATTAGTGCTTCTTTGTTTGACACATTTCTGATATGTTTTTGAATCTATCCATTTTATCAGATACAAGGTAGTTGTGCAAGTTGTTCATGATGGTCACAAGCTTGAATTTGTGTTTCGGGATAGTGAATGTCTTCAGGTTATTGGTATTACTGCTCAAGCTCTAAGGAAGACTATGCAAGAGGATGATCCTAAAATATATCCAAAATATCTAGATAAACTACTCCGCCTTGAGTTTGCGCTACGTGTCAAGTATCAGCCATACTATCATCAATCATTTAATTTGTTTTAGGCGTTTCAGTTGATCCTGCTGTCATTGAGAAAATTAAGTCTCATCTTCAGCCCTATGAAATTCAGCCAGAGGAGCAACATCTTGATGAGGTTCTTTGTGCCCGTCCTGTTCTTTTTTTTATTTTTTATAATTGATTTGACTGTTTCTTTTTCTATCACTTATATTTGTTTTCAATTTTATTATTGTAGAATGTTATCTATGATAATCCAACCCAGTCATTCATTCTTGAGAAGATCAATGCTTCTGCTGAGTGCTCAGATTCCCTTAACATTCCCACGATATAATAAATGCATTGAATTTCTGTGTGATTTAATGAATGATAGCGTTATTGTAATTATTAATATTATCTTCATTTTAAGTATGGAAATTTTATCCTTATTGTGACAGCAATATCCTTCTCTGCTTGTGGTGAAAATGATTTGGAACAAGTTGGGAATTGTACTCCTGCAAAGCGTTCGCCCGCTGAGAAATACGAAGATAACATTGCATCAAATGCCTATAATCCAACACAATTATCTTCCACTAAGTTGGTCAAACACATCAAGAAGGAGCGATTGACCTTTTCTTTGTCTGCTTATTTGAAAACATACCATCGACTCTTGCGAAGTTATTTGACTTCCATGTGTAAAAGCGATCCTGTTCACAGATCCGACGGTATGTTTAAAACGTGTTCCCTGGGTTCGCATCTGTGTGGGTTAGAACACCGTTTTCAACGGTGTGTTGGTTCCTTGAAACTCAGTTCTAATCTGGTAGCTTTGCAGTTGGTGTTGATGGTTGAGTTGTTTTGGCTCGAAAGGGCGGTTACGCCTGCTGTGTTATTTGCAGGGGGCTGATGGTACGTGAACCCATATCCGTGTTGGCGGTTGGTTTATTCGCTATAAAAAAAGACGTATTTGAATTTGTTTAGGCATGTCTCTGGTTCGATGTGATGCTTGCGGCCTTTTACACATCATTTATTTTGCAATCTGGTTTCGTGCCTCGCGTTGGGTATGCTAGATTGTGTTGATGTGTAACTGTTAGTTAGGCATGTTTGTTTCTTTATACCACTTTTGTTATATCTGTTGTAATACCCTTTTTGGGTTGACTATGTGGTTGCTGGGTAAGGTTTATGCCCCCTCGGCTCTTTGTAATTTCTCTTTATTTTATATGTATTTCTTTGCTTAAAAAATAAAAAAAAAATGTGTAATTAGGTTCTGAGATGTTAATTAAGATCTCTAACTAGAAAATAATGGTTGTTTCCAAAATCTAATCTGATAAAGAAATCATGTATGTAAGTTGAACAACATTTCTTGAATTGTACAGTTTTTTAGCATGTGAAACACATAGGATTGGTCATAATTTATAATTTCTATTTCTGCCTCTTTCAAAAAAAAAAAATCAGTTGAATATGTTCACCAATTAACAAGAAAAGTTAAACTCTTATAATTTGTTGCATAGGACTGATAATATAACTTTATCAGTGCATTATGTCAACCAATTGATTCGCCTATGATCTTAACCTATATTCTTAGAAAAAATGCATCAACATTGTTGAAACAAATGGAAATTAACATCTCTGTAAAAAATTGCTGAAACAAGATGCATACATTTAAAAATAAAAATGTTTATAGCATTCCATGGAAACACATTTGTAAAAACAATGATGTTACAAACTACAGAATATAACTTTCATGCAATGACGCCTAATCTTCATCATTGAAAAGCATGAGAATATTTACCATATAGCTGCAGCAGTTTCTCTTGATCAGAATGAAAGAGACACTTTTTATGCAGCAAAGCTTTATAATGCTTTGTGTCAGCCCTTTAAAGAGTAGAATAAAAAGGTGCTACATTGTCGTCGAGGGCGGTTTAAGGACATGTCTTTGGCAAAATCGGAAGTTTAGAATTCAAGCAATTATGCGTTTATAAAATATAGCGCATCGCGTCTAAAAAAAATCACATTAGTAAACATATATTTAAATTTATCATTTGACAACATATTAACTTATTCAAATATATAACAAAGATTTTTAAAATAATAGTGTTGAACCCGTGCCAAGCACGGGTTTTTAACTAGTTCATAGAAAAAGCATTAATAAATGTCTCTTAAGTTGGTCAAAGTGTTGTATTTGTCCCTTTAACACACTTAATAACAAGTTTATATAAAAAATTCCTAACCATAAACATACATTCTCATTTAACTACCTTTCAGTTATTATTTTATCATTTCATAAGAATCCAACAATTAGTAAAAAAAATAAAAAATTCCGACAATTGAAAACAAAAAATGTTCTGCCGACGAATCAAATTTCTTAAGATTCTTTCACATAAATAATTCTTTTATTAATGTTTGATTATGATAAGGTGTTTCGAATTTTGTTTAATCATATTTAAAAATTTGATTGACTTATAGAAAATAATATTAAGCCATTTAATAAAAGCCTAAAAAAATATGTATATTTATTTTACCGTGTCATCATTTGTAAAATTAATAATTACTTGACCGCATTCCAACACGTTCAAATATTGCGATGCATGTCCTCGTACGTTTACCTCAGTTGCTATGGACAATGCATAATACATGTCCTCGTAAGTTTACCTCGTAAGTTTCCCTGGGCAGCTTCGGTTTTGTGCTGACTTGAGTGTTTTTCTTTGTGGTGTTTGCTGTCTCGTTTTCAAGCCTGGTATAATCGGCTGCTGTATCGCTTTGTGGCCTCCCTTTGCACGGCTTGTGCGGGATGTGTCGTTAATATATGTGCTGTTTCAAAACAAAAAAAAAAACCTTAAAAAATATGTTTATTTACTGTGCAATTGTGAAGTTTCAAAAAACAGATATTATATTTTGAAACTGTTCATAGTTCTATTCTTATTGGAAGCTTTCCATGAAGCAATCTTTACTCAAATACGTAACTTTAGACGATATATATGTTTGCACTAGCCTATTGATTGCATATGCTGGATTAGCAGTCACGAGATGAAAGTTGATCTTACACAAAATCAAAAATAAAAAACTGAAAACATTTTGAAAAAGCAGAGACCTGCCCTAAACTCTTATTTATTATTAAATTGTTGTTGATATTATGGTATGTCATTTGATTAATTGTAATTAGCTACCATGCATGGTGAATTAGATGTGATTGTTTCCTATGACTTTGTGATTTGTGTTAGCGCATCAACACTTACTTGTTCATCAAGTTAAGACTTAGGGTTTTGAGTTTATGTTGGTTTTAGAGAGAATTGAAGAAAGAAAGAGATTGAGAATAGAAGTAATTGAATTGTATTATTGAGATATGAACAAATGTACAAAGAGGTAGCTTATATACTAGAACAAGTTAGGTTGCTTGAAGCACAAGCTATGTAACAAACCCTAACCATATAAGCTAGTTTCTAACAAACTTGTAACTAATTCATAACAAACAAAAACTAAATGTGATTAACCACTAAGTATGATTATATCACTAGGTAAACTTGAATTAGAAAACAAACTAACAATTTCTAGGCTATAGAAAGTCTACAACTACTATATCTATTGGATTACAAGTTCATGAAAACTACATCAAGAGATCAAGAAAAGCTTTTGATAGGCAATAACGTATATTTTTAATGGGAAATGCTAACGTGTGTCTTTAGGACACATGTTAAGAATTCCATTAATAGAAATTATATATTGAAAATTGTGTTAATTTATTGCTCAAAATGTTGAATATTAATTTTTTTTCAATAAATTCTTACCATTAGTGGAATGCTTAACATGTGTCATAAGAGCAGAAGTTAGCATAACCCTATTTTAATCGATGGAAGGAGATGTTGTAACGTATCAAATTTTTGAACCCTATAAGTGAAGGTACTTTGCATGCCAAACCACACTAGTAGGAAATTTGGATAAAATACTCCATAATTCATGGCCAAGAGAAGGTGTAGGAATTGCATTATCAATTCAGCCATACACGCCATGCGATGAGTCTTGAGTTTGCAATTTGTCTCGTCCATTTGATATCCTAACTTGAAATCATAAACTAATTTTTAAGTAAAATTGAATCATTCCCATTTAACAGTCTAAAAAATGCAAATATCATAACTAATCAAATATAACTCATAATGAAGATAAAATTGGACTTGGTTATGCCTTGAATTTTTTTTACAATATTTAGAGAAATCATTGCTAGATTGCATGTAAGCTGCTACCACACATTTCTTGGGGGATAACTCAACCACATTCCTTGTGAGTTACTCTTGTCTCAAGCCACCGAGCAATGGAGAAAAGAAAGATGATGACTCCATCATATGTAAAATCTCGTAAAGCAGCAATACCACACAATGCAAACATGTTTTTTTTTTTTTTTTGTCGAGTAGTCTAGTGGCTAGAGAAATTCACATTTAAGATGAATAAGTGGGTTGTTTGAGGTTCATACCTAGACCTCTGAATATATTATACATTATCTTTTACCAAGTGAACTAAGCTCATGGGGACTGCAAACATGTTTTCTTTATACATCACGATTTTATTATATCTTAACTAAACTCTATCTTACCCATTTTTGAAAAGGACGTAGTTAAGTCACATATTTTTTAAAGAAAAATCAAATCAAGTGCATATCAGCCCATAATCACAATATTAACAGAAAATATGAAGACACCTTTTCTTTGACATATATTTAGCCAACTCAGCACCATCTTGTTGGCCATTAGGCATAAAATGTAACCTGTATAAATCTTTGACCCTGAAAAAAAAAGCAAAATTCAATTTAAATTCCAAACTACATTAGCTAAGATATTTCAACTCACATCACATGGTGTCGGTGATGCTAGAGAGACATAGAAAAACAGCAGGGAACTTGCTTGGGTTTCAGTTACGATATGTAAAACGATTATGTTTGTTGTGCGAAGCTGAGGTGATGATTTGCTTTGATAGGGTTTCAATAGGAAACTTGAAATAGAGAGGGACATGTTTTGGGTTTTAAAGGTATGTATGTATTTATGCAGTGGTGGCGCCACCGGCAGTGGCGAAGTCAGGATTATTATAAAGCCTAGGCAAAAAACAAATTGCAACACATTTGTAGGGGTTTACATAAGAAATTGCAAACAAATAATCAAAAAAATCTAAAGAAATTGTCCAATTTATAGGGGTTTATATAAGAAATTCAGAGGAATTTACATAAGAAATTGCAAAAATTTGGGCCGCAACCGCCTAGATTCGCCGAGCCTTGGGACCGCCCCTGGCCACCAGATGACTTCAATTTTGCTTTCTTCAAAAGGTTTTGGAGTCTTATCAAGAGGGATGTTGGAGTTATGTTCGATCAACTTTTCACCCATGCCACCTTGTCATGGCGCTTCTGGTCCTATTTTGTTACCCTCATCATGAAGGTTGATTCTTCTATTCATTTTGGAGACTTTAGACCTATCTCGTTTTAGGGATCCCTTTATAAGCTGGCCGCCAAAGTCCTCGATGAAAGGATGCCAACTGTCATGGATAAGATCATCTCAACCAAGGTTGTCCGACTCATGAGTCAACATAGACTAAAACAAGATCTTTAGAATCAACTTGTTTCTACTTGTAGTTTATAGTGTTTTTAGCATTTAAATTCAATTAAAATTAGTTTGTTTTAGTCTTTTTGTTTAGAATTATTTTATTGCATGACATTAGTTTTCTTTTTTAGGACCAAATAATGAACAAATAGAAAAAATTTCAAATGCTGAAAAAAAGAGCACGATTGTGCGCCCTGTTTGAAGAAAAACCAAGCATTGTCGAAAGTTGAGCACGGTCTGTGCGCCTACCAAGCACGACCGTGCACCATTCCAAGACCGCGGAATTTCAACAATTTTAAAGGTAAGCACGACCATGTGCCTTCCAAGTACGATCGTGCGCCCTATGCAGTCAAAAATAGTTGTTACAAACTCTTAGAATTCTCTATTTTTAGCCTTCTAAATTGAATTTAATGACTTGTCTATTATTTTAGACCATAAATAGGCTTCATATCATACTTGAAATATCTTTGACGAAACATGTTTGTTTGTAACGGTACAATAGTTTCATACAAAAGAATGGTGGACAAATACAGCATAGTGAATGGACGGATAAATATTTTATATGAAAATTAATCATGGTTTATAATTCAAGTTGTTTTTGTTCTAACGCAATTAACTAATAAGGTACTAATTAATGAACGTCTAATTATGTTTTCCTTTTCAAAAGACTGGGGTTTTTTCTAGATTACCCTCTCTTGTTTAGAGGGTATTTACCCCTTCATGATATCAACCAATCAAAATGTAATATACATTGGCAACATTAAATGTCAAATAAATGAGTAAATTTTTTCTATAAAAAAAAAAAAAATCAATTTTAGGTAACTTTTAATACTTTTAATTTTTATTTAATTATAGACAAGATTACATTATAGGTCCTTTATCTTATTTATTTGTAACACTTTGGTCCTTTATCTTTATTTTTTTCCATTTAGGTCTTTTATCTCTCAAAAAAGCACATATACATCCTTTTTCTCATTTTTTTATTAAAAAAAATACATAATTTTATTTTTTAAAATATATTTTTATTAAAAATGAAAAAAAATTCCAGAAATATGATGAAGATGTTCATCATCTCCATCTTCTTTCTTTGAATCTTCATCATCTTCATTGAATCAGAAAAAATTCTACACAAATATATCTCCAAATATCATGAATTAATGTTATGTTCACCTCAAATATTGTTTTAAACACAAAAATCAAAACCTTATAGAAAAGAGATTTAGTTTCATCACAAAAAAAAAAATTAGTTATATAAATTGTCACACCGTATATTATTATTATTTTCTAACTCAATATTCAAACCCGGCATAAAAATAACCCCAAAATTGAGAGCAGCTTTGCACATCATTTTTGTTGTTCCAGAACAATCTTAACTTTTGTAAAGCCTAACCCTTCCGCCAGTGACTAAGCCTCCACCATCCGCCTTGCAACATTTGTGAAATTAAGGTTTTGATTTTTGTTTTTAAAAGAAGATTTGAGGTGAATATAACATTAATTCACGATATTTTGAGATATATTTTAGTAGAATTTTTTTTTATTTAAAGAAGATTCAAAGGAAGAAGATGAAGATGATGAACATCTTCATCATATTTCTGGATTTTTTTTTCATTTTTAATAAAAATATATTTTTAAAAATAAAATTATGTATTTTTTAATAAAAAAAACGAGAAAAAAGATGTATATGTGCTTTTAAGAGAGATAAAGGACCTAAACGGGAAAAAATAAAGGTAAATGACCAAATTGTTACAAAAAAAATAAGATAAAGGACCCCTAATGTAATCTTGCCTTAATTATATTTAGGTGTTCAATCTTAATTAATTTACACTACAAGACTGGCTTAGAACAATTAAAATTTCACATCAAATTTCTTTCATCTGAATGTCCTTAAATTTATCGGTTACATTCATAAAATTTCTTCTTCCCATTTTGATTGTTCAATTTTGTCGTTCTAAACTGCCGCATTTTTCAATTTTCGTGAGAATCGTCGTCGTTCGTTCTTTCATTCCAAATATCGTGAGAATTACCGTTATTTCCATAACCACGTCAGGTATGGTGAGTTGATTTTTCTTTTTGATTTGATTTTTCTTGGTTGTGAGGTAGTTAATTATAACAATTGAGTAAGTTATCCGTTATACTTTAAGGATTGCTAGCAGGTGTTGCCGCTGTGATGTTTTGGGAGTTTGCTACCATTTTTTTCCGTTGCTGCTGAAATGGTTATGTCATGAGGCTTTCGTTCTTTTGTTTGGACTTAAAGGCTTTGGCTGATAGTATGGCAGGTCTATGCGTGTTAGCAGATTTTATTAGGTTGACTGCTTAAATAAAAAAAAAGTCACGATACCTGGCGCGGTTCTAGAAACAACGACAATTCTCACTATAATTTGAAACTGCAGCATTTTGAAATGACAAAATTGAACAATCAAAATGGGAAGAAAACGAAAAAGAAACAAGAATTGACCAATAGGGAAGAATAAAGAAGAGATTTGAATGAAGGAGATGTTTTTGTTCTCACGTTCGGGGTTGTGGAATGGAAGAAATTTTATGAATGTAAGTGATGAATTTAAGGACATCCAAATGAAAGAAATTTGATGTAAAAATTTTATTTGTTATAAGTCTTGTACAGTGTAAATTAATTAAGATTGAACACTTTAATATAATTAAATAAAAGAGTAAATTACACTCTTCTCCCCTCAAAGATTCTTGAATTACACTCCCCTCCCCTCTTATGTTAAAATATACACTCCTCTCCCCCCTTATTCCAAATATATTAGAAAACATTTCATTCCCCTCCCTTAAGAGAAGCTTGAATTACATTCCTCTTTCTTCTTATGTTAAAATCTACACTTTACTTCCTCAATATTTTTTTTTTAATAATCTAGCAAAAAAAAATAATCTAACACACTTAAATAAAAAAAAGTACTGCGGGTCTATTTTAACATAATCAAAATTTGAATACATATTTTTCGCTATTTTTTATTCACAATTACATTAACATATAGTTTTAAACCCTATTATAAAATATGAAACAACCAAAAAATAAAATTACAATAATTACTAAATACAGTAAAATATGGTTATTTAAAAATTAGTTTTATACTATAAATTATAAACTTAATTGCAAAATATTTAAGTTTAATTACCATTGATATTTGAATTATAAAGAAATGAATTTATTTTTCTTAAATGGTGGTTCAAAATTAGTATATATCATAAAAATATTTATTTATGTTAAAATAGATTAAAGTGTAGTATATATTTAATTATTAAGGGAGAGGGTTGTAATTCAAGCATCTTATAGGGAGAGGAGTGTAGATTTTATTTTTAAAGGGAGGGAAGTGTATATTTTAACATAAGAGTGGAGGGGAGTGTAATTTACTCTAAATAAAAATTAAAAGTATTAAAAGTTAACTTATGATTAAGATTAACTTTTTTATTTTTAGAAAAAATTGATTCATTTATTTGACATTTAACGTTGTCTATGCATATTACATTTTGATTGGTTGATATCATGAGAGGGTAAATTACCCCCTAAACAAGAGAGGGTAACGTAGTTCTCACCAAAGACTGGTCTAATTAAGTTGATAATTGACTAAATATATGTAGATTAGAAGAAAAGTAAGATTAGTGGATAAACATCACATGATAATGACTGAGGGACACGGTTGAAAGATAATTAACAGCAATCGTTCATGAACATGGGTGCTTTTTGAGTATGCTTCTGATTAGATTAATAAATGATAAGTAGCCGCCTTCTTTGAGTATTAATCCTAAACTTCTTCAACCGTTTGTCTCGTATTGCTTATTATTCTTCACAAACAGTAAGTTGGCATGACACACATATAATTCGTTTCACTCCTTTTTTTTTTTTAAATGTTAACTAGTGCTCCTCGGGGCAGTGGCGTATCCAGGACCTTGAGTCATGGGGTGCAAAATTTTTTAACTCATTAATTATAATTTTGCCATCTAAAACGGATTAACAATGCAACTTGTTTTGGTTTGTCCTTCATTTAAATTATATACAATTAATCATAATCATAGTCTTTATGGACAAAGGAAAAAGAATTATCCAAAAGAAAAGGACATGGGCAAAGGAAAAAGAATTGTCCAAAAGAAAAGAACAAGAAGTTAGAGAAGGAATTTTTTTTGGAGTAGTGTACAATATATAATTTACTTGCAAAATGCTTAGACACTTATGTTTTTGGCAATTATGATCCTACCGAATTAAATAACCACACCTAATAATCAAAATTCAATTAAACTAAGGCAGTGCAAATAGCAATAGGAAATATGTTGTATAACAGTCTGCTGGTTAGTCTTCTAAAGTCTTTGGCAGGTGCAAAAGGAAAAACTGAGGGTGTGCAAATAACAATATCAGTGTATTAATAGGCATAAAATGGAAAATTCCAGGGTGTGCAGGTGCACACCCTCAAGCCCAGCTGGCTCCGCCCCTGCCTCGGGGCACTGGTTAAAGACTTTAAATAGTAACTTTTTATGAAAGTTTGTGTAATAAAATGCATTGGAAATTGAAAACTTTGACATTTTTAAAGAATAATAATTTAGAAAGCTTAAATAGTGCCCCGAGGGCATTCGTTAACAAGACTTTTTTTTTTTAAATAGCCTAATGACCGGAGTTCCCATATTCGTATTATTTGTGTATTATGCGGAAAAAAAACAAGGTAATCAAAACTAGACCAAACATTAAACCGGTATAGGTATGAGTTCAAAGTTTAAGGGTCTAATTGAGGTCGACGCGGGGTCGGACCGGTTATAATAAAATATGCTTTTTAAAATATATTTTATAGTCTATAATTTTAAAAAACATGAGATCGTTACTTTTATCCCTAAAAATCAAATTTCAGTAAATTATGTTGCTAGTATTCTATTAAATATATAATTTGTCCTAATAATACATCATATAGTAAATTTGGTATTTTTGGCAATTGTGAGAGGCTTTCAAATGGATTCGTGTCTAAAAGAATATTTTTTGAAAAGTTCGTTGATTGGTGTGAATGTGTCATCAGTGTTTATTGAAATGGCGTATGGATTCTTGAATTGTTGTAGGCAAGAGGTGTTGCCTTTTAAGTACTTGGGGCTCCCGATGGAGGCTAATTCGAGTAAGGTGGCTACTTGGAAAGTGTTGATAAAAAAAATTAAAGAATAGATTATATTCATGGGGGAATAAGTATGTGAGTTTAGGTGGCTTTATTGTCCTCCTAAATTCGGTGTTGAATTCGATCTAGATCTTTTATTTATCCTTTTTGAAAGTCCCGTCAAAGGTTCTTAAGATGATTGTTCGTATTCAAAGGTGTGTCATCCGAGAAATAAGGGAGGTTTGAGAGTTAAGGATGTGAGATTGTTTAATTTAAGCCTCTTAACAAAATGGAAATGGAGGTTATTGCATGATGATATTTCATTATGGAAAAGGGTGCTTATGGATAAATATGGTACGGAGAGGGATGGTAGGTTGGGTTGATGGATGTGGCGCGCCCAAGGTTGATGTCTAAGTGGTGGAAAGACTTGATTGGATTAGAGGATGGTATATATTGGGTCAAATTGGTTAAAAGATGGTGTGATGAGAAAGGTTGGAAATGGTAGAATGACGACCTTTTGGTTGGATAAATGAGTGGGAAATTCTCCTCTTTGTGATGTTTTCCGACGTCTTTTTTTCTATCTCTAATAAAAAAGAGGCGAAAGTGGAGCATGTGTGGGGATGGAGAGATGGCGTTGAGGTATGGTGGTTATCATGGAGGAGGCTACCTTTTAATTGGGAAGTGGGGTTAATTAATGAATTGTTGAATGTCTTGCAAGGTTTTAGAGGTGTAGAGGCGGATGATGTGTGGTGGTGGAATGCGGAGGAGGGTGGTATTTTTTCGCTAAGATCGTCATATAAGTTGTTTTGGATTGGTTGCTTTTGGGGAAGGAGACGAGTATGTTGGAGGAGGGAGTTTTTGAACATTTATGGAAAAGTGTCGGGCCTTCAAAAGTTATTGCTTTCTCTTGGACCCTCTTATTGGACTATATCCCTACGCGTGCCAACGTCACGACCCGTAATGTGTTGCCATCAAATGGGCCTATGATGTGTGTATGGTGTAATATTGGAGTGGAATCAACTAACCACCTATTTTTGCATTGAGAGATGGTAAAGTGTTTGTGGGGAAAGATATGTAGGTGGCTTGATATGAGCTTCATTACCCCAATTAATTTATTCGTGCATTTGGAGAGTTGGCGGAATGGAGGAGTTCAGATAAGCTTAAGGGATATTGTGGAGTTAGTGGAAGAATTAAAGCTTTATGCACTGTTTACACTCCCTTTTTTGGTACTCCTTGTACCAGTGTTTTGTTTAATATAATATGCCGATTAAAAAAAAATGGAAAGAGACTTTCTATTAAGATTGCAGAATACGTTTACAGGGTAGGTCTTCATGCACGTTTGATCATGGCCAAGGGTAATGCCCTCATGCGATGCGAGTATCTCCACTTCAAGAGAAATTTGGTATTGCACGTTGAAAAGATTTCTATGAATTTTTCTTTCTAAATAAAGAGCATATACATCTGGAACTTTAAACCATGGTTATCAAGACGACATCACATTTCAAACTGATGATCTCGACAGTGCACCATCTTCCTCGGAAGTATTGTATGTCTCTGATACTTTTCTATTGCTTCTGGGATCGGGATCAGCACTCTTTTATGTGGGAGTAAGCACTATTATTTATTTATAATATAAGACATTTCTTTTTATTATGCAATTTGTTGAAAAACAATATAGTCTGCTAATAACTATATTAAGAAATGAGTGTCGTTTTAGGTGTTTACACACATATTAAGAAATGCAATGATTAAAAGAAAAAGAATGGTTATTTTACCAAATTATCCTTATTGACTATTGGTTAGTTTTAAAAGTAATACTTTGGAAGTAGTGTGCAGAGTATTAATTGGAGGATACAATTGAAAAGAAAAAGTTATTATTGCATTAGAAACTGAAAGTGACATTCATTTTGAAACAATTTTTTTTGGCTAAAGCGACATTCATTTTGAAACGGAGGGAGTAGTTTTTTTAATGAGAAACGTTAAACGTGACTTAATCATCATTAAATAAGGACACCATATGTTCATCAAATTTCAATAGTCAAGTTTTACTCTGAAGTAAGGTAACTATACTAATGCATATGGCCCCTTTGATCGCGTGTGACGGTAGAAATGTATGTAAATAAAGTCAATATGAGATATTTAACATGTTTTTTTATTACCGAGTCAACTCAAAAATTTAGGAAATATAATACTGGCATAAAAGCATAATAGAAGGGTAATTCTACACATCATCTTTATAACACAAATGTTACGTCTGATCACATGCATTCTCTTCACTTGTGAAATAGTGATGTGTTGTTCGATATATTAAATGTGTAATTTAATATCATTGTCAACGTTATGAGCATCTACAGGATCACACACACAACAGATAGAATGAGTGTTTGCGGTGTGGTTTGGATCGGTTTTGACACGAAATGTCATCCGATCCAAAATAAAAATCACATGCGGTTAGGGGCGGATCTGGACTTCGAATACTATTGGGGCACATTTGTTTGGTCAAATAATTAAATAATATTAAATTTAATAAGAAGTTATATTAAAAATAGTTGTAGCAACCAAAATTACATAGAAAATAATCTATTTTTCATTTGTTGAAAATGAAATAAAATCATATATTAATTGTTCTACGAACATCTCTTTCTATATACGTTACAAGAGATGTCAAATGTTTTCCCTAAAAAAAAGATGTCAAATGCTCTAGCAGGATACCTGTGCATACGGACGAGTGAGCGTGTTGCGCTCTTTTTTTAGAAGCAAGTCGCAATTGCATATAAATTATAAAAAAAAAGGCTATGTATTGATATATGAATAAAAATATAGACATGTGTATAAATTAAAAAAAATTGGTCCCGGTATAAATATATAAGTTATAATATAAACACATGTATATTAATAAAAATAGGTTCTTTTATATGAGTAAAAATATAGACACGTATATAAATTACAAAAATAAATATGTCCCCGTATTAATATATGAGTAAATATATAGACGCGTATATAAACATAACAAAAATTAGGTGTTTGTATTAATATATAAGTAAAAATATACAATGAGCTGATAAAAAAAAATAAAAAAAAAGTATCGGACCAGAACTGGTGTGGCACCTGCCACACCATGCCTTGTTCAGGTCCATCCCTGCATGCGGTTTAGTTCGGCTTGGATGACTATTCTAAAAATATCTGAACCGATCTGATCCAAATATATGCGTTTTAATTTGGATCGGTTTTGGATATCCAAAATGCAAAATATTTTTTTTTTGAGTAAATAGTCAAAGACCCCCCCCCCCCCCCCCCCGAAATTGCAAGGTTCATCAATTACCCCCTGTAGTTAACGAAACATCAATTACCCCCCTAAAATTGTTAAACGTTAGTCAATTACCCCCCCTCCGTTAATTTCCTCCATCCAACATGCTGATGTGGCAGTTAACTGCCCACGTGGCACTGCCACATGGTTAGAAAAGGCATGCCACGTCAGAGGGGGGTAATTGACTATATTTTTTAATTTTTTTTTTGAAATTTTTTTTTTTTTGAAAAAAATCTGATTTTTTTTTTCTTTTCAAAATCAACATTTGTGCCACCCACGGACCTTGCAAATATCCCCCTGAAATTTAACATTAATGTGCAAATACCCCCCTGAAATTTAACATTAATGTGCAAATACCCCCTTAAATTTAAAATTTATGTAGCAAATACCCCATGAAATTTATAACTTATATGCAAATATTCTCTCCAAAGTTAAAACTTATATGTAAGTTACACCTTGAATCATAAAACTTTGATGGTAAAGTAAAACTTATTCATAATATATAATTTACTATATCTCTAATTACAATAAAAAAGAAAAAAATCACAACTTTAAAATAAAACAAACATGTTTGTTTTATTGTTACACATTAGAGAAACAAGCAGCTATTGTTTCCACAAAGCCTACGAGCCGCCAAAATAAAAGGAGCTGCATTTTCATCATGTATTAGAGTTTAGAATTATAATTAAAAGCATACTATTAAGCAACACATAATTCCTCATCAGCATGTTGAGTGTCCACAACATAGTTATGACCACTTGTTGAGTGTCCATTCCCTCCCAATTGGGCTCCATGAACCATCTTCAATCTTCATGCACACTTTCTCCCCAATGATTGCACAGTAAACGTTGTGCTTGGCCTCCAGAATCCTAATATGTGATCTGTTATGATCCACATGTCAGTTTTATTTTAAAGCTGTGATTTTTTTTTATATTAGAGATATAGTAAATTATAGATTATGAATAAGTTTTAATTTACCATCAAAGTTTTATGATTCAAGGTGTAATTTGCATATAAGTTTTAAGTTTGGAGAGGATATAAGCATATAAGTTATAAATTTTATGGGGTATTTGCTACATAAATTTTAAATTTGAGGGGGTATTTGCACATTAATGTTAAATTTCAGGGGGGTATTTGCACATTAATGTTAAATTTCAGGGGGATATTTGCAAGGTCCGTGGGTGGCACAAATGTTGATTTTGAAAAGAAAAAAAATCAGATTTTTTTCAAAAAAAAAAATTCAAAAAAAAATTAAAAAATATAGTTAATTACCCCCCTCTGACGTGACACTGCCACATTCTGACCATGTGGCAGTGCCACGTGGGCAGTTAACTGCCACATCAGCATGTTGGATTGAGGAAATTAACGGAGGGGATAATTGACTAACGTTTAACAATTTCAGGGGGTAATTGATGTTTCGTTAACTACAGGGGGGTAATTGATGAACCTTTCAATTTCGGGGGGGTCTTTGACTATTTACTCTTTTTTTTTTTTGTTTACTTTTTTTTTTAAGAATATAATTTTTTATTAATATTAATACTCCACAAACACGATAAAATAATAGGTTTGATATCAAATTTATTAAAAAATTAAAATTACATTATGAAAATTATCAATTATTTTTTAAACATATGAAGTAATAATAATATAGATTAAATTAGTGCAATATATAAGATTAAAAACCAACAAGCAACATAATAATGCAATATATAATACTAATAAAAGAAAAAATAAGTATTAACATTTACCTTTGCGGTTCGGTTTGGTTTGGTTCAGTTTTGAGAAAGTGATTCGAAATCCGATCTGATCCTAGCGGCTTTTACAAAACAACATCCAAACGCAACTATAAATATTCGGTTTTTTGCGGTTTTCAGATTTTTTAAATCGGTTTGCGGTTTTATTTTGGATCAGTTTGGATTTGAACACCCCTAAGATAGATGAGAGATTAAGTAAATAAGTATAATTTATTAATTATTTGGCGATGTGCTCTTAGGACGCACCAACACAAATCAGAGAAACACAGTACACTATAAGGTGCATTGTGAATAAGTGGAAATGTGGTACACCGTAAGATTGCGTGTAAGTTGTTCTATAGATAAAACCCTTGTTCTAAAGTAAGAGTTACTCTCTCATGTTTACAAAATCCCACCTGCTCGTAAGATTTTTTTTTTTTTTTTTCAGGTTCTGATCATTCAGCTACCATTATTGATGGAAGCTACTATTTTAGATTTTGTTCATGAGGACTTAGCAGAGGCGTTGTTGTTCGATTATCACTCATGATATATTTTGCTTTCTCCTCCACGCTTCAAGAGGTAAACATATAAACTCATGGTGGGTTTTGTTGTTCTAAGTGATATCGGTAAAATGAATTTTCGTTCTTGAGATTGATTTTAAAAGAAGCTTTAAAAATATATCTCTTGATTTCCCAAAAGTGGTATCATAGCCTTGGTCTTAGTTAGCAAGAATTCTATGTGCTTCTTTGCATAAAGTGATAACATGTTTTATGGTTTTCGAATATGATTCAAATTATAATTGTCATGTTGTTCTGGTTTTCATTTTTTGAGTTGATGAAAAACTGAAGGAAAAAAAAAATGTGCTTATGGTTGTTATACCCTAATTTTGGACCTAAAAATACTTGTTCAAAAATGTTTTTTTCTCTGATATGTGTCAATTATTATTGAGAGATTGTCAATTTGCCAATGTCTTACACTGATATTTTACTCTGCTTTATCCCCCAATTTAGCTTTAAAAATCTTTTCAACTGTGTATTTGTCTATGTTTTCTTGCATTTCAAGTCATCCAAAAATATTTTTCTTGCATTTCAAGTCATTTGAATTTGTCTCTGATCAATTGCGTATTTCTCTGCATTTTATTTCAATATTATTTGCAAAATTCATGAAAAAGGGTATTTTAGTCATTTCCTGCATTCAAACTCATTTTAGCCCTTGAGATTTGTTTGAGTCTTTTCAATTGGTTTGTATAAGTCCTTGTTTCAAACTCATGTTAAAATCCATTTTAAAAAATTGCATCTGAGACATTTTGAGTCAGTTTAGTCCCTAGGGGCATTTTGGTCATTTCACATAAATTTTTGACAGAGAGAGGTTACTTTAAAGTACCTCATTTGTGTAGTTGGTTCATTTTAGTCCTTTTTGTGTTTTTTATTGGTTTCACTTTACGTTATTTCCAATTTACATTTTTTACCAAATTTTATTATTATTTTCATTTAAGTCCCTATTTTCTAAGTATTTTCATTTTAGTCCTCCAAGTTGTTAAAATTGCGTTTCAGTCCTTTTTAATTTTGCAGTCCAGTCCATTATTTTTTGGTAATTGCAGGGAAGTCCCCAAGTCCAATTTCAGTCCTTTGGTCTGAGTCTTAGTCCAAGTCCAGGTGGCACTGTCTCATTGGTGCAGAATCACACATGGCAGGCTATAAATAGTGCATTTACTGTACAAGTCAGAATCAATCACTTACTGCCAACTCACGCAAACACAACCCTTTTTTCTCTCTCTCTCAAAAAACGGATCAAAGTCACATTTTCGTCAAGAACATGATGAAGGTTATGAAGAACTTCATCATCCAACAACCCTAAACGTTTCCAGAATCACAAGTTTGCCAAATTCATCACAATTCATCACCAATTCGACTAATTCTCAACACAAATCCACCAAATCCAATCGTTAATTCATCACGAAATCATCAGACTAAAAATTCGAATCGTAGGTTACAACTCGAGTTTGTTACAAGATCGTAACTAACTCAAGTAACTCAAAGACCAAAGAATCAACACAGAGGAGCAATGGAGAAGAAGACGAAGGGATTCAAAGAAACGAACAAGTTTACCGGTGAAAGGATCTTTCCTCGAAGCTTTCCGGTTTCATCCCCTCAAAACCTCCGATTCAAACACGGTATGTAACTCTTTCGTTCTTTCTTAGTTGTAAAGCTTCCGACTTAGTGTATGTGAAAAAGTGAGAAATACCTCGAAGCTTTGAAACCCGATCTACTCCGATTCGAGCTGTTTTTGTGAAAATAAACTTTGAATTCGGAAAGAGCATGATAAGAGGAATCTAATGATGTGAGAATTTTCGAGATCGGAGTAGAACGAAGTTCGCCGGCGCCGGAAACCGCCATCGGAAACCGTCGCCGGCGCTCAAAGCTTCGTCGGAGAAGAAAGGATATATTGCAGAGTCTCTCTCTCTAACTTGTGTTAGAGAGAGAAGTGGTTTTGTTTGTGTGTTGGTTTCCCTTTGGTCATACGTATATATACCTCCTGTAATCACACGCACGCGTGTCCCTGCTTCACACTGTGTTCTCTTGTGTATTGACCGTTGGATATGCTGTTATGCCACGTGTATGCTGTTGATCTATTGTTTCCATGTACCTGCTGTGCTTTATCATGTGTCCTACGTTTTCAACCACTGGATCTAGGGTTTTGGAGGGATTGGATCAATCCAACGCCTCTGAGGCATTTGGATGATCCAAATCCAGCATCAACTCTGGGCTTGGGCCTATGTTTATTATGGATTTCTTTTTTGCCTATATTTTTGCTATTTCAACATTGTTTCTTGATAATTAGACCTCTGTTTGCCTAAAAACTTCGTTAAAAAATTCCTAAAAAAATTTCTATTGCTTTTCTTGATATTTTTGTTGATTCTTAGTGATTTTTACCTGTTAAAATTGGTTAGAAAATATAAGGGAAATGTGGATTTCTTAATTAAGTTTAGTACTTGGAATTTTGTTAAAAACTTGTTAAAGCTTCCAAAAATTGTGTGAAAATGCTTGTGAATGTCATGGATGCTTGAGACTTGTTCTTTGTGATATCTTTGCGTATTAAAAGCTATAAAAATATATGTGATGTTTCTCATTAATATTTTCACTTGTTTTGTTAAAATTTTGTGAACTTTTACTATGTTCTTGATTCTAATACTTTGATACATGAGAGTGCTACTTGATGAGTGATTCTATGATGTATATGCCTCTGAATTTGTGGTTATTTTACTGTTTGGTGTGCTGATTTGTGACTTACTTGTTTTACAAGTCATGTAAATGTTTGTTTGTGAAAATAAAGTGTCAAATATGTCTATGAATATGTCATAACTCTTGGCTTGATATTTCTTTGTGATTCTCATGTCATGGCTGAAATAAAACCTTTGAAAATTGTCATGATATGGGGATTATAGGTCATATACTTGTTTAGGTTTTATGATAAATTTTAGGCATATCTTTGCCACTTTTTTTTTTTGGTACAATATCTTTGCCACTTTTATGTTAAGTTTTTGTGACCTTTTGTCAAAGCTTTTTAGTGTTTCTTCTTGCTTATAATTTCTACTCTATTATGCCTTATGCTACTAACCCTCTCATTTCATGTTTTCATGCATTCCATAAGCATCTTCCATCCCTTAGTTTTAGTTTTATTTCTTGCACTTTAATTTCCATACCAAGGCTTAGCATGTATAACCTATGAACTTTGTAATTTCTTTTATGCAATTTAAATTATTGCAAGACCATAGAATGTAAACTAGGGCATATGTAAAGGACAATAGACTCTAATGATGTACACCGACACAAGCACCGACACATGCACACACATCACATGGATACTTTAGATGTATGCCTAGGGAATGTATGCTTTAGATGTATGTTTAGGAATCACGATACTTAGAAAAATTCTCCTTTCAAAAAAAAATGAACAACTTCACTCAAATAATTTTCCAAAGAAACCTTGGGATCAAAATCCCATTGAATTTTCCCTTTATTTTCTTAAACAAAAACTTCAATGAATTCTAATAATACTTAGACCTTTTTCCAAAATAACTAATCACACCTTACATTTTTTGAAATCTTATGCCCTTGAGGCCTCTCTCTCTTATTCTTCAAAATTCCATTTTCAAACTTAAAATCAATCAACAAAAACAAAAACATTTTTTTGGAAGAGAACTACATGGAGTTTGATCCCTTAAAAGGGTATGTAGGCAAGAAGTCAAAACTTCTCCAAGACCAATAAAACAAAAATTCAAACACATTCTTCTCCCTCCAATTCTTGACTTAGTAAACTCTTAGGTGTAAAAATCATTTTTCAAATAGCATTTAAAAATAAAGCGCGCGCGTAGAAAGTAAAGACGTCTCCTATAGGATACTATAGTCGTTATGGGTGCCTAACACCTTCTCGTAGCGAAAACAACTCCCGGACCTCGATTCTCAAGGGTTTTTTCTTATTTTTCCCTTCCCAAGAAAAAGGAGATATCAAAGGTGAAAAAGGTTCAAACTTAATCAATGTTTGACACCTGAAAAACCAAGATAAAACAGCTGGCGACTTCACTGGGGAGATTCGAGAGTTACGCCTAGTCTTTATTTCAACGCTTGCGCTTTTGTTTTTACTTGTTTCTTTTGCTTTCTTATATGAATAAATGTTTAAATTCTTGCTAACGTATGGGGGTGAGAATATCAAAAGTCCTACACCCGGGCTGAGTGAACTTAGGATTTAGGGGGGATATAATCGACAATTCATTCCGAGGGTTGCCTCGTGTAGTGGATTATGCGATCAATCCCACATAGCTGAGGCATTTTGGGGGTGATGTTGTCGACGCGTGTTGTCGCGTTTAGGCACTTTACTTCTAATTGTTCTATGACGCTATGAACTGTAGATAATCAAACCCATCCATGGCCATTTTCTAGGATGTAGTGCGGAGGCTAAACCGAGTGTTTGTCTCGAGTTTTAGTCGTCACGCGATACTACACTCAAGTTAGACCTTTTTACGGATAATCATGGAGCGAGTGTTTGTCTCGTGACACCATGATATACGTCGGAGAGGTTGCGACTTGAGAACTTTTTTAGAACCCGGTTACTATTATCCAAAGCCCTAGATTCACCGGACACCGTGTCCACCCATGACTCCTTGACTTTGAATCTCAACCCACTATGTTTTCTCCGTACTTGAACATGATCATGCATACATGCATAAACTTTTTTCCATGCATTTATCGGAGGGCTTAGACAAGTTGAATTTGTAAACATTGTAGGAAGCGGGAAGACTAAGTCCTACAAATTCAAGGAAGTGTATTTGGCTAGTTTGAGAGAGTTGGCACTCAAGATCAAGGATCCGACTGGTTTCCGACATCGTTACGGGGCCTTACTTACTCTTCTCCGGACTAATGTGGATGAGAAGCTTGTGCACACTCTAGTGCAGTTCTATGATCGGGACTATCGGTGCTTCACTTTTCCCGACTTTCAGTTGGTACCCACACTCGAGGCTTATTCTTACTTGATGGATCTATCTATTGCTAAGGGGGTACCTTTCGCGGGACTTGAGATTCCTCCTACTCCTTTGGTTATTGCCCGTGATCTCTATCTCAAGACTACCGATGTTTCCAAGAATCTTGTCACTAAGGCTCACATCCGAGGGTTCACTTTGGAGTACTTGCTTGAGAAAGCCAACCTCAAAACTACTTGTCAGGACACTCTTGAGGTTATTCTTGCACTACTCATCTATGGGCTTATTCACTTTCCGAATCTTGATGGCTTCGTGGACATGAATGCTATTATGATCTTCCACTCCAAGAATCCGGTTCCTACTTTGCTAGCTGACACATACCATGCTATTCACGATCGATCCGGCAAGGGTCGTGGATACATTCTTTGTTGTGTACCTCTCCTCTACAGGTGGTTTATTTCGCACCTTCCGAAATCTTTCCATGATAATCCAGAGAATTGGACTATTTCACAGAGGATCATGGCTCTCACCCCTAATGAAGTGGTTTGGCTCACTCCCGCTACTAGAGTCAAAGAAATCATCTTCGGTGCTGGAAAGTTTCTTAATGTACCTCTTCTTGGTACCCGGGGTGGAATCAACTATAACCCGGAGCTCGCCTTGCGACAATTTGGTTTCCCAATGAAAGAGAAGCCTATCTATCTTGCTACTTCTCCATATTTCTTCCATTACTCTAATGCTCCCATAGGAATAAGAGAAGATTTCATAAAGGCTTGGTCCAAGCTTCGGAAGAAAGAGGTGAAGCATATAGGTATGAGATCCGGTATTGGTCATGAGGCCTATACTCAGTGGGTGATAAATCAGGCCGAGAAGATTGGCATGCCTTACCCTGCCATGAGATATGTGTCCGCATCTACTCCATCCATGCCTTTGCCTTTACATGTGCCTACTCAAGAGATGTATCAGGAGCATCTAGCTATGGAGAGCCGAGAGAAGCATCAGTGGAAGACTAGATACTATGAGGCTGAGAATTTGATCATGACTTTGGATGGAAAAGATGAACAGAAGACTCACGAGGTTTTGACATTGAAGAAAGAGTTGGCTAAAGCTAGGAAAGAAATTGAAGAAAAGGATAAGTTACTTATGAGAGATTCCAAGAGGGCTAGGGGTGCCCGTAACTTCTATGCCCGATACTGCAGTTATGAGTCTGAGTCTGAGTCCGAGGATGATACTTCCACTTCCTATGCTTGAGGATTTATGTTTCCTGTTGTTATTTCCAGTTATTACTGTTGTTTTACATTTCAAAGTCTATCCCTTGGCTTAGTATTTCAAAGGGAGTTATCTTGTAAGACCTTGTGACGTTTAAATGTTTCAGTTTATTTAGTAATGTTTACAAATTTCTAATTTGTCTAAAACCCTTCGATAACACAAAAGAGTCTTTTTTTGCATATGCATTTACACATCTCATGCATCATATGCATTCATTGGTCACAAAAGATTTCCCTCGTGCTCATTGCCTCCTGGTTCTTCTGCCGCAGTCTGAAAAGTGGCTCGTGCTCGCAAGATTCACCAACCAGATAGAGTTCATCAAACAAGATTGTACAAGAGAAGAAACATGGCTCACTTTGAAGAAGAGAATGCTCAGCTCCGTGCCGAATTGGCTGCTATGAAAGAAGACTTGGCTAAGGCTCATGACACTATGTCTACCCTGATGGCTGCACAAGAACAACCAGCCACATCTGTTCCAGCTTCTACTGAAATGATTCCCTCTATCCCACTGTCTACTGTGGTTTCTGATGCTCGGTTTGTTATGCCCAATGGATGCCCTTATGGACTCTCAGCTTTCTATGCTCCTAATACTGCGGCTGGTATTTCTGGTATTGGCAATCAATGACAGATTCCTGTGACAACTTTTGCTTCTACGTCTACCTCTATGCCGCAAGTGACTACTGTTGTTACCGATCCTATTGTACACACTGTGCAACAGGTAATCGATGTGGACACTCCACATGGACAAGATCCTATAATGGAGGCTATGAGAAAACAATTAAGAGAGCTAGCTGGAGAGCTCCGCGAAGTTAAAGCTAGCCGTGGGAACGGTGTTTCTGCTAAGGCTCGTGATCTATGCCTGGTATCCCGATTTGAGGTTCCTAAGAAGTTCAAAGTGCCCGATTTTGACAAATACAATGGAACTTCTTGTCCACATAGCCATGTCATTCGGTACGTCCGAAAGATGGCCAACTACGCAGATAATGATGCGCTGATGATCCACTGCTTCTAGGATAGCCTGATGGAAGATGCGGCAGACTGGTACACTGGTTTGAGCAAAGACAATATCCATACTTTTGAGGAACTCGCTGCTGCTTTTGAAAATCATTATGAGTTTAACACCCGTTTGAAGCCGAATAGGGATTCTCTTAAGTCTTTGTCTCAGAAGTCAGATAAAACCTTCCGTGAATATGCTCAGAGATGGAGAGGGGCAGCTGCCCGTGTTACTCCTCGGCTCGATGAGGAAGAACTGACACAGACATTCCTGAAAACTTTGAAGAAGGAATATGTTGAAAGAATGATAGTCTCTGCTCCAAATAATTTCTCCGACATGGTTACTATGGGAACCCGTCTAGAGGAGGCTGTCAGAGAAGGTATCATTGTTCTTGAAAAAGGTGAGTCCTCGGCTAGCGCGCCAAAGAAGTACGGTAGTGGCCACCATAAGAAGAAAGATTCCGAAGTAGGGATGGTATCTGGTAACCAGTCTACAGTTGCTGCTCAGTTACCTCTACCCTACCAATACATGCAGTACTCTCAACATCCTTTCTTCCCACCATTCTACCAGCAATATCCTCTACCACCGGGTCAACCACCAGTGCCCGTTAATGCCATTGCCCAGCAGGTACAACATCAGCCTCCTGCTCAACAACAACAGCAGCAACAACAGGGTCCTCGGCCTAAGACTTATTTTCCACCAATACCAATGCGGTATGCTGATCTGCTCCCAACTCTACCCGCTAAAGGCCACTGCGTCACCAGACCAGGCAAGCCTCCGCCTACGCCATTTCCTCCCAGGTTCCGACAGGATCTCACATGTGAATTCCATCAGGGCGCTCAAGGCCACGATGTAGAAGGTTGCTATGCTCTGAAGTACGTTGTAAAGGATCTGATAGACAGAGGACAGTTGACTTTTGAAAATAGTGTCCCTCATGTTCTTGACAATCCACTTCCAAACCATGTCGCTGTTAACATGATCGAGGCCTTCGAAGGAGTTCGTGTTCCTCAAGAGGCTCCCGCTTTAGATGTCCGTAATATTGCTACTCCTTTTGTGCCGCTACATGTCAAACTTTGCCAAGCTTCTTTGTTTAATCACGATTATGCTTCTTGTTCAGAATGTCTTCAAAACACTATGGGTTGTTGTGTGGTGCAAGGTGATATACAAAGCCTAATGAATAACAAACACTTGATTGCCAGAGATGTTTGTGTGATTGTGCCAGTGTTTCACGATTCTCCCTTACAGGCAAGGGATGTGCCACAGGCAAGGGATGTTGAGCCCTTAGTAATCAGGTTACCTGGCCCGGTATCTTATGCCTCTACAAAGGCAATCCCTTACAAGTACGATGCAACTATGATTGAGAATGGGGTGGAAGTGCCTCTGGTATCCCCAGCTACGGTTGATAACGTTGCTGGAGAAATCACAACTCTGAGAAGCGGAAAGGTCCGTCCACCCTTGTTCCAAAAGAAGGTGGTTACACCTGTTGCCACAGTAACTCCACCAATTGCTCCTCTTGTTGACAAGAGCGTCGGCCCATCAGGCCAATCTATTGAAGAGTCTAATCTGGACTAAATTCTGAGGCTTATTAAAAAGAGCGATTATAAGATCGTAGACCAGCTGCTGCAAACTCTGTCAAAAATATCCATCTTGTCTCTAATCCTGAGCTCAGAAGCTCACAGGAAAGTGTTAATGAAGGTACTGGAACATGCCTATGTCGATCATGAAGTCTCCGTGGATCAGTTCGATGGAATAGTGGGTAACATTACTGCTTGCAATAACTTGGGGTTTGGTGATGATGAGCTCTCCGAAGCAGGAAAACACCACAACTTAGCTTTGCATATCTCAGTGCACTGTAAGTCTGACATGATATCCAATGTGTTGGTGGACACTGGATCGTCCTTAAATGTAATGCCTGAGTCTACACTGAGACAGTTGAGTCATCATGGACTTTCTCTAAGGGGAAGCAGCTACTTGGTTAAGGCGTTTGACGGATCTCGTAAGGATGTTCTTGGAGAGGTAGATCTGCCAATTACCATTGGTCCTGAGACATTCCAGATCACTTTCCAGGTCATGGACATCCATGCTTCTTACAGTTGTCTCCTCGGAAGACCGTGGATTCACGACGCTGGGGCAGTAACTTCCACTCTGCACCAAAAGCTTAAGTTTGTGAGGAATGGTAAGCTTGTCACTGTACATGGTGAAAAAGCGTATCTGGTTAGCCAAGTGTCATCTTTCTCTTGTGTTGAAGCAGGGTCCGCTGAAGGGACGTCATTTCAAGGCTTGACTGTTGAAGGTGCGGAACCCCGGAGAGTTAGTGTTAGTATGACTTCATTGAAAGACGCCCAGAAAGCTGTTCAAGAAGGGCAAGCTGCTGGCTGGGGCAAAGTGATACAGATTTTGGAAAACAAGCGTAAAGAGGGCCTTGGGTTCTCCCTGACCTCAGGCGTTTCAACAGGAACTTTCTATAGTGCTGGGTTCATTAATGCTATTGCTGAAGATGCTGCTGAAAGTAGTTATGTGCCTACGTTTGTTGTACCAGGAGGCACCGTGAGAAATTGGGAGGCCATTGATGTTCCTTTAGTCATGCATGCTTCCATGTAATGTGTCTTGTTGCTCATGCTTTTCTTTGTCTTCAAAATAAAAATCCTTTCGCTCTACCCAAGGCGAAAGTGATATCCTTGTAAGGGCATGTTTGTTTCGGCATTGCCGTTATCAATAAAAGTTGTCGTCTTTTCCGCGACTCTTTGTTTTTTGTACTTTTTAGTGCCTTTTTCTTGGAAATAATGGTAATGCCAGAAAAAACCAAAACATCTGTATTTTCTTATTAATTTCAAAAATCTGCATGAAAAACATTTTTCTAAAATCATCCCAATCATATTATGCAGATTGAACCATAATAAACCCGTTGAACACAGTGACCCTATGGTTCCTCCAAATTTTGAATTCCCTGTCTATGAAGCTGAAGATGAGGAAGATGACGAAGAGATACCGTATGAGATCACTCGATTGCTTGAGCAAGAAAGAAGAGCCATTCAGCCTCACCAGGAAGAGATTGAGCTTATCAACCTGGGTACTGAAGAGAACAAGCGAGAGATCAAGATTGGTGCTGCACTTGAGCCAGAAGTAAAAAGGAAGATTACTCAACTTCTCCATGATTATCCAGATGTCTTTGTATGGTCCTATGAAGATATGCCAGGTCTAGATCCCAAGATTGTGGAACATCGGATACCGACAAGACCTGAATGTCCTCCTGTCAAGCAGAAATTGAGAAGGTCTCATCCAGACATGGCTCTTAAGATCAAGGCTGAGGTGCAAAAGCAAATTGATGCGGGCTTCCTCATGACAGCTGAATATCCTGAATGGATTGCCAACATTGTACCAGTACCAAAGAAAGATGGGAAAGTTCGAATGTGTGTTGATTACAGAGATTTGAACAAAGTCAGTCCAAAAGATAACTTCCCATTGCCTCATATTGATGTGCTTGTTGACAGTACTGCTCAATCCAAATTGTTCTCTTTTATGGATGGTTTCTCTGGCTATAACCAGATACGGATGTCACCTGAAGATAGAGAAAAGAAGTCCTTCATCACTCCATGGGGAACGTTCTGTTATAAAGTGATGCCGTTCGGTTTGATAAATGCGGGAGCAACGTATCAGAGAGGTATGACAACTCTGTTTCATGATATGATTCACAAAGAGATTGAAGTATATGTTGATGATATGATTGTGAAGTCAAGTGATGAAGAGCAGCATGTTGTGTATTTGAAAAAGATGTTTGAAAGATTAAGAAAGTACAAGATGCGGTTGAATCCTAACAAGTGCACATTTGGTGTAAGATCCGGAAAGTTGCTAGGCTTCATTGTCAGTTAAAGAGGCATTGAAGTTGATCCTGATAAAGTCTGAGCCATCAGAGAGATGCCGGCCCCTCAAACTGAAAAGCAAGTCAGAGGTTTCCTCGGACGCCTGAATTACATTTCAAGATTTATATCTCACATGACTACTACATGTGGACCAATTTTCAAATTACTCAGAAAGAATCATCCTGTTGTATGGAATGATGAATGCCAGGAAGCTTTTGATAGCATTAAAGAATACTTGTTGGAACCACCTATCCTTGTCCCGCCAGTGGAAGGAAGGCCTTTGATTATGTACCTGTCAGTGTTAGATGATTTCGTGGGTTGTGTTCTCGGTCAACAAGACGAGACTGGAAAGAAAGAACATGTTATCTATTATCTGAGCAAGAAATTCACCGACTGTGAGACTCGGTATACAATGCTTGAAAAGACTTGTTGTGCTTTAGCTTGGGCTGCCAAACGCCTGCGTCATTATATGGTGAATCATACAACTTGGTTGATATCCCGTATGGATCCAATCAAGTACATCTTTGAAAAGCCTGCTGTTACTGGAAAGATTGCACGTTGGCAAATGCTGTTGTCTGAATATGATATTGTGTACAAAGCTCAAAAAGCAATCAAAGGAAGTGTCCTTGCCGAGCATCTTGCTTGTCAACCTCTTGATGATTACCAACCGATCAAGTTTGATTTCCCTGATGAAGAGATTATGTATCTAAAAGCAAAAGACTATGAAGAACCACTGATCAATGAAGGGCCGGATCCCAATAGCAAATGGGGATTAGTCTTTGATGGTGCTGTCAACGCTTATGGTAAAGGGATTGGGGCCATTATTGTAACTCCGCAGGGGCACCACATTCCTTTCACTGCACGAATAACTTTTGAATGCACAAACAACGTGGCTGAATATGAAGCATGCATCTTGGGTATTGAAGAAGCCATTGACATGAGAATCAAACATCTTGACATCTACGGTGATTCCGCGCTTGTCATTAATCAGATAAAAGGCGAATGGGAGACTTATCATGAGAAGCTGATCCCTTACCGTGACTATGCAAGACGTCTGTTGACATACTTTACCAAGGTTGAGTTGCATCATATCCCTCGGGATGAGAACCAGATGGCTGATGCCCTTGCTACTCTGTCTTCCATGTTTCGTGTGAATCACTGGAATGACGTGCTCGTAATCAAGGTACAGCGTCTTGATAGACCCGCTCATGTGTTTACTATTGAAAATATGCCAGATCAGGCTGATGAAGATGTGAATGATGGAAAACCTTGGTATTATAATATAAAACAGTTCTTGCAGAATCATGAATATCCACCTGGTGCCTCCAATAGGGAGAAAAAGACCCTGAGGAGATGGGCTAGCAGATTCCTTCTGGACGGAGAAATCCTATACAAGAGGAACTACGATATGGTCTTATTGAGATGTGTTGATGAACAAGAAGCTGAGAAATTGATGCACGATGTACATGACGGCACCTTTGGGACCCATGCTACAGGTCACAATATGTCAAGAAAACTGTTAAGAGCTGGCTACTACTGGATGACTATGGAGCGTGACTGCTACAGACATGCTAAGAGATGCCACAAGTGTCAAATCTATGCTGACAAGATCCATGTGCCTCCACATGCTCTCAATGTTATGTCTTCCCCATGGCCTTTCTCTATGTGGGGCATTGACATGATCAGAAGAATCAAGCCAAAAGCTTCCAATGGACATCGTTTCATTTTAGTGGCAATTGACTACTTCACCAAATGGGTTGAAGCTGCTTCCTATGCAAATGTGACCAAGCATGTGGTAGTGAAGTTTATCAAGAATAATATCATCTGTCGATATGGTGTTCCTAACAAGATCATCACTGACAAGGTTCCAATCTGAACAATAGCATGATGCAAGCTTTATGTGAAGAATTCAAGATTGAACATCATAACTCTTCCCCCTATAGACCTCATATGAATGGTGCAGTTGAGGCCGCTAACAAGAATATCAAGAAGATTGTTCAGAAGATGGTCATTACTTACAAAGACTGACATGAGATGCTACCATTTGCCTTGCATGGTTACCGTACTACAGTGCATAGTTCAACCGGGGCAACTCCCTTTTCTCTGGTGTATGGCATGGAAGCAGTTCTCCCTCTGGAAGTGGAGATTCCATCTCTTCGAGTGATTATGGAAGCAAAATTAACTGAGGCTGAATGGTGCCAAAGTCGGTATGACCAGTTGAATTTGATTGAAGAGAAACGTATGGATGCTATGGCCCATGGACAGTTGTATCAAGTACGAATGAAGAATGCTTTTGACAAGAAAGTCCGACCTCTAGAATTCAAGGAAGGCGAACTTGTATTGAAAAGAAGGATAAGCCAGCAACCCGACCCAAGGGGCAAGTGGACACCTAACTATGAAGGTCCTTATGTTGTCAAGAAGGCTTTCTCTGGTGGTGCTTTGATCCTCACACACATGGATGGTGTTGAACTTCCGAATCCTGTAAATGCCGATATAGTCAAGAAATACTTTGTCTAAAAATATGAAAAGAACAGCGTGGTAGGTCGAAAACCCAAAAGGGCGGCCTAGGCAAAAATGCGCTTCCCGGTGGATCGAAAACCCGAAAGGGCGATCCAGGAAAAAGTTAGGGACAAAAAAAATGAATATGAAAAAGCTCGCTGAGATTGTACGCAACTCAGGCAAGAATGAGCGTCTCGATGAGCCGAAAACCCGAAAGGGCGGTTCATGCAAAAATGAGATTGATAATAAAAGACAAGTAACTATATCTGGCAAATCATCATCACTCCTTGGGGCATCTGCAACTGTCAATGATCGTCTTCATCAGAAGCTTCTGTACTTGTGAATTCAAAATTTCTATGAAATGTAGCGGTCATCGTGTTCAATGTACCACCAACCAATAAAATTACCATTTTCCAAGCTTTGTAAATCCATGGAGTCATGTCTTTGGCCGACTTTCACTCTTCTACATCAATTTGACACTGTGCTTTTGTTTGAAATTCTTTTTTCTTTCTACTTTCAATGCTATATACAAAGTATTCTCTTTCTATTTGATAATGTCAATGTCTGAAACAAACATTTTTGAAAATTGAAAAATCTTTTCCGTCTATTTTGAAAGCAAACATCAGCAATAGGGTGCATTCCAGTGAAACATGCATGAATAAACGAGTGTCAATGCCTATTTCAATACATGTTACAAGCAGGTGGTTCCCCAGGATGATCCGTGGTCAATGGCAAGAGTGAAAAAACAGAATGAAAATAAAAATTGAAAAAATTCTAATGAAAAGCTCGCTAAGTTGAAAACCCGAAAGGGCGGCTTAGGCAAAAATGAGCACCCCGCTGATTGACAACCTATGAAGGCAATTTAGGCAAAAATGGGATTGAAGAATGAAAATGAAAGAATGAAAAGCATTGACCACAGATGCGAACATCCAATGTTTACCCAGCACTGACACACCTAACAATGGTGACCTGTATCAAAGAACCTTCCAAGGTTCCCTCTTCTGCAAGTTTTGTAATGTGAGATATTACCCTCAGCCATGGTTCTGATACGTCTCTCAACGACGGTCTCTCCAAGGAGGATTCCTGTGTACATGTTATAGCACGAGCCACCACGTGCCCAATCTTCAAATATTTTGCCTGTCTCTATGAGACTTTCCTGCCAAACTCTAAAACCAATCATGCATTTCCAAGCATTCATACATGCATAATCGTGCATTTTATGTGCTCATACATTTGATAATATTGTTATACCATACATACATGTTGCATTTCCAATCTCAATTTTAATTCAACTCAATCTCAACTTCCAATTCAACTCAATCTCAAACTCCAATTCAACTCAATCTCAACTTCCAATTCAACTCAATCTCAACTTCCAATTCAATTCAATTTCAAACTTTCAATTCAATGCCTATGTCTACGTCTATATCTCTGTTAAACTCTCAATTCAATATCAGGTCTATGTCTATGTCTTTGACTACTTTCAACTCCCAATGTCTCTCTCAATATCAACTTTCCATTCAATTCAATGTCTCAATCAATGCCAATCCACTCTCAATTTCCTTTTGGGCCAACAAAAATGGTCATGTCCATCTTCAAATCCAGTCAATGTCAGTCTACCCTCGATTTGTATCTTGTTAAATCAAACCTCCAATGTATCTTGCTATATGTCTTGTTATTGGTCAAGTGGCTAGTTCGATCCAAAGAACAGCTTGTACCTGCTTATATGCCTATGTTTCCTGTCAAACGACAAGTTCGATCCAAAGAACAGTTTGTACCCGGTTTATGTTTTGTTATCGGTCAAACGGCAAGTTTGATCCAAAGGACAGTTTGCACCTGCCCATATGTTGTGATAGTGATCAAGCAGCAAGTTTGATCCAAAGAACAGCTTGTGTCAGCCTTTTGTCTATGTCTCCAGGCCAAACGGCAAGTTCGATCCAAAGAACAGTTTGTACCTGCCTATATGTTTGTGTTTTCAATCAAGTAGCAAGTTCGATCCAAAGAACAACTTGTATCTGCCTATATGTCCACATTTCCGGTCAAGTGACAAGTTCGATCCAAAGAACAGCTTGTACCTGTCCTGTATTTCTATTCCCAATCAAGCAGCGAGTTCGATCCAAAGAACAACTTGTACTCACCTTCTGTTTGTATTACATGGTCAAGTGGCTAGTTCGATCCAAAGAACAGCTTGTACCTACTTTTTGTCCCCTGGTTTGTCTACCCTGTCAATGTCTACCAAGATCCCCAGTGATATGACATGCTTTGTAGACTCCAGTTGTTTGTCTTGCATTCATAATTGAAATGTTGCATGGCATTCATGTGTTTGAAAATGTGAGAGCGTATTTTTATGTCCAAAAACAGTGCAAATGCTAATATTTAAGTATCTCCGTCCCGTCATATCAAAGATTTCGTCTCTTGACCCTCCGGACAAAGAAACTTAAATAGGGACAGCAGTTATACCCTAATTTTGGACCTAAAAATACTTGCTCACAAATTTTTTTTCTCTGATATGTGTCAATTATTATTGAGAGATTGTCAATTTGCCAATGTCTTACACTGATATTTTACTCTGTTTTATCCCCCAATTTAGCTTTAAAAATCTTTTCAACTGTGTATTTGTCTATGTTTTCTTGCATTTCAAGTCATCCAAAAATATTTTTCTTGCATTTCAAGTCATTTGAATTTGTCTCTGATCAATTGCGTATTTCTCTGCATTTTATTTCAATATTATTTGCAAAATTCATGAAAAAGGGTATTTTAGTCATTTCCTGCATTCAAACTCATTTTAGCCCTTGAGATTTGTTTGAGTCTTTTCAATTGGTTTGTATAAGTCCTTGTTTCAAACTCATGTTAAAATCCATTTTAAAAAATTGCATCTGAGACATTTTGAGTCAGTTTAGTCCCTAGGGGCATTTTGGTCATTTCACATAAATTTTTGACAGAGAGAGGTTACTTTAAAGTACCTCATTTGTGTAGTTGGTTCATTTTATTCCTTTTTGTGTTTTTTATTGGTTTCACTTTACGTTATTTCCAATTTACATTTTTTACCAAATTTTATTATTATTTTCATTTAAGTCCCTATTTTCTAAGTATTTTCATTTTAGTCCTCCAAGTTGTTAAAATTGCGTTTCAGTCCTTTTTAATTTTGCAGTCCAGTCCATTATTTTTTGGTAATTGCAGGGAAGTCCCCAAGTCCAATTTCAGTCCTTTGGTCTGAGTCTTAGTCCAAGTCCAGGTGGCACTGTCTCATTGGTGCAGAATCACACATGGCAGGCTATAAATAGTGCATTTACTGTACAAGTCAGAATCAATCACTTACTGCCAACTCACGCAAACACAACCCTTTTTTCTCTCTCTCAAAAAATGGATCAAAGTCACATTTTCATCAAGAACATGATGAAGGTTATGAAGAACTTCATCATCCAACAACCTTAACCGTTTCCAGAATCACAAGTTTGCCAAATTCATCATTATTCATCACCAATTCGACTAATTCTCAACACAAATCCACCAAATCCAATCGTCAATTCATCACGAAATCATCAGACTAAAAATTCGAATCGTAGGTTACAACTCGAGTTTGTTACAAGATCGTAACTAACTCAAGTAACTCAAAGACCAAAGAATCAACACAGAGGAGCAAAGGAGAAGAAGACGAAGGGATTCAAAGAAACGAACAAGTTTACCGGTGAAAGGATCTTTCCTCGAAGCTTTCCGGTTTCATCCCCTCAAAACCTCCGATTCAAACACGGTATGTAACTCTTTCGTTCTTTCTTCGTTGTAAAGCTTCTGACTTAGTGTATGTGAAAAAGTGAGAAATACCTCGAAGCTTTGAAACCCGATCTACTCCGATTTGAGCTGTTTTTGTGAAAATAAACTTTGAATTCGGAAAGAGCATGATAAGAGGAATCTAATGATGTGAGAATTTTCGAGATCGGAGTAGAACGAAGTTCGCCGGCGCCGGAAACCGCCATCGGAAACCGTCGTCGGCGCTCAAAGCTTCGTCGGAAAAGAAAGTATATATTGCAGAGTCTCTCTCTAACTTGTGTTAGAGAGAGAAGTGGTTTTGTTTGTGTGTTGGTTTCCCTTTGGTCATACGTATATATACCTCCTGTAATCACACGCACGCGCGTCCCTGCTTCACACTGTGTTCCCTTGTGTATTGACCGTTGGATATGCTGTTATGCCACGTGTATGATGTTGATCTATTGTTTCCATGTACCTGCTGTGCTTTATCATGTGTCCTACGTTTTCAACCACTGGATCTAGGGTTTTGGAGGGATTGGATCAATCCAACACCTCTGAGGCATTTGGATGATCCAAATCCAGCATCAACTCTGGGCTTGGGCCTATGTTTATTATGGATTTCGTTTTTGCCTATATTTTTGTTATTTCAACATTGTTTCTTGATAATTAGACCTCTGTTTGCCTAAAAACTTCGTTAAAAAATTCCTAAAAAATTTTCTATTGCTTTTCTTGATATTTTTGTTGATTCTTAGTGATTTTTACCTGTTAAAATTGGTTAGAAAATATAAGGGAAATGTGGATTTCTTAATTAAGTTTAGTACTTGTAATTTTGTTAAAAACTTGTTAAAGCTTCCAAAAATTGTGTGAAAATGCTTGTGAATGTCATGGATGCTTGAGACTTGTTCTTTGTGATATCTTTGCGTATTAAAAGCTATAAAAATATATGTGATGTTTCTCATTAATATTTTCACTTGTTTTGTTAAAATTTTGTGAACTTTGACTATGTTCTTGATTCTAATACTTTGATACATGAGAGTGCTACTTGATGAGTGATTCTATGATGTATATGCCTCTGAATTTGTGGTTATTTTACTGTTTGGTGTGCTGATTTGTGACTTACTTGTTTTACAAGTCATGTAAATGTTTGTTTGTGAAAATAAAGTGTCAAATATGTCTATGAATATGTCATAACTCTTGGCTTGATATTTCTTTGTGATTCTCATGTCATGGCTGAAATAAAACCTTTGAAAATTGTCATGATATGGGGATTATAGGTCATATACTTGTTTAGGTTTTATGCTAAATTTTAGGCATATCTTTGCCACTTTTATGTTAAGTTTTTGTGACCTTTTGTCAAAGCTTTTTAGTGTTTCTTCTTGCTTATAATTTCTACTCTATTATGCCTTATGCTACTAACCCTCTCATTTCATGTTTTCATGCATTCCATAAGCATCTTCCATCCCTTAGTTTTAGTTTTATTTCTTGCACTTTAATTTCCATACCAAGGCTTAGCATGTATAACCTAGGAACTTTGTAATTTCTTTTATGCAATTTAAATTATTGCAAGACCATAGAATGTAAACTAGGGCATATGTAAAGGACAATACACTCTAATGATGTACACCGACACAAGCACCGACACATGCACACACATCACATGGATACTTTAGATGTATGCCTAGGGAATGTATGCTTTAGATGTATGTTTAGGAATCACGATACTTAGAAAAATTCTCCTTTCAAAAAAAAAATGAACAACTTCACTCAAATAATTTTCCAAAGAAACCTTGGGATCAAAATCTCATTGAATTTTTCCTTTATTTTCTTAAACAAAAACTTCAATGAATTCTAATAATACTTAGACCTAAATAACTAATCACACCTTACATTTTTTCAAATCTTATGCCCTTGAGGCCTCTCTCTCTTATTCTTCAAAATTCAATTTTCAAACTTAAAACCAATCAACAAAAACAAAAACATTTTTTTGGAAGAGAACTACATGGAGTTTGATCCCTTAAAAGGGTATGTAGGCAAGAAGTCAAAACTTCTCCAAGTCCAATAAAACAAAAATTCAAACACATTCTTCTCCCTCCAATTCTTGACTTAGTAAACTCTTAGGTGTAAAAAACATTTTTCAAATAGCATTTAAAAATAAAGCGCGCGCGTAGAAAGTAAAGACGGTTCCTATAGGATACTATAGTCGTTATGGGTGCCTAACACCTTCCCGTAGCGAAAACAACTCTCGGACCTCGATTCTCAAGGGTTTTTTCTTATTTTTCCCTTCCCAAGAAAAATGAGATATCAAAGGTTAAAAAGGTTCAAACTTAATCAATGTTTGACACCCGAAAAACCAAGATAAAACAATGGTTCAAGAGTTGAATGAGCGTCATGAATTTAACCATTGATTTGTTGTGTTTAATAGAATGAAATCATGAAGATGATATTTTCTTTGCAATGCTAAGAATAATGGATCTTATTTAATAAAATAAAATATAATAACTACATGATTTTGGTTCTGAGAGTTTTAGATTCAAAAGATATTTTGATTTGGAAATGGTGGCTGCTAGTGGTGTTATGGTTAACCTTGCAAACAAAGTCGATGTCAATATGTCAATATGTCAATTATGGAAACAACTCAGAGCAAAAGAATGTACGTTGAGACAAAAGTCTATTAAGCCAACCTTTGATGACATTCCTTTTAGTCGTCTTTCACGGTATGATAATCAACAACTCATTGAAGCATTTTCGCTGGAGGAAATTAAGGAGGCGATCTTGGATTGCGATGGCAACAGAAGCCTTGGGCCCGACAAGTTCAATCTAACTTCTTCAAAACATGTTGGGATGTAGTGAAGGACGACTAGGTGACATTTATCAACGAATTTGACTCTAAGGTATGCTTGTCAAAGGTGATCACTGCTTCTTTTTTAACATTGATATTGAAGGTTTGAAATCTGCAACACCTAAATGTGAGTATAAGCCAATTTCATTGATAAGAAGCTATACAAAATCATTACTAAATTACTTGCATCAAGACTAAACAAGGTCCTTCCAAAATTGATCTCGCCATGTCAAATGATATTTTTGCGCGTTCGTAATACTTTGCTGGAGATTTTTCCGTTAATGAATTGACCATAGTCACATAATTCGTGTAATCAAGGGAGAATTGCGAATTTGTACGTGAGTAACAAATTCGGGTACTTCGGCGTATTGGTACGCAACAAATTCCCTTGGAATTCGCACAAACCACCGAACCAAGAGTACCAAAGCATGGTTACCGCTGATTGGTTGAAACAAAGGTTTAGACTACAAAATAAATATAAAATGAATCACTGTGAGTTGAGGACTGAGTGAGAAGAACAGGAACAAAGAGTGGAGAGTGAGAAACTTGGTAGAAGAAATTAGGTCTGGTACAGTGGTAGCGGCTGTTTCATGTTTGAGCAGATGAGGAAGATGATAAAATTTGGGTAATTGTGGAAATTGGGCTTTTCTCGAACCATTTTTTTATATTGGACTTTGCTGCATTTGGCCCAAAGAATTTTGAATTGCTAACTCCGCAGAAAATAATAATATTAGTGTATAACCTAGTGATTTCTTTAAGAAGTAAACCCTTTTCTTTTTTAACTAAACTACTTTTTTTTAGAAAATCCATAAATATATTTTTTGTAATTAAAAGTTTTAGTAAAAAAATATTTTTTTTTTATAGCTGATTAAGTAAAAAAAATATTTATTTAGGTATTATTAGTACTACGAACCGAAGCGTACCGAAGCTGTATACCCCTATACGTACCGAATTCTTCTCCTGTCGCGTACCGCGAACCCGTACCTGTACCGTGTACCGGAACGAACCGCAAATTATGTGACTATGGAATTGATTGATTAAGAAAAAAAGGAGGAAAGATAAGTGTTTGTAGAGGAAGGTGAACTTCGAGAAAGCCTACGATTCAGTAAATTTGGGCTTCCAATATATTATAACTATAAGTCGCATGGAGTTCAAAGGTAAATGAAGGCAGTGGATAAAAGCATGTGTTTGCAGCAGCACATGCACATTGTTTGTATTAGTAAATGGGAGCCCTACCAGCAAGTTCCCGTGTTGTAGTGTGGGTGATAGGGTTATTTAGAAATGTTGTAATTTTCAGGGAGAGTACTTTAGTGTTGATGAAATTTGAGTTAAATCAAGGTTCTTTCATGGAATTTGTTCGTTTGTAGAGAAGGTAGAAAAGTGAGATACAAACTTTTTGATTGGTATGTGGTGAATTATGTTTGTATAGGTTTTGAGTATCCCTGGCACTCGCATTGATTTGAATAGTTTTGCTTATAAAAATGAAACAATGTTATGACAAGGTGTATGGTTAAGACCTTAGAATTTTGGTGTATATTTAATTTTTTAAAATGCAATATGCACACGTCATAATTTATTTTATTTAAATATGACTTGTATGTCGTGTCTTTTATTTATTTTAATAATGTAATTGTTCAAACGACTTGAAGAGAAGGCAAAAATAAATGGTAATATTAATGGAATAACTTGTTCGTGGGTCAACGAATTATAATAAAATAGTTTATTAAATTCTTTTTTGTTAGGGAAACCATAAAGTATTACCAACCTATTTTTTAGGAGAAAAAAAATTATATTATTTATACATGTATGTCACTCATGTATGAATTTGTCCAATACACCCCCTCACGCCCAACACTCTTTGGGCTTGGTGCGTGAATAGGTTTAGGTGGTCTTTGAATTCGACAAGCTCTTATTTATTCGATGTGGGATTTGGGATTTTTCCAATAGAATTTATCAAGTTGAACAATTTAACGAAAGGGTGCTTCGACTAATTAAAAATACCTCAAAAGAAGTTAACACGCTTCATGGCTAATATCGTAAATGTAGGTTTTGGCAACGTGAAACGCAATTTTCATACTAATAAGATGTGTAATGTTTTGGTTGACTGGTTTCCAAAAGTTAGTCCTCAACAAAACTAATATCGAATATATAGATTTTACCTAAACGAAGTGCATTTTTATACCGGTAAGATGTGATGAGATAATTGTAATATCGGCCTTTTTGGTCTAATCAACTTAACTAAGTGATAATTGTCAAAAAAAGTATAATAAGATCATAAAGATTTAGAAGCAAGAGTTGAGAACAATCCATATAATGAAATAGGATGGAGTTATTTGTGCAACTAGATAATACTTCTTCCTGTCATTATTATAAGCAAAAGTTCACTTTTTAGATTCATTCAATAAATGATGTATGTAGTATGTATGTAGACCGCATACATCATTTATTAAATGAACATAAAAAGTCGACTTTTGCTTATAATAGTGACCGAAGGGAGTATCTGATAAGATATAATTGGAATGAACTTCTACCTAAATAACTGAGTTTAGTGTAGTCAAACCACACAACTTAAAACATAAAATATGGATTTCAACGTATTAGATCATCTTCCAATAAAATATCTAATTAAATATGATTTTATATCATGATACAAATATTACAATCTATTCTTTAGATAGAATTTCTTTGAGATACGTTTACCATGCACATCAACGTGTCCAACCGCATGTTAGATTAGATGGATTTCAACACACATACTCACAAATCTTCCTTGTGCCACTCGAAAAATTGTAGATCAACCTTGTAAATTATCCTACCATACATAGAGCTTTGACGTATATGAGTATGACACTCTCAATATGATACACAAGGTTTAGACTCATGATACGAATACAAGTATAGTTTTTTCTTAGCAAATTCTAACATTCACCTTATGGGTATTTGGTAAAGAACTCAATACAAAAAGAAAAAAATTAAAATGTTTATTCAACTTTTAAAAGTTAAATTATTGTATGTATAAATACTACTAATGAATTCTTTAAGATGTGTTCTTATAGTACAAGTCAGTAAGACATTTTCTACTATTGCATTAAATGTAGCTTCACATTGTCTCACCGCCATTGAATTATCATAAATTGTCCATGGTCCACCATTGATAACCCTTACCTTAGCATCTTAAACATCAAAATTCACCATGAAGAGAGTTTCCAATGTCTATCAGACCTAGACCTCACTTCACATCTCACGCCGTTTATCTTTTTTATAAGTTTGACCACCAATGCATCATTCCATGGAGTAGCTAGTTCTTTCATGACCTTCTCGTACAAATGTAACTATATGCGGTCCTAAGATTTTTGATGTCCGGGACGAATAATAAAGTTGTGTCATTTTAATTATTTAAATATTTTTTCCTTATATTTTTTGTTGCAAAATATTTATTCATCATCAAGGTACTCTAAATATATATATTTGTAGTGTGTGTGTGTACGTGGGGTACTCACTACTAACTAAAAATAATAATTTTGATGTCCTACAAAGTGGCTGTCGTCATGTCCCTTTAGGCCACCCCTGCATGTAACATAGCTAATAATCGATTGACTTTTGATCACTTCCACTTTAGGAGATTATCTTCCAAAATTTCAGTATACTCGTTGGCCTGGTGAAAACTAAAGCATGTACCCTTGGATAGGGGTGGAAAAAAAAACCGAACTGAACTGAACCAAAAAAAACTAAACCATTACTATCAATTCTGAAATTGAATTGAAATAGTTCAGTTCGGTTCAAAACAATTCAGTTCGGTAACTAAAATTCGATTTTTGTTTTTTTTCATATTTTTTTAAAGGTATCAATAATAACAGTTCAGTTCAATTTGGAACAGTTCAGTTCGATTTGAAACATTTCAGTTCTGTTCGAAATACAAACAGTTCAGTTATCTTAAATTTAGCAAACAGTTCAATTTGGTTTGGTTCAGTTTTCATCCGAAACTGAACCATGCCCACCCCTACCCTCGGATCATAAATAGGGAAACATGTTGCTCTTTATGGCCTTTGCTATGATATAATAACACATAGTAATATATGTTCCTTTTAAACCACATCCAATTCTCAGGGAAAAACATACCAAAAACACACTTGTCTATACCACAAGTGGAACTAAGCTTAGTCATTAGAGTCATATACCATCTAAGAAATTGCAAACGATGCATCAAACTAAACAATAATTAAATCTCACAATTATTTCTTATGATTTTGCAGTAATGTTCTAGTTTTCCAACTCACAACCACAGGCTATTTAAAATAATTAAAAGCCTTGTAGCCAATCAAAGCAATTGTTGGCTGAAAAACACAGACATTCCTTGTGTTTTTATTTTTATTTTTTTTATGAAACATGTTGTTATTTTGTTATGATGATGCGGTTACTTAATTACATAGGAAATCTAATGGCCATTAAGTGGCCAACTCTTTCTGGAATCTTTCATGAAAATGCTTTCGCTGTATCTAGCATTACGTACTCTTCCTCCGGAGTCAATTTCCATGGACAAGTCAATACAAAGTTTTGTTCTGACTTTAAATGGGACCCCACAAGTAGATGATGTGATTGAACCCTTGGATTAGTCAGTCTTAAGGTCGGATATCGAGTTTTTAAAAAATATATATAAATTGAAATCTTCGACAAATATCGAAAGTGTAAAAATATTATGACATAAAAATCAAATTTTAGGCTTCAAAGTAAAATAAAAATTATTTTCAACTTTTGTATTCTGATAGGTTGTGCGGTTTGAAAGAAAATGTGATATTCCTATATTGGAGGCACTATTTCTGCGGAATTAAGAGAATAATTGGTTGTAGTTTTTGTCTTATAGGTCCTTGTTTGTCTTGCGCATGTGAAACTTGATTATTAATACATTTTGCCGTTTAAAAATAAAAAAATACTCTTTGTTGCCCTATTTCTTTTCATTACCATCATATTACAGCAAGCTCCTTGAAATTAATAAAAGACATAAATAAAATAATACAATTATTGAGTGTCATCACAACAACTAAATGACATCTCATTGAATTTTCTAGTTTAACATGTATTTCACAAATCTTTGTACTCTCCCTTTCAAAACAAAAATAGAAAATCTCGTACTCTCTCGGGTCTAGTACTTTAAATCTTCACTGTTAAAAATTTTACACTTATGAATAACGCACCTCATGACAAAAGGTGGCATAAACACTTGTGAACAATCTGCATGAGTTTCACATTCAATATATCCTGTAATGAAAAAAGAGGATTAAATTATGTTACTAGAACATAATAAAATATTTTCTACAAAGGAATGAATGAAATTTAAAAATTATGAAAAATAGCTAACTTTGTTTTATTGCTGAGACAAGAAATGTGGAGAGAAGTAGAATCACAACATAAATAAACATAACAATTTTAGTCATTTTTTCCTTCCTTGCAAGTAAAAAATAGAATATGATTTCATATTTATAGTGAATAATGCCTAAGTTTTCCTAAATAAAAAAAATAATGTTTATTATTTCCGGGGTTGCAAGAGTTCTTTTCTGCCATTAAAATCTGCTATAACAAAAAATGGGAGAGAGTACAGTAATTGGTACAAAATTCCCAAACAAAAGCCAAGAAAAGAAACAAACCGCTTAAAGATTCAAACCATTCAAGGGATTTTTCGAGAATTTTTTATGGCATCAACTACTTGTGATTGTCCCTTTCACACACTTAATAAGGAGTTTGAATAAAAAACTCTAATCATAAGAATTCATTTTTTTATCTAACATTTTGTTATTATTTTAACATTTCATAAGAGAAGTTACTCTCTCCTTAAAAAATATAATACGAGAAGTTACTCTTCAAGCCAAATGAGCTATAATTATTTTATCAATTTATAAGAGAATTTACATAAGGGAATGTCATAGTTCATAAAAGCATGAATAATCATGAAAATAGCCGTGGCTAAACTCCGATTTTTCTTGTTCATTATCCTTCTAGTATTTTATCTTCTCTTATAGTTAAATGGATTTTAAAGTGATCAAACTCAACATATAATCATATATAAAAATAATCACTTTGTATTTTCATCTATAAACAAATATATATATATACACACACACGCTAGAATATGAGGACATATATATATACACACACGCTAGAATATGAGGACATTGTGATACCTCAATAATGAAGAGAGAAGAAAACCTTCTAAATTATATATTTATCTGCTTATTTTATTATTTTATTACCATCATTTTAGAATACAATTCCATGAATGGAATGTCTGTGAAATCTAGAAAAGAAATAGAATTAAATAAAACAATTATTGGGTGTAAGCGTAGTAACAAAATGACACCGCAGAAAATATTCTAAGATATAATATATTGTTTAGATCTTGTAAACTCTTGGGTCAAAAACAAAGGATCGTCGGTGTTAACCCATCGACAACGGTGGTTAACGCACCTTACTTCATAAGGAGGCATACAAATTTGTGGACAATCGGCATCAATTTCACATACAACAACTCCTGTAATAATAAAGAGAATAAAATAATGTTATTCAAATGAAATAAGAGATTGTGTATGAATTAAAGAAGGAAAATCAAAATATGACACATTATTACCATTAACTTGTAAAGTGATAATAAATATGTACAGAAATATAATCATAATATAAACAAACTTCATAATTTTAGCCATGTATTTATTTCTTTCCATGTAAAAATAAAATATGATTTGATCTCTTTGTAATGTATAAATTGCATACTCTCCTAAAAATGATTAAATAGGTTTAACCACTTTTAGAGTTGTAAAAATAAAAACCTTTCAAAAATTAGATTAGTTATTTTATTTTTTTTGAAAGAATAGATTAGTTATTTTATTAAATGTCTCTTAAGTAGATCAATTAATTCTGTTTGTACCTTTAACACACTCAATAATTCATTTCTTTTTAACTAACTTTTCATTAACTCTTTAAGGTTGAAATATTATGTGTAGGTCCCTAAACTTTTTGAATTTTTTTAAATAGATTCCTAAACTAAAACAAAATTTTAGTCGGCCCCTTAAAGTAATATTTTTTTTTACTAAATTTGTCCTTCCGTTACGTTATGGTTTGTAAATCATTAGCCAAACTATAATGGAATGCTCTATTTAAAAATAATAATAATATGATTTGATCTCAATATATTATTATATAAAGCTCATGCTCTCCTAAAAACAATTATACAATAAAATTTATAGCATAGACAAAAATAATATATGGAAAGAAACGAAATCAAAGTATGATAAAATTTGGGAGTTTTAGCCAAAATTTTCTTTCTTTTTATATAAAAATATAGAATGTGATTTGATCTCTTTATATTGTATAATGCTCATATTCACTTAAAAGTAATTCTATTGTTTTTTATGGGATTGTGAAAATACCCATCCAAAAATTAGAACAATTATTTTATAAAAAAATAGAATAATTAACTAATGTGTCTTGAGTAGGGTGCGGTTATCATGCATAAGGAAATCCTTATTTACTGTGCATAAATCTCAGCCCATTAACCGGTAGCCCAACAAAATTGCTTCCTACACCCCCAAAGGAAACCAAACGTGGGACCAAACAAAACAAAACAAAACGAACCAAACGCGGAAACAAACTAAATTATCACCGTCGTTCATCATCATCACCACCAGAATCTTCAATCTCATCATCACACTACTACAAAAATGGGCTTATATAGCGCTTTTTTTTGGCTTTAGGTAGCGCTTTTGAAGCGCTATTGTAAATGGCGCTGGTAAAGGTAATATAGCGCTTTTTTTTCTGTATAAAGCGCTAGCTATAGCAGGGTTTATATAGCGCTTTATGTCAAAAAGTGCTAGCAAAGGTTATCCTTAGATAGCGCTTTCAAAAATAAACGTCATCTAAGACAAGCTTAAAAACAGCGTTTTTGTTTTAAAAGCGCTATGTAACAATAGGTTTAGATAACGCTTTATAAAGGAAAAAAAGCGCTAGGAAAAGCATTTATTTTATTTTATTTTTGTCAAAAGAAATTCCTTTCCAGATAGCGTTTTTTTTTATTAATTTAAAGTAATATATATATATATATATATATATATATATATATATATATATAAAGTCTGAAATTTAAAGGGAAATGTATATAATTTAGGCACATTATAATTGAGACTATTATTTATCGAATAAAACATAACCATATCATAAAAAATGTATGTATATATAGCATAAAAGTCAGAAATGTATAGCCTCTAATATGGTAACATGGATATCTCTAAGAGTTACAACTAATTAGTTGACATAAAGATCAAAATCTTCTATGGTATCATGCAGTCTTCATCTATCTTCTTGGTCTTCGCAACTTTTTTATCCAAAACAAGCACGCAAATCATCATTCATTTCCAAATTTCGTTCACTCTCCTCCACCTGAATATATACCAGAAAACGCCATTAAGCAATAACGCTATATTATATTAGAGATAAATTCAAAGTACTACTGATCATGAGTAGAAATTAAAGCAAGATTATAAATTAAAACAACTACGTACCACTTCTAGCAAATATATTTAGAAACATTAAACTCACCTTATTATAAAAAAAATCATATAACTTTTAGGCTGATCATGAACCGACACCATTCTTCTTAGATTTCTATTAGTTTATCTTTTGAGTATGTCACACACTTGAAACCATCAATGTACTATATATATTATAACATTAAAAATAACCGTGTTACTTAATAAACTTAATTATACATAGATATTATACTTTAATATAAAAAAAACATACCAACTTTGGAATCTCATTTAGTTTTGAAATGAGAATATCTTTCATAAACCTCATCACAAAGTACCCGCAATCTATACCATTTTCTTGGCAAGGACACTACAAAAAATAAAATAATAAGTAATTGTATAAGTTAGTTTATTTGGTATGCCATGTAGAAGTCACGATGGATGATTATGGAATTGATTAGTAGGTTATACAAAAGGCATATGCATAGTGTATATCATATTATCACATCATTCAATTAGTTTATTAGAAAATAATTCTAGTCACACACAAAAAGTGTTATTGTTTATATATATAAAAAAAATTGAACCAAAAGAAAAATTATTCATCTTACTAGTTGTGTAGAGTTTAATTAAACCCAAAATCTTTAATAAACAATTGTCAAATTTCAGTAATTATTCATCAAACAAAAATTTTGAATTTTCGATTGTCAAATTCATCCTAATCACTAACACTGAAGTCTTAAATTTAGTTTGAACCTTGAAAACCTAAAATATCCAGATGAAAATATGAAAAAATTAAAGAATATTTGAGTTAAATTGAGGTAAGGAAAGAATGAAGATGATACCTGAGATGAAGAATTGAGTATTGAAAAAGCTGTAACCGGTCGACGGCAGCGACGATATGATGCACCGCAATTAAGAGTGAGATAGAGGTGGTTGTTCTGGAATGAATCGAAAGAGACGGTTATGGTTTTGGAATAGATCGAAGGAAGCGAGTGATGGTGATGAATGAATTGATAGATATAGGTGGTTGGTGATGAATGAATTGATAGATATAGGTGGTTGGTGATGAATGAATCAATAGAGGTGGTGGTTCTGGACTGAATTTCCTGCACACAATCTAATGAAAGTTTTGAGTAAAGTAGTTTTGGGTTATGTTATTAATTGCTTTAAAAAATACGTTTAATGAAAATTATGTTATAGTTTTTATTTTATCTTTAGGATGCATTAAAATAGGGATTTCCATTAAAATTGGGATTCTTTGTTACTTTTGAGTATATAACAAAAAGAAGTTACGCTTTGTTGTTAGTGTATAAAGCGTTTTTTTTTTTGTGTAACAAAAAAAAGCATTTTTTTTTCAAATATAAATAAAAAAACAAAAAACGCAAACTTCATGAAAATTATGTTATAGTTTTTATTTTATCTTTAGGATGCATTAAAATAGGGATTTCCATTAAAATTGGGATTCTTTGTTACTTTTGAGTATATAACAAAAAGAACTTACGCTTTGTTGTTAGTGTATAAAGCGTTTTTTTTCAAATATAAATAAAAAAACAAAAAACGCAACGTGCAAAGTAGGATTTATGGAAAAGTAGGATTTAGTGGGACCAAGACATTTGATTTGTTTTTTTAGTTTGGAATTGTATTTTGGGAAAAAGTTTAGATTTGTTTTTTTTTAAAAGTTTAGATTTAGTTTGTTATATATAATATACATAACAAAGGTTTGTATATATATGATAAAAGAATTAAAAAAGGTTTGTACCAAATTTTTTTAAAAAAAAAAGGTGTGCTTTGTTACTGCAATCCATTTTTCATTTTTTTTTTTGAAAGATGCAATCCATTTTTCATAAAAATTCAAAAAATATTTGAAATATGCTATGCAGGGGATCGAACAGGGGACCTGTTAGTTAATGTACATTAAATCAGTTAATAAAATGGCGCTTTTTTTAACCTATAAGCGCTATCTTTCTCAAGCATACAATAGCGCTTTTTTTAACCTATAAGCGCTATTTAAGGTTGATTTATATATAGCGCTTTTCATAAAAAGTGCCATATACGATTAATCATTTTTTTATTTAAATAACTATTATTTTTATTTAGCCTATACTGATGCTTTCAATACAAAGCGCTATATATACTTAAAATGATAGATAGCGCTTTTTCAAAAAAGCGCTAGCTAAGACCTCTGTGTTTTAATTTATAGCGCTTTAGTGTTAAAAGCGCTATTTATGAGGCGCTATATTTTCCCAATTTTGTAGTAGTGTCAACACCGTCATTCATCATCATCACCGTCATTCACCATCATCATCACCGTACCGAAATCATCATCATCATCATCACCACCGTCATTCATCATCATCACCGTCAATCAAAATTGTATATGTTAGTTGGAAATGGTTTCAGAGTGTTGATTTGGTTCAATGTCCTTATTATAGTATGTTTTGTATAAAATTATGCCAAAACCATTTTGCTGTGGAAATGGTTTCTGTGAGTTGTACTCCAAAACCATTAGATGTACTTAATGGTTTCCAGCAGGTGAAAAAACTAAGGACCTAGAGCCATTACCATCATTCAATTTTGGACTGACACAATTGGAGGAGGAGGAAAGAAATGGTTTCTGTGAGTTGTACTCCAAAACCACCAAAATCTCCACCGGCGGTGTCTTCTTCCTGAATAGTAAATTCATTTTCCAGCAATTCATTTTTTGAGTTTTCACTACAAAGCCACCAAAATCACTAAGCTCAAACACTGTTTCGATCCATCAAGAATCGAACTGATCAAAGAGAAGGAGGTAGAAAATTTTTCTGTTCATATCTTAATCCTTAGATCTATGCTTGTTTACTGTTTGTCTTTGAAAAACAATTTCGAAAATGAGAAGTAGGAAGAAAAGGATTGTTGAATATATAATTTGTTTTTGAAATGGCGGAGTTTTGAGTTCCGACGCGGTGGTGCCACCACCGGCCACCGCGCCGGAAAAGCAATTCTTGCCGGAAAAGAAGATATAAGGTGGCGCTGGTTTGAATGTCCTAGAGAGAGAAGCGAGCAAAGCATTTTTAGTGAGAGGTTTTTTTGTCAAAATGAAGACGTTAACAGCATTGCACTTATACCTCTTTCCTTTATTCCTTGATTTGGTGTAGGATTATTACACGTGTACACTATATCTGATGGTTGTGAAGTGTTTATGCAGGGTGCATAAGGAAATGTCTTATGCATAATAATTTTTGCCTCTTGAGTAGATCAATTGGTGTTACATGTCCCTTTAACACACTTAAAAATTAATTATTTTTAACTAACTTTTCATAAAATATTTAAGGTTTAAATACTATGGTTATCCCTAAACTTTTTGAATTTTTTTTAGATAGGTTCCTAAACAAAAACAAAATTGGAATCAAATCTTTGAGAAATATATTTTTATAATTAGGTCCTTTGGTTATATTGTTGTTTGTCAGTCGTTAGTCCAATTATAATGAAATGCTTTATTTACCAAAAATATGAGTTTAGGAACTTAATTACAACTTTTAAGCCAAATAAAAGCAATTTAAGTTAAAACGGGATCTGCAAAAGATTAGGGAGACCTAAACCTACTAGAACAAAACAAAACTAAACTAAAAGGTGTTAAAAGTGTTAAGAGCACCAACTTTAAAGGATATTGAAACAGTAAATGAGAACCATAAATGATAACCCAAAATCCATATCATAAACACTTGACAAATCAATACTACAACCGAGACGTTGGCTTTCTTGAACAACCCCGAACCCCCACAAAACCCACATCTCAAATAGACCCAGATGGTAACAGTCTAGAAACAAGGAACAACAACCTAAGACAACAACACAGATCGTGAACAAATCGGATAAACCAACAAGCACTGGACGGTGAAAGCAAACAACATAGAAAAAAGAAACAGTCAAATGGCGAGAATCTCCAAAACGAAATTAGAAACTAAAAAACATTGAGAAACCATTGCGTACAACACAACCCCACAACGAGAAGCCATGAGACATCGTTGAAGGGGGCAATGGTAAAGGCAAACAGAGGAACAACAAAGACCTAGACCATAAAGACTAAATATTGGATAGAGAAGGAAAACTAAAAGGTTCAAGTGAAAATTTAGAAGAAAAAAAACAAAACTAGAAGGTCCAAAAACTGTTGGTATAGGTCATAAAACCTATACCAATGGACACTTGCTGCTGTATATTAAATTTGATATACCAACAGCAAAATGTCGTCCCAATAGCTTATACCAACAGTAATTTTAGGGCATTGGACAAAGTTTCGGAGCTATAATGTAACATCCCGGTTTTTAGTTTGTTATTATTTTAATTATTTAGTATTTAATTGTTTATTTGATGTATTGGAATTGATGGGTTAGTTGATGTTTTTTAGAGTTTAAGGAGTAAAGGGTATTTTGGTAATTTAGGATTGGAGGGTATTTTTGTGAAAGTTAGTATAAACTTTGAGGAATTAAGAGAATAGAAGTGTATGAGTAAAAGGGAGGTTTAAGTGAAATAATTGTGTAGTGTTTTCTTTATGAAGAAGAATAGTGACTACACCCATTAAGAGTTGAGTGAACCAAACCCAAAACAAGTGGATATAAATAAGTGGTAGTCTTTATGAATTAGGGTTAGAAAATCATTTGCAAACTTTTGAGAAAAAGGCAAGAGAGAAGGTAAAAGGGATCTAGAGAGAGAAAGGAGGAAATCTCAAGAATCAAAGGGAAGAGGGAGATTAAAGTTGTAGGAGACTAGCTTTGAAAGCTAAGAGATACATGGGTTAGATTATTTTCACCATCTTCTCGCAGTTCCAGAATTAAAAATTTGAAGCTGGTAATCAATTACCAGTACGAGGGGATCGATTACCACAATCATTTTTTGCCCAGAATGCTTCTTTTTTTTTGTGTAATCGATTACCCACTTCCAGAACTCTTAAAAATGTATTTTTATCCGTTCCAAATTATTCTAAACTTGATAGGATGAGTAGGGACTTATTTCTATCAATCAAAAGAGGTTTTTCATGATAAAATCAAAGTAATATGACATGTTTAATAGTAATATGTGTTGGATGATAATTAAATGGATGAAATGTTTAATGAGAAGTAAGATTAGGTTGTGTAATGAGGTGAATTTAAGGTATGAATTATGAATATGCATGTGTATTTAATGATGAGAATGTGATGAGTAATAGTTGAGTTAGTTAATGATATGTGACTGAAGCATTGTTTAACTAAGTGTAAATTGTGAAGACATGTTGATATGCTTCGACATGATGATGTGAACTATATAATGATGAAACTAAATGATGAGATGATGATGTAATGTCGTTGATATGAATATGATGTAATGACATTAATGAAGATAATTTATGAATTAGTCTTGTTATATGTATTATTGTTTTAATTAAATATTAAGTTGTTTATTAATTGACATTATTTTTTTTTGAACAAGGCAAAATGAATTATATTAATAAACCAAGAGTGGTCGACCTCGCACAAGGTGTGCTACAAGACGACGCACAAAGTTAAATACAAGAGAGGAAAGCCCACACTTTGTACCTGAAAATCGGGAAAACGCATAGAAAAAAATTACATAAAATTACAGAAGTTAAATAATTGACATTATTTAATATAATATCTTTTAGTAATTATAAAAATTTAATAGTTAGACATGCATATACTTGTACTGCATCAATATAACATGCAATCATTAATAACAGGGTCGTTCCTACAAAAATAGAGGTTCAACTCTCAAATAAAAATTGGCCCCTAGTCAAAATAAAAACACAATTTTTTAAAAAGAGCAAAAATAATTATAATGTTTTTTATTTTAGGGGAGACCCTAATATGGACCTCTTTTTTTAGGGTCCACCCATGGTCCTTGGTATTTGACCAACAATAGCAGGTAACTTTACAATTTTCACCGTACAAATCACTTCCATTTTCTCTCTCTATGTATTCAATTTATTTCTTCTTTTCACGTAGACCTTCCTTCCATGTAAAATCTTTACGAGGAGCAGTGATGGGAGAATATATTAGTCGACGAGCACCTAGAGATACTATATTGCAGTTAGCTCAGCGGTTGTTGATGTTCACATTTGGTTCCTCAGAAGGCTTTCTTCTCCTCCTCTGCTTCCTTGAATGTTGAAAGAGAGAGAGATATGTAGTCTTACCCATGGTCAATTGGAGGTTGGTTACAAATCCGTAGCCTTTGAATATGCCGATAAGCTTATTAGAAATGATGAAAGCTTCAAGGATGTATTGCACTTTTGGAATAGTCATTGTGTGTTGTTGTTGCATTTTGTCAGCCTATGAAATTGAAGTTGTGGAGTTTGAATTGTTCATTCTTTGATTCCAAAAACTCAGCAATGGTAATTGGTAAAGTGGTTGTCGGAATTAACTTCATGGTTTCCAGTACAATACCAACGCAACAACTTACCTTTTTCTCGCATATGAAAAAGAGAAGAAAACAAAAATACTCTTTTTTTTAGCAAACAAAAATACTTGTAAATTGTAAAGGAATAATAATAATTACTTACTATGACCGGTCAAATTATAAGGATCATGGGTGGACCCTGGAAAAAGAGGTTCATATTAGGGACACCCTTTATTTTTTGAGAGAATAATTATAATTTTTGTTTTTTTAAAAGAAATGATTATAATGTTTGTTGTTAGAGCTTATTGGAATAAGAGGAGATAGTATTTAGGATATATAAACCTCAAATCCATAAAAATTAGGGAAAAAAGTGGCCCTATTATGCTGGAATCAAAAACCTCTACGAAATCCAAAATAAGTTCCTTAAACCAACTTCCATGCTCTAATCACTTGAACTGCATCAAATACAAGATGTTTTTTCTTTAAATTAATCATATTATAACATGTCAATTTCTGTACCATAGTACATTAAAATCAAAATACTTGTTCAATTCAGTTTCTTCGTCAATTTAATAAACACTACCTCAAATGACATCCAACAAACCCAAATTGATTTTACAGAGTTAGGAACTTGTTTTTTTTTCTTTTTAAAAATCATCAATGACTTTGGAAACCATAGAATACATCATAAAAAATATCTCAGATGAATGTTGTAGTCATCATCATATCCGTCTTTATTAAATTCATCATTGATATAGTTAAATGTCTTAAATGAATTATTTTGTGAGTTTGCAAAGGATTCTTCACGAAGATGGCAAGATTTTCTGTTATTTCCCTCCGTTCCACATATTCCACACTTGCAAAGGATTTTTTGTCAGTTGCATTTTGTGATGAAACTTTTACCCCCCCCCCGTCAGACTTGTGGGAGATTCCCTAAGTTGCCTATTATTTGTGTCCTCAACATCAAAGATGACCAATCCTCACCCTTAGCCACACCTTCTAATATTCCAATATGTTTCTCAACCATTATAATGGTAAAACACATTAAATATGGTTTTCCATATTCAAAAGCAGTATTCACCATCCTTGTACAACGCTTAATGAACGTCACATATGTAATAACAAAATCCAGGTCAAGTTGACTTGCACTATTCGCATTTGCAGCATCATCTACATCTTTAGAACTTTTGGTCCATCCTTCCAAAGTAATACAATCAAGCATCACATCGATGTTAAAACATATCAAAATGGATAAAATATGTTCACAAGCAATGCCTAGTCTCTCAAACCTCAAACAACACCTTAAAATTTAAATTTATCTTGCGAAACATAAGTCTCTTCTTTATCATCACGCACAGTTGCACTACCATATATAACGATCTGGTTGTATGGTTTACTGCAATTTTTTTTACCAATGCTTATTTTTCGATAAGTCGCATCAAAAGCCAACACATCACCAAATAACGAGTAGTCCATACGACTAACCCGGTCACACCAAAACAAATGTTGATGAAGCGTCCCATCCGTATTCACAATATGCCTCCAAAATATCACATCATCCACATATAACACATCCCTTTAAGGAATTCAATTGCATCATCTGCATCAAAACTCTTGCTTCCCCGCTGCTTGAATTGATTGTTGTACATGTCTCTTCTTGAATAACCTAATTTTTCATGAGCAAAATAACCATATATGCGTGATGTGGGACTCAATTTTCTTTGAGGGTTAATTTCCTATGGCATGAAAAGGGAGGTCAAGATTTTGAATGTCTTTGGTTGAAACAAAAATTAACAACGGTTATTTACAACACCTTATTTACAATGAAAAAGGAGAGTATAATTATTTTGATAAGATAAGTGAGTAAGACCTAAATTAAAATAATACTATTGTTGAATGAAAGGTGTATTTTGTCTCTTACTAATGAAAATGAGAGGTGAATTAAAAAAACAATACTTTCCTTTAAAATAGGGGGTGTTCTTTGTTTTTCTTTTATTTAATTCTGGGTTACAGCCACCTGTCCCTAGGTACCAAAGCATGGGAAATTTTAAGCCTTTTCCAGGCTAAATCACACCCTTACAAATAATAACAAGAACGAAGGAGAAAGAATTTGAGTAACATTTTAAATTTTGAGTTTAAATTGCGTATATGTTCTTCTAATACATATATAAAAAGAGTGAATGTGTGTAACTTTAAGGAAAATAAACATGGCAGAGAGCTTAGGATGCAAGGATATTTTAAAATGTTTCTCAATTGTCATACAAAGTGTGATGTGTTTCTATAAACAACAAATCATACAATATTGGCTTGCAATTTACAAACCATATATCACGCTACCTAGCTAGCTTAGTTTTTTTGGTTACAGCTAGCTTAGTTAGAATATTCGGTTCTGGAAAAATCATATTCTTTACGCAAATTATTCATAATTTGATGCTTTCTAGTGTAGAATATGTTTAATCAAATTGAGAGCAAACACTTTACAACATGAAATAAGCATCCCCCCCCCCAAACTTTACTATGGCAAGCAAACCATGTGCCAAAATATGATGTCCTTGATATATTTAGAAAGTTAAATTTAAAAGTACACTACCATGTAGTTCGAGTAGTAGTGTTCTAATGGGAAGCATCTCAAAGTTTTAATTTCGGACAAGAAATACCATATTCGGACTTCCCTAGTTAACTTTCTTACTAAAAGTAAACCCCAAATCAATTTTCTTTAAATTGATCAGTTTTATTACTCCCTCCGGTCACATTTATAAGCAAAATCCAACATTTTAAGCTTATTGAATAGCTAATGTGATTCTATCCAACTTTTTTACTAACATGAGCGTAAGAAAACTATGCCTAGTTTTTTTAACAACCATGGATTTTTGGTTACTATGTCTAGTGCTTTTATCTTCTTTTTTTTTTCTTTTTGCATTTATTAATAATATGTGTATGCTATGTCTACTTAATTGTGATTGCTTTCACGGTCTCATGATAGAATCGCAGTTCACTAACATTGATGCAGAAAAGATGTGTGATCTTCATCCAATTCTAGTTGTCTGATCAAATTAATCGGTTGATAGGATTGAAAAAAAGTCACAACTTTTCCGCTTCAAAGTGACGTTCCTCCTCTCGTTTTTTTAAGGTAGCTTACCAATAAAGAAAATCTAGAACTTTACTCGATCAAAAATTAGAATGAATTGGGTGACAAATTAAAATAATGCTGACCCACATCTAAATATTATATAATTAACATATATCCTCTAAAACACTAACTTTAATGTAAAAAAGATGTGTGACCTTCATCCACTTCTAGTTGTCTGATCAAATTAATCGGACTAACATGATTGGATAAAAGTCACATAACTTTTCCGCTTCAAAGTCACATTTCTCCTTTCGTTTTTTTAAGGTAGCCTACCAAGAAAGAAAATCTAGAACTTTACTCGACAAAAAATTAGAATGAACTGGGTGATAAATTAAAATAATGCTAACCCACATCTAAATATTATCTAATTAACATATATATATCCTCTAGTTTTGAATATAAGAAATGAAATACAACAAGAACGTTATTAACCTTTAAAAAACCCATCCTTAAAAAAAACCTATAAAAAAACCAAGAACATTATTAAAAAATAAAACAAAAAGAAGTGATACGTGAAAAAATTATATATGCTAATAGATATTTTAAATGCAAGTAAAGAGTCATTAAAACAATAAATACTTTTTTTTTTAAAGAAAAACAATAAATACTTTTAAAAGTTTTAATTTATTTTTTATAGGCCAAGAGCAAAATGACATCAAAAAGAATAGTGTCCAACTAAGTTGGAACCATTCTCTTATCTGTTATATATATTATTTAAAAAAGGGAGAAAATTACATAAAAATTGAGGGGACATAAAACCTGACCCAGTCAACAACCCTAACGGGCAAAATCAAAATAATAAAAATAAAATGAAAAATAAAAAAGATCCACAAAGTGGATAAAATCCTAAACAATTCTAACAATTAAGTGCGGGTTTAAAGTTGGCGAATGAAACGATCGTCAACACGAAATCAGATCACGTACTATCAACTCAACAAGCATTGACGACTCTTTCGAGTCCATACAGTCTCATGTCAATCAACAAGATGACTGGGATAACCTGAAAAAAGACGGGCGTATGAATCGACCGCCAACACGATACGATTCACGGTCCAAAACCCCCCCATGAACAACACAACAGGCATTAAACGCTCTTTCGAGCCAAACTAGACCAGCGCGAACCATAACTTAGAATCACAGCATCGACGAGGTCTTCAAACCTAACAAATCCAGTACCACTGTTGCAGTGGCAGCATACCAAACGCTTTGAAAGTGCAGATCTCAACAGATCTGAAATGAATCAGATATCAAAGGCATCGAATACGACCACCCACCCTCAGATCGAAACATAACAGAACCTACCCAGATGGGGTTTTCTTCCAACATAATCCCTAGGACCAACAAACCACCAGAACTCGACAACGGCCCGACTAACCACCGAAGTGAAAGCGGAGTCGCTTTAAAAGCAGGGGCGGATCTCCTCTGAGACCCCCAGGTACCACTGCACCCCCCAACTTCTCTATAAATACCATACTAATCATTATATTTCATATGCTTCATGGTTGTTGTAGTGGTCAGACACACCCCAGATGCTTTCATGGCGTGTGTTCGACTCTCTCATACTCCGACTCACTCCGACTCTCTCATACTCTCTTTTTTATATTTCAATTGTATTTTTAATGTTTTTTATTCAAAAAAATATATCCTGGCGGGAGTTGAACCGAGGTTATACAAGTAACACTCAAGCAAATAAACCACCACAACAACACATAATTCTGGAAATGTTTTGAAACTGATTTATATATATTCTAACAATATTTGGCACCCCCAAGCAAATATCTCAAGATCCGCCACTGTTTAAAAGGAACCAGAAACATGATCACCAGCGACGAATCAACAAGCCGACGTCACCGTTAGCAAGATGTTCGCCACCATCATGTTTTTATGTGACCCATATCCAAAGCCTGAATAACGAGTTTAAAAAACCGTTCTAATATTTTGTTTTTATTATTTTTTAAATGAATATCTTTTTAGGTTTTCCATTGTTTTAAGCCCGTGTAAAACGCCAGGCATGTGTGTCCTATAAATAATTGCATGTGCCCTTTTCTTTCATAAATGGCATGTGCCCTTTCAAATCACTGTTATAGAAAGAAGAAGCAATATGGGGTTCTTTTGTTGTTCGACCCCGAGAAGGAACAGTACGTTAATCATTTCTTAAAAAACTGTACGTTAATCATTTTTTTTACAATGATACATTAATCTTTATAATTAGAGTTTGAGAGGGGGATTTCAAAGTATCCACAAGGAAAAAAATTATTTTAAATTATTTAAATAGATCTTACATATATACATTGTTATTTATAATTTTTTAATAATAGTATGTAATAATCAACCAAATTTTTTTTTTTATCCTGTAATCAATCAATCTATTCCATCCATAATATTACATATTTCTTTTAACGAGATTTGTTAGTTATCTATCAATAATTTAATATCATTATATATTAATTTTTAATATTAAAGAAGTGTGGAACCCGTGAAGAGAGAAAAGATTTAGTATAGCACAAGTCCGACTAACCTTTTCTCTTCGATGGAGATACTTATTAGGTACCGCGGTTTATGGAGTTAAACCTTCTCCATTTGAAGATGGTTTTAGTCGAATAAAAAAACTAAAAAACCCTTAACCCTTTAATGTGACTTTTGGAAAGGACAAAAATTCACATTTTATATTGTCTATTATCTAAATTTACAAACAATCATTATATTTGAACCGTATTTGAACACAAAAATTCAACACTTCATTTTATCTTTATCCTTCTCTTTATATTACATGATCAAATTATCATATCTATTACAATACTCGTTCTTCTCTCTTTTTCTTTTTTTTATTGGTATTTTCTCTTTTTCTTTCTTGAAGTATATACATCCATATAAGTGTATATGAAACATTTTCCATGTAAAAATTTGTGATTTTTCAAAATATAGGGTGAGAAACTTTTTCATCGAAAAAAGTTTTAAACCAGGTTAAAGTTCATTTAATTTAATTAAGCTTTAAAAATATAATTTTTTCATCCATTTATGTTATTGAAAGTCATAATTACTAGGCTTAATACATGCTTTGGTCCCTTAACTTATTTTCGAATTTCATTTTGGTCCCTTAACTTTAAACTGTCTCAATTTTGTCCCTTAAATCTTACACCGTTTACTATTATGGTCCTCTCCGTTAGTTTTTTTTGTAAAAACTGTTAACTTATGCCACATGTCAGTTTTGATTGTGATCAAAGGTTGGATTTGAAAGGCACACTGTGGACTCACAACATCTCACAACATATGATAACTCCATCAACAACAACAACAATTTCTTCATCACTCTCTCCACCGATCTTTAATTCCTCTCACTCTCTCTATGTATCTTCTTCTTCCTTTTCTTTTTCAATTAATTTTTGGGATAAAAACGAAGAAAGAGAAAAAAATTTGGGCTAAAACGGACTGCCTTCTTCCTCTTCTCTCAACAACAATGTCCTTCTACTAATCTGAAATTGGAAGAAGATATAATAATTGTTCCTTGCCAATTCTTGATATGGCTTGATTTCTCAGTTTGTGTTAGTTTAGAAATGAATCAAAGTAACCACATGATTCGAGAAAATAATTCTTCAAGTTTAGAACTTAAAAAAAGGTTATCAACGAAAAAGAGAAAGAGAGGAGGAGATATAAAGCAAAGGTAGAGAAACTCAAAAACAATTATGATTCCATGCCTTCTGTGTCCATTATCGGTTTGAAAATCAAAAGAAGAGAGGAATGGGCGAAACAAAACAACAACAACAATACAACAGTCCCAGCAGAAACAATACAGAGCAACACCCAAAAAACTAGGAAGAAAAAAACTCCCTAAAACCTGTCTGCCAGAAGCCGAAAACAACACCAGTAAAAAACAGCAGCAGCGCATCAGGACAGAAAAAACCAACAACAAACCATAATCTGCTTCAAAAATAGAAGGGGGTGGAATAAAATCAACAACAACAAACCAGCAGCATCAGGACAGTAACAAACCAACAACAACAAACCAGCAGCAGCAGCGCATTCAGACTTCAAAAATTAAATCCCATGAATTGTAACTTAAAGTTACTGAAAGCAAGAATTGAAATAAGCCCCAAAAATCCTCATAGGAAAAAAGAAAGAGAATACTTGTTTCTAGAAGAAGAAAAAAACTCAGAAGGGGGTGGAATTTCTTATGTGATTTTTGGTTGAATCTGAAGGGGGTGAATTTTCTCAATGCTTGAAATTCAATCATCACAACAAAATTGGGGTTGGGTTTGAGAATTGTCGAGGAAGAAGGTGAAGGAAGAGATAAGTGAAAATTGAGAGACAACATAAATTAGGTTTTGGTTTGGTTTGTGGTGGTGGTGACCGTAAGTTGGCGGTGCTATTGGTGGTGGAGAAAAAGAAAAGGAAGAAGAAGATACATAGAGAGAGTGAGAGGAATTAAAGATCGGTGGAGAGAGTGATGAAGAAATTGTTGTTGTTGTTGATGGAGTTATCATATGTTGTGAGATGTTGTGAGTCCACAGTGTGCCTTTCAAATCCAACCTTTGATCACAATCAAAACTGACATGTGGCATAAGTTAACAGTTTTTACAAAAAAACTAACAGAGAGGACCATAATAGTAAACGGTGTAAGATTTAAGGGACCAAATTGAGACAGTTTAAAGTTAAGGGACCAAAATGAAATTCGAAAATAAGTTAAGGGACCAAAGCATGTATTAAGCCTAATTACTAATACATCGAAACTAATATGATTTGAGTTTAACTCGTTATTAGAAACATTGTATTATATATGTAAGAGATGGAATTCGAACTCTAAACACTTCACTTATTCATCTTTAAAAAATTAACTTATTTTTTTATTTAAGATTGTAACCTTGATTTTAACTAGTGTCTAATTGTGGTGTTGGTTTATAAAATATTATTTATAATTTACCATCAAATAATGTTCACAGATCTGTAACACAAGTGGATTAAGAATCAAATTGGTTCAACCATGCAAATATTGAATTCAAAGATTAAAAAACTAATTTGTCAAAAATGATTTGCTTCAAAGACATTTTTGTCAAAAATCAATCATTTCTTCTAGCTGTCAAACTAGTAAATTACAAGCTGTATAATGCAATGTCATGTGGAATCATCCAAAGCGAAGCATGGAACAGTAACTGAATTTCTTCTTTGACCCAAACTCTGTTTTGCAACTAGCTTCCTAGCCTAACACTCTGTTTGGCTTTTTCTTCGCAGTAAGATACGGTTTTGAACTTTTGGTATAATCGACGACATAACAGCTACATGAAATGACACATAGCTAGGTTTGTGATCAGGGCCGTCTTAACAAATTTGTTGGCCCTGTTTTAGATTTGAAGGGATGACAAAAAATTTAAATTTTGGGCCCCAAAAAACTAATTAAAACACTATAAAAAGGTGGCGTTTGGTATGCACAAGGGAAGAATTTGTGCACCATGCACAAATTGTGCATTTAAAAGTTGACAGCCAACTACAACCATTGATATATTAATATTATATTCCAACGGTTGAGATCTGTGATGATAGAGACATGGGTGACCTGCTGTTGCTTTTGCTGGAACAGTACACGCGGGTCCCAGCACCTATTAAAATCTGAATATTTTAATTGATTTTTTTTGGCAGATATTGTGTTGGGCTTATAACACAAAACGTGGCCCAAAGGTGGTAGAAGGAATTCATCACTTTTCTTTAAATCATAAACAAAATATACAATAAATTCATATTTATCAATTAAATATACAATAAATCATATTTATTAATTAAATATACAATAAATCTTATTTATTCATTAAATCGAAAATGAATAAAAATTTAATAGAAGTTGTTGAAATAAATTGAACCGTTTAGAATATGAATAATTGGATTTTTTTTATTTTTCAAAATCATATTTAATTATTTCATTAAATCGAAATCATATTTATACAATAATTAGTTTTTTTTATTTTCCAAAAATTTAGAATATGAATAAATTGGGTGTACTAGTTGGGTAATAAATAGACAGTTTAGTCACTGTTGTAGACAAGATATAACCTGTTAGGTTTATTTAATAAATAGTGTGTGTGATGTATATTGAGGACCACATAGATTAATTATTGAATAAATATAAAATGTCAAGTTTTGGTTATTTTGGTGACCAAAGTGTGTACGTGAGCAAGTTTGAGTTTATGTATTTTTAAGAATTTTTTTTGGTATTTTTATTCTTGAGTTTATTTAATTAATGTAGTATTATGTTATTTTGATTTCAATGTGTTTAAAAAATAGTTGTAATTTGTTATCTATATTGAATTTATAAATTAGATGTATAATAATAAAATTTGTTATCTATATTGAATTTATAAATTAGATTTATAATAATAATGATAAAAATAATTAAATACAATCCACGTAGTGAATATCTTGATTAATCAATTAACATTTATCCAAGTACTTTCCGTATAAGATTCTTGTTTTTAGGGTAAGATATATGGGTTTGATTAGTCGTTCTGACCTCTTGATCTAACTATTAACAGTCTTCGAAACAGTTTAGGTCGAAGACTATTGTCGTTTGGGTTAGAGTTACAGGCTTGATTAGTCGTTAAATATTTTGATTAGTTATTGAACGTTCATCTTAGAACTTTGACTCCAAGATTCTTTCAGTTAGGTTAAGAGTTGTGAGTTTAATCAGTCGTTTTGAAGCCTTTGTAGTAGTTTAGGTCAAAGAATCTTGTCATTTAGAGTTGTCATTAAGGTGAGAATTGTAAGCTTGGTTAGTCGATAAATAGTTTGAGTAGTCATTAAACATTCATCAAAGTACTTTGACTCAAACATTCTTGCAGTTAGGGTAAGAGTTGTGAGTTTCATCAGTCGTTTTGAAATCTTAGAAGTAGTTTAGCTGAAAGAATATTGTCATTAGGGTGAGAGTTGTCGTTAGGGTTAGAGTTACAAGCTTGGTTAGAGTTCTCTATTAGGGTTGAACTTTATTAGATCTTCCTTTTCAAATTCATCATTATTTTTTATTTTTCACAATTTCATTCCTTCGACTAGGGTTGGACTTTATTAGATCTTTCTTTCAATGCATCATTTTTCAAATACAATCAATCAGACCGTTGAAAACGACCTTAATGGACCAATAAGGACATAGGATCTGGAATTTCTCAGATCGGATTCCTGGAGGTAAGTCGATCTGATGAACTATCCCCTTTGAAACTTAATCAACTTAGGAACTACACTTGTCCGACGATTGAAACGTGGCTAGAATTTGAATGGCAACAAATATAATCAATTAGACCGTTGAAAACGACCTTAATAGATCAATAAGGATATAAGAACTAGAATTTCTCAGATCGGATTTCCGGAGGTAAATCGATCTGAAAAATCATCTTTTACTCATAGAAGATATTATTGAAAACGTAAATGCAAACATGTTAGACTTAATATTATTTATTATGTGGCATGAAAATATTAATAAAAAAAGGTGATTTTTAAAAAAATTGAGAGAATGATTTTTTTTTCTTCCGAATAAAGGTAATAAATTGAATACTACTAAAAAAAATCTTAATTTCATTTTAGCTAATTATTTTTTTGGAATTATATCACTCAATTTAACTCTCCCTTTTCTACCAAAATAATCAAATTTCACCTCCCTCCTTATTCTATCCCTCTATTTCACCACTTTCACATGGCTCCAAAATTTTCCCTCCAACTAATTTACACAATGCACTTTTCCCACATTTTATTTTGGCTCACTTTCCTAAATTTTTTGGGTAGCAAAACACTTCCCTCTTTCCAGTTTACCCTAATTTTTCCCTTTTCATCCCTTTCGACAAAGCTTAAATGATTTAGTTCTTGTAAAAACTTAAATTAATTTTGTTAACGAGTAACATAATTGCTTGTTGTTTAAAATAACCAGTATTGCTGCAGAATCATTTTCTCCTTTAATTCATTCAACGCTAAGAAAGAAGAGACTCTCCCAAACATGCTGTAAAGCTTCACATCTTCATAGATCTAGCCATCCCTCAACGAACTCGACAAAACAAACATGCCGTGAAGCTTCTTGATGATGAGTTTAGGAACTTCAATTGGCTTTAACTTTTTGGAAGCTTCAATTGGCTCTTTACGAACTAAATCTAGAGCTTGAATCAAGAAGAAAATTTTGGACGAATTTCATAGAGTTTTGTTTCACAACTACCTTTGAGTATAGCTGACATTAGATCCAGACAATAAAATTTCATAGAGCTTGAATCTTGCATGGTTGAGTGAAACAAATGAATTGAATAAATAGTCTCTCCTCTTATATGGTAGGTGTGAAGTAGGGTTTGTTCATATTCTCTCAAATCTGTAACCCAAATTTGTTGATATTTTCGTCCAAAAATTAAAACCCATATCTTGTTTTGAGGATTCTTTAAAATTTGTTCATATTTTCGTCCAAAAATTAAAACCCATATCTTGTTTTGAGGATTCTTTAAAATTTGTTCATATCTTGTTTATATTTTTGTCCAAAAATTTGTTTATATCTTGTTCTGAGATGTTTTTTTTCACTGATTCTTTTTTTCTTTCTGGGTTGATATTAATGAGCTTTATGCATATTACAATGAAATGAAGAACAAGATAAATGAAGAACATGAAAACAATGAATTATTTTTGTTTGGATGTACAGAATGCTATAGTCAATGTCTAACAAGTAACAAGTGCTTTTTCAGAATTAATTAAAATCGATTTTTTTTCCTCCTAAAAGCATGGGTAGTAGAAACACCAGATCGGATTCCGACTGCAAATTTGGAGCTTTAATGTTCAAAAGTGGCGGTGGTCGGAGACAACTGGTGGTTCAGTTGCGGGGGACAAACGGTCAGGGTGGGGTTTGTTTGGTTCTGTTCATGTCTGCAAACAAGAAAGAATGAAACTGATGAAGACTTCTTGTTTCTAATGATACCGTGTTGCTAATTTCTAAAACCATTGTTGTCTCAGATATGGGGGTGCATCCAGCAAAAACAAAAAAACTATTATTTGGGATTAAAATATGTTGCTTTTTTTTAATGGGATTTATTAACAACAAGTTGAAACCGGCAGTTGCCCTTCATTTCTTAACTTGTGCATGCTGCACAAGTTTTACACTTGTGTAGGCTAAATGCCACCCTATAAAAAAATATTTTGAATAAAAAACATTCTGGTGGGAGTTGAACCCACAACCACAACACTATAAAAAAATATTTTGAATAAAAAACACTCTGGTGGGAGTTGAACCCACAACCACAAGCTCCATCATAAATGCACACGCCACTAGAGCTCTACGATCAGTTTGAAATTTCCTCGCATTATCTCTATATGAATATTAAATAATGTCTTACAAATTAAAAAAAAATGTTTTGGGCCCCCAACAAATCGAGGCCCAGTGCCATAGCCCAGCCTCGACGGGCTATGGGCCGGCCCTGTTTGTGATATGTGTAATTTCGACCTAGAACTTGTTTTCTTTATAGATATCTGGTGTTATTATTAATGATTTAAATGTAATTTTGACCCTCTTTTCCATATGGATTGTTGTTTTATATTAGATAGTTTACTAAACTTACAATTAAAGAATTTAAGGGCGTTTTCATGTTTTGATTGATTAGGCCAATAGGATTGGTTTGATTAATTCAGATGGTTAACAACGATTAGGACTCTTTAAATCTCTTTTATCTTTTTTTTGGATTAACACAAGTTTCTAATAATTATGACCTATGAACTTTATAAACCGGTTGTGATTGTGAAGGCTATACTAGCATTCTCAAAAGATGACCCATAATCTAAATATCATACTTTAAAATTCCTAATAAATTAAAGATACTTCAGCAAAATTCATATGTTTTTGTTCCGTTTAGGGGTGGACAAGTTAGGCCGATCCGCCCAAAATCGGCCGACCCGCTAGGAAATAAAGGGAAACGAGCGGGGCAAACCAGGTTGGGCGGGTGGGAAATTCGGTTTGTGATGGTTAGTAACAGATGGTTATGGGGGGTGTATATAACACCGTTCATAACCAAACCCTTGGGCTTACTCCTCTGGCCCAAATAATTTCTTCAACCCAACCCAAAACCCCCTTCATATTATTAATAAGTTGATTTTTTTTTTCTGCAAGGAAAGAGCATGGGCGCATGGGACAGAGGCCACCCTCTGCAGTGTCATGTGCACGGGAAAGCATCTGGGGCACAATGGACAACAACTAGGGCCGGATTTTGTAGTTTTTCGTTCGTTCTTTGAATGCTCTTCTTCCTTGAAATGCCTTGAGATTTGAGACAAAATTTCTCCAACTTGTATTGTCTTCAAAACCTTCGACAATCTTCGTTCTTTAACATACATGAGATGTATTGTTTTGCCGAATTACATGATTTATCAATAAAAAGACTCAAAACACATATGAAGTTGTCTGGTTAGAAAAGAAACTAAATTACAACGACTCAAACCAAAACAGCACAAAAAAAATCTCTCAAACCATGAACAACTCATCTGAAATTCCCCTAATCTATCCTCAAATGATTATTCAAATGACTCAAAAACATAGCTAAAATATTATATGATATGATAAGGTGTCATCAAATAGTATCGTAGGGTCCTATTTCAACTAAGTTGAATTGAACATTTCATTAGAGAAATGATAAGTTAACATCCAAGTTAACAACTACACCGTATATCAATACGGTCAAGTCATACAAATCAATTTTTTTAATCTTTCTTTATTGCCTCGGGATTTGTGCTGGTCTGGGTACCTCTCACAACAGCACTACGGTGTGGAGAAAGTTGTTACTTTTTTGGTTGTTAAAATATCAATGCTCATTTCATTATCATGAAGAAACATGGTAATCCGTTGAAAAAATTTCCAACGGGCTATTGTTTTTGGTACTTGGCATGATGGAGCTGGATGTTGATTGGCCTTCTCTCATCACTGAGGTGTCAAAATCTATGATTGGATTTTACCTAACCAATAATGCCATTTTTGTCTAGCTTCAAATTGATAATTAGCCAAAAAATTATTCAGATGGACATGTCTCGTTACTAGCATCACAAGCATAAATATTTGTTTCCCCAACCTTGGTAGCGTCCTGTGATTCTACACAAAAGTATACCTCGTCAATTTCCATGTGTGATATGAAGAATGATTACGTTAAACATAAGTATTATTTTGTACGTATTTGAAATACTAACTCCACAAAAGAGGAAATTAAAATTCTCAAATTTGTCCTTCAAAAAAAAATTCTCAAATTTGTTCAAAATCTTGGATGTTATATTTCCAACAACAAACTAAAACAAGGTTACACAATCACAATAATATGTACTTTTCCCTTTCTTTTTTTTATAAAGATTAGTATGCTTTTATGTTACATATATACGTGTCGATAAAAATAAAATACAAATATCAAAATATCAACTTATGACACAAGTAATAAATACTTGAGTTTTTTTACCATTTGGTCTGAAATTCAATTCTTTGATCTGTATGCAAGAAAAAACATATGTCAGAAAAAGTTAACCACTTAAATAGACCTTAGAGCATCCACAATGGAGATCTTCACATTTGAGGTCTTAAACGGGTCTCACATAGACATATCACTTTTTTATTGTTTTTTAATAATAGTACCTAATAGGTACTCAACCGGGTGGCACTTTGGTGCCATTAATGGCACCATGTCATTAGATCTCCACCACACACACACATCACACACACACACACATCCACAATGTTTGGGTGCCATCAATGACCAGGATGTAATGGCACGGTGCCATTAATGGCACCCAAGTATTTCCCTACTCAACCACTCCAATGGAGATCCTCTATCAAAATGTTTAAATGAGTCCCACCAATAATTATTTATATATTAATGAAAAGCAACAAAAGCAATTCAAATTATAATTATTTTATTGAAAAGTGGTGTGGGGTCCACTTAAGATTTGGGGTCTTTAATTAGACCTAGGTCTTAATAGACCCCCAATTTTTTTTTCTTTCCACATTGGGGGTACCTATTAAGTACCGGGTCTTAAATGGTAAAGACCCTACCAATGTGGAGGCTCTTAGTCACATGGAGAAGTTAGACTCGATAGTTGTGCACATATGATACATTTGTTTATCAAAAATAAGTATATAAGGTACAAATAAAAAACAAAATTATTTGTTTAACATAAAAAATATTTGAAAGTAATAAAATGCAATATGTTTGGTTTTATTTTTTAAAAGGTAACTAACTTTATTGACAAAAGATCGTCTCAATAATAATAATAATAATAATAATAATAATAATAATAATAATAATAATAATAATAATAATAATAATATAAACATCCTCTCAAAAAAAATTATTATATAAACATATCACTATGCATAATATCAATTGATAAAACTTTCGATACCGTATCTCAGAGTTAACGATACTTGCAGTCCATGCTCTGCAAACCAATCACTCTAGTTAGACTTGGTTGGTAGTTAGTGTTGGTATATCAATTATCAAGTGTGAGTAAGAATCTCGTATTAAATGTAAAATTGAATGTTGAGAAACATACCAATGTTTAGAGTTCTTGGATTAAGATGTGGTGTCTAATGTCTGTTTACTCAAAGTTCAATATTATGATCATCAAGACTCTTGATGACCCAACTCAAAATAAAAATATTATATATACAGAAATGTATGAACCCGTCCCTTCGGAGACATCCGATCATATTGGAACGATACATAGAAATGTATGAACTCATTTCTATCAAAATATTTTTTTTTGAAGGAATTTTTTTTTAAACTAATTAATATTTACATTGAAGAAAATATAATAAAGCTTTGTATGCCATATTTTTATGAAACTATTCATAATATAAAGCAAGACTCATATTATAGGATTAGAAGGATTTCTCAAAAAAAATAAAAATTATAGGATTAGAAGGAAAATTTTATATAAGGTTAACCTCTTTCATAGATTTATCATGAAACATCTTAGTTTACAAATTTATTTTTGATTTACATATACATTTGATCCTTGTAAATATACATTTTTTTCTTTAAATGGATTTTAACTTATTTTAATTTACAAATGATTGGGGATTCATTTTCGATTTAAAATTTGGGATTTTAACTGATAAGCTGATAACTGATGGTTGATAGATTATATCTGATAATTTATGATAACTGATGGTTGATAGCTTATAGTTGATAGTTTATGACTGATTGTAGCTGATAAGTTAATTAGTGTTAGTAAAATTAGCAGTTCAACTAACTGATAAATGTAAAAAGACATAAAAGGACAATTGATAATTTAATTATTTTAATTCAGTATATATTTTATATTTTATTAAATTAATATTTTTTTAATGCTTTATTTTAAATTAATTTAATTTTCAGTTTTTATAATTTATAAAAAAATTAAAGTATTAAAGTTTATTTTAAAAACAAAATAAAAAATAATCGTGTATATCTTATCAACAAGAAAAAATAGAAATCATACACATACACATGTATATATATACTCATCAGAGTTGAAGAAAAAAATATGCACATACATGTCCTTCTTTTTTATTTAAATTAATGCTTTATTTTAAATTAATTTAATTTTCAGTTTTTATAATTTATAAAAAAAAATTAAAGTATTAAAGTTTATTTTAAAAACAAAATAAAAAATAATCGTGTATATCTTATCAACAAGAAAAAATAGAAATCATACACATACACATGTATATATATACTCATCAGAGTTGAAGAAAAAAATATGCACATACATGTCCTTCTTTTTTATTTAAATCAAGTCATGTACACAGTATTAGTACAGTTGAAAAAAAATTAAAAAAAGTACGTACAAGTACATATATTAGCAATATTTTAAATGCAACGTAAAAAAAAAAAAAATACACGAGAAAAAAGTCATGATATATGTCTTGCACATTGAAACAAGCAGTGCCGAACTTAACAGGATTAACCTTTTTTTTAAAATTATATAAAGGGTAAACATGATTTTTAATTGAAATGATAGGGGTAAAAATGGAAGAAAAAATGATAAGGTATAAACTCAAACACTACTTGAAATAGCGTCTGAAAAATAAGTTATAAGTTCGTGAAATAAACAAGCTCTTGACAAGATGACGTTTGCCAAACATGACTTTTTTGTCAGATGAACTTATCCTCTATAAGCTATAAGCTAGCTTATATGTCTTACCAAACAGACCCTTTATACTGTTGTGACTTGAGTCATTATAATTATGTTTTTTCTATAACCAGACAACTCTATAGGTGTTTTGAGTCATTTTATTGATAAATTATGTAATTTGGCAAGCAAGACATCTCATGAAAGTTATGAAAGACAAGGAATGAAGATCAATGAGGTTTTGGAAGGCTTTGAAGACAATGCATGTTGGGAAATTCTGTCCCAAGTCCCAAGAACATGTCGAAGAAGAAAAACACGGAAAACACTAAAAAACTGCATTTTCCGCACATGGACATTGAAGTCACGCACCCCGCGCATGCCCCATGCGCCCTAGGCACATAGATATGACATCAATTGCTCTCTTGATATTGACCATGTGCCCGTGCATGGCCTATCCACCTTGCACATGTTGAGCATGAAAGATCACCTTTCAACTCGTTTTTCACCTGCAGTTCTGAGGAAGAAGCACATAATTCCAAAGTAAAACCAACATGAAATATGTCTATAATAAGTAGAGGTCCTTTTACACATAAATATTCATTCAGAATTTGACATTTCAAGGCGAATCAAAGCTATCGGAGCATCAAAGAGTAGTCTCAAGCCTCCAATTTTGTTCTAGAGTATGTTCTATTTTTTATTGGCTATTATTTTGTTACCATGAATAACTAAACACCATTTGATTAGGGTTATAAAATGAACCTATATTTCTTCGTTGGAATTTATCAATATGGTATTTACTCAATTCTGAGTTATATTTAAATTTCATATGGTTTGTACATAATGCTTTTCGCACTATGAAGTGACACACCTAGACCCTGAATTGACCTTAGGTTAAGTTTTATCGATTGAAATCTTGCTTTAACCGAAATTGTTACTTATGAATTTTATCGAATAGTCTTTAGTTTATGATGGATCTTTAAGGTATGATGGTTAGGTTCTAAAATGCATGTGCGATGTGAATCTTTAGATGATAATTTAGGAGCCACACATTTGTCTGGTGTCATTTACCTGCGAGAGTGTAAGTCTTAGGAAACATACCAATGTCTAATGAATCCTAAAACCTAGAGGAGTGACGACCCTTGACTGTTAGTGCACGTTTACCTCTTTAGAGCATCCACATCCATACCACCCATATGGGTGGTATAAATGGATCCCACTGAATACATTATATTATTTCACACTTCCCTATTATTTAAAACCACTCAATTACATTTTTTAAATATCCATACTACTCTCCAAAACTTTAAAATGGGTCCCACAAAACCTCACAATATACATCACAATTGTATTTTATATTAATATATAACACCCTTTAACACCATAATTTAATTTTATAATAGTTTATAAATTCAACAGTGTATAATACCACGGTAGCATTGCAGAGGAACAGTTGCCATGCCAAATTCTCAAATATCCTCACTTGTCTTACAAAGTAGCATAGGGAAAAACAAAGACACTCACAATGTCAACCGATAATGGTGCTCTTAGAATGATTGGCAGGTACCTTGCAATAGTCCAACAGTGAGGTGGAGGAAATTTTAATAATCCTAACCGCTACTCAAACTCTAAATCAAACGAATTCATTTATTTTAGGCAATTAAACAACAACTTTTGGAACCCCTAATCGTCGCTAAAACTTAAATCAAACAAAATTTGTTTACTTATTTAATTTATTTTTAGTTATTTGTTTTAGTTTCATTTTTTGTTAACTGACTTGATTTTTATATCTTTTGTTTATTTTTTATTTTTAAAAAAGACTATTCTACTTTGTTAGTTGTTTTTGTTTAGTCCTATATTTGTTTTATTTCTAAATTTAAAATGAAAAAGATTATATTTTTCCTTGTTTTTTGTTTTACTTAGCTTCTAAAAATACCAAAAATATTTTAGTACTACTTTTGTTTAAGTTTTCTCATGAGGCTTTACTAAAGAATTCTTGAGTTTGTATCAAGTGTGGTGCAAATTCAGGTATCTTCCTATTTGACTCGGAAATCGATAAAACTATAAGAGCCATCCGAATATCCATGCGGATAGCTAAAGAAGAATCAAACAAAGCAGCCACTATTTTAATTCAAGACTTCTCATCTGACGAATCAGAGATGGAAGAAGTTTCTTGCATCACACTTGGAGATAACAGAAGATTTGACCACTTATGTTAAGGTTTATAGATGGTCATCTTTCTTTAACCGGAATCGTTACATATAATTTTTTTTCCATGAGTCTTTAATTTGTGAGGGATCCTTATGGTATCATGGTTAAGTTCTAAGACGCATGTGCGATGTCTTGAGTCAAATATGTGAGAGTGTAAGTCCTCACTCTAGAAACCATACCAATGTCTAACGGATAATTGTGGTGCAACTCCAAGATAACTGAGAGGAGCAATATCTAAGCGGATAATTGAGAAGAGAAAACTTCAAGATTCTAAACCAACACCATCAGAGCAACCCAAGCGGGTTTTATAGTTGATTTGATTTTTGTATCTTTTGTTTATTTCAAAAACAAATAAAAAGATTAGATTTTACGTATTAAGTTGTTCTCATTTTTTTTCTTTCTAATTTTAAAATAAAAAAATTCCATAAAAAGATTTGTTGGGATTGTCCCATGGAGATGCTAATAGTTCCCCAAAAGGAGTAAACCATCATTTGAATCCTTGAAAGTGTCACTCGGCATCAGACCAGTCCCTGAATCAATTTAATGAATAAAAAACTCCCCAATGTATGTTCTGTTAGTCAAACACATCCAAAACGTTGCTGTTAACGACGTTGATGTGTTTGTTAGACTTGCCAATTAAGCTGCATTGTTGGCCTTCCACATTGGCAGGGACTTAATTTCATATGATAATAAACATTGCAATGGTCATTTGTGTCCCTCCTTTATTGTCACTTCTCTTCTTCTCTCCTTCATCAAACAAACAATCTGCAATCTTAGTTTCAAACCCTAAACCCCATTTTCGTCCCTAATTTCTCCTCTCCCATTTTCAAAGTCAATACCCAAATTGAATTGAGTATGAATATGGTGGGGGTGGGACGATGCACAGAAACACCATGGGCAGCAGAAAATCACCTTCTGGTTCTTGAAGTATGATGCCAGTCAGGAACATGATTTCGGGCTAGATTTGTTTCTATTCTTTCTTCATTTTCCCCTTCCCCATTCATCTCCCTTCATCACCCATACCATATTCATCTAAATCCAGAAAGCTCCATCCACCAATAATTTGTATCAATCCCAAATTTGTTGTAGATTCCCACCCCGAAATTCCCATCATTTGTAATATTTTAAAGCATTCATTTCAGCCTAATTTCTAATAGACCGGGAAAAATTTGGGGTTATTTAAAAAAGAAGAAAATTTAATTAGAAATTTGATGTTGTTGAGATTGTTGGTGTTGATGAAGTTTAAATTTTTGTTGTTGCTACTATTAATGAAAATTTATTTAGAAATTTGTTGTTGTTGCTCTTTCTATCTCATCATTTCAGTGTTGGGGATTTGTAGTAAGTTTTTAGCATGGATTAGGTGATATTGTTAGAAGTGGGATTTTGTAGAGTTTTTTTTGCATCCGGAACTCTTGGATTTTGATTATTATATGCTTTTGTTTTGGATTAATTAGTTGATGGTTTTGAAACGGAGAGAATTATAAACTATCGATTTTGAGTGTTTGGATCCAAAATTTGGGATTTTGTTGTTGTTTTGTTGGGTATGTTGATGCTTGATGGAGGTTCAAGAGAGGGAAGGGGAACATGATGAAGATTGATTTTTTCTCATCTTTTCCCATAAGATGAAAGATTCATTGCTTTCATTTTGGTCTCTCGCATATGTGGCCATCCAGTAACAGAGCATCATATGATATTTTGGCTATCTTTTTAGTATTTTTTTCTTTCCATTTGAATACAATAAAATGAGAGTTAGATGATTTGCAAATGATTTTAGAAACATATTGTATTGTTTTTACTCGAATCTTTGTAATTCTGTTTTATCCTAGATCATGCAACTCCATGGTGTTTTGAGTGTTTTGTACTGAGGAATCATGTAAATCATCAAATCAAGACATCATGTGAAGGATCAAGGATGAAGAATTGAAGATCAAGGGTTCTTAGAAGGTTGTTGAAAATAATACAAAGTGAAGAAAATTCATTTCAAGTTCCTAGGAGTTTTCAGACGAAAGAACAATCAAAAACGGGAAGAAAACACAAGAAATCGCAGCCAAGGAGCTGCCTCAGGAGCCATGTGCCTGCACCTATGTGCCCTGTGCCCGGTAAAGGTACGGGGAAGCATTTTGCTACTCTCCTAGGCGCCATGCGCCTGGTACCGGGTCAAAAGTCATTTTTTTCTTGTTTTCCAAGCTGAATCGGCGAAAAAAGCCTAGTTTTCTATACTTAAATCCTAAGCAACCTTATGCTATACATAGAGACCCTTGCACACTATTTTATTCATTCATAAAAATTGACGGTTCAGAGCAAGGGTCAAGCATCAGAGATTCAAGGCGAAATTTCTCCTCCTTTTATTCTTGCTAGGGTATGTTTTTCTTTTGTTTTGTTATGATGTTTGTTTCCATGAACAACTAAACCTCTTGATTAAGGTTCCATGATGAACCCCTTGTTATTTGTTTGAATTTATTAATAAAGTTTTTATTCAGTTTATTTCTTTTATTGTGTTGAGAATTAAATTAAATTGCTGTCTGTTCTTAATGCTTTTTGCAACTGGTTAACTACGAGAGTAACTTTGTAAATCGATCTGTAGGGTAAAAGTAGGAACTGACAACCCGAAATCTCCAAGTTCATTGGCCTTTACAATGACTTAATACTTTTTAGGTTAAGTTTATGTTGTCTCGGTATGCTTTTCCTTTGTTAGCGTAGTACATGACCCCGGTTGGTCCTACACAAGCTAACCTAGGAACTTAGAACGAGTAGTATTGTCGTTGCACATTAAATCAATGACCACGAAATAAATTGTTTAATTTCTCAAAAGGTAAATTCCATTAAAAGACGAAGGGGGGATTCTAGGAAACCCTAATTGTTGTTAGTCATCTGAATCTCAAAAACCTAATATTGCATTGGGCAGGGCAATTAAACCCTGCAATTCTAATCATCTACTATTTTCCGTTTTAAAATAAGTTTTGCTAATTATTGAGTTGAACAACAATCCCTGTGGAGAACGATACAACTTATTATTTGTTACGATTTTGTGCACTTGCCAATTCCGTCCATCAACGTGGCAAAAAATGGGACACATCATCATAGTTAACACCAAGTTAACGTTTCAAACTAATTTGACTAACAAAACTAACATTGAGGGAGTTTTCATAATTTCTATTGATATAGGGATGTGCGTTAAAACAAGTGACACTTTCAAGGACACAAATGGGGGTTTACTGACCCCAAAAGACATTGGACCACTAATGCGTTCCTCCACATCGACTCATGCTCGATGTCTTCGAAATGTAACCATGCATACATATATTATTGTTTTATGTTATTGTAATTGTGTTAGATTCGCTAACTTTTGGTTATTAAGAGTGAAATTATCTTTACCCTTTAAAACCTTCATTCTATAGTAATAATGCATGCAAAAAGTTTTTTAGGTACTAACAATACCTGGAATTTAGACAAGCGGCTGAAATTGTCTTAGATGTTTGTGTAGGTTGTGATTCTATTTATAACGGAATTAGGTTGCTGATATTTCTGCAAAATAATTGTTTTACGATTTGTGTTATTTGTGCAACTTGTGTTCTTCCAGAAACTGCAATATAAGGGTGGTAATTTTTACTAAAATAGGGGATTGTAACGATGGAATTAGGAAGGGTAAAATGTAAAATGTTTTTTCCTCTGATTTTTGTTTGTGATTCTGTTTTGGATGTGTTTTAATCGTAGTCATGGTTTTCATTTGTGTGAGGTATAAATCTTTGTGGCTTCCTAATTGTACCTTGAACTAACACTATCTATGATTGATATATTTTGTTTTACTATCTTATGCAACAAGGTATCAATGAAGATGATGAAAAGAACATGTAGATGATTAATTTCAAAAGGATGACATATATGATGAATTTCAAGAGGACATCGTAGGGGATGCATTTCAAGAGGACAACATAGAAGACGTTGATTTTCATGAGAACGACATAGATGATGAATTTCAAGAGGACGACGTAGATGATGATGAATTACAAGATAAAGTTGAATGATGTTACTTGAAAGCATTCAATTTGAACAAACTATGTATATTGCTAGTCGTGCACTTAGTATCAAGTAATGTTTGAACTTGTTTACCAAGAATTAATGTTTGAACTAGACTTTATTATAACACAACTTTTGTTATTGTATCGTTCAATCTGATCTTGTTTGAATTATAATCAATTATATTTTAAAAATAATTGCAAAATGTTTTTATTTTTATTTTGAGTATACAATAAAAAATAGTTGCCTATAAGCTATGATGACATTTTTTTTTTATAAGTTTTCTTACTGTTTCACTATAAGGCAACAATTAGTATTTATAGCCACCTATGGCAACATTTAAAAATTGTTGCCTTAGATGCCACAAATAATCCACCCATATTCTTATGTTTTAGGCGATGTTTTAAAAGAGCGTGCCCTAAGAGCATGACAAAGGGACGCCTTATGCAGTAGGCAACACTAACAGGAGACGCCTGAAAACTTCGCATATTCTTTCAGGTAACATTTTTCATTGTTTTGGCAAATCAATTATTGTTGAAATGGAAAAGTGTTGTAGTGGGTGCTATTGTTGGAAATGAAGATTGAAGTAGCAAAGCCTTTGGAATTGAATGTTGACAACAAATGTGCAATAAATCTTGCAAGGAATCATGTCTCTTATGGTCGTAGTGAACATCTTAAGACAAGGTTACACTTCATTAGAGATCAAGTAAGTAAAGGGAGACTGGAACTGTTGCATTGTCCTACTGTTATACATGAAGCATACTTTCTAACAAAAGTCATGAAGCATGATATGTTTGAGGAGATGACGAACAAGATAGGTCTCGTATCTTTGGAGCATTTGAATTAAAGGGGCATCTTGAGTCTAATTCAAACGTGTCTGTTTATTAGTGGTTAGTTAATATTGTTAAGAAGTTATTACAAGTTAGCTTGCATTACAATAACAGTCTATATGTATAAATGTTTGATCTATTGATGAATAAACGTAGTGCATTCATTTTCTCTAAAATTCTCCATATTCTCTATTTGGCTTCCATTTAAGAGTGGTCTAATAATTGAGTCTAATTTCTATTATACATGAGTCAACTTAGAAGCAGATATCAAAAGTAGTGACTGAAAATACCGGGGAACGAGAATTGATTGAAAATTTTCTAGGAAGACTTAAAACGAAGTAAATAAAAACAAAAACTAATAAACCCAACAAAATGACGCTAATTGTTATTATTTTACAACTGTCACAAACAAATTAACTTTATCTCATGATATTTTTTTAGGGTATAAAGATTAATGCATTTCATTTGTTAATAAGTGATAAATACAAGACGGTACATCATCTAATAATTTAAGGCTAGCTTTCAATAGGACCTACAGACATCCTCGTTCGCTTGTCTCTGACTAAACTCTATTTTTGAATTATCAAAATTAGACTATACCTTCATGATATTTATACATTCATTTTTTTATTACGAAAATAGACTCTTTATGGACAAACAATGCCTCTATGTTGAAAATCGAAAAACACAAAATATATTGATAATAAAAGAATGAAAAAGAACAGAACCCAATTATTACCACATATTGTGAAACACAAAGAAACTACCATATATTGATCCATAAATTCATTTCTTACCCCTTCTAATAATTCCGAAGTTTGAACCAAGTGAATGCAATGCCTAACCTAACTAAGGTATAGCTTTACTTCACTTTTCTCACCGTTTCTCCATACATTTCATAAAACACATTTAATTATTTTACATGATTATAGTTCATTGAAAAACCAGTAATAAATTGACACGTTTGGAATCCATTTTAAGGTATGTGACGACGTTCTGATACACTAGCTTACATCTGTCTTCAACAGTGGAAAATGACACAAACTTTTTTCACTTTCATTTATTATAACTCTTACACATTTCACAGCTGTCACCACGCGCCACTATCCACCACTCAGATTCGAATCTAAATAGAAACAAGTTTTGAGTGTAACACACGCGCTGTATATGCATCTGGGATAAAGTTTTTATTACTATAAATACCATAACATAGAAAAGTATGGGAAAAAGAAAGTTACATGAAACTAGAAACCCTAAGCTAGGTTCACTTCGATATTTTCTCTGGTGGAGATTGAAAAAATATATAGAAAAATAAATAAAAAATAAAAATCCAAAGGTTAATAAAGGAAAGTTTATAGAGTACAATGACTCAAAATATACTTTACTTTTTCTTTCATCTATAAAATATCTCATTGTTTCTCTTATAGTTTTCATATGTTTCCTCTTTCTAGGGCTTGAAGTTTGTTTCATTTCAAGTTGAAGTATTAAACTTTCTAATGTTTTCACAAATATGGTTGTATTAGGGTACTGACCCAGAAAAGAAGAATCATCATAAGGTACCAAAGAAGAGAAGGAAAAAACAAGAAAAGTGAAGAAAGAGGTAAATATTGTTCAAAAATAGAAAAAAAAATATATAAATAATTGATAAAAAAATGGGAAGAGGAAGAGTTGAGTTGAAGAGGATAGAGAACAAGATAAACAGACAAGTTACATTTGCAAAGAGAAGAAATGGTCTTCTTAAGAAAGCTTATGAACTTTCTGTTCTTTGTGATGCTGAGGTTGCTCTTATCATCTTCTCTACTCGTGGAAAGCTTTATGAATTTTGTAGCACATCTAAGTATGCAATCTTTCTCTCTACATATGAATTTTTCTTCTTGTTTTTAATTTTATATTTTTGTGTTTTTTATTTTATAATTTGTGAAAGTACTTTCTCTTTTTTGACCTATTAGATCTACATGTACTTGCTTCATTATTTTAATTATATTTTATTTAGAGCTAGCAAAGTTATAGCTTCTTCTTAAACATTTTTAGTTATTTTTTAATCAATTTTTTGTATCATTTTTATAATTATTTTTGTCCATGAATTTTGATTTGATTTTTTGTGTGTGATATGTTGCAAATGATAACAGATTTATCAGATCTAGTAAGATTGTACATGATCTGATGAATATCTAAAATGTTTATGTCCTTTGTACGGTTACTTTTGGTTTAGATTATTGTTGACTGTCTTTGTTTTATTTTTAGGAGGTTTTTTGAGATTAGGTTTTAACCTTTTTCATTGAAACATTGCTTTAGAGCTTATAAATTTTAGATCAAGATTTTCCTTGTTTTTTTCTTAAATCTTAAATTAAATTTTAGATCATGATTTTTATTAATTTCCATGTTTTCTTTGGAAGCTTGGTTAGGTGACTCTTGATGGACAAATTCAATTAAGTTGTTTATCTTTCTGGATAATACTAACTACTTCTAGTTATTACACAAACATTCCTCTGAACCATAGAGTAATGCATTTATTAAAATTAATATATATTTATATACTTCTGGAAAAAATTGTCTTTTGTTTATGAGGAACTTTTTGCAGAAAGGAAGGGGCTATTAGATAATAGATAGGGTGAAGATACTAGATGTAACAGTGTAATATACAAATTTATTTTGACTATGATGTCACTTTGACACTTTCAAAGTTTTTCTTTTAAATCCTTGAATTCTTGAATTCACTGATTTGAAATCTGTTGATATTGCTGGAAATTGTGCTGGATTTGCTAATATATCTATTGCAAATATTATAAGGTTATGAAGAATCTCATTGATTTATAAGTGTTTCAATCCATGGAAAACAAATGTTTTTTTTTCATTTGTGATTTTTTTTTATTTTAATAAATAATCTTGATTCATGAAAGAAAAAAAAAACATTGTTATTGTTGTTTTTATCAATTTCTGATTGAAATTAAAAAAAATGATTTTGATAACTTTTAGTAAAAATAAGGAATATTGAAACTGGTTGGATATATATTTTGTGTTTTTATTTTATATTTTTAATGATATTTATAAAAGTATCATTGAATTTTATTTTATTTTAGACATCTAAATATAATTAATCTCTTGTCTTTGAAGATTTATTCATTTGATGGAAACTGGGCTTTAGTTTTTGATATAATTTTTTAAAATAGATTACTGCTCTTTCCACAATTGTAATGTGTATTATATTTTTTCATTTTTGACGATGCACAAGAATGTTATTAAAATGGCACAATATGGTTCATTTGTTGTTGACATCACTATGTAAACACGGTTAACAATTTAAGTAAAGGGAGCTAATTGAATTTAACCGCATGTGTCAGCAACTCGGTGTCATGTCAGTAGACACCTGACACACCTTCAATGTAAATTGTCTATGCTATAAAGATAATTCATAATCATAATCATCAATTTGACATTTTTTTTCTTCCTGGTTTGTTGAAACAGCATGCTCAAAACTCTTGATAGGTACCAGAAGTGCAGTTATGGTGCTGTAGAAGTTAGCAAACCTGCCAAAGAACTCGAGGTAGCTATTGCTTCCATTTATAATCAACATTGATATTTGAACACATATCTGACATTGTATACCCAACACCGTATAAAATACACTCATTTTAGTGCGTTCGGATTCTGAGAAAAGAGAAAAGGTTAATATAGAATCAGAAACTATATCGAATGTGGTCGGAATATGTTGTTTGATGTCAACTTCTAATGTATAAAAAACATTTCAGATTTATAATATATAGTATTACAACTTATCTTACAATATTTATTACATATTGTATTGTTTTGTATATGTTTTAGTTTTTTCATTTGGTTTTTCTTTTGTTAAAGCAGAGCAGCTACCGTGAATACTTGAAGCTGAAACAAAGATTTGAAAATCTTCAAAGAACACAGAGGTGAAGAACTTTACATTAAAGTTTTCATATTTTTTATAGTTAAATATTTGCCAATATATCAACACTATTAATTGTGTGTGTATGTGTATGTATGTGTCTCCAATATTTCAGAAATCTTTTAGGTGAAGACTTGGGGCCACTAAGTTCTAAAGATCTTGAGCAGCTTGAACGGCAATTGGATTCATCTCTGAAGCAAGTGAGGTCAACAAAGGTATTTGTTTCAGAAAATAGAGAGAACTTTCTTAATTAGTCGTAACACTGGTTATTAGTATCTTACAATACATGAGTCATATCTCGATTTAATGCTAAATTGAATGATCTATGAAGCATAGACACATACATCAGACACGATACTGACACTTCAACACCAGTAATAATTTGAGAAAATGAATTATTTGATTGTACTCACGTACTCACATGTGTTGGACACCGACACATGTTGAAACCAAACACGTTTTGATTACAGAATGCAATTCATATGAATCTCTAGCGTGTATCTGATCAGACACGACTCTTATCTTAATTTTTTTTTCTTCATTATAATGAATCCCAATTTACTATGATGAATCCTAATTCATTCTAATAATTTACTAACTAAATTTCGTACCACTTTTTTTATCATCTTTGAATAGCTTCAATTTTTCTTTTGTTATTTGGTACATGACCTAAATTTGAATTATTTTATGGTTCATATATGATATATCAGTTTATAATTTTGACATGTCACTTTATTTTTATACTTAGATGACATTTTTATTGACAATGTATCTTACGATTCATAATAAGATTGAATTCACGATTCTGAAAAAATGTATTCCAATTCATGATTTGAATCTCGTTTTGATGATCATTTCCAGCAGCTCAATGTAGTTTCTTTTCATTTGATTTCACATTTCCTTATTTAGTTTTTCCTTATGCAATAGCCTCTCCCCTTGAATATTAATTGTGGTGTAGTCCTGTTGGTTACATTGAACTGTTTGTGATATCAATTTGCAGACACAATTCATGCTGGACCAATTGGCTGATCTTCAAAATAAGGTACATGGTTTGACATATCTAAAGAAATTAATAAAGCATCTTCTTTGGGTGTCTAACAATTTCAAGCTATTGTTTTGTTACAGGAACATATGTTGGTTGAAGCAAACAGATCCTTGTCAATCAAGGTAAACATATTATGCCAGTATACATGATATTCATCTCATATTTGTTTTGAATTGTGGCAGTTGTTATGCTACGGACCTTTATATTGCAAGAAAATGCAGTCGATGCAGATGAAATCGCGGTTGTGATTTCATTGCAGAGACCTAAAAAAAATTATGTTGCAGCCGCAGTTGTGGTTGTGGTAGCAATCACACGGTTGCGGAATGCAATTTAAAACAATGGTTCTTCCCATAGCTAGAAGAAGATTAGGTTTGTTGCATGCTTCTATATCTTGCTGCATAACTATGTACAAGAAATATCTATTATGGTTTTAAATTGCACTTACAGTCACAGTTGCACACGACACAGACACTGACACGCCTACACCGTTAATAATTTGAGAAAATCACATAATTTAGTGTAATTATATGTGTTGGTGTCGTGTCCGGCACCAGGACACACCTTGTCCGAGGAGTGTCCGTGCTTCATAAACCATCATACAGCAACCGTAATTGCAGTTACGGACCACAATTTAGAATTGGTCTTAGCCTTAGTTTAATAAATTATATATGCTATCTTTTCTGTTAAGATATTTTATTACTCTTTAATTTTCTTCAAAAAGTTCTAAGATTGTTTGAGACAGCGAAGAAAGAAAAGAAACTTTTAGATGGAAATGTTACTATGAATTGTTCAATATCTCTTCAAATTTAGTCCTTGTGATAATATATTTGACTATAATTTGTTTCAGTTGGAGGAAATCAATTCCAGAAATCACTACAGGCAATCATGGGAAGCTGGTGATCAAAGCATGCAATATGAGGCTCAGCAGAATGCTCACTCTCAGAGCTTCTTCCAGCAGCTGGATTGCAATCCTACATTGCAGATTGGGTAATATAGTAATTTCTTGAACCTCTTGAGTAATAATTTATGAGTCATGTTAACAAGTACCCTAAGGGCTTTTAAGTATTCAAAATTAGAAATGGTTTATGAAATTTAGGTAGAAAAAGTTACTTTTTGTTGTTTCAGTGTATTGAATGCGCGATTTTTAAAATAAAGTTTTCAATTTAAACTTCTTAACAAATGTCTTAAGGACACTTGTTAGCATTTTTCATAATTCATTGATTAATGTTTTAAAAAACGGACCAAAGATCAAATGAGTGAGACCTCTAGGTAATTGGTTCAATTGGCTCAATTGATTTAACCAAAGTTGAACCAGATGACAAATAAATAGATAAATATTTAAAAAGAATAAACAAATAAATAGAAAGTATAAAAAATGAAAACAGATTGAAACAAACACCGTTGAACCGTTTTAACCTGTAATCAACTGTGGTTCAATCTGATTCAACCTGACTACATTATAATTGGATCAAACCAAATAGTAAACCAACTTGTTCCCAGTTCAACCGATTAAATCGGTCAGTTCGATCCAATTTTTAAAACATTGCTTTCAGTGTTCTAATAATTTTTTAATCCATCTTTATATATATGTTTTGACTTGTGTCCCTATCTTTCAGTTCTGATTATAGGTACAACAATGTAGCTTCAGATCAGATAGCTTCAACAAGTCAAGCTCAACAACAAGTGAATGGATTTGTTCCTGGATGGATGCTATAATTGAGCTAAACTCAGTATTTAGCTTGCTACACAAAATGGAAAAGCTAATTAATGGTGCTTTTTCAAGCTAGCAAGGCAATGTGTAAATGATAATGATGCTACTTTGCTTCTATTGTTTTTTATTTTAAGGTATAAAAACAGCTATATGACTTTAAGCTGCTAAACTTTTTGCCATAGACATATGGCATGCAAGAAATTTATAATATTGAGCATCTTTGATTGAATTAATGATTTTGTTTATTTTTTTATACATACAATTAGCAAAAGAAATTAATGACGGAAAAAAATGAAATCACTCACTAATTTCCTGTCGCAATATTTAGTGACGGAATTAGAGAGGGATTTCACATCGATCCTCTTTAAAAAAATTTCTCGCTAATTTTTTGTTTTTTTAGTACATGTCAACAAAATATTTGAAATCCCTCAAAAAACAAAATATTTGAAATACCATTTCATTTTTGTGCAGAAATAATATAATTTTGAAGTAATAATAAATTTATGGATGATAAAAGGAGATAGTTACAAGGATTTCAAAAAAAAAAAAAAAGATTTAAAGAAGAAATACTTATATGAACTCATGAGATTTCACTTTCACACCCCCTTCCACGAGAATAAATCTAGAGGAATATCTGAAGTTATTTTATTCTTGCAAATTTTACATTGGGAATAATTTTTTAATCTTCTAAGAACATGAGAATAATCATTTACTATCTTTATATCTCTAAGAATGGGATTCTTAGATTTCAAACAAATACACATTATACCCAAACATATAAGCAACAAACATACCCAAGGGATTTTAATGTCATCAAATCAATTATATTCATGATTTGTGACATACTTTGTTTGGATAGCTATTTGCGAAATTGAACTTCCATTACAAAAATAATCATTAGAAATGATAACATGACCAAAATTCGTACTCCCCCTAGTCTATGATCTTGAGTATAAGAAATTAGAAAAAAGAAGTTATAGATGGTTCAAAATATAATTAATTTTATGACTATTTGCTCAATAATTATATGGTTATGTCAATATATATTGGTCAAAAGGGTTTCACTATAAAACAACAAAAGCAATATTTCTAAAAAAAGGAAAAGCAATATTTATGCATGAAAATGGATTTAATGGCAAAAGGAAAGGCCCAGAAGTACTACAAACAAACGGTCCAAACAAAAGGCACAACCAGTAAAAGCAAAAGACTATTACTTTTCCCACCCTATTCAATACTCGCGTGCCTTGTAAAATTCCAAAATACCCTTAGGATTATAAAATCCTAATCCTATACACATAAATTTTCAGATTATATAATCTGAAAATTCCTTTTACTAGAATTTAAATACACTTTGGTTTATTTTATATTATTTAGATACCAAAATCATAAAATAAATGCAAAAATAATACACATAAAATCTCATTTTATTAATATAATTGATACATTTACAATAATGTATGTTTCTTGTATAGGGAAGGGGGATTGAGGTCAAACTAAATCTGCTTCAGAAGCAGATGGAGGTGATGGGGTAAAGCAAAATCTGTTGGGGGGGCTGGGGTAAAGCTAAACCGGTAGTGCAAGGTTGGAAAGGGACTGGGGTAAGGTATGTTTCTTGTCTAAGGCGAAAGAGACATTGATGGTCAACCTTGCACCCAGACAAATCAACATGACACCCAGACAACCGCACTTCTTTGCAGTGCGTTGCCATCCCCATTAACCGTACATAAAATCCCTGAGTTTTCAAAGAGGCCTATTTTTATGAAAGGCCAACGATGAAAACACATTGTTGCAGAAGGAAGTGGATGAGAGGGGGTGATGGTGTGAGTAATGGTGAAAGTTTGGAGGCTGTTTATAGGAAAAACTTGTGCATAGAGTGTAACTCCCCATAATGGTGAGTCAAAAAATGTGTTTCAAAGAGGTTTTTATCAGCCATTAATGCTAGTAAAAACCTTTGAAAATGTGTTGTTTGTGGTGCAGACCACCGATCAAAGAAACTGAATTAGTTCGGATTATGTAATCCGAATTCCTCCCATGGATTCCGGATTATATAATTCGAATTTATTCGATATTGTGTAAAATGATGGAAACCGCGCAACTTAAGTAGGGTGAGGGACATTTCGGATTTTATAATCAGAAACATGATTTTTTTTCCTGTGGTCCACATTGTATTGACAATTTCTGTGGTTCAGGACGTCCAGAGACCTCTATAAATAAATTTCCATGTTTTCATAACCGGAAACCACACAAAAAAAAACATGGAAAACTTTATCTTTGATCTGAACACCAATCTAACTGCAGTTTACTACAACGGAGGGAAACCACCCCATTTGTTCAAGATTCCCACCGATGCCACCCTCTCCGAGTTGAAGGGTCAGCTGAATCAAATTAACCTCAAACTCAACTATAGAGACACATGGAGGGTGGATGGTGTTGAGTATCGACGTCTGTCGACCGACTCAGTCGGGAGTCTGCGGTTCAGCCGAATGAAGCTCATGAACGACGACGATGTGAGAACCATGTTCTCGATCTTTGGACAATACAGTACTAGAGAACTGATCGAGTTGGACGCTTCGTTGGTCAGATCTGTTGAACATATTCAACAAAGTTTGATCCGTCCCAGGAACTACGAAGAGATCAGGGCACTAATGGACGCACCACACGACGACATTAATTTAGATGATCCGTGATGATGTGCTATGTTTTATTTAATTACGTATTTTATGTTGTTTTTATTATGCCTTTTATATTGTTTTTATTACGTGTTAGTTATATCTTGTTGAACTAAGTTGTTTTATTATGTTTTAAATAATATATATATTATCTAAATTTTCATTATGTCTTACTTTACACCAAAGATGTTCATTTAAACGCTAAAATAATCTGAATTCAACTCAATTTTATAGGGTGTTGGTACAATTCAGGTTATATAATCTGAATTCCTTCGGCATAGGATTCTTTTGTGTGGATCATATTGCACCGATAGTTTATGTGGTCCACAAAGTCCAGATACCTCTATAAATAAGTGTTTCCGGTTTTCATCTTCATTTCTAGCAAATCACACAAACACACCGAAGAAATCATGAAAATCTTTGTCATTGTGCTAGGGATCTTTCTCATGCTGTCGCAAATGGATTGCTCTCTATTTGACGGCATGATGAAGATCTTCAGCATGCTGTCAAAAACATATAGATAGATAGATACAAAGAGGTTCTAAGTCTTTATTTGTCAAAAATACCAAGAGGTTGCTATGAGCTAGATCTTGGTGCCTTGGCGATATAAATATCTCAGTTGGCAAGACAGCAAGATCTAACTCAATACAATCCTCTTGAAACACCTTATCTTTCATCGTTATGTTGCAGATCTGAATCCGAAAAGGTTTTTATGAACTCGATCCAGTTGGCCTACCGATAGAAATATGTTAGTTGGTAGGTCAGCTGGATCGAGTTCAAAAGCACCTCTTCGAACACCATCCTAGAATATTATGTTGTTTATGTTTGTTTTAAGTTGCTTACTTGTTTTTTTTTATGCATTTTTTTAACTCTTTTCTATGTCATGCATTTTTTTTAATTATTTTCTATGTTATATTCCATGAAAACCCTCCAAAAACACATTCTGGTGCTGTTCGGATTATATAATCCGATTTTTTTTTTGTGATTTTCGGATTATATAATCTGAATACACTTAATTTTTTTGGACGGTGGAGTTTCACCAAAGGTTTGGCCGGTTAGTGGAGTGTTTAATGCATTTTTTGGTGGTTGGACGGTAGAACACGTTTTATTTGACTGTACTTATGATCTAGGACTGGTTTAAGGCTATAAATAGGCTTGCTTCTTCAACAATTTTCTTTATTCTTCACTTCACCTCTTTTCTTACTTTTTCTTTAACATTTTTTAGTTTTTTAGGAGTGTTTGTGGTGTCATGTTCTTTGTTGACCGTTCATATAATCCCTGCAATTGCTTTGCAGCTTATGTGGGGATTATATAACAGTCAACAAAGACTTTTGACATCAAAGAAAACACAAAAAATCACAGATCGTAACTTTTTGGATTTTATTTTCCGAATAATGTTATCAATCTGATTCGAATTATATAATTAGGATCAGGGGTATTTATGTCTTTTTTGCAGGGCACGTAAGAATGCAGCAGGGTGAAAAAAGTAATAGTCAAAGGAAAAATCAAAACCTTCCAGACACATACTACATGCTAGTCTCTTAAATATGTGGTCCCTTACCTAGTATTGAATCTTTTTATCCGTAGACGAAGTGACAAGTACTACATAAAACTTATTTACACAATTTTGAGGTTTCATATTTAAATATGGTTGAAGATAGTTTTGCAATATATGTATTGTCAGTTGAGCTAGGTTTTATGGGTAAATCTGCTTCGTTTTGACATGCCTCTTTATCAGCCCATCTAAATTTGGGTGTGATAGGCTCAAGTAGGTGAGTTGTGAAGGTGAGAAAAACACAAGAAGGGGGGGTTGAATTGTGTTTTCTTTTTCTTCGTTTTCTCCTAAGCTGAAACACACTGGCCAGAAGCAAATAGAGACTGCTTCTGAAGTGATGTTCAGGACTAACTTGCAGCGGATAAAAACAGAGAGAGAGAGAGAGAGAGAGAGAGAGAGAGAGAGAGAGAGAGAGAGAGAGAGAGAGAGAGAGAGAGAGAGAGAGAGAGAGAGGAAAGACACAAAGCAATTATACATGTTCCTTCCACAAACCAGAAGTAGTCATGTCCCCCTTGCACTTCCAAGGAGAGTTCACTATAATGTAATATCTGATTACAACTGCTCACTGCTACAACTAGCAAGAGACTTCAAATTGCTCAAGCACAACTGCAAGAGACTTCCTATGCTCCTGAACACAATCAAGAGACTTCTATTGCTCAAGCACAACTGCAAGAGACTTCTAATCAAACAGAATTACAAAGAAAAATGTTAGAGGTTGAACACTTGATATACAATCAATGGTGTTCACAATACAAACCAGATACAGACTCTTAAGACTCTAGAATTTCTAAGATATGAACTTTGAAACAGAAATTCTAAGTGAACTTTGAAATGCAGAATAATTTCAGCAGAGTTTTGACACTTGTAAATTGTTGTTAAGTCTGATGCCAATCTCCAAGTCTTCACTCCTTTATATAGAGGTGTGAAAGAGACGTTGTGAATTGCCAGCACATCAAAAAGAGTCGTTTGAAGCTTTGATCAATCACCAATGATCTTTTGCCTGATATGGTAGTTGTCCTATGAAGGATCAATTTCAAATCCATTCCCATTGTGAAGGAACATCGTTGCAGGCAAAGCTGTTTTTCTTGTCCTATAGCAGAGACAAAAACAGAGTAGTGGAGGTAGTGGTTGTACACTTCGTACAATTGTACTTTGTCAACGCTTTTTGAAGATAAGCATCCAATGCCTTCAAATCCATTCAAAATGATCGTTGCTTTACATTTCCAGTCTTTTGCAATGCTTAGACGAGTTAAAATCCATTGAACAGCCCTTGAAGCTTTAAGTCTTGCATCTCCTGATGAACTTCAGCTTCTGATGAACTTGCTTCTGATGACGTCATCACTTCAGGAGCACTTTGTCTTCAGGAGCACTTCTCTTTAGACGCTTTAAGCTTCCTTTTTGTTGATTTCATAGCTCTCTTTTGTTCATCCAGAACCTATTTAAGATGTAAAATTTTGTCTATGGTCCTGTACACTTGAACAAATATTAGCTAGTCCAATTGACAATTTTTAATACATTGTTATCATCAAAACTCTCAAAAGTTCATTGTTAAACACATTTTGTTCCAACAAATTGAAACTCACACCCGCTCCGACCGCTCATGAGTTGGCGGTCCGACGGATTGCCTTGTCAACAAAAAAAAAATATAAACGTGTTGATTTTTAGATGAGTGGACCTATAAAAAAATCAATAATCCACTAAAATTAAAGTTTATCTACGATTTATAGGGTAATCAATCGTACAACTTGGATTATGCTCTAGAAGTTCAATCTTATCGTCCTTTAATAGGATGTTTATATAAAATTTTGTCAAAAATATTAGCTGATATAGTGGAAAATGTATTGGGAAAGTTAACATAATCATGCCATAGTGCCTTCATTTCAAGGGAAACAAATTCTAGTATTTAATGAAATAAATTTTACAAGTATGAATAAAAAAAAAGTTTTACAAGGATGAATAAAAAAAAAAAAGATGTTTGATAGTGAAGGTTGATTTCGAAGCTTTCCACCGGGTAAATTGGCAATTCTTAGAGAATATATGATAAGAAGAGAGAAATAAAAATAAACAATAGAAAGGGAAAAAAAAACTACTCCCTCCTATCTTAAATATAAGCAAAAAATCAAATTTATTTGGTTTAAATTTAAATCAAATACATTTGACTTTTTGTTTAGATTTAATACTGGAGGGAGTATGCTTTAGAATATGTAACGTGGACTCAATATATTTATACTCTATTATATTATTGGGGAAATGTTAACTTGTGTCTTGGGGTACAATAAGAAACTAAATGTAGAAGTTTTTTCTTGAAAATTATGCATTCAATGTCTTAAAATTTTCAAAAGCTATCTATTCACTATAAAATTCATTTTTTAGTTCTATTTTAAGTTTGTTAACTTGCGCGCTTAAGACACAAGTTAGTATGACCATACATTAATATGCTAGCATTGGGCAACTCAAAATTGTGGTTTGGATGCATGCCCAAACAAGTTGGCAACCTTAAATTTTGTAGTTTTATTGAAGGTGCCAAAATTAGTCCTACGGACTTTCTTCACTCATATTCGAAACCTTAAATTTTTTAGTTTACCTTAATCCCAAACAAATCGTGCCTTAAGAGTCTAAGTATTAATTATGACCATTCAATTTCATGGTCCCATACAATTATGCTTTGTACGAGCCCTAGCTTATATCCCTATAATAGTTCCTTCTTTCAATAGAAAAAAAAGGACCAGAGCATGTACTAATAGTTTTTGTTTAAATTAGAAAGGAGGGGACCAAACTAGAGCTAATAAATCGATACAACAAAAAGAATTGGACCACATAACTTGCTGTATTCTTTTAATGTATACGTATATATACTAATTATAAAGATGAAACTTTTTTGTTGTTGTGCTGATTATGGACCACAAAGGCATAGACTTTGTTGTCATAACAAGAAGGTAACATATTTCATGCTTTATGCCTGTTTTTGTATATCTTGATATATTTTAATTTTATTCGATATATATCTAGGATGGAGGGATTTGGACTTCATAAGTCAATAAAGTATGGTTATTATTCAACTAAGATAGGACAATTCAAATATAAAGTAGTTAAAATAAATAGAGTAAAGCTTGATTAAATTTGGACCATCTAATCTTAATTAGACGACCACATATATATCCGGACTGCATTCAACCTCAACACCTATGGAAGCTAATAATTTACACTCACCTAAAATGTAGAACATGCATGTTAGCAATATGCAACTTTTTGCTTGGACAAAGATATTTTTTATATTTTTTTATTTGGCTTTCGCACTGATTTCCGACCCACCAAAGGTGGGCGACTAATCCGGCTCATGCGTAGATATTTTTTATATTTAAAATAGAAGAATGGGGACAACAATGGTGTTGGGGCATTTTCCACTCCAATACTCATTATGTGTGGAAAAGGTGGGAATGATCACTACACTAGCCACTGCAAGGGGACTGAAGTTTTCTACTTCAAGTGTATCGAGAGTATAGATACATCAGTAGGGGAATGCCTAGAAGGGAAGGGTGGAACTGAGCCACTACTGGGCTCTATGATTTGGGTGCAACTCATTCATTTCTTGCTTATGGTTGTGTTAAAGAGATGAAATTTCGTGTGTCACATCTATCCAACACAGTTGGTTTGTATCCAAAATGGCTTGATCTCTATCCAACCTGGCTCGTAAGCCTAGAGAGAATAAACTCTCTTAATCTAAAGAGACACTCAATTTTTATAAACTTCAATACGATATTACAAGGAATGCTTAACCCTAGTTATAGCAATCTTAGATGCTTTAGATATAGCTACAAGTAAACCAAAAATTGAGTTGACATGGAAACTTGTTTGGGGCAACAACTCCTAGGAAATATCATGCATTTGTGAGGGCAAACCCCTTAGTTATTGATGACAGTCATTCATATAGTCACTAACAAAAAAGTCATCCATATAGTAGTTTTAGCGTTGTTTATTAGCTATTTTAGAGTCTTTTTAGTATATTATCAATTATCTTAGTTAAGTTTTTTTTTAAATAAACCGATGGGTATGCATGGATGAGTAAAATCAAGTAGGAGTTGAAATCGATGAGCGCGATGAATTGCTAATACGTGCTTTTTTTTTTTCTTTTTGGAAATGATGACTTAGTTTGTGATGATTGGCTATCGGAAAATTGGGAATCAACATGCTTCCACATAAATGGGATTCGACCCGTAGATGACTCTTTTGGTGTAGACCCCACCCTTTTCTTTTCTCCCTTGGTTACCACCTGTCTTGGAGGTGGATACAACATTGTGTCTTCTGGAAATGCTAGTTGATGCATCACCTCTTTGATGTGAAGTTTCATTTTGTAGGGGACTATTTTGAGACGTTCTTGAATACCTTTTCACTCCTCCATCACGAAAAAAAAAATCATCAACTTCTTACTCACATACGTAACCTTTGCAAATGAGGATCTATGTCATCCAAGCGAATAGGAATTTTTTTTATCTTCATTGCAATAATACGTGCACAAGGCAACCCGTACGATGTTTAATCACACAACCACAATTTTTCTTAACAAAGTCGGTTGTCTTGGAGCGTTTTGCTTCCTCAAAGATAAAACTCAACGCGGCTCTATAAACACAACCCTCCAATTCAAAGCGCAAAAAGTTGTCTTTGTACCTGTGTTCTAAGACTGTACGGCTCCTCCCAAAACTTGCTTATATCTTAGGCAGTTGGATAGCCAACATTTTGTCTATTACATCTCAACATGTTGCCAAATCTCTCACACTATTCCTCAAATATATTTTTCAACTTCCCATGAGCCGATTCAACAATGTTGGCGGTTCTGCAGCCTTGATGCAAGACACCGTCTGTCCACGCCCTCACAAATTTTTCCTTAACATTATTCAATATTGTGGTTCCAACATAGTCAAGGAACTTTGGGAATTTTTTTCATACATCTCGGAATTGCATTATCGCATTTGCATATGAATACATTGTAGGAGATTCAACCACGTCATCCCAACCGTCTGACCACGTCATGCCAAGCAAATTATCTCGCTCTCGCCATCTATCATTTATGAAAAAATGAGGGAGTGTTTACTTCATTATCACGAAGTTTGGAAACACCGGTAGGTTTCACTTCAACGAATGCTTGAATGAAAGTTTTGGCATCAACCGAAGCTTCAATGGTAGGTTTGACATTAACAAAACTTCAATGGAAGCTTCAGTGATGGCCGGTTTTGATATAAATAACTTATGTAAGAAGCCTAAGGAAAAAAAAACAAAATTGACTCCAAAATTCAAATACTGACCCCCATGCAAGTTAACTCACGTTGGCACCTCAGCGTGAGTTAACCCACTCTACGTCTATGCCTCCAAAATGATGAACATAGCAGAAAAACCAGCAAAATATAAATAGCTTGGATGATGCATATTACCTGATTTTTGACGTTTGATGAGAGTAGAAACTTGCTTCCTGACGATTTTCAAGGATATGAGCTCAAACTTTTTCACCAAAAATTCGCACTTTTAGGTGTTTTAGAGTTGCAGATGGAAACAATTGTGTGTTTGAAGTGTGTAGCTGCTGGTGTTGGCCTAAAAACATGAATGGATCGGAACGTGAGTTAACTCACACTCGGTAGAACCAACGTGATTTAACTCACGTTGGAGTTATTTTATGAAGTTTGGGGGTGGGAATGAGCAAAACTGTATGGGAAAAAATAAATTTTCTTTAACCAATACATCCTAAACCGATAAGTTAAGGAGTCCAGGCCAATTTGTCCGCAAATTATAATTGAATTCTGCTCTTCTCCCAGCACATTTTGCTCGCGTCCAACTGAAATACCGAAAATACCCCTGCGTTAGTTAAGTAACGCAAGTATTAAAATCTGCGCATCTTAACATGCGCTGCGCAACTTAACTCACGCTGGAATTAACACTTGCGTGAGTTAACTCACGTTGGAATTAACACTTGCGTGAGTTAACTCACGCTGCGTTACTTAAGTAGCGCAGGGGTAAATTGGTAATTTCAGTTGGGTGCGAGTGTTTTATGTTGGGATAAGAGCAGAATTCATTATAATTAGCTTTGATGGGTTGATTCGAGTCCGCCTCATGTTTGTTTGCGTTTAAACGAGCTAATCTGCATACCCTAAAAAATAAATAGACAAAAGATCAATTTTTGAATAAAAAAACTAGGATTCTAAAAATGTGGTATTTAAAAAAGGTGAAAAAATTAAAAATCTACTATTGAAGATTTGACATTGTAATTTTTTGAGAGTACCGTAATTGTAGCTACATGTATCACAATTCACAACTGAGTCTTGAATCTGTAGACATAAACCACACAACTATAAATAGTTTAACACGTGCGGACCAAAATATAGTTTAACACGTGCGGACCAAAATATAAATGGACCAAAATTGTGAACTTAAAAATGAAGAAATGGAATGGATAAATAGGGGCGTCACATTCTTTCGAATTCAAGAAAAATTGATAAGCCGAAGGATGAGGATTGACACAAAAAATGTGATTTCTTGATAATATCAAAGGTGGTTCAATCCAAAACCACGAGACAAAGCTCTTAATACACATATGTGTAAGACAAAGCTCTTAATATACATGTGTAAAATTCTACAAAATTCAACTTGTTTTATTTCGTAGGAAAACTTACAATTTATAGAGCACTTGCTCTAGTGAACTCAAAGGACCCTAATAAATTACAAAACCACCTAATACTATTTTTAGATTTGAAATAATAATAAGTCCTCGTGAGCTTAGCTCAGTTTGTATGGACAATGCATAATAATATGCAAGGTCTACGGTTTGAACCCTGGCCATCACAAAAAAAAAAATAAATTGAAATAATAATTAATTCAAATTATTTCCAATAAAATCAGTAAACAAGTAAGTGAAAATTCCATAACAATTATTGAAATTTTACCCCTGTATAGATAGGGCCGCCACATTCTTTCGAATTCAAGAAAAATTGATAAGCCGATGGATGAGGATCGACACAAAAATTGTGAAGAAAAAAAAAAAGTAAGTGAAAATTCCATAACAATTATTATTTAAATTAAAGTGCTGAAACTTTCTCCATTGAATGTGATAGTAGCTAAAGACTTGCATGAGCTGTAGCAAATTAACTCAAAACCGTTGAATCTTCAAAACCGTTGAAGAGATTGAACGCATCAATTGGCAATTATGAATCACTCCTTCATATCCATAAACGTGAGCTGTACCAAGACCAATAGCTACAACATGTGAATACATCCACTAAAATTAACATGTGTGACCTGCTTGCCAAGTTAATCCCCATGATACATACCAAGCACGTTAATTAACAAAACTAATTCGTCGATTGCTCCCCAAAATTATGTATAAAACGTGAATAACCCCCATCCAAGGGCATTCAAGCATAAATTCCTGGACCAATAGAAATAAGGGTTAACGGTGTTTTACCTCTGTAATGTAGATTATTTGCAGTTTACCCTGTAAAAATAATAATTTATATTCCATCATTGTAATTTGAAGATTCCTTGGTTTTAGACCTTCATGAATTTTGACTGTACAAAATCAATGATATGGCAGAGGGTAAACCGAAATTTGGTCAAATTACAAAGAGTGAAAGTACCATAAATTTTGTAATTTGATGTCATGAAAGTTGAAAACCAAATAATCTTCAAATAACATGGATGAAACCTAAGAAAAAAATTTACAAAGGGTAACCAAAAATGACATATATTACTAAGAAAAAAATTTACAAAGGGTAACCAAAAATGACATATATTACTGGAGGTAAAACACTATTAACCTAGAAATAAAAAACCATTTGCTTCCAAAAAGGCCAAAACCATAGATTAAAAATATAATAAAATATTCACTTTTTTTTTGTTGTGTGTGCATTTTTTTACAGCATCCTTCTGCATGTTTATTTAACTTTTGATTTCATCAGATTGACATATTTTAGAGCAGTTCAAAAAGAGCAATTTGAGTGTCGTTAAAGAGCCAAATAACAATTAACTTACACTGAGCCAACGACAGTTAAAAAAAGAGCAATTTGAGAAGTAAAAAGAGTAACTTTCTTGAATTAGCACACCGTAGAGAGGAGAAAATTGAAAAATTTATTGTGACTTGTAGATAAAAAGAAGTGAAAAAGAGAGTTTCTTTTTAATATATCAACTCAACGGGTCAATCCGCACCGTCCTATTTTTTAGCGGATTTGGCTGTACGGGCACCTACTAATTGCGGTTCAAAATCTCAAGTCACCCCGCTAATTAAAAATGTCAGGTTAAACGAGCTAACCTAACCGGTCCAACCCATTTTGTCATCCTAATTACCAAGCACGTTAAATAACAAAACTAATCCGTGGATTGCTCCCAAAATTATGTATAAAACGTGAATAAAGAATAAAATAGAAATAAAGAATCATTTGCTTCCAAAAAGGCCAAAACCATGGATTAAAAAATCACTTTTTTTTGTATGTGCATTTTTTACAGGTTTCCTTCCGCATGTTTAGTGAACTTTTGATCTCATCAGTTTGACAAATTTTAGAACAGTTCAATCAATTTTAAAATCGGTTAAATTGATTTTAAAAATGTCAAACAACAGTTAAGCATCGTTGAAGAGCCAAATGACAATTAATTACCGCTGAGCCAATGGCAGTTAAAGAAAAAGTAATTTGAGAAGTAAAAAAAGTAACTTTCTTGAATTAGCACACTTGTTAAACCATGATCTACATGTCAAAATTGCAAATTGTTGTCTTAACAAGCATTTTTATTTTGTGTACTCTCAACAAGAATTTACAAGTATACAAGTATTTTTGATATATATAAAAAGAAGGTACCTTGAATATTTGTTGTCTTGTTTTGAAAGGTAAAACGCCAAACACTGAAGCCTAATCCTATAGAAGGGAACAGTGAGTGAGTGTGAGAGGCGCCGTCAACCAATTAGAAGCAAAGGTTGTGTGTCACAACATAAACACAACAACAAAACAAACCAGGTTTCCCGTTTCTCTAAAGTCTTATAATTTATAATATAAAGATTACAAAATGCATAACATACCAAAGGTTAATGTAACATATATCAATATCAATGCCACCCATATCATAGTACGGTATGTCCCCTCAAAGGCCTCAACACCATGCCATGTCAAAGACTAGACCATCAACCAACTCTCACACTTTCTACCAATAAGAGCTAGACAACGCATAGTACTCAAACTATTTTAACCAATCATAACTAGACAACACTTGTACCATTCTAATCCTAGTTTCTCAGTCGTTATCTCTTTTCCATTCGTTTCAAAATTTATTCTCACTTTTTTGTCCCATGAGTGACCACTATCCTCTCTCTCTCACTCTATATCAACTCAAAACCTATCTATCTATGTAGATTTTTCATTTTTCACGTCTCATTTAATGTAATTAAGGAACAGAAATTTCAAACCAATAGTAAAAGAATTGGAAATGTAATATAAAGTACTATATTACAAGAGAGATGTGAGAGAAAAAAAAATAGAATTGAATTATAATATTACATTGAAAAAATAATAAAAATTAATAGAAATGTGAAAATATAAAAAATGTAATGTTGAATTAAATTAAGCCTTTAACCATCATAAAAAAATTAAATTAAACCTTTAGATGTGTTCTTAAATTAGCACTCTCTCATATTTGACCACTTAATTATAAAGTACTCTCCCTAAAATATAGAACTTAGTTGACTGAATTTCATGAATTGAAAAATTGTGAATAATATTAAATTTATTTATTAATGAACAATTAACATAATGTTTTCTCATTCACCCTTTCGAAAAGAAAACACTTTATTATTAGCAAAAAATAAAAAAATCACTTTAATCTCATATCATAGTATTTATGATTTAATTTTACAGACAAAGATGTAAAATAATTAAGGTATTTTAATGAAGAAATAAGTAATACAGTTTTTGAGGGAAAAATGGGAAGAAGTCCTATAAAAATGGGCAAATAAATGTCTCAAGAGTATTATAAACAGAGTAAAAGAATTATTATATATCCGGGACATACTAGATAGTCCATAAACTATTTTTATTCAACTAAATTAAGGAGTAATTTTATTTTATTTGTGGTGTTCAGAGTTCGAATCTCGAACCTTGCATATATTATGCATTGACCTTACCAACTGAGCTAAGATCACGGGGACAAATTAAGGAGTAATTTGACATACTTAGAATAATTTATGGATTATTCCTTATATAAGTTTTAGTTTTTTCTAACAATTATATTCTCACATTTTATTATTTTCATTCAATAAAATAAGTTATTTTAATTATTTATTTCAAATATAAGTTTCGGTCTAGATTTTAATTTGATCCCTTAATTTAAATTAATTTATTTACAATTTTATCATTTTTAACATTTAAATAATTGATTTTTTTACAGTACTCATATAAAATTTAGTAACTTCTATTATTATTTTTGTAAAAAAAAAAACCAAATTGGAATAGCACTCTAGTAGGAGATAATGATAAAATAAAATATCTCAAAAAATTGATAAAAAAAAAATCATCAATAAGAATTGAACTTGATACCTTAAGATGATATAAAACACTTACACACGATACACATCAACTATTTAGCTAGACCGACAGTGGAGATAATAGTTTAATATACTTTATTTTTGGTGAAAAATAATTTAATATACCTTTCTTTGTAGGAATAATGATTTAATATAAATATTTTACACTATAATACTAATTTGAATAAAAGAGCAAAAATAGAAAATGTCCCCATCCTAGGCTATTAATTAATTAGACACCACCCATTTCTTCTCAAACTCTTCAATTCCTTCAGGTGAACAATACTATATACTCTCTATCTACTCTTTCTAGGGTTTCCTTCTTTATACATCTTTCTTTATATGTAACCACTTGTGTTGCTTTTTTTAGCCTATATATCTCTTTTTTTATTTTGATTATTCCTTCTTTCTCATCAGAACAACAAGAACAATTGGTGGTAGCTAGGTTAACCAAAAAAAATCATTCATCATGGGAAGGGGTAGGGTTCAGCTGAAACGGATCGAGAACAAAACAAGCCAACAAGTAACTTTTTTCAAAAGAAGAACTGGACTTCTCAAGAAAGCTAATGAAATTTCTGTTCTTTGTGATGCTCAAGTTGCTTTGATTATGTTCTCTACCAAAGGAAAACTTTTTGAGTATTCCTCTGGACCAAGGTTAGTTAATTAATTAGTTTGCTTCACCTATATATATCCACTTTTTTTTATTTCCATTTTTGGGGTTATTAATTTCTATATTTCATATATATACTTTTGATTGTTTTGGATCCATCTTTTTCCCCCACCATCATCAAAATCTAGTTAAGGAAACTTTTGTTTTTTTAATAATAAAAAAATAATATATACATCCTAATTAATTATTATTTTCTTTGTTGTTGTTGTCATGTGATGTATGTCAATATATTTACATTTTTATTATAATCAAGATATGTTAATTAATATAGATATATACAATTTTTGTTTAAAATCATTACTCTTGTATCATCTTAGGTTTTTTTTTTTTTTTTGGATAAAACCCTCTCAAAAAAATAAAATTAGATACAAGATTTTCTTTTGTGGGATACACCATAGGGTTTTAAATATGTTGATGTTTTATGATATTCTTACCTAAACTGAAATATAGCACTGAGTTTTGGTCAAAATTTAAATATAGCAAGCAATACTCATGAATGAGTACTTGAAGTTGCTGTTTGATTGTACTTTGTTTCTCTATTTTGGGGTCTGGTCACATAATCGTGCTTCACTATCCAACCCTTTTTCTATATATCTATCTTTCAACCCATACTTCTGGAAGATTTTCCTTGTAACTTTTTTGAAGTGTTTGTACAATATAAATCATTCATAGACATGACAATACATTCTTCACCTTCACTGTCATATATAGTGTCACATTCAATTCAAGATATATAAATACGTGACTTAGCTTGTTGGGGAGGAAGGTTTTTTTTTTCCCCTCTTTAATATAAAATATTAAACACATTGGTATAACTATTTTAGACATATAATTTTTTTTTCCATCATAAAAATAGTGATCCAAAATCTGTCTAAAAATTAAGACATCCAAAATTCAGCAAAATTTTTAGGCATATTATTGTATACAACACAGATCAAGTCATTCTCTTGGTGCTACTACATATAAATGGTACTTATATAGATGATCAAATGTTGGATATATAGATCAACTTGTTTGAGCTAACAATTAAAGGATCAAAGTTTAAACCCTGATGATCAATGAAAAATAAAAATTAATATACAATTAATATACTAACATTTGTCGATAAAAGATAAGCATCCTTAAAGATGAAGTACCAGATATAACTCAAGTTATGAATAAAATTAAACTTTTCTTTATCTTGGTTTTCTAGATAAGAGTTTGAAGTTTGTACTATTTTCAGACTAATGGAGTAATCCAAAGACGTGCCTGCAAATTTAGAGGCTAATACCATTAATATTATAATCTTGTAATGGATTGAAGTACCCTGATATTCCCTATATTTTATTTTGCTTACTAAATAAAATATATCATTCACTTGGTTATTTTTGTATAAATAATATATAGAACTAATGTATTTTTTTCAGGCAAATATAGAATTAAATTAAATCTACATATATCATATAATAACTGTATAAGTCTATGTATAACCTAAGATGTGTAATACCTGATATATATTAGAAGAGAAGAAGCTATAACCTAATAAGCTAGGTTTTCATAACCTAGATGCACCACCGCGAGTAAGAATCTATGAATAACCTAAGCAAGGCTACATGACCTAACTAAGGACTATACATACAAATTTATATTCCCAAATTTATATATGATAAATATATAAATAATGAAAACTGTTGGAAAGACAAGGTGCTGCAACAAAATATATTGCCTAAATTGTATCGTAGTATAGTACAAAAGTAGTAGTCAGAGAGGAAAAATAACTGAAGTAAAAGGCTTTCAGGCAGGATTCCTGGTTCCTATAGAAAAAAGAAGAAACAAAGCATAGTCATGTGGATTGAGAGGTTTTCTGTTTCAACAAAAATGTCATTCTTTGATATAATATTAATATATACTCAATTTAAGACAAATAGTTTAATACAATAATAACTAAAAAAATGTTTTGACTATAGGATATTATATTTCCTAGGTTATTACATAAGTGTCACAACGTTATAATCGACACGTATGTCATGTTATTCCAAATATCATAACTACTCTAATATTTTTTTAGAGGTAGCTACTCTATAGTTGTAAGTTGAAACTAAGATTACAAACTTTAATGATTAGAATGACATTTTAATATACTTTGGTTATCTTTTCAAACTTTAATTGCCTAAAAAAAAAATAACAACATTGAGATAAAAAGGCTCATCACTAACAACTCTTAATATATATGTTCTGTAACCGGTTAATACTTATTTATAGGGTTAGATAATGATAAGTTATTTATGAATATAATAGAAACAACAAGACAAAATATTGATTCCTTACTCATCTTGGGTAAGTTCAGTGTTCATGATGGCTTATTATAACAAAAGGGTTGATCATTTTTTACATCATATGGAGCTTTATTGAGAGGAAAGAGGTGCATAAATTTTGTAGGGAGGGACAAATCATAACTATGTCATCTCACATTTAAATATTGTTTTTGAGTTAGTTTATTTGGAGGGAGGTTAGAGATTTTGTTCTTGTGTTTTTGGACTAATGTATAGTAAGTAGTTGGTTTGTTTTATGTCATATAAATTGAGAGATATGTAATGGCTCTTGTACTTTATATTAATATTAATACATTTTGTTTTTAGGGAGGGGTTACTTATCATAACTATATCTCTTGTACTTTATTAAATTGAGAGATATGTAATGGCTCTTGTACTTTATATTAATACATTTTGTTTTTAGGGAGGGGTTACTTATCATAACTATAGCTCTTGTACTTTATATTAATTTTTTTTCTTATTTTACTAATATTTATTTTGCATGTGTATCCATGGTTTTGTTTTCTTCTTTTTAGCAATTAATTTATGGTGACATACCTGCCTAAAAAAAGTCCCTCCCAAATATGATAATTTATGTTGTTAGCCACCCTGTTTCTTTATTTTATTTTTTGTCTTCTAAATGTTAATGTATTGTGTTGATGCTTGCAAGCAAGGGTTTTTGGTACCAAGGCTCAATATAGTGGTTATGATGTAAAAAATAACAAATTATATTAATATAAACCTCCATTAGATGTTTTATTTATTAGTTTTATGGAGACCAAATATATCAAAGCTCAGTATAGCGTTTGGTATCCATATCTATTAGTTCTAAAATGTGTCAACTATGGAGACCAAAAAATTGTATCCTATAAAAGTTTTAAACACCATTCATTATAAAAAAGAAAAAATAATATATTTATATCATCAAATGAATCCAACAGCTAAAATCATGTATGTATACATGTTAAAAAAAATTGGCAGTAGTTTAGTTTGTTAATCTTGTGTAAACTCTATATATAGAGCATCTTGAATTCATTTTTTTTTTTGCATATTTTTTCAATCAATTGAATATGTGTTGTTCAGGAGCAATTCTAACTTGAGCATAATCCCAAATCAAATTTATTTGAACACACACTCATAAATGAAAAAAATTAAAAGAGAAAAGAATTAAATAATGTGATTTAAATAATTTCTCTTTTAATTTTTTACATTTATGTCTGTGCGCCCAAATAAATTTGATTTAAGATTTTGTCCAAGCAAGAATTTCTCGTTGTTCAATATATAGTCACATGAGTAATAATATACCCTTTAACTCTCTTATGAGTTTAATCTTCCTCGCTTTCATCCACAATAAATTTGTAACGTGCGTCTCTATGACACTCATTAAATCTCTTGTTCCCTTGTTTGAACCATACAAACCCTTACTATTTTTTTATACTTTTGCATGATTATTTGATGTATTATATGTTTGATAGTTTCCCATTTTAACCTATGAAACAGCATGGAAGACATTTTGGAACGATATGAGAGACAAAATCATACAGAACTTACTGGAGCTACCAATGAAACACAGGTACTTCACTTGAAAACATAAATTTCTATTGACATATTACAAAGAGAAACAATATATATAAACATGCTTGAGCTAACATGAAAGTGAATATATATGAATTATATTGTTTCCATGCAAATCACATAGTAATTGAGATCATTTTATTGTAGGGAAATTGGTCCTTTGAATACATGAAGCTCACTGCTAAAGTTCAAGCCTTAGAGAGGAACTTAAGGTACATATTTTTTAGACTTTGTTAGTTGTAAGATGAACAATAACAACTATTTTTAGCTTTTGAGGTTGTTCTAAAATTACTTCATGCTTCGACACTTGCACGGTGCAGCAGCTATAGATGATCCGAATTCCAAACTCTTCCACATGCATCTGGATCCTCTATTGCACCATGCAGCGGTTTGCAGGACCGTTGTATCTAATGGCCCTGTAGCCCGCTGCACTGTGCAGTAATTATAGGAGATCGAAACTCATAATAAATTCAACAATCATTTTGCACTCTTTGTTTTTACAATGAACACAATATCGATATGAAGCTATTTTCCTAGAGTGTTTTCTTTTTACTGGGAACTATTTATTTGCTAAATAGTATTCATCATTGACATTATCAGATAAGATGCTTCAAAATCAATAACATTATGGAAAAAAATAATACTATATACCTTATATCATCTTCAATATAGGAACTTTGTGGGAAATGATCTGGACCCCTTGAGTGTGAAAGAGCTTCAGAGTTTGGAGCAACAGCTTGACACATCGCTAAAGCGAATCCGAACAAGAAAGGTGAGAATGCTTATTCTTTAACAAGAAATAAGAAGAGAATAAATGAGTTCTTGACATCAATAATGTAGTATTAGTACATATAACATTTGATTTTTCAGCTGAGGATCAATTAACTGATCAATATGATTTTTGCAGAACCAAGTCATGAATCAATCCATCTCAGAGCTGCACAAAAGGGTAAGATATTTTTGTAAAATTGAATACTTATTTTAAGTACATTGAATGGCACAAAAAATTGAGCAGTATCAGAATGTCTTTGATATACATGTTTGGAAATGAATTTCATATGCAAATTGCAATAACATGTTAAAGCTAATTAAGTCATATATATAACAAACTTGTTTTATACTTCACAAGTAATTAAATCATATGCCATTTGAGTATATTCTTAGATATCATTTGTGAAGCGAAACTAGTTTTCATATAAATTGAAGCAAGATTTTCCACATAAAGTTTTGAGATATATATATTAATATAAAACTTTGCTATGTATATGACAGGCAAGGACATTGCAGGAGCAAAACAGCAAGCTAGCAAAGGTAGAATTCACATTTCCCTCTTAACATTTCAGTATACTATTAGGGTTTCAAATAAAGGTCTGCAATTGCGATGTGGGCCGCAACACAACTGTTTTGTATGTTGTCATAACCGCAATGCGACAATAATTGAGTCTGCATTGCCATATTTGATTGCGATTCTCCGTAATATCAAGAATCGCAACAAAGCTACAACTGTTATTTAAAACCTACCAGCCAAGAAAGGGTAGTAAAATAAAAAAATAAAAAAAACTAATGTTTTATTACATTTATGATTAGACAAAGGAGAAAGAGAAGACAGTGAGTGAACATCCTCAAAGATGCCTACAAACCATAGGCATAGGGCAATGTTCATCCACCCTCAACTTAATCTGTCAACCAGAGGTGCTACCACCACCACAAAGACTGGTTCCTTCTCTAAATCTCAGGTATTTCTTTTCCCTTTTAAGCATAATGTAGATCCTAGTATGATTTAGGAACTACATATCAATGTTTTTAAATAGCTGCACTACAGTGCTATAGTGTAGCAGAATTCGAACAAATCGTTATTGTTCTACGATATGTTATTTTGTATAAAATATTGTCAAATAACGACTATAGTGTCCCTATTGGTTAGCGGAAACTTAACAAACCGCTATATTCCATGATTTGCATTTCACATCATTACATACAAATATTACTCACTTGAGTTGGTCTGGTGATGTCGGCTTAAGACCTTAGAGTGTGCTCCTTTCAAAGGTCTTAGGTTTGAATCTCTCTGATACCAATTTCGGTGGATTAGTTTGGCTTCTAAACAAAAAATAATTACATACAAACATACATTCCTATATATACATGTGTGTATGCATGCATGTAGCAAATTTTGTTGAGACAATGTCAGCAAGCTATGTACATATTGTTGTGTTATGATGATAAAATGTGTGAAAATGATGTATGTATGGATGGTTGCAGTGGCACTTTACAAGCAAGAGGGTCATTGGAATTTGAAGAAGCAGGTGAAGCTCAAACTGTTCCTAGAAGCAATCATAGTCTCATGCCACCATGGATGCTCCATCATCTCACCAACTAGATTGTCATCTATGTATTTATGTATGTATGTGAAAGACATTTTATTATCATTATTATTATTATTATCATTATTATTCCTATTATTATCATTATATTAAATATGTATGATGAATGTGTAAGTAAGCCTTATATTAAGGCATCAACTCTTCTATTATATAAGGGCCCTACCCTGCTCTTCATATTGCAAATCAATGAGAATGAAGTCTTTCCTATATGATAGATTGTTGATTTGAAGTATAATCTTTTCCAATTTGAGAATACCTTATTTTGGTTATAAATGTTTTCTTTTTATACAAAAAACAAACTTATAACCATGATAAAAAAAAAAAAAATTAAGAAAATATATGTACATTAGAATAATGACACAATATGTTTTAGACCACAAGTATTTAGAAAAATCTATCTGTACAGCTTATATTTTACAAGATTTTAAGGTTTATACAGTGTTTGCTATGATTGTCATCAATTATAAAGATTCTGTCTGTCAAAAGCATTATTAAAATAACCATTATAATAAGTACTCATTGAACAAAAACCAATTACAGTCTTGACCAGAAAAAGAATAATCCAATTACTGTTTATTGAATATTCCTTGAATTATAAAGGGGTTGCTTGTTGCAACTGGTTTGGATGCTTAGTCACATGAAGTTTATGAACATATCTATATGCTTTCAACAAGAATTGTACTGTACTCCAAAACAGTGGTGAGTGAGTACTAAAGATTGAGAATTGGGAACATAAAAAGTAGAACACTTCTCTAACATGAGTCAATGATCTCTTTATTCAACATAGCCAAATTCTTTGTCTATGTACATTACTCTAAAATACATTATTTGGTACTAAGCTTCTATGTAAACAACAACACTATACACTGCATGATTACTTCTGTTGAAATAATAACACAGTTCCATGAATGAATACAACAGTTACATATATTTCATGAATACAGAAACAATCATGATTAATTCTAACTTCAAATGCTTTGTTAGATTTTACTGTTCTTTTCCTCCTCTTGTCCATGAGCACCACCAGCAAGCATGTACTCTCTGCAATCAAGTTGTTGATATAACATCATTATATGATTCGTCGAGTAATATAAATAAAGTCAAATCCTAAGAGATACTCTATGATTATAAATTTATCATAGAAAATAACTTAAGATACTCGAATATATCAATGATATTATAAGATATTTTCGAATATTCTAACCGTGCATAACTCTTTTACATTGGCACTGCATATCAATTAAAATTGCACGTAAAATACCTGAGTCTTCCACAGAGACGAGCTAAAGCATCGGATCCAGTTCTATATGCAATATCCTCAACTTTAGCAGCATTAGATAAGGTCATACTATCTGCCAGTACAAACTCACACAACTCCTTTAACGAAAAAGCGTCAGTCAACACAGCTGAATGGCCACCACCAGCAGCTAGTTTTCGAACCTCCCCAACACACCTGTGATGTCGAAACTTTAACATAAACCTTACACAATCATGTAGAAGATTCTTCAGCTAGAAACACATACCAGTCAACCGGTGACGGATACCAAGCATATGTAGATTTCTCATTTGCTGCCTGACCATAACTATTGTAACCCCATCCATGTATTCGGCCATCTCTCATACAAATAAGAGTGTGAGAATGTCCACATGCTACAAGTTGCACGCCTTTTGGAACAACTAAAACTGGAATGTTTCGGAAAAATGTCCGAGAGTCATTAGGGATACACGAGAACAATCCAGTGTCAGGGCCAAGGCCTAACTGACCAGATTGACCTCCACCCCAAGCATAAAGTGCTCCTTCCTGAGTCAACGCACATGTATGTACACCACCGCATGCTGCGTCTTTTATGAAAATACTATCGAGGGAAACCACCCTCCTTGGAAGTAACTCTTTATCCCCATACTGAAGTGAAGTATGTCCCAGCTGGCCCATATTTCCAAGCCCCCATGTGTAACTGCAAGATCCAGGGAAGGAACAAATATAAATAGTGATGAAACATTATCACAAGCTAAATTCCATAACTAATTTTTAATACGGCTTATGGTTCCCAAATAACATATAACTGGAACAAACCACTCCTTCCACAGCCTAGTTAAATACAAGTATGTCTCCATGTATCAGACGAGCAAAAGAAACTGAATTGAAGTGAAGTAGCTTGAGGATTTATGCCTCTGAATTGAGAATACAAGATTATCATTGTAAACAAATTATACCTAGTATTTATGATGCATGTACATGCACTACTATGCATATTTTAAGCTTAAAAATACCGTCAAAAAAAAATTAAGCTTAAAGATTTCAACTACTACTTAAAAAGTATAATGACCTTATTCAAATCATTGTTAAGGAGAGGCTATAGTGACACTATAGCGCTATAACGTAGCGGAATTTGAAGGAAAAAATCACTATTATTCTGCAATGGCTATTTAGTACAAAATATTGTCAAATAGCAGCTATAGCCACACTAAAGCCTTATGCATAGCAGAGTTTAAACAACCGCTATTTTCCACTGGCTCTAGGAATATATAACTATAGTTTTACAAGTCATAACTACGCCAAGGGTCAAGGGAACAGAAACTTGCATATCTAGATGCAGCATTTCCATTGTATTGTGTCTCTTCCGTGAGATTCCCTAATGTGTCATGCGGAAAACCACATTTCTCAAGGTTAAATTTATAAATATCTCCATCTAGAAAATCCTTTATATCACTTACACCTCGCCCTTATCAGAAATGGCTGCAGTGTGGTACTCCCCACATGACACTCTGGTAATCTTGACGAGCTCGGGGGCTTCATCAAGGAATTTAGCATAAGAACTTAGAATGCGAGCTCCCTGTAGTCCCTCACAAGTAACACCTCGGCCAAGTTGACCATGCTCGTTGTAGCCTGGTTTATGAAAACAGTAAGACAGCCCCGATAAGTAAGTCACAAAAAACCCTCATTTTGTAATGATCAAGTTTACTTTCCTATATTCAACCCATAAGGGAAATCATAGACATAAAATTTATAAATCATGCAAAAATAACAACATATTTAGAGTTTAGACAGACAATAGTGAATAAGGAAAGGCAATGACTGAATTACCCCAAGCTTGCAGTAGGCCATCCTCAGACAAAGCAACCACATGAACAGCTCCACAAGACACTTGCTTAATGGTCTGTAAGTAATGATATGAATAACGGAAAAATGGAAAATGAGAGATCAATAAACAGACAGAAAAATGTAAAAGATTACTATCATTATTGCATTGTTTAATGTTGTGTCCGGCTAAGAAAAGGAACGGAAACAGTTGCGCATTCTATTTCACATTTAATAAATTTAAACTAAATCATAACCCTAGGGAAATGAATTCACTTGTATATCATAATGGGTACAAACAAGAAATAAGGCAATAAGAAATTTAATAGAATAATTGCATTCACCATAAAGAAATGGCCAGTGGATATCCACTTGGATCTATTTGCATATAAACAAGGCAAATAATAAAATAATGAATGTATACGAGGATATGTTACATGTATATAGTGGTTTATGCTCAAACATAAACACTTACTGTGTTAGGTTCGAAGGCACCCCAAAACAGTCTAGGAAGATTCGATCCCTGGAGTATAAAAAAATAAGTTGAAGAAAAATCATATATGACAGATTGTGATATTAAGAACACCGCTTTAACCCTTAAGAAGCTAGTACCTGATTTTGCCCCCAAACCCAGAGCCTTCCAGTCGACACGGTACCATCATTTTCACGAGGTTCTGCAATGCAAGCAGAACAATGTGCACCACAGGCTACAGATTTTACAAACTCCGAATCTAATTGTTTGACTTTCTTTGGATGTTTCCTTCGCTCCTCAGTTCCATCACCAAGTTGACCAAACTCATTAGCCCCTGAGAATGGGATAACATGCATTAGCCTTTGACACTTGCCACTTTTATGTTTACTAGCCACGATATAAAACCATTAATAATAGCAAACAAACTTAAAATTAAAATTGTAAATTAAAAAGGGAAAATCTATTGCAAAACTAATTAACTTTTGACCATATAAATGTTATCAATCCCAGATAGCAGAGCATATTTAGCCATACGCATATGCGATTGAGCAGAAGAGAGTGGGTTTGTGAGAATCCACCACATGATAACTCGAAAATGAAGGACCTGTCGGAAAGTCACCCGTAGAGGAAGCTGGGGTAATGGGGACTCCGCTGGCGCAGCCAATTTGCATGTGACAGACTGCAATCTCAACTACTGCAGTGACAGCCACTATTTTAAACCGCTCCCTCTACTTAACTACCATAGTAACAGCACTGCTATAGCGCGCTTTTGATGACATTGATTGATATTCCCTACTAGTAATAAACTATCAAATGAAATCAACTCTAACTACAAGAAGGAAAGAACCGAATACAGAAAATGGTCTCTCCTGACACAAACCACATTCCATAATAAAAATGCAGTGGAAACTCCAACGAGTCAAGTTCGTCCTAGAAATATAGCAAAAATCCTTCTAAAGCAATGCTCCTTAGACCCTAGCAGGGTCTAGAACCCAAAATTGGGGTGTGAAGGTATGAGTAAATTATTTCAATTTTGTTCAGTTTGACTGATTAAGAATCATAGAAAAATAGCTCCAATACTATAAAACAGTTTTTGAATGAATACATGGAGTCATGAACAATGAGTAAAACAAGTAAAGAGTAAGAGAAGTCCAAACCCCAAGTGAAAAGTGAGCCATCCGAGGCTATTGCAGCTGTATGCTCCCGACCGCATGCAATATCCAACCAGCGTGTATTGAGACCAGCCGGACATCCAAACAGCTGAGGAGGTAGCTGTTTTGGAATCCTTAACTGATCGTCTTTCTCCTTTCTCCCTGTCTGCCCGGATTGATTATACCCCCACACATAAATAGCACTCTTCCTTGGAATACTAGCTGCCACGGGTTTTGTGGTCCCCAAAATTGCATCAATATCCATAGATTGTCTACCTTGAGATGCAAAATCCAACAAGTTCAATGTCTTAATAGCAGTCAATGATAATAAAAAAAAACACAAATTGCATCAATATCCATAGATTATTAACATTAAGATGCAAAATCCATTAAATTCAAATTCTAAACTTCAATCAATGATAAAAAAAAAAAGGCAAAATTTCTCTCATAGTCCTGTAACTTAATTTCAGGTATCAATTTCGTCCTTTAACTTTTTTTTCACGTCATTTTAATCCTTGACCCGTGTTAGCGTATGAATTTTCAAGCTTCAAAAATGGGTGAAGGACCAAAATGACTTGAAAGAAAAAAAAAAGATAAATGACTAAATTTTGATGTAAAATTAATTTAACAATCCACATGAGCAACTTTTCCTAATAAAAACACCAATTACATCAATAAGCTCAATTTCTTAATTTCAATCAATGATAGTAATAAAAAAAGCACAGCAATCAGCAATTGCATCAATAATTAAATTTTGCATAGATTGTAGACATTGGGATGCAATGTTGAATAATCTCAATTTATGAATTGCATCAATATCCACAGATTGTTGTCCAATAAGTTGAATTAATGATAATAAAAACAAAAAATATAACAAAGGTAGCAAAATAAAACATGATAGGAATATGAATATGAATGATAAATAATGGAAAAATAAATACTCTAGAGAGAGAGAGAGAGAGAGTACCTGGAAGGAAATGAAGATGAAGAAATGAAAAGAAAGAAAGGAAGAGTTTTGGTTTGTTTACCTTTATACGCAATCACGGAGGAAGGCAGGAAGAGGCAGACAGAACAACAGGAAAGGAATGCACACGGATGGTCGGTCGCGGTGAAGTCAGTCAGGACTCAGGACGAGAGGTGTCAAATGTTTTTCCGGTTCTTCAAAGGTTACCCACCAATTAGTACAGACATTACACCTCCCTCTTTTTTTTATAAAAAACAGATAAATTCATAAAGTCGTTGTATCTGATTGATAACATAGACTAAATACATTTAAAAAAAAAAACTAAATGAGTATTATTTTTTACTTTATATTTTTTGGTCAAACATTATATTTAAGTCCAATAAGAAAAATATTATTTTTTTAAGATATTTTTTTTTTGAAGAGGCTAAAATGGAATATATTACCAACTCAAAAAGTCTTTCCTAGCACAAGGTGTACATAGGAAAGACAAACAATGTCGAAACAATATTTACAAGAGGAACCTGTACATAAAGAAGCAAAAAAGAAATAACTATCAGCCTATGCCTAACAAGGTGAACGGACTAAGCCACCAACCATGATAGTTAAAGGGAAGAGTAGGAAATTTCTCCTTCAACCACCTAAAAGCGAGAGACTTAATCCTATCGACCACCTGACTTATTAAGCAAATTTTGTCGTTAAAATGCCTGTTATTTCTTTCTTTCCAGATTTCCCAAACTGTCGCAAACCAAATAACCTGAGATATAGAGCGGCGCTTCTTCGCGATACCACCACTGACACTAAATTGATTAAAATGATCTTGCACCTGAGCAAGAATGACCGCTGAGATGCCAAGCCATCTATAAATGAAATGCCAAACAGCCCCAAAAATATTACAATGCAAAAACAAGTGATGGGAAGATTCAATCGAACCACATCCAACCACACACATCCTTGAGTCACGATCAAGAACACCACGCCGATGCAAATTGTCCTTTGTAGGCAACCTGTCTCGGAACAAACGCCAAGCAAAAAGCACAACCTTTAACGGGACATCTTTATGCCACAACGAGTCAACAGGAACCGTTGAAACCAGTGGAGGATGAACTGATAGGAAATTATATGCACTCCGAACAGAGAATACATTAGATGATTCCAATGTCCACAACCATCTGTCATTCCTATCAACCTGCAAATGAACATTATGAAGTAATAACATTAGTTCTCCCACCTCCTCCTCCTCCCACGCAAACAACCTCCGCATCCACCTCCACGCGTCACCCTCTTGACCCCAACCTAACTGACTCATATCAAAAACAGATAATTCTTTAAACACCGATAGATCATATAACCTACTAAACCTAACCTTAAAAGACACCACACCACACCAAACATCCGACCAGAATAACGTATGCTTCCCGTTACCAAGGGAGCGTTCAACATGGTCACTAAACCACCTATCTCTACATAAAAGATAAATATCACGCCACCAGAGGGAACCCTCACGACCTCCCCCCTTCAACCGCCCACCCTCCATGCCATACCGCGCTGACAACACCCTAAACCACAAACTACCAGTATATGTCAACAACCTCCAACACCACTTCCCTAACAATGCAATATTAAACTCACTAATTCTCCTTACCCCCAAACCACCAACCTCCTTACTCCTACAAACAGTGTTCCAATCCACCCAAGCTATTTTCCTATGGTCATCACTACCCCCCCAAAAAAAACATTTTAAAATAGATTCAATAGAGGAGACGATACCTGACGGAGCCTTGAAAAAAGAAAGAGCATAAACAGGCAGCGATGACAGGACAGACTTCAGCAAAACCAAACGACCACCCAAAGACAGATGCTTCGATTTCCAACCCGACAGTCTAGTCTTAATACGACAAATAAGTGGATCCCAAAAAAACAAGCGCCGAGCGTTTCCACCAATAGGCAAGCCCAGATACACAAAGGGAATGGAACTCACCTTACAGTTCAGCACCATAGCCGCTTCTGACAACCAAGACATTGCAACATTCACATCTACTAACTGACTTTTCGAGAAATTCACCTTTAAACCCGACAAAGTTTCAAAAAGAATAAGAATAGCACGCATGGACCTGATATTAGCCCACGACTTTTCTCCCAAAATCAAAGTATCATCTGCGAACTGAAGATGAGACACGACGGTCGTGTTACCGTCACCCACCTTATAGACGGAAAAGAGATTATTGGCCAATAATGACTCCATCAACACATTAAAACCTTCTGCAGCTAACAGGAACAAAAATGGGGAGAGAGGGTCACCCTGTCTCAACCCCCTCCCCAAAGAAAACTCATCAGTTGGAGACCCGTTTACCAAGACCGAAGCAGTAGCTGTACCAATGCATTCTTTTATCCATTTTCTCCAAAGTGTCGGAAATCCCATTTTCCCCATAACCTCATCTAAATAACCCCAGTCTATTGAATCATATGCTTTCTCAAAATCCACCTTGAACAGAATCAATTCTTTTTTACATCTATGTGCTTCATCTACTATTTCATTCGCAACCAAAATGCCATCCAAAATCTGACGACCTTTTATAAAAGCCGACTGAGTGTCCGAAACAACGTAATCAATCACAGAGCGGAGTCTGTTAGCAAGCACCTTCGCCAAAATTTTATACATACAACCCACCAAAGAAATTGGTCTAAAATCATTCAGTCGTTGGGGACTATCTATCTTTGGAATAAGAGCAATAAAAGTGTTGTTCATACCTTTTGCCAATCTACCATTTCTGTGAAACTCTGACAAGAACCGCATCACATCATCCTTCAAAATGTCCCAAAAGTCTTTGATGAAACCAATGTTAATCCCATCAGGCCCTGGACACTTAAAGTTATCACAATCCCACACCGCCGCCTTAACCTCGTCCAGAAAGGCTTTATAAGAGCCACCCCATTTCTATGATTCAAAGTACGAAAATGCAAGCCTTCCATACTAGGCCGATGAGCAACATGAGGCTGAAAATGTGTCGAGAAATGGTTGAACACAGCATTACGCACATTTTGAACTCCTTCAACCAACCCTCCATTCGCGTAAAAGAACGAAATCGAAGTCCTTCGATGCCTATTTGACATAATACCATGGAAGAACTTAGAGTTAGCATCTCCTTCACGTAACCAATGAATTCGAGACTGTTGCCAACAAATACTAGAATGAATACGGGATAAAGAGAACAGCTCGTCTGAAAAACCATGAAGCTCCTCAATCTCTACACCACTTAAATCAACTGTCTCCCCTTTCAAATCTAAAGTTGCAATTTTCTCCTTTAGGGTCAAAATTCTTGCAGGAAGATTACTAGAATGACGTTGATGCCAATCTTTTAAAGCCAATTTGAGGAGCTTTAATTTCTCTTTCAACACATAGCCACCCCAACCCTCCACCTGAAAGGATAACCACTTCTCGCGAACAAAATTATTATAGCCAGGAAGAGACTCCCAACACTTTAACATACGCAAAGGTTTGGGTCCCCAATTTTCAACATCAATAGCAAGCACCAAAGGACAATGATCCGACAAACCACGAGACATAGCCACTGGGAGCAACTCGGCCAAGTCAAACACCATTTTTCAGACAGCAAAAACCGGTCAATGCGACTCATAGACTTCCCGTCACCCCGAAACCACGTGAATGTACGGCCTCGGAGAGGGAGATCAATGAGAACAGTACCTTCAATAAAGTTATTAAAATTGTCGCTCCACACTGCATTAAACACCCTTCCGACACTACGACGTTCGTCGATGCAACGGACCACATTAAAATCACCACAGACACAAACATTTTGATTTGACATAGCCCCCAATCTCAAAGATAAATTATTCCATAACATCTGCTGACGAGAAGCATCACACGGAGCATACACATTAAACAAAACAAACTCCTCTTCAGTCTTCACAAATCGCCCTAAAACCACCAAGACATGATCGAAAGAAATAGATGACCACACCTCGACCTCCTGAACATCCCACATAGTAACAATACCACCAGATGCTCCTACTGACGGTTGAAAAGAAAAATCAGCATTTATATCACCCCATATAGATTTACAAACAGACACATCTAGCACAGACAACTTTGTTTCTTGTAAACAGAGAAGAAAAGGTTTTTCCTTCAGCACCAAATTACACACCTCCCTCCTTTTTTCAACACTCCCTAAGCCCCTAACATTCCAAGAAATTATCTTCATGGCAAAAAAACACAACACCAAAATACCCCACCCTCATCATAACCCTCAACATCGATCTACACATCCTCCCCACCACCACCATGAGTTTTCCTCCCCACCCCTAACAGAACATCAAACATATTGTTTTTATCGCCCGCAAATTTAAGACCAACTTTCTTCCCAATATCACATACATCCTCAGACGCCTTCTCCTTATTAGCATGAAGTACCAACCAATTCTCCCAATCATTATTGACAGATGACTGGGACTCATTAATTGAAGCAACATCATTAGACTTAAGCTTAGCCTTAGAACCATCTGACACCGCCTTACGTAGTTTCATATTCCTTTGCAAGGCTCGAAGGACCTCCTTACGATCTTTTTCTAAAAGTCTTGCAATTCGTTTAATACTTTGAGCACAGTGACGTAAATAACCATTTCCTTTTTTCTTTTTAAATCTTTGCCCGCTTGTTGAAGAAGAAGTAACATTTAACTGCGGCTTTAACAACTTTGGGACCTCAGCAGCAAATTGTTTTTGTTTATTCACCCATTCCAAACTCCACGGACCAGACGTTGAAGCACGAACCCTACCTGGAGGACACGATAAAGTTCGCTTAGCAACCCGTGTTTTAACACTATTATGATTTTCCACCACTTCACAAGTCTGCGTTGTCATCTGCTCAAAACAGTCCACACTCGGCCTTAGCTTAGCAGCCACGCATGCAGCTGGTTCTTTTGACAAAATCTTCACATCTTGCGACAATGATGGTGCTGTTGGTCTAGATATAGAGGGTGACACATTATTAGAACCTGAGATTACAGGGGATGATTGTTTAACACTTTGATTATTAACCTCCTTATTCCAATCCTCAGACAAGTGATGTAAAAGATCGTCGACATCTCCACACCCTGCGACATCAGCATGAATTTCCGGTGTTCCATGAGATTCATCATCTAAACATTCCTCTTCATCAAACAGACATGCATCCTCACCCAAGGAGAAACCCCACTCTTCAATAATTTGAAAATCAAAGAGTACCCCATCTATCATTATTTGGGCACTTGTATTGATTATCTCTAAGGTTGTAGTGGACAATAAAATCCGTGCATAATCAAAACGGTCTCTATCCAAAGTGGTATCATCAACCTTCAGCAACCGGCCACAATCATAGACACATAATTTGAAAAAATCTATATTCCATGCATGAAGTGGCACACCATAAATCCGCACCCGAGCACCTCTTTCACGAAACAACGTTTCCTTATTCCACCGAACCGGTTTAGAAAAGAAATTATCAAAAAAATAAGCCGCTTCAGACAATAAAGAACTCACATCACCGTCGTCAAGAGTTCGCAAAAACACCTTATTTGCACCCAAAGGAATGATAACAAGTTTATCAAAACCCGCATCAAAAATCCTTCTTTGTAACACTGGTATAGAATCCCCATTCAAAACAGACACCACCAAACCCTTCGATGCCCAAGACATATCATCATCAGAAGAACTATACTTGGGAACATACCTCTGTTTCGATTGCACCACCGGACCTTTCACTATAACACCCGCCGACAACTCCTCCACCACCTGTTTCCCCGCTCCAACACCCTCTTTAGCTAACCCACCCATCTTTCTTTTTTCTCCCTCGTTAATTTTTTCTCCCTCTACAATTTTATCTTTCTCGGCATAATTTTTTCCTCCCTCAAAAATTTTTTCTCCCTCACCCCTCTCTCTTCCTACTTCGCGTTTGTTACCAAAACGGTCGTAACTCGACACCTTAGCCACCACCTTACAGTCCCCAAACCACACATTGTTTACAGCCTTTAACAGTTTATCAATATCTTTCACCTTGCTATACCGTACAAAACCAAATAACGCACCATTAACATTACGTTTCCTAGCCAAATACACATCTTCCGTAATTCCACAAACCTCAAAACCTTGCCTTAAAGAACTATATGAAATATTATCCGGAACATTGGTAAAGTAAAAAGATACAAGATTATGGGTTACTTTACCAATTGAAGCGGTTTGTAGTTGCCTTGGCTTCAAAGATTCTGCTGGTCCAATATTAACAGTAGCTGCACCTAACTCCTCATCATGAAAATCCGTATTTTTAATTGTGGCTACAGATAGGCGCCGCTTTCCTTTACCATTGCTCCCTTCTACAAAATCATCGAACTTGCCATGCTTCCTGACTCTAGATTTCGACCGTTTTTGTTTGAGTGGCAATCGCTCTCCATGCCTGCGTGCACCACCACGTGACCTACCATGACGTGAATACTGCATGATGACCTGCCCGTCGGAAGACAAAATTGGCTCGCAAAAATCCCTTGAATCCTCTGAATCATAATCCCACCATACTGAACCATGCCTATCCCTAACCCTAGACTGCCCGTGCGGCCTCGAACCTCCATGCCGATGATCCTCCCGAAGCCTGTCCCGTCCGTCTTCCACCTGTTCCAGCGCTTTCCCCCTTCGCGGTCTCACGTAAGACCACTCTCCCCTATACCCCCCATTTGGTGGCACCCTGCTTGGACCCCGACCCCCCCTATAGTACCTTTCTTCCGGTGAAGGTGAATACCGTCGCGGTGGCCCATGGTGGTGGAACCTAGGGTTACCGCTTCTCACTGTCTCTCGACCACGCTCTCTCTCACTCATGTTTCTCTTTTTTTTTAAGATATTAATTAATAGTAAGTGGACCACTTTATTCGACTTTGACTTTGTAAAATAGAATTTATAAGATAAGGTTATGAATATTTCAAAATAGTAATTAGTTCAGTTAAATTTTACTCATTTTTATGTGAGCGATTGTTATAATATTCTATTTATTTTTGTAAAATTGAATTAAAAAAATATGAAGCTACACATGAGTTGATTTTAAAGTAAAAACGAAAAGTGATGACGAAAAAAAATTTAGGGGATCAAAATTGAAGAAATTTTAGAAGGATTAAAAAGAAAAATCGATATATTTATAGAACTAAAAAGATATTTAACATTTATATCATTTAGTTTATTGGTGTCATTGGCATACTATATAATGTCATTGGATTTGACATCTTTGTGTTCCTTCAAATATTCAATTCTTCTTGTGGCAAATGTGCCACAATTTTGTTCCCTTCTAGTTCGTTTTATTGTCTCGTAATCTTATCTCTTCTAACTTATGTCCTATTTGTAATCAATGTAGTGAAGATATGTTACATGCTTTGTGGACTGACATGGATGGATGGACTATTCCATGTGAGTTGTAATACTTTACTTAACCGACTAGCAGGATCTCACTCAACGTTGGTTAGACTGTTCAAGTCGGGCTAGCTCAGCTCGTCCTCACTCAACACTGGTTTGATTGTTAAGTCAAGTCAGCACAACTCGTCCTTACTCAACATTAGTTTGACTGTTCAAGTCAGGCCAGCTCAACTAATCCCACTCAACACTAGTTTGACTGTTCAAGTCAGGCCAGCTCAGGTCGTCCTCACTCAACACTGATTTAATTGTTCAAGTCAGACAAGATCAACGCGTCATCACTCAACATTGGTTGACCGTTCAAGTCAGGACATCCAGTTCAGCTCGTATTCACTTAATACTGGTCTGGTTTGAGTTATGAATGCTTTCATTCCACATATCTTGTTCCGAAAGCGCCTCAATTCCACGCACCCTGACGGACGAGTTGCACCCTAGTCCACGCGTGACCATACTCAAACCAGACAGCCAATTGGAGGCTCTGGATCACAACTTAATGGGCTTTGAATGATTAATGAAAGGCCCGTTAAGTCAACACATTAAGGGTTATAGAAGGGGAACACTTAGGTGGTTCGAAGGACAGATTCATTATAGCCTAAACATTGTATTTTCACCTTAGTCATTTTAGAGTATTCTTGGAGCTCTTCACAGGCAGCTTACTAAATAGCTCATCTATTGTAATTCATGTTTACATACGTGAAATTGGTGCCCACCGTGGGGCTATGGTAAAACTTTCCAACGACCTAGCTTCATTTTCAATAAACTTATCACCATGGTAGGACACATACCAAACTGAACCTCATCTGGAACCGAGCTGGAAAACGAAGTGGGGAAGGGAGCTTCAGCTGAGGAAGATTGGGTGTTCTCGCAACAAATACATCATTGAGTATGTCAAACATTATGTCTATGAAATTGACACTCAAGTGTCATCATCTCTGCATCATGTCTTAAAAGCTTTTGCATATCATACATCTCCTATTGTTCAGCAGCATGCACGTATTGTCAGTTGGCAACGACCTAGTATGGATTCACTAGCTTTTAATGTTGATGGCAATGTATTCCTTGATTCCAACTTGGGAGGTTTTGGTGGTCTTATTTGTGATCATACATGTTTTTTTTTTTGCATGATTTCTTTTGGAAAATTAGTAGACCTTGCATTCTCCATGTTGAGATTTTGAGTTTATACCATGGTTTGAAGTTGTGTTGGTATAATGGATTTAAGTACGTGTTCTCTGATTCAACTATTGTTGTTGACCTCATCCAAAAGGATTTGAATGTACATCACAAACATAGAAATTTAATCATGGCTATTAAACAGTTTCGTAGAGATTGAGTGGTAAATTTACGACATACTTTATGTGAGGGTAACACTGCAACTGATTTCTTAGCTAAAAAGGTGATCTAAGTGATGATAATCTTTATTTTGTATGAAGCTCATCCTCATATGACATCTACCCTCGTAGCACACGTCATAGGCGTTGACTTTGTTCGACCCTTGCAGATGTTACTATTGTTTATTAGAATTTTATACTATTTTTTTTAGTAGAAAAACTTTTATGCTCATTTTGTATCAACATTAAACTCTTAAAAATCTCTCAAAAAATAATTAAACTCTTAAAAAATATTTTTAAAATGAATCTGACCTATCTCTCATTTTTTTTATTTCATAAAAAAAAAAAAAACAATACTGTTTTTTCGTGACAGAATAATTAATAATACTAATATCTAAAGACTGGTAAACAATCTGAAACGATGACTTTCCAACACGTTCGGAAAACAAGCAAATAAGACAATAAAGTCAACAATAATATTTAGATTTGTGTTATGTCTTTTTCTTTTCAGCTATAACATCAAATTCAACATTCAAATAAACAACAAATCAAATTCTCTGGCAAAACTTCTGAATTCTGGTACCTCTTTTCTCTCTTTATACTTCCATGTATTATTCCTATACCTCTCTCATTGCAACTTTGTTTATTCAAAAGTTGATTTTTATTTTTTGTTTCTTTCATTCATAATTGATCTCTTTTTCCATTGAATTTTGTATGAATTGTTGTTGAGTTTTTATGAATCATCATCTGATTATTTTTATTATTTTTTTGGGACAAGGGTGCCATATTTTCATTGAATTTAGATCCTTCTGAAACTTGTGTTCCCTATAGCTTTTGTATGTTCACATGGAGATTTTTATTATTTTAGTGTGTTTGGTTCTGCGGTGACATGCGTTGAATGAATTGATTTTAGTTAAAAGTAAACTGAATGTGAAATGATTTATGTTTGGATACAAATTTGTAAAAGTGACTTGTACAATAAGTTGGAGTATAAAAAATACGATTGAAGTCAAAAGCTATGATTTATAACTTCAAGTTAGATTTAATTTTAGAGGAAAAATAAATTCTACTAAAACAACCAAACATGTTAAAATCAATTATACACTTCTAGAATTAATTTTGACACCCCCAAAGTGGAACCGGTGTATGTTTGATTTCAAGTTTGGAGGAGATAATATTAATGCTAAAGGTGTAGAATTGATTTTGACATATTTAGATTTTACTTCCAGAATTGATTCCAACTCTTAAGCTAGAATTTGAAGCTTTCGTAATAAGAATCTAGACTCTTAAGCTTTTGTAATAAGAATTGATTCTAACTCTTTTGCCAGAATTGATTTATGTGGAGTTAGAATTGATTTTCAAAACTCCTTAAAAAAAGGGACTTTGGAGAATCTCACCTTTATCAGCTAAGCTTAGCCTTAAATTTTGAACAAAAGTATACATGTGTGCATTTTGGGGAAAATAGTTCAAAATGGAAAAAATAAATGTCTAAGGACATAAGGAGGAGACAAAATGACTGATGAGCCATGTTTTGTCTTAGTTAATAGATTGTTGTTCCTCCTTATCATAACAATCTTAACTTGTGTTATTTATTTGTGTTTTAGAGACATTGCAGATACAGCAGGATCATGACTGACACTAACAGTGCTCACTCCGAAAAGAAACTTGTCAGAATTGACATTAGTTCTGATACTGTATGTCCATGGTGCTTTGTTGGCAAAAAGAACCTAGACAAAGCCATAGCTTCCTCTAAGGATAAATACAACTTTGAGGTCTAAAACTCTCTTTCTGTGTGTATTTTGCGTTCTAAATATGTGTGGCACTTTCATTGTTGTCAAATAACGGCTATAGGGTAGCAGAATTTGAACCGATCACCTTTGTTCCGCGATACACTTTTTTATTACAAAAGTGCTGTTATAGCATTACAACGTAACAAAATTTTATCAAACTGCTATTTTCCGCAATTGACAACGGTGGTCATTTCATGTGCTAATTTGTTGTTTAACTGAATTCACAGATAATATGGCATCCCTATCAACTCACCCCCGATGCCCCTAAAGAAGGCATTGAAAAGAGGGAGTTTTACAGAAGCAAGTTTGGATCCCGATCGGATCAGATGGAAGCTCGGATGTCGGAGGTTTTCATTTTATTAATCACTCTCTCGATCACATTTGTTATTGTTGATTGTATTAATATTTATATTTCATCGGATCGGTGAACTTTGAGCAATTCATTATTTCCATTTTGTATTTGGCAGGTCTTCAGGACAGTCGGTCTTGTTTATAGTTTGTCCGGACTCACGTAAGTGATTATGGCATAAATGCTTATATATAAATTATTTCTTTAATAAAAGAGAAAATAAAGTCAAATTATTTCAGATAAGCTATCTTCAAATAGTTTATGGACATGTCGTAAGCTATTTCCATAAGCTCTCACAATGAGTTTCACAAGGGCTTATGTCAGTGAATAAACTCAACTATGTCAGTCCAAACAGGCTCAAAGTTTGATAATGAGCAATGAACCACTTTAAAAGTGGAATCTTGTCTAACTGAGGTCAAACTAACATTGTTTGAATTATCTCACACAGGGGAAACACTATGGACAGCCACAGGCTTATATACTTTTCTAGACAGCAGGGTCTTGATAAGCAACATGATCTCGTTGAAGAACTTGGCCTTGGTTATTTCACTCAGGAAAAATATATTGGTGACCGGTAAGTACTATTCTTTTGTTTATTTTCCTTTTTTTTTTTTTTGTTGTTGTAGGGTGTTCTATGTTTAAACTTTAAAGATAATCAATGATATTCTTCAAATTCCTTTAAAAAGCTATAACTGTCATGCGTTTTCGCATATTCGACACTAACATAACACTGACACTTGTGATTAGATACAATCAGTTGAATTATTATTAGTGTCTTATGTGTCATGTTCGGCGTGTGTGTTAATGCTTCATAGATAGCTATATATCAATATGGATTTCAGCAGTTCAATTATTCTACTTTTTGACAGATCAATGATCCTGAATTGTCACTTTTCAAGAGTTGATTTTTCTTCTTCTCACTTATCCATAACTAACGAAAGACACATTTGATTACTAAATTGAGTAATTAAAGATGCATTTAAGTATGTTTCTATAATTTTGATATATTCTGAGAGTATAATTACAACGCCTCACATTTAAGGACCACAATGATTATTGCATGACATTTGAACCAAGTGTCTTAAAATCTACTTCCTAAAGTAACAAACAAGCATTATCCTTTTAAATTTGAATGCAGGAAGTTTCTTCTGGAAGCTGCTGCCAAGGTTGGTATAGAAGGGGCAGAGGAGTTTCTTAAGAACCCCAACAATGGGCTCAAAGAGGTAATTTTTTTCAATATAAGAAAAACTCCTTTATGCTTTATTTAATGCATGAGATTTTGAATTATTAGGTGTTCTAACTTCCAAATGCTTAATGTATCTTCTTCCTTTTCAAGTCTATAACAAATTGGCAACATGGCCATTTTAGTTGCTAGGCATTCACACATTTTTATCAGTTGTGCAATCAAATCTGGATTCTCTGTCGCCAAGGGATGTCGATCATTGAATGAATATCAGACAGTTTGTTATTTGACTTTGTCAAAACTAGCTTTAAAATACATTTTGAAACATAAATCGTCTGATCTTATCTAACGGTCTAAATCTACGAATGTGTTACTATAGAAAATTCATATCACCTACCACAATAGATATCATATGCATTTATCATGTTCAGCTTTAGAAATTGAATATTCCATCACTGCTGATCTTGTTTCCCATGACTCTCTACCTAGGTGGAGGATGAGCTTAAAACATACTCAAGAAACATTACAGGGGTTCCATATTATGTGGTAGGTATACAAAATATTAATAGTTTTATTATAGGTACACAGTGATCAGCAGAATGACTCATTTATTCATTTTACAGATTAATGGAAGTCAAAAATTAAGCGGTGGACAACCCCCTGAGGTCTTCTTGAGAGCTTTCCAAGCTGCTACAAGTTGACTTTCAGCTCCTCAAAGTTTCTGATCACACTGTCTTCTGTTACAATCATACTTTGGAAATAAGAAGCTAGTGTCATGTTGTATTGTATTAGTGGTCTAGCACAAGTGGTCGATGTGCGGTGTATGAGTGTTGTAAACTTCAGGGTATCAAATTTGATTCTTAATCATCAAAAATAAAATATTAAGATGTAAGACAATTTTGAAGTCTTATACATTGTTGTTTATCATCAATAATAAATTGAATGACTTTACTATTTAATTTATAAGTCAGTCAATACTACTTTGCCTACTCGTGTGTTTGGGTGAGTGTTTTATGAAAGTAATTGAGTGAAATTTATTTATAAAATTCATATTGTTAAAATTTAATTTGAAGTTTCATGTAAATTTTTCAGCGTGACTTTGCAAATCTAGTACTTTAAGAATCAAACCGAGGTTCAAAGATAATTTTGCAATAGTACCCAAACATATATATTTTACTAAAATTACATTTAACATGAGGATTATATATTAGGCTTGGAGAAGCACACAGTGCATGGAGTTGCTGATTCTTAATTTTTATTTGGGTTAATACATTTTTACCCCCTGTAATATAGGCGAGTTCCGGTTTTCCCCCCTGTAAAAAAGATTCTTTCGATTCCAACCCTGAAATATGAAGATTCCGTCGAAAACACCCCTGGTCAAATCTGGCACACGCCAGGTGCTGATGTGGCGCGCCACGTCATCTTTTTTGATGATGTGGCACGCTGACTGTATAATTTTTTTTATTTTTTATTTTTTTAATAAGGACACGTGGCATTTCCTATTTTTTAATAAAAAAATATTTTTTTAATAAAAAAAATATTTTTTTAATAATTAAAAAAATATTTTTTTAATAATTAAAAAAATATTTTTTTTAAGTTTTTTTAAAATAATAAAAAAAATGAAAAAAAATTCTGGAAAAAAATAAAAAAATACCGAAAATTTTTTAAAAAAATTGGAAAAATTAATAAAAATGAAAACAAAAATCTGGAAAATTTTAAAAATAAAAAGTAAAATCTGGAAAAATTAAAAAAATGAAAACATTATGGAAAAAATTAATAAATTTTGAAAAATTCATATTTCCAGATTTTTTCAATACCGGAAAAATGAAAAAAAATAATATTTTTTTCGGAAAGTACTTGTCATTCAACCGTATAACATGATTTATATACCGGTGTCAATCAATATACATTGTATCCTGTTATTCGGACATGGTTTTTATAAATATGAATAATCTTCAAATTTTTGAAAATGACCAATCTTGAAATTTTTGAAAAAAGATTAATCATATTTACAAAAACTAAATTTTCGAAAAAAAAAAAGATAAAAAAAAATATGGTATTTGAGTCAAACATAATTCATATTTTTTTCGAAAAACATACAAACTGCTCAAAACATTTTTTATGTTAGTGTCTACTAGTTTCAATGGTATTTGAGTCAAACATAATTTATATTTGTTTTACTATTTGAACTTCTACTATTTAAATATTTTTTTCGAAAATTCATATTTTTTTTATCTTTTTTTTTTCGAAAATTTAGTTTTTGTAAATATGATTAATCTTTTTTCAAAAATTTCAAGATTCATCATTTTCAAAAATTTGAAGATTAATCATATTTATAAAAATCATGTCCGAATAACAAGATACAATGTATATTGATTGACACCGGTATATAAATCATGTTATACGGTTGAATGACAAGTACTTTCCGAAAAAAAATATTATTTTTTTTTCATTTTTCCGGTATTGAAAAAATCTGGAAATATGAATTTTTCAAAATTTATTAATTTTTTCCATAATGTTTTCATTTTTTTGATTTTTCCAGATTTTACTTTTTATTTTTAAAATTTTCCAGATTTTTGTTTTCATTTTTATTAATTTTTCCAATTTTTTTAAAAAATTTTCGGTATTTTTTTATTTTTTTAAAAAAATTTTTAAAAAAAACTTAAAAAAATATTTTCTTAGTTATTAAAAAAATATTTTTTTTTATTAAAAAAATATTTTTTTATTAAAAAATTGGAAATGCCACGTGTCCCTATTAAAAAATAAAAATAATTATACAGTCAGCGTGCCACGTCATCAAAAAAGGTGACGTGGCGCGCCACATCAGCACCTGGCGTGTGCCAGATTTGACCAGGGGTGTTTTCGACGGAATCTTCATATTTCAGGGTTGGAATCGAAAGAATCTTTTTTACAGGGGGGAAAACCGGAACTCGCCTATATTACAGGGGGGTAAAAATGTATTAACCCTTTTTATTTTTGGCTATTGGCCTAGTGGCCAACAAATACTCGAATAAACACACACACACACAGAAAGGGAAATGTGGTGACCTGGGTTCGAACTATGGACCCCACATCCAATGCCCTTACGATAAGAACCAAACGAATGAAGTTAAGTTATTTGTATTCTCATTGTTGCAGCTAACATAAAATGGAATATATTATTTGAAATTTTACAAATGATTGAATGTAAATACAGAGCACCCCAAATATTTGTGTACATTATGTTTGGCTATTTGTTGTTCCACTTAAAATACAACAGTCTTCTTTACCTCATAAGGTAATACCCGAAGTTCACAATAGGATCTAATAGCCTTGGAAAGACATTGTTTCTCAAGGTTTTGTGATTTCTGCACAAAGCTCTGCAAGTTATCTCTGTGTGAAACTCTCTCAACCTGCAAATGAGATTCAGCCATGTTACCCTCACATAAATAGTATCAAGCCAAAATTTAGACTATTTGACAGCTTATATGAAAACAATGTGACTTTATTTTATCTTTTGTTATATAAATAGTGTATACATAAACAGTTATGTAACAAGCACTTATGCTATAAGCATTTAATTAAGTTCTTTATAGCTATAGCTTATAAGATATCATGGAGAACTTGTCGAAATAAGCTGAAAACAGCATCTGAAAATGCATAAATTGTTTTCATAAGCACTCCCAAACAGACCCTACGAATAGGATATATCAAGCATTTGCACAATACAGGCATGCTTGATTTACAGTCTAGCCAGCAACACATCAAACAAAAGTTACAATGAAAAGTGATACATATTAAGATAGTATGCATAGCCTCTTAATTGCACCACCCCTAGTATGCACAGGTTCCTCTCATTTGCATTATCCCTTGCCTCATGCAACCCACATATATAAGTCGCTAGGCGGTTGCATGTCAACTATGGTGGCTTGCATGAGGTAAGGGATAATGCAAATGAGAAGAACCTATGCATACTAGGGATGGTGCAATTAAGAGGCTATGCATACTATCTTAATCTGTATAGGACTCAAAAATCTTTTTTTTTTTTTTTGAAGAAGCTAAACTAGCCCCACCCAAATTGGCACCGGAGACAATCGAACCTAAGACCTTGAGGAAGAGCACACTCCAAGGTCCCAAGCCAACACCACCAGGCGAACCCAAGTGGGTTCTATAGGACTCAAAATATATTTTTGGATGCTTGCACTGGTATAACTTAAATGATTAATGTGCTAAATCGATTTTTCTGCAGTAGTATATATTCCTAGTATGCTAAGGTATATATCACCTATGCTCAATTCAGATCAACATTATCACTGTCCTGAAGGGGAGGAGTACAAATCCCCTTTGAGACAATTGTAAGATGCTCATTAGTGCCACTTTAAATAAATATCTCCTTTTCCCAATTTTTGCTTAAGAAAAATCAACATTATCATTCACATCTTATTGCTAAGGAAGCAAGGAAATGTGAGCAACCATGAAGCATGTATAGAAAAATTTATGTTCACCATTTGTTCAATTATTGGTCCGCTGTCAAGTTCTTCGCTCACAAAGTGACTTGTCGCGCCAATTAATTTCACACCAGCCTCAAAAGCCTGCCAAAACAATACAAAATATTAAACATGTAGACAAATGTTAAAAGGAATCAGAAAGAGCAATAACAAAGGCATAAAAGTGGCAACGGTAACAACTTTAGCAGTCAAAGTGCGAGAACACCAACCTGTTTAGATGGATGACCACCCTTGAATGATGGCAACAAACCATGGTGAATGTTAATTATGTCATTCCCGTAGCTCCGTATAAAGTTTCCGGAAAGTATCTTTACATATAAACCAATGCTGTTAAGTATGAATGATAATAACATTTGATATATAATAGATAAAAAAGTTTCTCTAAACTGATGAATAAACCATCATTTAGTCCCTCAAGTATCACTCTCTCTACAATTTAGTCTCTAAAGTATATACAAATAATTAGTTCTCAAACTATATATGAAATTTGTCGCTTTAGTCTTTGCTATAAAGATATTATGAACTAACATGACGAGTTCTCATGTACTTTACGACTAACATAATGGATTTAATATACTTTAGCGACCACTTATTATTTTTATGTACTCCATAGACTAAATTAGAAATAGAGTGGTAATTGAGGGACTAATTTATGGTTTATTCATCAGTTTCTCAAATTTTCATAAGTCTTAGAGGCAGTGAAGACTAGACGAGCCATTTCTTCCAAAAATCATCCAAATATTAAGAATAAGTTCAATTACAATTTTCAATAATCACATTCTTTCAAATATTAGAATCATAATACCATGCAGAGAACACAAATTCAAACTACTTAGTACCTGCATATATCTTGCAAGTACTAAAAAATCAGTGTTCTGAACAAGCTCCAATATCTCCCCTTCTCTTTTATTTTCGTTTGTCGTGCTTAAATAATGATATGGAATACCATGCCTTTCCAGAAAACGAATCACGTGGGTGTTTGAATCTCTATGATGATTACTGATCAATACACACATCATATAAGACAATTAAAATGTGAAAAAAATAAATATAAAAGAGCCATAAATTCATTTATTGGTGTTATTTCTGAAATTTCACCTAATTACACAGGTGATATCCAGTGGAAGTTTTCCATCCTGCCATCCATGTAATAAATCAACCAGGCAGTGATCCTGCAGCAAAAGAAAGAATAATTCAACAAATATCTATCTACATGGATTCGCTGCAACGCAATAATAATATCATGCAGTCGATTTCGGCCATTGATTCTAGATCAAACGGCTTAGATTATATATTCAGTAAAACAATATTAAACAATCAGGTCAACTGATTTAGATCGGATGACATAGATCGGTAATTGTGTGACGCAGACGCAGTTACTGCAGGTTATATGTTTCCATGATTCCATGGATGTAAACAACTGTGTAACATGAAAAGAGTGATAATAATGCACACCTGCTTTGATGCCAGAACAGCTATTTTATATTTAGGATCCAGAGCCGGCACCCTCACGACAGATCTTGTTGCATTGAATGCCTGGGAAAGCTTTAGGAAATCCTCCTCCATCTGTATCCGTGGCCATTTAACAGGATCAAAAACAAAATCACTGCAATGATCAACACAAGTAAATGCAGCTGTAGTCATTGTTCTGTTTCTATACACTCGTTTAAATCGCTTACTACTTTTCCCTGGCATGCAAGTGTGTTTAGATCTGTCTTTCTTTTAACTATGCATTGGATTATGAAGCTCAACTCAAGCACTCACATTGAGATCAATTGGACATCGGAGCTTGTTAAAGCATACAGAAATATTAACAATATCAGTTTAGATTAACTTCCAAGAAACACTTATGGGGAAAAATGGCAATAGTTATCAGATTTTCAAACAACTACTTGTATGATATGAACTGAAATTAGTTTCTTTATTTTTAACTTCTTTGTTAAATTCTATAAGCTTAAAAAAAACGTTTGTATTGGAAGAATCATAAATTTATTTTAATCAAGAAGCTCGGTATATGTTAAAAGCTAATCCAAATAGATCGTCAGTACCTGCTAAGAACGATCTCTAAGGGCTAATCTGAAATCAGATTAAAAGTACTAAAGAGGCAGAGGTGGTAACATTAAGGTCATCTTTGGATAACAACTTAATTCAGTGTTTACGTATAAGCTATTTCTATAACAAAAGGTAACATAAAGTCAAACCGTTTTCATAAAAGCTATAGGTTGTTTTCACTTTTCATAAGCTATCCTGGAAAACCAATGAAAATAAGCTGAAAACAACTAATGAACATGTCATAAGATGTTTGCATAAGCTAAGAGTTTTACAAAAGCAAGCTAATGCAAGTAGATAAGTCCAAATAAGACAATTCAAACAGGCCCAAATGACATTTGCTTATCATATAATTGCTCATGTATTATACATATGTATAAGCTATTTTTATAACAAAAGATAAAAATATCCTGAAAAGCTAGTTTCATGTAAGTTATAAGCTGTTTTCATATAAATTATAAGTTTTCATCAACTATCTTGAATAGCTTACGGAAATAAGCTGAAACAACTTATAGACAATTCTTTCAAATCAGTCTCACAAGTGTTTATGTCAATAGATAAATAAGCTCATCTAAGTCAATCCCCTAAGAAATGTCTAGAAACCCAACAAGAAAGAAGACAACATTGATTGTGTTTGCATGGCATGATAGAAACAAAAAAAGAATGAACAAAAGAAGGTACCTTCTAGAGTAAAAAACATGCTTGTTCTGAGGAACAAAAACATCAGCAGCTAGAATGTTTCCACCTCTAGAAGCAATACATTCAGACAACTTAGCAACAATTCCAACAGCATCCTATTACCATCACAAACCACCCAAAAACAAATTCAATTTCCATTGCAAAAAACCAAAGAAACCCATTTTCAAACTCAATAAAGGGTCATCAAAAAAACCATTACTTTACGAATTTCCAATAGAAAAAAGCATGATTGAATGTGAATGAGTGAGTGACTTACAGGGCAATGAAAGACGTGGATTCCATGGCTGAGTGATGGTGATGGTACTGGTGGTAGATCTATTGATTTGAAGGAGAAGTTTCTGATCTTGTTGCTGTTGGTTAATCCCAATACCTGGGATACTCTTCTTACCACCATGCCCATTCTCTCTCTATCTCTGTCTAAACCACATGAAGTTATTTAACTCCATCACTCATAGATGAGGTCAAATATTATAAGTTTTTTTCTTCTTTTTTGGTGTCAAAATAATAATATTACAAACTTTGGTTGTTGATAATATCATTTTGATCCAAATGTGCAACGAATAATCACGATAGTCTCTGATTAAGCACTTTGTTAGTCAAGATAGTTTTTTATATTAAAATATTTCATTAATATTGTTATATCAATCCTTCAATATACTTATTTATTATTATATCAGTCCTTATAAATACTTATTGTCATTTCAATCTCTATATGAAAATAATTATTGTGCGTATTGAAAGATTATTTTGATTAACGGTGTACATGGGTTGGGTCAACCCAAAAAACCCGGTCAAAACCACCCAAAAAAAGTGGGTTGTGTTGGGTAATTGGGTGAGTATGATTTTAAAAGATGAAAATCCCATAAAAACAGTGTGTTTCGGGTAAAACGTTACCCAAACCCAATAAGTCCAAAAAATAGTGGCTTTCGGGTAAAACCTTACCCAAATCCAATAAGTCCACTTACCCAATATTACCAACATTTTTTTTTATTTTCATAGGAAAGAAGGAGAATACCAAATGTTTTGGTCATAATTAAAGTTTGATTTCCAAAATTCACACAAGACGTTCTCTATATCGAAAATCAAAACACGATAAAGTCACAAATTAGGATGTTGCACTTTTTTGTTATTTTGATGTTAATGCAATTTTATACCATGCAATTTTAGTTTGTTGCAAGTATTTTATGATAAAAATATTATTTGATATAGTCATTTACTCTTTTATGACAATAAAATATAGTGAAAATAGGCTACACAATCTTTTTAAGAAAATAAAAAAGTTGAGTAAATTTTATGAAAAAATACAAGGACTCATCATTTAGTCATTCAATATTAGCAAAAAAAGAAAAATAATTTGGGTAACCCACTATCCAACCCAACCCAAATCAGAAATTAGTGGGTTTACTCACACCGACCCAACAGTGTAATGGGTGGTTATTTTAACTCACCCAAACCGGATTGTCCTATAAGGTTTGGGTTTGGTCAAACTCAACCCATATACACCCCAAATTTTGATGTCAGATACTATTTTAAAATTTGGATGCATTATGACTAGAGCTGTCAAAACGGGCGGCCCGGCCCGTTTAGGCCGGCCCGGTCGGGCAACGTGCTATTTAGGGCCGGGCTAAAAAGCCCGATTTAAATATGGGCTTGAATAATTGAGCCCGAGCCCGGCCCTATACGGGCTCCCGGGCTAACGGGCCAGCCCGGCCCGCACACATATATATATATATATATATATATATATATATATATTTTCCCATTCTTATGCTTTCTGTTATGTTCCTTATGTAAGAATGAGACATGTTCTTCTGTAAAAGTAACCTGCAAAATGCAATTCCAATATAATGCAATATCAAAGACATGAAAAAAAAAAGAGAAACTGATTTAGATTTTTTTTTGGAAAGAAAACAGTATAGAAAAGCTTTTAAAACATACTATAGTTTTACTGGTACAAATTGTATGCATACCCAACAATAGCATATCAAATGCTTGCAGTGTCATGTGAAGTTACAAATTTGAGACGGGCCGCCCAAAGACAACAAAAAAAAATTGTAATTTTTGGCGGGCTAGCGGGCCGCTCGTAGCCCTAACGGGCCGGTCCTAAGGGGCTACGGGCTTTTTCGGGCCAATTCGGGCTGCAATTATTCGGCCCAGACCCTGCATTTTATTCGGGCATTTGGGCCGGCCCGCACGACCCGGCCGATTTTGACAGCTCTAATTATGACACTATTGTAACTACTCATTACACATTCAAGAACCAAAATGATTATTGTCCATATTATTATTATTATTACTACTACTAAGAGAAAATTAGTAGAATACAGTCATTAAAAAAAAATATAGAAGAGGACGGTGAGATGAAATGATATTTTACTTTACATAATATAATTTGCATTTTGTTGCATTTCACTTTATTTTATTTATTTATTAATTTATAATTATTATTATTTATTTATTTTGAAAGGAAAGGAATATGTTTATATCATTTCTAGCATTTCATCTATACTATATACTATAAATGAACAATATACTATAAGTTAAAATCTCTTTTTTAAGTTATACGGAATTAGTTTGAAATAAATTCTACTCCCTCCGTTCTTTTTTAAGTGTCTTTTTAAAAAGTTAACACCAAATTACCGATGTGTATTTTTGCACATTTTCTTCCTATTATGTCCTCATTTTAATCTACCAATAAATTCTTATTTTTTGCACACACTTTATCTTTCCCATAAATTTAATATGTTATCTTTCTCTTGTAACAAACAATTGTCAGTTATTATCTTTTTCTCCAACAAATTTCTATTTTTTTTGCGCACTCTCTCTCATAACAAACAATTGTCAATTTTCTTCTTTTTAAACATTCATGGAGTCTTTTATTTTTCTTCTCTCTAATCTGTTCTTTTACTTTGCACTTGAAATTTTTAATAATTACTACTCATCATATTTATAAAATTTTAACTCTTCTTTGAACCATTGTTTGTAACAAAATTTTGTTTAAATTTGAAAATAACAAGAAACAAACTTTTTTTTTTTTTAAAGAAACAAACTTTAGTTTTCCAAATAGATAGCATTAATTAGTTTTATTGAAAAATATAAGAGTAATTGACAAAGGGTATAATTGACAAATCGTACCCTTGAAATACCAAAAAGACATTTAAATATGAACGAAAATTTCATCTTAAAAAGACACTTAAAAAGGAACGGAGGGAGTACTATTTTGAGTAAATTTTCAAAAAATCCATTTTTTTTTAAAATCTAAAACAAATGAGCCCAATAAAACCCTAATCAATAAACAGTTGAGAGCTAACTTCTAATGGAGATGTTAGGAGCAACCCATTTGTTTGTCTCCAGATAAACCTAACATTAAATTTGTTAAAAGATGTGATAAATAACCGCCTACAATAGTGAATGATATTGTAGAACTCGTTGTTATTATTGTTGTTACCATTAAAAACGTCGACGACAATCTTCGAATCAAGAGAGAAATATGTGTTATTGAAATTCAAATCAGCCACCTACTGCAGCGCTTGAAAGAGTACTAACGCTTCACCGACATTCGCCAAACACAATGGGCAGAACCATGTGGTTTTTTCTAACACAAAACACCCTTCAGCATCACAAATACACATGATGATACCAATCTTATTACTAGTAAAGGTGAATGATGCATCCACATTACATTTAAATCTAACTAGGGCGGGTAACTGCCATCGTGCACCGTGAGTATTGCTCGGTCTTGGTGGAGAAGTGGTAGTTGTTGTTGCGGTTCTGCACAACTCTTATAATACAAGCTTTCAGTCTTCTAACATATGCACAACACGTTTAAAAAACTTGGGTATTCGTTTCATCTACTTGTTGCTATAATTTCCTGTTTCGACGCTTCCAAAGGCTCAAAAGAATGGTCGCAAATAAAGGAATATGTTGTGGTTCGACCGTTTTAATAATGTAAAAACAATTGTTGCCGAGATATCAAAATCCATCACAGCTTGCTTGACATCGGCCCAGAGGTTCGTTGTGTGCCATACCTAAATTGATTGGCGACATGTAAAAAGAGCTTGCAAAGTATATTCAATATTGTCGTTGCATATAACACACTCAGAGGGGCATGTAACACCTTTACCAAGAAGACGAGCCTGGGTAGGAAGACAATCACGACATACTCTCCAAAGATTTTTCAACTTTGGTGGTGCAATTAAACTAAGAGAAATAATATTTCCACAACCATTTTGTGACAACTTTATCTCTCGTAATCACATTATGTTTTTACTTTATCTCTCTGTTACTTTGACTTTTGTATGAATATATGCTTTTTCTTTGTAAATTTATGGTTGTCCTATAAGTTATTAATCAAATGGTTGTTCAATTAAACTAATGCGATACTAGACGATTGGTTTATAAAAGAATTGGCAAAAGAGGAATGGACAAAAGATGGTCTTCAAAGGCATGCGGGGTGTTTCCCACCAAACTCCAACAGGGTCAAGTCATTGGCAAGCAGTCAGCCAGCCATTGTTTGTATTATTATTGGTACCCGACGTTTATATTGAATATTAAATAAAATTTGCATGATATTAAGAGTTTTAGTCAAACACGTGATGTTCAGCTACCCTCCAATATGCACTCTACTCTCTTCATATAAAACCATATCACCCTAAACATCTTTGCACCACAACACTCTTCAACCCTTTCCTTTTCTACAGCAAGTACTAAAACTCATTGTGTTGAAATTTCAGTACTACATTTTATTAGCTACCAAAGATATCAAAATGGTGAGTGTGTCTGAAATTCGTAAAGCTCAAAGGGCAGAAGGCCCTGCAACTATCTTGGCCATTGGCACTGCAAATCCTGCAAATTGTGTTGAACAAAGCACTTATCCTGATTTTTACTTTAAAATCACAAACAGTGAACACAAAACTGAACTCAAAGAGAAATTTCAACGCATGTGTAAGTATTTTTTACCTCTATTTATCATATTTAAATACTTGAGTAAAAAAACATTTTAGAAGCTTGAGTTCACATTTATTTCTCTAGTGTTTTTTTATGTGAATTGGACTAATTACCACTTTTCTAGGTTCCATTTCAAATATATGTATTCTTAATATATATGATCACCATATTTAAAATACGTTACAAATGTCATTATTTTTAGCAGTCACTCATGATATTAATATTGCCTACCAAATTGATACACATTATTTGCATTATGAGTCAATTATTATATTGTCAAAAAAAAAGAGACCAGTTATTATTTGATTGGTTTTGGTATTATCCTAAAATTGTTTACTGATATCATTTCTTTATAACTACTTCAGGTGATAAATCCATGATCAAGAGGAGATACATGTATCTAACAGAAGAGATTTTGAAAGAAAATCCTAATGTTTGTGAATATATGGCACCTTCATTGGATGCAAGGCAAGACATGGTGGTGGTAGAGGTACCTAGACTAGGGAAGGAGGCTGCGGTGAAGGCTATAAAAGAATGGGGTCAACCAAAATCAAAGATTACTCACTTAATCGTTTGCACCACAAGTGGTGTCGACATGCCTGGAGCCGATTATCAACTCACCAAACTCTTAGGTCTTCGCCCATATGTGAAAAGGTACATGATGTACCAACAAGGGTGTTTTGCAGGTGGCACGGTGCTTCGGTTGGCCAAAGATTTGGCTGAGAACAACAAAGGTGCTCGTGTGTTGGTTGTTTGTTCTGAAGTCACCGCTGTCACATTTCGTGGCCCCAGTGATACTCACTTGGACAGCCTTGTTGGACAAGCACTATTTGGAGATGGAGCTGCTGCACTCATTGTTGGTTCTGATCCAGTACCAGAAATTGAGAAACCTATATTTGAGATGGTTTGGACTGCACAAACAATTGCTCCTGATAGTGAAGGAGCCATTGATGGTCACCTTCGTGAAGCTGGACTAACATTTCACCTTCTTAAAGATGTTCCTGGGATTGTTTCAAAGAACATCACTAAAGCATTGGTTGAGGCTTTCGAGCCATTGGGAATTTCCGATTACAACTCAATCTTTTGGATTGCACATCCCGGTGGACCTGCAATTCTAGATCAAGTGGAGCAAAAGTTAGCCTTGAAGCCTGAAAAGATGAATGCAACTAGAGAAGTGCTCAGCGAGTATGGAAATATGTCAAGTGCGTGTGTTTTGTTTATCTTGGATGAAATGAGAAAGAAATCAACTCAAGAAGGATTGAAGACAACAGGAGAAGGACTTGAATGGGGTGTGTTATTTGGTTTTGGACCAGGACTTACCATTGAAACGGTTGTTTTGCGTAGTGTAGCCATATGAAATGCTTAATTATTTTATTTTTCTTGTATCAATTTTCAATTTGTTTAATTTTTATGTAAGGTTGAAATTTCATCTAGTGTTCAAGATGTACCATCATATTAAAATAACACAATTGTTATTAGCTTTATCTTTTAACAATTGTTATTTATTTGACTAAATATCATTTATAATAAAGAAGCAAATCATGTCTGCATATTAACGACGATGTATATTTGACTAAATATCATTTATAATAAAGAAGCAATTGTTATATATTTATACAATTGTTTGTAACTTATGAATTAAGATTTATAATGTATTATTGTAATGTGTGTACTCTTCTTACTTTAAGTGTTATGAAACTAATTTTACATTATCATAGGCATGTTAAATCCAAGTAGTTCTAATGGTGCAAACACATATGTTGAGGATTTGGATATGCTAGCCAGCATCCCCTTTCACAGGTCTCAAAAGGAGGCATCTATCACAGGACCTTCATCTGCAGCTATGAAGAGTGTATCGAAAGAGACAAACAATCCTAGTACTGCTGCAATGAAAAGTGTAAGCATATTAAGAACTCAATAAAGAAACTTATTTCATGAAAAGACGGATAGGAGTGATGAGGAAGAGCAGAACCTCGAAGGAGATATTGAGGAGGGAATTTATTCACTCCTTTTATGTCAAGAAGGCAGAAAAAGTACAACAAGAAGAAACATGCTAATAAGCTAAATGATACAGGGGTTCAAATTTTGGTGTAACTGTCATGTTGACAGTTCTTAATTTTGCAGTTCTTAATTTATTCACTCCTGTTATTTTTTTTCTTCTGTTTTTTGGAAGGCTGATAATTCTATCTTAGTGGGATAGATTTGATTGTTCTGTCTTTCTCTTTTGTAGTGGAAATATTTGTGCAAAGACTTAGTATAGTGGAGGAGTGTCTATAAGATCTAAAAGAGCAGCTAATGATTCATCATGCTTTTGATTTGCTGGTAGTTTGTCACAAACAATTAGCAACAGACCATTAAGTGTAGGGATAGGTTTCTATGGAATGGGAAGTCCATTGAACATCAATTTTCTTCTTCTATATGGCAGGGTATTAACAACAACTTTAATGTGGTTTTCAATAATTCTACCTGGCAAATTGTAACTGGACAAAACGTGCATTTTTTTACAGATAAATGGCTCTCTGCCCCTCTTGTGGAGTAACTCAACATCCCTCCTTAGTTGCATGCATATTGTTTCGGACATTCAAATTATATATCTCAAGGACTAGGGAATGTTCCCAGTTATTTCAATGGAAAGTTATCTTTCACTGTTGATAAAATTTTATAAACTTCTTTGTCTAAGGATACCACCTTAGGTCATCTTCATGAAAATTGCTGTTCACACATTAGAGAAGGCTGGGACACACATGTAAAATACGCTTTTGCCCCCTCGGCAGTTAACTGCCGAGGAATTTAAAATCCGACTGCAGTTAACTGCCGAGGATTTACTCGGTAGTTAACTGCCGAGGATCTTCTGCTACAAGACTGGCAGAAGCTCTCTCATCTCCATTATTCATCACATCTTCAAATTTTTTTTCTCAAATCTCTCTCACAAATCTCTCTAAAAAACCCAACCAAATCCAACCAAATTTATTAAACAAAATCACAAGTAAGTAATTATAATGCTATTAACTTAAATTTTAGTTGTTATAAATGTTTTTATTTTTTAGTTTTTGAGTAGATTTATTTTATTTTAGTTTTTGAGTAGATTTACATAGTATAATTCATTTTTAGAGTAAAATGTTTGTATGATGTTTATGTTATAGTTTAAAGTTTATTGGTTATATTTTAATTTGGTGTTTTAAATTAATTTTTTATTTTAGTTTTTAATTAGATTTACATGTTATAAATCATTTTTAGATTAGATGTTAGTTGATTAATTTTGTTAAAATGTTTGCATGATGATTATGTTATAATTTAAAAATTTTAGGGTTATTTTTTAATTTGGTGTTTTATATTTTTTATTTTATTTTAGCAAGACTATATGATTTATTTTAAGAGTAAATATAATTTGAATAATTTTGCTATATTTTACGTTAATTTTTTTTTTTTAGACAATTACATTTTAGGGTTATTTTTATGATTTTTAGAGTCTATGTATAATTTGCACATTAAGTGTTTGATGAAATGTTTGAAAGAGTTTTTCATTGATTATTTTAAATTTCTATGTGCGTAGATTTGAAACAATGGCCGGATGGATCGACGTTCATGCAACATTCAACGGAGGAGAACCTCAAAGGTTGAAGGTTCGGTGCCTTGATGTAACGTTAAGAGATCTCAAGGATCAACTGAATGAATTCAACCAAGGAGTCAACCCAAGAGACACAAGAAGGGTGCAAAATGTTCGGTATAAACGTCCAAAGCTCGACGAGGGGAGCGTATCATTCACTTGGGTGGAGTTAAAGAACGACGAAAACGTGACGAGTATGTTTTGGGAGCACACCAAGTTCCAGTGGATCGATATGCGGGTGACGTTGCTGAGATCAACTGAAGATATCATCAACAACTTGATTCCGCTAGAAGATCGTCATTAGTTAGGGTAAGGTGCATTCAAACTACAACAATTGTCTTACCTCTGAAATGGGGTGATTCAAACTTGGCAAACGGCTAGGACTCAAGCATTTTGCCTCGCGTTCATGTTTTTCCTTTGAAAAGGTTAAATTCTTGTTAGACTGATTTAGATGATGGTATTAAGTGTCAAGGAATGGACCTCATTTCGTTGGCACTTGAATACCATCATCTAAATCAAATCTGACAAAAATTTATTCTTTTCAAAGGAAAGCATGAACGCGAGGCGAAATGCTTGAGTCCTGTTGTTTGGCAAGTTTGAATTTACCCCATTTCAGAGGTAAGACAGTTGTTGTAGTTGGAATGCACATTCCAACTGCAACAATTGTATTACACTGGATGGGGCAATTCAAACTTGTTAATCGGCAGGTCTCCAACATTCGATGGGCATCTCGAACGATGGTATTCAAGTGTCAAGGAATGGACCTCATTTCGTTGGCACTTGAATACCATCGTTCGAGATGACCATCGAATGTTGGAGTCCTGCTGCTTAGCAAGTTTGAATTTGCCCCATTCAGTGGTAAGATAATTGTTGCAGTTGGAAGGTACATTCAGGAATGTAATGTAATTGTTTTTTTTTTAAATACGTCGTTTATGTAATGTAACGAAACCTGTATCGCAATATTTATTCGAACGAATTCATGCTATTGTAATATTTATTGGAATTCACTCTATCGCAATATTTTAAATAACATAAAATAATTTTTAAAGAATTTCTAATAATTTTCTACCACAATTCTATTCTAAACAAAAAAAACAAAAAAAAAAATTTAAAAAAAACAAAATCGGCAGTGCCGAGGAAAACCTCGGCAGTTTAGTACCGAGGAAAACCTCGGCAGTTTACTACCGCTGGTTTTATCATTTCCTCGGCAGTTAACTGCCGAGTCGTCCTGAAGCCAGAATTTGCAGAACCTGTTGAAGGCAGAACCTGTTACATGTGTTTTTACACATTGTAAACACATTGTTTCGATGCCAAACCATAAAGCTAGTCAAATAAAATTACAAACATAATTGAAATTGAAAATATAATACGAAAACGAGCAATTGTCATAAAAAAAATGTCATCGAAACAACGTAACTACACATGTACTGGAAGTACTAACAAAACGGCCAAATGTCATGAAAATACACCAAGTCCTAAAAATAAATCCTAAAAATAAATCCTAAAAATAAATCCTGAAAATACATGTTGTCCTATTGCTGGTCCTGGTCATGCTGGTGCTGCTGGTGCCTCCTCCTCGGTCTCTGGGCTCTCCTCCTTGTAATGATCGGCGCGATCTGCTGCCTAACATCCTGCAAGGCCGCATACAACTCCTGAGGGGTCATGCTCGTCACCTCCTGACCCAAAAACTGATCAGCATGGGCAACAGCGCCGCTAACCATGTCATAGGTGTCAGGGGAGCTTCTCGCCTCGTACCGCTCCCACTGCTCTGCAACGATCTGCACCTCGTTTGGAGGCCTCGGAACATCTCCCGGGAGAAGTGGCAAAATCTGAGGGTGAGACACAACCGTGTACCATCGTACATAGCCCTCTGCCATACGCCATGGTTGCTCTCCTGCCTGCTCACCCCAATCAGCCGCCTTAAGCGTGCGAGGGCGGAAGTCGAGGAAGGCCTGCACAATCTCAGCTGGTGTCAGCTCTGCAATATCCGTCGGAGGTCTAGGGACCGACTGGACGTATCCGTACTGCCTCAATACCCTCTCCGGGAGGTGGCGGTACACCCTAATATCGCCGCACATGATCCAGCCAGAATACCAGAATACCTCCTCGAACGGCTGGAACTCCCTGTGCCCTTCGTACGGCCTCCAGCATACGTCATCAAACGTAATGCGATCAAGCAATGACCGATACGTGGCCCCCTCTCCATGACCCTTCTGAAGAGTCCACCTCGCCGCAAGCGGTAAATTTTCAATGTAGTCTGGGTTTGGATCAACAGTGTAAAACTTAGGGAAGTGCGACAAAAACCATGCCTACATAAACCATACAAATCACATATAAATAAATTAAGTTAACTAAAAAAATAAAATTTACAATTAACAAAAAAAATATAACAAAATATAACAAAATAATAATAGTTAACAAAAAAAATTAAAGTTAACAAACAAAATATAACAAAATATAACAAAATAATAATAGTTAACAAAAAAAAATTAAAGTTAACAAAAAAATATAACAAAATAATAATAGTTAACAAAAAAATTAAATTTAAATTTAATTTTTACTTACAGTGAGCAGTATCACGCTTCCCCCAAGCTGCCTGTCTCCGGGCAAACAGGCATGAGCTAACTCATCGTACAGGTATGCAAGTGCCATCCCTCCCCACGAATAAGCACGCATCCCCGCGTAGCCGTCCGCCATAGTCGTCAAATAGATCAATTGGATGCGCTTGTTGCTTCTATCCCCAAACAACAGGCATCCAACCACGTATAGAAGGTAGCACTTCACACAATAAGTCCTAACCCTCTCCAGCTCCTCTGGATCCTTTGTATCCGCCAACAAGTTAGCTCTACCAAGGTGCGTCGTATAGAAATCCCTCAGCTTTGGATAACTAATGTATCCACCATACTCTGTATTGCAGATTTTCTCTGCCTCCTTCCTCGACGCACCCAAGTGAGTCATCAGTAGTGCCTCTCCCTCATGTCTCAGCATCTTCTTCCGGTGGCCCAACATCCGCCCTTCAATCGGGACATGCATAAGACATGCGACATCGTCCAAAGTCACAGTCATCTCCCCCATGGGCATGTGAAAAGTGCTGGTCTCGGGATGCCACCTCTCGCATAGAGTCATCAGCAAAGCGTGAGGCACAGTGGCGTAGCCCAAGTAGACCAAGTCATGTAAGCCACTCGCCCTAAGCGAATCCCAAAACCATCTCTGATTGGGGTTTGGACGTCCGAGACTCAAAATCTTAGGGCCGTGATTAATTGGCTTTACAACACGCTTCTTGCGGCACTGAAAAAATAGAAAATTAAACATAGTTTAAACAATGTAAACATTTAACTAATAAATATAAAACTTGATAAATGCTAAAATAAAAATAAAGAAAACATATAAAGAAAATCACATATTAATAAAAGTTGATATAATAATTAAAAAAAACATATTAAGAAAACATATAAAAAAAAACATATTAATAAAACATATTAATAAAAATTAAACAAACACACACATAATTAAACATATTAAACATATAAAATGGAGAAAACATATTAAGAAAACATATCAAATCAAGAAAGAAAAAATAAAGAAAATAATTAAACAAACACACATATAATTAAACATAAAGGAAGAACATTTTAAAAAAAAAAATACTTACGTCATCCTTATTATACCAAAGTGGCAATGCCACATGATTGGCATAAGAGTGAAGCAGATCAATGATCTGCGGTCCTCCAGGAAAGGGAGCGTCCGTAGGCAACACCTCCGGGGCAGCCGCCATAGCAATGTCATCATCGTCTGGCTCCCCTGGCACATGCGGCTGCTCTGGCTCGTCGTAGCCACCATCAGTCACATCATGGTGATCCTGATAGTTCAGGTACTCCACCGCCTAGGTCGGGTCAACCACCTGCGACTCTTCAGGCTGTGCCTGAGAAGCCTCAGAAGGCTGAGAAGTCCCTGAACCATCCCCCCCCTCCGACCTCTTCCCCTCTTTGGGATATGTGCGTTTCTCCTCTCCTTCTCCTTCCGGTAGCTTTGTGTCTGAGCACGCATACCACCAATCATCTTAGATGGATCAATGGGCTCCTGATCGGCCATATCTACACAAATTTTTAATAAATTAACATCATTTTCCATAACATAATCAAACACATTAAACACACTAGTCATAACTTAATCATTAACATTAACAACAATCAACATCATTTCCATAACCTAAAATCATTCATACAATCATCATTACAATAAAATCAATAACCTATAAACTAATCATTTCTATACACTTACAATAAAATCATTCATACAATCATCATTATGTCCATCATTTCCATCATAACTTAATCATTTCTATACACTTAATCATTCACATCATAACCTAAATACACTAAAAAATCAATATACACTTAATCAAACTATAATTAACATCACTTCTATCATTTCCATAACCTAAACTAACTAAATAATCAAAATAATTTTCATTGAGGCATTTGATCAAACACTTTGTGTGCAAAGTATAAAACATATTCAAATTGTGTTCATTTGCCACCATTCAAAGCCACATTATCATTTAAACAGCATAGGCAACATCTACATTCATTTATCAATTCAAAAACTACACATGCAATCATCAAATTGTCAATTTTAATCATCAAATCATCATTAACCTAACCACATGCAAACTACTATAATTTTTTAAAAAAATAAACCTAACAAACTAACATTAACATTGCAATGATTAAGGGTACTTACTTGTGATAATGTGGTGATGATTTGCTTGCAATTCGTGAAAATGTGCTTTTGGAGAGAATTTGGATATGTTTGAAACAAAATATTGAAACTGGAAACTGCTTCTGTTCGTTCTGTTTATGTTCAGAAAACCTCGGCAGTTAACTACCGAAGAAATCCTCGGCAGTTAACTGCAGCCGGATTTTAAATTCCTCGGCAGTTAACTGCCGAGGGGGCAAAAACGTATTTTACATGTGTGTCCCAGCCTTCTCTAATGTGTGAACAGCAATTTTCCATCTTCATTAGCCTAGAGATGGTGTACGTCTATTGTTGAAATTAAAAGTTAGTAAAAGATTTGACTAATAGTTCACTCTCTTCAAGGGTTACACCAAAGAAGAAATTTCGTCTCCCGGAATACAAGAAACTTGATATGTAGTGACAGTCAAAATCTGTGACTATATGGTAATTCCATAGCTAAATATCCCAAGGACATTGACCGACGGCCACATTAGCCGTGTATTATTCTCAACGACCGGCAACGGAAATGTGCCCGTCTGTCATTGTTAGATAGCTGTCACTGCATGTTTCCACCTTTACCCACGGAAAAAACCGTAGGTAGGATACCATTTTTTTTTGAGCAAAGGATACCATTTTTAACATTTAAGACTTATACCTACGGTTGCGGTTTTTTTTTTTTTTTTTGACAAATCCTACAGTTGCGGTTGTCACTAAAACTTATCACTGTTTTATTAATTTTTTTATATTTTCTATTCTACTATAAATTCTAAAAATAAAATTTTTATAAATTTACCACTGAAATTAGTTTAATCAATATCGTAAAATATTATAATCAATATCATTGGAATTTGAAATTGATTACTATAATCAATTTTTAAAATAATTTCTTGAAGTGACTTAATTAGAATAATTCTCCCTAACTATGAATTATTATATCATTCACCCAAACCAATACTCAATACTCATAGAAATCAAAATCTATATATACATCATTGCTCATTTAATTTATGGTAACAAAATTTGAATCACTCTTCATAATAGCTTATTAGACAAAATGACATAATATCAGACAAAATGACATACTATCAAGTTACAACTTACATTCACATTTTTTTATTTTTGATAAGGCAAGAGCAAAATGACATCAAAAAGAATAGTGTCAAACTAAGTTGGTACCTTAATCTAATTTTTTGCCAGTTGCTCATATATATTATTAAAAAAAAGGAAAAATTACATAAAAACAGGGGGGAAATTAAACATGACCAGTCAATCAGTCCCTAACGGGTAAAACATCAAAAAAGACCAACAAAGTGGATTCAACCCTAATCAATTCTAACAAACAAACACCATTAACGATAGACGTTTGTGAGTACCAAGTAGGTCTATATTTTGACAGATGAATCAATCATCAACACGAAAGCAGATCACGTACCATCAACTCCTTGCAACAGCTACAAGAGCAGCAAGCATTAACAACTCTTTCGAGTCCACACAATCACTTTTACAATAACTTCATACCTAAAAAAAAAAAACTTACAACCACTTATACAACAGGGCATAATAAATCAAATTTTAACTTCTAATATGTGGATCTTCAGCAATCAAATTTGGAGAAGTTACACTTGTCAATGATCCTGAATGATCCTGCATAACATGCACTTCACTTCATCAAAATTTGTAATCAACACATAATGAACAATATATATATATATATATATATATATATATATATATATATATATATATATATATATATATATATATATATATATATATATATATATATATAGAGGATGTTTACTATGAGAATGACTATCTTATATGAGAATCATGAGAATGATCATTAACCATTAGATCAAAATTAATTGGTTGAGATTAAAAAGTCACATATATACCTCACCTTATTATATCAATTCTCATATACTCATCATTTCCTTTTTCATCTTCTTCTCACCACAATCAAGATTTCTGCTACCATCTCTCTTCCGACAACCACCTCTCTTTCGGATGGTTATCGTTCAATTTCCGGTGAAGATTAATTCTTCTTTCTTCTCCGCCTTTAAACAAATCAAATTCTACTTACTCTCTTATCTCCTTCGATTCATTTATTATAACATTTCTTCATGTCTTAGATCTCACCCTCGTGAATATTTCCAATTTTTAAAATATGTTTAACTGATTCATATCCCAATCCTATTCATACAAATCCTTATATGCTTTTGAATTCACTATATGCAAATCCTTATATTTTTAAATTCAGTTTAATCTTTGAATCATTGTTTAAAAGTGATTCTAACAATGAAATGCACCATGTCCATATTTACTATGTACGATGATTTCAATCACGTCATCAACCTCTAGCACAAATTATCTTTTTTTGCAATCAAATTCATTTAATTAGATTGGAATATTAATTTAATTTTGTTTAGCTATGATTGTGGGGAGAAGAAGATAAAAAAGGAAATGAGTTTATGAGAATTGATGTGCTAAGGTGAGATATATATGTGACTTTTTAATCTCAACCAATTATTTTTGATCCAATGGTTGATGATCATTCTCATCATTCTCATATAAAATAGTCATTCTCATAGTAAACATCCTCTATATATATATATATATATAAAAGCAGAAATGAACTTAAATCACTCAACTCGTTGTTAACCAACATTATTCATTAATGAAGTTATCTTCAACAATAGCGGGTGCACTAAAGCTATTACCAACATCAATAAAAGTTAGAAGTCCACCAGTTGTCAAGCCCCAACTATAAGCTATTAAAATAATCTTATAAGCCCGTATGAAAGAATTGTTGCCAAACAAGTCTATTTTGCTCATATGAACTTATAAGCTATGTTATCCGCTAAAAACTCAAAGTCATAATAATCTTGTGACAGAGAAGATTACAAACTTTGGTCTGTTTGGATAAACGACTTATACCATAAGCGCTTATTATAAGCTACTTCCATAACTATTTTCATATATGCTATAAGTTGTTTTCATAATTTATCCTAGAAAGTTTACGAAAATAAGTTGAAAACAAGTTATGAACATATCATAAGTTGTTTTTTTAAGTTATCCCGAACAGTCTCCCAAGTGCTTATGCTAGTAGATTAGCTCAAATAAGCCAATCAAAAAGGACCCTTAATTATAAATGGTGATGTGATAACTTAAATATACATACCTTCAAACGCTGCAAACTTGTGGTAGGTGGATCAGCAATAGCTTTGAAAATCTTAGTGGAAGACGATCGTGAAGATGACATGTTATTCAAAACTTTCAGTTTATTCATCCAAGGTTTTATTTCTATGACAAAATGTTTTTTTGATTTCCAAATTGTTGTATTTGGATTTCCAAATTTTATATTTTAAAAAAGAAACAAATCCACAAAGGTGGAGGAAACAAACTCATTGGATTTTAATGAAGGAAAGATAAGAAATTCAATTGAATTCTTATTCCTATTCTTATCGCAACCACCGTAAGCTAAATTTATGGGAAGTGATATTCACGAATAAAAATAATAATTACTATTATTTTTATCATTATATCAAGTATTTAAAATTAAATACCGCAATTTAAACACTACTAACGTGTGTGTTCTATTTTATGTGGGATCCCCACACACTATTTTTTCAATTCACACAATATTAAATCAAAGTATAATTACTTGGTGTTTAATCTTCCAATTTTTCTTCCAACATCACACCAATGTTCCAACAATCCCCCCACTTGAATTTAAAAAATGGTTTCAATAATAACGTCAAAACGTTTCTATAAGGTTGTTAATAAACAAAGGTGTCGCTTACAACTTGAACCTTTACATAGCAGATAATATTCCGATTTAACAAGAGTTGCTTACAGCATTGAACTATATCTCATATATAGAACCCGCACACAAACCATTTCCGAAGGTGTATTCTAAAAGCATGTGCTTTTATGGCCCTACACGTCTATCCCAGTTTTAACGAACGCTCTAGGTATTCTGCCGCGAATTCCATAGGAACCGGCCTCAGTTCCACATTCGTATAGGTGATTCTATCAAGAGTACTCATGTAACTGTGTACTCCAGTCCACATAGAATATAAATCTCATTAAGAGTTTCTATTATCTCATCCTCATATCGCTGCAGGATTCATGCTTTCTTAATTTTCACATAGCATGTTCTATCACTCATGACTTGTTATTGCCCATTGAACCTATTTCTTGGGATCTCAGTCATGTAGGTCGGGTTACCATCAATTGTGATCTTTATGCATTAGTCTCATCCTATTGGATGTGTTTATGACTTTCTTTTTAGTAATTCCTTCCGTCAAAGGATCAACTAATTCTTCATAAGTACGTACATGATCTACTTTAACTGTTCCTTTTGAGAATAGCTACCTCTCTAGTCCTTTATGTGTTCGTTCCTTAATTATCATCTCTTTTCATTGTAGTAATGATTTTGGGTTATGGAAGGTAAAGATGGAAGCGGTGTTAATACAACTAAAGTGTGAGAAAGCTTTGAAGGATGAAGGTGCGTTACCGGTCACCATGTCACGAGCGGAGAAGACCGAGATGGTGGAAAAGGCCAAGAGTGCCATTGTCTTGTGCCTCAGGGATAAAGTTTTGAGAGAAGTAGCGAAGGAACCAACCGCGACATCGATGTGGTCAAAGTTCGAATATTTGTATATGACAGTCTCTGGCTCATCGACAATTCCTAAAGCAACAACTTTACTCATTCAAGATGGTAGAGTCAAAGACCATCATGGAGAAACTTACGGAGTTCAACAAAATCCTTGATGATTTGGAGATTATTGAGGTGCATCTTGAGGATGTGGGTGCTCTGGTGGTGTGTTGTTTGGAGGATGAAGTAGGTGATGTTTCTCACCTTGTGAATGATGCTTAGTGGAGCGGTGGTTGTTTAGAAAGACGTTAAACACTCAACATCAGCCTGGAGAGGCGGTGGTAGGAATACTCATGGTCATCCTGGAGAGGCGGTGGTAAGAATACTTGTGATCGACCTGTGAGGTGGAGTTTCAAGGTGGAAGACATAGTGGGATGTACACTTTGATAGTTGAGAGGTTGGAAGCTCAACTTGAGGTGGAGTTGAACACACCGGAAATGGTACGACTATGGAGGACCTTGGGTGCTATTCTCTAGTGGTGAGCAAGGGATTTCTTCATGAAGACGGAAGGCATTCCGGAGGTTGAAGAATGTATAACACGACTTGCGGGATTACCCTAAAAAAAGGCCATGAGTGAGTGGATGCAAGGAGATCTTCAAGGAAACGGGAGATGTCATGTGTTGAAGAGGTTATAGTGAATGCTTGTGGAACTACCTAAATTTCTTGGTGTAGTTGGACTGCAAGGACCTTCTAGAAGGCAGAAGACATTCCGATGGCGGAAGTGTTTAAGCTGTGTACTTGTGGAACTACCTAAAATTCCTTAAGTAGTTTGGACACAAGGATCTTCAAAAGGGAGGATGGCATTCCGATGGTTGAAGAGGTTAGGGTGTAAATTTGTGGAGCTACATGGTGTAGTGGGAAGAAGGGGAAGGAGCAGCAATGGTAGTTGATGTTAAATTGGCATCGTCACTGATTTGAAGTCAAGGTGGAGAATTGTGAGAGTTAACTTAAAATCAGGATTCTTGAGAAATCGTGGCACGATTGAAGGGCAATGTGGCACGAGTGGATGTTTCAGTTCTGAAGCAAGTCACTGGAAAAATCGTGGCACGATGGGATCGCAACGTGGCACGATGGTGCGCTGGCGGCAAAAAACAGAAACATATTTTTCAGTGCAGATTTGTTCCAAATTTTAAGCGATACTTTTACTATAAATATAGACCTTGTATCAGAGTGAATCTAGAGATAGAGGGGCTGAAACAAGGATTTAGAAATCAAACTTGGAGAAGTTACACTTGTCAATGATCCTGAATGATCCTGCATAACATGCACTTCACTTCATCAAAATTTGTAATCAACACATAATGAACATATATATATATATATATATATATATATATATATATATATATATATATATATATATATATATATATATATATATAAAAGCAGAAATGAACTTAAATCACTCAACTCGTTGTTAACCAACATTATTCATTAATGAAGTTATCTTCAACAATAGCGGGTGCACTAAAGCTATTACCAACATCAATAAAAGTTAGAAGTCCACCAGTTGTCAAGCCCCAACAATAAGCTATTAAAATAATCTTATAAGCCCGTATGAAAGAATTGTTTCCAAACAAGTCTATTTTGCTCATATGAACTTATAAGCTATGTTATCCGCTAAAAACTCAAAGTCATAATAATCTTGTGACAGAGAAGATTACAAACTTTGGTCTGTTTGGATAAACGACTTATACCATAAGCGCTTATTATAAGCTTCTTCCATAACTGTTTTCATATATGCTATAAGTTGTTTTCATAATTTATCCTAGAAAGTTTGCGAAAATAAGTTGAAAACAAGTTATGAACATATCATAAGTTGTTTTTTTAAGTTATCCCGAACAGTCTCCCAAGTGCTTATGCTAGTAGATTAGCTCAAATAAGCCAATCAAAAAGGACCCTTAATTATAAATGGTGATGTGATAACTTAAATATACATACCTTCAAACGCTGCAAACTTGTGGTAGGTGGATCAGCAATAGCTTTGAAAATCTTAGTGGAAGACGATCGTGAAGATGACATGTTATTCAAAACTTTCAGTTTATTCATCCAAGGTTTTATTTCTATGACAAAATGTTTTTTTGATTTCCAAATTGTTGTATTTGGATTTCCAAATTTTATATTTTAAAAAAGAATATCTACCGAAGTTGATACTATATTGAGTCATGACCAGGTTGCTCTCTTTAAGACGTTTCGTGCACTGCTCAAAGTTGTGCAAGGCAGACTATCAACCACGGCGCCTCCAGAATATAACAAGCTCAGCTACAAGTGTGCGGTTAACTACTGCACTGTAGAAAATCGTTCGAGATTTACACCCTCAAATATGGTACTAAGACCACTCTTCAATACTGAAACCACTTTAATATGGTATTGTTACCACTCTGGTATGGTGTTGAGACCACTCAAATATGGTGTTACCACCATTCTAACTTTAAGTTCTCGAAACTATCAATATGGTACTACGACCACTCAAATATGGTGATACAACCATTTCAACTTTTTAATTTCTCCTCAAATAGAAGAATATTGAAAGAATATTTATATATTGTTAAGATCATTCTTAATTGTGACGGGACATTATTGTTCCAAAAGGGACTATGATCTTAAAAGTACTCCTTATTCCGAAGGGACATACATTATCGAAGGGACTATGCTTTTAAGACCTTTCTTAATTCCGAAAGGACATTATACTGAATATGGACTAAGGTTTTAAGAACATTCTTATTTCCGAAGGGACAGAAAAAAGGAGATGAGGAGAAGAATAGCTCGTCAACACAAGCTGAAGAAAGAAGAGAGAAATTGTTCTCCACAACTCAATAGAAACTCTTTAGTGTAATTTTTAAACTGAGTGGAGTCCTCTATTTATATAGAGATTTTGTAACTGTTTTAGCAAAAATTGCAGCAACAGTTACTCTAATGGATAAGATCAAAAGGGAACTTATTCATTAATCAGTTCAACTACACTTGTGGATAAGATAAAAAAGAAACAAATCCACAAAGGTGGAGGAAACAAACTCATTGGATTTTAATGAAGGAAAGATAAGAAATTCAATTGAATTCTTATTCTTATTCTTATCACAACCACCGTAAGCTAAATTTATGGGAAGTGATATTCACGAATAAAAATAATAATTACTATTATTTTTATCATTATATCAAGTATTTAAAATTAAATACCGCAATTTAAACACTACTAACGTGTGTGTTCTATTTTATGTGGGATCCCCACACTCTATTTTTTCAATTCACACAATATTAAATCAAAGTATAATTACTTGGTGTTTAATCTTCCAATTTTTCTTCCAACATCACACCAATGTTCCAACAATCCCCCACTTGAATTTCTTGAATTTAAAAAATGGTTTCAATAATAACGTCAAAACGTTTCTATAAGGTTGTTAATAAACAAAGGTGTCGCTTACAACTTGAACCTTTACATAGCAGATAATATTCCGATTTAACAAGAGTTGCTTACAGCATTGAACTATATCTCATATATAGAACCCGCACACAAACCATTTCCGAAGGTGTATTCTAAAAGCATGTGCTTTTATGGCCCTACACGTCTATCCCAGTTTTAACGAACGCTCTAGGTATTCTGCCGCGAATTCCATAGGAACCGGCCTCAGTTCCACATTCGTATAGGTGATTCTATCAAGAGTACTCATGTAACTGTGTACTCCAGTCCACATAGAATATACATCTCATTAAGAGTTTCTATTATCTCATCCTCATGTCGCTGCAGGATTCATGCTTTCTTAATTTTCACATAGCATGTTCTATCACTCATGACTTGTTATTGCCCATTGAACCTATTTCTTGGGATCTCAGTCATGTAGGTCGGGTTACCATCACTTGTGATCTTTATGCATTAGTCTCATCCTATTGGATGTGTTTATGACTTTCTTTTTAGTAATTCCTTCCGTCAAAGGATCAACTAATTCTTCATTAGTACGTACATGATCTACTTTAACTGTTCCTTTTGAAAATAGCTACCTCTCTAGTCCTTTATGTGTTCGTTCCTTAATTATCGTCTCTTTTCATTGTAGTAATGATTTTGGGTTATGGAAGGTAAAGATGGAAGCGGTGTTAATACAACTAAAGTGTGAGAAAGCTTTGAAGGGTGAAGGTGCGTTACCGGTCACCATGTCACGAGCGGAGAAGACCGAGATGGTGGAAAAGGCCAAGAGTGCCATTGTCTTGTGCCTCGGGGATAAAGTTTTGAGAGAAGTAGCGAAGGAACCAACCGCGGCATCGATGTGGTCAAAGTTCGAATATTTGTATATGACAAAGTCTATGGCTCATCGACAATTCCTAAAGCAACAACTTTACTCATTCAAGATGGTAGAGTCAAAGACCATCATGGAGCAACTTACGGAGTTCAACAAAATCCTTGATGATTTGGAGATTATTGAGGTGCATCTTGAGGATGTGGGTGCTCTGGTGGTGTGTTGTTTGGAGGATGAAGAAGGTGATGTTTCTCACCTTGGGAATGATGCTTAGTGGAGCGGTGGTTGTTTGGAAAGACGTTAAACACTCAACATCATCCTGGAGAGGCGGTGGTAGGAATACTCATGGTCATCCTGGAGAGGCGGTGGTAAGAATACTTGTGATCGACCTGTGAGGTGGAGTTTCAAGGTGGAAGCCATAGTGGGATGTACACTTTGATAGTTGAGAGGTTGGAAGCTCAACTTGAGGTGGAGTTGAACACACCGGAAATGGTACGACTATGGAGGACCTTGGGTGCTATTCTCTAGTGGTGAGCAAGGGATTTCTTCATGAAGACGGAAGACATTCCGGAGGTTGAAGAATGTATAACACGACTTGCGGGATTACCCTAAAAAAAGGCCATGGGTGAGTGGATGCAAGGAGATCTTCAAGGAAGCGGGAGATGTCCTGTGTTGAAGAGGTTATGGTGAATGCTTGTGGAACTACCTAAAATTCTTGGTGTAGTTGGACTGCAAGGACCTTCTAGAAGGCAGAAGACATTCCGATGGCGGAAGTGTTTAAGCTGTATACTTGTGGAACTACCTAAAATTCCTTAAGTAGTTTGGACACAAGGATCTTCAAAAGGGAGGATGGCATTCCGATGGTTGAAGAGGTTAGGGTGTAAATTTGTGGAGCTACATGGTGTAGTGGGAAGAAGGGGAAGGAGCAGCAATGGTAGTTGATGTTAAATTGGCATCGTCACTGATTTGAAGTCAAGGTGGAGAATTGTGAGAGTTAACTTAAAATCAGGATTCTTGAGAAATCGTGGCACGATTGAAGGGCAATGTGGCACGATTGAATGTTTCAGTTCTGAAGCAAGTCACTGGAAAAATCGTGGCACGATGGGATCGCAACGTGGCACGATGGTGCGCTGGCGGCAAAAAACAGAAACATATTTTTCAGTGCAGATTTGTTCCAAATTTTAAGTGATACTTTTACTATAAATATAGACCTTGTATCATAGTGAATCTAGAGATAGAGGGGCTGAAACAAGGATTTAGAAATCAAACTAGGGTTTGTATAGAGTTTGCTCTTGGCAACAAACACTAGGGTTGGGTTGATTCACCTTGGGAAACACTATTAGGATTGAGTCTCTTGATCAAAGGAAGAGATTGAGACTTTGGGTAGAATTAGGCGGGAGACTTATTCTTGTAAACCATTGATATCTCTTTTGTAAAGTTACTTATCATTATAGTGAAATGGAGGGCTGCTCTCTCACCCAGACTAGGTCAATTTGGACCGAATTGGGTAAACAGATTCTTTTGTGTTCTCTCTTTCTTTCGCTCGCTGTTTTCTACTTTTGTTTGTGATTATAACTTCTATACACTTTGTTTTGGCTGCTTGACTATCACTTGCTCCACACATCAAGTTTATTATTGGTGTGATTTTTCATCGAAGTCACAACACATAAGATAAATAAAAAACAAGAGATTCCTATTGGATACTATAGGCGTGTAGTGTGCTAATACCCTCCCTTTACGTAACTAACCCCCGAACCTTAAATCTCTTTAAAATGTGGGTTTATTCGAACTTTTTCCCCCTTTTCCCTTGGAAAAAATTAAAGCTCGGTGGTGAACCTAAAATTGTGAGTCAATGCTAATCAATAGCTCGATCTCCGAAAATCACCGCGACAGATCCTTTTGGGGTTCCTATTTTGTTGGCCGTTAGAGTTACTTATTCATAGTGCGGTTCGAATTTTTGAAATTAAATTACAAAGCTGCATATGTGAATTTCATAGTGTTGTTGTTATAACAACAAACACTTCATAATGTTCAATATATAGATGTATTTTTATAGACTTTTTATCCTTCTTGTATTTAGAGACAATAAATTTGATTTAGTAATAACTTCGGTAGATGTGGCAGAAGGAAACGTCTTAAAATTGATATTATTTTAGATTTCCAAACTGTTGTATTTAAATTTCCAATTTTTTTTGTTTTGTTTTGAAAAAGAATATCTACCGAAGTTATTATTAGGTTGAGTCACGACCAGGACGCTCTCTTTAAGACGTTTCGTGGCACTGCTCAAAGTTGTGCAATGCAGACTATCAACCACGCCGCATCCAGGATAATAGAAGCCCAGCTACAACTGTGCGGTTAACTACTGCACTGTAGAAAACCGTTCGAGATTTACACCCTCAAATATGGTACTAAGACCACTCTTTAATACTGAAACCACTTTAATATGGTATTGTTACCACTCTGTTATGGTGTTGAGACCACTCAAATATGGTGTTACCACCATTCTAACTTTAAGTTCTCCAACCTATCAATATGGTACTATGACCTCTCAAATATGGAGATACCACCATTTCATCTTTTTAATTTCTCCTCAAATAGAAAAATATTGAAATAATATTTATATATTGTTAAGATCATTCTTAATTCCGACGAGACATTATTGTTCCAAAAGGGACTATGATCTTAAAAGTATTCTTTATTCCGAAGGGACATACATTATCGAAGGGACTATGCTTTTAAGACCTTTCTTACTTCCGAAGGGACATTATACCGAATATGGACTAAGGTCTTAAGAACGCTCTTATTTCCAAAGGGCCAAAAAAAGGAGATGAGGAGAAGAATAGCTCGTCAACACAAGCTGGAGCGAGAAGAGAGAAAGAGTTCTCGACAACGCAATAGAAACTCTTTGGCGTGATTTTTGAACTGAGTGAAGTCCTCTATTTATATAGAAATTTTGTAATTGTTTTAGCAAAAATTGCGGCAAAAGTTATTCTAATGGATAATAACAAAAGAGAACTTATCCATTAATCAGTTCAACAACACTTGTGGATAAGATCAAAAATAAACAAATCCACAAAAGTGGAGGAAACAAACGCATTGGATTTGAATGAAGTAAATATAAGAAATTCAATTAAATTCTTATTCTTATTCTTATCACAACCACCATAAGCTAAATTTATGGGAAGTGATATTCACGAATTAAAATAATAATTACTATTATTTTTATCTTTATCAAGTATTTAAAATTAAATATCGCAATTTAAACACTACTAATGTGTGTTCTATTTTATGTGGATCCTCCACACTCTATTTTTTCACTTCACATAACATTAGATCAAAGTATAATTACTTGGTGTTTAATCTTCCAATTTTTCTTTCAACACAAACTATGAGCATCTGGCTCATCTTAGGCAAGCACAGGCTCAAGATCCCTCCCAGACTAGAGCGCCGGTTTTAAGTCCCAATGTTGAGCCTTATCCAGTTGATGGAGAGGAGGAGGATGATGTGGATGATGATGAGGACTGAAGTTGGACCCCGTTGTGATGTGTGCCCTTTATGATCTCTTCTCTCGTGCCTTTATCTATTTAATTTTTTGGTCTGTAATATTTGGGGAAGTTTCTTATATTTCCTGGTACAATTTCTACCCTTTTGCTACTTCTTGGTCAGTAATATTTGGGGAAGTTTCTTATACTTCCCGGTACAATTTCTACCTATTTGATACTTATGGTCTACAATTTTAATTTCAATGCTGCTAGACATAATATTTTATGTGTGCTATTACTTTAATTTGCATTATTAACTACTTTTTCTAAAACAATTAAATTAAAAAAAAATTTAAAAACATTTTTTAAAATCATTTTAAATAATTTTTATTATTAAAACAATTTGAAAACAAAGAAATAAAAAAAGAATTTAAAAACGTTTATTAAAATTATTTTAATAATTAAATTTAATTATTTTACAAAAAAATTAGAATGTTTTTTAAAATTATTTTAATTATTAAATTTTAATATTTTGATTTTTTAAACAATTTAAAAACGTTTTTTAAAAAAAAAAAATCGTATGCATTTTGCCATGGGTTTACCCCTGGCAAATCTCTTGTCAGTTTTTGATTGGATCTCTGAAAAGTTGTGGAAGACGGTTTGAAAAGTGGGTCAGGGCAGTCTGCACGCGTCAGAAAAGTTGCCAGGGAATGTGCCCCACCCAGTTTGCCAGGAGCTAAAGCCCTGATATGGTCATTCGCGATGACTTGAATTGCTTCGGATTCTGCTCTTGGCAAAATTCCTGACAAACGTCCATTTGACAAGGCTTTCTGCATTTTGCGAGGGCTTCTGCCACCAGCAAAATGCAACATTTCTTGTAGTGACATCAACGTTCCAACACATAAAAAGTAAACTATAACAAAAATCGAAATCAATAACATTGCAAGTAGAAACACAAGATCATTAACTAACCTTGCAATAAGGTACCGGGTGCAACAAAATCAAACCTAAAAACATAGCATAATACAGTTAATTAATGGTAAATTGGTAATGGTGGTTGCGATTGACGAGTTTTGAGTACATGAGAGCATCGAGAACGGTTAATTGAAGGTTTGGTCCAACAGGAATTGTTATTGGGAAGAACATTAAATAGATAGATGATCACACCAAACTTCTTTTTAATAAAAAGAACAAATACTAGATGAATCGAAACATTTCCCTTGACAAAATATAATGAATGACATGAAACACTTAAAAAGGACACAAGATATCAAAATTGACTTTAATTTGTTTCAAAGACATGATTGGCACAACAAATATAGGATTATACATGGTATTTGCACATCAACATGTTTGCTGCTATATTCAGAATCTGTTATGCAGATTTCTACTTCATCCTTACATAAAAGTTAAACAAATTTGAAATCGATAAATGAAAATAAAATAATTAAACATCTCATATGGCCACACTACGTAAAACAACTGTTTCAATGGTAAGTCCCGGTCCAAAACCAAATAGTACACCCCATTCAAGTCCTTCTCCAGTTGTCTTCAATCCGTTTTGAGTTGATTTCTTTCTCATTTCATCCAAGATAAACAAAACACATGCACTTGACATATTTCCATATTCACTGAGCACTTCTCTAGTTGCATTCATCTTTTCAGGTTTTAAGGCTAACTTTTGCTCCACTTGATCTAGAATTGCAGGTCCACCGGGATGTGCAATCCAAAAGATTGAGTTGTAATCAGAAATTCCCAATGGTTCGAAAGCCTCAACCAATGCTTTAGTGATGTTCTTTGAAACAATCCCAGGAACATCTTTAAGAAGGTGAAATGTTAGTCCAGCTTCACGAAGGTGACCATCAATGGCTCCTTCACTATCAGGAGCAATTGTTTGTGCAGTCCAAACCATCTCAAATATAGGTTTCTCAATTTCTGGTACTGGATCAGAACCAACAATGAGTGCAGCAGCTCCATCTCCAAATAGTGCTTGTCCGACAAGGCTGTCCAAGTGAGTATCACTGGGACCACGAAATGTGACAGCGGTGACTTCAGAACAAACAACCAACACACGAGCACCTTTGTTGTTCTCAGCCAAATCTTTAGCCAAACGAAGCACCGTGCCACCTGCAAAGCACCCTTGTTGATACATCATGTATCTTTTCACATATGGGCGAAGACCCAAGAGTTTGGTGAGTTGATAATCGGCTCCAGGCATGTCTACACCACTTGTGGTGCAAACGATTAAGTGAGTAATCTTTGACTTTGGTTGACCCCATTCTTTTATAGCCTTCACTGCAGCCTCCTTCCCTAGTCTAGGTACCTCTACCACCACCATGTCTTGTCTTGCATCCAATGAAGGGGCCATGTACTCACAAACATTGGGATTTTCTTTCAAAATCTCCTCTGTTAGATACATGTATCTTCTCTTGATCATAGATTTATCACCTGAAATAGTTATAATGAAATGACATTAACACATAAATTTTTGTGTAACATATACCATAACCAATCAGCGTGGTCTCTTTATTTTTTTCGACAAATAACAAATTGATCTCTTAATGCAATACTAATATCATGAGCGACTTCTACAAATAAAGACCTTTGTACCTTATTTTTATGTAATTTATACGGTCATCATATATTTGAAAAGGGAACCCAAAAAAGTGTCATTTATTTCAATTCACAGTAAAAAATAGTAGGAGAAATAATTATAAAGGAAAAGTATCTAAATATATTTTTTTAATTATGTCAAAATAATAAATAGAGAAAAATAATACTTACACATGCGCTGAAATTTCTCTTTAAGTTCAGTTTTGTGTTTACTGTTTGTGATTTTAAAGTAAAAATCAGGATATGTGCTTTGTTCAACACAATTTGCTGGATTTGCAGTGCCAATGGCCAAGATAGTTGCAGGGCCTTCTGCCCTTTGAGCTTTTCGAATTTCTGACACACTCACCATTTTGATATATTTGGTAGCAAAAAACCTAGTACTGAAATTTGAACACAACCGTTTTAGTACTTCTTGTAGAATAAGAAAGGGTTGAAGAGTGTTGTGGTGCAAAGATGTTTGGGGTGATATGGTTTTATATGAAGAGAGTATAGTGCATATATTGGAGGGTAGCTGAAAATCACGTGTTTGACTAAAACTCTTAATATCATGCATATTTTATTTTATATTCAATAAACGTTGGGTACCAATAATTATACCATTGGCTGGCTGGATGGATGACTGCTTTGTCCATGACTTGACCCTGTTGGAGTTTGGTGGGAAATACCTCTTTGAAGATGGAGACTATCGACAATCTTATATTTGATTAAGTTAGATCGGAGAAGTCTCTTTTGTGTGTGATTGAGCAATAGAAATACCTTTTTTACGTGATTGAGTAATAGAAGTTTCTTACAACTAGACCGGTAAATGGTCTCTGCAAGGCCTGTCACCTAGTGACATTAGCCTAAAATGAAAACTAGACCACTCAATGGTCCTTGCAAGGCCTATCACTTAGCGATAAGAGCCCAAATACTTCATGATATGCTATGCGACTCAATGTCATCAACAAAACCAAAAATAAAACCATGAAATGCAACCCATCAACCTCTAATATTTTATGAACCACAAGCTATTTCTTAAAATCATATATAGTTATCAACATGTCAAATCTAATAATCAAATTCTCATAACAATCAACACAATATTCAAGCAAAACAAGAAGTCAGACATATAAATTACATAAAATCATTAAATAGAATAAAACATAGAAAAACTAACTCTTTTTAATGGACAAAGAATTCGCTGTTCAAGAGATGTCGCTAAAAAGTTTTGTCTTCATTAAGCTATCGTCCCAAACCAATACGGTAGTAGACAATCTTTTCCCCAGTGAAACTACATTCCCCAGTGGTGTCGGATCCCTTTTCTTTAACGAATTTGGGTATCCCATTGTTGTTTCTCATCTTAGTCAAATCATTTTTGTCGTCCTGCATTCATACTTGCATCATGAGCATTTCACAGCATCTTAGGTCCAAAATTGGTGTACTTTGTATTTAAGTCTCTTCGGTCCGTCTAATCAAAGATTCCATCTTCAAATCTCCGGACGAAGAAACTTAAATAGGGGCATCTGTCATACCCCAATTTTTGACCTAAGATCCCACATTCATACGCCGTCGGACCCTGATTAGCCTTTGACTTTTCAGTTAAAAATTCGGCAGAGAGGTATTTTAAAATACCTCATGTTTGGTTTCAAGTCAGACCCTCTTCTCTCCTTTCTTTTTTTTTATTAAAATTTGCATCTTTTATTAATTTTCTTGTAATTTTAATTTTTAGTTATTTTTATTCTTTTATTTTAGTCACTTTTTTTCCTTTTTAAATGTCCAAAAAAAAAGAATGTCCAAAAAACATAGTTCAAGTCTTGTTTACACGTCACTTTCAAAGGCACAATCTCAGAGTCAGAAACTTTCTTTCCTATTATTTTCCATTTTACCTTTTTTATTTTTAGTTTAATTACTTCTATTAGTTTTTTTATTTTTTATTATATAACTTTTTTTAATGAGTCAAAAAATCCAAAGTGTCCGGGGTCCAATTTTTCTTTCTTTTCTTTCCCATGCCACAATCGTAGGCAATCACCAAAGTCATCCTCTTTTCTTTCCATTTCAAGCCAAAACGCGTTCCATTCAATAAATCACCATCAAAACCCATTAAACCACTTTTCCATTCTCATCAACCTCCTCACCTATAAATAGAGCCCTCATTCCACACTTCAAAGGACACCAAAAAGTTCTCTTGAGTTGTCAAAGAACTTTTCTCTCTTCTCCCTCATTTAGCTTGTGTTGACGAGCTATTCTTTTCTTCTCCCTCTTTTTTCTGTCCCTTCGGAATAAGTCCCTTCGGAATTTTGTCCCTCCGGTAATTTTTGTCCCTTCGGTTGTCCCTTTCTTTTATTTTCTTGCATTTTATTTCTTTTTAGCATTTTATTTTATTTTTATTTAGCATTTTAATTATTGTCATTTATTTTCCAGCAATTAGAATGTATTTAGGTCCAATGTAAATATAAATGAGAAAAGTAAGTGTGTGTGTGTGTGTGTCTTTTATTTCTTTACCGCTTTATATATATATATATCAAAAAATACAAAAAAATTAGATTAGGGATTTTGTGGTGACCCAACGTCACTACAAAAATCCACGCGCTTTTATTTTTATTGCTCCGTTAGTTTAATTTTCATTTATTATTCTAAAACAACAAAAACATTCAAATAAAAAAAATCACAAAAATATTTTCATAATAAACCTTGATTTTCAATCAAGTGATCGTTCTTTTTACTTTCTTTCTTAATCAAATATCAAATCAATTTTAATCATACTTTGAGTCATATTTCTTTCAATATAAAAAATACAAACAAATACTCATTTGCCACTTGGCTTTTATTTTAAAACCTTTTTTAAAAATTAATAAAAAACACCAAAACAAATCAAACGTCTTCAACCCCGAACTACGAGGTTTTGATCCCTCACGGGTACGTAGGCAGAGGACACTCGTCCTTCCAAATCAATAAAATGTAGATAATTAGGTCTTCTTTTTTTTAATCATTTCAAAATTCCATTTTTAAAAAAGCAAGCAAGTTTATAGCACAAAAAGTTAAATAAAATCAAGAGGTTCCCGTAGGATACAACGGACATAAAGGGTGCTAATACCTTCCCTTTATGTAACTAACCCCCGAACCTAAAATCTTTTCAAAATGGGGTGTTTGAACTTTTTTCCCCCTTTTCTTAAAAAAAATTAAATGTTCAGTCGTGAAATAAAAAGTGAGTCAAAAGCTAATCAAATAGCCTTGATCTCCGAAAAATGACGCGACACGGGGGTATGTATGTATGTGTGTCAAATACAGGTTTTGTTTATGAGAAATATTACTCATGAATTTTGGATGGTGGTGGTGGTGTTAATTATAGATTTAAGGGTTTGATTATGTGGATTTTGGATGAATTTTTGAAAGAAAAAAAAAGTTGAAGATGATGAAGATTGATGAAGGATGTATAAAGATGAAGATGATGGAAGAAGATGAAGAAAAGTAAAATAAATTAGATGTTGTTGATACACGGTTAGATCTGATAGACCTCATTTATCCAACGGTCTACTTTTTTAGAGTGTTAAAATTAATATAATAGGACCAAATTGAATCATGGAAACAAGATAAGGGACCAAATTGAAACGTTTAATAGTTAAGGGACCAATTTGAAAAAAAGAATTAAGTTAAGGGACCAAATGTTGTATTAAGCCTTAAAATTATTTATGGAATGAGTGATATTTATATACTTTTTGTTGGTTTGGAAATTTCTTCCAACAAACTCAAAAAATCAATTTAAGACTCAAGTTAGATCCTTAAGAGGTTCTTAATTGATAGGTTTAACAATACAAGCATTATGTAAGGGTGCAAAAACAACTTAGAAAGTAAAATGCATAAAGAAACACATAAATAAGGGCACAAATCGTGCAAAAGAGAAAAATATATGTTGAGATATGCCTTGAAATCTCATGTTGAATGTGCAAAATTTTGAGTTTGGCTTCTGAATCGTGCACCTCAGCGCAAGGACTGTTGTGCAAGGCACAACTATTTGATTTTTTTAGGAAGGTTGAAATCTGACACATAATGCAGAAGAGGTGCAGGACACAAGTTCTATGTAAAGATAGTGATGTTGTCGATTTTAGAAGGCCAAAATCATATGAAGAATTGAGCCTCTTGCTCGCGGGAAGAGATTTCTAAAAGTGGTAGAAATCAGGGTTTTCTAGTTGAAGGATAGTTTTTTGTAACTCTTGTATCTCTTTGTAAGGAACTCATTAATAATAGATTGGATATATGTTCTCTCTTCCATATGCAGGTAAGTGTTGGACCCAACTGGATAAAAAAATATTAGTGTGTTGTTCCTCTTTTTCTACTGCTCTTTTAACAAGTTCTATGTACAAAATTTTCGCATCTGTTTAATAATGACAAATCTCTATCGTAGAATTTGTAGAACACGAGGTGAATTCTCCTCTTCCAAACAAAAATTCATCATACACAAGAATCGTGAATCGAACAAACATTTTATTATTCTATTAAGAGCTATCATTTATTTTATATTAATTCGAATAAAATGAAGTGATGAAGAAAACATTTAAGTAAGCTATAAGATGTACAATATATGATGACATTAATTTGTTCAAGAGAGGGAGGGATCAAGGCCCTTACTTCCCTCCCCTGCATTTGTCACCAAGTATGGTGTAAAATAAAGTTTTTTACTTTAAGTTTTCTCCTCGTGAGATATACTCTAGGACTACTCCATCAAACTTTAAGAACAATTTATTAGCTATTTGGAAATATATTATAGATTAGAGTTTTCTCTCAAATGTTATTTCGATAAGCGTTTTGGGCAAAGTAATTTTCTTGAAAGATTTGAGAGCAAATTGGCCGGTTTTAAGTTAAGTGACCAAACTTCTTTAAAAAAAAAACAGTTAAATGACCAAACTGAACATTTAAAATAATTTAAGAAACCAAATTGATCTATTTTATTTTATAGTTAAAAGATCAAATTGAACTTTTATACTGCTACATGACAACACATGGATTATTCTAGGAGGGTGTTTGTGTGCTCTCTTGGTGCTCGCACTAAATATAAAATCATTGGATTGGGGTCACATAAGGTCTAAGACATCTACATTTTTTTTGATGACACCTCGCTATCAAATAAGGCGGGCACATATTCTTTGGACAATCGGAATCCTTATGACAGGCGTGTTCTGTTATAATGAAAAAAGAGAATAAAATAACATAACTGAAATGGTTGAAAAAAAAAATTACGAAATAAAAAAGGTAACTTAAAAAGGATAAAGAATGGCTTACTGTGGCTCAGTTGGTATGAAAAATGAATAATATATGCAAGGTCCGGGGTTCGAACCCCGACCACCACCAAAAAAAGTAATAGAAAAAGAAATATAGTCATAACACAAATAAACTTGACCATTTCAACCATCATATTCCCATGTTTGCATATGTAAGAAATAAGTTTAGCATTTTATTACATCCATTATATAGTTTCTAGCGCTTATGAATTTAAAAAAATAAAAGTAAAAAAAAAACCTTTCCTAATATTATAATTCTTATGAAATGTCTTTTAAACACACCAATGTGTTGTACTTGTCCCTTTATCACACTTAGTAGAGAAGTGTCATAAAAAATTACCAATATTAGTTGTTGATGGCCTCATCATATGATGTAGCTATATTTTGGAGTCTTTTTCCATGCATTTGACCAAAGGTTTTACAATTTGAAAGTTTACCTCAGCTAGTTTTATCTATGTAAACTCGAATCATAAATTCGTACAAATTTACCTAAAATTGAAATTATATAATATTTATTATATACATGTGTTTTATCTTGGTTTTCGGGTGTCAAACATTGATTACGTTTGAACCTTTTAAACCGGTGATATCTTATTTTTTCTTGGGAAGGGAAAAAGTAAGCAAAACCCTTGAGAATCGAGGTCCGGGAGTTGTTTTCGCTACGGGAAGGTGTTAGGCACCCATAACGACTATAGTATCCTATAGGAACCGTCTTTAATTTCTACGCGCGCGCTTTATTTTTAAATGCTATTTTGAAAATGATATTTACACCTAAGAGTTTCTAAGTGAAGAATTGGAGGGAGAAGAATGTGTTCGAATTTTTATTTTAGTTGAATTGAAGGAATTTTGTTCCCTGCCTACGTACCCGATTAAGGGATCAAATCCACCGTAGTTCTCTTCCAAAAATGTTTTTATTTTTGTTGGTTGATTTTAAGTTTGAAAATTGGATTTTGAAGAATGGAAAGAGGCCTCAAGGGCATGAGATTAGGAAATCATGAGGTTGAATTAGTCATTTGCAAAAACAAGTCAAAGTATGATTAAGGTTTATTGAAATTTGATTAAGAAAATGAAAAGGAAAATCAATGGGGTTTTGACCCCAAGGTTTATTATGAAAAATGCTTGAGTGAAGTTGTTCACATTTGTTTGGAAAATTGGTTTTTTCTAAGTATAAATCCTAGGCATTCATCTAAACATACAATCCTAAACATACATCTAAACATGCATATTCTAGCTATATTATAGTGATGTGTGTGTATGTGTCGGTGCTTGTGTCGGTGTACATCATTAGAGTCCATTGTCCTTTACATCATACCCTAGATACATTCTATGACCTCTTTGCCAAGAAATTAAAAGTGCATGAAGGAAAATATTACAAAATTCCTAAGTCTTTACATTCTAAACCTTTGCATGAAAATTTAAATGGCAAGGAAAATAAAGCTAAAGACACAAGATGGAAACAAGGGGGTTAGTGAACAAAACGTATGAAATGATGGAAATATTATATAAAAGAAATGGTAGGAAAAAAAACCAACAAAATGCACTAGAAGTATATACAATCACATAGAGTTTTTTTGGAGAATTTTTATAAGCACATGAAATGGTAAAAAGCATAGAAACATGGAACATACAAGAGGCAAATTCACATATGGCATTTCACACATCTTGGAAGCAAGAATTTCAGCCAAGTCATAGGACAAGAAAATTGCAATTGAGCACATTTTTGTGGTATTTTTCAAGGCAAGGAAAGTATCGAAACATAGGGTAGAAAGAATTCCATCATAACATTCATTTAGAATCATTTTCAAGTGCAAGAAAAATTAACCAAATCACAAGTAAGAGATAGAACAAATTTACAAGGCATGGCACCTATATATTTTTTTGGAGCGTTTTTATAGGCAAGAAAATCAAACAACGTGCAAGTAAAAAAAAAAAAAAAGAATCATTATTAACAACTTGCAAAGAAAATTGAAACTAACAAAAGATAGTATACACATTTTCACATTTTCAAGAACAAGTTTTAATCCTAAAAAATGATCAAGGACTAATCAAAAGGAACCAAAACATATGGAAATTTTACCTACATTTTAACAAAATTTTTTATCAAGAATTAAAAAAAAGTAACAATATCAATTACGCTTTACACATATATTTCCCTAAGCGATTCTAACACGTAAAACACATCAAGATTTAACAAAGCTATCAAGAAAAACAATTAGAAGAATTTTAGAAACTTTACCAATCAATTTGAGGCAGACAGAGGTCTACTTGGTAAGAAGTGGTGTGCAGCTAGCAAAGAAATAGCAATAATTGTGAACAAAGCCCAGGCCCACGATAATCAAAGGTGGATCCACCAATTTTTGGTACCACTAGCATCATCATGAAATGAAAACGTTGGAGCAACACCAGCTTCAAGAAGACTCGCCGCAGATTGCCATTAATCAGGACGAAAACGCCGCAAGCTCAATCCTTCCCAAACACATCCGCCACCACCGTCGAATTCGCTGTCACTACTACTTTCCGTTTACGCTTATCAAGCACCTCCAAACTCCCTCTCCGTACATCTGCAGCATAAAACATTGGGAGAACAGCTCGTGAGGCGAGTTCGATGTCACGAACTTTGAGACCGGCGAAGGAGATGAAGATAAGTATCAGCTTCAACGACGACGAGCATGAAGTAAGGGAAAGAGCTTCTCGAAATTGAGAAGAGTGCCGTCAAGGTCAGCGGCAACCGATTCACGCGGCGAAGATGAGGAAGTTTCTGGCGTCTGAATTTCCTTGCTACGCCATTCCTTCTTTGTTTTCGACTCTCCTTCAACCTGGAACCTGCTTCAGTTTTGCGACTCGCCTTCAAAACGGTTTCAAACGTGTTGTTGTTGTTGAGAGGATTGGTCTTGAAGAACCACTGCCTTGGTTGAATCGGCTCTGTACCCGTACCACTGATTCTTGATTTCACTCGATTGATTATAGCGTGATTCGAATTCACAACTTCGTAGTAGATAGGCTCGTAGTTGTTGTGATGTGATGATTTCGATCGACGATTCGGTGATAGTGCTGTGTTGAGGTTTGTGATTTGTGAGGATGTATGATTCGGTTTGTGAATAGGTTGCCGATTGAATGATGATGATGATGCGTGCATTTCAGACCTGAATCCGTGAGCGTCGTTTGTTCTTTGTTCGTTTTTGGATTAGTTTGTGAAAACGGGGATGAATTTGTGGAGTTTTGAGGTTGTTGTGGTGGTTTTGGAGGTTGTTATGGTGGTTGTGGAGGTTGAAGGTGGTGGTTGAAGGTGGTTATGGTGGAGATGTGGTGGTTGAGGGTGGTTATGGTGGAAAGAGAAAATTGAGAGGTTGAAGATGAGTTAGTTAGAGGAGAGAGAAAATTGAGAGAAAATAAGTTATGAATTTTTGTGATTTTTTTTTGTGAAAAATGATTGAATGTGAAAAATTGACCAAGACTTTGACTTATATAGGGGATGAAAGGAATGCTTGGACCAATGAGGAAATGCCACATGGACTTGGACCCTAACAAACTCTTAAGAACCAATATCATTTGGACACATGGCACTTGGACTCTAACAAACTTAAAAGGGATTAAAACGTAAATAACAAAAGTGCGCGGACTAAAATGAAAATTAAAACTAAAATTGAATTGAAAAAGTAAATTGAAAATTAACGTAAAATGAGACGATTAAAAACAACAAAGCAGATTAAAACGGATCAGAAATATTATGTGAAATGACCAAAACGCCCTTAGGGACTAAAATGACTTGAAACGACTCAAATGCAATTTAAAAAATGATTTTCCAATAAGGGATTAAAGCAAGAGTTTATACAGGCGAATTAAAAGACTCAGAGACAATTTTTAGAATTTAAACAGGGTTTTAACACATGAAAAGACTAAAATGCCCCTAGGGGCATAACTGACTCAAAATGACTTCAAATGCAATTTTTAAAATGGATTTTGACATAGAATGAAACAGAGACTTATTCAAACTAAATGAAAAGGCTCAAACAAAATTTTGAAAGACTGAGAGAAGTTTGACATAGGAAATGACTAAAATACCCTTGCATGTGAATTTTTGCAAACAATATTGAAATAAAATGCAGAGAAAGATGCAATTGATCAGAGACAGTTCAAATGACTTATAATGCAAGAAAAGAAAAAATTGACTAGTATTTTTAGGTCCAAAATTAGGGTATAACAACATGCAGGGGTGGATCCAAACTTTTGATACATGCGGGGCTAAATTTTCAAAGAAAAAAATAATGCAAACTATATTAAAAATAAGAAATAACATTGTTTGATACAATACATTACAATGAAAATCTCGTCTCTTATCCATTCGTTGAAAATTAGCTAAAATGACATCATTGTTAATTGTTAAAAGAACTTTTATTTCTATATAAGTTACAAGACGGACATTTAGCCACTGATCACCCATTTTGTTGCATAGGTTACTATTCACAATTTTCATAGCTGAAAAAACACGTTCAACACTTTCTACCGGAAAGAGCAAAGTCAACTTCAAAAGTTTATAAACCATGCGAGCACGAGCCACTTTTCAGGCTGCGGCGGAAAAACCAGGAGGCAATGAGCACGAGGGAAGTCTTTTGTGACCAATGAATGCATATGATGCATGAGATGTGTTAATGCATATGCATCGAAGGGTGTTAGACAAATTAGAAATTTGTAAACATTACTAAACAAACTGAAACATTCAAACATCATGAGGTCTCACAAGATAACTCCCTTTGAAGTATTAAGCCAAGGGTTAAACTTTGAAATGTAAAACAATAACAACTGGAAATAACAACAGGAAACAAAAATCCTCAAGCATAGGAAGTGGATGCATCATCCTCAGACTCAGACTCAGACTCATAACTGCAGTATCGGGCATAGAAGTTACGGGCCCCCTAGCCCTCTTGGAGTCCCTCATAAGCAACTTATCCTTTTCTTCAATTTCTCTCCTAGCTTTAGCCAACTCTTTCTTCAGTGTCAACACCTCATGAGTCTTCTGCTCATCTTTTCCATCCAAAGTCATGATCAAGTTCTCAGCCTCATAGTATCTAGTCTTCCACTGATGCTTCTCTCGACTCTCCATAGCTAGATGCTCCTGATACATCTCCTGAGTAGGTGGTAGTAGAGGCAAAGGCATGGCTGGAATAGATGCAGACACATATCTCATGGCGGGGTAAGGCATGCCAATCTTCTCGGCCTGGTTTATTACCCATTGAGTATAGGCCTTATGAGCAATACCGGATCTCACACCCATATGCTTCACATCTTTCTTCCGAATCTTGGACCATGCCTCTATGAAATCTTCTCTTATTCCCGTGGGAGCATTAGAGTAATGGAAGAAGTAAGGAGATGTAGCAAGATGGATAGGTTTCTCTTTCATCGGGAAACCAAATTGTCGCAAGGCGAGCTCTGGGTTATAGTTGATTCCACCCCGGGTACCAAGAAGAGGTACATTAAGAAACTTCCCACCGCCGAAGATGATTTCTTTGACTCTAGCAGCGGGAGTGAGCCAAACCACTTCATTAGGGGTGAGAGCCATGATCCTCTGTGAAATAGTCCAATTCTCTGGATTATCATGGAAAGACTTCGGAAGGTGCGAAATAAACCACCTATAGAGGAGAGGTACACAGCAAAGAATGTATCCACGACCCTTGCCGGATTGATCGTGAATAGCATGGTATGTGTCAGCTAGCAAAGTAGGAATCAGATTCTTGGAGTGGAAGACCATAATAGCATTCATATCCACGAAGTCATCAAGATTTGGAAAGAGAATAAGCCCATAGATGAGGAGTGCAAGAATAGCCTCAAGAGTATCCTGACAAGTGGTCTTGAGGCTGGCTTTCTCAAGTAGATACTTCGAAGTGAACCCTCGGATGTGAGCCTTAGTGACAAGATTCTTGGAGACATCGGTGGTCTTGAGATAGAGATCTTTAGCAATAACCAATGGAGTAGGAGGATTCTCAAGTCCCGCGAAGGGTACCCCCTGAGCAATAGATAGATCCATCAAGCAAGAATAAGCTTTAAGTGTGGGCACCAACTGAAAGTCGGGAAAAGTGAAGCACCGATAGTCCCGGTCATAGAATTGCACTAGAGTGTGCACAAGTCTCTCATCTACATTAGTCCGGAGAATGGTAAGTAAATCCCCATAACGGTGTCGGAAACCAATCGGATCCTTGATCTTGAGTGCAAAATCTCTCAGACTAGCCAAATCCGCTTCCTTGAACTTGTAAGACTTAGTCTTCCCCATTCCTACAATGTTTATAAACTCAATTTGTCTAAGCCCTTCGATAAATGCATGGAAAAAGGTTTATGCATGTATGCATGATTATGTTCAAGTACGGAGAAAACATGGTGGGTTGAAATTCAAAGTCAAGGAGTCATGGGTGGACACGGTGTCCGGTGATTCTAGAGCTTTGGATAATAGTAACCGGGTTCTAAAAAAGTTCCCAAGTTGCAACCTCTCCGACGTATATCATGGTGTCACGAGACAAACACTCACTCCATGATTATCCGTAAGAAGGTCTAACTTGAGTGTAGTATCGTGTGACGACTAAAATTCGAGACAACACTCGGTTTAGCCTCCGCACTACATCCTAACAAATGGCCATGGATGGGTTTGGTTATCTACGGTTCATAGCGTCATAGAACAATTAGAAGTAAAGTGCCTAAACGCGACAACACGCGCCGACAACATCACCCCCAAAATGCCTCAGCTATGTGGGATTGATCGCATAATCCAATACACGAGGCAACCCTCAGAATGAATTGTCGATTATATCCCCCCTAAATCCTAAGTTCACTCAGCCCGGTGTAGGACTTTTGATATTCTCACCCCACACGTTAGCAAGAATTTAAACATTTATTCACATAAGAAAGCAAAAAGAAACAAGTAAAAACAAAGCGTGAGCGTGGAAATAAAGACTAGGCGTAACTCTCGAATCTCCCCAGTGAAGTCGCCAGCTGTTTTATCTTGGTTTTTCGGGTGTCAAACATTGATTACGTTTGAACCTTTTTAACCTTTGATATCTCATTTTTTCTTGGGAAGGGAAAAAATAAGCAAAACCCTTGAGAATCGAGGTCCGGGAGTTGTTTTCGCTACGGGAAGGTGTTAGGCACCCATAACGACTATAGTATCCTATAGGAACCGTCTTTACTTTCTACGCGCGCGCCTTATTTTTAAATGCTATTTGAAAGTATTATTTACACCTAAAAGTTTACTAAGTGAAGAATTGGAGGGAGAAGAAGATGTTTGAATTTTTTATTTTACTTGAATTGAAGGAATATTGGTTCCCTGCCTACGTACCCTTTTAAGGGATCAAATCCACCGTAGTTCTCTTCCAAAAAATGTTTTTTGTTTTTGTTGATTGATTTTAAGTTTGAAAAATGGAATTTTGAAGAATAAGAGAGAGAGAGGCCTCAAGGGCATAAGATTTTGGAAAAATGTGAGGTGGAATTAGTTACTTTGCAAAAGGAGTCCAAGTATGGTTAAAGTTCATTAAAACTTTTGTTTAAGAAAATAAAAGGAAAATCAATGGGATTTTGATCCCAAAGTTTATTTGGAGAATGATTTGAGTGATATTGTTCATATTTTTTTGAAAAGAGAATTTTTCTAAGTTTCAAGGTTCCTAAACATACATCTAAACATACATTCCCTAAGCATACATCTAAAGTAACCATGTGATGTGTGTGCATGTGTCGGTGCTCGTGTCGGTGTAAATCATTAGAGTCCATTGTCCTTTACATCATTGGCCTAGATACATGCTATGGTCTTGCAAGAATTTAAAAGCGTGAAGTAAAGTACAAAATCCCTAGGCTTTACATTCTAACTTTTGCATGAATTTTAAAGTGTAAGAAAATAAAGACCAAGAATATAAGATGGAGGATGAGATGCTTTATGGGATGCATGAAACATGAAGTAAAGTGGTTAGTAGCATAAGGCATCATAGAATGGAAATTAAAAGCACAAGAAACACTAAAACTTGACAAAAGATAGCAAGGCTCTTAACCTAAAAGTAGCAAAATATGCCTAAAGTTTATCATAACATCAAAGCAATTATATGACCTATAATCCTCCCATCATGACAATTTTCTAAAGGCTTTATTACAATCAATGATATGAGAATTATAAGAACACATGCAAGTCAAGAATCATGATATATTTAGACATATTTGGCATTTTATCTTCACAAACAAACATTAAGTTGCCTTGTAAAGCAAGTAATTAACCACACATATTCACATACAGCAAGAAGTATACACAAACAGTGACAAATCAATCCCCAATCCCCACATCCCAACTCACAAGCATACACTAAAAAATTGGAATCAAGATTATGCATATTTTCACAAGTTCTTAACCCAAAATTCAAGAAACAAAGCAACACACAACATATTATTTTTTTTGTGTCCATTTTTATATGTCAAAATATCCTAAGTAACAAGTTTTAAATGTCAAAAATTGATCACACAAAAATTCACACAAGTTTTAGAAACTTCTAACACAATTTTAACAAAAAAACTAACATTAATTGAATTAACAAAGCACAAAAATATTTCCACACAATCTAATCAAGATACAGTATGCAAACAGCATCAAAATTCAATCAAAATAACAAGAAAGACACTCACAAATTTTTTTGGAATTTTTTCATACAACTTTAAGCCAACAGTGGTGTAAACATCAATTAACAGTGTTAACATAGTAAGAAAATAGGTAAAAACGAAATCCAGTACAGAAAACAGGCCCAAGCCCATACACATATGGATCCTGGATCACAAGGGAGCTTGTGGAACGTAGGATTGATCCAGGAACGCTAACCCTAGATCTAACGGTGGAGATTCAAGGCCCAGGGGTGAACCAGACTGGTTCAAACGAACCGGTCTGGTTCATGCACCTATAAAAGTGCAACAGACCGGTCTAAGGTCATTTGCTTTCTTCGTTCTCTCTCTTCTCTCAAATCTAGTGAGAGAAGCTCTCACTTCTCTCTAGAACTTCATCTCTTTCCCTATGCTTTCTGGAAAAGACGAAGAACACCGATGAAGATTCCGGCGACGGTTAGGTTTCCGGTGACGGAACCTCCGCGTCGAAATCCCAATCTTGACTATTTTTGAAAGCTTTTTACACGGGTGTGTTCGTCTTTTCTTCCTGAGTTTGAAAACCTAACTAGTTCTTCCTAATGTTCACTGGATCTGTATAGATCTACATCCAAACCTTACGATTTCAGAGTTTTCAAATCTTTTCGAAACCTCTTGAAACGAAACCCTAATCTGAACTATTTTCTACACTGATTATGAATATGAGCTTGGATTTACAAAATAAACGGTGAATCTTCGTAGATTTATGTTTTAGGGTTTTGGTTTCAAGCTTTTCGAATCTTTTTCAATCTTTTCAAACGGACAAGTCTCAGGACTTGTTAATCTACTTCGATTCACCGTTTATTCTCGTTTGTGGACCTTCGTTGAGCTTTTGCGATGAAAAACGAAGAAGTTTCTTGTGTTTACCTGAGTTTGATTTTGAGATTCGAACGAAAGGATCCGTGAAAGCTTCTGGTAATTTGAACCGAAAATAAATCGGTGTTCTTCTCTCTTTCCTCTTCATTGGTTCAGGATTTGCTTCGATTCTCTTCTTCTTCTCACTTCTCTCACTGTGATCGTACGGATTCTTTGAATTCGTGCTTGAATTGCAGTTTTTAAAGTTCGATGATGATGATTCAGTAGTGAATCTCTGAGAACTACGAAGAAATTGCTTCAATTTAGCTTGATTTTTGGTTCTGGAAAATTAGGGTTTCGTTGAATTCTTCATTGTTCTTGATGAAACTGAAAACAGTTATGATTTTGATCTTTTTTGAGATGAGAGAGGGTTAATTTGGTGTTTGTGATGATTTGGCACTTGATGATTGGAATTGTTGACACTGTGTCGTATTTATAGCTGACAAGTGTGATGCCTTAACCAGTGAGTTTGTGACACCTGTCCCTGGACTTGTTTTGATTCGAACTTGGACCAATTTGGACTTTAGGGACCTTTCTGCAATTTCTGGAAATTGAGGGGCTGACCTGCAAGATTGATAAAAGGACAAAAACAAACTTGATACAGAAATATTCTGCAATTATTAAAATTTGAAGGACTAAAAAGAAAAATAACAAAAAGGACTAAAGTGCAATTATTAGAAATTGAAGGACTAAAAGGTAAAATAACAAAATGGACTAAAATAAAAATAAAAGAAAAATAGGGACTGGAATGAAAAGAATAAGTAAAATTAGGTAAAAAAATGTAAATTGGAAATAATGTAAAGTGAAACCAATAAAAGACACAAAAAGGACTAAAATGAACCAACTACATAAATGAGGTACTTCAAAGTAACCTCTCTCTGTCAAAATTTCGTGTGAAATGACCAAAATGCCCCTAGGGACTAAACTGACTCAAAATGACTCAGATGCAATTTTAAAATGGTTTTTTAACAGGGAGTTAAAGCAAGAGTTTGTACAAGCAAATTAAAAGACTCAGGGACAATTTTTTTTAGAGATTAAACAGAGTTTTAACACTGGAAATGACTAAAATGCCCTTTGAGGACTAAACTGACTCAAAGTGACTTCAAATGTAATTTTTGAAATGGATTTTAACATGGAATTGAAATAAGGACTTATACAAACCAATTGAAAAGACTCAAACAATTTTCAAGGACTAAAATGGGTTTGAATGCAGGAAATGACTAAAATACCCTTTTGTTATGAATCTTGCAAATAATATTGAAATAAAATGTAGAGAACTATGCAATTGATCGGAGACAAATTCAAATGACTTGGAATGCAAGAAAAATATTTTTGGATGACTTGAAATGCAAGAAAAGAAGAATTGAGTCAGTATTTTTAGGCCCAAAATTAGGGTATAACAGTAGTTAACTACCGCCAGGGGCATTAAGGTCATTTCCATGTGTCAATTGGAAGTATTCTATGTCAAAAAAGCAATTTTCAATGTTGTTATGACATATTTTTCTTCCAATTTCACTCTTCACCTAATTATCTTTTACTATTTTATCATTCATTGTCAATAAAAGTAGAAAGACAAACATGTTAATGTCCGACCGATCTTATCCATCAATCGAAGACCAGATCGAGCGAAGTTCAACGAGCAGTGACTATAATCCAAATTCTTTTCCCTTTTCTTTCTCTTATTGGTCGTGCATGTTGTTTTTGGCTTTATTCACTTTTTTTTCATCACCTTCAACATCTTTAGTATGTTAACAAGATTTGTTTTGTTATAAACGATGTTTTGTAAAATATATATAACCAATGTTAGAATATAAAAATGTAATCAGAATTGTATTATTTTAATATGATGGTACATGTTAAATACTAGATGAGATTACATCCATACATAAAAGTTAAACAAATTTGAAATAAATGCAAATAAAATCATTAAACATCTCATATAGCCACGCTACGCAAAACAACTGTTTCAATGGTAAGTCCTGGTCCAAAACCAAACAATACACCCCATTCAAGTCCTTCTCCCGTTGTCTTCAATCCGTTTTGAGTTGACTTCTTTCTCATTTCATCTAAGATAAACAAAACACATGCACTTGACATATTTCCATATTCACTTAGCACTTCTCTAGTTGCATTCATCTTTTCAGGCTTTAAGGCTAACTTTTGCTCTACTTGATCTAGAATTGCAGGTCCACCAGGATGTGCAATCCAAAAGATTGAGTTGTAATCAGAAATTCCCAATGGCTCGAAAGCCTCAACCAATGCTTTAGTGATGTTCTTTGAAACAATCCCAGGAACATCTTTAAGAAGGTGAAATGTTAGTCCAGCTTCACGAAGGTGACCATCAATGGCTCCTTCACTATCAGGAGCAATTGTTTGTGCAGTCCAAACCATCTCAAATATAGGTTTCTCAATTTCTGGTGCTGGATCAGAACCAACAATGAGTGCAGCAGCTCCATCTCCAAATAGTGCTTGTCCAACAAGGCTGTCCAAGTGAGTATCACTAGGCCCACGAAATGTGACAGCGGTGACCTCAGAACAAACAACCAACACACGAGCACCTTTGTTGTTCTCAGCCAAATCTTTAGCCAAACGAAGCACCGTGCCACCTGCAAAACACCCTTGTTGGTACATCATGTACCTTTTCACATATGGGCGAAGACCTAAGAGTTTGGTGAGTTGATAATCGGCTCCAGGCATGTCTACACCACTTGTGGTGCAAACGATTAAGTGAGTAATCTTTGACTTTGGTTGACCCCATTCTTTTATAGCCTTCACTGCAGCCTCCTTCCCTAGTCTAGGTACCTCTACCACCACCATGTCTTGCCTTGCATCCAATGAAGGTGCCATGAATTCACAAACATTTGGATTTTCTTTCAAAATCTCCTCTGTTAGATACATGTATCTCCTCTTGATCATAGATTTATCACCTGAAGTGGTTATAATGAAATGACATTAGCACATTTTTTTTTTTTTGGGTAATTCATACAAAACCAATCACATAATGACTGGTCTCTTTATTTTTTGACGAAAAAATAATAGATCTTTTAATGCAAATAACGTTTATCAATTTGGTAGGACTATTTTTTTTTTTGAACAAGAATTTGGTAGGAATATTAATATCATGACTTCTACAGATAATGACATATGTACCGTATTTTAAGTAATTAACTATGGTGATCATATATTAAGAATACATATATTTGAAAAGGAACGAACCCAAAAAAGTGTCATTTAGTCCAATTCGCTTTAAAAAATAATAGAAATAAATGTAAACGTAAAGTATCTAAAAATATTTTTCTACTCAAGTATATCAAAATAATGAATAGAAGAGAAGATTACTTACACATGCGCTGAAATTTCTCTTTAAGTTCAGTTTTGTGCTCACTATTTGTAATTTTAAAGTAAAAATCAGGATAAGTGCTTTGTTCAACACAATTTGCTGGATTTGCAGTGCCAATGGCCAAGATAGTTGCAGGGCCTTCTGCCCTTTGAGCTTTACGAATTTCAGACACACTCACCATTTTGATATCTTTGGTAGCAAATAAAATGTAGTACTGAAATTTGAACACAGAGTTTTAGTACTTGCTGTAGAAAAGAAAAGGGTTGAAGTGTGTTGTGGTGCATAAATGTTTGGGATGAGATGGTTTTTATATGAAGAGAGTAGAGTGCATATTGGAGGGTAGCTGAAAATCACGTGTTTGACTAAAACTCTTAACATCATGCAATTTTTATTCAATATAAACGTCGGGTATCAATAATACATACAATGGCTTGCTGGCTGCCTGCTTGTCCATGTGACTTGACCTTGTTGGAGTTTGGTAGGAAACACCCCGCATGTCTTTGAAGACCCTATTTTGGCCAACCCTTTTTCAATTCTTTCATAAACCAATCGTCTAGTATCTCATGTAATTATTTTAATTGCACTTTTTAGTTTTTTTTCCCTTCTATAAGATCCCAAATTAGCCCACCGACATTAGCATCAGAAAAAATCGAATATAAGATATTGAAAGGAGTATGCTCCAAAGTCTTAGATCACCACCAGACCAACCGAAGTGTATTGCACTTTTTAGTCTTTAAATATCGAGATTGTGCGATTTGGCTCCTTACTTTTATTTTGGGCGATTATGTTTTGACCTATTGTGGTTTAGTAGTTCTCCTTCCAATTTCAACTGTATTAGTTTCAAAATTATATATTTTGTATGTCTTTGAGCGCTAGTATCCTAATAAGATACCCTTCTGAGCTTTGACATCAATTTTTTTTTTAAGAGGCTAAAATGACATCAATTTTTTTTAGATAGACTTTGTTGTTTAAGATGTAACATGTACATTCAAATTTATAAAAATAAGATATGCTTAGTCTTCTTCCTTTGAGAGTTCATATGGTGTTTTGTTTATTATAGGTTTGATATAGATTCTATTCTAACATAACATGATATACAACTTCTGCCCAAAAGTACTTAACCATATCAGTTTCATGAATCATGGTTCTAACTATTTTTTGTAAAGACCTATTCTTTCTCTTTATAACTCTATTTTGTGTGGAGTTCCTGGAGAGAGAATTCATGGAGAATTCCATGCTTTTCACAAAAAAAATCAAATGACTCATTTTCAAATTTTCCACCATGATCACTTTTGACTTTTAGAATTTTCAATTCCTTTTCATTTTGTACCCAAGTGTAGAAGTTACTAAACACATCATACGCCTAATCTTTAGTTCCGAGGAACTTGACCCAAATTCATCTACTATAATCATCAACTATGAATAATCTATATTTCTTTCCATTGATGGATATAGTACTTATTGGTCTAGTATGTGAACGATCGTTCTAGGAGATGTCAGGTAATTGTTACATAAGTATATTTTAATTATTTTCAATTGTTTGATAATTTTTGGTTTGTAATTTTTATTTGTTTCTAACTATTTTGTTATTATTTATTGTAGGAGGAGTATGATAGGCAGCTCACAAAAGTGCTTTTTCGTGGAAATGCGGGCAATGATCCAGAAAATGACTCAAGAGCTGCTTGCGCTTCAAATGGCGAGCCAAGAACAGCTTGTGCAACAGTTGATATAATTCAGGCAAACACAGGTTGGCGTATATAAGAGCAGCAGGATAATGCTCCCAATGCAAGAGCGCCCATTAATCTCAATGATAATGATGACTCTTGTACGGTGAAAAGGAGGAGGATGTTGAGACTGAGGAGGAGGATTGATGATGAAGATTGTTATTGTGTGTTTTAATTATTGTCTTTATTTTCATGGTTTGTAATATTTGGGAAGTTTCTATGCTTCCCGACACAATTTCTATTTGCTTCTTTTATGATGCATGGTATGTAATATTACTTAAGTACAATTTTATGTGTGATGTTACTTTAATTGATATGTTTTCAAAATAACAATCCTTTCGCTCTGCCCAAAGGCGAAAGTGATATCCTTGTAAGGGCATGTTTGTTTCGGCATTGCCGTTATCAATGAAAGTTGTCGTCTTTTCCACGACTTTGTTTTTATACTTTTTAGTGCCTTTTTCTTGGAAATAATGGTAATGCCAGAAAAAACCAAAACATCTGTATGTTCTTATTAATTTCAAAAATCTGCATGAAAAACATTTTTTCTAAAATCATCCCAATCATATTATGCAGATTGAACCACAATAAACCCGTTGAACACAGTGACCCTATGGTTCCTCCAAATTTTGAATTCCCTGTATATGAAGCTGAAGATGAAGAGGATGATGAAGAGATACCGTATGAGATCACTCGACTGCTAGAGCAAGAAAGAAGAGCCATTCAGCCTCACCAGGAAGAGATTGAGCTTATCAACCTGGGTACTGAAGAGAGCAAGCGAGAGATCAAGATTGGTGCTGCACTTGAGCCAGAGGTGAAAAAGAAGATTACTCAGCTTCTCCGTAATTATCCAAATGTCTTTGCATGGTCCTATGAAGATATGCCGGGTCTAGATCCCAAGATTGTGGAACATCGGATACCGACAAGACCTAAATGCCCTCCTGTCAAACAGAAATTGAGAAGGTCTCGTCCAGACATGGCTCTTAAGATCAAGGCTGAGGTGCAGAAGCAAATTGATGCGGGTTTCCTCATGACGGCTGAATATCCTGAGTGGATTGCCAACATTGTACCAGTACCAAAGAAAGATGGGAAAGTTCGAATGTGTGTTGATTACAGAGATTTGAATAAAGCCAGTCTGAAAGATAACTTCCCACTGCCTCATATTGATGTGCTTGTCAACAGTACTGCCCAATCCAAAGTGTTCTCCTTTATGGATGGTTTCTCTGGCTATAACCAGATACGGATGTCACCAGAAGATAGAGAAAAGACGTCCTTCATCACTCCGTGGGGAACATTCTGTTATAAAGTGATGCCGTTCGGCTTGATAAATGTTGGTGCAACCTATCAAAGAGGTATGACTACTCTGTTTCATGATATGATTCACAAGGAGATTGAGGTATATGTTGATGATATGATTGTGAAATCAAGTGATGAAGAGCATCATGTTGTGTATTTGAAAAAGATGTTTGAAAGATTGAGAAAGTACAAGCTGCGGTTGAATCCCAACAAGTGCACATTTGGTGTAAGATCTGGAAAGTTGTTAGGCTTCATTGTCAGTCAAAGAGGCATTGAAGTTGATCCTGACAAAGTCCGAGCCATCAGAGAGATGCCTGCCCCTCAAACTGAAAAGCAAGTCAGAGGTTTCCTCGAACGCCTGAATTATATTTCAAGATTTATATCTCACATGACTGCTACCTGTGGGCCAATTTTCAAATTGCTCAGAAAGAATCAGCCTATTGTATGGAACAATGAGTGCCAGGAAGCTTTTGATAGCATTACAAAATACTTGTTGGAACCACCTGTCCTTGTCCCGCCAGTGGAATGAAGGCCTTTGATTATGTACCTGTCAGTGTTAGATGATTCCGTGGGTTGTGTTCTTGGTCAATAATACGAGACTGGAAAGAAAGAACATGCTATCTACTATCTGAGCAAGAAGTTCACCGACTGTGAGACTCGGTATACAGTGCTTGAAAGGACTTGTTGTGCTTTAGCTTGGGCCGCCAAACGCCTGCGTCATTCTTGTAAGTTCAGATTGTAATCTAAGAGGGGGTGAATTAGGTTTCTAGGAATACTGGTTAATTTTTCAGAGTTTAGCGTTCTTGATAATTTTTCCGGTAAATAATGATGAAGGTATAAATGCGGAAAAATAAAAGAGCAAGGGAAGAAGAAAAGACACAAGAGAGTTTATAGTGGTTCCCCTCTAAACCTTAGGGTCAGTCCACTCCCTTCACACCCCGCGAAGGAATTCACTATGTTAGAATCTTTGTTACAAGCAATCTCACCCCAAGACCCCCTAACAATCTTTCTAACATAAACACAAGAAAGAAACCCTCTCTCTTGATTACAACACAAACACCAAACACTTTTGGTGGACTTTGAATCTTCCCGAATCAAAGAATCTTTTACAACAATCACAAGATAGCACCCCACTATCTTTAACAATAATTCTCACCAACAATGGTAAGAAACTTTACAACAAAGTAGTTGAAGAATAACAAATGTATGGCTGTATATCTTTATCAATATCACTCTAACAAATGGACTTAGTGCTCAGAAAACTTTTTATTAAATGTTAAAGTGTATGCAAAGTTTTCCAAACAATTTGAATGAAAGTTTAAAAGCAAGTGATATTGAAAATGTCAATTGAGATAATGAAAGTAGTTGTGTGTAAATTGTTTTGATTCTCAATTGAATTTATAGAGGCTAAAAAGATGTTTATGAAGCAATGTTACTTTTCAAAAAAGTTCACAAAAATGAATAGAAATAAGTTTGAAAAGGCACCTATTCATAGGATGAAAAAATAGAGCAGGATGCCTTAAAAAAATAGCCGTTGCTAAATAAACAAGTTTAACTAGCCAGTGGTCCTTTTAATTTCAAAAACCATTGTATTCCAAATCAATGCCAACGGAAATGCACTTCATAGAAATGAAAAACAATTCATTCTCTTTCCGTTAACAATTTAATTCGGCCGTTAAAAAAATGCTGATTTGAAAAATCTGATTAAAGCATGTATAATAAATAATTATGCCTACAAAGTAACAGAGATAAATGTGCTGAAACAAAATTATTTTTGGCATAATTAGGTATTTGATTTTTCAAAAACAAAAATGATTTTTCTAATAAAAAATATTTTTATGCAAAAATCTTATAATGCAAAATCACATTTAAATAAAAAATTATTGAGAGTGTGTGATTTATTTTCATGAGAGCTTTAGCATTGCTTCATATGAAGATTTAGAAAAAATGTTTGGAATTATTTTCTAAGCATTCTAAGTTGTTCCATAAGTTAAGAATGATAAATCAAAGATAAGGACCATACTTACAAAAGAGTATAACCAAGAAGCCTAGTCACTAATCTTTATTCTTAATCATCATCTTGTGCCTCCATAGTTTTTCTTCTTTTGTGATGTGTGTTTGTTATCATCAAAACCCAGCCAAGTCAAAGAAGGAAATCTTCTTCACAATCTCCCCCTTTTTGATGATGACAAAACATATTCTTTTGACAATGTTTGCTCAATGAAACTCCCCTTATCTTGTATATCTCCCCCTTTGTTTTGCAATTGGATAACCTGAAACAATTTAAACACAAAACACAAACATACACTTTCTCCCCCTTTTGACATCACCAAAAAGAAGAAAAAGGGTAAAATCCACAGGGTCGAAATATAAGGAAAAAAATTATGTACAAATAACTTATCTTCTTCACAATCAGCATTCAATCTTTAACATAGATTTTGCATATATGATATGAAATCGATAATAGTAAGTGTTCACAGATTTTCATGATATGCAATCAGTTAGTATTGGATTCATGAAGCGTACTGAAACTTTGACAATTGCACACAAGTAGTACGATTATTTATTTGAGTATCTTTCATACAATTAATTGCTATGCATGGTTACTAAAACCTCAACCAATTAATCACAAGTAAATGCATTTTTCCTACTATAATTTCATTGTATTGAACAACAACAAAGATAAGCAAGACATAGGAATTCTAAATGAAAATTTTCAACCATGGATTACGTGGATTTACAAGGTAACCATGAAAGAAAACAAATTCATCTAATCATGCACTAAAAAAAATCATAATATTTCTCAACTTTTTATTCATGGTATGCATCAAACAAAAAATGACATAAATACATAGGTTCTCTATGTTTGAAAATTTTAATAATGACATTTAATTTGGAAATTTTTTCTGATCTTCAGAAACTTTACTAGATGCAATATGTCATAGAGGCAATCACGTTACCAAACTAAGTAAAAACAATCACAATTTCAAATCAACAAACACATGAAATATGCAACAAAATAAGTTTGATAAAAAATTGTCACTATACCATGATCATTAATCATGACGAAAATATGAAGCACATTTCATAAGCATGTCATATTTTTATGCAAATAAATCGTGTACCTTACACCGTAGTCATGAATAAATAAGAACATGATAGAGTTCACGAAAATTCCAAAGCATCATCAAAGCGTCAATCTTTCTCAAACCATCTTAATACTATCATATCATATGGTCTTGCATTTTGAAGAACCCAATTTAAATATGACAATTTTAGCCTATGGTCTTCAAATACCTACAAAACAATTAATAGTACTTTCTAGGTACCCGTTGTGATTTGGGTCCTTGTGGGTTAATACCTTTCTTTACCCAAATAAATTCACCATAAGGAACACCAAAGTTTCTTATGTAACAAGTATTTGGAGTATGACCTTTTATGTTGCAATAGAAACATGTTAAATTATGAACATGATGTGAATCAAAATTATTTCCTCTGGAGAAATTATTCTTAATATTTGAATTATTTTTCTTAAAGGAACTGTTAGAATAATTTCTTCCTTTAGAATTAATTCTTTGATTCACATTCTTGGAAGAATTAACAACATGCGTTTTCTTTGTTTCTATATTGTTAGAAATTGTGCTTGCTTTAACAATGACCATTTTATTTGTGCTTGGTTTATTAATATTTGAAAAACCAAGTCCGATTTTGTTATTTGAATATCTTTGTTTACTAAGCACTTCTTCCAAACCATTGTGACATTTTTCAAAATTTTTGATCACTTGATTTAATTCAACAATTTTTGTTTCATTTTCTTTACATTTATTACATGAAGAACTTTTAACCTTTTCTAATTCTACTTGTGCATCAAAAGCTTTTCTTTCAAGAGATACAATTTGTTTCTTTTGCTTTGCACATGTTTTAGAAAGATTAATGCATTCTTCATACAATTCATTAAATGCATTTTGCAATTCTTCATAAGAAGGTTTATCATTAATTTCAGAATCACTAACCTCATTTTCTTCATCATCAGAATGATGAGACGCCATTAGTGTCATGTTTGCACATTCTTTATTTTCTTCATGTGTTGTTTCCAAAGTGTCCCATATTTCTTTGGCCGTTTTGCATTTAGAAATTCTGAAAAACTCATCCATCCCAAGAGAGGATTGAAGAATGTTCTTTGCCTTTTTGTCAAATAACACTTTTTTTCTGTCATCATCATCCCATGATGTTTGTGGTTTGATACCAGTCACACCATTCACAGTTGTAGTGGGAACATAAGGACCATTCTTGACAGCATCCCAAATTTCTTCACCTTGGGCTTCTAGATACGCTGTCATCCTAATTTTCCAGAAATCATAATGATCTCCGGTGAAACATGGTGGTCGGTTTGAAATAGGACCTTCTGCTAGAAACGGTTTAGCGGAAGCCATTTTCTGGATCAAAGAAGCAAGTTATCTTTACTCTTGCTCTGATACCAATTGTAAGTTCAGATTGTAATCTAAGAGGGGGTGAATTAGGTTTCTAGGAATACTGGTTAATTTTTCAGAGTTTAGCGTTCTTGATAATTTTTCCGGTAAATAATGATGAAGGTATAAATGCGGAAAAATAAAAGAGCAAGGGAAGAAGAAAAGACACAAGAGAGTTTATAGTGGTTCCCCTCTAAACCTTAGGGTCAGTCCACTCCCTTCACACCCCGCGAAGGAATTCACTATGTTAGAATCTTTGTTACAAGCAATCTCACCCCAAGACCCCCTAACAATCTTTCTAACATAAACACAAGAAAGAAACCCTCTCTCTTGATTACAACACAAACACCAAACACTTTTGGTGGACTTTGAATCTTCCCGAATCAAAGAATCTTTTACAACAATCACAAGATAGCACCCCACTATCTTTAACAATAATTCTCACCAACAATGGTAAGAAACTTTACAACAAAGTAGTTGAAGAATAACAAATGTATGGCTGTATATCTTTATCAATATCACTCTAACAAATGGACTTAGTGCTCAGAAAACTTTTTATTAAATGTTAAAGTGTATGCAAAGTTTTCCAAACAATTTGAATGAAAGTTTAAAAGCAAGTGATATTGAAAATGTCAATTGAGATAATGAAAGTAGTTGTGTGTAAATTGTTTTGATTCTCAATTGAATTTATAGAGGCTAAAAAGATGTTTATGAAGCAATGTTACTTTTCAAAAAAGTTCACAAAAATGAATAGAAATAAGTTTGAAAAGGCACCTATTCATAGGATGAAAAAATAGAGCAGGATGCCTTAAAAAAATAGCCGTTGCTAAATAAACAAGTTTAACTAGCCAGTGGTCCTTTTAATTTCAAAAACCATTGTATTCCAAATCAATGCCAACGGAAATGCACTTCATAGAAATGAAAAACAATTCATTCTCTTTCCGTTAACAATTTAATTCGGCCGTTAAAAAAATGCTGATTTGAAAAATCTGATTAAAGCATGTATAATAAATAATTATGCCTACAAAGTAACAGAGATAAATGTGCTGAAACAAAATTATTTTTGGCATAATTAGGTATTTGATTTTTCAAAAACAAAAATGATTTTTCTAATAAAAAATATTTTTATGCAAAAATCTTATAATGCAAAATCACATTTAAATAAAAAATTATTGAGAGTGTGTGATTTATTTTCATGAGAGCTTTAGCATTGCTTCATATGAAGATTTAGAAAAAATGTTTGGAATTATTTTCTAAGCATTCTAAGTTGTTCCATAAGTTAAGAATGATAAATCAAAGATAAGGACCATACTTACAAAAGAGTATAACCAAGAAGCCTAGTCACTAATCTTTATTCTTAATCATCATCTTGTGCCTCCATAGTTTTTCTTCTTTTGTGATGTGTGTTTGTTATCATCAAAACCCAGCCAAGTCAAAGAAGGAAATCTTCTTCACAATTATATGGTGAACCATACAACTTGGTTGATATCCCGTATGGATCCAATCAAGTACATCTTTGAGAAGCCTGCTGTTACTGGAAAAATTGCACGTTGGCAAATGTTGTTGTCTGAATATGATATTGTGTACAAAGCTCAGAAAGCAATCAAAGGAAGTATCCTTGCTGAGCATCTTGCTTGTCAACCTCTTGATGATTACCAGCCAATTAAGTTTGATTTCCCTGATGAAGAGATTATGTATTTAAAAGCAAAAGACTGCGAAAAACCACTGATCGATGAAGGGCCAGATCCCAATAGCAAGTGGGGATTAGTCTTTGATGGTGCTGTCAATGCTTATGGTAAAGGAATTGGGGCCATCATTGTAACTCCGCAGGGGCACCACATTCCCTTCACTGCACGAATAACTTTTGAATGCACAAACAACGTGGCTGAATATGAAGCATGCATCTTGGGCATTGAAGAAGCCATTAACCTGAGAATTAAGCACCTTGACGTCTATGGAGATTCTGCACTTATTATTAATCAGATAAAGGGTGAATGGGAGACTCATCATGAGAAGCTGATCCCTTACCGTGACTACGCAAGACATCTGTTGACATACTTCACCAAGGTTGAGTTGCACCATATCCCTCGGGATGAAAACCAGATGGCTGATGCTCTTGCTACTTTGTCTTCCATGTTTCGTGTGAACCACTGGAATGATGTGCCCGTAATCAAAGTGCAGCGTCTTGATAGACCCGCTCATGTGTTTACTATTGAAGATATGACAGATCAGGCTAATGAAGATCTGAACGATGGAAAACCTTGGTATTATAATATCAAATAGTTCTTGCAGAATCATGAATATCCACCTGGTGCTTCCAACAGGGATAAGAAGACTTGAGGAGATGGGCTAGCAGATTCCTTCTGGACGGAGAAATCCTATACAAGAGGAACTATGATATGGTCCTGTTGAGATGTGTTGATGAACAAGAAGATGGGAAATTAATGCATGATGTACATGACGGTACTTTTGGGACCCATGCTACAGGTCACACTATGTCAAGAAAACTGTTAAGAGCCGGCTATTATTGGATAACTATGGAGCGTGGCTGCCACAGACATGCCAAGAGATGCCACAAATGTCAAATCTATGCTGACAAGATTCATGTGCCTCCACATGCTCTCAATGTTATATCTTCCCCATGGCCTTTCTCTGTGTGGGGCATTGACATGATCGGAAGAATTGAACCAAAGGCTTCCAACGGACATCGTTTCATTCTAGTGGCAATTGACTATTTCACCAAGTGGGTTGAAGCTGCTTCCTATGCCAATGTAACCAAGCAAGTGGTCGTGAAGTTTATCAAGAATAACATCATCTGTCGATATGGTGTTCCTAACAAGATCATCACTGACAATGGTTCCAATCTGAACAATAGCATGGTGCAAGCTTTATGTGAAGAATTCAAGATTGAACATCACAACTCTTCTCCTTACAGACCTCAGATGAATGGTGCAGTTGAGGTCGCTAACAAGAATATCAAGAAGATTGTTCAGAAGATGGTCACCACTTACAAAGACTGGCAGGAGATGTTACCGTTTGCCTTGCATGGTTATCGTACTACGGTGCACAGTTCAACCGAGGCAACTCCTTTCTCTCTGGTATATGGCATGGAAGCAGTTCTTCCTCTGGAAGTGGAGATTCCATCTCTCCGAGTGATCATGAAAGCAAAACTAACTGAGGCTGAATGGTGTCAAAGTCGGTATGTGATGAGTCATTACTTAGTCTATTTTATTGCATTATTTAGTTTAGTTTTATTTAAGATTTGATTTGATTTTATTGCATTTTATTTCCTTTTAGAATGTTTTACTTTAAATTGCTTTTTATTATATTTTAGGAACGAATATATGGTGGAAGGTGTCTTGGAGCAAAAGAAAGAGGACTGGAGCAAATACAGTGTGAAAATACGAAGATACGGGACAAAAATATATTCCCACCAAGGCAGAAGCTTGGCACGGCCCGTGCCAACATGTGGCACGGCCGTGCTTGATCCAGAACCCTCTTTTGCTGCTTTTTCTTCGGGCCCAAGTTACCCTGTTGCAGCTTTACTGTTATACCCTTTTAGTTGCTTAGTTTCTAAGTCAATTGTAAAGCTATAAATAGAGTAGCACTCCATCATAAACATTCATCTTTTGTTCTTGGAATAAAAGTTCACTTTTATATTATTGTTCTTTTAATTTATTGCTTTCTCTCTTCTTCCCCCATGTCTACAATGAACGTTAGTGAGTAGACTTCTACGTCTTAGGATTGTTGGGGAGTCTAATGACGTAATCCTAAACAAACCAAGCTTAAACCCTAATTTCTATGTAACCCTAATTTCTAATCTAGATTCACCGTCTTAACGTGGATTAACAATTATCAAACTGTGGAAGCGAAAGCGGAGGGTTTGATAATCGTTAATCCATCATCCCAAACATCAATTCATAAAGCGAGAGCGGAGTCTTGATGTTGGAACAAGTGAATCTAGACAATAATTGCAAAACAGTGAAATAGTCTTTGCAATTATTGAGACAAAAAGTAGTTTCAATCCTCTATGCATCTTCTAGTAATCAAGTCAGCGAAATAGGCTTGGTTACTAGAACTAAACTCTCACCGGACTTTCATCGGAAAGGTGAGGGGCTAAGGGAAACCGGTCTTTAGAAATTAGTGTGTAAACCATGAAATTAGATGTTTAAGTCTTGTCTAGTGAAGGGTTTGTTATTATGACAAACCAATAATCCTAAGGCTCTTTATTAATATTGTTATTTACCTTCAGCAATCAAACTCCTTTTTACTAAACTTTCTCTCATCTAATCATTCTTTAAAAAGTTAATTAAGTTGAACAACTCCCTAGCGGAACGATACTCTTACTTACTACTATTACTTCGATAGGCCGTGCACTTGCGGTTTGGCCCTATCAAGTTTTTGGCGCCGTTGCCGGGGAGTTGTTGTAATTTGATTAACTTTTTAATAGTGGTTAGACCAAAAAAAAATCTTAATTTTATTCTATTTTATTTTATTTTCGTTTTATATTTGTCTCAAAAATATATATATATATATATATATATATATTTATAAAAAGTAAAAAAATATCTTTCTCTCTCTCTCTCTCTCTCTCTCTTTCTCTTTTTCCATTCTATCTCTAACTGTTTTGATTTCAGGCATGGCTCAAAACCTTTATCAATGGACCTTTTCCCCCCTTTCACCACCTTGTAAAGCTTATGAAATTTTTGGTCACAGTGGTGTTGAATGTCAACTAGGTAGTGTTGTTAGAAGTCCCGAGCAGGTAAACTATGGGTTTAGGAATAGTCAAATTTTTTTTCAAACCCCTCAAAATCTTTTTGGACAACAAACATCACCACCCGATTTTGCAAACAACCAAAGAGTCTCTCAAAAATCCGACTTGGAACTTTTGATAGAAAATTTTGAATTAGATAACATTAGGCATAACCAAGAGTTTAAAGTCAAAGCTGGAATTTTGAATGACTCTCTCAATAGGCTTTCCGCAAAAGTGGATTCTCTTTTTACTCACAACAAAATGCTTGAGACTCAAATCCCTCAAGTAGCCCAACAAGTAACCTCTTCCCCACAACCCTCCGGAGTCTTCCCGAGTCAAACTGAAACCAACCCCAAAAGCCTAATAAATGCTATTACACCTAGGGATGGTAAGCAATTAGAAGACCCCGTTGTGGAAACCAAGAAAATTGAGGTTGAGGTAGAGAGTAAAAAGCCACAAAGTGAGAAAGTTGTAGTAGAAAGTGGAGAGCCTCACATATCACCACCATATGATCCAAAAATTCATTTCCCACAAGGGTTTGATGAGTCCAAGTTAGATGAGCAGTTTAGGAAATCCATTGCAATCATTCAAAGCAAATTGTCATCTAAACTTAAGGATCCAAAGAGTTTTTCCATACCATATGTCATAGGATCCAAGACTATAGAAAGAACCACATGTGATTTGGCGGAGAATATTAGTTTGATGCCATTGTCCCTTAGTGAGAGATTAGGTATCGGATAGAGAAACCTTTTGATCGTCAAGCTAATGACATTAAACGAGCGCTTCGTGGGAGGCAACCCACACATTTAATTGCTTTCGTTTTGTTTGTTTTTCTTTGTTTTAAGTTGTTTTGTAGGTAATTGTCCAAGTATGATTCAAGAAAAACTGAAAATTTTGAAGCCCCCGTGACCAGAATGTTGGCACGGCCCGTGCTAAGGTTGGCACGGCCGTGCCAACCCAAAACCACCCAAAACTAAAAAACTGGCAGAATGTTGGCACTACTCGTGCCAATGTTGGCACTGCCCGTGCCAAGCTTCTGCACCACATACCTTCAAAAAAATTTCTTCTCCTTCCCCATTCACTCACTTCTCTCCAAAAACTCCATTACCCCCAACCTCCAAACCTCCATAACTCCACCAAATCCAACAAATTCTTAACCAAATTATCCCAATTCATCATTCCAAACTTAACCACCGATCAAAACCTACCTTCATCCAACCAAACACCAAATTCATACTCCATTAACCCCCAACCCTTAACCAATCCTTTCCACCAAATATCTTCCCAAACCCTAAACCTTCAAAACCAATCCACACCCAAGGTCATATGGCTTCAAGAAGAAGTGGTAAGGAACCAACAAGCTCTTTCGGAGGTCATCCCTCAAAGAAGCAAGCACAAGCAAAGAATCATGGAATCCAATTCCGAGACAACAAGCAACGGGACAGGTATACAATTCTAATATCTAATTCCTTGCATCCTTCTCGATATCCTGATTCTCATACTTTGAATATACTAGAGCTTAGTGCTGATGTTTATAGGCTTATAGGAAGGCTAGGTTGGACTGATTTGTTGAAACCTATGCGGGGTTATGAAAATTTCACTTATGAATTTTTAAGCTCATTTATTTTTTTTTACTAAAGATAAGTTGGATTTTGATAACCCTAATCATAGAGTTTCTTTCCGGTTAATGAATGATAATTATGATATGTCTCTACAGCACTTTTGTGATACCATAGGTTTTGCAAATGAGGGGTATATTCATGATTCTTGGGACCCTAGCCTAAAACCGGATAACTACCAACCAGCTGCCTTTTGGGAACGCATCACCGGTCTAACCCAATTTGTCTCTAGAGCTAACAAAGCTAGCAACATTCACAACCCCGTACTTAGGTACCTTCAAAGGGTAATGGTTTGCACTATTTGGGGTAGAACCGAGCTTGGAAACACTAGAACCGATAATTTCATGTTATAGGAAATGCTCTACAACCACCCAGCCAACACTTAGTAGTGGGTGGCATCATTACATACATAACTAGGCATTTTGGAATTGGTGAGGATGAGGGGATCAAACAAATTGAGGGAAACAATAGACTTAACATGGACACCCTCATTGCTATAAATTTCATCAAACCTCGTCCACCACTCCATCACCAACTCAAAGCTTAATGTGCCTATTATGCTTTTACTTCCTAACCCATCTCGGACTACCACCGAGGTGGAAGCAAATTTGTTGTATGTTGATGATGTGCAGGTTCTTAGTGAGCAAGATGATGATGAGGGAGACGATGCTAACTTGCACTATGATGTGGGAGAAGGTGCTAACTTGCACCAAGAGGAAGAATATCATGGCCATGAAGCCGGTGAGTTTAATGAAAACCAAAGATGGGCATGGATGCATAATAGAGTGGGAAAGAGGTAGGAATGATAAGGATTAATGAGTTTTTTATGTTGTGGACTATGCTTTATAACCATCATATTAACATTTGCTATTATTTGCTTGATTATCTTGTTTCAATTGTTAAAAAGAAACCGAATGATAAGGGTGATATAATGGTAGGTGGAATCATCACTTTTCTTGCTAGGAAGTTTGGGGTGAGTGTGAATCAAGGGATCAAGTGGATAGAGGGAACTATTATCTAGACTTATATACTATTTTGTCCTTCCTTAGAACCCATGGCCCTACTCACAATTACCAATATGAATGGAGAATTTGTTTGACTATTCTATCTAATTCGGAAATAACTAATCCGGAGGTGGTGGAAAATTTGTTTTATGTTGGTACTAACCCACAGGTACATAATGATGGAGATGATGGTGGTAATGAAGAGGAGGTAGGTGCAAACTTACATCATAAACAAGAAGCCGGTGGAAGCTATAATGATGAACGGCGGGCATAGATGCAAACCAAAGTTCAAAGAATAAGCACCGAGAAACAAGGACAAGGTGTTGAAAGGAACAATGTCCAAAGGAGCAATTGAATAAATAAAGAAAATAATCACATGCTCCGAAACATGACGCAACACATTCACCCTCCAAAGTCCACCTTATGGACCTCAATGAACAAATGTGAGCTTTCCTCTTCCTCTCTTCCCTTATCTCTTCTCTCTTTCTACTACTCTCTCTCTTCTACTCCTTCTTCTTTCCTCTTCTTCTACTTCTTCTCTTTTAATTTCTTTTTCTTTGAATCATTGAGGACAATGCTTCCCCTAAGTATGGGGGGGGGGCCTAATAAAGTGTCTAGAGTCGTAGTGTTCCCAAACTCCCTTGAACTTTATTCTTTTGTTTTATTTTTATAGCAAGAGGCATGATTAGTAGCTTGTTTTTAATGCAAAATATGGCATAAATTTTTTGTTTTGTCTCTTCTTTAAAGGTTGTTTCTTGTACATGAAAGTGGTTTCTTGTGTTTCTTGTGTTCTTGCTATACCCACATCTTGTTTTATTGTGAAAAATCTCCAATGAGAAAAGCACCCAGTTGCAATCTTTGAGTAAATGTATGAATAGGTATTTTAAGGAGCACGTTCTATCTTTAGTGTTAACTTAGACCCTTTAAAGTCTTCAGAGTAAAAGTAGTATAAGTTTGTGTGGGAAAATAATCAATGTTCTTAATTGTTATATGCTTAATTGTTAAAGTTATAATGGGGCGGGAGAATGGCACCAACATGTGGGGGAAAGGACAATCCCTAACTTCCTAATTGTGGTGGTGACTCCCTAATTTGAACTTAAAGTGAAACAAATTCATCAGTGCTAGGGGGAAAGGACAATTACATCCAAAAAGACTTTCTACGCAGAGATGAAATAAATAAAATTTTGCAGCACTGCTTAGGGTGATTTTGAATCTAGGGGGAAAGGACAATTACATCCGAGAAGACTTCCTACGAGGATAGATAGCCCCTAAGCATCTGCAGCCCCTTGTGCTTAATTGTTAATCTAATCTAATTTTAACTTAAATTCCCATCACTCTTATATGAAATGAAGAAAGGACTTTTCTCGGTTACTTTAGCATTAAGGATAGAACCTGTTCCTCATAATATCTGTCTTATACAGGAGCAAGAAAAGGGTTGGACTGCACACACACACTCACTTGAGACTTGATGTTGGGTAGAATAGGTTCATGAGAAGTATTTGAAATTGTAATTAGTGTACTTGAAGCAAAACCTTTCTTTTGAGACATGTGTTCTTAATATTGCCATGAATAATCTTTTGTTGCTGCTATGTCTGTTGCCTTTTGCTTGAGGACAAGCAAAGATTCAAGTGTGGGGGAGTTTGATGAGTCATTAATTAGTCTATTTAATTGCATTATTTAGTTTAGTTTTATTTAAGATTTGATTTGATTTTATTGCATTTTATTTCCTTTTAGAATGTTTTACTTTAAATTGCTTTTTATTATATTTTAGGAACGAATATATGGTGGAAGGTGTCTTGGAGCAAAAGAAAGAGGACTGGAGCAAATACAGTGCGAAAATACAAAGATACGGGACAAAAATATATTCCCACCAAGGCAGAAGCTTGGCACGGCCCGTGCCAACATGTGGCACGGCCGTGCTCGATCTAGAACCTTCTTTTGCTGCTTTTTCTTCGGGCCCAAGTTACCCTGTTGCAGCTTTACTGTTTTACCCTTTTAGTTGCTTAGTTTCTAAGTCAATTGTAAAGCTATAAATAGAGTAGCACTCCATCATAAACATTCATCTTTTGTTCTTGAAATAAAATTTCACTTTTATATTATTGTTCTTTTAATTTATTGCTTTCTCTCTTCTTCCCCCATGTCTACAATGAACGTTAGTGAGTAGACTTCTTTGTCTTAGGATTGTTGGGGAGTCTAATGACGTAATCCTAAACAAACCAAGCTTAAACCCTAATTTCTATGTAACCCTAATTTCTAATCTAGATTCACCGTCTTAACGTGGATTAACAATTATCAAACTGTGGAAGCGAAAGCGGAGGGTTTGATAATCGTTAATCCATCATCCCAAACATCAATTCATAAAGCGAGAGCGGAGTCTTGATGTTGGAACAAGTGAATCTAGACAATAATTACAAAACAGTGAAATAGTCTTTGCAATTATTGAGACAAAAAGTAGTTTCAATCCTCTATGCATCTTCTAGTAATCAAGTCAGCGAAATAGGCTTGGTTACTAGAAGTAAACTCTCACCGGACTTTCATCGGAAAGGTGAGGGGCTAAGGGAAACCGGTCTTTAGAAATTAGTGTGTAAACCATGAAATTAGATGTTTAAGTCTTGTCTAGTGAAGGGTTTGTTATTATGACAAACCAATAATCCTAAGGCTCTTTATTAATATTGTTATTTACCTTCAGCAATCAAACTCCTTTTTACTAAACTTTCTCTCCTCTAATCATTCTTTACAAAGTTAATTAAGTTGAACAACTCCCTAGCGGAACGATACTCTTACTTACTACTATTACTTCGATAGGCCGTGCACTTGCGGTTTGGCCCTATCAGTATGATCAGTTGAATTTGATTGAAGAGAAACGTATGGATGTTATGGCTCACGGACAGTTGTATCAAGTGCGAATGAAGAATGCGTTTGACAAGAAAGTCCGACCTCGCGAATTCAAGGAGGGCGAACTTGTATGGAAAAGAAGGATAAGCCAGCAGCCCGACCCAAGGGGCAAGTGGACACCTAACTATGAAGGTCCTTATGTTGTCAAGAAGGCTTTCTCTGGTGGTGCTTTGATCCTTACACACATGGATGGTGTTGAACTTCCGAATCCTGTAAATGCCGATATAGTCAAGAAATACTTTGTCTAAAAAGAAAAGAACAGCGTGGTAGGTCGAAAACCCAAAAGGGCGGCCTAGGCAAAAATGCGCTTCCTGGTGGATCGAAAACCCGAAAGGGCGATCCAGGCAAAAGTTAGGGACAAAAAAATGAATATGAAAAAGCTCGCTGAGATTGTATGCAACTCAGGCAAGAATGAGCGTCTCGATGAGCCGAAAACCCAAAAGGGCGGTTCATGCAAAAATGGGATTGATGATAAAAGACAAGTAACTATATCTGGCAAATCACCATCACCCCTTGGGGCATCTGCAGCTGTCAATGATCGTCTTCATCAGAAGCTTCTGTACTTGTGAATTCAAAATTTCTACGAAATGTAGCGGTCATCGTGTTCAATGTACCACCAACCAATAAAATTACCATTTTCCAAGCTTTGTAAATCCGTGGAGTTATGCCTTTGGCTGACCCTCACTCTTCTACATCAATTTGAGCATGTGCTGTTGTTTGAAACTCTACTTTCTTTCCACTTTCAATGCTATATACAAAGTATTTTCTTTCTATTTGATAATGTCAATGTCTGAAACAAACATTTTTGAAAATCGAAAAGTCTTTTCCGTCAATTTTGAAAGCAAACCTGAGCAATAGGGTACAGTCCAGTGAAACATGCATGAATAAATGAGTGTCAAATGTCTATTCCAATACGTGTTACAAGCAGGTTGTTCCCCAGGATGATCTGTGGTCAATGGCAAGAATGAAAAACAGAATGGAAATCTGGAAAAAATACAAACGAAAAGCTCGCTAAGTTGAAAACCCAAAAGGGCGACTTAGGCAAAAATGAGCACCCCACTGATTGACAACCTATGAAGGCAATTCAGGCAAAAATGGGGCAGTGAAAAGAATCTATTCCCGATGAATCGAAAACCCGAAAGGGCGGTTCAGGCAAAAATGGGATTGAAAAATGAAAGAATGAAAGAATGAAAAGCATTGACCACAGATGCAAACATCCAATGTTTACCCAGCACTGACACGCCTAACAACGGCGACCTGTATCAAAGAATCTTCCAAGGTTCCCTCTTCTACAAGTTTAGTATGTGATATGATATATTGCCCTCAGCCATGGTTTCGATACGTCTTTCAACGACGGTCTCTCCAAAGAGGATTCCTGTGTGTACATGTTATAGCCCGAGCCACTACGTGCCCAATCTTCCAATGTTTCGTCTGTCCCTGTGAAACTTCTCTGTCAAACTACAAACCAATCATGCATTTCAAGCATTCATATATGCATAATCATGCATTTTATGTGCTCATACATTTAATGATCTTGTTAAACCATACATACATGTTGCATCTCCAATCTCCACTTTCGATTCAATTCAATCTCAACTTTCAATTCAATCTCAATTTCAATTCAACCCAATCTCAATTTCAATTCAAAACAATTTCAAATTCCAATTCAACTCAATTTCAGCTCTCAATTCGATGTCTATGTCTCTGATAAACTCTCAAATTCCATCCAATGTCTATACTTGTGTCACTGATTACCTTCCACTTCCAATGTCTCTTTCAATATCAACTTCCAATTCAATTCAATGTCTCAATCAATGCTAATCCACTCTCAATTTGCTTTTGGGCCAACAAGAATGGTCATGTCTATCTTCAAATCAAGTCAATGTCAACTTACCCTCAATTTGTATCTTGTTAAATGAAACCTTCAATGTATCTTGCTATATGTCTTGTTATTGGTCAAGTGGCTAGTTCGATCCAAAGAACAGCTTGTACCTGCTTACGTGCCTATGTTTCCGGTCAAACGACAAGTTCGATCCAAAGGACAGTTTGTACCCTGCTTATGTTTGTTATCGGTCAAACGACAAGTTCGATCCAAAGAACAGTTTGCACCAATCTACATGATGTGATATTGATCAAGCCGCAAGTTCGACCCAAAGAACAGCTTGTATCAACCTTTTGTCTATGTCTCTAGGTCAAACGGCAAGTTCGATCCAAAGAACAGTTTGTACCTGCCTATCTGTTTATGTTTTCAATCAAGTAGCAAGTTCGATCCAAAGAACAGCTTGTATCTACCTATATGTCCATGTCTCCGGTCAAGTGACAAGTTCGATCCAAAGAATAACTTGAACCTGTCCTGTGTTTCTATTCCCCAGTCAAGCAGCAAGTTCGATCCAAAGAACAGCTTGCACTCACCTTCTGTTTGTATTACATGGTCAAGTGGCTAGTTCGATCCAAAGAACAACTTGTACCTATCTTTTGTCCCCTGGATCATCTACCCTGTCAATGTCTACCTAAATCCCCAGTGATATGACATGCTTTGTAGACTCCAGTTGTTTGTCTTGCATTCATAATCGAACTGTTGCATGGCATTCATATTTTGAAAATGAGAGAAGCGTATTTTTATGCCCAAAAACAGTGCAAATGTTAATATTTAAGTATCTTCGTCCCGTCAAATCAAAGACTTTGTCTCTTGACTCTCCGGACAAAGAAACTTAAATAGGGGCAACTGTTATACCCTAATTTTGGGCCTAAAAATACTGACTCAATTCTTCTTTTCTTGCATTTCAAGTCATCCAGAAATATTTTTCTTGCATTCCAAGTCATTTGAATTTGTCTCCGATCAATTGCATAGTTCTCTGCATTTTATTTCAATATTATTTGCAAGATTCATAACAAAAGGGTATTTTAGTCATTTCTTGCATTCAAACCCATTTTAGTCCTTGAAAATTGTTTGAGTCTTTTCAATTGGTTTGTATAAGTCCTTGTTTCAATTCCATGTTAAAATCCATTTCAAAAATTACATTTGAAGTCACTTTGAGTCAGTTTAGTCCTCAAAGGGCATTTTAGTCATTTCCAGTGTTAAAACTCTGTTTAATCTCTAAAAAAAATTGTCCCTGAGTCTTTTAATTTGCTTGTACAAACTCTTGCTTTAACTCCCTGTTAAAAAACCATTTTAAAATTGCGTCTGAGTCATTTTGAGTCAGTTTAGTCCCTAGGAGCATTTTGGTCATTTCACACGAAATTTTGACAGAGAGAGGTTACTTTGAAGTACCTCATTTATGTAGTTGGTTCATTTTAGTCCTTTTTGTGTCTTTTATTGGTTTCACTTTACATTATTTCCAATTTACATTTTTTTACCTAATTTTACTTATTCTTTTCATTCCAGTCCCTATTTTTCTTTTATTTTTATTTTAGTCCATTTTGTTATTTTACCTTTTAGTCCTTCAATTTCTAATAATTGCACTTTAGTCCTTTTTGTTATTTTTCTTTTTTGTCCTTCAAATTTTAATAATTGCAGAATAGTCCCTATTCTGTATCAAGTTTGTTTTTGTCCTTTTATCAATCTTGCAGGTCAGCCCCTCAATTTCCAGAAATTGCAGAAAGGTCCCTAAAGTCCAAATTGGTCCAAGTTCGAATCAAAACAAGTCCAGGGACAGGTGTCACAAACTCACTGGTTAAGGCATCACACTTGTCAGCTATAAATACGACACAGTGTCAACAATTCCAATCATCAAGTGCCAAATCATCACAAACACCAAATTGACCCTCTCTCATCTCAAAAAAGATCAAAATCATAATTGTTTTCAGTTTCATCAAGAACAATGAAGAATTCAACGAAACCCTAATTTTCCAGAACCAAAAATCAAGCTAAATTGAAGCAATTTCTTCGTAGTTCTCAGAGATTCACTACTGAATCATCATCATCGAACTTTAAAAACTGCAATTCAAGCACGAATTCAAAGAATCCGTACGATCACAGTGAGAGAAGTGAGAAGAAGAAGAGAATCGAAGCAAATCCTGAACCAGTGAAGAGGAAAGAGAGAAGAACACCGATTTATTTTCGGTTCAACTTACCAGAAGCTTTCACGGATCCTTTCGTTCGAATCTCAAAATCAAACTCAGGTAAACACAAGAAACTTCTTCGTTTTTCATCGCAAAAGCTCAACGAAGGTCCACAAACGAGAATAAACGGTGAATCGAAGTAGATTAACAAGTCCTGAGACTTGTTCGTTTGAAAAGATTGAAAAAGATTCGAAAAGCTTGAAACCGAAACCCTAAAACATAAATCTACGAAGATTCACCGTTTATTTTGTAAATCCAAGCTCATATTCATAATCAGTGTAGAAAATAGTTCAGATTAGGGTTTCGTTTCAAGAGGTTTCGAAAAGATTTGAAAACTCTGAAATCGTAAGGTTTGGATGTAGATCTATACAAATCCAGTGAACATTAGGAAGAACTAGTTAGGTTTTCAAACTCAGGAAGAAAAGACAAACACACCAGTGTAAAAAGCTTTCAAAAATAGTCAAGATTGGGATTCCGACGCGGTGGTTCCGTCACCGGAAACCTAACCGTCGCCGGAATCTTCATCGGTGTTCTTCGTCTTTTCCAGAAAGCATAGGGAAAGAGATGAAGTTCTAGAGAGAAGTGAGAGCTTCTCTCACTAGATTTGAGAGAAGAGAGAGAACGAAGAAAGCAAATGACCTTAGACCGGTCTGTTGCACTTTTATAGGTGCATGAACCAGACAGGTTCGTTTGAACCAGTCTGGTTCACCCCTGGGCCTTGAATCTCCACCGTTAGATCTAGGGTTAGCGTTCCTGGATCAATCATACGTTCCACAAGCTCCCTTGTGATCCAGGATCCATATGTGTATGGGCTTGGGCCAGTTTTCTGTACTGGATTTCGTTTTTACCTATTTTCTTACTATGTTAACACTGTTAATTGATGTTTACACCACTGTTGGCTTAAAATTGTATGAAAAAATTCCAAAAAAAATTGTGAGTGTCTTTCTTGTTATTTTGATTGAATTTTGATGCTGTTTGCATATTGTATCTTGATTAGATTGTGTGGAAATATTTTTGTGCTTTGTTAATTCAATTAATGTTAGTTTTTTTGTTAAAATTGTGTTAGAAGTTTCTAAAACTTGTGTGAATTTTTGTGTGATCAATTTTTGACATTTAAAACTTGTTACTTAAGATATTTTGACATATAAAAAATGGACACAAATAAAATAATATGTTGTCTGTTGCTTTGTTTCTTGAATTTTGGGTTAAGAACTTGTGAAAATATGCATAATCTTGATTCCAATTTTTTAGTGTATGCTTGTGAGTTGGGATGTGGGGATTGGGGATTGATTTGTCACTGTTTGGGTATACTTCTTGCTGTATGTGAATATGTGTGGTTAATTACTTGCTTTACAAGGCAACTTAATGTTTGTTTGTGAAGATAAAATGCCAAATATGTCTAAATATATCATGATTCTTGACTTGCATGTGTTCTTATAATTCTCATATCATTGATTGTAATAAAGCCTTTAGAAAATTGTCATGATGGGAGGATTATAGGTCATATAATTGCTTTGATGTTATGATAAACTTTAGGCATATTTTGCTACTTTTAGGTTAAGAGCCTTGCTATCTTTTGTCAAGTTTTAGTGTTTCTTGTGCTTTTAATTTCCATTCTATGATGCCTTATGCTACTAACTACTTTACTTCATGTTTCATGCATCCCATAAAGCATCTCATCCTCCATCTTATATTCTTGGTCTTTATTTTCTTACACTTTAAAATTCATGCAAAAGTTAGAATGTAAAGCCTAGGGATTTTGTACTTTACTTCACGCTTTTAAATTCTTGCAAGACCATAGCATGTATCTAGGTCAATGATGTAAAGGACAATGGACTCTAATGATGTACACCGACACGAGCACCGACACATGCACACACATCACATGGTTACTTTAGATGTATGCTTAGGGAATGTATGTTTAGATGTATGTTTAGGAACCTTGAAACTTAGAAAAATTCTCTTTTCAAAAAAATATGAACAATATCACTCAAATCATTCTCCAAATAAACTTTGGGATCAAAATCCCATTGATTTTCCTTTTATTTTCTTAAACAAAAGTTTTAATGAACTTTAACCATACTTGGACTCCTTTTGCAAAGTAACTAATTCCACCTCACATTTTTCCAAAATCTTATGCCCTTGAGGCCTCTCTCTCTTATTCTTCAAAATTCCATTTTTCAAACTTAAAATCAATCAACAAAAACAAAAAACATTTTTTGGAAGAGAACTACGGTGGATTTGATCCCTTAAAAGGGTACGTAGGCAGGGAACCAATATTCTTTCAATTCAAGTAAAATAAAAAATTCAAACATCTTCTTCTCCCTCCAATTCTTCACTTAGTAAACTTTTAGGTGTAAATAATACTTTCAAATAGCATTTAAAAATAAGGCGCGCGCGTAGAAAGTAAAGACGGTTCCTATAGGATACTATAGTCGTTATGGGTGCCTAACACCTTCCCGTAGCGAAAACAACTCCCGGACCTCGATTCTCAAGGGTTTTGCTTATTTTTTCCCTTCCCAAGAAAAAATGAGATATCAAAGGTTAAAAAGGTTCAAACGTAATCAATGTTTGACACCCGAAAAACCAAGATAAAACAACTACCGCTGGTACCCAGCAGTTGTTAACCACCGCTCACACTAGTTACAGAACCAGTGCTGTCTGTAACTGGTTTTTCCAGCCATTTTGGCCTGTTTGTACTTGTAATTTCAAACGGCAATTCCGCATTAAATGAAACCAAAACAACAACATCCAGCAATCATAAACATCAACATTTAATAGTTTATCAATTATTCGGTTACATTACACAAAACCGATAATGCGTTAACGTTTAACAATTGTTTGAAATTCATCAAATTTTCCACATTATGCAAAACATTACACGTAATGTACATTAATTACTAATAAATGCGAAACTCAAATATATTGATATACATATAAATAGTTGAAGGTTAGTTACATTATATCACCCAAAAAATTGGTCATTACATTATATATCCAAAAAAATACGTCGGCGCGTATCAACCAAAAAACGGATTAACACCGACCAAAAAGTGTCACATTTCATCTAATAAAAGCAAATCATCTAAATGTTCCAGAACATCTTCAAATTCGGTGTTTGCTTTAACCGGAGTGTCATCAAACATAATTGGATTGTCTTCATTTGTTGGCTCCTTTGGTGGAACCGGTCTCTCTTTGACCTCAATGTCCATGAGTGTTTGAAAACGATCGTGTTGATCCAAAAATTCATCCTCCCATGTTGCCGCCTCTTCGCTCCTGTGATTTCTCCACTCTGTCGATGTTGGAGGTAGTGGGCAACCATCTTTTAGTGAAAGAAGGACAAAATGATTAGGGATTAGACCAAGGCAAATCATGTTGCTTTTCGGGTTAACCGGAGGCCGTCCTCTAAGTGGGAAAAAAAGTATCGGAGATGTAGTCTTTCCATGTAGTCATCTCTAACACTGGCCTATTGTAACATGATGCAACGATGTGTCCCATATCCGGCAATGTCAACCATTTGTCGGGAGGTGCAAAGCTACTAGGATTTTTGGGAGGATACAATCCATCCAAGATGTAGTTGTAACGGTTCTCGCTCGCATACACCTCAATGTATTTGCTCCTATGCTCTTTCAACTCTTGAATAAGTGCTCTCCGCACCATAACATGACTTTCTTGCATCAAACCCAAGGCTTCCGCTATAGCCCTAAACCCACAATGCCCGTCACCAATAACATCCACAACTCTCTCAATGTATGGTATCATGAATTTTGGCATGTAATACATAGGATTGGATGGATCATAACTTATTGAAACCAAGCTAGGCTTAGGAACCGGAACCGGAGAAATGCCAATGTGAGCACCTTTCCTTTTAGTTTGTGAAGATTTTTTCCGTGGTGAAGATTGACTTTCCGGATGTTGAGAATCAATAGTCTCCCACGTAGATGGGATCCTACCACGTGTGGTTTTGATTTTTTTGGGAGCTCTTTTAGTTGCCACCTTTCTTGGAGGTGATGACAACAATGTGGTCTCCAGAAACGCTAACAACCGCAAAGCCTCTTTGATTTCTAGTTTCATTTGGAACGGAACTCTTTGGAGACGTTTTGGATACCATGCCACTCCTTCGCGACCGAAAACAAATCTTCATTACTTTGTTCTTCACCCATGTACAACTTATGGCAATGCGGGTGTATCTCATCCAATCGAATGGGCATGTTGTGACGGATTTTCATAGCAATGAAGCATGCACAAGGTAGGCCATACGACGTCCTTTGAACACAACCACAAGTTTTCTTCTCAACCGAGCAATTCGTTTTTATCTTTCCATGTGTGTTGGGTTGAAAAGAAATGAGCCATGTCCACATCGGAATTGATGCTTGAAGCCTCAACTTTAACGGAAACTTCGACCTTAGCGGGAGCTTCAACCTTAATGGAATCGACATTATCTATAAATAAACAACATAAAAGTTGCTTATTTGACAAGGAATAAGAAAGTTACTTTTTCTCAACATTATCTATAAATAAACAACATACAATTACTAAACTAATTAATAAACATCTATCTAATATCATATATTAACATAAACAAACAAAAAAAACAAAAGAAAAAAAATGGGAATTTTTTTTTCTGGGCAGTAGCTACTGCACTTAGAAAATTTTTCAAAATTTTCTCAAGTGTCCAGCGGCAGTTAACAGCCGCTCACTCCCAGCGGTAGTTAACTGCCGCTACAACGCGTGTCAGTGCAACAAAAAAAAAACCACATAAATCAATCAAATGCAATGGATTTTAACGTTGTAATACCTGTTCTTTGATGCATTTTGTGTGTAGAAACGTCTTAGCAATCGATCAGCAATGATTTGGAGACATGATTTTGACACAAAAATTTGAAATGGGATTTTTTTTGGGTATGGTATAGGAATGGAATGAGAAAGCTGGTGACTGAATAGGTGAGGTAGGGGTTACTGGTTTTGGGGGGAAAGAGACCAGCGGTAGTTAACAACCACTGGGTCCCAGCGGCTGTTAACAGCCGGCGTATCTTCCAGCGGTAGTTAACTACCGCCAGGGGCTTTAATGTCATTTCCATGTGTCAATTGGAAGTATTCCTTGTCAAAAAAGCAACTTTCAACCACATTTGTTGTATAAGGCCATAATAAGGTTTTTCATAGTGTCTAGTATTATTCCAATTATTGCGAATTGTCCCTCCTATTATTGTTGATTGTTGGTATTTTAATAGAACTAGACCTTGCACCCGTGCTGCCGCACGGGTCATATTGATGGCAAACAAAATATTCAATTATACTGTTAATTCATAATCTATTTGTGCAAAAACAATGTTAAAAATAATAATACAACTTAAAAAAGGGAACAAATCATGTTGGTACATTACGAAAAATTTCCTTGTAAACAACATTGTATTTAAGATGATTTGAATGATTCAAAAATTCGCCGCAATCTAAAATATGAGAACCATCTCCACCATATACTAACAGATACAGGTGTTTCATTTGTTGAAACTGACATTAAATATATTGTCGGTTGGTTAGTGATGATAGATGGATACGGCGTGATAACTTATTGTTTGGTTACTGCACTGATGGTGTGGATAATGAATGGTGATAGTGAACAGAGAAGTGAGAGAGAGGGAGATGGAACAATGAAAAAAAATGGTGTATTGAAGTTGGAAAAAAAAATGACATAAAGTAACGTTTTTGAAAAATGAAAAAGAAATTAAAGTGGGGGACACAAAGGTAATTGTGAGATTTGAATTAGGTTTAGGGTTTTCATATTAGTGAGTACAAATAAATAAATTGTGAATCACTACATATCAGTTATTATGCTTGGAGTGGTGACAATTTTCAAGGATTCATCAGATGAGTGAATTATAAAGGGGGAGTTAGTTATGTAAAACCACCCACTACACATTAGTTATGCTTGGAGCGTTACCTATTTTCAATGATTTATGATATTATGGAAAACAAAACATGAAGGGCAACAACAAAGACACCTATTTATAAGAAGAGAGTGAGAATTTGAAAGTTATCATGAAAAACCACCCACGGTGCTTGGAGTCGTGGCTATTTTCAAGGATTTATCTAAACCCACTACACATCAATCATAGTTGGAGTGGCTATTTTCAAGGGTTTTCAAGCAACAACATTGTACGTGTTCAGGGTCAAGACTATATTTTCAAGGATTTATGAAAGGCCACTTCACATCAGTCATACTTGGCGTGGCTATTTTCTAGGAACAACATTTGCACGTGTGTTCAGGCTAAAAAAAACTACCTAAGCAGTGTTTAAGGATACAATAACAAAAATACGTTGAGGTGGCAATTTTCCCTATTTTTTAGGACTAAATCACTATTAGAAATTATAACCATTGCCAATCCTAACCTATATCAAAAAACGTGAAGACTGTATATTTGAAAATTCAAGGATTGAGAAACAATCTTAATTGAATTGAAAAATCATAAAATCCCCAAATTTTGAAACCCTAATCACTATCCAGAAAATCAAAATGAATAAAATAATAAAATAGCATTGATATCAAAATTAGTTCAGTGATCATACCATTAATAAGTTATCATGGACGAAATATGCATCAGAATCATATTTTTGCGGAGAAATCAAAGGAAAAGGGGGGAGAAAGAGATGGAAATGGCTGATTTCTGGGTTGAAATCACATGGATAAGGGAAGAACATGACTTCAGAACCGTATAACGTTAAAGTCGGGAAGGAGAGGAAAAGAGATTAATTACCGTTTAAAATGTCTGTTTGGTATAGGATATGCATTAGTGGAAGCGATATTATAACACTAAAACAGCTACTGGTCAAGTCGTCAAAGTGCTTGAATGGAGGCAATGGGTTGCGAGTTCAACTCCCTGCAGAGACCTCCCTGCATAGACATTTTTCAGGAAGATTTTTTAAACCTCTCAAAAAAGGCAGGGTTAGGGTTAATTAAAGTGGGGGACACAAAGGTAATTGTGAGATTTGAATTAGGTTTAGGGTTTTCATATTAGGCATGCATTGTGAACCTTCGTATTATATATTAAGATTTATCTAATTTTATAATTGATATTTTAAATAAAGATAATAAATAGTTTAAATAAAAAAAGTAGTGTTAAGACCTCGTGATGTATCAGGGGAAGTCACTAAAAGCAGGGTTAGGGTTAATTAAAGTGGGGGACACAAAGGTAATTGTGAGATTTGAATTAGGTTTAGGGTTTTCATATTAGGCATGCATTGTGAACCTTCGTATTATATATTAAGATTTATCTAATTTTATAATTGATAATTTAAATAAAGATAATAAATAGTTTAAATAAAAAAAGTAGTGTTAAGACCTTGTGATGTATCAGGGGAATTTATTTTAATATCCCCACAATTCAATCAGTTATAATTGTGGGGTTCCCTTAAGATGAGTCCAAACCCTAAATTCATAATTGGATTACATTAAAAGAATTTAATTAAAAAAATAAGCAATTTACTAGATCGGATGAAAGTAAGGTTGTCAATCCTATAATCCATCTATAGATCAGTTTTCAAAATTACCATTTCAGATTCTCAGTTAAAAAAACATTAGAGACCACACATATACAAATTAAATCTGACAATCAAAACATAAATTGAATGAAAAATTTTATTAATTGAATCCAACAAATAAGAAGGAGTTCGTTGTGGAATCCTAATTAAAGAAGTTTAGTTGCACATGGCAACCAGAATTATTAGAAAACAATTGAAAAACATACCCTAGAGAGAATAAGAGGAGGATGGAGATCCGTTGTCGTCAAACTCCTCATGCTTGACCCTTTCCTTGTACCACTAGCTTGCTCAATGCTTTTCTGAATGAATAAAAGTTTGTGCAAGTTATAGTACATCATTACTTAAGGGTTAAGAGATGAAAATGAGGGTTTTCCACTCAAATCAACTTGGAAAACAATCAAAAGGCACCTCTTGGCCGTCACCCACGTGCGGGGTGAATGAAGTGAGGCGCGGGGGGACATAGGACAGCAAGGAATGTTGTCTCATGTGTAGGGGCGCATGGCCCATGCGTATGGGCACATGAGACGGTGTCTCCAATGGGAACTTTGTAGTTTTCGTTCCTTTTTCGATCGTTCTTTCGTCTTGCAATGCCTTGGAATTTGAAATGAATTTTCTTGATCTTGTATTATCTTCAAAACCCTTATAATAACCATTGATTTTCAATTTTCATATCATTGATCCTTCATTTGATGTCTATTGTTGTCTATTTACATGATTTCTCACTAAAAAGACTCAAAACACGTATGAAGTTGTATGATTTTGGATAAAAGTGAATTACAACGACTTGAATGAAAATAATACAAATAGTTAATTCTCAAACCATTGACAACTCCTCTAAATTATTTGCCTTCAAATGTAAAGAAAATAACTAAAAACGTAGCCTAAAATATCATATGATGCTCCGTCATCACATGCATAAATAATATGCCTGAGAGTTTCCATATGCCAAGCACATGTTGGGCCATGAATAATTTCAACTCGAGATTGGAGCAAACCAAATGCCTGTTGTACATCTTTTCTTGCCGATTCTTGATGTTGAGCAAATAGTTTTCTTTTTTCTCTCTGTGGCATTGGAATGGTCTTGACAAATGTAGCTCACTCGGGATATATACCATCTGCTAGATATATAGTACCCCTGGAGTTCTATTGACCGTATATTGTATTGTGGGTACATGTCCTTCCAAAATATCGTTAAATATGTTAGATTGGTTTAACACATTAATGTCATTATTTGAACATGCAATGCCAAAAAATGCATGTGAAATCCATAAGTCCTGTGATGCCACTGCTTCAAGCATGATCGTGGATTTACCATGATCACCTCGACAAAACTGGCCTTTCCAAGCAACCAAACAATTTTTTTATTCCCAATGCATACAATCAATGGAACCTAACATACCAAAAAAGCCGCGTAAGTAACCTATTTGTAATAAGTGATCAACATCATTGTTGTTTGGCCTTCGTAGGTACTCAACCCCAAATATATTATTAATGCCTTTTACAAATCTGTCTAAGCACTAAGCTTACGTGCTTTCTCCAATTTGAACATATTCATCTACAATATCAACACTAAATAATCATTAAAATTTATAATAAAACGTAATTTCTACATTGGTAAAAGACAAAATTTAGAAGTTGAATCAAACCTAATTTAAAAATAATCATTATATAATAAAATTATAAGAGATAAAATTGTGAGAAAAAAATTGAGCGAGATATTTTTTGAATGAACACAACTTATAAGTAAAGAAAACGATGGTAAAGAAATAAAAGAAGATGTGATTTTATACATAATATTTTTAACGTACAAAATGGTAACATGTTTAAGCATTTTTTAATCAAGTGACCATTACTTCACCAAGTGACGGTGAATACATGCTGGAGTACTCCAGCCAAAATTCATGTAAAATTCCATTATTTTGTGATGATAGCTGAAGTGCACTATAAAAAAGCAATTGTTTGATTTGCTCTAACAAAATATGTTTGTTTGATAGTGAAGGTGGACACATGTCCGGGCTCAACCCATACTTTCTTTGTATCATTACAAAAAATTTGACTTTTAGTGACAGGCGAAATCCATCATTATAGGGAAAATTTCCGTAGCTAAATCCGTTCATTGCCAAATGACAGTCACCGCATGTTTTCCACTTTTACATACGGACAAAACCCTAGATTCTAAGGATTCCATTTTAAAAACATTAAGGACCTCTACCTACGGTTGCGGCTGTCACTAAAACTTATATTTATTTTATTTCTTATATTTTCTATTCTATTATAAATTCTAAAAATTGATAATTCATAAAATTATCACTAAAATTAGTTTAAACAATATAATAAAATAAATATTATAATCAATATCATTGGAATTTGAAATTGATTACTATAATCAATTTTTAGAATAAATAATTCTTGATGTGATTTAACTAGAATAATTCTCCCTAACTATGAACTATTATATCATTCACTCAAACCAATACTCAATACTCACAGAAATCAAAATCTATATATACTTCATTGCTCATTTAATTTATGATAAAAAAATTTGAATCACTATTCATAATAGCTTATTAGACAAAAAGACATACTATATATCAAGTTACAACTTACAATCACTTCATACCTAAAAAAACTTACAATCACATCTACAACAACGCATAATAAATCAAATTTTAACTTTTAATTTGTGGATTTTCAATAATAGCGGGTGCACCAATATTACCAACATCAACAAAAGTTGAAAGTCCACCGGTTGTCAAGTTCTGTCAATATGCTAGTAAAATAATCTTATAATCTCGTGAGAAAGAATTGTTACCAACAAGATTAACGATGTGTGGTTCAATGACTTGACGATATGTTCAACCGAGCGGGGTATATTCAAATCACTTGGTGATGTTGATATTATTCAAACATTCACTGCAAAGAGGTCTCAGAAAGTGCATTTACCTCCTAATTTTATTTAGCACACTATTGACAAGTTATGTTTCATCTCTCTTATTTCAAATTGTACTTTTATTGACAAAATGGCGAGCCTCTTTTATTTCAATTTATGACTTGTTGTATTTCGGGTTCAGAAACGTACCTTTTTAATAAAATTGAAATCACCACCGAAGATATTACCATGTTGAGTCTTCTTGAAGTCCTACCGGGTTGAGTCACGACCAGGTCGCTTTCTTTAAGACAAATCACGGCACTACTCGAAATTGTGCAAGGTAGGCTAACAACCGTGTGCGTCCAGGATAAAACAGCCCAGTTCACCTGTTCGATTAAATATTGCACCGTAAATAATCGTTCGAGAAAAAACACCCTCTAATATGGTACTAAGACCACTCTTTAATACTAAAACCAATATGGTATTGTTACCACTCTATTATGGTGTTGAGACCACTCAAATATGATGTTACCATCATTCTAATTTTAACTTCTCCAAGTATCAATATGGTACTTCAACCACTCAAATATGGTGCTACGACCATTCTAACATCAAACTTCTCCATGAATAGAAGAAGAATATATATATTTAAGATCATTCTTATTGTACCAAAAAGGACTATGATCTTAAAATATTATTTATTCTAAAGAGACATAAACAATTGAAGGGACTATGCTCATAAGACTATTCTTATTTCCGAAAGGATAATAAACCAAAGATGGATTATGGTCTTAAGAACACTCTTAATTTCGAAGGGACAGAAAGGAGTAGAAAAAGGAGAAGGACTTGTCAACACAAGTCGAATGAGGGAAAAGAGAGGAAAAGCACAGGAAGCATCAACTGTGAATTTCGGTGTGTGAAATGCACTGTTTGAGCTCTCTATTTATAGAGAAAGTTCACAACTAATAAGTGATAAACTTTGGGAGCAAGTAATTCACATATTAGATCTAGTACAAAAATATCTCAAATTGAGTCTCAAAATATATCATATTGAGTACAAATCATGCACTAAAATATATTAGATTGCCTACCAAAATATTTCAGATTGTGTTCCGAAATATTCTAGATTGTGTTCCAAAATATTTTTAGCAAAACATGGGGACTAAGAAAACACTTTCTAATAATGATTAAATTAATTATTTAATTTATCATTTCCAAATAATAAAATATATATCAATATATATTTTTCTCTAGTGCTTACTTCGTTCACATAATTATGTACCCCTATTAATGGTACACCCCCACTATATAAACATTACTACTTCCACTTTTTTCAATTCACACTACACTAGTTCTACCCATTGTGGGAATTTGTGTTTAGTCAATTACTCAATTTCCACATATGTTTCAACATGACTATTTATATATTATGTCACATGTGAATTTGCAATTAAAATTTTGCCCCGACTCTATAAAAATTTTGGATCTATCACTGTCGACATTTGATGTCAACTTTAAATATCAAGCAAAGATGTCAATGATTCGCCTCGATATTTTGCTAGTTAGTTTACAATAATTGAAAAAAATGGTTAGACTAAGGAGGGTCTTCAAAGACATGCGGGGTATTTCCCACTAACTCAAAAAGGATCAATCATGCAAATTGAAAACACACCATTATTGAATATTCAAAATAACATCTGCATAATGTAAGTGTTTTAGTCAAACACGTGATGTTCAGCTACCCTCCAATATCCACTCAGGCTCAGCTCCCTTCATATAAAAACCATCTCACCCCAAACATCTCTGCACCACAACACACTTCAACCCTTTGCTTTTCTACAACAAGTACTAAAACTCATTGTGTTCAAATTTCAGTACTTCATTTTATTTGATACCAAAGATATCAAAATGGTGAGTGTGTCTGAAATTCGTAAAGCTCAAAGAGCAGAAGGTCCTGCAACTATCTTGGCCATTGGCACTGCAAATCCTGCAAATTGTGTTGAACAAAGCACATATCCTGATTTTTACTTTAAAATCACAAATAGTGAACACAAAACCGAACTCAAAGAAAAATTTCAACGCATGTGTAAGTATTCTTTACCTCTATATTATTTTTAAGGAAAATGCTTTATTACACGACAGAAACCATGCATGAGAACCCCACGAAGCTATTACCACCCTTGGATGTTTTTATTTCCATTAAATAATTATATTCTCTCACCCATGTTTTCCTTTCCACCGCTTGATGTCCACAAATTCCGCTTGTGTGCTTTCGTATCGTACTATTCAGCACTACTGTATTTTTAAATACATGAGTGAAAAAACTTACTTATTTACATTTATTTCTCTAGTTTTTTTTTTTTTTTTTTTCATTTTGTGAATTGGACTAATTAACAATTTCTAGGTTCCATTTCAAATATATTTATTCTTGATCCATCATCACCATATTTAACTTACTTAAAATACGGTAGAAATGTCTTTATTTTTAGCAACCACTCATGATATTAATATTGCCTACCAAATTGAAACACATTATTTGTATTAAGAAAAGAATTATTTTATTGTCAATAAAAAGAGACCAATTATTATTTGATTGTTTTTGGTATTATTCTAAAATTGATTGTCATTTCTTATAACTACTTCAGGTGATAAATCCATGATCAAGAGGAGATACATGTATCTAACGGAAGAAATTTTGAAAGAAAATCCTAATGTTTGTGAATATATGGCACCTTCCTTGGATGCTAGGCAAGACATGGTGGTGGTAGAGGTACCTAGACTAGGGAAGGAGGCTGCAGTGAAGGCTATAAAAGAATGGGGTCAACCAAAGTCAAAGATTACTCACTTAATCGTTTGCACCACAAGTGGTGTAGACATGCCTGGAGCCGATTATCAACTCACCAAACTCTTAGGTCTTCGCCCATATGTGAAAAGGTACATGATGTACCAACAAGGGTGTTTTGCAGGTGGCACGGTGCTTCGTTTGGCTAAAGATTTGGCTGAGAACAACAAAGGTGCTCGTGTGTTGGTTGTTTGTTCTGAGGTCACCGCTGTCACATTTCGTGGGCCTAGTGATACTCACTTGGACAGCCTTGTTGGACAAGCACTATTTGGAGATGGAGCTGCTGCACTCATTGTTGGTTCTGATCCAGCACCAGAAATTGAGAAACCTATATTTGAGATGGTTTGGACTGCACAAACAATTGCTCCTGATAGTGAAGGAGCCATTGATGGTCACCTTCGTGAAGCTGGACTAACATTTCACCTTCTTAAAGATGTTCCTGGGATTGTTTCAAAGAACATTACTAAAGCATTGGTCGAGGCTTTCGAGCCATTGGGAATTTCCGATTACAACTCAATCTTTTGGATTGCACATCCCGGTGGACCTGCAATTCTAGATCAAGTGGAGCAAAAGTTAGCCTTAAAGCCTGAAAAGATGAATGCAACTAGAGAAGTGCTTAGTGAATATGGAAATATGTCAAGTGCATGTGTTTTGTTTATCTTAGATGAAATGAGAAAGAAATCAACTAAAGACGGATTGAAGACAACGGGAGAAGGACTTGAATGGGGTGTATTATTTGGTTTTGGACCAGGACTTACCATTGAAACGGTTGTTTTGCGCAGCGTGGCTATATGAGATGCTTATTTATTTTTGTGTATCGATTTCAAATTTGTTGAATTTTTTTGAAAGGATGGAATTTCATCTAATGTTCAACTTGTACCGTCCTATTAAAATAATACAATTGTGTTAGTTTCATAATTTTTATAACAAATTAGCTGTATATTCTAACAATTGCTATTTATTTGACAAAATATCATTTATAATTAAGAAGAAAATGGTGTTAACATGTTAAAGACGATGAAGATGTTTGTAACTAATGAATTATATTTTAAATGTAGTAATATAATACATGTGCTCTTCTTGTTCAAAAAAATATATATGTGCTCTTCATGCAGTTTATAATAGATTATTTCTAGTTTCATCCCATATAATCATAGTTACACCCAAATTTATTAAAATTTTACAATAATACCAAAACTACCCTCTTCATCTAAATTTCTAAAAACTCATCTTTTACTATCATTCTGAACTCTCACCTCTTTTTCACCCACAAACCACCATGGATATGCAATCAATACCTACGAAAATCGTCAGTTGAATCAACATCTCTTCCATTGATACGTCCTCGATTAATACAAGTGAATTTCATAAATTTCTTCGAGTTTCTATTTATCGTTTGCTCTAAGATTTATGGATGTTTATAGTTGTTATTAATTTCACGTTTGTCTATCTACATCGATTTGTTTGATTTAAGTTTATGTAGAAAGGTAACGTAATTTAAGTTTACATATAGGTCTCACGTGAATTTAGTTTACGTACGTATTCTAAAAAGGAATAACATACACCTAAACTCAGTTTACTTGGTGTATGTAAACTCAGTTTACATAAACTTCGTAAACACAGTTTACGTGGTGTATGTAAACTCAGTTTACATAAACTACGTAAACTCAGTTTACATGAACTATAACTCAGTCTTAACTTACTTATGTAAATTCAGTTTACATAGTGTATGTAAACTCAGGGTACGTAGTGTATGTAAACTCAGTTTACTTAACTCATGTAAACTGAGTTTACATACACTACGTAAACTGAGTTTACATACACTATGTAAATTGAATTTACTTATACATAATTAATGTGCAGTGAACATGAATAAAGGGTATATTAGTAACTTTGGGGTGTAACTTGGATTATTTGGGGTGTGGGTAGTATCTGTTTTTATAATATTGTACAATTTTATTTTGTGACTTTTTTTGTTTTAATTTTTGTGTTACAATGCTGGTGAATGATGTTCAAATTTGCTGCTTTGAACTATGTTATAAGAAATATTGCTTTATATTTGATATTTTTCTGTCATTTGCCAAGCATCAAGATTAATCTATTTAATATACTTGTGGAACTTCTGGGTTGCTCATGAATCATGACCTTATACCCAAAATTGGAGGTGTCCTACAGTTCAGGAAAATTAAAAAAGCTATGTGCGAGTCAAGAAAGAAATAGAAAACTGCATTTTTCATAGAAATATGAAATAGCCAAGAAACCAATAAGGGTTTCGAATTTCTAGATGGTACATTGACCAAGTGACTTCTATCTTTTGAGCTTTTTATTTTAAATCAAAAAAAAAATTTAAAAATACTCCGACTTAAAATGGGACCTTCGTAAATGTGTGGTGGGATTGGACTACTCAGATTTCGGCTCTTAAGTTGAATATCAAGTTATAAAAAATAAAAATTAAAAGTTGTTAAACCATGACTAAAATCTTTTCTTTATGCTCGCAGGTTTCCTCCTACACGACTCATGTTCAAAGACGTATTGGAGAAAGAGAGAGATACATAAGGTAAGTTATTTACAATCCATGCATAGAACTTTTTTATTTGTTATTTACAATCCATGCATAGAACTTTTTTATTTGAAGGAGTCCATGCATAGAACTTTTTTTTTTTTGAGAGTCCATGCATATAACTTAAAATCTAAGTTTTGTTATGGAAACGTGTAAAGAATATGTGCCAATCCTAGAGGGGTAAATTGAAAACTTATTTTTTCTCTTTATTTTATTGTCTTTTTTAAGCAAAATTGAAGATGGTTGCATCATGATAACTCATTGACATATTCTAACAATGTTGGCACCCCAATGTAGCACAAATTCTATACAATCTCTCCAAATATATTATTAAAATGAAAAAGGAAAATAGAGGGTTGGAGCATAAACCGAACCCACCAAAACAAGATCAACGAAAATGATAAGAAGATAAGCAAACCATGTCACAAAAGAAACCTACGCTAAAAACCTTTGATGGCGTTCCATTGTATAATTTGCCTCTAATAAATCATAAAGAAATAAGGGTGGTGTAAGAGTCCAATTCCGATAACGTGTAGGGTAGGGACATATTAGAAAATAGGGTCATTGTCGTATGAGAATTTTAATAACGTACTCCCTCCGGTCACATTTATAAGCAAAAAATCACTTTTTAGGTTCATTGAATACCTAATTTATTTTGTATATATTATAGATCAAATACATTAGGTGTTGAATGAACCTTTTTGCTTATAAATGTGACCGTGAGAGTATAAAGTTGGGAAGGGATATAGATTCCTCTACCCAGCACCCACTCTCCAAGTTCAAGACACAAAATTTTCAACAAAAAAAAAAAAAAAATCAAGACACAATGGGCAAGTTCCAAGGGCTGAAATAGGCTTATTCAATAGTCAATTTTAGGGCTGTTTATATTGTTTTTTAACAAACAAAAATAAAACATATTAACACCGATAAAGTAGTCTCTTTAGCACAATGCGTACTAAGAAAGACAATTAAAGTTTACAATAAATCGTCCAAGAAAAAAGACAAAAAGGTTAAATTAGCCGATGTCCAAACAAGTAAACGGACTTGACCACCAATTATGATAGCCTAAAACAAAATTTGCATTATTTACCTTCATCCACCAAAAGAAACAAAGTTTAACTTTATCCAACAATTTTTTTTTTGAAAGGAACAAACTTAATGCATTTCATTTATGAGAATAGTTTCAATACATGTTGGAATGTTATAGAAAATATGGAAACTAGCTTCAGACGGAGCCTCCCTAGCTAACCTATGAGCAGCTTCGTTTGCTTGTCTCCTGATGAACTTTACATCAGAGTTCATTAGATCTGTGCACAGTAGGTGACAACAATCATTGATAATTGCGCTGAAATCTGATACACCCATCTGTTTAACTTTATCCAACAATTAATGTATAGAATTTTCACTATTTTTTAATATTATATTATGGAAAATGCTAGATATTCCGAAGGAATTTATCCCGAAGGGATCACGAAGCAGTGTAATAGTTGTTTCACACCACTACTGGCTGAATCCCACCAAATTTGGAATTAATTCAATGCAGCAGGTTTACCTTTTTCACTAATAAAAACACACTTCGGGATATTTCAAGAAAAGGAGTGTCGCTAGATATAGCATTACTCTTATATTATTACGTTCATTCCACACAACCCAAACACAAATGAGTCAAATAAGTTGTAAAAATGAGCGCCACGCTTTCAAACCACGTGTCGGATAAATAAATTGAATAAAATGATATGAAAACAGTTGTGGATCTACCGACGAAAACCCAATCTATGAACAAACTAACGTCGAAAGGGAACCAAAATTGCTGCATGAAAGAAAAAGGTGATGAGCTGGTTCAACACCTCCACAACCGAACACACAATAGTAAGCATCTCAAGAGATAATGTCGCAAGACACCAAGTTTGCTTTTATTGGTAATTTGTCAAGAAGTAGTCTCCACACAAATATAGAAATCTTTGGAAGAACTTGTATGTGCCATATTAAATCTGCAACTGCATCCAATGTAAAAGAATTTGGGGAAGTTAATAGATGGTAAACTTCACGAACTGAATAACCTCCAATAGGGTCAAGCTGCCACTTCCACTGATCTAAAGAATGAGTCTGCAATATATTCATTATCTATACCTACAATTTTAATAAAAATTTCATAAACGACTGTTTATAATTTATACGCATTAGCGCAATAAGAGGACGGGACCGTGCCTGTCTAAACGCTAGTGTCTATAAAGATAATAGAGGAATTTTGGGTGACTTTTTAATAATTCTAATTATACTTTTAAACAAATTTTTCTATAATAATGTTATATTGTTGTTATTAAAAAGGATAAGAATTTATATTAGGGGTTTGCTAGGATACACCCACTAGTTTTTATTAAGGTGTGTTTTAGCAAAGATATAACTAAAAAGTTGTTAAATACACCTTAAGGTGAATGTTGCTAAAACACACCTTCTAAAATATAAGTGGGTGTATGTTAGCAACTCCTATAGGCATTTGCTAGGATACACCCACTTATTTTTTAGAAGGTGTGTTTTAGCAAGTTATAACTAAAAAGTAGTTAAATACACCTTAAGGTGTAGCTTGCTAAAACACTCCCACATATAAACTAGTGGGTGCGTTCTAGCAAATCCCTTTATATTATGTTTGTTATATTGTTGGTGTCTTTAGAAAAAATAAACATGATTTGTTGAATTTGTTATAATTTGAAAACCGCAAACATCTATATCATTACTCAATTTGAAAGCCACAAACATCTACATCTTTACTCTTAATCAAAATCAAAATTTCATAAAACGCAACGTTCATGAAATATCTTTTATGAAATATTGATTTTTATTAAATTTATAAAAATTATGTCTACTGGCATTTAGACGGACACTTCATACCCGTCTGTCTTGTTTTTTTTATTGTGTTAATGCGTATAAATTACGAAAGTAGTTTTTATGATATTTTGATTAAATTTATTTTGATTTTGATTAAAATTACATGTATAAGATAATATATATTTTACACTTTCAAAGTGTAACAAACTATACTTATCTACCCAAAATCGCTTAGATGAGATGACACAAGTATCGTCTAGTTTAACCAAGGTCCTGAGTTCGAACCCAGCATTGGAATAATTGATATTTATTTCAATTATACCCTTAAACAACGTTATTTATTTCAATTATACCCTTAAACAACGTTTTCTATAATAAAGATTGTTGTTGGTGTCATTAAAAAAATTAAATTATATTTTTTGTTATATTGTTGGTGTCATTGAAATAGATAATCATGATTAGTTTGGTATTTATATTTTTAGTTTTAATCAAAATCAAAAGTTCATAAAAACACCGTTTATAATTTTCAAACGTTACCGCAATAAAAAGAACGGAAATCATTGCTGTCTAATAAACTTTATTCACTTGATAATCTTTGCTCAAAATAAAATAGCACCTTTTATTTTGTTTATCTTGGGAGAGTCTTGTAGAATATACAGGAGAAACAAAAATAAAAGTGCGCCTATGTTTTAATGCGCAATTCTATTTCTCTCTATCATTGATAGGAAATTCCACCGAAAACGCCAAAACCCCTTTTTTAGAAAACCCCAATTTCACAATTTCAACATCAATCATCTCAATTCAATTCAATTCAATTCAATTCTTCGAACCACCTTCATCATCAATCTCTCACAACAGCATCGCGTTAGAAAAAACCTTTCTCAGGTACCCTCAAAATCCAACCTTTTTCCCTTTTCTCGTTTACCCAATTCCGTTTTTCATCCCTTTTTTGACTTTTTATTTCATTATCGCAACTGGGTATTTTTCTATCTGTTTTTTCGATCATCAAGTTTTTTTTTTTCTTTTCAATTTTGAATGTTTGTTGAAAATTGATGTTATCTACATGAACTTGAATAATCTCAAAAAGTTTTTATCTGTTTTTTGATTCTGCTATGTTTTTATGATTATGGATTTTTATTGTTTATATTAAAATTAGTGATTGTGATTTTTTAGCTGAATAAGATAAATGATCATGTTTCTATGCTGATTGATGTACTCATTTATGAGTGAAGTAAAGAATTATTTTTTACCATAGTTTGAAGGAACATTACAAACAAAACTATAGTTTTCCCTTGAAACACTTAAATTTGTTGTTATACTTTTTTTTTTTTTTAATTATTTTTGTTATTCTTTAAGCTTTGGCTTGTACTAATTTTTTAACATGGAATAATCATTGATCAATCTTTACTTACCTCTAAGCTGAACTTTTGATCAACTTGGGCCCCTTCTTCTACGAACGAGAAGGTTAAAACCATCAAATTGGTCTCTGTCTTTGTAAGCCACTCTCCTATTAATATTTCAAACTAGTCCTTGGATTTGTCAAAAGTCTCTCAATTAGGTCCCTCGTCATGTGACAAAAACATGAATACAAGGAACTAATTGAAAAACTTTTGACAAAGATAGGAACTAGTTTGAAATATTGATAGAGTCAGGGACTAATTTGAGAATGGCTTACAAAGACAGGGACCAATTTGGTGGTTTACTCCCAAAAAAATCTAAATTTTAACCTTTAAGGGAAAAGAACAGTGCTGATGTTAATTTTAATATTTGTATGGTAATGATGTTCTGTATACTTGCTGCTTTTAGTTTTAAGTATTAGTATTTGTTGCATTGATCAACTCAATACAAACCTTAAGAAAAACCGTTGTTTTGATTGATCATGTTGAGTGACTGATAGCTTTTACTTCAATTTTTTTTTTAATTGGTGATGTTTATGCGATTTTGGTTTATTTTGCAGGTGATCAAGAGAGCCGGAATCTAGTTATTCATATTACAGATCATCTGAACAAACGAGGGAGGGTACTAGTTTGCGGAGGCATTTAAACTTCTGCGAGCATAGAATCCTCTCTCCTTGTTTTTGAAAGTGTTGTCATTGGTTCGTGCTGTTGGGGGCTGCTTTTTAGCATAGTGTGCATTTAACACAGTTGATATTTCAGCAATCTGTTGTGCTGAGAAGTGCAAGAGTCTTTGACTGAAAGAAGGGGAAATTTTGAAGCTGAAATCATGGGTTCGATTTGTTCTTGTTTAAGTGTTGATGATTTTGAAGATTACATGAATCCACATAGTCATGTGTATAGGAACTGCGTTTGTGTCGGTTGCTTCCTACAAAACATTTCGGCTGTTGTAAGTATATAATTCTGAACTCTTCTGTCTGCACTATGCTAATCTAGAACTTTGCTGAGGAAAGCGTTTTTATGTTCCATAATCTAAGGATTTGTTTGACTTGCTTAAAAATGAAGAGTTGAATAAAACGAAAAAAATTGTTTGAAAATTTATACTTATTCAACTTCTTGACCCAATGCAATGCAACGGGTTTGGATTGCTTGCAGTCAGCAATCCACGCATTCATGCGGTCAACCAATCAATAACTTCGGATGACGGTCCAAATTTCAATGCAAATTTTTTTTAATTTTTTTTTATATCTAAAATCCTTCTGGACCGTGGTCACTGATGTGCTGGCTGTGTCGGATTGTGACAGCAGGCAAGTCCTAATGCAACCCTACCCTTCGTTCTCTCTCATCTATGTGTGTTTATGCATGCTTAATTTGTATATTATATTATATTAGGATTAGGATGTTTACACACTGCAATGTTGAACACTCCCGAGTATAAAGGATAATGTAGTAAGTTCTACATTATTTCATTTGAGTTGTGCATCATACATAAAATTTTGTTTGTGCATATTTAATTTGTATATTGTATTATATTAGAATTAGGATGTTTACACACTGCAATGTTGAACACTCCCGAGTATAAAGGATAATGTCTTAAGTTCCACATTATTTCATTTGAGTTGTGCATCATACATAAAAAAATGTACAAAACAAAGAATAGTCTTACGGAGTAACTATTTATCTTGTGTTGCTCTACTCATATTTTCCTTCAATATGCATCAACGCACCTTAAGTATCTTATTGTAAATTCATTTATTTTAATTACCAAGTGTGTTTATATTTTCTACACAACATTTTGAAGAGTATTTAAGTCTTACAGCATTTTTTTCAGAATGACGTGTCTTCATATTATTGACTAGAACTATACTCCATCATATAACTTTTTTCCAATCCACCTTGAATTTCAGTATTCATCAATATTCCGTAGAAGGGAAATGCAGGCGCTTCCTTCATCTGTACAGGGGGCAGCATCTATGACTAATACAGCATCACTTGATAATTCTCTAGCTGAGATATACCGTTCTCCTCCAAGGCCGTTACCTTATGATGCAGACCCTAGGCATTTCCGCTCACAGCATGACGGACTTGTTTCAAGACGTGAGAAGGGTTCCAGTCATTTGAATGAAGAGTCAGAACCTCTAAGGGTTGATGTGGATGTAGATCCAGAATCTTTGAGTTCGAGTGGTAAGTGGAAAGAATCCACCGGAAAAGATGGGTCAAAGGAATACCGTTCCAAGTCCTCAGTAAGACTTTCGTCAGCAAAACTTACAACTGGAGCTGCACTTGTGTATGCATCATCAGAAGAGGAGGATTGTTGTCCAACATGTCTTGAAGGTAACTTTTTAAATTTCATACTGTTTAATACTAGGATTTTCAGTAGAAGACCACTTGATGTTTGAACTCAATTTTGTACGAAATGTAGGATGCTTTTTGACACATCTTGACTTAATTTGTTTAATTCGGGTATTATAATTTTGTGGTATACTTGTGGATCTTTGTTGTCAACAGCAACAATTAGTGCCAGTATTGCGGTCGGTGGTCACCCCCCAAACACTGCATATAGGTTCTCATAATAGAGTACCAGCCTCCATGTTTACAGACAGATTTTATGTGTTTCACGGTACTATTGCATTGCAATGGTTTGTGAAGAAGAAAACCCTAAGACACCCTTAATTTTGAGCCGTTTTACAGTTTTTTTTTTTTGGGTTTTTGCACATAAAACACCTTATTCATTCACATTATGCTTTTTATGAACAAATATCCTTCCCTGTTGCGAACCCACCACCTTCTGTGTTTTGCACCGCCTCTCCCTCCATCTATTAGCGGACATCCTGCACCCGGTATCCCAGTTTTTGGGTCAGCGAGGCTCGTTGGAGGCCAATTCTTAATTGTAATATTATAAATTTTGTTTGTATAAATTGGTCCTTGTTGCAAACAAAACGGATGTTAATGCCAACAAACAGACTATTACAATAACAGGACTTCAGTTATATTCTTATATTTCTGCAAATACTTCCCTTGCAGAATACACTGAAGAGAATCCGAAGATAGTGACAAAATGTAATCACCATTATCATCTTGGTTGCATATACGAGTGGATGGAGAGAAGTGACAGCTGTCCTGTTTGTGGGAAGGTAATATTTAGTTTGTTGTACTTTCAAATTCTTTTTCACTGAATTGCTTTTGGTTCACTAGTAATAGCAATAGAGCACACAAAAGTCAGTGGGCTGAGAAACAGGTTGAACTAGTCAGTTTAACGAGTAATAACACTAGCAAACTTACCAAGTCTCTGGTTAAGAGTGCAATCGATGTAAACCAACTTTGATCAGTCATTTCCAATACAAACCAGAAAAGAGTTCCAATTCTACCAGTCCCAACAGTGTTCTGTGCTGACGCATTGTCACATGTTTTGATTTTAATTGGAAATCTGCTAAAGGGCCAAAGTGAGATTCTATATGATTTTTACCGAACGTTTTAAAAATTGGACGGGACTAGCTTGTTCAACTGGTTGAATCAGGAATTAGCTAGTTCGCCAATTGATTTGGTCCTGGTTGTATGGCAGTCTGGTCTAAGAGGATTGAACCAGAGTTGAACCACGATTCGTTGGTCGGTTGGTTGATTTGTTTCAACTAGTTTTTTTTATGCATTTGTTTATTTATTTTACTTTTTTTTAATACATTTTTACTAATTTACATATGATCTGGATCTAGTTCAACCATGGTTAAACCGATTAAATCAATCAAACTATGACTCAGAGATCTCACTAGTTCAATCTTTGGTCAGGTTTTTAAAACATTGATTTTTACCCAATAAAGTGCTTTGGGAAGAGGATTTCAAAAATTTTGTTAATAGCACTCCTCTACATGGATTCCTTGTTTTCTTAACCTGAATATAGTGTAGTCATCTTTTAAGAAGTATCTGGAACTTATAATTTTCCAGTCATTTCCCCTTTTCATCAGAATTCTTTCGTAAAGAATATGTTACTTGATCGTATGACAAATTAATTACTCTCATGTCCTAATGCAATTGTAGTTCACTGGTTCTTAGTATTTTTGTCCTTGTTGCAAATTATAAACACTGTTTTTACTTCTTAGAGTCTGTATGCTTGAAATTGATTCTAATATTATTTTTGATGTATACACTGACACATACACCTATGATCTTCTTTCTATAATGATGATTAAACTTTTCTAGCATACTGCATTTGAATTTAATATATTTGTGGTAAGCATGTTCTGAGGTCTTGAAATTAGATAATGACAAAGTGTGTATTTGAAATTTGATAAGCTAGTCTGAACTAGAAGTTGAAGTTAAATGATCATGAGAGTTGTTTATTTTATTTTTGTTTTGATGCAGGTGATGTTATTCGATGAATCGCCATAATCTTTCGTGATTAAACGTTTTTTGTCGTTGATGAAGCCAACAACAGAAGCAAAACGAAAATACAACTATACACATTGTGAATACTTCAGATAAGCACTCATCATGTACAGTAATATATATCTAAGTTCTATGAACCATCATGATTGTAAGTTTGAACTCATCATGCTGTGTTTCCTCATTTATACTTTTCTCCTCTGCCAAAACTGGCAAGGAAGAAAGAGTGCAATTTCAGATTGAATCTTTGTCATGGTTTCAACTTTCAGAGTTTGCCTTGTAATGGAAGGATTTCTTCTTTTTCTGGTTTAATTCTTCTTTTGTTAATATTTTTTTTAACCATAGTTCAACTATTATTCTTTTGTTAATATTTTCTTAAATGATGGCATGGGGGTTGTTTGGTCAACCTTTTTTTCCAACTGATTAAATGTAATTCAAGGGATGTGCTATTATCTAATAAGAATCTTAGGATGCAAAATGTAACCAATAATTAGTGTACATTGTATGAATTGGTTGGATTCTTATTAGCAATGGTATATCATCCCTTTTTGCAACAAACCAATTTCATGTAATATCTCTCCTAGCTCTCTATACCTTTTGCCAAGCTTCTAGATTCTGTGCTTGCAAACAAAATGCATAATGCAGGACCTAAATTAAATTGTCGTCTAAAACTTGCAAGAAAAACATATAATATGTAATATAAACTTCATTTTTGAATTACTATTCTTTTGTCCCATCAATTGGCCTTCTTCCTTCTCGATCCAACATAGGGTGTGTTTGGTAAAATTAAGCTATAAGCTAGCTTATAGCTGAAAGCTTATAGCTGAAAAGTTAGCTAGTTTTTTTTTTTTTTGACAGTAAAAAAACTTCATTCATTCAAAGGCAAAATTAATACAATCGATTGAGAGTTGAGACATTTTTCACACCCACAAATTGAGATCAGACCTAATAATCAAGATAGTAGGATACATCCTAATAATACATATATAAAGTTCGGAAAACAAAAGGGCAACAATGCTCCAAAAACAATACCCTAACAACCACACTAATTCTTTCCACCTATGGTCCAAGATCACCAAACTTTTGAGATCCGCAGTCTTTGATATCATCCAACTCCGGAAAAAAGATTGTGTTGTTTGCGCATATTGACTATAATTGATCTCTGGGATAACCAATACAACCATACTTTGAAAAGTCCTATGTGAGGTTGAGAGGATGCTGAGTTTGATGATCGTCGCCATGAATTCCTTACTCGTAACAGAGTACCGATAAGACAAATCCTTCACTAGCATTTCAACAAACACATGGCATGCAGACTTGAAATAAACCAACAATAACAAAAAACAAACAAAACAGTAAATAAAATAACAGAGAAACAAAAACATGGAACCAAAACACACTCTCAAACGGGAAGGTAATAGAGAAGCCCAAATAAAACTTTTCCATGGTGGCTTTCGAGGGGGCCGTCTCGGGTTCATAAAACTGGTTAGTTTGTGACGTGGGGGCGGTTTAGGAGGTGGGCGGACAGCCAGTGATGAAATTGAGACCCATCCTGTCATGGAATTTATAGTGGGGGCGGAAGGAACAGAGACCTCCCTGCAGAAGGAAAATCACGCTTGGCAAGGCCACAAAACCGTGGGTCAGTTTGGACAGAAGGGTAAAGGGTCGTGGTGGTTGTCTGTGAAAAGAAAAAGGGGAGCTTTGGCCACTGGGGAGGATGGTGGTTGACGAGAGGTGAAGCGTAAACGTGGGTGCAAACATATTGGGAAGGATCAGTTACCGAGATCTGTTTCCTTGGAAGCAAGTACCGATCGACACAGGGAGAGGAAACAACACAACCATGACAGCGTAAAAGTCGTGTCGATTGAGGAAAACAACCACCAAACATGAGAGGAGAAACAAAAGGCAATGGAAGAAAAACACACTCAGCAAGAGGATCTAACAAATCAACCACATATGCGAGGCAAGAGAGCACCGACGAGGGGAGATTGAAAACACTATACGCTGATTGCTATACTAGGGTGAAACCCTAGCAGAGCAGAGCGGCGCAAGGACTCTATGTTAATTATCATGTTATGAAAAGTTAGCTAGTTGAAATTAAAGTATTTGGTGAAATTAACTTTTCAAGTGACTGATAAATATAAAATGACATAAAAGTACATGTAGGTTTAATATTTTATAAATTATATTTATTGACATTTTAACTAATACATTTATCTTGTCAAAAAAACTAATACATTTATCTTCTTTTAAAAAAAACTACTCCATATACTCATCTATTGTAAAAAACACTAGTATATTTATCTTAAATATTTTAAACGTCAAAAAAAAAATCTTAAATATTTTAATTTATTTCAAACCATTTTTTATCTTTAAAATTATAAATGTGATATATGCATTTAATTGAGTGTTTTTTAACAATTTTTTACGTCATTATCATATTTCTCTCGAAAAATCATTTATTTGCCCACTTTATTGGTGGATTCTAGGGTGAGGGTTCAACTAAGTCCCTCACCGGTGGACCATGAAAAATATGCCATCAGATTTAATCAAAGGTTCACATTTGCTAAAAATAAAATGAAGAAAATCTACACATTCTCACACACAATACTACCCATATATCTCCCCATTGGTATCCATGAAGAATGCTCAAAAGAAACCTCTGAAACATCCATGAATAATTAAGAATGATACTAAATGAATATGAACAAAATTGAATTGATCAGTAAATCAATGTCTTTTGTCTTATTTGTTTCTATTCACAACATCTTTTTATGCACTTTGTTTTTTTATTGGGTTATACAAACATTTAATTGAAGAATGAAGGTGCTGTCTACGAATCAAGGACGGAAAATTTATGGTTCAAGTTCCATCGGTGCTACGAAGAACACACCATTCAAAATTTCATGTTTTTTTTTCAATGAAAAAGGCTTTCATATAATTATCAGCGAGTTCACTAGTTCTGATTCATTCCAACTTCAAGGTTATGATGAAGAGAAGAGGATATGTCTGAAATTGTTGCAGATGTTTTCATTCCTTTTCAATTTATAAATCCTTTATGTTTCATTATTCTCTCGATGAAATTATGAAGATGAAAAGTTCATTTTTTTAATTATCAAATCATGTATGCATTGAATGAAATCAAGGGGGTGATGAATCAATTTTGTAGGGAGGGGTGGCTACGTGCAACAAATTGAAACTGAAATTTGCTTATTAAAAAATTTGCACGGTTTCAAGAAGCATGAAAATGCTTATTAAAAAAAGTAAAAGAGATGCAACTTCTGATTTCTGTTGCACAGTGAAAAGAATTTATGTCAACAAACCATTTTGTTCAGAATTTTTTGCCGTTGAGGAAGAGAAATGGAAAGGGACATGATTGTGTGTGGAAATGTAAAGTTGTTCTCAATTTTATTTTCAACAAATCTGTACCATTAATTAAATCCAACGGTATTTTGTTCATGGTCCACCGGTGAGGGACTTAGTTGAACCCTCACCCTAGAATCCACCCACTTTATTACTAACCAGCAAAGAATAAAAAAATCACTTCATTCGCTAAGGCATAACGTAAATTCTTCAACAACAAAATAATGGCAACTGTAAAATAAGGCACAAACGTGGACAGTTTCTTTTTTTTAGTGGGTAGTTATTCTTTATAAAAAAATAATATTAAAGGTTAAAAATGGAATAAAATGTGAAAAGCTACAAGCTATAAGCTCAAAAGCTACTTGAAATAGCTTTTCAAAAAACGCTATAAGCTAGTGAGAAAAGCTTTTTACCAAACATGTCTCGTTCTATCAAAACAAGCTTATAAGTTAGTCCAACAAGCTATAAGCTAGCTTGTTTATGTTACAAACACAGTCATAATCTCTAATGGTGAATTTGAAAAAACAAATAACATCTTAAAAGTTCATCTCTCTAGTCTATAAAATTCTCCAATGAACGGCATGAAACTCAACCACAAGGATGTTAATGGCTCCTGCAATGTTGCCTGAGAAATTTCATATTCAAGTCCTAGAAAGACTGAACAATATGCCTTCATAGTCCTCTCTAACGGGGGGTACCAAGATAGCTGCCATAGTGCCATCAACATTGAAAACTATAGAAATCTCCATTGGAATTATCAGATCAAATGGAGGTATCTTCACTATTAAGGTTGAAATGAAGTTTGAGGTTACTGATTTCATCAATGATGTCTTGGGGCAAGTAAGTGTGTAGGACGACGAGATTGGAAGGTGTTGTGTTGTAAACTTCATTGTTCTAGTTTGCGTTTCAATATTATTCTTTTTAATTTTATTTTCTATTTTTCAAATAATTCATCTTTTTAATCTTTTTAATTAAAGTTTTTTTTTTTCTCTTGGATTTGAAGACAAAGATGGGATGAAGATGGTGATAAGATGAAGATGGTGATATTTTTTGATAAAAATTAATCAATGCAATTATGTTTTGTTGATTTGGACTTGCCACGTGAGACAGGGAGTTTAAAGCCCACATAAGCTCACTTTAATATAGTTGGATAGAAAAAGGTAACGGTAAAAATATAGTATGATTTAAATAATCAATTTAGTATTAAAAAAAAATATAATTGATTGATCTAGTACAAACATCAAACTTAAAGAAGCGCGATATCCATTAACTTGATTTCAGAGAGAAAAAGATGTTTTTCATGGGGTAAACGTTAGTGGGGAGGTCAATGGGGTGGCGACAAGGAGTAATTTACTGCCATTGGAAAAATCTTGCATCCTTGTCTTCATGAGGATTACTCCACCACCATATTGAAAAACATAATAATTTAACTTTTTTTTGAAAATATAATAATTTAGCTTTTAAAAAGTTGAATGTACAACTTTTAATAGGTGTATTTTTATAATATCTTCCTTAACTTATTCTTTGAAGACACATGTTATTATTTTATTTTATTTTTTGAAAGGAAGACACAATTTATCACATGCCTAAACAAACATAAGTTTTGAAGGGAAGACACAATTTATCATATGCCTAAACAAACATAAGCTCCAATCCATCCATGATGTATATGTATTTTTGTTTCTTAGCTATTTATTTTGGATTTTAATTGCATTAATACAACGTTTCCTTAAAAAAAAAAAATTGCATTTTTTTTTAGGGTCATGTTAACTTGTGCCCTTATGGCACAAGATAAGGAACCTAAAAGTAGAAATATTCCCTTAAATTTTGTGCATTCTATTTATTATAAATTTAAAAATTAAATTGAATGCATACATTCCAACAAAAAGTTACTATGTTGGATACCTTATCTTGTGCCCTAATGACACAAGTTGACATTTCCCTTTTTTTAATACAACGTTTATTGAACAAAAAAAGAAGGCTTAATTACTCTTTTGGTCCCTTAAGTTATTTGTTGGTTACATTTTGATCCCATAAGTTATTAACGTTACAATTTAGTCCCTTAAGTTACTTTTTGGTTTCGTTTTGGTCCCTTAACTATTAAAAGTTTAGTTTTGGTCCCTTAACTTATTTTTTTGTTTCGTTTTTGTCCCTTAACTTATTTTTTGGTTTCGTTTTGGTCCCTTAGCGCTAATACATTCATCCTAACGTAAAGGACCAAAGTGGTTGACGGAGGAAGAGTTAAGGGACCAAAACAAAACCAAAAATTAAGTTAAGGGACCAAAACGAAACTTTTAATAGTTAAGGGACCAAAACGAAACCAAAAAGTAACTTAAGGGACCAAATTGTAACTTTAATAACTTACGGGACCAAAATGTAACCAACATATAACTTAAGGGACCAAATCATTAATTAAGCAAAAAAGAATTTGAAAAATTCCTAAATCTTGAAACACCACCAACAACAACAATTTCCCTCTACTCAACACAAGACAAAGACAACAACCACAACACACACTGAATCATCACATCAGAAAGATACTTCCAAAGAGAATAACCCCTTCTTACTTCTTAGAATTAAACTTCAACTCCACTCCACCATCCACTATCAGATCCAACCATAAACATAACGTAACTAACTGATTCGATCCCGCCTTAGTCGCTTCTTGGACCGGATACCGGATACAAGAGTCTGATTAGTGACTCGTTATTGGACTGGATACCGAGTTTTTTTAACTTAACTAACTCAACCGAGTCACTGAGTTAAACTCGTCGAGTGTTATTATATCAACAATGCAACAATCTTCATCGCCGTCACCGGAAGCGATACTCGAATGGCTGCACAAAGAAATGGGATACAGACCACTCGGCCAATACGCCGCCAGCGCCGGAGGAAAATCGCATTCACCGTCAGTCGAATCCATCCGAAAAATCTGCCGTGGGAACATGATTCCGGTATGGAATTTCCTCGTAACGCGTGCGAAATCGGAGAAGACGGTGAGGAATGTGAGGAGGAATATTACGGTTCACGGTGAAGGGGATGGTGGTGGGAGGAAGAAGGAGAAGAGAGAAGGGGAGGAAGTGGAGGTTGCGTTGATGGAGAGGGATGCGGTGAAGAAGGAGGTTGAGAGGTTGAGGAATGTTGTGAGGAGACAAAGGAAGGATTTGAAAGCGAGGATGCTAGAGGTTTCGAGGGAAGAAGCCGAGAGGAAGAGGATGCTTGATGAACGGGCGAATTACAGGTTTTGGTTTCGAATTTTGACCTAATTTTGATGTTTTGTATTTAATTTGTGATTTTTATTTGATTTGATTTTGCTCCTAATTAAGGTTTAGTGAAGAATTGTAATCACTGGTTCAATTTGTGTTAATTAAAATGCATTTATATAGTAATTTATATAATTATAAACTATGAAGTTATTGAAGGGAAGGGAATATTTTATCGGACAGTGGTAAGACTGGCGGTGGTGTACGAGACAGAGTGTTTGACGGTAAAGAACCAGCACGAACATAAGTTAAGCGTAGCAGAGATGAGAATGTTGCGTTGGTGTGTGGTAAGACTAGACAAGATACAATTAGAAATGACAACATTAGATTAAATTGGGGTAGCATCTATAGTAGAAAAGATGGTAGAAACTAGACTTAGGTGGTTTGGGCATATAGATAGAAGAACTGTGGATTTTGTAGTTAGGAGAGTAGATTAGATGGAGGGGAGCCAAATCACTATAGGTAGGGGAAGATCTAGAAAAACTATAAGAGATACTATTAAGAAGGATCTAGAGATTAATGAGTTGGAGAAATGGTTTTTGATCGAATATTGTGACGTCGTTTGATTATGTATCCGATTCACTTAGTGGGATAAGACTTGGTGGATAAGACCGTAGTGTAATCACTGGTTGAATTTGTGATAAATTATAATAGACTATAAAGTTATTGGAATTTCAACTGTTGTAGTTATGCATAGTTCTATAAACTTCACTCTCTTTGGTTTAGTGTTGTCATATAGCGGCTATAGCGATGACATAGTGGAATTTGAACAAATTCCTATTGTTTCATGATACACTGTTTAGCACAAAGTGTTGTGAAATAGCGGCGCTATAGCACTAGAGTATAGTAGAATTTGAACAAACCACTATATTTTGCATTCTGCAATTGTAAATCTGCCTTAGATTAAGAATCGTCCAATGCCATCCCTGGTTGAATTTGTGATAAATAAAATGCGTGTTGATAGATAATAAACTATGAAATTATTGAAATTTCAATAGTAACAGTTATCTTTATTATCTCTAAACTGCACTCTCCATAGATGAGTCAAATGGTTCCTTGTGTTGTTAGTAGCACTTGGTTGAAGTGGAATTTTCCTGGTTCTTCATTGGGCAAAAAGATGAATAAGCCATGGAACACTGACACAGACACCGGCAACAATTTAATAACACGAAAGTGACTGAATGTTATTACATGTGCCGGTGACACTGACACATCTCGGAAACCGAACATGCTTTCAATCCGAAGTTATGATGCTACATAGTGACTAAGAGATGCCGACTTTGTTGTGAGATAGAAAGAACACTTTTTCCTGCTGGCTTTGGTAGTCGAAACTAAAAACTGGTTGTTTTTATGTTGCAAATGTTTATTATCACCTTGATTATTGTCGTAGGCATATTGTGGTTTTGCTTGTTAGTATAATAATTTTCTCCTGAGATTAAATATCATTGTTGACGAGAATAGTTTGTATGCTTTTGTATCTGTATCAATGATATATTTGAAGGAAAGATGAGAAAAATAATGAACGTGTCATTGTTCTGGCATTGAATGGTTGAGATAATTAGTGGGTTCGTTACCATTCTGCAGGCATAAGCAAGTGATGTTGGAGGCCTATGACCGCCAATGTGATGAAGCTTCGAGAATATTTGCTGAATACCATAAACGTCTCTGTTACTATATAAATCAAGCAAGGGATGCTCAAAGATCAGGCGTGGATTCTTCCATTGAAATGGTAAATAATTTTAGTGCAAAAAATGAGAAGGAAGCTGTTTATTCTACTGTTAAGGGCAGTAAATCTTCAGATGATGTCATTGTCATTGAAACCACGAGGGAAAAGAATATTAGAAAGGCGTGTGAATCTCTTGTAGCTTACATGGTTGAGAAAATACAAAGTTCTTTTCCTGCTTACGAAGGAAGTGGCGTTCTAGCAAATCCTCAAGCAGAAGCAGCGAAGCTGGGGTTTGATTTTGATGGGCAGATTCCGGATGAGGTTAGAACAGTTATTGTGAATTGCCTAAAGAGTCCTCCCCTATTACTTCAGGCAATTACTGCATACACTTCTCACTTGAAAAGTCTAATATCCAGAGAAATAGAGAAAATTGATGTTAGAGCTGATGCAGAGATCTTGAGGTATCAGAATATATGTAGTTTCTTTTTTCACGTTTTGTTGATGCTCGTTAGTTTATTTGTGACTATAATTTTTTAAGGTTGGACCTTCTGTAGAAATCATCAATAATTGTTAGTATATAATAACTTAACTTTCCCAAAAAATATCCGCCAAAATGCTAAATTTACAAAGCATCTAAAAGAGGCATACAATAATTTAGGTCCCCTGCCAACCAGAGTACAATAGTATGTTTGTATATGTATGCAGTATGAATTCTCTGTTAGTTTTATCTTATTAGCAAGTATGTTACGCATGCTATTGATATAATCCAAACTTGCATATTTTCAATTAGGTACAAATATGAAAATAACATAGTTATGGATGTTTCCTCTTCTGACGGGAGCTCTCCTCTACAGTATCCACTTTATGGAAATGGAAAACTTGGGGCTGATGTGCCTCCAGGAGGAAGTCAAAATCAGCTCCTTGAAAGACAGGTCTTTATTCATCCTTAGACTGAATAGTTTTGTCGGCTTAAGTTGAGTTATTGAACCAATGTTGTATCTCTGTTCACAGAAAGCTCATGTTCAGCAGTTTTTGGCTACTGAAGATGCACTAAACAATGCTGCAGAAGCAAGGGACTTGTGTGAAAAACTTATGAAACGTCTGCATGGAGGCACCGATGTTACTTCTCGTTCAATTGGAGCCACGTCTCAAAATGTTGGAAGTCTTAGACAACTTCAGGTATTATTCATTTAAAACTTATAGTGAATTAGGTCCTTTTTAAGCAAGTTAAATATATTTTTTGTATAGTCACCTTTGTGTGTGATTCCTACTACCACCACAAAACTTCTAATAAACACTTCCTCCAGTTCTATATTTAAGCAAAAAAATATGTTGCACGCTGATCAAGAAATCAACAATTTTTATATATTTTTGTTGGTATAGTAAAAAAAATTAAACACGTCCCGAATTACCCTTGTCTGTGTTCAGTTATTAGTCTATATATGTGAATTAACGATGTTCAGTGGAATATTCACTTTACAATGTAAATGTGGTGATTAAAAGAAAAGACAGACCTTTATGCTCTGAAATGGGAAGAAGTGGCCGTCCATCTTATCTTCTTCTTGGAAGATGGTAGTACACTGGAATCTGATTTAACTTAATAAATGTGTTATTGAAAATAGTAGGCCAGCTTAAATTAAATGAGGTGATTTAAATTAAATGAATTTTAATTTAGGAAAAATAATTTTGATATAGTAAAGTTTTGTTGAAAGTTGCTTATGTTTTAGACCGTGAGACATTTGCTTTTTTATGCTTCTGTTTGAAACCGGAGGGAGTAACTAATAATTGAATTACCAGTGTTTATTCAGACATTGTCTTAAGCTGCTTTGGACATGTATATTATATAGCTTTTGACATGTTTACATGATTGATTTGGTTATACTACATTCTGAGAAAGAAATAGACACAACTACAAAATTTGTTTTTATGACAAATTACCTTTGGTTCAGCTTTTCACATCTAATTATTTTGAGGTAGCCTGTAAATCTGATTTGATAATTTGGCGTTATAAAGTAAGATATATTTTTTTTGATATAGTTCATGGGGGAAGATTACGAAATTTGATATTCCCAGTAAAATTGAATTAAAACCCAGGGAAATTATGAAACACTTGTTTATCTAAGATTTATTCTGTTTAAACTATCTACATCCCGACATGTTTAATTATGAAAATATTGTTTTATATTAAAAAATTTATAGTAGGGTAGGAGCAATAAATAATTTATCTTTTTCTATCTCCGAGGAATCTTTGCTTTTAATAAGTTCAATTAAATTATTTAGGTTCCGTTTTTATTTTCCAATACTCTTCAAGAATTAGGATTTTCTACTGTTATGAGTTGGAAGAAAAAAGGAAAGAAACTTTTTGTCCTGTTCTGTTCTATCCAATTATTAATGCTAGAAATATCTTTTTACATCAAAATTTATGGTGGGAGTTTACCAGCTTATACTTACATGTATTCAGCTAGATGTTTGGGCAAAGGAAAGAGAAGTTGCTGGTTTAAAGGCAAGTTTAAACACCTTGATGTCTGAAATACAACGCTTGAATAAGTTATGTGCCGAGAGGAAAGAAGCCGAAGATTCTCTGAAAAAAAAGTGGAAAAAGATTGAAGAGTTTGATGGTCGTAGATCAGAGCTTGAGTCCATATACACCGCACTTCTTAAAGCAAATACGGTAAAGTTCAACTATTTCATTAATTTCTGTATTTATGGAATGTGACTGCTGTACTTATTGCCAAGCCTTGGGTAATAATGGTTCCCTGTTTGGATCCTAGGATAATGTATTTGTCTGTGTGGCCATGTTGATGCATTTTGTTATTTGATATATGTACTGGCTACTTAGACAATGGATATTTGTAGTAAATTTGCATATACTGTTCCTACCGGGCCTTAATGGTATTCATTTCCCTCAAGTCGTGCAAGTGACTCCAACAACGCATTATTTTTCCCCCCTTTTTTTTTTTTAATAAACGGTTCGTTGATTTTTGTTTTCTTATATATTGCAGGATGCTGCTTCATTTTGGAGTCAGCAACCATCGACTGCAAGGGATTATGCTTTAAGCACTATAATTCCAGCATGTTCTGCTGTTGTTGAGACTTCAAATAGTGCAAAGGATCTTATTGAGAAAGAAGTGTCTGCTTTTTATCGGAGTCCAGATAATAGCCTCTACATGCTTCCTTCTTCACCACAGGTTTATAATACTCTAATTGATACTTGTTCATCGTTACAAATGTTAGAATAGACACAATGTTCTGAGTTTTTGGATCAGGGTACCAAAAGTACACCTCCATAAAGATGCTTTATGGAGGTGTACTTTTGGATCTTCCATTTCTACCGTTTGGTAGTCATAGTTTCCGAGTTCATTTAAATATAACTCAAACAGATTGGGTGTCGTGTTTAATAATCAACATTGATAGAAGAAATATATTCAGATGAAACTGAAAGAAGGAAAATACAATGGGGGGTGGATATGATATTCTCCAAATATGAAAGCTCAAGATACAATGAGGAACATGAATTGAATGCAGTGTAAGGCAGTGTAATTTTTGCGTATCAGGAATGACAACTGCTTTAAGAAGAATGCAAAGTTGTAGATATAACCCTATCCTATAAGAAGTCTAGGAGCAAGAGACTTTCTGAAGCTCGGTGAGTTTGAGCTGGCTAAGGAAATTACTGAGGATTTTTCGGAGAACAATCCTCTGATTATTCTGCAAGAGGCGGAAAGTTGCATGTGAGAGAAGTGGTTGGGTGAGAGAGTTGGGAGTGAGAGGCAACAAAGTGTATTTTTTACTTTGGAGTTGTTTCCGTAGTTTAGTGAGTAACAATATTTAAGATTATTCTCCTATACCGTATCCCTTGTTTTGCTCTGTCCCATGATCAAGTTTTAAATCAAATACAAAACAAATTTTTCTGTGCTATATTCCAACCTTTTTTTAGCAAATCAAATAAATCCCAATACATTTTTGAGAACGAGGAACTTTTAATGGCTTTAGAGACATTTGCTTTGAATATATTAATAATCTATCTCATATATAAAGATCTACTTCAACTTATATTTATCATATATTATGGTTCAGGCACTGCTTGAGGCCATCGGGTCCAGTGGATCATCTGGACAGGAAGCAGTTGCAAATGCAGAAATAAGTGCGGCTATTTTGACAGCAAGAGCCGGTGCTCGGGATCCGTCGGCAATTCCATCAATATGTCGGGTCTCAGCTGCACTTCAGTATGCTGCTGGTGGTGAGTATACTATTATTGTTCATGCGCTGAAAGGCTCTTTCCTAGTGCACAGTCCACCCCTATCATAGATGTCTGATATGGAGGCATGTCCAGGATGGAAGTTCTTGTTGTTTTGGATGAAAAAGATTTGTCTGAAACTTGTCTAATGCCTAACAAAACTATTGAATCTGTTTATTTTGATACATTTTGAAATGAAAATCCGTTATAAAATATTTTCAATTCATTCCTTACTCAATATTTGTCCTCTATATTACTATTGCATATTAATTTCATTAACTTACAAACGTAGTTTCAAAGGTATTTACTATTGGGGGTATGCATATACGTGGGCTCAAACCTATTCTAATGCAGTAAATGATTTTCTTAATGCGCAGGCTTGGAGGGTTCAGATGCTGGTCTAGCATCCGTACTGGAGTCCCTGGAGTTTTGCTTGAAACGTCGTGGTTCAGAAGCTAGTGTTTTGGAAGATTTATTAAAGGCTATTAATCTTGTCCATATTAGACGGGATCTTGTGCAAAGTGGTCATGCCTTGTTGAATCATGCCTACTTTGTTCAACAGGACTATGAAAGGTAGATATGAATTCAACCCCCAAATCCTACCTACAGTCATGGTTAATAATTTAGTAAATTCATTTATAGGTGTCAAAGAAAAAGATGTAGTTAATATATTTTTCCATCTCATTCAGATTCAAACCTTGATAATTTGTTTGAAGCTTTCTCTTTGTTTCTGATATTTAATATAATGATGCAGGACGACCAATTTTTCTTTAAATTTGGCAGCAGAACAAGAAAGAGCTGTCACTGAAAAATGGTTGCCTGAACTCAAGACTGGTGTTTTGAATGCTCAGCAGAGTTTGGAAGCTTGCAAATATGTTTGGGGATTGGTGAGTTACTGCTGTTATTGTTATAAGATTGATATCCCTTAAAACAGTGCTGAAAATTTCAGGAATGACCTGATGCAACTTCTGCTAAGCATGTTTTATTTACATATATTGCTATATAAAGAACTTCATCACAATTGTTCAATTTGATATGCAATCTCTTGGTGCATTCCAATCTCTTTTTTGATAACTATTAAAATTCCCATTTCTAGTCTTACATTGCAACTTCTTCTGCAGCTTGATGAGTGGTGGGAGCAACCGGCATCGACGGTTGTCGACTGGGTGACAGTGGATGGGCAAAATGTAGCTGCCTATTATAATCATGTGAAAAAGCTTCTAACATGTTATGATCAGGAGCTACTATTGTGAATAGAATTGTAATGCACCTAAAGTGACTTAAATTTTCTCAAGTCCCAGATTGTCTAAACAATTCCCACTTTGCTATCGACATTGAAGACTTTATATTCTTCAGCTAGTACTTCAAGCATTTACTTTGGGATGGAATGTGCAGCTGTTGTTGTTATTGATAGACCAAGAAAACCTCAAGAACAAGAAAGAAACCTCTCCTCCACCTGTTGATTTTTTTAGATTCCCCCTTCTTTCTCTTCAGAAGTGTGATGTGTATTATAACTTATAAGCTATATGAGAAACAGGTTAACTTATAAGCCATTTCAGATTCTAGGTGGTAAGTTAGAATGTTCTTTATAATTGCATGTGATTAATGGTTTTGAATCCTCTGATTGTAAAGCTCTGTAAATTGATTTAATGTGTGCCAGAGAGTTGAAGTTGAAAACATATTCAACTTCATTTATTGCACACTGGTTTGAACTGTTGGACACAATTAGTATCGTTTAGAAAACATTAAGAAGTCTAGTTACAGGTAGACTTATGTTTTGTGGCACTTATTCTAAGTTTTACGTGGTATATGATGAGATTTCTTGTTTTGTAAACAAACAAAAACTCTTTGCAGAAGAATCCTGTTCGTATTTTATATTGCTAATTTATTTTGGTAATCTTTTTTTTTTTTTTGAAGAATTTATTTTGGTAATCTTGAATTCTATATTTTCTTCATAATGGAAATAATTCAGTGTGAAATAAAAAAAATATATAATGAAGTATAATGGTTTGTTTTGATTCTGGGTTATGAATGATGTGAAATCGATATTTGAATCAATTGTAATCGTGTTTGATCGATTTGTTTCGGTATAGAACCGAACATGACAAAAAATTGAACCAATTTAATTTGTTTGGGTTGGATCTCTGGTTTATGATTTGATTATTACACCTTTCATTGTATCATCTACCCGTTCAGAATAAATTGGAAATTAACTTTTTCATATGAAGACCGTGACCAAGTTGACATCACAGTTTTTCGTGAATCACATTAATGGAACAATATATTCTCTGTTCACTGCTACAATAATCATTTGGGTTATGGTTCAAAACAGTACATTTATCCGTGAGATGTAGGGAGGGGATAATTGTATGTAAAATGAAGCATAATAAATGTGATAATGACCACAAATTGGTTGGCTAAGTTTCAAGGAATGTGGTTGGTTGGTGCAAACCTGTGAACTCTAAAGACTAGTAATTCTTTTTCATGGAGTGTATAAGAAAATACTTCTTTGACAGTACAGATGAATTGTGTTACAGATTTTTTTACAATGTTACATTGCACGTGTTACTCTAGTCCATCCACATATATAACCTTCTAGAATACATTAGCATATTGACAAATTGAAGTTTCGGTACAATTGCTTTCTTAACTATTAAATTAATGATTATTTAGTACTAAAGATTTATAGAACCAAACAACTGAAAGAGACACAAATTCTAGTTTTCTTTTTTTTTGAAACAACATATATTATTAAGGCTCCCCGCACAAGACGAACATAGGAGATCAAAACTGCAATACAAGGTGCCGTAAATAGGCGGCACCGCAACACCCACACAAAAACAGAAAAACAGAAGCTGAATTAAAAAGGCCACGCAACTGACAGATAACACTAACAGCAACAGTGAGGAAACAAAAGCACAAAATCCCCCAACCGAAGTAGCAGCAAACAAAGCCGGTACTCACAAAAACAAAGCACCGGACTTCTATCAATGCAACAAAACAGTCAGCAGCACCTTAAAAACAGCAACCATCACTCCAAACATACACAACCTGATAAAACAAAAATTTTAAAAAGAAGTACACATACATGCCAAGATTTGGATTTACAACTTGCCAACCAAAAAACCTTTCATTTTCAGCAGCTTCATATATTATTCACCTGATATCTATAGCCAGGATTTAGATTTACAAATTGGCAACCCAAAAATCTTTCATGTGTCAAACTTCTCAACCAATCCTCTACCTTAGAAGTTAGAACCAACGCGATTTACCACCAATTCTCATGCCCTGCTTTGAATATGAAAACAGCACATGTATGATAAGTGCCATCTCATTATCCAAACAATTAGTGGGCACTGACCACTAAATAGACTTATCTATCCAAAGATGGAAACGAATTTGCAGGATATGTGAACTTTAAAGGTCGGATTGAATCTGTAAATGGCCCAGAATTCTTATCCGTGAGCTTAAATTATAATCGCTGCAGTTTAACAGCAATATACACTACATTTGATCACAGTAATAACTAAAAGGTGCAGACCATAACTTTAAGATGTATAAAAGTTACTATATAACAAATTTCCAGTTGCATATACTGTTAGAATCTTATCTCCCCTCAAGAAGGGTCATCTTTTTTGCTCACAATTGATGCCTTCTGGTATCTCGATTTATCAATTTCCCGTACTAGATAATCTAAAGTCGTATCCGTAACATGGTTAGGGGTGCATCCAGCATCAATCATCATTTTTAAGAACTTATAAGCATCCTTCAGTCGGCCAGCCTTGCTGTGAATTTCAATCAAAGTATTATAAGTGACAACGTCAGGATTTATCCCGCTGCTCTTCATTTGCTCGAAGAACTTGGTCACCTCATTGATTCGGCCTGCCTTCCCCAAAGCATTAATGAGGGTATTATACATAACTATGTCAAGATAACCGCCTTGCTTCAGTAGCCCGTCAAGAACAGAACTGGCTAGATCCGCTCTTCCCATCTTTCCTAAACCTTGAATTATCATATTGTACGTCGCTATATCGGTCGGGCAGAGCTTTTCTCCCATTTCACTCAGAATAGCCCAAGCCTCATTGAAATAGCCCTTTTTAACAAATGAGCTCATGATAGAATTATATGTATAACTGACAGGATCCACGCCCGCGTCGGTGAAAATCTCAAACAATTTGCAAGCGAGACTTAACTTTCCCCTCGACAAAAATATAGACAGGAAAGTATTCACCATATCAACATCAAAAGAATCAGACCCTTTTTGTTGAACTCTTTGTCCACGGTCAGGAGTAAACATTCGAGAAGCATTGCTAGTTGAATTCACAACACGCTTTGCCAATTTATCCATGTGTGGAGATGATGACCACTCATCGATTTGTTCAGACGAAGTTTCCACCTCATCATCCTCATATCGGGAACGAGTTATGAAACTCATGATCTCACTAAAACCTCCTTTGGAAGGGAACATTGGTGAGTAATCCTTTTCCTTGGAATGAAAATTATTGATAGAAGCTTCCATTCCAGCTTTCCACCTGAGAACACCAGGTAACAAATCGCCTTCCCTGACATGCTTGATGAGCCTATCAGTCCATTCCCAACGACCGTACTTATGAATCCCAATCAATAGAGAAGTTATCGTTACAAGGTCAACAGAAAACCCTCTAGCTTCCATTTCCTCCACCAACTCCAAAGCCTCTTCCAATAGACCCTCTTTACAAAGTTGCAACACAACGATGCTGTAAGTAATCCCATCCACAAATTGACCTTTCTTCTTAAGATCACAAAAAAGCATATAACCAGCTTCTGATCTTCCATTCTTAATAAGTCCATGAATCAGAATATTATAAGTTGAACAAGAAGCTTTCACCCCTTCTTGAGCCATTTTCTCAAACATCTGGCACCCTTCATTAACCTTCGCAGCCTTGAATAAACCATCCAAAACACAATTATACACAAGCACACCGGGACGAAACCCATTATCCTTCATCTCATTAAAAATCCTCAACGCCACATCCATCCTATAAGTCCTACAACAACCCCGAACAAGAATCGTGTAAGTAAACTCATCGGGTTCATAACCACACCCTTTAAGCTCATCCCACACAATAAGCGCATCATTAATCTTCCCAACCTTACAAAGAACTGATAAAACCGAATTATAAGTACACATATCAGGTCCAAACAAATTCTTATCCTCCTTCATCTCATTAAAAAGCTTCATAGAAGTAACCAAATCACCCCAAGAACCAAAGGCATGAATACAAATATTATAACCCCACAAATCAAAATCAAAACTTTTCCTTTCCCTCAACCTATTAAACACATTCTCAAACTCTTTCTTCATCCGGGCTTTTCTTAAAACCGAAAGTAAGTAATTCGACGAACCAACAATAACAGAATCCAAATTCAAACAATCATCATCATCACCAAGTGTCATAATATTATTGAAAATTGATAAAGCAAGTTGAATTTGATTATTCTTTATAGAAGCAATTAACAGAGAATTATAAATAAAAGGTGTAGTACCAACAGGTTGAAGATTTTGTGTTTGAATATAATCCAAAATATCAATAACAAAGTGAAAATTTTTAGTATTATTATTATGAGAAACACCAAATTTGATAAGAAAATTAACAAGGGTATTAAACGAATTCGAATCGAAAACAATACCATTTTGTTTCATGGAATGAAGAAGGTGAGGAAGGTGTTGATGGAGGAGTGAAAAAGGGGTTTTGGGGTTACAAAGATTGTTGAAAATGAGTGAGTAAGAGAGTGAAGAATGATGAATGTTGTTGTTGGAATTGAAGAAATTGAGTTTGTGAGAAATGTGAAGTGATGGGTTTAAGAGGATTTTGTGGATTAGGGTTTGTGTGAGATTGGTTTGTGGTGGTGTTTGTGTTGGGTTTTTTGAAAGGGTTTTGGTTATGGAAGCTACTGTGAGTAATTCTGAAACTTGTTTCCATGTTGAAGATGATGATTTTGATAATGTTTTCATTGGTTTTTGTTTGGTGTGTGTAACTAACTATGATGTGCTGAAATTGTTGTTTATCCTCGGATTGAACATGGTGTTGCAGGTTCTTCGTTATTCACTCAAAAACATGCCACACGTTCATTTCATTTGAAGACTAAGAATTTATAATTTCTTGTTCTTGCTTGGTTAAACTGCACTTTCGCCTACTAAGTTTTAAAATATTGCGATTTTGGTCCATTATTATTAAAAAAATGGTAATTTTGCCCCCTTTTGTCCCAAAATTGCTAAGAAGATGCGAGTTGCCTGCAAGATCTTAATTTATGAGTAAGATAAGTTAGATGTCGTGACCGAAATAGGCCTACTTACTTGCTCTTCCCTTACTAAATCTTCCTTTATTGAAGGAAATTTCCTCATTTTCTGATGGAACATACCATACTCACGGTAAGAATATGATTCTTACATAATTCATTCAGGTATGCTGAAATCATATTAAAAATACAATCCTTATATTTGGACACATATATTTCTCAAACACCCATCCAATATCCCATTTTTTTTATATCTCTCTCTTCTTATCACATCTATTACATCACTCTCTACTCCTACCGTTCCTTATGCTAAAAAATTAGTCATACCAGCAAACCTAACATCGTACCAAACATAAACAAGATGAAGGTACTTAAAATCAAATCATGCATGCAAGTATTAATATCGACTGAAATACATAATTAAAATTGTTCCCTCAATTACAAAACCTATGCTAACAACATCAACACCTTCAAGAATCAAATCATTAACGTATATATCATTCATCAATATAACTATATAAGCAAGACATCAACACATACAATTTATCAACGAAAAATCAACACCCTAAAATGAGATTTTCAAAACATGCAAGAAAGAAGGATAGAAACAATGCTCACTTCACTCTTTTTCTCTCGAGTGTATGTCCTCTGATTTCTTTCTGTGAAGCTTGCATGCCATCTAAGTGGCTACGGCTATAGTTGAAGTGGAACAAGATTTAGTGCAAGTGTAATAAGATCGGTTTACAAAAGTTACCCTAGTACATTAACTTTGTTACGATAGAAGTATTATGAATGCTCTCTTTCTAATATTCTCTTTAATATCCGCTCTTTAATTTGAAGAAATTTATGTAAGCCTCATATTTTAGAAATGGATCCCATAAATAGTGTTGAAAGAATTTCACACAATAAAAAATTAAGTGATGAAGAGAGTGTTAGAAAGACAATGTTCTTAACATCTTGCCACTCTAAAATATAACTCTTGTAAAACCATGGTAGTTTAAGGTGATTGTGATAAATTTATTGGGAATCCAAACATGTTATGAAGTACAAATACTTGACACAATATAGGTAGAATATTTTTAAAATTCAAGATGTGATATCGTTAAGATTTGTTAATAAAAAAATTAAATTTAAAATTAGATAAACTATATAAAAGGCCATCTAAAAAATAACTAATTATGACTCCTTTAAAAAAATAACTAATGGCTCATTACTAATGAGTAAAAAACACTCAATTAGTATAAAAAAAAACAAAAACAAAAACAAAAAAAATCAATTGAAAAATGTTAAAAAATGTTTTCAGGAGTTATCTATAGAAGGTGTTAAGACTAAAAAAAAAAATCCCTCCAAAGATTATCTCCCAAAACGAATTTAAGGGACTTGGAAGACATTACAAATGCCTAAAAAGCATAGTTTATCATTACAAATACTACTACTACAACATCGCAGCCTCACACGCTTTGATATCACCGCCACTTCCGCTTCTACGTATTTCTTCTTCTACGGGTGTGTTTGGTTCAGCTTTGGATAGAATTGATTCTGACAAAATTGATTCTGATAGAATTGAATTTGGAGAATTGATTTATGTTTGGATACAATAATGCATAACTGATTAAACAAACTGAATGTTGTTTGGATAGTTTTTTTATCAAAATTGCATTTGAATTACTAAAATAGACATAACTAAATTCAAGTAAAGGTGCATAGTTGAATGTATATACAGATCAATATTAAATGTAGATATATTATTTAATTTAAATAAATAAATTTTCTATATATTAATTTAAAACATAATAAATACGACCATTAAACTAAAAATTTTTACAAAATATTTGTTCATATATTTTATATTTTTTGATAAAATATATTTAAGTTAAATAATACTAGAGTTAGTTGCCAAAAATGATAAAATATAGCGTAAAAGAAAGGTAAAAGAAAAAATACAATAAATCTGAATAAAGGACACCGTAAAAGAAAATCCAAAACTTGGTAACTCATGACCATAAACATTTTTCGGGGGCTAATTTGGTTCGTTAAGTTTTCTGATTAAATTTGGTTCATCAAATTAATTACAAAGCAAAAAGAAGGAGAATTGATAAAGGGCAATAAAGGAAAATAATAGGTTGTAATAATCAAAATATAAAATTTAATGTAGAATTGATTCTAGGAAAGTCAAAAGCTAGAAATTGTAGCTTTAAGGAAAATTGCTTTTGAAGGAAAGAAGCAATTCTGAAAAGCCAAACCAAACAACATTGAAAACTCAATTTCCATTTTGAGGTTTATTCACTACACGAAATGCATTTTATTTCCCGTTTTATTCATCGACATCTTTAATTTCTCCTCTTTCTCTTGGGTCTCTTATACTATTGTTTGTTTTTTTCATTTTTTTTAAATGAAACAAATAAGGAAAAAAAAACTGAAAGAATAAAGAGTTGGCCTTTTGGAATTGTTATTTAAGCCAAAAAAATTAGTTGGAACCAAAGATACGACAAATGTGACTCTTAAGAGACAAAAAAATCGATTTTTAAAATGGGGCTAAGAGAGAAAAAATCAATTTTAAAAAAGGGAATATGATTATTTTTTTATATAAAAAATGAATATTTGTGTGATCATGATAAAATAAGACGCTAAAACAATTAAGCAAAATAAAAAAATATATATTTTATTTCAGATTTGATTATGTTATTGTTCTATTTTAAATATGCTTTGACTGGTGGTTCAAACTAGTGGAATGAAAGCAATGATAGCGATGATGAAGCATATCTTTTGTTATTTGACCTAAGCATTGAAGTATTCATAACAACACTTGCACCCTTAGAAGATAATAGTTTTAATTTTGGATCTGTTTCAAGAGACTTGATGGTTTTAAATGGGTCCCTTGCTTGATTTCAAATTAAACAAATTTAGGTACTTTTCAAATATATGTTTTGGCTGAATTTGGTGTGAAGGAATCGTGGTTTAAACTTTTCATTTTTCGGCCTTTATCTATCATTGTGCATCCCATTGAGGGAGTATGTTCTTTACGAAAGAAGATGGACAACTAATATTTTTAAGTTTAAGCACTAAGACGGTTGAGAAGTTCAGATTTGTTAAAGGTAAATTTTTGGGTAAGACGGTAACTCATAAAGAGAGTCTTCTTCCAATTAAAGAAATGAATGAGTAATTTAATTTCGTGTTTTCACCCAAGCGCCATATGATTGTGGTTGTTAGGTCAAGAATAAAGATGGCCCAACCCTTGTGTATTAAAAAAAAAAAAAGGCCCAGCCCACTATGAGAAACCCTAAATTTTCATAAAACTTCATTTCTTCTTGTTCTATCAGCCGCCTCCTTATTTCCTCATCGTTAACCTCTTTCTTATTTCAACTGGCGCCTCCTTCTTCCGGTGCGAATATGGAGAAATCAGTGATTGCAAGGAATAAAAAGGTTAGCAATTATATCCCTGATGATCTTGCCCTGCCAATTTTTTCAAAATTATCTCTGAAATCTTTGAATCGTTTTAGATGTGTACGCAAATCATGGTCGACTTTGTTTGAAAACCCTTCTTTCATAAGCTTGTTCCGCAACAATTTCTTATCTAATAACCATTCTTACTATGAGGATACATCTATCCTCCTACATCAGTATGTTCCTGATGATAGATCTGTGTTATATTCTCTTTCGAGTGAGAGGTTTGAGAATGGAACCAAGTTAGATTTGCCAAATCCATTTCAAGAGATGGAACCTAAATTTGTTATTTCGGGATCTGGTAGTATTAATGGGATTTTATGTCTACTTAATTACTCCCAACCTAATGCAAGAGTTGTATTGTGGAACCCAACTACTCAAGAATTCAAGGTTATTCCTACTAGCCCTTTTGAATTTGTCCCACATATGGATGTTGATTTACTTAGACATGGTTTTGGTTATGATTGTGTTACAGATGACTATAAGATAATTCGACAGGTGGTGTGTTATCAAAAACTTGACATTGATGTATTGTCATTAGGCAATATAAATGATGACCAATTTTGGGAGATATATAGCCTCCATAGTAACTCATGGAGGAAACTTGATTATGATATCCCTTTAAATTACAAAGAAAACGGAGTGTTCCTAGATGGAATGGTTCACTGGTGGAATGAAAATGAGGATGGTGATGATGATGATGAAGCATATCTTTTGTCATTTGACCTGAGCACAGAGGAATTCGTAACAACACTTGCACCCTTAGAAAATGATAGTTTTGATGTTGGATTTGTTTTAAGTCACTTGATGGTTTTAAATGGGTCCCTTGCTTTGATTTCAAATTATCCAAATTTAGGTACTTTTCAAATATCTATTTTGGGTGAAATTGGTGTGAAGGAATCGTGGTTTAAACTCTTTAGTTTCCGGCCTTTATCTATCATTGTGTATCCTATTGGAGCTGGATGGAAAGGGAATATATTCTTTACAAATGAAGATGGACAACTGATCTTTTTTAGTTTAAGCACTAAGATGGTTGAGGAGTTCAGTTTTGTCAGAGGCAAATTTTCAGGAAAGACAGTAACTTATAAAGAGAGCCTTCTTCCAATCGAAGAAATAAATGAGTAATTTAATTTCGTGTTTTCACCCAAGTGTCATATGATTGTGGTTGTTACTTTGTAATCAAAGGGGCCTTTCATTTAAGCATATCATAATACTATTAAGTGTAAGACAATTCAAGAAACCATTTGATGTTAAAGATTTTGCTTTATCAATTTCATTTTGACAATCTACTCAATTGTTACTTATTTCAATTGATTAATATAGAACAAAATAAATATAGAATTTGAATGTATCAAATATTGTGCACAAGTATTTGAATCGAATGCCTTTGTTGAATCTAACGTGAAAACTAAGGATTGACACTAAGTATTTTAAGCGGGTCATTTACTTTAGTGAAAAATCCAAAGAGATGTTTTTTTTTTTGTGGTGGTCGGGGTTCGAAACCCGGACCTTGCATATATTATGCATTGTCCATACCAACTGAGCTAAGCTCACGAGGACAGAGATATGCTTATTAGTAAGGTGAAAAATAAAAAGAGACATGTTTATTGGTACGGATTGACACTAATAAGCATTTCTCTTTGGAGGTTCCTTATAAAATGGACCTTTAAAAGTATTGGTTCATCATGGACCAATCTTTTCCACCATTTGATTAAATTTTCCACCAAATCTTAATATGTTCCAGACATATCAAATCTAACCCCAACTCTATCCCTCTCATTGCATCTTCTCTCTTCTTTATCTTCCAACTATGGAATACAACAACAATCTTTTTTTCTGGTTCATTTTTAACAAAAGCTCAATCCAAAAAAAAAAAAAAAAATTGAAAGAAAAATGGTACAATTTCTTGTCATAAATAATTTTGATATCTTAGATCATCCATCTTATCGATCTCACTGATTTACTAGAATTTTGTCAATTTAAATTAACATTAATTTCTTGAATAAGATAAACATTATGTAAACTTATAATTACTCAATAAAAAAATATAAACTTATATAAACGTTGAAAGCCAGATAGGAAAACAACAAGTCCAAAAAATAAAATAATCAAAGAGTCAAATATTTTTTTATCAAAAAATAAGTTTTAGTGAAGAAAAAAAAATTAATGAGGGGAGATGGAAAACTTTTTTTTTTTGAACAAATCAAAATGGGATTATATTAACAACACCGTAGCATTTTCCAAGCACAAGATGTGCCTAAAAAACTACTACAAAAAATATAAAGAGTTTCCGAAACAACAGACTAAGAAACCAGCAGTGGTTAGCCAATGCCTAAACATGCCATAGGACTTGACCACCACCTCTGAGTACCATAAACAAACCTGGTTTTTTTTAGCTTTTAGCCACCCTAACGATAACAATTTAATCTTATCCAACAACCCAGGAACATCCGTTACAACATTATTAAACAAACGATTATTACGATCTGTCCACACAATCCAGGTACACAGAAGCCAGATAAGCTGCATAAAGGAGCGTTTAGCTCTACCACCACCTGTCAAGTAAGTAAACTGCAGCAAATGATCTGAAAGATTATTGGGATCAGCCTCCAAACACCCTAGCCAAATGCGCACCTGCTGCCACTTAACAAAACAGTATTCGAGCAAGATAAGAACAAATGATCAGCTGTTTCAACATGACCGCATCCTGTACCACAAAGAGTCGCCTCGGAATTGAGAACACCACGAGCTACTAAATTTGCTTTCGTAGGTAACCGATTCCGAAGAAGACGCCAAGCAAAAATTGAGACCTTTAACGAAACCTGATGATACCAAACTAGCTCCAGATCGTTGTCCGTGGTAGGATTGCCACCCTCTGTTAATAAATCATAAGCTCCGTGAACAGCATAACCCCCGACAGGGTCAGGTAACCACACCCATCTATCTGAAACATTAGGCAACAAAGAAACATCAAGTAGTAAAGCCCTAAACTCCTCTAATAAATTCTCCTCCCATGCCCACAACCTACGTCTCCACCTCCATCCTTCCCCTCCCTGCTCCAAGCCAAGAGAGAACATATTCAACACCGAAATGGTTTTATTCTCAGCTAAGTCAAACAACCTACGAAACCACACACTAAAAGGAACCTCACCAACCACCTATGCAACCAAAACAACGTATCAGCACCATCCCCCACCTTTCTAAGCACACTACCACCGAACCACCCACCCCCTACATCGCCAACCCCCTCACAAATCCTCCCAACCTCCCTCCACCAAGACGAACAACTCCGGCCCCCAACCTCCAACCTTCCACCTAATTCACCATAACGGGCAACGAAAACATGATACCACAACCCTTCTCAATCCACTAACAACCTCCAACACTAGTTCCCTAGCAACGCTACATTAAACTCCTTCAACTTCCTGACCCCCAGGCCCCCAAACTCCTTTTTAGAACAAACAATATTCCAATTTATCCAAGTAATTTTCCTACGGTCCTCACTCCCCCCCCCCCCCCCCCCCCCCCCCAAAAAAAAATTTATTCAACAAAGATTCAATGGAAGAGATTATACCTGATGGAGCTTTGAAGAAGGAAAGAGCATAGACAAACAGAGAAGTCAGAACTGCGTTCAAGAGCATCAAGCGACCACCAAACGAGAGAAACCGGCTATTCCACCCCGACAGTCTAGATTTAATACGATTCACAACAGGGTCCCAAAACGACAGTCTCCGAGGATTACCCCTAATAGGCAAACCTAGGTACAAAAAAGGAATCTTACCCACTTTACAACTTAACACGGAGGCCGCCTCACTCAACCAAGAATCAGAGATATTAATTCCCACCAACAAGCTTTTATTAAAGTTCACTTTCAAACCCGACATCAACGCAAAAATGATAAGAGTCGCCTGCAGAGCACGAACATTAGCCCAACTTTTGTGACCTAACAACAGAGTGTCGTCAGCAAATTGAAGATGAGAAACAACCACCGGGTTGGCCGTCCCAACCATGTAACCTGAGAGATGGAAAACTAATGCATAACTTTACATGCATAGGAAGTAAGACTCTTCGTTTATGTACATAACCCATTACAAAATTGTTGAAAGTATACAAGAAAGCTAATAAGCTTCTCTAACGCTTTAGAAATCAATGGCCAAAAGATCAACAATGAAAGAAACAAATTCAACTTCAATTATGAATGGATTTTTTACATGGATAAAGGAAGAAGAAGAGAGTGCAATGAGAGAGAGTTGATGAGCTAGATTTGATGTTGATGGACCATGATAAGATTTTCTCAGATAGTCTAATCAAATAGTAGAAAAATTTGGTCCATCATGGACCAATATCTCAACAGGACCAAGCTAAACGGCACCCTATTTAGATATGAAAACTTTGTTTATGGTTTCTCCTCCTCAAATAATTTCTCTTGTTGTTTTTTTTTTTGACAAAATAAAAGATATTCATTCATTCAAATTGAAAGAGTACATCGATATAATGCAAATTCGCTAAAAATAAAAAGGATGAATCTGTGAACAGGCTCACAACATCCATGTTAATAGCATAAAACGGCAAAGTACAAATGCATACACATATGACTATATTTAAATCTCCGAAATAACCATGTTTTCGGATCTGCAACGTGGATGACGCCAAAGTCGTTGATTGGATCTACACTGGATCGAAGCTGATCTGACAATCTAAAGCGATCAAATACCTGAGAGAAACAAGAAAAACAAACAACGTCGCACAAAGTCGACGAACAACCAACGTCGCACGAAGACGACGGAATCACAAAATAAAACGAAATAGATGTGAAAATCACTTATTTCAATAAAAGGGAAATAGTAAAACGAGTTAGAGGGAAGATTTTGGGTCAAAAATTGACCCTAAATCTCTTGTTGTTTCTTGTTGCTTCTAATTTCTATTAAAACTTTAAAATAATATACTAATAAATATATTCCTTCAACAAAAAAATTTGTTTACGGTTTTATGCCTATATTCATGTTTACTGTAATTTAGGTGTATTTTCGCAATTTAATTATTGGCAAAATTGTATCACATTCGATAAATTATATAAATTTGTGTCTTCAAATTTATACTTAAAACACCTTAATTAAATTGATTTTAATTTTACAATGACAATCTATATTATTTATTAAAGATTTGTCATCCATTTTGAGGAGATTATTATCCTCAACTTCATTAGAATGACACATTAGTCTAGTAAGATTGTTTATTTTTCACCTATATCCTTCTATTTTGAACCTAGAACCTCTCTTAAAGAATTTCATATACTATTCTAATGTTAACTTGTGCCATAAGGGTACAAGATAAGAAACCAAAAGTAGAAATAAAAAATTTGGAAATTGTACATTCTTAATTTTGAAAGCTTTAAATTTTATCTTTTTAACTTGTGCATTTTTTGATTAATTCCTTTTTTAACTTCTTAACTTGTGTCCTAAGGGCACAAGTTAGCATGAATTTGAGCCGACTTTTTCCTTTTCAATTTCACCCTTCATTTAAAGTATTTTATTTACAATTTATCCTTTTTTAACAATATTTAAGTTATTAATTAAAAAATATATATTAATCTCACTAGTTACAAATAATATTTTAAAGTGATTTCTTTTTTGGTTACATTTTTAAATAAATGATAATTATAAGACAAATTTCATCAAAGTATAAGTGTGTGTGTGTGTATATATATATATATATATATATATATATATATATATATATATATATATATATATATATATATATATATATATAGACACACACACTTTATGATTGGTGAGTCTCATCCATATTCCAATTTTTTAGATCAATTAAAATATTAATTAAAGGTTTCATATATTTAACTTTTTTTAGTCAAAATTAAATATAATTATATGAGATATTTATAAATTACAATTAAAGTTATTTTTTTTTGTTCACCAAAAAAATTTTCTTTTTAAACACCTCGTTCTTTAAATTATCATGTGAATCAAAACCTTTAAAGTGTTTTATTTTAGGGTAAAATATGCATTTCATCCCTGCAATTATAGTCCATTTGATTTTTCATCCTTGAGCTTACTAATCCTCCCATTTTGCCCTTGCAAATATTAATCATTTGAAAATTCGTCCTAATCACGTTTAATTACTGACGTGGCATGTCATTAGTCACATAGAAGTGACGTGGCACGAGCTGATTGGTAAAAGGCTATTATGAGTCAACAAATACCACCTAAATTGACCATTTTGCCCTTAATGAACAAAGACAAACGTGAAATGTCACAATTACCCCTGCCTTCTTCCCTCAATCTCCTTCTCTTCTTCACTCGTTCTTTTCCTCCTTCTTATTTTCCTTCTTATTTTCTCCAAAAACCTGCTTGGAACTTGGACAATCAGTTTCCAGACATATCCGTCGCTTCAAAATCAACAAAAATAATTACAAATTTAAAATTAAAATGAAATTCTGAAACTGAAATTCGGAAACAGTGAAAATTCTGCCGCTTCTTCACACACATCTCTGTTCACCGTTTTTTCACCTTACTCCTTTCTCTTTTTGATTTTCAATTGATCCGACGATTGTGGAGCAGAATCAGGTTCTTCAGAAATTGAGCAGAATCAATTTCAATTTCTTCTTTAATTGAATTATTCTGAGTTACAACTTTATCCTTTTGAGTGAAATCAAGACGAGATTTCGCAGCCGGATTCGTCAACAAGATTGGGAGTTTATCCTTTTGAGATTCGTATTCGTCAACGAGATTGCGAGTTTGGGGAGAATCGGAGTTCAAGTGCGTGGATCTACATGTAGGTAAGGATTGAGGAGCAAGTGGTGAGAATCGTGACCGGAAAGACGACGTTGAGATTCACTGATAATTGAACTACGTGAAGGAGGATTTGAGTTAATGGGGAAGCAAATGAATTTCTTGATTTAATGATTTGGAATTTTTTTTCATTTATGAGTTTGTGTTGTGTGTTTGAAGTTTGTTGTTGTTGTTGTTGCTGGGTTATGAATTAAAAGCGAACATGGAAGAGGAGGTTGTGAAGATGTGGGTTTTGGAGAGAAGAGAATTTTGCTGGGTTAGGATTCACTTCGATTTAATTTGTGTTGATGATCTCTTGCTGTTCGTCACCTGTGTTTGAGAAAAAGCTTTTTTTAATTTTTGGGCAACAGAAAGAAAAGAAAGAAGTAACAGAAAGTTGAAGCAAATGAGGGCAACATGGTCTTTTTGGTGTGACTTTTGCTAATGACTATCCACCTCATCAAAAAAACGTGATTAAGACGAATTTTCAAATGATTAATATTTGCAGGGGCAAAATGAGAGGATTAGTAAGCTCAAGGATGAAAAATCAAATGACCTATAATTGCAGGGATAAAAAACATATTTTACCCTTTATTTTATATTCAATCTAATTTTTTATTACTTCTATAACTTTTATTTTAATTTCATATATTCTAAAAATATTTGCCTTTAAATTTTTTTAAAAATGTTTGATATTTTCTCATTCTGTGTTTAGCAACCCTCTCAATGTGTCACGTCTTGCTTATGTTCACAGATTAGGTGGCTTTGCTTTATCTCGTGAATCAACACAAGGTCCCAACCATATACAAACCTTTTGGCATTTTCACATACCAACAAAGAAACAAACATATATCCATTAAATTAAACACACACTAGCTAGGAGCTTCTCTCTTTATCTAAAACATTACCCCTTTTTATTTTATTTTGTTAAAGAAAAATAGATAAGGGGTGGACACGAAATGTAAGATCAAAGAGAACCATCAAATCCATTGAAGATTTATAATAAAATTTATGTGTGACCTATCAATTGAAGAATTGCGAACTTAAAACCAAGTCACGGTGTAAATGTGAGCGGAATGTCGAACCATTTATATCAACCCAATTGGTGCAGTACTATTTTTCTTTTTGGTATGTAGACGAAGTGACAAACACCACTTAAACTCACACAGACAACTATGAAGTTTTGGGTACGAAGAAAGTGTCCCAATTGGTACATTACCTTTTTTAATTCCTAACTGTTTGGTGATGGGAAAACAAACCTACAATTACTGCATTAGAGTTTACAGTTGAGTGACTTTTTCATGATAAGCATAAATAGCCTTGTTAGGACTCAACTTGTAAAACTACTATATATTAGTCTGTGGTGTCAATATTAAAGATAAAGAGGGATCATATGAACATACATACCACAGTAAGATATTGTATACCCTCAATTGTTTTCTAAAGCACAATTTACTCAAAGACAGAGTTTGTAAGAGGACAAACCTTAGAATGTCTTGGTTCCTTGTAATACTGTTTCTGATTGTAACATTTGGTACATTTTCTGAGGCTAGTCATCATCATCATCACAAGAAGCCTCTTTCTGCTGTTGTGGTTGGTACTGTTTATTGTGACACATGTTTTCAACAGGATTTCTCCATGGGAAATCATTTCATTTCAGGTCCATTTCTCAACTGCTTAATTGTCTTATTTTATTTTGCAAGGGAATTCAATTTTATATCTATATAATCTATACAAGCTTCTAAATTAGATAACAACTATGTAATACATGTTGCTTAAGAAAAAACTACGTAACACTTCAGATTGAAAGTGTGTTTGGTATTTGACACGTGACACATATGATTACATCTAATTGTTATTATTTTTAAATTATTACTGGTGTTGATTTGTCACTGTCGTGTTGGGTGTTAAGTACTTTATAGGCCGACCTTTTCATGCAATATTATAAAAATCCTAATGAACCGGCCAGTCGAACCATTTAAGAGCTGACTAGTTTGCCGGTTAGTTTGATCTCGATTACTTAAAAACCCTATTGAACCGCCCGGTTGAACCAATTAAGAGCTGACTAGTTTGCCGGTTGGTTTAATCTCGATTACATTGCAGTCTAATTGAACTGTAGTTCAACCGTAAGTTTAACCAATTAAATCATGCCCGTCTCACCTATTCGATCTTCGCTCCAGTGTTTAAAACATAGCTTTCAGGTGTTGTGTTGTCTAAATTTTATGTTGATGTTATGTTATTGTCCTATAAAAAATATTCTTGTGTGCAGGTGCATCAGTTGAAGTAGAATGCAAAGATGGAAATGAAATTTCAAAACCAAGATTCAAGAAACAAGTCAAAACAAATGAGCATGGTGAATTCAAAATCCAACTTCCATTCTCAGTGAGCAAACATGTGAAGAGAATCAAAGGATGTGTAGTGAAATTAGTAAGCAGCAATGAACCATTTTGTTCTATAGCCTCAGCAGCCTCATCTTCATCACTTCACCTAAAATCAAGAAAACAAGGACTACACATATTCTCAGCAGGGTTTTTCTCATTCAAACCACTTAAACAACCAAATCTATGTAACCAAAAACCAAGTGTTGTTCAAAACACAAAAAAGCTTCTTGATTCTTTGAAAAAAACTTCACTTCCTCCAAAAATTGATCCTTCTTTCCCACCCCCACTTCAAGATCCAAACCCCCCTAGTGGTGTTCTTCCTTTCCTCCCACCAGTTCCTTTAGTACCTGAAATTCTTACACCAATATTGCCACCAGAATTGTCACCACTAATCCCTAGTGGAATGACTAATGAAGAATCTAAATACAAATCAACTAAAAGTTCAAAAAATGTTCAATCTTTAGATGAAAAAAAAGTAATTAACCTTGATACTTTTCACATTCCTCCTAATCCATTTTTCCCACCACCATTAGTCCCTAATAATCCATTACAACCACCACGTACACCAACTATTCCTAATCCATTTCAACCACCACCATTAGTTCCTAATAATCCATTACAACCACCAACATTAGTCCCTAATCCACCACCATTAGTCCCTAATAATCCATCACAACCACCAAGTACACCACTTGTTCCTAATCCATTTCCTCCAACAATTCCTTTATTACATCAAATTCTACCACCAATACTGTCACCACTAGTCCCTAGTGGAAAGGCTAGTGATGAATCCAAATCCAAATCAACAAAAACTTCAAAAAATGTTGAATCATTAGATGAAAAAAAAGTAACTAACCTTGATTCCTTTAACCTTCCTCCTAATCCATTTTTTCCACCACCATTAGTCCCTAATAATCCATTACAACCACCAAGTACACCAACAATTCCTAACCCATTTCAACCACCAACTCCAACACCATTAGTCCCTAATAATCCATTTCAGCCACCTCCATCAGGATCATCACCATTGTTTCCTTTTCCGTCGGTACCAGGTTTAAGTCCTTCACCACCACCTTCATCACCTCCAGGATTGGCTTTTCCTTTTCCTCCACTATTCCCTCCACCTGGCAGTGGCACACCTCCCGCTTCTACAAAGAATGTTTCTCCTTAACTAAATGAGTAGATACTCAAATTGGTCATCGAAGTTAGAGGATTGTATCAATCAAGTCCCTCGTATTATCAATATTTCAAAATGATCACTAAAATTGCCGAAGGACTAGAATGTCATTAAATTCATTACATCGGGGTGCATTTGATAACATATCCAGGACGAACTTGTTTAACATTTTGCAATTCCAGTGATTATTTTAAAATATTGACAATGAGGGGACTAAATTGATACATTCCTGCAATTTCAATTACAAACTTGGATATTTACATATAGCAGCTAATAATATCCATGTATAATTCTGTAATAACTCCTTCCATGTGGCACTATTTGTTTTCTTTTTTCTACTTTATTATGATGTTTAGTGACTAATACTGAAAAAAATTTAAACATCACTGATGTAATAAATTTTAAGGATAAGGTTACCTTTGAGCTTCAATATTGTAAATTATTATTATTATTGGTAGTATTATTGTGTGTACTGTTGATCCTTGAATTGTTCTAGATATGGACTCATCAATAATCAATACCGTAGAGTATTTTAATTGGAAAAAGTGGATTCAATTTGTTTATAGTAAAATTTTCTCATATTGAAAAAATAAAAGAGAAGATTGATAATCAAAGACTATTTTGACTAACAAAGTGCCTAATCAAAAATTATTTTAAAATTTTGATACATTGATGGACTATCATGACTACTTTACACATTCAAGGATTAAAATGACGGTTACCCATTTATAAAATAGAGGACAAAATCTTCAATTTTTGCAAAATAGTGGGAAAAAATACATTTAAAGTTAAAATAAAATATCCAAACATGTTTATTTTTTATTTTACAAAATATCCAAACATGTTTATTTTTTGAGAAGAAAAAATATCTAACAATGTTTGTTGAATAAGCCAGCGTCCATGTTTTTCTTTGTGGTCCGTTATTGTTTCTCTTTGCTTTGAAACAAACAGAGAGAAACACTCACTCTACTATCTCTCGCAGTAACAACAACCAAGAACAACCATAGCCTCTTCAACAACACAACTATCCTCTCTCTGTTTCTCTGGTAACCCTCAAAACCTTATTCATCTTTTCTTCTTGTTTTACTCTGTTGCTGTGAATATTATTCATAGTTAAAATCTGTATAGATTTTACTACTTTTTTTTGAATGAAATGGTGAAATGGATTTTTTATATTGTGATGAAATTTGATGACCCAGTAACCTTATTTTGTTGTTCTTGAAGTCAAAATTGTATCTTTTGCTTATATTCTTATCTTGTATTTGAAACAATGAAATTTCAATCCATTATGATAATAGTCTCTCAACTATGCAATCCATTATGTTAATCTCTCTATCGTTTTATAAATATGAGACAAAATGATAGTTCAAAAACTAACTTCTTTGGATTGAGAATAGTTTAGGGACTATGTATTGTTTATCTATGAAGTACTGACACCGACACCAAACACGTCACTGAAGCTAATACGTTGACACCAATAATAATTTGAGAAAATAGAATTCTTGAATGTAACAACATGTGTCGGTGTCGGTGTCGGTATCGGACACTGGCACGTGCCGGAAATCTGACACACCTTCAATTTGAAGTATCCGTGCTACATAGTTGTTTATTATATTTCTATAGTCAAGGACTAAAGAATCATTTTCTCTCCTATTTAGCCCTTCAACTATAAAATATAGTAAATAGTCACTAAGCTATGATCAGTCACTCTATTGTTTTAAGGAGAGAGAACAACAGTTCGGAAACTAACTTGATGGATTGAAATAGTTGAGGGATTGTCTAGTATGTTTCTATTGTTCAGGGACTAAATTAGAGAGATAGGTTTGGGCAGTTTTGTCAAATAATGGCTATAGTAGCCAAAGGCTATTGTTTTGTGATGTGCTATTTAATATAAAATGTTGTCAAAGTAGCGGCTATTACAGTGCTACAGCACTGCAGCGTAGTGGAATTTAAACAAACCGCTATTTTCTGCTATCTGTAATTGTCAACACTTGTTTATGAACCGAATTGAATGTTTGCTCAATTTGAAATTTAGGGTTTTGATTGGTAGAAGTTCTTTGTGTAACCTTAAGTTATTTGCTACTAACAGGTAATACCGTAGATTTTGATGCATATGTGACTGTAAAATAGCAGCAACACTGACTAACTTAGTGTGGAAAAGTGGTTGTAAACATCTGATGAAGGTGCTTCAACTGCCCCAACTTGTAAGACATGGTCCATTTCAAAGCTATCCATGTCGCTACACTTCACATGTATCTTTTGTTTCACTGAACGCTTCAGGCTATCCTACGAAAGACATTAAGAGCAACAACAACGATGACTTGATTCAATCGTTGTGTAGAGGTGGCAATCTTAAGCAAGCCGTTCAGCTCTTGTGTTGCGAGCCGAATCCTACTAAAAAGACTTTCGAGCTTTTGATAAATTCTTGTATAGAACAGAACTCTCTTTCTGACGGCGTTGATGTTCATCACCGTCTTGTCGGTAGTGGTCTCGATCAAGACCCGTATTTGGCTACTAAACTTATCAACATGTATTGTGATTTAGGGTCTGTTGATCATGCTTGTAAGGTGTTCGATGAAACTCGTGAAAAAACCATATTTGTTTGGAATGCAATATTTCGAGCGTTGGCAATGGCGAGTCGCGGTGAAGATTTGTTAGAATTGTATGGTCAGATGAATTGGATTGGGATCCCATCGAACAGGTTCACGTATACGTATGTTCTTAAAGCTTGTGTTGTTTCGGAGTTGTCAATTTGTCCTCTTCGGAAGGGTAAGGAGATTCATGCTCATATTCTGCGACATGGCTATGAAGGACATGTTCACGTTATGACGACTTTGTTGGATGTATACGCTAGGTTTGGTTATGTATCCTATGCAAGTTCTGTGTTTGGTGATATGCCTGATAAGAACATTGTCTCGTGGAGTGCGATGATTGCGTGTTATGCAAAGAATGAAATGCCTATGAAAGCATTGGAACTTTTTCAGATAATGATGCTTGAGGCATGTGATACAGTTCCGAATCCAATAACAATGGTGAGTGTCCTTCAAGCTTGTGCAGGTCTTGCTGCATTGGAACATGGAAAGCTGGTCCATGCCTATGTCCTTAGAAGGGGTCTTGATTCTACACTTCCGGTTCTTAACACCCTTATAACAATGTATGGAAGATGTGGTGAGATTTCGACGGGACAACGAGTGTTCGATTATATGAAGAAACGTGATGTTATTTCGTGGAATTCTTTGATTTCCATATATGGTATGCATGGTTTTGGAAAGAAAGCCATCCAAATTTTTGAAAATATGATCAACCGAGGAGTTTCGCCGAGTTACATAACATTTATTACTGTTTTGTGTGCTTGCAGCCATGCAGGCCTTGTTGAAGAGGCAAAGATTTTATTTGAATCTATGCTTACTAAGTACAGAATCCATCCAAGAATGGAGCATTATGCTTGTATGGTGGATATTCTTGGCCGAGCTAATCGGTTTGATGAAGCAATTGAATTAATACAAAATATGGATTTCAAACCTGGACCAACGGTTTGGGGTTCGCTTCTTGGATCTTGTAGGATTCACTGTAATGTCGAGGTTGCTGAAAGAGCAAGCGCTATGCTATTTGAGTTGGAGCCTAAGAATGCTGGCAATTACGTGCTTTTATCAGATATTTACGCAAAATCTAGGATGTGGAACGATGTAAGGCGTGTAAGGAAACAATTGGAATCTCGCGGCTTGCAAAAGATTCCAAGTTGCAGCTGGATTGAAGTCAAAAGGAAGATATACTCGCTTGTCTCTATTGAAGAGTATAACCCACAAATCGAAGAGCTTCGTGCTTTCCTTATTACACTGTTAACCGAGATCAAGAATCAGGGTTATGTTCCACAGACAAACGTTGTTACTTACGATCTTGATGAAGAAGAGAAGGAAAGAATTGTATTGGGACATAGTGGAAAGCTTGCCGTTGCTTTCGGACTCATTAATACTTCAAAAGGTGAAATCATTAGGATTTCAAACAACCTGAGATTGTGTGAAGATTGTCATGCTTTTATGAAGTTTGTTTCGAAATTTACTAACAGAGAGATTCTTCTTAGAGATGTGAATAGGTTCCACTGTTTTAAAGATGGAGTTTGTTCCTGTGGTGACTATTGGTAGTTATTAGCAGAAAAAGCTTAGCATTTAAAATCCTTATGAGAGTAATTCTAATATAGTAACAGAAACCCAGTTGAGTTTGCACTGTAATTTTTTGTCTCTTTTTACAATGCATGGAAATACAACATTTAATTAAAACAATGAAAATCCTTATGAGTAATCTAATCACTTCATCATAAGTACTCAAATCAAACACTATGGTAGGAGTTTTTTTTTTTTTTTTTTTTCCTTTCAAAACCTTATACTGATGGGTGAATACAAATAAATCTTGTATATTTATGTTGGCGCTAGAGATAGTAACAATTTTTTAAAAATCGGATTGGAGATTGAACTGGTTAGATGTTCGAGTCATGGTTCAATTGTGGTTGAACTGGATGGTAAAAATAAAAGTGAATCAAAAAATTAGGAAGCTTGCTTTTCTGACCTGGAGAAGTTCACATTGACACATGGAAAATACTAAAATACCCTCAGCGGTAGTTAATTACCGTTGAGGACCCGGCGGCAGTTAACTACCGTTGAGGACCCAGCGGTAGTTAACTACCGCTGGAAAATTGCTTTACCGTACAAACTCACTTTGTTTCTGCCACTTTTTCATCCCCCAACAACCCCCTCTTCTTCTTCTTCTTCTATTTGAGACTGAAATTGAAAACTTGTTTACGAAAACTTGTTCACTTCTTCTTTTGTTATGTGACACTGAAACTTGTTCACGGAATGTAATACTGCTTATTTCTTTCAAAAACTCAAGGGTGAATTGCTTAATCTCTTTATTGGAATTGGAATGGAAAGTGGAACCTCACCGTAATTTCCTCCTTTGACGTGGGTGCTTGTTGTACCATAATCATGATTTAGGCTTCGGCGAGAACCATGGAATTGAACTGGGATCAGCCCACGAGCATCAATTGGGACAAACCCATGAACAATTTTGCAATCTACTCTTTCAATTCACTCTCAACTGCTCTCTCTTTGTTCACTCTTTCCGACTTCAATAACAGTGGCATCTTCTTCCTTTTTCCCCTCTATTCAATTCAATTCAATTAATAATTTCTCAACATTTCTACCATTTTTAGGTTTTTTTATTTAATTTTGAATTTGTTCATAATCAAATGAATAAATGGTATGTGGTTACAAAGGGATTTTAAAGATATAGAAAGAAACAGGAATGATGGGAAGTTCTGGAAAATGGAGAAGGAAGTGTACAGAAGAAATAGAAATGAAGTTTTTCTGATGGTCACAGAGTGGTGCGTGCGTTTGGATTTGAGAAGGTTTCCAGCGGTAGTTAACAACCGCTGGGTCCCAGCGGCAGTTAACTGCCGGCTTGTCCAGCGGTAGTTAACTACCGCCAGAGGTAATATGGTCATTTTCATGTGCCAATTGGAAGTATTCTTTGTCAAAAAAGCAACTCTCAAAAATTAGTTGAACCAACCGCAGTTCAATCGGTTCAATCTTGGGATCAAACCAATAAACAAACTGTTAAGGGTTGAACTTTACCAATTCGGTCCAATTTAACTCTCGTTTTGATATTTTAATGTTACAATTTGTAAATTATACTCTTTTTTCAATTACTTCTACTTACTCCTTTTCAATTAAACTAAAAATAGTGTTTTTTTTAAATAAAATTTGTTTTTGTTTTTTGTTATATGCAAATTTAAACTTCCATAAAACTATTTTTGGTCTCTCCTTTTCGGTCAACTCATGTCTAACCTTCATATTTTTTAATGAAATTTTCTAAAAATGTGTAGAACATTATGACAATCTCTCCCAAAAAAAATTATTTTTTTTTAACAAAATATGAATTAAATATGAACTTTTTTGTTTTTGGTGTTTAAAAATTCATATTTAATTCATGTTTTGTTAAAAAAAAATTAATTTTTTTTGGGAGAGATTGTCATAATGTTATACACATTTCTAGAAAAATTCATTAATTTTTTTTGGAAGAGATTCTTATAATATAATTTTTTTTGCACAATTTTATTCAAAAATATGAATTCTACTTATGATTTAAAGGAGGGACCAAAAGTGAAGATGAAAAACTTTTGGAGGACTAAAAGTTGAAGAAATTTTTTAGAGGGACTAAAATGAAAATTTGACATTCATAGAGACCAAAGACATATTTAACCCTAAATTTTACATAAAGTTACATATGCGTAAATTAAATAGTTTTGTAAATAAATGTGTGCTTAATTTTTTTTATATAATACATAATTGAATAATGAACAATAATTATAAAAAAAAATACAACAGTAATGCATCCAATTTAAATCTGAAAAGACTACAATCAAACTTGCTCTTTCGGCGAAGTGAAAAGAGTAAGATATTGAAATACAAGTGAGTGAGCAGTCCAATGTCGACCAAGTATGGCTAAGAATAAACTAAATGAATGATTTATAAAAAAAAAAATGTGCTCAAATATTCAATGTCTTAAGATTTTATATGAAGACGTGGTTTACATAATACTCATAACAAAAGGGATGAAGATTCTCAATGTAAGACTCAAAGGCAGAGAGGCTAATAAACAATATGGCATAGTAAGGGAACCCAAAAATTTACTGATAATAAAATAAGAGGAAACAAAACAAACTGCAGAAGGGAACCTTGTGATGCTAGAGCTAGAGATTAATACATCAATTGTATTTGTATTCGTATATGGTTTCTCTTTCTAATGGATCAAGATACTCGAGGCGCTCGGCTGTTAACTGATTGGTCGTAGGTTCAAATCCTATTTAGGGTACGCCGGAAGATTTAAAAACGTGCCTGACTAGAACAAGTCTTATTTCTCATTTCCATCTAGCATCTCCTTTACACAAAATTGATGCAAGTTTTCATACATTTTTTTCCATTTGTTAACCATCTGTACCGACTTTTGGCAATCACGTTTTAGTTTCTCTATCTCCATTTCAGAAGCAGCAGCTGAACCTTGACTCTGATACATAGGTTAAAAGAGATGTTAACTCACAAACAGGATTAAATAATCACTATCCTTTAAATAATGAGTTTAATTTTGATATATTGTCAGTGTAAAAAGGCTTTACAGCATCAGAAAATCACAACCAATTATGCGTGACTTTAGAAGCAGTTGTGATTACAGCCAAACATTTTTAATGATCTGACGATCATGATTCATTGAAAGTGTAATACACTTGACGATTTTTATGAATTAAATTCTGAATTAAAAAAAAAAAAAAACTGATATCTATAAATATTAAAGACACCTAATCATCAATAGAGACAAACCTGAAGTTCTTTACTGTAACTAGAAATAACTTGAGAACTAAGGTATGAAACATCCATGCATATATTGCTACCACCAAGACTGACAATAGTCGTTTTATCCGAGTCTTCATCTATTGAATTTGCATACTTTTCCAGAGGAGGAAATTGGGCTCCCTTCTTTTTTGAGGTTCCTTGTAAGCTAGAAGACATGGGATTACTCGAGTCATTTTCTTGACTAAGAACAAGAATATTAGTTATTGGTCCTGCAACATTTGAAAGATTGGCATTAAACAACGTAAAGAATGCATGCTTGAGCATACTCAATATTGAGAACAAAGTGATTGATATCTCGTCCTGAATGTGATGAGATATGAGCATATGCAGGTTCAGCATATAAAAACACAAATTGCATGCATTTATATAATCATCTAGAGTATATTGAAAAGAAAAATTGAGTATCTTCGTCAAAGGGAAATGGCAAATTACTCATAGTACCACCAATGGTGTGAATATGAAGTACACGTGTAAAAAAAACGGATGGAACAAAAATACTTCGGAAAATAGCACTAGCAGCACATTAATAAGAGTTGAATATATGATGCATACACTGTCAGTGCCAACTACACTGAGATAATTAGAGTTTTTAAAAAAAAGAGATGTTTAGAGCAAGAATACCCCTATATTTGTTTTGATCAAGTAAAAATTTTATGCACAGAGAAATCGTAATAATCATCTTAGTTGTTATAACATATCACACGCAAAGTGTCAGTTGTAACTCGGTTTCTAATTTGGCAAGAAAAAATAAATAAATTGAGCATTGACAAAGTAAAAGTTGCACAGAAAAAAGGTTCATAATAAATAGCACATGAATGACTCTTTACAAAACAAGATACGCAATCAAAAGAAGTGTATGCAATACCTTTAGCATGTTTAAACACACGAATGATGTTATGAGTACTGGCATTCCAAACTCGAACTATTCCATCATCAGATCCAGATATTAAAAAATTCTCGGCAGCACTATATGCTAAGCAAGTAACCGCCTTGCTGTAAGAATGAGAAAGTTAAATAGTTAAATGACGTTACACAGCTTCAATAAAGTTCTTTTGTTGTAATTGACAAGGCAAAGAAGCAAAAAGGAGAATAAGACGTACAAACAAAATTAAATCAGGGTATAGTTGGAGCTTAATGACTTTGAATCAGCGATAAACTCAAACGTGATTTCTTCTGACATAAACTATCCTAGATACAACATCACCAAGACTAAGCTTCTGTTTGAATTTGCCTATTTGAGTTTATCAACTGGCTAAAAGCACTTGTGCGACTGTTGGGAAAGCTTATGGAAACACTCAATGACATCTCCATGAGCTGTTTTCAGCTTTATTTCGCAAGCCTCTGGAATAGCTTATGAAAACAGCTTATAGCATATATGGAAACAGTTTGACTTTATTTAATTTTTTATTTTATAGAATTAGCTTATACATAAGCACTTATTTGCTAAGTGCTTAATTAAATTGTTTATCCAAACAGGGCCTAAATGTTTGCTTGAATTCTTCATAGTTGAGAAATACATTATGGAAGAACCCCATAGTCATCAAATTTGTCCACAAATTCCAAAGGACAAAACTGAATGCTTCCATAATCTTACTCCCTTAGGAACTACAAGTTACAATATTGCATTGTAACTACCATGTATGTTCCTAGGAGAGAGCATAAGACAGTCATGGTGAGTTAACTACACTCAAATTTTGGGAAATAATAATATATCATATATGCAAATTTAGCGAAAATAAAAAGGATCATGAAAGAGAGGATGACAACAGTTCAATACAGTGGACAATAAGATGTGAAAAGATAACCTGTGGTTAGAAAATGAACCAGTGATATATGAAACTTGATCATTAGTAGTGATTCTTGTGGTGTTAAGTGCAGCGACAAATATTTTTCCATCTTCACTACCAGCATAGAGGACATGTTCAGCAGGATCCAATGCAATGGCTTTAATTTTTGAAGGGAACACTATATTTCTTTGTAGCATTCCATTAGATAAGGTCCATACCTTAAAAAAAGAAAACACATTAGAATTCAGAAACAAGATCTGTGAATTGTCTTTTGGAAAATAAATAAATCTGTGAATTGGAAAACAACAATTAACAACAACAACCTAGCTTATTGCCACAAAATTGGGTCCATTTTCAAAATATTAAATTGGAAAATATGATTTTCGTATATATTCTTAACAGTGAACATTATCTCCGTCCCTAAATGTAGGAGCTTGTTTACTAAATTACGGGAATTAAGAAAGTTGGTAGTAGTATGAAATTTATTAATAATTTGTATTGTTTTGCAAAGTTTACAAAGAAGATGAAAAATAATTATATTAGCAAAAAAAATAAATAATTTGATGCAAAATAATTAGGGATATTATGGAATAGAATAATTAGTGCAGTTAAAAGCTTGAAAGAGATTCTATAAAAAGGGACCAGCGAAAAATACAAGCGGGTCCTACATTAGGGACAGAGGTAGTAATTAATACACAACTGAGATGCACAGTTCTGTATGCGAGAATCAACCCAAAAAGACGGAATAGATTACAGAATTATCGGTGGTGTAAAAAGTAACTCAGGTTCAAAGATAATTAATCACAGGGAGACAATATAGATCAAAGTCCACTCAAACATCTCAAAAAAGATTATGTACATGGCCAAAATTTCCTTAAATTGATGCCTCTTATACTTGAATAAAGCACAATGCACCTTTGACATCATCACCCAAGAACAAGAACAGATGGTTTCCCCCCAGCGTTATGAAAGTTTTGATATATAACCATAAATGATTAATATTTTCAACTAGTAAAGATTGACAATTTAATCTTGCTATAGTAAATATGATGTGACAAATAAATTCCATTGTTTATCTACTTTTCTACAACAACACTGCCACATAAAAACAGTAAAACAGACCTTACAGGTCCGATCATCTGATGCTGAAGCTATAATTGCATTGCACCCTCCATAACCAATCACAACATCATTTACACACAAGGTGTGGTCTGAAAAACTATACTCATAAATCTTGCTAGCTTCCCGTCTTCTCACATCATCAAATATCCTGGACCATATGATTCATAGTAGTGTTTTACGCAATGGTTAGCATTTCTATATAATCTCAAGGGAAAGCGAACAATAAGAGGTGAAAAAATGGAGAGACGAGATGAGTATCAAGTACATTAAGAGAGACCAAACTCGTACGCTTCCATTTTTAAAACCAGATATTAGAAGTGAGTCATCTTCAGAAAATACCAGGCAAGTAACAGCCGTATTATGACCATGCCACTTCTTAAGCAATCTGCCAGTTTCAACCTAACAAGTAACGGAGGCAACTCAGTAATACGGTGAAAAAGAAACAGGGAAGCAAAGGGTCTGTTTACTTTTCATGTTTGTTGCTTTCATTTTCACTTAAACTAATGAACATAAGAAAATATAGATCAAATAATTTTCTAATCATTTTGTTTTTGAAACACATCTAGCATTTTTAGAAATTTTGAAAATGCCAAATCATTGTTTCTGAAAAATGTATTCTTCCAAGCATGTCTTCCATCTTCTCTCTATTAAAATTGTTCACTATATGATTTTTCCATCTCCTAACTAGCAATTAAAATGAACATAATTTAAAAAAAATGAAAAATATAATGTTTTGAGAAAGTAAACAGAGTCAAAGTTCCCAGTTCGCACTTTCAATTCATAATTATCCAAACCCTAATGCCACAAAAGTTCAGCATACTGCCGCAAAGGCGCAGACAATCCAGGCTTCAATTTTTATAAAATATTTCCATTAAAAATCAACCAACAAATATTTCCATAAAAAATCAACCAACAATCAGAATTCTGAAACAAACTGTGATGCATAATAATACACAAAAGAAGAAAACTCACCTCCCACAAGTATATTTCACCCGACAAACCTCCACCAACTAGATAGGTGCCACTATGAATAGCAGCAAGAGGTGTAATAGGTTCAGCAGGAAAGCTCTTAACTTCAACTTGAGGCTGCACACACAACACACAAGTAAAAACATCATCATCCGTCATCATTCATCATTTAAGAAAATTGCCGGATACAAATACTAATCCATAAAGAAACCAAGTATAAATAAACAAAAGACCTTGGACCACGACCAGAAGAAAACGGAACCAGAGGAAGTTGCTGCGTCTCGAAGCTGAGAAGATGCAAGGAAACGATCACCAACAGAGACAAGTCCATGAGAAGGGGAAGAAAATGATTTGTAGCGGATCTGCTCAGAACCTGTGTGAAGGTCCCAGCATCCAATCCCACCACTAGCATCAGAGGATGAAGCCAAAACAACCACCATCCTTCACAACTATCCTACCAAATAACTATCACATAGTTAACACAAACAAGTTCCAACACTAGGAACAAATTTTTCACTACATTTTAATTTCAACAAGTAAATTAAAACTTAATTTGTCCTTGCAAACCTAAAACCCAGTGTTTTAATAACCAGACCAAACAGTTCAACCTGTTGAACCTTAAACAGGTCTTTACTACGCGGCTACGCCTCTATTAGTTTGGCAGTTCACTCGAAGTTTTGTCCCGATTCGAATAGTTTAAAACAGTTGAACCATTAACCAGCGGTATCATCAGTTGATGTCCAGTTAACTTTTTTTTAATAGCTAAAAACATAACAATATACCATCTTACGATCGAGTGCAGAAAATGTGAATTACTTAAGTATTTGCTGAGACAATTTATAATACCTGTATATATTTCTTCCAATCAACCAGTGAGACTCTATTTGGATTTCGGATAAAATTAAATGCTTATCATATAAGTGCTTATGTTCTCCCTCCGTCCCAAAATGTAAGCAAAAATGGGTCAACATAAGTTGATGTATCTGGTACAAATTTTGAGCCAAATACATTAACTTTTGTTGACCAATATTTGCTTACATTTTGAGAGACGGAGGGAGTATATGTTATAAGTTGTTTTCGATGTTGTGGATGTCGGAAGGTAAAAAACCAGCCATATAAACACGACATTGCTGCCTATGGTGCCGCCAATGCCAAGGTAGGCATCCCTTCATAAACTGGCTATGTCAAAAATCCGACACTCCATTCCACCATGGCCGCAAATTAACAAAATTTACTATATGCTATATGGAGAGCTTATGAAAATAAGTTGAAAAGAACTTCCGAACATTTCATAAGTTGTTTTTAAATAAGTCAATCCAAACAAACATGATTCAGTTTAATTCTCCAATTTGAAAAGAAAAAAAAAGTTTAATTTATTTATTTTTTGTTCATTGCATTCGTGCTAGTCTCTACCCTAACAATAAATAAACTAAAACAATACTAGAGTGATTCTCACTGAAACACTCCAAAGTTTAACTTTGAATATGTGAATATATGAAACTAACAAAAACAGGTGAATAAGATGCACGAAAATTGGTGGTGTAACGGATACCTGTTGTAGAGACGACGGTGTAAACGGCGGCGAGCGACGGAGGGAAAGTGAGAGTTAGGGTGACGAGTCAATCAATCACTATATAGTTACATACATTTTATTTTATAGATTTTTTATTGCACTACGTTTATTTTTTATTGCACTACGTTTATGAAAAACAATTTTTATGAAATTTTATATTAATGTGTCGGCTTAATTGCACTTTTGGTCTTCACATCCTAGTCAGTTCACGAAATTGGTCTCGCCTCTTTCAAATCGAACAAAACTGTACTTATATTATCATTTTTTTTTTTTGCAATTTTGGTCCTAATCCTCATTTTACCCTTCAAAAACGCTGATGTCAATGACAGATCCAAAAATTTTAATAAGTGGGGTTAAAAAATTTATATAAAACTATATAAACGCGTAAGCATGCAAAAATTATATAGGTTGTGTTTATAATTGCTCTAAAATATAGATTTTTGAAGATACTTTTCTATTTCTAGCCGAGTATAAAAAATATAACCCTAATTAATTATTTTTTCAACCACCAACGTCAATCACGGAGTCTTTTTCAACAAATATAAGAATTTTTTTTTAATGAATATAATAGTAATTTTATGGGCATGCTAACAATATGCTCTAAGAGAATTGGTTAAAGATTTCATAAAAGAATTTTTTTTCTTCTTAAAAATAAGCGTTATTTTTGTCGATATAATAATTACAACAATTTTTTATAAAAAATTACTTTTTTGAATTCTTTTTTTTTTAAAAGATTTCTTTTGAATTCTTATCCAGTGCTCTTAGAATACTCATTAAGATCCTTCTTAGTTGGTAGAGGAGTGTAGGTTGTTGTTACTGACAGTTTCCTTGCAGGAGAATTTGAATGATGTTTGGACGTGGATCCCTGACCCTTTGACAGGTTATACAGTTAGAGGGGCGTACCATACACTTACGGATGGTGCGCTTCTCAACCATCATGTGACTTGATTTCGGACGACATTCTGTGGAGGAAGGACGTTCCGCATAAGGTAACGATCTTCGCGTGGCGGCTGTTTCTAAATAGGTTGCCTACAAAGGCTAATTTATTCCGTCGGGGGATTATATCTATTGATCAGCAAATGTGTGTTGGTGGGTGTGGAGTGCAGGAGACTGATGTCCATTTGTTTCTAAATTGCGGTGTTTTTGGAAATATTTGGCATATGGTTCAGAAATGGTTAGGAGTTTACACAGCTATGCCGGCAACTTTAACAGATCATTTCTTTCAATTTAGTACAACTTCAGGTTATGCAAAAGGGTGGAAGAATTTCATGTTCCTGATTTGGTTTGCGACATCTTGGGTACTTTGGAAGGAAAGAAACAATAGAATTTTCCGTCGCGAAGAGAACACTACTCTTAGGCTTTTGGAAAATATTAAAAATCTTTCTTTCTGGTGGTATAAGGCAAAATTTAGAGCTTTTCCTTATCAGTTTCATTATTGGTGCCAGAACCCGTTGTTATGTTTGGGTGGTGCTTAGTTTTTGTTTCCCTCTTGTTTAAACTCTTGTTGTATTCTTTGAGCTTTCCTTTTTGGCACACCTTGTGCTGGAGGGGTAGCTGGTTGTTAATATAATTCATTTTGATTTCTTCAAAAAAAAAGATCCTTCTTAGTTTTGTAATTTTTTATAGTGCTATGAATTATCTATGTGAAGACAATAAGTCAATAATATTATATAAGTGATGTCAAACTGCATATAAATATCAAATTTTAGGTCAAAAATACAATAAGAAATTGGAGGCAAGTGGGGTCGGTTGACCCCATTGCTTTACATTGGATCCGTGTCTGGCTGATGTGTCATGTTTTTTAATGATGTGGCCAAAAATGCACTTATGTGGCATTTCTAACATGGAAAATGATATTAACATTTCATCAAATTAAATTTTTTACATTGGAAAATAATTAAAATATTTCATAAATCAAAACAAAAATTGTTTTATGGTAAAATTAAATAAATTATGGGTTTTCCAAAAATAAAACTAATAACTCAAAAATATTCATCTTCTTCCTTTGGTTTTTTTAAAGATTCTTCGTTGTTCTTCATCTTCAACCTAGGATAAAACTCATACCCAAAAACCATCACATACCAACACATCTCTCTTTTCTCTTGTCTCACATATCTCCTTAAACCACAAGCTCAGATCAAAATCATAGATCACAACTTAAAATCCAGAAATTAAAATCCAGATCTAAAAAATTGAAATCCAGACTGTAGTTTATCTCATCCCTCTGATCAACTTTGTTACCTCTTATGCATCCTTACGAAACTCAAATAACTCATTTGAAAAGCTGTTTTTGATTTTGGATATGCATGAGGTTTTGAGAGATGTTTTGCCTGAATTATAGGATATGGTAACAGATGAGTTTGTGGAGTATAGTGATGTTATGGATTCACCTATGGAAATTAGTGAAGGGGTTCTTTATCACTTTAAAAATGATTTGGGTGGTGATGAGTCCTCTAGGACGACATATATTGTTGTTGAAACAGCTTGTGGATTATAGTGATGCTATACTTACTCATTTGAAAAGCTTTTTCTTTCACGATGCCATGGACCTGCCAATGGGTTGTCGTGTTTATGTGTTGTGTTGTGTTGTGTTTTGGTGTAAATTTAGATTTGGTTAATGATGATGAAAAGATGGATTTCGAAATGGTATGTTGGGGATGGCGATGATGATGGTGTTGGTATGATGAAGGAGGGATGATGAATCTAAGGGAAAATGAATTGTAAATGGATGAAAATCTTTCAATTACAATTTGTTTTTGTTTTAATTTCTGAAATGATTATATGGTTTTTTAAATTAAAAAATGTTGATTTTATGACATCTTATTGTCATTTTCCAAGTTGGAACTGCCACATAGGTGTTCCTTTGTCATATCAGCGTTTTTGGAGGGAAAACAGGGATTAGGACCAAAATTGCAAAAAAATATGATAGTATAAGGACAATTTTGTTCGATTTAAAAGAGGCAAGACCAATTTCATGAGCTGTCTAAAATGTGAGAACCAAAAGTGCAATTAAGCCTAATTTGTTTTTGTGGTGGCCGGGATTTGAACCCCGGACCTTGCATATATAATGCATTGTCCCTACCAATTGAGTTAAGCTCACGAGGACATTAAACCTAATGTTTAAACGGACACTCGTGTATCTGTCTATATTCTATTACATTAATTTTTACTCCCTCTATCTCAAAATGTAAGCAAATATGGATTAAGAACTTGATGTATTTTGTACAAATTTTAAATTAGATATATTAATTTTTGTGATCAATTTTTGCTTACATTTTGGGACGGAGAGTAGAAAATATGAAAAGTAGTTTTTATTGAATTTTGATTAAAAGGAAAGTTAAATATATTTTTAATCCTTATAAAATTATAGCCTATTAAGTTTCGTTCTTAAAAAAATATGTATTCACTTTTAGTCTTTATTTTTATTTTACAAGGACTATTTAGGAGTACTAAAAATATTATTTTTTTTGTTAAAAAAATTAAGAATAAAGACTATTCTTACAAACTAAAATATTATGGAGGTCTAAAACTGCCATTAAAATTTTATTGGGACTAAATTTAAAAATTCTAGATTTTATAGCGATTAAAATTATATTTAGCCTAAAATTTATTTATTTGTTGATAGAAGGAGAAGTATGATAGAGGGATAAATATTGGTCGTGCCCTTTTTCATTGATATGGGTGCTATATATACATCATGTTGTCTATGATGATTCTTAACAACTAATGAATATCCGTAATAATTCTCAACAAACTAATGAGTAATTATTTGCAATAAACTCTGATAATATTCTTTCTATATTTACATAGTTTAATACACCACGTAGTCGAAACTGGAGGTGGACGAACGTTGATACTATCCTTGAAAACATCAAACAGTTGTAGCGGAAAGCCCTTCGTGAAGATATCAATGATTTGATAACGAGGGGGAGCATGTAATACGCGCACCTGACCGCACCCAACATTTTCCCACACAAAGTGTATATCCATTTTGATGTGTTTGGTGCGTTGATGTTGAACTGGATTGTCGGATAGATACACGGCGCTAACGTTGTCACAATAGACCAACGTTGCTTTTGTAACTGGGCAATGAAGTTCTAAAAGTAGATTTCGTATCCAGCATGATTCATACACTATATTAGCCATTCCTCGATATTCAGCCTCTGCACTTGAAATAGACATGGTATGTTGATGTTTTGCGGACCAAGAGATCAAATTGTCACCAAGATATACATAATACCCAGAGGTAGATCTTCTTGTGTCTAGACATCCAACTCAACAAGTGTCTGTGTAAGATATGAGCTTGTCAATGGAGGAAGGATACAGGTGGAGGCCAAATTCAATCGTACCATGAATGTAATGAATGATCCGTTTTAAGGCAGACATATGTTGTGTTTTTGGATCTTGCATAAAAAGGCACACTTGCTGCACTGCATATGAGATATACGGTCTGTAAATGTCAAGTATTGTAATGCACCTGCAAGACTATGATATTATGTTGGATCACAATAGGGATTACATGAGGATCTACTTAGTTTGGATTTGGTATCCATTGGTGTTGGGGATGGCTTACATAAGGACATTCATGCACGCTCAATAATTTCTTCTGCATATTTCTTCTGAGAGGGAAAAATCTCACCGGAATAACGAGTACTAAAGATGCCTAGAAATTAACTCAGAGAACCAAGATCCTTCATTGCAAATTCAAAGCTCATCTTGGACATGATATTCTCACAAAGAGATTCAGATGATGCAGGGAGGATAATATCATCTACATAGACAAGAATGTAGGTCATGTCACTGCCATTATAATCGATCAACAATGAGTGATCAGAAATGATGTGAGAGAATCCCATCGGAGCGATATAATCAGTGAACTGCTGATACTAGGCGCCCAGTGCTTGTTTATGTCCATAGAGATATTTTTTTAGCAAACACACATGGTCTGGGAGTTTAGGATGACAGAAGCCTGGAGGTTGGTGCATGTAGACAGTTTCATCAAGATTGTTATGCAAGAAGGCATTTTTAACATCTAAGTGATGAAGGTACCATGATTTTGACAAGGCAACGCTGAGCATTGTGCGAATAGTATCCGGTTTGACTACGGGGCTGAAGGTTTCACCGCAATGAACACCCTGTTTGTTGGTTCGTTCCATTACCTACAAGACGAGCTTTGTACCACGCGAACGATCCACCTGAATTCTTTTTAAGCCTGAAAATCCACAAACTTTGCATAACGTTAGCATTAGAGGAACGAGGAACTAAGTCCCATGTTTTATTTACAATAAGAGCATCATATTCATCTTTATGGCCATTTTCTAATTTTGGTCATGTAATGCATCGATAGGGTTTGTAGGTAAGGGAGAGATTAAATTTTGAGAGGATGTATGTGATGAGTCAATAATTAGTGATTTTAATATATTTTTTGAGTCAGTTTTATTTAGATTTTATTTGTTTTTTATTTCCTTTTTAGAACTATTTTACTTCAATTGCAAGTTATTTAATTTCAGTAGCAAATATTCTAAAGACTGAGTCTTGGAGCAAAAGAAAGGAGATTTGGAGTTTATTCAGGCCAAAAATATGAAGATCTTATACAAAAATATCTTGTGCAAAAAGTTTGAAGATCCTTCACCAAGAATAAAAGCCTGGCGCCCCCATATTGCCTTTTGCTGCTTTTGCTTCTTCGACAAGCTGTCTATTTTAGTTTATATCTGACCTAAAGCCCATGGTTTCTTGTGCAACACTTTAGTGATTTATTTCTTAGGGCTTAAGTCATTGTTAGGCTATAAATAGAGCAGCCATCAAACTTGTATAATCATCTTTTGTTCTTGGAAATAATAAGTGACAATTGTTTCTTTGAATAAAAGTTCACCTTTATTTTATTGTTATTTTATTTTATGTTCTTCTTCTTCTTCTTCTTCTCTATGTCTACAATGAACGTGAGTGAGTAGACTCTTCTTGTCTTGGGATTGTTGAATGAGTCTAATGACCTAATCCTAATCAAACCAAGCCTCGAACCCTAATTTTATGTAAATCTATTTTCTAATCTATTTCACCGTTCTTATAATCAATAACAAATATTAATCGATGGATTGAAAGATGAAGTTTAATAATTGTTATTGATTCATTACAAATATTAAGAGATGGATTGAAAGATGAAGTTTTAATATTGGAACAAGTGAAATTTGACAAGGATTGTAAAACATGAAAATAGTCTAGCAAACCTTGAGACAATAAAGTTTCGAGCTTCAAGGATTTCAATAGCAATCAACCATGAAAATAGGCGTGGTTGCTAGAGAAACACACTCACCGAGACCGAAAGGAGATGTGATTGGCTAAAGAGAAACTTGCCTTTAGAAAATAGGTCCAACATAAAGTTCTAGGTTTAGGGTTTGGTTTGTGAAGGGTTTGTCATCATGATGAACCAATAATCCTAAGGCGCCTTTTATTATTATTTTTTAAACCGTTAAAAATCCCAACTTTATAATTTAACTTTCTTCTAATCATTCATAGAAGTTAATTGAATTCAACAATTCCCTGTCGGAACGATACTCTTTATTACTGCATCGGTAAACCGTGCACTTGCGGATTTACTACATCAATATGTAGGTTAAAAAGCTTGCAGGGTTTAACAATACCATGTTGGGCTCGGGTAGTCATCTGAGGTGAGTGTTGTGATAATATTGGTGAAGGCGAAGGAGTGGGCGTCAATGTATTAGCCGAGGTGTGTTGTTTGTCTTGAGTTGAGGGAGAAGAAGATATAGTTTTGGAGGAAGAGATTGGTGAGGAGGGCTAGCTGGGAGGGGGCGAAGATGATGTCAGTTTGAGATTGAGGTGGACGAGGTTGGTGTTTATGAGGTGGTGGATTTAAGATTAGTTGGGGTTGGAGTGTTTAGTGATGGGGTGTCGTAGGAGTAAGAAGGAAGGAAAGGTGTGGAGTCATTATCTAAGAAAACATAGTCAACCGTTTTAGGAGTATTTAAGGTAGAAAAAGGAAATGTATTTTCTTAACATATGACATGCCGAGAAATAAATATCTTACGACTGGCAACTCATAACACTTATATCCTCTATGATTAGGTGGATAGCCTAAGAATACACATGGAGTTGACTGAGGTTGTAATTTATTTCTAGAGGTTGAGGGAATTAGAGGATAGCATAAACACCCGAAGATTCGAAGATGAGAATAGGAAGGATCTTTATGGTAGAGTATCTTAGTGGTGAATTAAGGGCAAGCTTTTTGGTTGGGAGGATGTTATGTGAGTATGTGGCCATTTACAAGACATGGTGCCGAAAGGGTGGGCTAAAAGGGTGCGAACGATGTTATTTATAGTACAAATTTTTCTTTCGGCTTTCCCATTTTGAGGGTAAGTATGAGGACATGAAAACCTAAATGACATACCATTTAGTTCACAAATTTTTTTAAAAGAGCATTGTCATATTCTTTCCACCTAATTGGGTTTTAATGTGAGTGTGAAATTGGAGAAACATTGAATGAAATTGAGATTTATTTTGTACTAAAAAAGTCCATAGAAAATCCATGAAATCATCTAAAAATAACACATAATAATGATGTCTGTAACGCCCCGGATTTTGTTCCAAGACATTACGCCTAAATCATTTTCATTTTTCAAAAAACACTACTATTTTTTTAATCAATAATAAATTCTTAGTGAAACCAATACAAAATTCTTAACATAATTTAACTAAAATTCTTAAAATAATTATCCTTTAACAATTTCTTCTAAAATTACAATTCAATTAAAAACCTAATTTTTGTCCCGCGTACGCTTTCATCACACATCAAACTTCATATATCATCTTTGGTACCTACAACATTATATTAATGTAAGGGTCAATTTCCTTATCCAAATTGGTTCATACTCAAAGCACCATAAACAATGTTATAAAATAGATGATACTAAAACTTATCAATCAAAAAGAATTAAGAAAAATATAATCAAGTCATATGCTTCAAAGTAAGGTTCACACACATCTTATTTGCAATAAAATAGTTTTAAGTCAATCATCAACCACATGTATACAACAGACTCAATGCAATTATGCGTAAGATGCATGCTCTTATAACTATATGATCCAGATATAATTCCCGCCACTAAGGCATCCACACAGAATATAATTGCAATTCCCGCAACTAAGGCACCACACAGATGCATATGCCATGCATGATTGTCATACCCCATCAGTAGACAATCTTTTCCCCAGTGAAATTACATTCCCCAGCGGTGTCGGATCCCTTTCTTCAACGAATTTGGGTTTCCCGTTGTTGTTTCTCGTCTCAGTCAAATCATCTTTGCATCATGAGCATTCATAGCATCTTAGGTCCAAAATTGGTGTATTTTGTATTTAAGTCTCTTCGGCCCGTCAAATCAAAGATTCCATCTTCAAATCTCCGGACGAAGAAACTTAAATAGGGGCATCTGTCATACCCCAATTTTTGACCTAAGGTCCCACTGACACATGTCTTTTGACTAGGAATATTCCTTGTTTTTTTTTCAGACATCCTCTCATTTTTTTAAATTTTTATTATTATTTATTAGTCTTTTTTTTTTAGTTTCCATCTTTTAATACTTTATTTTTATTTAGTCTTTATTTTCAAATTTACCTTTTTTTATTTTTTTTAGTCTAATTATTTCTTTTAGTTTTTTTTAACCATTTTAATGAGTCCGAAATAATTGTCTCTGGGGTCCAAAGAAAATTCTATTCCAACCATGCCACTATCACAGCCTCAATCACAAAGTCAGAAAGTTATTTCCCATTTTTCATCAGGAACGCGTTTCATCATCAATACCTCTTCTCACTTTTTTTTATTTATTAGTCTTTTTTTTTTAAACTTTTAGTTTTTATTTTATCTTTTATTTTTATTCTGTCTTGATTTTTATATATTTTTTTTATTTTCCATTTTACCATTTTATTTTTATTTTTTTCGTTTAATTACTTCTTTAGGTTTTTATTAACTTTTTTTAATGAGTCCAAAAATTATCAAAAAATATAGTGTCAAGGTCCAATTTTTTTTTTTCTTTCTCAAGTGTGCCACCAATCATGCCATTTTTACATGTCAACTCTCCCATTTGAAAAATCATTCAAATCACATTCCAAAAACATCAATCTCATTCAAATCCCCATCAAAGTGCATTAAACCAATTTTCCATTTTTCATCAACCTTAGAACCTATAAATAGAGCTCTCATCCTTCACAATTTCACACACCAAAAGTTCTCTTGAGTTGTCAAAGAACTTTTCTCTCTTCTCCCTCATTTAGCTTGTGTTGACGAGCTATTCTTTTCTTCTCCCTCTTTTTTCTGTCCCTTCGGAATAAGTCCCTTCGGAATTTTGCCCTTCGGAATAAGTCCCTTGGGAATTTTGTCCCTTCAGTAATTTTGTCCCTTCGGTTGTCCATTCCTTTTATTTTCTTGCATTTTATTTCTTTTTAGCATTTTTTTATTTCTATTTAGCATTTTAATTATTGTCATTTATTTTCCAGCAATTAGATTTGTATTTAGGTCCAATGTAAATATAAATGAGAAAAAGTGTGTGTGTGTGTGTGTGTGTGTGTGTGTGTGTCTTTTATTTCTTTACCGCTTTATATATATCAAAAAAATACAAAAACAATTAGATTAGGGATTTTGTGGTGATCCAACGTCACTACAAAAATCCACCCGCTTTTATTTTTATTGCTCCGTTAGTTTAATTTTCATTTATTATTCCAAAACAACAAAAACATTCAAATAACAAAAATCACAAAAATATTTTCATAATAAACATTGATTTTCAATCAAGTGATCGTTCCTTTTATTTTCTTTCTTAATCAAATATCAAATCAATTTTAATCATACTTTGAGTCATTTTTCAAATATAAAAAATACAAACCAATTCTCATTTACCACTTGGCTTTTTACTTTAAAACATTTTCAAAACTAATAAAAAACACAAAACAAATCAAACGTCAATTTCTACCCCGAACTACGAGGTTTTGATCCCTCACGGGTACGTAGGCAAAGGACACTCTTCCTTCCAAATCAATAAAATGTAGATAATTAGGTCTTCCTTTTTTAATCATTTCAAAATTCCATTTTTTAAAAAAAGCAAGCAAGTTTATAGCACAAAAAGTTAAATAAAATCAAGAGGTTCTCGTAGAGTACTACGAATATTTAGGGTGCTAATACCTTCCCTAAATATAACCAACCCCCGAACCCTAAATCTTTTCAATATGAGGTATTTTTGAACTTTCTTTCCCCTTTCCTTAAAAATTTAAAATGTTCAGTCGTGAATTAAAATAGTGAGTCAAAAGCTAATCAAGTAGCCTTGATCTCCGAAAAATGACGCGACAGAAATGGCGACTTCACTGGGGAAACCTTAAGAGGGTTAAGCCTAACTTGGCTTTGTTTAAAATTTTGTGCTTTAAACTTGCTTAAAAAATCCAAAAAAAATCAAAAATAAAATAAAATAAAAGATGGAAATACGTGTATATATGCTCTTTCTTCTTCTTTCTTCTTTCTAACGGGAGTGGTGAGATAAGTCCGTTACCCAGACTTGAGAGAAACATTATGATAGGACGGTGGTATAATCATAGTGTCTTGCCAAGAGTGAATTTTGGTTTGTGACACATGTGATAACCCCACTCAACTGAGGGATCTTGGAAATATACTATGTTGGCATGAGTATTCGTGTTTGGCATATTATTTTCAAGTGACCGTCGAAGTTGAGGACCTTTAGTTACCTTTAAACCCCTCTTGGCCTTTTAGGACGTAGTGCGGTGGCTAATCATGAGTAATCTTGGTTTAGTTGATACGCGATACTACACCCAGACGAGACTTTCTTACGAACATTGTTGGATCGGAAGTATTTCCGTAACCCGATAGTGTTCGGAAGTGGTTGATAACTCTGAGAACTTGGAAGAACCCGTGATACATGTACTTTTGAAAACCATAGTCCTTACCAAATGACGTTGTTACCCTTAACTCCAACATCATGGACCTTAAACCTCACCATGTTTTCACCGTTTGTGTTAGCATAATCATGCATACATGCATTCATTCATAAACAACTCTTTTTCTCATTAAATATCGAAGGACTTAGATAAGTTTTTATGAACATCAGAAGTATGAACCTTATAAAGAGGAACCCCTAAAAATACATTTCCAAAAGTCTTAATTAGACCTTAACTTTTGTTGGGGTCTTTTCACTTAATTTTGCTTTTACTCTTAAGGGAATTGGTTTTAAAATTTCAAATTATCAAATGAAAACAATGTTCCTCATGATTTTACGATTATTTTGACAAGTCCTTCGAAAAAAAGTGTCCATTTTTGCATAAGCATAATCCATCATCATGCATTCATAGTTTCAAGTCCGTGTCTCACACGTTTGTTTTTCCTATAAAAAGGTCAACCTGTTTCAAAAGTGGTCCGACTGTCCTCGTCCAAAGCCAACTCACACCTACAACACTCGTGCAAACAAAAAGAGTGAACGTATCAGTTTGAACAAGAAATCCACAAGCATCCGTGAATAGGTAACAACACTCCAGGCCGAGTTAGAGAGACTGAGTACCCTGGTGGTTTCACTGGTATCTTCACAGGATCAGCCGCAGTTCCAGCAAGGGCCCTAACGCCAACATCAACAACAGCCTCGATAAAAAACTTTTCCATTAAACCACTTTTCCATTCTCATCAACCTCTTCACCTATAAATAGAGCCCCCATTCCACACTTCAAAGGACACCAAAAGTTTTCTTGAGTTGTCAAAGAACTTTTCTCTCTTCTCCCTCATTTAGCTTGTGTTGACGAGCTATTCTTTTCTTCTCCTCTTTTTTCTGTCCCTTCGGAAAAAGTCCTTTCGGAATTTTGTCCCTTCTGTAATTTGGTCCCTTCGGTTGTCCCTTCCTTTTATTTTCTTTTATTTTCTTGCATTTTATTTCTTTTTAGCATTTTTTTATTTCTATTTAGCATTTTAATTATTGTCATTTATTTTCCAACAATTAGAATGTATTTAGGTCCAATGTAAATATAAAGGAGAAAAAGTATGTGTGTGTGTGTGTCTTTATTTCTTTACCGCTTTATATATATATCAAAAAATACAAAAAAATTAGATGGGTAAACAGTGCTTTTAGCCCCTATAATATAGGCTACTTTTGGGTTTAGCCCCTGTAATTTTTTTTTTTTAGATTCCACCCTCATAAAATTTTTTTGTTTTGGTTTTGGCCCCTGACCCCTGTGACTCAGCAGAATCTTTGACGTGGCATGCTGTGTCACCTTTTTTGATGACGTGTCACGCTGACTGTATAATTAATTTTTTTTTTGGGTACAAGTGGCATTTTTATTTTTTTTAAAAAGAATTTAAAAAAAATTAAAAACATTCTGGAAAAATGAAAAATAATAAAAAAATTGAAAAAAAACTTGAAAATATTAAAAAATTATGGAAAAATGAAAAATTAATTAAAAAATTGAAAAAAAATCTAAAAATTAATAAAAAAATTCTGAAAATATTATAAAATTATGGAAAAATGAAAAATTAATAAAAAAATTGAAAAAAATATTAAAAAATCCTGGAAAATTGAAAAATTAATAAAAATGAATTTTTTTTAAAAAATACGGAAAAAAGTTTAAAAATTCTGGAAAAATTAATAAAAATAAAAAATGATTAAAAAAATAAAATAATCTAATAAAATGAAAAATTCTGAAAAAATAAAATTTCGAAATTTTCTTAAAAAAATTAAAATTCTGGAAAAATGAAATTTTCGAAATTTTAATGAAAAATCATAATTAAAATTTTCGAAATTTTAATTAAAATTATGGAAAAATTCTAATTAAAATTTTAATGAAAAATAAAAATTATGAAAATTTCGAAATTTTTGTGTATTTATAAACCGAGAATAAGGGAAAAAATAAGTGTATTTATAAACCGAGCTTAGGTTTTTTGTGTATTTTTCGAAATTTCGAAATTTTCATTAGTATTTTTTCCGGGAATTTTTGTGTATTCCGAGCTTAGGTTGAATGACAAGTACTTTCCGAAAAAAAATATGAATTTTTTTCCATTATACGGTTGAATGACAAGTACTTTCCGAAAAAAATATGAATTTCTTTCATTTTTACGGTATTAAAAAAATTTGGAAATATGAATTTTTCGAAATTTTTTAATTTTTTCCAGAATTTTTTCATTTTTTTAATTTTACCGTATTTTATTTTTTATTTTTAAAATTTTCCAGATTTTTGTTTTCATTTTTATTAGTTTTTCCAATTTTTTAAAAAAATTTCAGAATTTTTTTCATTTTTTTAAAATTTTTTTTCGTTTTTTTATTTTTTTTAAAAAATATTTTTAAAATTTTTTTAATTAAAAAAATCAGAAATGCCACGTGGACATTCATTTACACACGTGCCATTCAAAAAAAAATTGAAAAATAAAAAAAAATGCCACGTCAGTGCCACGTCAAAGATTCTGCTGAGTCACAGGGGTCAGAGGCCAAAACCAAAACAAAAAAATTTTATGAGGGTGGAATCTAAAAAAAAAAATTTACAGGGGCTAAACCCAAAAGTGACCTATATTACAGGGGCTAAAAGCACTGTTTACCCAAATTAGATTAGGGATTTTGTGGTGATCCAACGTCACTACAAAAATCCACGCGCTTTTAATTTTATTGCTCCGTTAGTTTAATTTTCATTTATTATTCCAAAACAACAAAAACATTCAAATAATCAAAAATCACAAAAATATTTTCATAATAAACCTTGATTTTCAATCAAGTGATCGTTCTTTTTATTTTTCTTTCTTAATCAAATTTCAAATCAATTTTAATTCTACTTTGAGTCATTTTTCTTTCAATATAAAAAATACAAACCAATTCTTATTTGCCACTTGGCTTTTTATTTTAAAACCTTTTTCAAAATCTAATAAAAAACAAAAAACAAATCAAACGTCAATTTCAGCCCCGAACTACGAGGTTTTGATCCCTCACGGGTACGTAGACAAAGGACCATGTCCTTCCAAACCAATAAAAAATGTAAATAAAAATGTTCCTTTTCTTTTTATCACTTTAATTCCTTCTTTTAAAAAGCAAGCAAGTTTAAGCACAAAATGTTAAATAAAATCAAGAGGTTCTCGTAGAGTACTACGAACATAAAGGGTGCTAATACCTTCCCTTTATGTAACTAACCCCCGAACCTAAAATCTTTTCAAAATATGGGGTAGTTTGAACTTTTTCCCCTTTTCTAAAAAAATTAAAAGTTCAATCGTGAATTAAAATAGTGAGTCAAACGCTAATCAAATAGCTTTGATCTCCGAAAAATGACGCGACAGAAATGGCGACTTCACTGGGGAACCCCCTAAGAGGGTTAAGCGTAACTTGGCTCTATTTAATTCTTTGTGCTATAACTTGCTTGAAAAAAAAATAATAAAAGATGGAAATTAAGTGTATATATGTTTTCTTCCTTCTTCTTTATTCTTTCTTTTAACGTGAGTGGTGAGATAAGTCCTACACCCGGACTTGAGGGAAACATAAGATAGGATGGTGGTATAATCAAAGTCCCATACCGAGAGTAAGTTTCGGGCTTTGGTACATGTGATAACCCCGCTCAATGGAGGTTTCTTGGAAGTAATACTATGTTGACATGAGTAGTCGTGATTGGCATTGTTATCTTCAAGTGACCGTCGAAGTTGAGGACCTTTAGTTACCTTTATCCCATCTTGGCCTTTTAGGACATAGTGCGGTGGCTAATCAAGAGTAGTCTTGAATTGGTTTTTACGCGATACTACACTCAAACGAGACTTTCCTACGAATGTTGTTGGACCGGGAGTAGTCCCGTAATCCGATAATATTCGGAAGTGGTTGTAGACTTTGGGAACTTGGTAGAACCCGTCATACAGGTACAAATGAAACCATAGTCCTTACCATACGGCGTGCTTACTCTTGACTCCAACATATGAACTTAAACCTCACCATGTTTTCACTGCTCTTGTTGCATAATCATGCATACATGCATTCATTCATAAACAAACTTTTTTCTCATTAAATATTGAAGGACTTAGATAAGTATTTTGTAAACATCGAAGGTATGAACCTTGTAAGAAGGAACACCAAGAAATACAACTTCAAAGGCTTTTGATTTTGTTAAGAAATTCTTCCTTGGTTTCGTTCTTACTTTTGAAGAGGGAACCGTTTGCAATACCTTTACAATTTTTAAATAAGACCATGTTCTTTAACAATATTTACAAATCACTTTCACAAGCCTTTCGATAAATAAAAAAATGTGTCTATTTTTGCATAAGCATCATGCATCATTTTGCATTTCATAGTCTCAATTCCGAGTCTCACAAATTTTTATTTTCCATATAAGGTCAACCCGTTTCAAAAGTGGTCTGACTATTCTCGTCCAAGGTCAACTCACACTTACAACACTCGTTCAAACAAAAAATCCACGAGCATTCGTGAAGAGGTAACAACACTCCAGGCCGAGTTAGAGATATTGAGTACCCTGGTGGTTTCACTGGTAGCTTCGCAGAACTAGCCGCAGTTCTAGTAAGGGACCGAACGCCAACATCAACAATAGCCTCGACAACATGCTCCAAGGATGCAGTTTGATCCAATCCCAACGACATATGCGAAGCTGCTTCCCATCTTGCTCAAGGAGAACCTTGTCCAAACCAGAGCGCCTCCTCGTGTGCCTAACGAGTTGCCAGTTTGGTATCAATCTGACCTCTTCTGTGCCTTCCATCAAGGAGCACCCGGCCATGACATCGAGCATTGTTTCACTTTGAAGATTGAAGTCCGGAAGCTGATTGAAGCCAATATCTTGCTTTTCTAAGATTGAATTCGGACGTGCAAGTTAATCCACTGCCGGATTATATTACCTAGTGTTGTGACACATGGAGTGGATAGCCGCAATTGGGTCGTTTTTGATGTTCCTTCTACTACTTATCTGTTCAAATAATGTGTTGGTTTGTTGTTTGCTGCTTTTCAAAAAATCCTTTCGTCCCGCCCAAGACGAAAGTGAACTTGTGCAGGGCTTTTTGCTTCATGTATTTCCCTTCATTAATAAAAAGGTCGTTTTGATCCCGGCTTTGATTTTATTTTGTGCTTATTCTGGAAAAACGGTTATACAAAAAACCAAAAAGAAAATTCTTTAAATCATTCTCAAATATCTGCATAATCATAACTTATACTTACTTGTCAAAATCAATAATCAAATCATGCATTGATAAACCCGTTGAACACATTGACCGTGTACTCTCTTCCGACTTTGAGTTTCCTGTGTCCGAAGCTGAAGAAGGGGAGAATGAAGAGACTCCCGATGAAATCTCACACATACTGGGCCATCTCATCCCTCGAAGTTGTCAAAAATCAAAAAGATTGTCCAGAAGATGGCTTTCATTTACAAATAGTGCACAAGATGCTACTATCTACACTTCATGACAATTGTACTGCAGTACACCCTTCAACAGGGGCAGCCCCCCTCCATCCCTCAATATACAACATGAAGGTTGTCCTCCCGTGGAGGCCAGAGTCCCGTTAATAGGAGTTCTTCTAAAGTCCAGACTTGATCGAATTTAAACGCATGACGACCTTGTACAAATATATCAAAAGAGGTTTGAAACAAGCTTCTAACAAAAAGGTTCGTCCCCATGAATTTCAAGAAGGGAACTTTGTACTACTTGCCAACCAGACTCCAGGGACAAGTAGACGCTTAATTATGAAGGCCCATGTGCAATGACTCTTACAACTATGGATGGTGACAAACTCACACGTCCTATGAAATCCGACGCAGTCAAGAAATACTTTGTCAAAAAACAAAGCTCAGTAAGTCGCAAATCTTAAAAAGCGGCTTAGGCAAAAATGAGCGTCTCAGTGGACTGAAAACCCGAAAGGGCGGTCCAGGCAAAAATTAGAGACAAAAAAAGTAAAATATAATTATCCGGATAGGTTGAAACCCGAAAAGGGCGATCTATGCAAAAGTTAAGGATCATGACAAAGTAACCACATCAGGCAAGCACAATCCACTTGGGGCATTTCAGTTATCAAAAAACCTCCAATTCGAAGCATCTGCAGATCAAAGACTCGGAACTGGGGCATTCAAAGTTGTTAGGGAGAATAGCGGTTATTGTGTTCAACGTACCCTTCCCATTATATTTACCATTTTCCAAAAATTTTCAAAGTTCCATGGAGTCATGCCATTGGCAGGCCACCGTTCAATTCATCAAATTTGAGCCTCTACCTATTTATTTGGAACTCTCATTTACTCTATTTACAAATTTCTTCTATTTTTGATGGCAATACTTAAAGCAAAAATTTTCAAAAAACACAAAACTTTTTTACATCTTTTGAAAAGTGTAAACAACAAACACAATATCCTTGAACTCGTGAGTAGGTGAAGCGTACATCAAGGTCCGCCTCGAGAACGGTTACACTCAAGAAGAGAAACATGGCTAAGCAATGTGGAGAGGACCTCTGCTTTGAGCAAGATGCTGTCACAGTCAAAAAATACAAAAAAAAATACAAAAATAAAAGTTCGCTAAGTTGAAAACCCGAAAGGTCGGCTTAGGAAATAGAAAGCGTTCTTGTGGACTGAAAACCCGAAAGGGCGGTCCAGGCAAAGATTAGGGGCATAAAAAGGAATATACCCCCGGTGGACTGAAAACCCGAAAGGGCGGTCCAGACAAAAGTTAGGGATTTTCAAAAAAAACATATCCAAAAAAAAAGGACTATTGAAGCATGTCAGGGGAAGAACAATCTGCGCTGGTTTACATATGGCGACTTCTTCCAGATTTTTGGTTAAACAATGGGCTTTCTCCCCAAGAGGCATCAGTTGCTACCTTGTGTCGGGTTTTACACCGTCGACGGCTCGATTTGTTCACAATAGTATCATCTCCAAGGAAGTTTGCCGAGTGTTTGTACTGTGATGTCAGTCCACCTCCCGTCTCACTTGTCCTGTCTCGTCTCATCAAGTTCACCTGTCATATATAGTTCATACAATCATACAAATTACATTCATACATTTACACATTCATACATTCATATGTTCATACATTCATACATCAATACTTTCACGTATTCATACACATATATGCATAATATCAATTCATACATGGTTGCATCAGTCACCTAAAGTCTTGTTTAGACGTATCCTTTCGTTTCAGTCTTCAATTGTCTCAAGATGCCAGTCCTAAACAACGGACCGCTTGAGTTTACCTTTTCATCTTATTTCATGCTGTCAGTCCTAAACAACGGACTGCTTGAGTTTACCTTTTTATCTTTGTTTCAAGTTGCCAGTCCTAAACAACGGATCGCTTGAGTTTACCTGTTATCTTGTTTCGAGCTTCCAGTCCTAAACAACGGACCGCTTGAGTTTGCTTTGTTTCAAACTGCTAGTCCTAAACAATGGACCGCTTGAGTTTACTTGTTATCTTGTTTCGAGCTGCCAGTCCTAAACAATGGACCGCTTGAGTTTACCTTTTGTCTTGTTTTAAGCCGCCAGTCCTAAACAACGGACCGCTGCCATCAGTCCTAAACAACGGACCGCTTGAGTTTACCTTTTTGTCTTGTTTCAAGCCGCCAGTCCTAAACAACGGACCGCTTGAGTTTCCTTTTTGTCTTGTTTCAGGCTGCCAGTTCTAAACAACGGACCGCTTGAGTTTACCTTTTTGTCTTGTTTCAAGCTGCCAGTCCTAAACAACGGACCGCTTGAGTTTACCTTTTTATCTTTGTTTCGAGCCGTCAGTCCTAAACAACGGACTACTTGAGTTTACCTTTTTGTCTTGTTTCAAGCTGCAGTCCTAAACAACGAACCGCTTGAGTTTACCTTTCGTCACATTTCAAACGGTCAGTTTCAACCAATGAACAGTTTGAAATCACATTTTATTTTCTCCAGTGTCATCCCCAGTGTGTCCGGTCAAAGAATGTCTTATTCAGTTGTCTTCATACAGCTATATTACGGATAGTAGACAACATCTCGTCATCTGTCTTCATACGACTATCTTACAGATAGTAGACAATGTCTTTTCAATTTTACCTTCATACATTTATTATACGGGTAGTAGGTAATTTATGTCATTTGTCTTCATACGGTTATCTTACAGATAGTAGACAATGTCTCCTTTCGTCTTACCATCATACGACTATCATACGGGTAGTAGGTAATACATGTCATATGTCTTCATACAGCTATCTTACAGATAGTAGGCGATGTCTTTTCTCCATTTTACCTTCATACGACTATCATACGGGTAGTAGGTAATATATGTCATATGTCTTCATACAGCTATCTTACAAGATATTAAGTGATGTCTTTTTCATTTTTACCTACGTACAACTATCAAACCCGATAGTAGGTAAAACCTATCAAACTCTTGTCTTCATATATCTATCGTACAGATAGTAGACAACCATTTTCCCCAGTGAAACTACTTACCCCCTAGCAGAGTCGGATCCCTTTTTCTCCAACGAACTTGGGTGTCCCGTTGTTGTTTCTCATCCCAATCAAATCATCTTTGCGGTCCTGCATTCATACTTGCATCATGAGCATTTCATAGCATCTTAGGTCAAAAATGGTGTACTATGTATTTAAGTCTCTTCAACCCGTCAAATCAAAGATTCCATCTTCAAATCTCTGGACGAAGAAGCTTAAATAGGGGCATCTGTCATGCCCCAATTTTTGACCCAAGATCCTACATTCATACAGTCTCTAACCCGGAATATTCTTTGACTTTTCAGAGAAAAAATTGGCAGAGACGTATTTTAAAATACTTCATTTTTTGTACCAATTTCGGGCCATCTTCTCACTTTTTTTATTTTATTATCTATTAGTTTTTTTTTTAGTTTTTATCTTACCTTTTATTTTCCATCTTTTAATTTTATTTTAATTTAATTTTATTTCATATTAGGTTTATTTTATTTTTCATTTCTTTTTAATTAATTAGTATAAAAAAAACAAAGTGTCAATGAGTCCAAAAATCCAAAGTGTCCGGGGTCCAATTTTTCTTTCTTTTCTTTCCCATGCCACAATCATGGGCAATCACCAAAGTCATCCTCTTTTCTTTCCATTTCAAGCCAAAACGCGTCCCATTCCATAAATCACCATCAAAACCCATTAAACAACTTTTCCATTCTCATCAACCTCCTCACCTATAAATAGAGCCCTCATTCCACACTTCAAAGGACACCAAAAGTTCTCTTGAGTTGTTAAAGAACTTTTCTCTCTTCTCCCTCATTTAGCTTGTGTTGACGAGCTATTCTTTTCTTCTCCCTCTTTTTTCTGTCCCTTCAGAAAAAGTCCCTTCGAATTTTGTCCCTTTGGTAATTTCATCCCTTCGGTTGTCCCTTCCTTTTATTTTCTTGCATTTTATTTTTTTTAGCATTTTTTTATTTCTAATTAGCATTTTAATTATTGTCATTTATTTTCCAGCAATTAGAATGTATTTAGGTCCAATGTAAATATAAATGAGAAAAAGTGTGTGTGTGTGCGTGGGTCTTTATTTCTTTACCGCTTTATATATATCAAAAAATACAAAAAAATTAGATTAGGGATTTTGTGGTGATCCAACGTCACTACAAAAATCCACGCGCTTTTAATTTTATTGCTCCGTAAGTTTAATTTTCATTTATTATTCTAAAACAACAAAAACATTCAAATAATCAAAAATCACAAAAATATTTTCATAATAAACCTTGATTTTCAATCAAGTGATCGTTCTTTTTATTTTTCTTTCTTAATCAAATTTCAAATCAATTTTAATTCTACTTTGAGTTATTTTTCTTTCAATATAAAAAATACAAATCAATTCTTATTTGCCATTTTCAAACCAATTTCAAAATCTAATAAAAAACACAAAACAAATCAAACGTCAATTAATAAATAATAAAACCACCCAATAAAATACCAGCATAATTAAATAAATCATATAATTCGACTCTATTTCAAGAAAAATAATTAAATAACAAAGAGGGCGTTAGACATGTTCCAACATTCCATAGAACATAAGTAGGGAACATGTACAATTTAAATAAAATACTGAGAACTCCCGAACTATGAGGTTTTGATCCCTCACGGGTACGTAGGCAAAGGACCATGTCCTTCCAAATCAATAAAAAATGTAAATAAAAATGTTCATTTTCTTTTTATCATTTTAATTCCTTCTTTTAAAAAGCAAGCAAGTTTAAGCACAAAAAGTTAAATAAAATCAAGAGGTTCTCATATAGTACTACGAACATAAAAGATGCTAATACCTTCCTTTTATGTAACTAACCCCCGAACCTAAAATCTTTTCAAAATATGGGGTAGTTTGAACTTTTTCCCCTTTTCTAAAAAAATTAAAAGTTCAATTGTGAATTAAAATAGTGAGTCAAACGCTAATGAAATAGCCTTGATCTCCGAAAAATGACGCGACACTACCACTATTTAATAACACAGAAAAGATTAATTTTTACCGTAAAAATACATTTTAATTATTTTTCTTTTAAAAAGACAATAATTGCTACCACTATTTAATAACACAACCCTAGCACTTAGGATGGACAAATGGGGAAAAAGCCCTTACCTTAGACCCTTTTCTCCCCTTTCAACGTAGTGCTTTTAGAGAATCTACGGACCAAACGCACGAACAAACACTTCATGTTTCCTTAGGCTTACACGAAATTGAGTATGCTGCAGATGGGTGGTTTTGCTTACGGTTTCAAGATGATAAATATTCTTCGAACAAAGAGGTTTACTATTAGAACACAAGGGGTTGGTATGAATGTGAGGGAGTGGCATGATTACTTTTGTTTGTTCACGGCAGAAAATAACTTTCGTGAACATAGAAAATATTGTAGAGTATTTGAACCTATAAGTGGCATGTGGGTCACCATGAGAAAATAGGGGTCGAGGGAAAAAGAGGAGGAAATTAAGGAGATGTTGATCATAATTATAATGAGACAAGTAATTGAATACTGTAATCAAAATTGTAATTGAACAAAGGAAGACTTGGTAGAGAATTGATAAGGAACATTAATTGGCTTCTGTAGTATAATTTGAGACATGATTTTGGGTATCTTGAAACTTCTCAATCGGGGAGAGAGGAGAACTTACATGCTTAATGCTTTTCAAATTCAGTTTACGGTGACTTATTATTCTTCTTTGACTCTAGCTGATGCGGTTTTTGTTTCTAATTACCAAAAATAAGGGAAGTTATGTTGATAGTGGATTGAATACTAATGTTGCTATTATTTCTCTCAAGTGCAGCCACTAAGCCAAATAATTAGGAGGTATATTGTGCAACCTATGTGACTGAGCAAGGCCCAAGCAAAACGTGTAGCTTTAGTTTTAATAATACTATGACCATGTCAAATAAAAACTAATCAATATAATAATTAATATAATACAGAATTAATCTTAAAATAACTCCCAAATAAAATACCAAAATGAAGGAGTAGAATAAAAATAAATCACATAAGAAATACTTATCCTATTTTGTGACATCAAGTTGATTAATAAAAATAAAATAAATGGAATAAAATTCTAATTAATTAACCAAAGTAGGAAATGTCAATATTTATCTAATTATTTTTTATATCACAAATAAACTAAATTGTCGAACAACTTAATGACAAATTACAAAATTATTTAGAAGAACATGTATAAAATATTGGGGTGTTACAATGTCCTCCTGAACTAAGAACATGGGATGTTCAAACATCGCTATGCACAATATCAAAAGCCATTAAAGTATGAGACAAAGCATTAGAAAAGGGCAATTATTTGTTTCCCAAGTGGACAAGAATGACAAAAAAACATTGTTCCGAAACTTATTACATATAAGAAATTTGTTTTGGTGTAGAGAATCTAAGACTTGTGTACCCTTGTGTCCGAAACGGTTGTGCCATACTTCATTAGATAATGCGGCAAAGGTATACGGTGGCTGGGCTGAAGTGTAAGGTCTAGTGGTAAGTGGGTAGAGGTCTCCGGAACTGTTACATCTCGTTAAAGGCATTCCTGTATGAAAATCCTTCACAGAGAAACCAAATGGGTCAAATTCAACAGAAACATCATTATCAATGATAAATTTTCTAACAGGGACAATTTTTTTTTATTAGCTTAGGGGCATGTAAAACATTTTGTAAATTGAAAGAGTATGGAGAGGTAGGTAAAGATGCATGTTCACTACGAACAGTAATATTGTTGCTCGTATTGAAATAAGACATAAGATTACCTCTATTCGCAATCATGTGTGATGTAGCCCTGGTGTTCATATATCATTGATCACCTGGAGGAGAAATATAGAAAGTATGCATAACAACTTGAATGTCTGTTGGAGCATACGAAGAGGATCCCTGGTGACTAGCCTGGTACAGTGCAGTGCTTGCTACATGAGCCTGATGAGTTGGCTTTTGACCAAGAATACCAACTTGCTTGTCGAGTTTCCCGTTGTAGGGATAGTTAACATTTACCTTGAATTTGAGTTATTTGGGTTATTTGGTTTTTGTGCATTTGTGTTGTTTGGAAGGAAAGGAATTACAAGATTTTTAAAAATCAAGAAGTGTGCATTCCTCAGGTGTTGGACAAAATAAAGATGTTATCATTTTGGTGGTTGAAGGCAAAATATTCCCATTTTGGTTTCGGCTACCATAATTGGTGGTTTTGTCCATTTTCTTTTCTTGGAATTGGTTAAGAAACTTTATGTGTTTTTGTTGGTTAAGAGTGTGTTCTCAACCTTATTTCCTATATTGTTTCGAACTTGGTCGTTCTTCTCTGGTACACTTTTGTTAGAAAGAGCGAGTTTTCGTTAATATATCTCATTTTAGCTTGTTCAAAAAAAATATTTACCTTGCAATAGTTTATGTAATGTGACCTTTTTGTCAAGGGTTCAGGCTCTAACCTGCTTCTTTAGTGCTTTTCTTGCTTGATGAAGAAAAAAAAAATACAGCAACAAGAAACAACATGAGAAACTATCTAAAGAGGAGAATCCTAAGAAAAAGTATATGAAATTCTTTAAGAGGTTCTAGGTTCAAAATAGAACAATATAGGTAGAAATAAACAATCTTCCTAGACCAATGTATGATTTTTTTTTTTTTTTATTTTACAAATAGACCAAATGTATCATTCTAATGAACTAGAGGAAAATAATCTCCTCAAAATGCATGACAAACCTTTAATAAATTGTATAAATTTTCATTGTAAAATTAGAACCAATTTAATTCAATTTAAGTGTTTTAAGTATAAATTTGAAGACACATATTTATATAGTTTATCGAATGTGATACTAGTTTGCCGATAATTAAATTATGAAAATACATCCTAAATTACACTAAACATGAAGAAGGCCATAAAAACTATTTTGGTGTTTCATTTCAAATAGTAGAAAGAAAAACCATAAACAAAGATTTCTAATAAGCATATCTTTTTGGATTTGTTCACTAAGGCTTTGTTTGCGAGTTTTGAGGGGAAGGAACGGAAAGGCTAAGGAGGAGAAGGGAAGGAAAAGGAGGGAAGGGAGAAAGGAGGGAAAACCTTCCCCTTGTTTGGGAGTTAAAAAACCAACAAGGAAAGGAGATGGAGGGCTTATGTTATAATTTTACTATTTTACCCCTTTTCCTCTTAAAATCAATACATTGTGTTATACTTTGTAATTTATCTTCTAATTTATTCAAAACAGCTTATCTCATGAAAAACAAATTATTACGATCTATCTTTAAAAAACAACTTATTCTAATTTATCTTCTAATTTATTCAAAACAGCTTATCTCATGAAAAACAAATTATTACGATCTATCTTTAAAAAACAACTTATTCAAAACAACTTATTTATAAAAAAAAAGCTTATTACAATCACTTTTTTAAAAAATCTTATTTATACAAAACAACTTATTACGGTCTCTTTTTTTAAAAACAGCTTATTCAAAACAGTTTATCGCATGAAAAACACATTATTACGATATTTTTTTAAAAAATAACTTATTCAAAACAGCTTATTTATGCAAAACAGCTTATTTATGCAAAACAACTTAATACGATCTCTTTTTCAAAAACAACTTATTCAAAACAGCTTATGTATACAAAACAACTTATTACGACATCTTTTCAAAAAACAGCCTATTCAAAACAGCTTATTCATACAAAACAACTTATTACGATCTCTTTTTCAAAAACAGCTTATTCAAAACAAGCATTTATGCAAAACATCTTATTACGATCTCTTTTTCAAAAACAGCTTATTTGTACAAAACAACTTATTACGACCTCATTTTCAAAAATCACTTATTCAAAACAACTTATTTAAACAAAATAGCTTATTACGACCTCATTTTCAAAAACCGCTTATTCAAAACAGCTTATTTATATAAAACAACTTATTACGACTTTCTTTTCAAAAACCGCTTATTCAAAATAGCTTATTTATGAAAAACAGCTTATTACGACCTCCTTTTCAAAAAACAGCTTATTCAAAACAACTTATTTATGCAAAACAGCTTATTTATACAAAACATCTTGTTACAACCTCTTTTCAAAAAACAGCTTATTCAAAAGAGAGGTCGTTGGTTAACAAAATCTCCACAACTAGATTCTCCACAACATCTATTTTGAATAAGCTGTTTTTGATGAATAAGCTGATTTTGAAAAAGAGGTCGTTAAAAGCTGATTTGCATAAATAAGCTGTTTTGAATAAGCTGTTTTTTGAAAAGAGGTTGTAATAAGATGTTTTGGATAAATAAGCTGTTTTGAATAAGTTGTTTTGAAAAGAGATCGTAATAATTGGGTTATATCTAAAATTGTCAATTTTAATTATTATGAGGGCAAAAATGTTAATTTGTATGTTTAACCCTCCAAAACCCCCCAATTTGGGGGAACTTTAAAATTGAACAAATGAAGCCCTTTTAAACCCCCAAAACCTTTCTCTTGTTTTTTTTTTTAAACTCGCAAACAAGGGTTTACCTCTCCATAAGCCTTTCCTTCCCCCCCCCCCCCCCCCCCCCCTCCAAAACCCAACTCGCAAACAAAGCCTTAAGTAAATGACCCGTTTAATTTTTTTTTTTTTTTTGTATTTAGTGTCAATTCTCAGTTTTCGGGTTATATTCAACAAAGACATTTGATTCAAATACTTGTGCACAATATTTGGTACATTCAAATTCTATATTTATTTTGTTCTATTATGTGTTGCTTTTAATCAATTGAAATAAACAATTCTACAAAATATGAAGAGAGTCGATAGTCAAAATGAAATTGATAAAGCAAAATCTCTAACATTAAATGGTTTCTTGATTTTTCTTACACTTAATAATAATTATGACATACACAAATGAAAGACTCATTTGATTACAAAGTAACAACCATAATCATGTCACTTGGGTAAAAACACGAAATTACATTACTCAATTATTTCTCCAATTGGAAGAAGACTCCCTTTATAAGTTATAGTCTTACCTGAAAATTTACCTCTAACAAAATTGAGCACCTCAATAATCATCGTGCTTAAACTAAAAAATATTAGTTTTCCATCTTCATTCGTAAAGAATATATTCCCTTTCCTTCCTGCTCCAATAGGATACAAAATGATAGATAGTGGTTGAAAAATTAAGAGTTTAAACCATGATTCCTTCACACCAAATTCACCCAAAACATATATTTGAAAATTGCCCAAATTTGTATAATTTGAAATCAAAGCAATAGACCCATTTAAAACCATCAAGTCACTCAAAACAGATCCAGAATCAAAACTAACATCTTCTAATGGTGCGAGTGTTGTTATGAATTCCTCCGTTCTTAGGTCAAATGACAGAAGATATGCTTCATCATCTTCATCATCTTCATCATCTTCATCGTCAATATCATCACTTTGATTCCACCAGTGAACCATTCCATCTAGGCACACTCCGTTTTCTTTGTGATTGATTGGAATATCATATTCAAGTTTTCTCCATGAGTTACTCCGTAGGCTATATATCTCCCAAAAATGGTCGTTGTCTATATCTTCTAATAAATATACATCAATGTCGATTTTATGATAACACACCACCTGTCGAATTATCTTATAGTCATTTGTAACACAATCATATCCAAAACCATGTCGAAGTATATCAACATCCATATCTGGGACAAATTCGAAAGGGCTGGTAGGAATAACCTTAAATTCTTGAGTGGTTGGGTTCCACAACACAACTCTTGTATTGGGTTGAGAGTAATTAATCAGACATAAAATCCCATTAATACTACAAGATCCTGAAATATCAAAATTAGGTTCGTTCTCCTCAAATGGATTTGGCCAATCTATCTTGGTTCCAATCTCAAACCTCTCACCCGAAAGAGAATATAACACAAATTCATCATCAGTCACAATCTGATGTAGGAGGAGAGATGTATCCTCATAGTAAGCATGATTATTGGATAAGAAATTTTTGCGAAACAAGCTTATGAAAAAAGGGTTCTCAAACAAAGTGGACCATGATTTGCGTACACATCTAAAACGATTTAAAGATTTCAGAGATAAATTTGACAAAATTGATTGGGTAAGATCATCAGGTATATAATTCCTAACCTTTTTATTTCTTGCAATCGCAAGTTTCTTCATATTCACACCGGAAGAAGGAGTCGCCTGTTGAAAAAAAGAAGAGGTTAACATTGAGGAAATAAGGAGGCAGCTGATAGAACAAGAAGAAATGTAGTCATATGAAAATTTAGGGTTTCTTATAATGGGTTAGGTCATTTTTTTTTGGTAAAAGGGTTGGGCCATCTTTATTCTTAAGTAACAAAAAAGAAAATTGCTGTTGACACACTAAAGAAGACTATCACACACCAGTAAAAGACCAAAATTCCCCTCAGCAGTTAACTACTGCCGGTTTTAATATCCTCTAAAGTTAACTGCCACCGGTTTCCTATTTCAACGGAAGTTATCTGCTGATGCGTCCTGATACCTTTGCATTGGCAGAAACTTCATTTTCTGGATCTATTATGTGTTTTAAACACATAACACAACCTGTTTGAATATTTTTACATCAGCAACAATAATAAATTATGAACATTTGATTCAAAATAAACTAAAATTACCACGATAAAATAAAAATGTACCAACATCAGTTAAAATACAAAATGTCAACCAAATACGAACAAAAGTCAAAATCTGAAAATGAAACTAACAAAGCCTAAAACGAACAATTCCTAAAACTAACAAAATAACAATACTCCTGGTCCTGCACATGCTCCTAAACTTTAGCAAATATTTAAACTTTTATATTATATACATATGTGAATTCAGTTCACCTAAACTCCAAACTTAAAACTTTAAACAATATATATTTTTTTTAGACATAAAAAAGGAATATATTAACATAATAACAATGGCAGTGAAACCACCTTAGTACAAGATGTACTGGCCACCCCTAAAACAATCAGTCATACAAGGTAATTACAAGAATAAATGCCAGTCGATACCCAAACATAACAAAGGGTCCGACCACCATCTTTGAAAACCGTACACAAACGTGACATTATTAGCTTTTAGCCACCATAACGAATGAAATTTAACTTTTTCTAAGAGTTGTTCAATGGGGGTTTGGATGTTATTAAATAGTCTGTTATTGCGTTCATTCCAAACCAGCCAGACACAAAGTAGCAAAATAAGCTGAAGGATCGCTCAGCTCAAGATGCCAATATTTGTCTGCTTGGGAAACTTGTATGGGACATGGTCCAATCCACAAACAAATTATGGGTTAATCTCCTTGCCAATAAGTACATAGCTGGGTCACGCATGCTTGACGCCAACGTTAGCAGCATCAGCTCACCATCTTGGTTTTCTATAATTCGAGCCAAAGAAATTCTCAAAACCGGGTTTACTTGGCGTGGAGGCACATGCAACTCCTCCTTTTGGTTTAGTAATTGGAGCTCTCATGGCTACCTTGGTTCCTTGATCCCTATCATTGACATCCACGGCATCCTTCTCACTGTTAAAGATGTCTTCACATCCGTTGGCAAGCATACCAATGTCCTTTACACCAATTTGCCCCAAGACATCAAATAATGATAATTCTTGGTCTTGGATTTGGCGGCTGAAAGTTCCTGAAAAATACAAGCTCCTTATTTGGCTTGCCTGTCACAAAGCAACTCCTACCTTATCCCTGCTCCACCACAGAAATATGGCGGCTGCTGCTACTTGTTCGCGCTGTGGGGAAAGTAACGAAACATTCCTGCACTGTGTCCGTGACTGTAAATACTCTATAGCCATCTGGCATAAAATTGGTTTTGTTGACACTGCTTTCTTCTCTGAGAACTGCGTGCAAGTCTGGTTAAAGACTTTTTCCTCACGCCCTCGCTCTATCAACTTCCTCGCCGGTCTTTGGTGGTCCTGAAGGCATCGTAACATGATGTGTATAAGCAACGAAACTTGGCCTCTAACTAGGATCAACTTCCATATTCAGGATTCGGTGAATGTCATTGCGTCATGTTTTGTGAAGAGCACTGTCATCCCTCCCGGTCGTATGGTGAAGTGGAACCAAAATAACCATCTTAGTCACATCCTTAATGTGGATGGGAGTTGGCACGGAACTCCAACCCGTGCTGGATTCGGAGGTATCCTTCGAAATAATGCTGGTGCCTACCTCTCGGGTTTATCTGGTTTCATTCCAGAATCGACAGACATTGTTTTAGCTGAGCTCACTGGCCTTCACCGTGGTTTACTCATGGCAGTTGCAATGGGAATTGAGGATTTGGCTTGCTACTCGGACTCGCTTCTTTCCATAAATCTCATTACAGGACGAGTTCCAAGCTACCATGCCTACGCTGTCTTAATACAGGATATAAAGGACCTCCTATCTGCTCACAACTTTTCTGTTCATCATTGTCTCCGAGAAGGAAACCAATGTGCGGACTTCATGGCCATATTGGGAGCTTCGTCGAATGAAGAGTGCCTAGTTCATGCCTCCCCTCCTCATGAGCTTCTTGATTTAATTAGATTTGATGATATAGGAACTCTTTTCCCTAGAGCTTAAGTTTCTGTTTTTGTCTCTTTTTTTCTCTATTTTGCTTTTCCTTAGCAATGAACCAAAAAAAAAAAAATAAGCTGAAGGAAAGATCGACGTGCCTTCGAATTATGACCAATATATTGAGAAAACTGAATGAAATGCTCACAAATATTATGAGGATCAACACCTGACACGCCAATCCAAGACCTGATGTGTTGCCACAAAGAACCGAAAGTGACACAGTGAAGAAACAAGCGAGATACTGATTCGTCAATACCGTACCCTGCCACACACCTAGCTGCCTCGACATTAAGAAAGCCATGCCGTAGAAGGTTGTTCTTGGTTGGCAACCTGTCCCGTAACAATCTCCAAGCTAAAATGGATACCTTCAGAGGAACCTGCTTATGCCAGACAAAATCTCCCAAACCAACATCTGGAGGTTCGGTCTGAGTAGTAAAAAGATGATAGGCCCCAAGCACTGTGTGTAACGCCCGTCTTAATTATTTGATTAATTAGAAATATATTTATATATATGATTTAAGTGATTTTCATGATTGATATGTGTGAATTTTATGATTCATGAAGTTGAGTGGTTTATATGATTTATAAATAAATTATGTGGGGTATATGATGTTGTGAAGTTGTTATGACTTATTTTATTATTAAATAAAATAAGATATGAAAATAAAATAAAAATATTAGAATTTGGGCTGTGATGTGAAAAGAACATTTTTAGAGGTGTAAAGAGAAATTAGAGCGAGGTTATAAATAGAAGGAGTTAGGTTGAGAAAAGTTTTTTTAGGCAGAACGTACGTTTTTAGAGAAAAGGGAGAAAAAGTCAGAAAGAGAGAAGAACAAGAGGAGGCTGTCGATTTTCTTCAATTACCAGGTAAGGGTGAGACTAACTTTCAATATTATTAAGGATATAATTCTGTAGAATGAATTTAGCATGATTAGGTTGAGTTTTGGTGAGAATTGGGAATTAGGTTTAAGACCGATTTTGATGATTGAACCATGAAAAGATGTTAGATTGATGCAAAATTAGTGTACAGACCTTAGATATTGCCTAAGATGATAATTAGAAGCTATTTGGATGAAAGAATCATGAAGATAGATGAAAAGTTGTAATTTTAGGGTTTCTGGCCGTACTGACATTCATCGCTCGCAACTGCAAGCAAGAACACTCGCAACTGCGAGCTAGGAACCAGAACTCGCCACTGCGAGAAACACAACTCGCAACTGCGAGTGACCTCTAAGCTCGCCATTGAGAGCAGGATAGCTCGCCATTGCGAGCAAGGACTTTAGGAATCCCAGAGTGCACCCTTTGCTCGCCATTGCGAGCAAAGTTACTCGCCACTGCGAGTTAGGCTGTTAGTTGCCCAAAATTGTCCCGATGCGATCCTTTCGCACGTGTAGTCGTGAGTTGACCTTAGAAGTAAGAAAGAGGGTTGTTTAGGATACTTCCAGAAGTTCCAGAAGTCTGTCCAGGTGACTGAGATTAGTAGTGATGGTGCATGAGTGATATTATGATGTTTTATGATATTTATGCTGATGTAATTCATTCCTTAGATGGTGTTAATGAATTCAAGTATTATTATATGCTGTATCTTGCTGCTGTTTTATGCTGTTGACTGTTAATGTCTTGAAGTTGCATGAGTCGGTCTAAGTCGTCAGAATTTAAGAAGTTGTCCATAATTATGAGTTGTATAAGATGTTCACGTTGTTGACTAAGTTGTTGTAAGATTGAGTCCATTGAATACTCATTAAAGTTGGGGGCTTTAGGCCCGGCAGCCTTTATGCTCATTAAAGTTGGGGGCTTTAGGCCCGGCAGCCTTTGTGCTCATTAAAGTTGGGGGCTTTAGGCCCGGCAGCCTTTGTGCTCACATGTCGAGAGCCTAATTACGCTCATTTACGTTGCTGATTGGTATCGCATGCATTTGCATATCAAGAAGTTTCACGATGGTTTAAAGTTGTTAAGTTGATAAGAGTTGCATTGTCAAGTTGAGTCGTGTTGTCGAGTTGAGTGTTAAGTTGAACATGATATTTAATGATGATGATATATGATGATGGTATTTGATTATGAAATGATAATATGCTAAATGATAAATGTTTGATATGTTAATAATGTTTTATATTGCTAAATGCATTTTAATGAATTACATGCTTAATTTATTGACTGCGAAATCTCACCCCTTCTGCTTGAAAATGTTGCCCTTCATATGGGTAACTTGCAGGTAATAAAGACTAGAAGTGTTCGTGAGTGGACTCCTCACTTTGTGTCTAGGTGCTCTGATACGTAACGGGATGGGACTTGCTTTCATATCTATTCCTTACGTGTCTTTTATGAATCCTTTTATGATTGAGTATTGAACTATTTTATGAGATTTTTGATAAGGCCTGCGTGCCAAGACTTAGTATGCTGAATTATTTTCCGCTGCATGGTTTTAGAATTTGATGTTGAATTTGAGAGATAATTATTATTATCCATTTTATGATTTTTCAAGAAGTATGTGACACTCTGTTATGATTTTAAAATACTATAGGCATGGCAATGGGGCGGGGTGGGGACGGGTTTTGGCCACCCCATCCCCATCCCTTACTCCCATATACTTACCCGTTACCCTACCCATACCCAACGGGATGAGAAATTGAATCCTATCCCCGTCCCCAATGGGTTCGGGTATTCCCGCCCCATCCCCGTCCCCGCAGTGAATCAATTTTTTTTTAATAAAAAAAGAGTTTTTTTAAGCTTCAATGGTAATATTGTAATACATTATCCAAGAATTTGCGCTCATTTTAACATGTCCTTAGTGAATAATTCGGTTGCTCCTTTAACCATCAATGAAAGTTCTTATATCATAATAGTTATCAAACCAAATAACATGACATATCATTATCAACCCCCTCAACAAAAACAAAAACATGACCTTTCTACATTCGGGTAGGTTTTGGGTATGGGTTCGGGGTGGGTACATATATCCCCGTTACCCGTCCCGTACCCGTATTATGAAATCGAGAAAAACCCAAACCCATATCCAAACCCAGTCAAATCGGGGAAAACCCGTCAAATCGGGGTTGGTTTGGGCGGGTACCCATGGGCATGGGTTTTGTTGCCATGCCTAAAATACTCTGATTTATGATGAAATTTTTATGTTGGGAAAATGGGGTGTTACAATTGGTATCAGAGCAGGTCGGTCCGTCCGACCAAGTAGTGAGTCGAGTTGTGTCTTAAGCAGTTGGAATACCATTATTATGTTATTCTAATTGTTGTGTGTTGTGCAGAGAAGAGACCTGGAGGCTGCGAATTTTATCTGCTATAAGAGGACTAGAATGACTGAAAGAAATGATGATGCAATTACTGCTGCTTTGGAAGCTGTAGCCCAAGCTGTGGGACAACATCCAAATGCTGGTGCTGGTGCGAATGTTGATGTGAGAATGTTGGAGACCTTTCTGAGAAATCACCCTCCTACTTTCAAGGGAAGGTACGACCCTGATGGAGCACAGACGTGGCTCAAAGAGGTTGAAAGAATTTTCAGAGTTATGCAATGTACTGATGATCAGAAGGTGCGTTTTGGAACGCATATGCTGGCTGAGGAAGCTGATGACTGGTGGGTGAGCCTCCAACCTACCCTAGAGCAGAATGATGCAGTTATTACTTGGGCTGTGTTTAAGAGAGAGTTCCTAAACAGATATTTTCATGAAGATGTTCGCGGAAGAAAAGAGATCGAGTTCCTTGAGCTGAAGCAAGGAAACATGTCGGTGACAGAGTATGCAGCAAAGTTTGTGGAGCTGGCTCAGTTCTATCCACACTATACCGGGGACAATGCTGAGTTCTCTAAGTGTATCAAGTTTGAGAATGGTTTGCGTGCTGATATTAAGCGAGCCATTGGTTACCAACAGATCCGTGACTTTTCTGCTTTGGTGAGCAGATGCAGAATCTATGAAGATGATAGCAAAGCTCATTATAAGATTATGAGTGAGAAGAGGGGTAAGGGCCAGCAAAGTCGTCCAAAGCCTTACAGTGCTCCTGCTGACAAAGGAAAAGGAAGAGCTAATGATGAAAGAAGGTCAAATAAGAAAGATGCTGGTGCGGAGATTGTTTGTTTCACTTGCGGCAAGAAAGGCCATAAGAGTAATGCTTGCACTAAGGATATTAAACGATGCTTTCGTTGTGGTAGTAAAGGACATACACTTGCAGAGTGTAAGCATGGAGACATTGTGTGTCTTAACTGCAATGAAGAGGGTCATATTGGGTCTCAAGGCAAGAATCCGAAGAAGGCTCAGACCAGAGGGAAAGTGTTTGCTTTGACTGGTACTCAGACTGAAAATGAGGATCATTTGATCAGAGGTACTTGTTATATTAACAATACTCCTTTAGTTGCTATTATTGATACTGGTGCTACACATTGTTTTGTTGCTTTTGATTGTGCTTCTAAGTTGGGCCTTACTATGTCTGATATGAATGGAGAAATGGTTGTCGAAACTCCAGCTAAGGGTTCGGTGACCACTTCTCTTGTTTGTTTACGGTGTCCTTTGTCTATGTTTGATCGTGATTTTGAGATTGATTTAGTTTGTCTACCTTTGAGCGGAATGGATGTGATTCTTGGTATGAACTAGTTAGAGTACAATCACGTCCTCATTAATTGTTTTAGTAAATCGGTGCGTTTCTCTTCTGCTGAAGAGGAAAGTGGAGCGGAATTTTTGTCTACCAAGCAGCTGAAGCAATTAGAACGCGATGGAATCTTGATGTTTTCCTTGATGGCATCCTTATCTTTGGAGAATCAAGCAGTGATTGATAAATTGCAAGTGGTGTGCGATTTTCCTGAAGTTTTTCCTGATGAAATTCCTGATGTACCACCGGAGAGAGAAGTTGAATTTTCTATTGATCTTGTTCCGGGAACGAAGCCTGTGTCTATGACACCTTACCGTATGTCAGCTTCTGAGTTGGCTGAGTTGAAGAAACAGTTGGAAGATTTGCTAGATAAGAAGTTCATAAGACCGAGTGTTTCACCTTGGGGAGAGCCGATATTGTTGGTTAAGAAGAAAGATGGAAGTATGAGGTTGTGCATTGATTATCGACAACTGAATAAAGTAACTATAAAGAATAGATATCCACTTCCTCGAATTGACAACTTGATGGATCAGTTAGTGGGTGCTCGTGTGTTCAGCAAGATTGACTTGAGGTCGGGTTATCACCAGATTAAAGTAAAGGATGAAGATATACAGAAGACGGCTTTTAGGACGCGATACGGACATTATGAATATAAGGTGATGCCTTTTGGTGTGAGTAATGCGCCTGGCGTGTTTATGGAGTATATGAATCGCATTTTTCATGCATTTCTGGAACGCTTCGTGGTAGTATTCATCGATGATATTCTGATTTACTCTAAGACAGAAGAAGAACATGTGGAACATTTGAAGATTGTCTTGCAAGTGCTGAAAGAGAAGAAGTTGTATGCTAAATTGTCTAAGTGTGAATTTTGGTTGAATGAGGTAAGTTTGCTTGGCCATGTTATTTCTGGTAGTGGTATTGCAGTCGATCCATCTAAAGTTGAAGCAGTATCACAATGGGAGACTCCTAAGTCAGTTACAGAGATTAGAAGCTTTTTGGGTCTAGCAGGTTACTACCGAAGATTCATAGAAGGATTTTCTAAGTTAGCACTTCCGTTAACGCAGTTGACGTGTAAAGGTAAAACCTTTGTGTGGGATGTACATTGCGAGAACAATTTTAATGAATTGAAGAAGCGATTGACGACGACTCTAGTTTTGATTTTGCCGAAACTTGATGAACCTTTTGTGGTGTATTGTGATGCGTCCAAGTTGGGCTTAGGCGGTGTGCTTATGCAAGATGGTAAAGTGGTTGCTTATGCATCAAGACAGTTGAGAATCCATGAACGAAATTACCCTACTCATGATCTTGAATTAGCTGCAGTTGTATTTGTGCTTAAGATTTGGAGACATTACTTGTATGGTTCGAGATTTGAGGTGTTTAGTGATCACAAGAGCTTGAAGTATTTGTTTGATCAGAAGGAATTGAATATGAGACAGCGAAGGTGGCTCGAATTGTTGAAAGATTATGACTTTAGTTTGAATTACCATCCGGGTAAAGCCAATGTTGTTGCGGATGCCTTAAGTAGGAAGAGTTTACATATGTCTGCTATGATGGTGAAGGAATTTGAATTGCCTGAACAGTTTAGAGATATGAGCTTAGTTTGTGAAATGTCGTCTCAGAGCGTTAAGCTAGGAATGCTGAAAATTGATAATGATTTCTTAAAAGATATTAAAGATGCGCAGAAGGCTGATGTTAAGTTTTTGGACTTGTTGGTTGCTAGTAACCAAACTGAAGATAGTGACTTCAAGGTAGATGATCAAGGTGTGTTGAGGTTTCGAAGTAGGATTTGTATTCCAGACGATGATGAGATAAAGAAGATGATTCTTGAAGAGAGTCATAGGAGTAGCTTAAGTATTCATCCGGGAGCTACAAAGATGTATCATGACTTGAATAAGTTGTTTTGGTGGTCTAGATTGAAACGTGATGTAGCACAATTTGTGTACTCTTGTCTGATTTGGCAGAAGTCGAAGGTAGAGCATCAGAAACCTGCTGGATTGATGACACCGTTAGATGTACCAGAGTGGAAATGGGATGGTATATCCATGGATTTTGTGACGAGTTTGCCGAATACTCCTAAAGGGAATGACACCATTTGGGTGATTGTTGATAGATTGACGAAGTCGACACACTTCATTCCGATCAATATCAGTTTTCCGGTAGCTCAGTTGGCGGAAATTTATATTCGAGACATTGTGAAGTTGCATGGTGTACCTTCAAGCATTGTGTCAGATAGAGACCCAAGATTTACTTCGAGATTTTGGAAGAGTTTGCAAGAGGCTTTATGATCTAAGTTGAGATTGAGTTCGGCTTATCATCCCCAAATAGATGGTCAGTCGGAAAGAACGATTCAATCACTCGAAGATTTGTTGAGAGTATGTGTACTTGAGCAAGGTGGAACTTGGGATAGTCATCTCCCGTTGATAGAGTTCACTTATAATAACAGCTATCATTCAAGTATTGGGATGGCACTTTTGTAGGACTCCGTTGTGTTGGTTTGAGACAGGTGAAAGTGTGGTTTTAGGACCAGAAATTGTTCAACAGACTACTGAGAAGGTGAAAACGATTCAAGAGAAGATGAAAGCATCGCAGAGTCGACAGAAGAGTTACCATGATAAGCGTAAGAAAGACCTTGAGTTTCAAGAGGGAGACCATGTGTTCTTGAGAGTTACTCCAACGACCGGTGTTGGTCGTGCATTGAAGTCAAAGAAGTTGACTCCAAAGTTTATTGGTCCTTATCAGATATCTGAGAGAATTGGCACGGTGGCTTATAGAGTTGGATTACCACCGCATTTATCGAATTTGCACGATGTGTTTCATGTGTCGCAGCTGAGGAAGTATGTTCCAGACCCGTCCCATGTGATTCAGAGTGATGATGTGCAAGTTAGAGACAACCTTATGGTGGAGACTTTACCTTTGAGGATTGATGATCGCAAGATGAAGACGTTAAGAGTCAAAGAGATACCTCTAGTGAGAGTTGTTTGGAGTGGAACGACTGGTGAAAGCTTGACATGGGAGCTAGAGAGTAAGATGATGGAGTCTTACCCAGAGTTGTTTGCTTGAGGTAAATTTTCGAGGACGAAAATTCTATAAGTTGGGGAGAGTTGTAACGCCTGTCTTAATTATATGATTAATTAGAAATATATTTATATATATGATTTAAGTGATTTTCATGATTGATATGTGTGAATTTTATGATTCATGAAGTTGAGTGGTTTATATGATTTATAAATAAATTATGTGGGGTATATGATGTTGTGAAGTTGTTATGACTTATTTTATTATTAAATAAAATAAGATATGAAAATAAAATAAAAATATTAGAATTTGGGCTGTGATGTGAAAAGAGCATTTTTAGAGGTGTAAAGAGAAATTAGAGTGAGGTTATAAATAGAAGGAGTTAGGTTGAGAAAAGTTTTTTTAGGCAGAACGTACGTTTTTAGAGAAAAGGGAGAAAAAGTCAGAAAGAGAGAAGAACAAGAGGAGGCTGTCGATTTTCTTCAATTACCAGGTAAGGGTGAGACTAACTTTCAATATTATTAAGGATATAATTTTGTAGAATGAATTTAGCATGATTAGGTTGAGTTTTGGTGAGAATTGGGAATTAGGTTTAAGATCGATTTTGATGATTGAACCATGAAAAGATGTTAGATTGATGCAAAATTAGTTTACAGACCTTAGATATTGCCTAAGATGATAATTAGAAGCTATTTGGATGAAAGAATCATGAAGATAGATGAAAAGTTGTAATTTTAGGGTTTCTGGCCGTACTGACATTCATCGCTCGCAACTGCGAGCAAGAACACTCGCAACTGCGAGCTAGGAACCAGAACTCGCCACTGCGAGCAACACAACTCGCAACTGCGAGTGACCTCTAAGCTCGCCATTGCGAGCAGGATAGCTCGCCATTGCGAGCAAGGACTTTAGGAATCCCAGAGTGCACCCTTTGCTCGCCATTGCGAGCAAAGTTACTCGCCACTGCGAGTTAGGCTGTTAGTTGCCCAAAATTGTCCCGATGCGATCCTTTCGCACGTGTAGTCGTGAGTTGACCTTAGAAGTAAGAAAAAGGGTTGTTTAGGATACTTCCAGAAGTTCCAGAAGTCTGTCCAGGTGACTGAGATTAGTAGTGATGGTGCATGAGTGATATTATGATGTTTTATGATATTTATGCTGATGTAATTCATTCCTTAGATGGTGTTAATGCATTCAAGTATTATTATATGCTGTATCTTGCTGCCGTTTTCTGCTGTTGACTGTTAATGTCTTGAAGTTGCATGAGTCGGTCTAAGTCGTCAGAATTTAAGAAGTTGTACATAATTATGAGTTGTATAAGATGTTCACGTTGTTGACTAAGTTGTTGTAAGATTGAGTCCATTGCATACTCATTAAAGTTGGGGGCTTTAGGCCCGGCAGCCTTTGTGCTCATTAAAGTTGGGGGCTTTAGGCCCGGCAGCCTTTGTGCTCATTAAAGTTGGGGGCTTTAGGCCCGGCAGCCTTTGTGCTCATTAAAGTTGGGGGCTTTTGGCCCGGAAGCCTTTGTGCTCACATGTCGAGAGCCTAATTACGCTCATTTACGTTGCTGATTGGTACCGCATGCATTTACATATCAAGAAGTTTCACGATGGTTTAAAGTTGTTAAGTTGTTAAGTTGATAAGAGTTGCATTGTCAAGTTGAGTCGTGTTGTCGAGTCGAGTGTTAAGTTGAACATGATATTTAATGATGATGATATATGATGATGATATTTGATTATGAAATGATAATATGCTAAATGATAAATGTTTGATATGTTAATAATGTTTTATGTTGCTAAATGCATTTTAATGAATTACATGCTTAATTTATTGACTGCGAAATCTCACCCCTTCTGCTTGAAAATCTTGCCCTTCGTATGGGTAACTTGCAGGTAATAAAGACTAGAAGTGTTCATGAGTGGACTCCTCACTTTGTGTCTAGGTGCTCTGATACGTAACGGGATGGGACTTGCTTTCATATATATTCCTTACGTGTCTTTTATGAACCCTTTTATGATTGAGTATTGAACTATTTTATGAGATTTTTGATAAGGCCTGCGTGCCAAGACTTAGTATGCTGAATTATTTTCCGCTGCATGGTTTTAGAATTTGATGTTGAATTTGAGAGATAATTATTATTATCCATTTTATGATTTTTCAAGAAGTATGTGACACTCTGTTATGATTTTAAAATACTCTGATTTATGATGAAATTTTTATGTTGGGAAAATGGGGTGTTGTTTTACTGTATAAAAAAATTTATTGGTAAGAAATTAAAGACAAATACAACCAGATTTGTGCACAACAGTCTACATTTTAACTAATCCAGGACTAATCAACTTAATATCTGTGCACTTTATGCAGAATTATGGCAGCGAATTCAGGGCGTCATGGTAGTCCTAGGAGAAATGTTCAAGCACCGCAGAAACCTAATGAAGACCGTTGGGAGCAGATGATGCAAGTTATCCAAGAACAAACAGCCGTTGCCATTAATTTGGTGAATCGCCTTGCTGAAATCGATGGCCTAGTTCAACCTCCTCCACCTGAAGCCCCGAATCGAGTCTTCTTTGACTTTTACAAGCTCAAGCCTCCACCTTTCACCGGAGGGCACGATCCATTGGAAGCCCAATCTTGGCTAGATGAATTGAATAAGATTTTTGAAGTTGTGCAATGCACGGACAAACAAAAGGTAACTTTTGCTGCATATATGCTTAAGGGAGCAGCAAATAATTGGTGGAACTTGGCAAAATCCTGCTTGATGGCTAAGGGAAAGCCAATGAACTGGGAAAAATTTCAAGAATTGTTCCTTGATAGGTATTTTCCAAAGTTTATACCAGAACAGAAAAGAGAAGAATTTATGGATCTTCGGCAAGGAGGTATGTCAGTGGCGGAGTATGTGGCCAAATTCGAAGAGTTAGCTAGGTATTATGCCCCAGAAGAGAAGATGATGATTTATCGATTTGAGCGGGGACTAAGGCCTGATATCAGAAAAACCATAGGCCTAGTTGAGTTCACTAGATATGGCGCATTAGTGCACAAGAGTTTCATTGCAGAGGAGAGCTTGAAGAAGGATCAAGAAGAACACTCGCAACTGCGAGCTAGGAACCAGAACTCGCCACTGCGAGCAACACAACTCGCAACTGCGAGTGACCTCTAAGCTCGCCATTGCGAGCAGGATAGCTCGCCATTGCGAGCAAGGACTTTAGGAATCCCAGAGTGCACCCTTTGCTCGCCATTGCGAGCAAAGTTACTCGCCACTGCGAGTTAGGCTGTTAGTTGCCCAAAATTGTCCCGATGCGATCCTTTCGCACGTGTAGTCGTGAGTTGACCTTAGAAGTAAGAAAAAGGGTTGTTTAGGATACTTCCAGAAGTTCCAGAAGTCTGTCCAGGTGACTGAGATTAGTAGTGATGGTGCATGAGTGATATTATGATGTTTTATGATATTTATGCTGATGTAATTCATTCCTTAGATGGTGTTAATGCATTCAAGTATTATTATATGCTGTATCTTGCTGCTGTTTTCTACTGTTGACTGTTAATGTCTTGAAGTTGCATGAGTCGGTCTAAGTCGTCAGAATTTAAGAAGTTGTACATAATTATGAGTTGTATAAGATGTTCACGTTGTTGACTAAGTTGTTGTAAGATTGAGTCCATTGCATACTCATTAAAGTTGGGGGCTTTAGGCCCGGCAGCCTTTGTGCTCATTAAAGTTGGGGGCTTTAGGCCCGGCAACCTTTGTGCTCATTAAAGTTGGGGGCTTTAGGCCCGGCAGCCTTTGTGCTCATTAAAGTTGGGGGCTTTTGGCCCGGAAGCCTTTGTGCTCACATGTCGAGAGCCTAATTACGCTCATTTACGTTGCTGATTGGTACCGCATGCATTTACATATCAAGAAGTTTCACGATGGTTTAAAGTTGTTAAGTTGTTAAGTTGATAAGAGTTGCATTGTCAAGTTGAGTCGTGTTGTCGAGTCGAGTGTTAAGTTGAACATGATATTTAATGATGATGATATATGATGATGATATTTGATTATCAAATGATAATATGCTAAATGATAAATGTTTGATATGTTAATAATGTTTTATGTTGCTAAATGCATTTTAATGAATTACATGCTTAATTTATTGACTGCGAAATCTCACCCCTTCTGCTTGAAAATGTTGCCCTTCGTATGGGTAACTTGCAGGTAATAAAGACTAGAAGTGTTCATGAGTGGACTCCTCACTTTGTGTCTAGGTGCTCTGATACGTAACGGGATGGGACTTGCTTTCATATCTATTCCTTACGTGTCTTTTATGAACCCTTTTATGATTGAGTATTGAACTATTTTATGAGATTTTTGATAAGGCCTGCGTGCCAAGACTTAGTATGCTGAATTATTTTCCGCTGCATGGTTTTAGAATTTGATGTTGAATTTGAGAGATAATTATTATTATCCATTTTATGATTTTTCAAGAAGTATGTGACACTCTGTTATGATTTTAAAATACTCTGATTTATGATGAAATTTTTATGTTGGGAAAATGGGGTGTTGTTTTACTGTATAAAAAAATTTATTGGTAAGAAATTAAAGACAAATACAACCAGATTTGTGCACAACAGTCTACATTTTAACTAATCCAGGACTAATCAACTTAATATCTGTGCACTTTATGCAGAATTATGGCAGCGAATTCAGGGCGTCATGGTAGTCCTAGGAGAAATGCTCAAGCACCGCAGAAACCTAATGAAGACCGTTGGGAGCAGATGATGCAAGTTATCCAAGAACAAACAGCCGTTGCCATTAATTTGGTGAATCGCCTTGCTGAAATCGATGGCCTAGTTCAACCTCCTCCACCTGAAGCCCCGAATCGAGTCTTCTTTGACTTTTACAAGCTCAAGCCTCCACCTTTCACCGGAGGGCACGATCCATTGGAAGCCCAATCTTGGCTAGATGAATTGAATAAGATTTTTGAAGTTGTGCAATGCACGGACAAACAAAAGGTAACTTTTGCTGCATATATGCTTAAGGGAGCAGCAAATAATTGGTGGAACTTGGCAAAATCCTGCTTGATGGCTAAGGGAAAGCCAATGAACTGGGAAAAATTTCAAGAATTGTTCCTTGATAGGTATTTTCCAAAGTTTATACCAGAACAGAAAAGAGAAGAATTTATGGATCTTCGGCAAGGAGGTATGTCAGTGGCGGAGTATGTGGCCAAATTCGAAGAGTTAGCTAGGTATTACGCCCCAGAAGAGAAGATGATGATTTATCGATTTGAGCGGGGACTAAGGCCTGATATCAGAAAAACCATAGGCCCAGTTGAGTTCACTAGATATGGCGCATTAGTGCACAAGAGTTTCATTGCAGAGGAGAGCTTGAAGAAGGATCAAGAAGAACGCCAACTGAAACGCCAACATGTTTCCTTAACCAACAATCGTTATTAGTTGTGATATTTGACTCTCATGCATCTTATTCCTTTACTTCTGCCGAGTGTGTTCTTCCGAGTGTGCACTCTTGGTTTTTTTTTTTTTTTGTCTAAGCGACTTTCTTTCATGTTTATTTGATTTGTCTTCCTTTAAAAGGAATGGATGCCATATTAGGATTGGATTTGATTTGCGTTTATATATATCGAACCTGCATGCTCATATCGGGTGTACTTGTTCTAGTTTAGACCCTATTGGCATGTTTCGTTTTCATGACTGAATCACTTTCAGGATGCAGTATTAATCACATTTGTTTTCAACGTTGAGTGTGCTTAAGCATACATTCTTTACATTTAATGTCAATCTTTTGAATGTTGCAGGACCAATAAATAATATTCTTGTTCTTAGACAAGAAAATGACTCAATTAATCATAACAAGCAGCCTTAGAAAAGAAGGAAGCTTATTTAACCCATTTGGAAAAATGTGCAAATTCAATCGATGAATAGTTCAGTTCTCGAAAACAACTGAGCTGAACCAGAAATATAGTTTAGGAAAATTGAACTGAATGGTTTAATTGCTTCGGTGCACCATGGTTTCAGTTTATAACCGGACTGTTTCGTTTACCGTAAACCAAACTGTTAATGCCATGTATGTTTTGAATTTCGTAAATAATCGAACTAAAGATTAAGGTGTCAGTTGGTGAATTGTGTTTTGAAATCCCAGTTTACTTCATGAAGTCACAAAAACAGTTTTCTTCTTTCAGTGCAGTTCAGTTTGTTTTACGGTTCAGTTTTTTATATTTTCACTGTCCTAATCGTCAGTCTTGGGGTAGCAAGAGATGCATGGACATGAATGGTTCATACCTTTGTTCTCATGTGATTTTTAGTTATTGTAAGGACTTTTAGGTTTGTATATAATGATGGTTGTGTATCTTTAATATTCATAGCTATCATGACCTAAGATTATTTTGATGAGATAGTAAGAGATATTTTCCCGTTTAACCGAAGACCTTGGGTCCGAATTCAGTCCTAGGAATGTAGTAATGTTAAATCTATTGAGGGAGAGATTTGTTATCCATTGTGATCCTATGCGACTTGAGGGATTGGTTTCTGAAGTTGCGCATAGAGAATACCTGGTTCACACTAGAAAATATTCACAACTATTAGTTTTTATTATTTAAGGATTTAATTTGTATACATTGTCAATATACACTTATATCCTCTAGTATGAAGGAAGAAGGGATCGTGTGATGAGACGCCCCACTTTCCAAGATCCATTGAATCTGTCCATTACCAGCCATGACTGATGGTTCGTTCCCTTGAATTGTATCCCATGCAGAGCATGACCTGTAATCATAACTTACTTCTAAAGTCACATGGTTGGTTGCGATTTGCTGACGTTGTAAAGCTTTTTACACTGACAATATATCAAAATTAAACTCATTATTTAAAGGATAGTTATTATTTAATCCTGTTTGTGAGTTAACATCTCTTTTAACTTATGTATCAGAGTCAAGGTTCTGCTGCTGCTTTTGAAATGGAGATAGATAGAGAAACTAAAACGTGATTGCCAAAAGTCAGTACAGATGGTTAACAAATGGAAAAAAATGTATGAAAACTTGCATCAATTTTGTGTAAAGGAGATGCTAGATGGAAATGAGAAATAAGACATGTTCTAGTCAGGCACGTTTTTAAATCTTCCGGCGTACCCTAAGTAGGGGATTTGAACCTACGACCAATCGGTTAACAACCGAGCGCCTCGAGTATCTTGATACACTGAGAATTACCAGATACGAATAAAAATACAATTGGTGTATTTATCTCTAGCTCTAGCATCACAAGGTTCCCTTCTGCATTTTGTTTTGTTTCCTCTTATTTTATTATCAGTAATTTTTTGGGTTCCTATACTCTGCTACATTGTTTATTAACCTATCTGTCTTTGAGTCTTATTTTGAGAATCTTCATCCCTTATGTTAGGAGTATTATGTAAACCACGTCTTCACATAAAATCTTAAGACATTGAATATTTAAGCACATTTTTTTTATAAATCATTCATTTAGTTTATTCTTAGTCGACATTGGACTGCTCACTCACTTTGTATATTAAAACCTACTCTTTTCACTTACGCCAAAAGAGTAAGTTTGAATAGCATCGTAGTCTTTTCGGATTTAAATTTGATACATTACTGCTGTATTTTTTTTTTATAATTATTGTTGTTCATTATTCAATTATGTATTATAAGATTAGCATAAAAGCTTATTATTTATTTGCATAAACTATTATTCATAAGATCAAAAATAAGTCAATCCAAACGGGAAGTGTGTTTTGTGATTTACTAAATTTTTTATTTTTCATAAGATCAAAAATAAGTCAATCCAAACGAGAAGTGTGTTTTGTTATTTACTAAAATTTGTTATTGTCGTGTGTATTAAGTATTTTTTTTTTGGATAAATTAAAGAGTATAATCCCAAATGAAAGAATAACTCTTAAAGTGTGTTTGGATGATGAACTTTTTGAGCTAATGTAGTTTTAGAGAATGTAGTTTTAGAGTAAAAAACAATTTTTTTTTTGGTCAAGAAGTCTAGCGGCTAGAGAAATTCACCTTAAAGGTGAATAAGTGGGGTGTCTGGGGTTCGAACCCCGACCCCTGCATAAAAAATGCATTATCCCTTACCAAGTGAGCTAAGCTCACGGAGACAATAAAACAATTTTTTTAATGTAAATTGTATTGTTTGAATGATAAATTTATTAAAAAAAATTAAAATGAAAGGAATTTAGGATGTATTTTGTCAAATATACCCTTTAAAAACCAAAAATTTGAAATTCAATCATTACTCTGCTAAATGAGAATCTCATATTCGTTTTTGTAATTCTTTTAAATTGGTAAAATTGGTTTCTATCTTACGCATTAGTCTTTCTTTTTGCAAACTGGTCACTATGTTTTTAAAAAAATGGTCCCTATTTTATTTGTATTTTTATAAATTGGTCCTTAAAAGAGACTATACCTATTTAGATATTAATGAGCTTGACAAGAATATAATATATGTTAGAAAATTAAGACATTTGATTCGTGTAGTCAGGTTTCATTTTATGGGATAAAACTTGGTTGTTATTGATGTATAAATCATTAAATTGGTCCCAATAAATTTTTAAAATTTACAAGTTAATCCCAAAAGTTTGCAAATTGATCCCTATTTTATATATTTTAAAATGAGCACTCAACTTTTTCAAATTTAAAATATGTCACAAATCTTTTAAAGCTCACATTTGAAATCACTTTTCATTATATAATTTATATTTTCATCTAAAATATTTATAATTTATATTTTCATCTAAAATATTTTAATAATATAACAGTCGAACAAAATTAAGAACAATGAATTTTATTGCTCTATCCAAATAAAAAAATTTAGAGATGAAGAAAACTCGATTGAAACATTTAAATGGGTTAAAATTCTAATTTTTTTTAGAATCTATATAATTAGACTTTTTCTAGTTACACTCTTAAACTATCCACCCCAAAAAGAGTTTATAATACCAAAACTGTCCATTCTCACAACACATGTACGACACGCACCCATTTAACTCCCATAAATTCAATTTACGTACACCTACGTGAGTTCAATTCACGTACATAAGTGGTTTTTGTTGCAAATGTGTGATATGCACTTGAATTGTCACTACGTGAACACAATTTATTTGAATTCACGTAACTGCAGAATAAGACAAAGGCAATCACGGAAGGCTTACAAGCACAACTATTAGCCTATTACACATCACTTAATCTGTTCATTTTATTGAATTAACGTAACCGAATTCACCAAATCTTGAATCAGATTAATATAACAAATTAATTGAAACAAAGGAACTGGGAAGAGGAATAGGAATATGTGAATTGGATTGACATAATTCAATTTACACATTTTTTGTTCTGTAAAATTGTGGATTGAAAATGAAAAAAAACTTATGAAAATGGTTTGAATTGGAAAGTGAGAGGAATAGGGTGACAAAGGAAGAGGAAAATCAAGGGGAGAGGAAGACAAAGGAAAGTGGAGAAAAAGGAAAGAAAAACAAACGATAGTGTGGTTGAAAATTTAAAATGGAATTAAGGGTATATTTGTCAATATCGGGTGTAACCACAAATACTTGGGGTGTGACTAGAAATATCCATATAATTATCCTATTCAAACACACTTTGAAAAAATTATAGTAAACTATGAAATTAGTCTTGATGACTTTGTAGAATGCTCTTAATTAAGTCAATCAAATTATGAATATTTCGGAAAAAGTCATTAACTGTTATGAAACTAAAGAAATAGGAACAAGAATAATGTAGAGAGAAGTAGAGAAGGAGAAAGAACGTGAAGAGAGATGATTATATTATTCTCTTGTGATGTACAATTAAGTTACATATGAGCTCTATTTATAGAGAAATACAATGACTTTGAGAACAAGCACCAATGACTTGGGGAGCAAGCACAATATAGCCCAGTAAGCTAATAATATGACCCAGTAACCCAATTGCTATATGGACATCCACTTATAATATTCATAACACTTCCGCTGCATGGTTTTAGAATTTGATGTTGAATTTGAGAGATAATTATTATTATCCATTTTATGATTTTTCAAGAAGTATGTGACACTCTGTTATGATTTTAAAATACTCTGATTTATGATGAAATTTTTATGTTGGGAAAATGGGGTGTTACACGTGTAACCACCATCAATGTCGGAGTCCCACTGCCACCTGTCAGAAACATCATACTGCAAAACAACACCATTAAGTTATTGCCTACACTCCTCTACCAACTCCTCATCACACGCCCACAATCTTCTCCTCCAACTCCACGCCCCACCTCCTTCCTCCCAACCAAGAGAGAACATACCATCCACCGTACTCGACTTATTACTCGCTAAATCGAATAAACGACTAAACCGCATACGTAAAGGAACATCACCTAGCCACCTGTCATACCAAAAGAAAGTACTCGTACCATCACCTACCCTCTTCGACACCCTCTCTGCAAACCAACCCCCCTTTGCTTCGCCAACCCCATCCTTAATCTTCGCTATTTCCCTCCACCAAGAAGAGACACTCTGGCCCCGTACCTCCAACCGCCCTGCCTCCTCACCATACCTCGCCACCAACACCCTATACCAAAACCCACCTTCTCTTCGATTCATAAATGGAGAAATAAAAAACAAAAACAAATGAAAAAAAATTAGCAGGGAGTAGCACGAGTTGTTTTGTTAGTATGATATTGTTAATAAGGACGAATTGTTGAAGAGAACGTCAATGAAACAATCATCAGTTAAACTTTAGTTACATTCCGGCCGAACTCTAGATTACCGGGGATATTTTCTCAAAGAACCCGAGGTTAACATAAAATAAAACAATATCATTTATTTTTATGTGTGTCTTGGAAAATGCTATTTACAGCGAGAGAGATAGCATAGCGAAAGTTTTCCGATACAGTTGGCAAGTGTTTATTGTGTGTATTCTTCACTTCATATTTTTCAGCCACACCTCCATGAATTGTGGCAAATAGTGCATTGATCAGCATGATTTGTGGAGTACCCATCAACCAACTTTATAGTCATCTTGTTACAGACAAATAGTTATATTGTATTTTTATTTCTAAATATGTAGCTTAATAGGTTGAGGAGTGAACTGAATTAAGGAAATAATAGAGTCTGAAGGACATTTGGATATTTTGACTGTATTATACGCTGGAAAAGAAATTGATGAAAGAAGTAAAATTTAGATGAGGGGGAATATGCTGGAAACAGAAAATTAATGGAAGAATTAAAATTTAGATGAGGGGAATATTGTGGAAAAAAAATTAATGAAAGAAAAGAAGTATTAAAATTTAGATGAGGGGAATATTGTGGAAAAAAATTAATGAAAGAAAAGAAGTAACATTAAGTAACAAGAAGTAACATTAAGTAACATTTGAGGGGACTTAAACCCAGGACCACAAAGCTTCTTCCACTATGCATTGCCACTAGGCTGCTCCTACATAAATGAAATATTTCCAGCGTTATTAATATATATTCCTGTTTTCTTTTCATGATATAAACAAAAAATATATTTTGGGTGCCCAAATTTTGGAGTTTCCACCCTCAAAGAACACGGCCCTAACTTTCATGTTGTTAAGCCATATGCACTAATTATTTTTTATGGTTGATATTTGTAGGAAATTATCGGTATTCACACACCACACCACAATGAATAAACAAGTGGAGCTTATCTTTCTCAACTTTATGCTCTGGATCTCATCTATCATTGAAGGAGATGTGGACAACTTGATTCATTTGAAGGAAGACGGCTTGGTGTTTAATCCAAGCTCAGGAGATTCGGACAAGGTTATTCATTCAAACGCAGTAGAGTTTGAGAAATACGACCTTGATGGTGAGGGTAGTCCCAATGGACGAATGAAATACGACCTTGATGGTGAGAAAGTGAGAAAGTGACTGTTATGATCTAAATATAAGCAAAGTCAAGTCATTAAAGTGGAATCAACAATTGGTTAGAGAAGATGGACATGTGTCACTTGATCTAATATATAAGAGATAATTCTAACAAAAAAATATTCTCTTAACCTTCTATAAAATGGAGCAATGATTAGCAAAATGGGTATAAAAAAAATTGATGACTTTAGTATTAGACTTAGTCTTCTTTTATCTTCCTCTTTCTTTTTATGTATTAAAAACACCAACTCTAAGTGGGTTCTCAACAATCAATTTTACCTTTGATTTAATTATCAATTTGCAATTATCCATTTAACCTTCAATTGTCAAACTTAATGTAAAATGAAACATAGCTCATCTACAATTAGAATATTAAGTATATACAATTAAAATACGACCAATAGAGTTTTTGATAATAAGCCAATTTGTTGTGAAAGTGTGCCTCAAAATTGAAGAAATTGGAATTCTGATAGCAGAAAATCGGTGGCCGATTTTCAGAGCACGGTGGCCGATTTTGGACTCTGTTTTTTTGTCTGTTGGTTCTGTAAAAATCGTTGGCCGATTTGGTGAGCACGGTGGCCGATTTTGACAGCAGAAAATAAAATAGAAACTTATTTTCGGGCCTAGATTTGTTCCAGTTTTATTGAGGATTCTTTTACTATAAATATAGACATTGTATCAGTGTAAATCTTGAGAAATAGAGGGGGCTGAAACAAGGGTTTAGAAATCAAACTAGGGTTTGTATAGAGTTTGTCTCTTGGCAACAAACTAGGGTTTGAAGGTTGATTCACCTTGGGAAACACTATTAGGATTGAGTCTCTTGGTCACGGGAAGAGATTGGGACTTTGGGTAGAATTAGGCGGGAGACGTATTCTTGTAACCCATTGATATCTCTTTTGTAAAGTTACTCATCATATAGTGGAACGAAGGGCTGCTCTTTCCCCCCCCCCCCCCCCCCCCCCCCCCCCCCAGACTAGGTCAATTTGGACCGAACTGGGTCAACAAATTCTTTTGTGTTCTCTCTTCCTTTTCCCTCGCTGTTGTTTTCTACTTTTGTTTGTGATTATAACTTCCATACACTTTGATTTTGGTTGCTTAATTATCTCTTGCTCCACACATCAAGTTTGTTATTGGTGTGTTTTCTCATCGAATTCGCAACACAATTCTTTCCCTTTTGCAAAAGTGGAAAAATCCTTGCTGCAAGCAATTTTCCTTTTTGGGATTTATTTGTATTGATTTAATATTGCATATCTTTATTGATTGATTTCTTTGCCACCAAGTGACTGAATATACCCTCATTTTAGCCTATGCACACCCTCATTGACGTTGTCAACATTTAGATTAGATAAGCTATTTGCTATAGTTACAAAGTTAATATTCTTTAGACATTAATCCATCAGTAAATAAAAGACGGTGTGGTCATTTTTTTAAGAATATAATGACTCATTCTTTTCAAAATTACAATCAAATTCTTTTAAAATAAAAATATAAAAAGAATGTTGATAAATCAGTATCCAATCCATACTACATACTTACCTCATTTTAACTTTATGCGCTCATTTGTATTTGTATTAATTTTCAAATTTGACCTTCCCATGCATGTGACTCTAATGAACCAACCAACAAAGGTACAACACAGCAAACCCTTTCCAATCCAAAAATCGAAAAAAGCTAAATCAAGAACATAAGAAACACACCTCAAAACTATACTCCCTTTCTAGTATTAAACAAAACAGAATTTTCAAGTATTGATATTCTCAAGGTGTGAATTCATTCTCTATTCAATTATATGCTTTCAAAAGATACAACAATAAACTCGAGGGAGGGAGTGTGAATAACTTTTCCCCTTTAAAAACATTTCGAGGGGTGGTTTAAGAAACTTTTGAAATACAAATGACTAGATACGAATGACAATAGGATAAGCAATGTGAAAAGAGCAATTCAATTTGAACGAGACACTCACACTTGAATTGTTATACACAAATCAATTATTAATGCACAATATAATATACAAACCAATAACTATGTCAAACTAAACCTAAACTTAAAAAAAAAAAATAACTATCACAAGAAACTAACAACTTTGATATATGAGAAAAGATTATCAACAAGTTAATCTCCAATATGAAAGGCGAATGAATTGATGATGTATTGATCTCAACAATGATCTTTGAAAATTAGGTTTTAGAAAATATTCAATCACAAACATAAGGTAATTAGCCTAATCAGTAAATATCATATATCAAAGTAATTTTGTTAAATTAAAGAGTAAAGGAGAAGAAAACACTAGAGATTTATAAAGGTTCCCCCTTTTCGTTCTCGTTAGAGGTATGTCCTCTCTTTGTAGATGAAAATGTTTCGTCTACGGACTTCCACTAAAATGTTGAAAATGTCTACAAGAGTATAATTACAATGATTCCTTCAATTTCAAATCCAACCGATTCTAAATTTTCTATGCCAAGCAATCACACAAAGCATCCAATCTTCAAGCTCTCTTGAAATCAGATAATCCCAAGATCTTTGAACCTCAAGCTTGCATGTAATCATTCGATCTTCTTGGACAAAATATCTTCTTTGCTATGCCTCCTCTTCGATTCCCTTGAACCTTGGTTGTTTGAGAAACAACCGCCACAATTACTTTTACTTTTGGAGGTGAAAAATGCCTCCTTTTGCTTTAGATACTTGATGTTCCATCAAGATCCTTGAAAGAAACCAAACTTACAATTACCCTATAGCACCCTAGCAATCTAGATCTCAAATCCTACATGTGTTCTTAGAAAAAGTTTTTAATCTAAAAAAGTTTGGAGAGAGAGAGAGAGAGAGAGAGAGAGAGAGAGAGAGACTTTAGAGTGTTTTTGCAAGTATATATAGGAAAGTGAGATAGGAGCAAGTTGTGCCAAAAAAAGCATACAAAACTTGAAAAAAAAGCCAATGAATCGAATCACAAGAACTATGAATCGATTCGATAGTGCAAAACTTGAAATCAGGGTTGACATGATGATTAAGTTGAAATGTATGAACAGTGAATCAATTCATAGCATTTTAGATGAAGATTGAATCGAATCAAATGCATGCAGGCAAAAGATTAAATTGATTCATAGCTTCCATAAATTATTTGATACTATTCAAAGAATTCTGAATCGATTCAACTATCATGAGCCAAACGCTTTAGAGTTTGAATGATTAGCAAACTATTTTTGAAAAAGCAATCGCTATAAGATCGTAACTATCTTACAACTATTGCTTTTTCAAAGATATCTATAATCTATAATCTATAATGATAAACAAATGAAAGACTTTCAAAAGATTTCATCCAATTAAAATTTTCATAATAACTGGGTTAAATTTGAAAATTCATTCATTGAAATTGAATTGGCTGGGTGGTACCAAGAAAATCGATTATTGACTTAAATTTCTTATTAAATATTTAATCATAAGCTTAGCTTGATTCTGTAGCCTGCCTGCTGTATCACATATCGACTCATTTGAGTGACATAGGTTGAGAATGTAAATAATTCTTTCTCACTTTATGCGGCATGAGTAAATTGTTGTTTTTAATTTTGTTTCTTCCCTTTTTTTTCAGAATTGTTTCTTCCCTTTTTTTTCAGAAGTTAAATTAACCCACCCTAATTGGCACCAGAGAGAATCGAACTGAGACTTCAACACACTCTCAGGTCCCAAGCCAATACCACTAGACCAACCCAAGTGGGTTCACTTGTTAACATTTATTTGATCTGATCATTACTAGTGACACCAAACCTCAAAATGAGAATCCAGTATTAACTTTGGTTTCGATTTCCACAAAACCACAATCAAAATGAGAAGCAAGCATGCACCCTTTCATGATTTTTGAATTCTATTTTATGAGAATTTGTGTCATAAAAATAAAAGGTTTTTTTTATTGAAATAAAAAAATGATATATAAGTAAATCTATATTTATTCAATGATATTTTAGGAATAACGTTATTAAAGATTAGTTGAAATTATACTAAAAAAAAGGAAAAAAATTAGTTGAAATTTGTTTATGTTTTGAAATTTTAATTTTTTTCGCTACGGTTGCGTGAAAAAGAAGAAAATTAAGGAAATATATTTATTTATCTCATGTACTTTTTGAACTATTTTATTCAATGATATTTTAGGAATAACGTTATTAAAGATTAGTTGAAATTATACTAAAAAAAAGGAAAAAAATTAGTTGAAATTTGTTTATGTTTTGAAATTTTAATTTTTTTCGCTACGGTTGCGTGAAAAAGAAGAAAATTAAGGAAATATATTTATTTATCTCATGTACTTTTTGAACTATATAAGATTATTTTTCCTTAAAAAAAAAATTGCATTTACTTTTATTTAGCTTAGTAATTTTCTTTTTTACATAATGTTGCAAGATGCTAAAGTGGGTAGTTTTTTTTATTAAAAATATAATAAAATTAAATTAATGAGGTTAAAATTGGAAGAGAATATAAAAAGCTATATGCTCGATGCTCAAAAGCTACTTGAAATAGCTTCTTACAAAAAGCCATAAGCTCATGAGAAAAGTTTGTTACCAAACACATCATGTTTTGATCCAACAAGCTTATAAGATAATTCAACAAGGTATAAGCTAGCTTCTCGTCATTACGAAACACAACCCTGATTAATAGGAACATAAATTTTTGGTTAGACATGAATGAATTTAACTCAAAAGCTAACTACTTTCAAAGCTGTTTGTCAATTTTCTCACTAAATCTTAATTTTTATTTGAAGTTTTGAACGAATCGGAGTTTCGTATATCATTAAGATTTAAAGTACTACTTGTAATATATCTTCTACAATTAAAAAACAAAATCTTCAATGAAGCAATTAAGTTCAGGTGATTAATAAGTTTCACAAATGACGTATTATTTAAAAGAACCCGAGTTCAATTTTATAATATTTGGTCAAATTTTACTAACCACCCAACCGAACTCCGAATTATTAGATGTCCCTCCTTTATTTCCATAAAAACACTACAAGAAATTTGCCATTTAACAACGGCATAAACCGTTGGTAAAAGTCCAAAAAACCGTTGGTATAGGTCATAAAACCTATACCAACGCCCACTTGCTGACGTCTAGGATACTATGCTTATACCAACGGCAGAAGTGCCGTCCCAATAGCTTATACCAACGGATAACTAGCTTGTTGCTAAAAATTTCAGAGCTATAGCAACGGCATTTTACACCTGTTTAATTGCTTTAGCCAACCTGTATATCCGTTGGTATAGGACCAGACTGCCCGTTGCTATAAGTCTTTTTTTTTTTTTACAAATAAATATCTTTGTCTAAACCAAATAGTTTTTTAATAACAAAAGTTTTACTCTGTTTTATTATATGCACCACACAATATTTAAAGCAAAATAAAAGAAAATTTCAATTATATTGTCAAATTAACAAGTCTTACAAACATGTGAAACTAAAATCTTACAAACTAACAAAGCTACATGGTACCAAGCTCTTATCCTTATAGAATTAACTTAATACAACCTATTTATGACTTAAGCTCGGATTTCTATTAACGATTTAAGCATCTCCTCTTAAGGAACTGGAACGGAGAATGTTATCAACACAGTCGTTGAATCATATTTGAAGCCGGCACACACTTCAGCGGATGCTGCAAGGAAGTAAACTTCAAACTTGCCACTGCCACTCACCTTAACAAATTCACTCGTCTGCAACATGGGAGAGAGAGAATTATTAGAATCCAACAAAAAACACACAACACAAAGCCTACATCCTACGATGACAAAACACAACAAGGAGAAAAATACACTCAATCCTAAAAGAAATCTCAGTAACAAAAAAACGCCTATGACATGTAAAAGTAGGTTTAACATTTTTCCCACTATCATCTCGGTCATATTTTAATATCAATATTAACTCAGCACAACAAATCACAATCAGAATGACAAAAATCAAAATCTCCAAATCACAATTATTAAAAAGCTAAAAAGAGAATTAGGAAAAATAACTTGGTCTATTGTATCCTTAGCACCTAATTTCATAGCAATTGCAAATACATATTTTAGTGGCTGGCAAATTATCATACTACCAGCAACTTCAGTGTATTAAAAGTTCAACTCCCCACAAAAAATAATGCTAATTAGTACCTCGGATGATAATGGTATAGGAAGTACCTTGCAAGGTCTGAAGAGGAAGTGGCTTTCTCTAAGTAAAAATTCACATGTAGTGCTTGAAACTTAGTAGTTTTATTCTTCAAGGAACTTTCAAACTGCAGTCATGTAATCAAAAAAGAAGAATTAAACAAGTTTTCTTCAACACATATTTCCCTTCCTGCTAATGACTCAGTTAACAACATCATTCATAAATCAATTTGTATTTTAAATACCTCTTTGGAGCTGATATTCTGGTGAAAACTTCTCTTTGGACGGTGATGGTGATGGATCATAGAAGATCTGCCAAATAACATGAAGAAGCATTGACACGAAACTGCAACATAAGATTGACAAGACCTTCATTAGCTGTATAATGGAATTCTCTTGTACCACGCTCGATTCAATGTGCTCTCCATTCTTATTCTTTTGAAATTCAGCATTCTCTTAACGCCTATCAGCCTAGTAGCAAACCTGCAATAATAATTTCAATTTCAGACATATCAATTGCTAAGGAGCAAAATGCAGCCCCTAAACACAAACACAACACCCCAACAGGAATCAAAACCAAACACACCACATAAAAAGAAAGCAATAAAGAAACTATAACATCTGACCTCTGGCATATGTGAACCAATTATAAGTAATGCTTTGGAAGAAGTGACATGCAACTCAACAGAGCCTTCAAATGACATAGTGTTCCAGGAACCACATAATGTCTTGACTAATGACACAAGTTTAGTCGATCCTTCTAAGGACTTATTTTTCTCCAACTCTGACTCAAAGCACTTCATTAAAAATTTGATCATGGCAACATATGTGCTTGAAGGAAAAAAAGGTGCTGGTCTCTAACTTTAGATGAAAAGAAACTTCATAGTTAAATCACCTCAGAAACCTAATAGTGCTAAAAGCACAACTCAAAGTTTTCAAACATTATCCAACGAATGAAGTTCAGAGATAATCACTATGGGATAAAGTAATTATCTACAACATAAAAAAATGCATTACAGGGTGAAGAGACACTTTTACTAATAAAAAAGTAATAAATTAGTGTCACTAATACCCATGCAAATAGCGTAATAATCACAGAGAACTCAAATAGTGTAATAATCACTAATAAATTAGATATACTTTGTGTAATCTATATAAATTCCTAAAACTTAATTCCTATCATGATACAAAACACGAAAAACATCAACTTGTTATTTTCCATATAATTTCTTCTCCTAGTAGTATGTATAACTTTATATAACTAAGGGTTAATTATGTTTCTAGTCCCTATAAAATAGCGACCTTGTAAGTTTAGTCCCTACTTAATTTTAATAGCATTTTTAGTCCCTATAAAAAAAATTACTTATAATTTTAGTCCCTGCTAAAACAAAGTTTGATTAATTATCCTTAAACTCTTAAATTTTTGAACGATTTTTTTGAGACAAGATTAGAACACTATGAAAGGTTCGTTTACTAAAATTTAGAATTTTCTGACATGAAATGAATTAAATATGAATTTTTTAAAACGACAAAAGTTAAAGATAAAAAGTAATAAAATCTGGATGTAGAAATCAAATTTTGCGATAATTTTTTGCGGACGAACTTTTAGTAATGTTCTAAACATGTCTGCAAAAAATTGTTCAAAAATTTAAGAGTTTAAGCATAAATTAAACAAATTTGAATTGAGTAGGGACTAATACTCAGTGCAGAAAAACAAAATTAGGGACTAAAAATGCTATTAAAATTAAGTAGGGACTAAACTTACAAGGTCGCTATTTTATAGGGACTAGAAACATAATTAACCCTATAACTAATGAAGAGACATTTTTCCCTTATGACTTTCATAACTTTAAATAACCCAGGAAACAAAACAACATATCGGTCACCATTATGACAAGTAACATAATTTCCTAACCTATTTGAAATAGAGTACCCTCCACATAAATATTCATAACCTCACATATATCAACTAATAAAATAGTTTCAGGAGAGAAATCTAGCTGCACTACCTATTTACTATGTACAGGAAATGAAATTAGAACTTATGTTCCTATATGATATATGAATCTTATAGCTAGTATATTCATGCAGGAATGCCACTACTCCTGAAATCCTATATATATAAGAAATAAAACCACATTCCTATAAAGCCATATTCCTAAAGTCATAAAACTTATGCACTAGACTATAATGCCTCTACATCAGAAGTGGAACTTATATATCATCTATATCAGTGAACAAACACGTACCATAACAGTCAACACAATAAGTGAAATTAAAGTTTTATTTAAAGGCATATGATACACAAAAATCATATATAATATAATTAACTTTATCTCTCACAAATATTCAGACTTTACTATTTTATTTTATTTTTTTTAACAACTAATTATATTCAAGAAAGAGAACAAACCACAAGGCAGTGGCAATAACTCGAGGTTACAAGGGGCAGAAAGGCATCCCACGCAGGCACCTAAACAGTTGCCTACCATGCTAAAGAAAACAAACCACAACAGTAGGAACTATAGCATACAGCACCACAGGCAAAAACTAACACAGCAAAAACAACAGAAATTAACCCGCTCCTAAGAATCCAAAACCCCAACCTTAGCGAGACAAGCATTCTCTAAGGTTCAAACACCGCTCATAATTTACTAATTAAAATTTCTTCTCTCTTCAAACGATTATGAATCATAATTTCTACTCTATAATACCTAACCATTATTCTAATATGATTAGTATGGGGAAGCGCCCTTACCTCGAAGTGCTTTCCTTGTGTGTTTTTATTTTGTGGAGATTCTACAGCCAACTCCACGAAATTGGGTACGGTGAAATGAGTTGTTTACGAAGCTTCCCAGAAGGTGAATATTCTTCAAATAAAAGAGAATCTATTATTAGAACAGAATTGAAGGTATTGACAGGAAAGGTTGTGGAGTTATTCTTACCTCAAACTTGCACTAGGATAAGGTTTATGAATGAGAGAGTTTGATAATGATGCGGAAGTGACCTGAGGTCAGTGTGTTGGGTTAAGAATATAAAAGGAAGGAAGTTGAGAGAATTAAGGAGGAGATCGTGTGAGTGAGTAGAAGCTGTAACCGACTTAACTAGTGAAGTGAGTTGGACAGATTAGGTCTGGGAGGTGTGTATGCTAGTGACTTGATGCAAAAACTAAGGATGACTAAGTCCACCGATAACTGATTTTCCCCACGTTTAATATTTTTCTCAAAACTTCTCTTCTAAATATAAAAAAAAATATATACATAAATTTGAAACAATTTAAGCTCACCAGTTCCAGAAGCACGTGCGGTCAAGAATCTCTTATTCTCACCTGAAATTTCTTCAAGAATCTCTTCAAATTAGCAGAGGTTTAAAAGTATAAATTTTTTGTAACAAAAGAATAGTATAAGTTTTTTGTAACAAAAGAATAGAGATTTTGGGGTTTTTACATTACCTTTTGAACTTGAAATATATAGAGAAAATTGTAGAGAACCGGGGTTCTCCGTTACCTCCGTTAAAGCCAGCTCTGACAGTAACCGAATAGGAAGAGGGAACTGATGGAAGTAGCAATAGATTTGGAATGAATCTATTCTGAAATCAAGAATCGGTTCAAGTATGAGAGATTAAAGGGTTATGAGAAGAAATCTAGAATAGATCTGAATCTGGAATCGATTGAAGATTTGTGAGAAGAAACCCCAAATCGATTTGGATTGAAGTGTTACGGGAAGGGGTTGAGCGATTGAGTTCAGGGAAGGAGTTCAAGGAATCGATCTGGAATCTGAGAAGATTTTGGGTGAGGAACTGTTCTGCAGTTTTTGTGGTTTGAGAGAAAGAAAAAGGTGAAAAAATTAGAAGAGAGTGAAAAATTGAGCAGGATTGTTTAAAGTTTTGGAGGTATTGAAATATATAGGGGCGCGTTTTACCCAAGACCCTATACCAACGGCAGACTTGCAATTTCGGTCCCAATGCTATCTATACCAACGCATTTCTTTACAGTCACTAAAGGTGACCGTTGCTATACGGCAAATTTCTTGTAGTGAAACCAAAGGGTTGACAAAAAAAATCTTCTACATTGTTAAGGTAGAAAAGGAAACAATAATAAAAGAAAAAAAATCTTATTTATCTTATTTCATAAAAAAAACTTCTACGCAAATCTCAATTTCCCATCAAGATCCAAAAAACTTCAAAGCAACCTTACAAAAATACTTCCATTTAATTTTTTTATTTTACCATCTTTCATGCGTTAACGCGTATGAGATGGTAATAAAAAAAATATATACTTTATTCATATTATTAGTATTCAATCAAAGAAAAATTAAATGCTATGTTAAATATAACTTAATCAAATAAACAAAACCAAAACTAAGATAAGTTATCAGTTCAAAGGCCCTCAAAGAACCGCATCATGCATATGCATGTGGTCTTCGGAAGTCGACGTCTCTGATTTTGCTCAGTGATCCATCTTCTTCAATCTGAAATATTATATACAAGATAAGAAAGCATTCTTTACGACAAATTATAGATGGAATAGCTAATCAATATATATTATCATTTCCAAGTATTAAGTGCAACAAGCAATATTATAATTTCTAAGAAAACATGAGAAAAACTATTAATATTCTCATTAACGATTATCAAAATATCTTGTCTCTTAAAACCATTTTCTTATACTATAGCTTGTCTAACAACATTAGAAAATGAAGAGTTGTTTAAAAATAAAAAAATATGAAGAAAGGCAGGTCCATACCCAATACTCATTTGTTGGAATCCTAAGTAACGTACGCATGCAATAAGCACCAGCATCATGAACAGCCAGACCAGAACCCTGCACGTATTAGATGATAGTCTAGCTTCAAACAAGTTTGCATCGTTGCACTTGCCACCATTATCAAACGTTGACAATTGCAGATTGCAAAAGAAAAAGAGGTTTTTTCAGATTCTGATACACTATAGTGCCATAATAACGCTGTTGTAGCAGCTCTTTGACAAACTTTGTACTAAATAGCATATTGTGGTGTGGAATTGCAGCAACGCTATAACCGCTATTTGACAACACCGTCGTCGTCATCATTACAATGCTATAATAGTATCCATACATTATAGTACCTTGGCAGGAGTTGGTAATTCTACTAGCAATTCACCGAGAGGGCCGACAATGTCAAAAGTTGCTATCTCAGCATTTGCTGGGGCAGGGGAAGCAAGCTCTATAAGCTGCATAAAAACAAGATGACATTAAAACAGTCAATAACTAGTATCAATGCTTTAAATCATGATAAGCCATAAGAGACTTGCAGCAGGTACTTAAACAAATTATACCGCGGAACCAGCGAAAACACATGGTTCAAGTTCTCTCACAGTTCCATCAGTCAAAATAAAGTTTGTAACAAGGTTGTCAAAATCGGGACTTTACTTCAGGTCGAAAGGGAATAGCAAAATCGGGACTCGTAAAATCGCAATCAAAATCGAAGGATTTTACTCAAGGACTTTTGTAGAATCGATATAGGAAATTGTAAAATCGCAATCAAAATCGATGGATTTTACCAAAAAATAATAATACTAAATATATGTTATAAATGGTATATAGTCATAAATGACTTAGTTTATAAGAAATCGTAAAATCGCAATCAAAATACATGGATTTTGCTTATTTTAGGATTCTACTATGGATTTAAGTCGTTGAAGGTGAAGAAAGTCGCAAAATCCTGGATTTTAGGATTTAAGTCGGGATTTTAACAACAATGGTTTGTAAAGCCTTCGGTTTTGACATCTATCACCCGGGTAACCAAGCAACATGTGTTTGCAATAACTGATCTCCCTGGTTCAATGACGAGTTTAAGACCGCGGGAAAGAACAAGCTCCCGTACCTACTCCAGCCATGGAAATAAAAAATTTCAATAAGTAAAATGTACATTTAAATAAGAACATGTCTAGCTATATATGTGATATTAAATGGTAGATAAAAAGAAGCGTATTGTGATTTATAACATATACATGCAAATGAAACACAGGATAGACTGAAACTTAGATAAATATTACATCTAGTCATTTCCTAGAAACTATCTGTTGGACATGTGTTAGAGAGTGCTGAATGAACCTTGATCAGGACAAGGTTCAAGTGAACCGTCGGCATTGTTAGAGAGCTAGAACAACATTACTAGAAATAAAATAAAAAATAGCAATAAAAACAATAAAGATAAATGAACTAAAGAAAATAAAATAACATTTTCATTCATTTCATTCCTTTGGATTTTGTGTCAAAGACACTATATATAGGAAAGATAGTAACCCTAATGAGCCTAAAGACTAAAGACCTAATTTAAAGGTCCAACTAAAAACACTTCAAAGGAAAGATCGACTAACATTATTTTACTTATAAACTAAATATCTAAATTATCCATTTGAGCCTAATTGCATTCTCTAACATTACCGATGGGTTCACTTGAACCTTGTCCTCAAGGTTCTAGCTCTCTAGCTCTCTAACAACATGCAACATGTATAAAGCCTAGACAATCTTTGCATTACAGACCGGTTTTGCGTGGTTGAATTGAATCCAAAAACTAAGAATCATCAACAAAAATTTAATCTACTTTAGATCCAAGTATGTAATAAATAACAATATATACGTTCACGTACTTTTTACAAATGTAATAGTTTTAAAATGGATTAGTTATCTCATGTCTCTGCGTCTCTCAATAACAAAGCGGACATATATATATATATATATATATATATATATATATATATATATATATATATATATATATATATATATATATATATATATATATTAAAATAATAACAATGTCTATTCTTCAGCGGTGTTCCTTATTATTCTTATAAGAAATTACAAACTTGATCAAATATAAAGTGAGTTATATGAATAGAGTCCCTCACAGTATCAATTAGATCTCTGGGTTTAGGAAGGTGTACAGCATAACCAAACCTATATTCACAACCAATATGTAAATAATCAACTTCGAAACCTCGAGCTCGAATTTCATCAATGTAGTTGACCGTAATAGTGGCTAGATCCCTGAAAATTTCTACCTGGAAAGGGGGGAAAAATAACAAAGAAAAACCAATCCAACGTTTATATTTGATAAAGATAAAACACGTGTACAACAATGCTAATTGACCTATCAAACCATAAATGCATTATAAAAGAAGAATTCTTGATGTTATTTTTCTAGAAATATAGCATTGCTCAAAGAACATAGGTGAAGCATAAAAATAAAGACATTTTCGGATAACCTCGTTCATGGTTCCTCCAACACGACAGTGGGTTCCTACAAGCTTTAGCTCAGCAGGATGCTCCTTGACAGCATCTAAAAAACACTTCAGCTTCTCATCTCTAATGTCAGGTTTAGAGTTCCACCCGGTAGCAAAATGAGGATACTAAGAATAACAAAGATAAAACTTTTGGATATTTTTATAATATACTTATAAAACAAAATATTAACCATGCAGGAGTATTTTTGAACAGTGTGTCAGCCGGCCACCTTCTGAACCAAATTCTAGTGTTGCTTCTACCTTCTCATGCAAAACATGAATCAAGGAAGCACCCAAGCATAATTTGAAGAGAATTTTGTTCATCAAAAAACTTCCCCCCTGCAACCCTTGCATGCTCTTATTTCAAATATTGATTTGAAAAATAGAATCTTCGGGTCAAGTCATGCTCCTTTATCAAGTGGAAAAGGCAAAGTTCATTTTGGAAGGACTTGTTCCGATTCCACCACCACCAAGGTAGGATATATGATGTATCCCAATGTTTCTAGTTCCTAGTTTCTTGTTTCATTTGCATTAGCTCCAAATGGGAAAAAAAAAAAAAACAGTTTTTATATAATATTGTTTCATTTGCATTAGTTCCAGGGGCGGATCCATGTTGGGGCAATGTGGAGCTATAGCTCCACATGCTTTTTCCTTTTTTTTTTTTTTTTTTTTATAATAGATAAAACGCAGCGGTAGAATACTTAACTTTTACAGTCTGTTTTATGCTTGAGTCCTGCAAAGTCATTTGCAGCATTTGATGTAAACAAGTTATTGAGGATTATTGAGTTTTATCCAAATGACTTTATAGATGTGCCGAAAGTGGCGTTACACACTCAACTTAAGAATTATGTTACAAAGGTTCGATCTGACCCAAAATTTGCTAAGTTGAAAGGGCTTTAATCTTTGTGCAAAACTTGTGGAAACAAATAACTGCAACACATTTGCTATGATTTATAAACTTTTGAAGTTGGCTTTGCTCTTGTCGGTAGCAACTGTAAGTGTTGAACATGTTTTTTCAGATATGAAAGTTGTGAAGAGTAACCTATGTAACAAAATGGGTGATCAGTGGCTAAATGACCGTCTTGTAACTTATATATAGAAAAAGATGTTCTTTTAACAATTAGCAATGACGTCATTTTAACTCATTTTCAACAAATGGATAGTAAAACGATTTTCATTGTAATGTATTGTATCAAACAACATTATTTCTTATTTTTAATATAGTTTGCATTATTGTTTCTTTGAAATTTTAGCTCCACATGTACCTAAAGTCTGGATCCGCCCCTGATTAGTTCCTAGTATATTAAAGATGCTCTTCTGATGTTTGTCATATCCAATATTCTCACCTTAATCCTATGTTAGGTTCACGAGAAGTTTTAGAGAAAGCCTCTGTATTGCGAGCGAGCTACACTTTGTAGTTTCAACAAAATCACGGTGTCATTGTGATTTTTTTCTAACCTACTGCCAGACATGCCTCTAGACCAATTGTGGTTATCATTTTCTGCTGTTTCGTTATATGATGTAGCATTTGTGTTTGTACATTTTTCAGTGCTTCTAACAGGAACTTAAAATTCTCAAGAGGTGGCAGAGTTTTACATCCTACAAGGAAAGACCATGATGAATGTCCGGTGAGTTGTTTCCATAATGCAGTTTTTTAACCTTGATCTTTAAAATTGTGAAAAGCGGCGATTGTATTTGACACTTTACACTGTGTTGGCCTTGAATTTTTCTGAATGTGAGTTGAGGTAATTCATTGGCTTTAGCATGACTTGAACAGGCATCGCCACTAAGGGATTCTAGGATACAAACTCCATTGCATGACAGCCTTAATTGTTTAAACAGGAAAGCTTCTTCAAATCATAGAGCATGCACGTAAGCTATATATCGATTTAATGGCCCTAGTCTCATTTTGGTTTGCTCTACCAATGGAACTTATTTCTAGATTCTTAACTGCAAGATTTCCTTTAACCAATTTTGTTTGATATTGCATAGACTGAGATAACTCAAAGAATTCACCAATCCTTTGGAAACTTCTTTGAATCTGTCCGTGATGCAGTTGCTTACCATTTACAAATAAATGAAAAGAAAATAGCACCTAGTTTTCAAAAAAATGCTAAAAGCTCAAAGTGGAAAACAAATATACCCGTGGATCTAATTCGTGAATAATTCGAAGTAAAATATTCACCCTCTTTCCAGCAATTCTTGCAGCCGCCACGGTGTTTTCCAAGTCAAACTCACAGTCAATGTTGACAAACACACCTGCTTCGGCAGCCAAGACCAAATCCTCCAAGGTTTTCTCATATGAATGAAAGATACACCTATTCATTCAGATTACCACCAAAAAATACACTAAGAGTCTCATAAATTTTCAACAACAGAAAAGAATAACTGATGAAAAGATCGCCAAACAATAACTGAACCAGAGGCATGCAGGTTCTAATCTTAATTTCCATATTGAAAAATTTACACTAAAACTTCTTATCAAACATGACCCAATTTAGGCAAGAGCAAAACTCAGTTTGAACTAGCCCAACACAGAAATTGTTGGCACATGGGGGATTCAAACCCGAGACCTAAAGAGGAGCACACTCTTAGGTGGTACCAAGCCTTCACTAGCAGGCCAATCCCAGGGGATGACATAATTGATTGGGTTCATATATAATTACACTATAGGTTAAGTAATTTGAGATTGTAAAATTAAGATCATAAAAATTACAAAAACAAGTTGATTAAAAATATTGAATCATAAAAAACCAATTTACGTTTATCAAAAGCTTAAAAAAAAAAACACATTTAAGTAATTTTAACTAAAAATGAAATGTGATAAAGGTGAACCAACTTTGTGGGATCAAATCCAGCAAGAAGAGCACGTTTAAGGTCCTTTCCATTAGCAAGCACAGCACCAGAACTCAAGCTTTTCAAATGTTGGAGAATGCTGTGATTATTATTGGCCTCAACAGCATAACCTTAATATGGAAGGTAACCCTTCCAATTGTTATCAAAATCGCGACTTAAGTCCCAAAATCCTGGTTTTTGCGACTTTGCGTAGCTTCAACGACTCAAATCCATAGCAAAGTCCCAAAAACAGGCAAAATCCTATCAAAATCGCATAAAATCGCACAAAATCGTGAAATCCGTTCAAAATCGCAGGATTTTGATGGATTTTGAAGGATTTTGTTCATTCTTTTATAAGGGTCAATTTTTGATCCGGTTCGTAAATTGACCCGATTTGGATCCATTACCGGTTCTATAAATACCCTAAATGCCAAAAAATTTCATTCTTTCACTTCCCCCACACTTTCCTTCATTCTTTATGACTACTAAAGAATATTTGTATCTAGCTTTGAGTCATTTATGTATATGTATTTTGAGGACTTTGAACTTTAGTTATTTATGACTATATGCAATTTATAACATATATTTAACATTGTTTTGTTTTGGTAGAATCCTCGATTTTGATTGCGATTTTACGAGTCCCGAGTTTGCTATCCTATATCGATTCTACAAAAGTCCCTGAGTGAAATCCTTCGATTTTAATTGCGATTTTACGAGTCCCGATTTTGCTACTCCCTTTCGACTTGAAGTAAAGTCCCGATTTTGATAACCTCTTGATAAGGTTGAAAATTTCTAGTAATTTGTGGTTTACTATACAGATAAAATGATTGTTTTTGAACTAATTCCATAATCTCGTCTACCCTGCGACCTTCGCAGTATAAATACCCATCTTCGGGACTTGGTGAAAGCAGGATGAAGAGGAGTGTTTTCTGGGGATAGAACTGCTTTAAAAACAAGGGGTTTGAGGATGCGTGGTTTGAGAGGGAGAATGAGGTTTTGGGGTAAAGGGTTTTTGAGGAATGAGTGATTGTGGGATACAGGAAGAGAACAAGTGTGAGAAAGGACGTGTGCTGTGCCTGCCATGGTGATCATGCAAAACCCTACGTCTCGTTAAAGTCTGAGAATGAGGTTTTCTAAAACCCCTTTTCAAATTTTTGTAACTGTCTTTCCTTTATGAACGTGGCATTGGTCTTTAGCCAAATCTTAATTCTCTCAAACATGCTAGTATTTTAAATGCATATAAATTATAGAAAATAAAATTGATATCTCACTATTATGCCTGCTTGACCAAACCACGCCTAATGATGGCATTTAACGGTCGGTTACACTATAATCACTTCATATTCAAAATAACTTTGTTTAGAGGTTTCAAAACCTAGAGAGTGAGGTGTGACTTGTGAGACCAAAAGAGAAGTAAACAACTCAGATTTCCATAAATCTTTCTTCCGTTTCCTAACCTTGGTATGAGAGACACTTTCTTTCTCAAAATTTAGTTATTGTTAATCTATGAATGTTAATTGAGTATAGTTTCTTATTCTGTTTTTTCATTTATAATTTGAATGTGTTGTTGATATTGATGAATGATATATCTCTTAATGATTTGATTCTTGAAGGTGTTTATTTTTTAGAAATAGAATAGGTTTTGTGATTGGAGAAACAAGTTTCATGATATGTTTCTGTCGATATTAATGCTTGCATGTTTAACTTTCGTATGATGTTGTTTTACTGTAAAAAAAAATTTATTGGTAAGAAATTAAAGACAAATACAACCAGATTTGTGCACAACAGTCTACATTTTAACTAATCCAGGACTAATCAACTTAATATCTGTGCACTTTATGCAGAATTATGGAAGCGAATTCATGGTAGTCCTAGGAGAAATGCTCAAGCACCGCAGAAACCTAATGAAGACCGTTGGGAGCAGATGATGCAAGTTATCCAAGAACAAACAGCCGTTGCCATTAATTTGGTGAATCGCCTTGCTGAAATCGATGGCCTAGTTCAACCTCCTCCACCTGAAGCCCCGAATCGAGTCTTCTTCGACTTTTACAAGCTCAAGCCTCCACCTTTCACCGGAGGGCACGATCCATTGGAAGCCCAATCTTGGCTAGATGAATTGAATAAGATTTTTGAAGTTGTGCAATGCACGGACAAACAAAAGGTAACTTTTGCTGCATATATGCTTAAGGGAGCAGCAAATAATTGGTGGAACTTGGCAAAATCCTGCTTGATGGCTAAGGGAAAGCCAATGAACTGGGAAAAATTTCAAGAATTGTTCCTTGATAGGTATTTTCCAAAGTTTATACCAGAACAGAAAAGAGAAGAATTTATGGATCTTCGGCAAGGAGGTATGTCAGTGGCGGAGTATGTGGCCAAATTCGAAGAGTTAGCTAGGTATTATGCCCCAGAAGAGAAGATGATGATTTATCGATTTGAGCGGGGACTAAGGCCTGATATCAGAAAAAACATAGGCCCAGTTGAGTTCACTAGATATGCCGCATTAGTGCACAAGAGTTTCATTGCAGAGGAGAGCTTGAAGAAGGATCAAGAAGAACGCCAACTGAAACGCCAACATGTTTCCTTAACCAACAATCGTTATTAGTTGTGATATTTGACTCTTATGCATCTTATTCCTTTACTTCTGCCGAGTGTGTTCTTCCGAGTGTGCACTCTTGGTCTTTTTTTTTTGTCTAAGAGAGTTTCTTTCATGTTTATTTGATTTGTCTTCCTTTAAAAGGAATGGATGCCATATTAGGATTGGATTTGATTTGCGTTTATATATATCGAACCTGCATGCTCATATCGGGTGTACTTGTTCTAGTTTAGACCCTATTGGCATGTTTCGTTTTCATGACTGAATCACTTTCAGGATGCAGTATTAATCACATTTGTTTTCAACGTTGAGTGTGCTTAAGCATACATTCTTTACATTTAATGTCAATCTTTTGAATGTTGCAGGACCAATAAATAATATTCTTGTTCTTAGACAAGAAAATGACTCAATTAATCATAACAAGCAGCCTTAGAAAAGAAGGAAGCTTATTTAACCCATTTGGAAAAATGTGCAAATTCAATCGATGAATAGTTCAGTTCTCGAAAACAACTGAGCTGAACCAGAAATATAGTTTAGGAAAATTGAACTGAATGGTTTAATTGCTTCGGTGCACCATGGTTTCAGTTTATAACCGGACTGTTTCGTTTACCGTAAACCAAACTGTTAATGCCATGTATGTTTTGAATTTCGTAAATAATCGAACTAAAGATTAAGGTGTCAGTTGGTGAATTGTGTTTTGAAATCCCAGTTTACTTCATGAAGTCACAAAAACAGTTTTCTTCTTTCAGTGCAGTTCAGTTTGTTTTACGGTTCAGTTTTTTATATTTTCACTGTCCTAATCGTCAGTCTTGGGGTAGCAAGAGATGCATGGACATGAATGGTTCATACCTTTGTTCTCATGTGATTTTTAGTTATTGTAAGGACTTTTAGGTTTGTATATAATGATGGTTGTGTATCTTTAATATTCATAGCTATCATGACCTAAGATTATTTTGATGAGATAGTAAGAGATATTTTCCCGTTTAACCGAAGACCTTGGGTCTGAATTCAGTCCTAGGAATGTAGTAATGTTAAATCTATTGAGGGAGAGATTTGTTATCCATTGTGATCCTATGCGACTTGAGGGATTGGTTTCTGAAGTTGCGCATAGAGAATACCTGGTTCACACCAGAAAATATTCACAACTATTAGTTTTTATTATTTAAGGATTTAATTTGTATACATTGTCAATATACACTTATATCCTCTAGTATGAAGGAAGACGGGATCGTGTGATGAGACGCCCCACTTTCCAAGATCCATTGAATCTGTCCATTACCAGCCATGACTGATGGTTCGTTCCCTTGAATTGTATCCCATGCAGAGCATGACCTGTAATCATAACTTACTTCTAAAGTCACATGGTTGGTTGCGATTTGCTGACGTTGTAAAGCTTTTTACACTGACAATATATCAAAATTAAACTCATTATTTAAAGGATAGTTATTATTTAATCCTGTTTGTGAGTTAACATCTCTTTTAACTTATGTATCAGAGTCAAGGTTCTGTTGCTGCTTTTGAAATGGAGATAGCAAGGTTGTCAAAATGGGGACTTTACTTCAGGTCGAAAGGGAATAGCAAAATCGGGACTCGTAAAATCGCAATCAAAATCGAAGGATTTTACTCAAGGACTTTTGTAGAATCGATATAGGAAATTGTAAAATCGCAATCAAAATCGATGGATTTTACCAAAAAATAATAATACTAAATATATGTTATAAATGGTATATAGTCATAAATGACTTAGTTTATAAGAAATCGTAAAATCGCAATCAAAATACATGGATTTTGCTTATTTTAGGATTCTACTATGGATTTAAGTCGCAAAATCCTGGATTTTAGGATTTAAGTCGGGATTTTAACAACAATGGGAGATAGAGAAACTAAAACGTGATTGCCAAAAGTCAGTACAGATGGTTAACAAATGGAAAAAAATGTATGAAAACTTGCATCAATTTTGTGTAAAGGAGATGCTAGATGGAAATGAGAAATAAGACATGTTCTAGTCAGGCACGTTTTTAAATCTTCCGGCGTACCCTAAGTAGGGGATTTGAACCTACGACCAATCGGTTAACAATCGAGCGCCTCGAGTATCTTGATACACTGAGAATTACCAGATACGAATAAAAATACAATTGGTGTATTTATCTCTAGCTCTAGCATCACAAGGTTCCCTTCTGCATTTTGTTTTGTTTCCTCTTATTTTATTATCAGTAATTTTTTGGGTTCCTATACTCTGCTACATTGTTTATTAACCTATCTGCCTTTGAGTCTTATTTTGAGAATCTTCATCCCTTATGTTAGGAGTATTATGTAAACCACGTCTTCACATAAAATCTTAAGACATTGAATATTTGAGCACATTTTTTTATAAATCATTCATTTAGTTTATTCTTAGTCGACATTGGACTGCTCACTCACTTTGTATATTAAAACCTACTCTTTTCACTTACGCCAAAAGAGTAAGTTTGAATAGCATCGTAGTCTTTTCGGATTTAAATTTGATACATTACTGCTGTATTTTTTTTATAATTATTGTTGTTCATTATTCAATTATGTATTATAAGATTAGCATAAAAGCTTATTATTTATTTGCATAAACTATTATTCATAAGATCAAAAATAAGTCAATCCAAACGGGAAGTGTGTTTTGTGATTTACTAAAATTTTTATTTTTCATAAGATCAAAAATAAGTCAATCCAAACGAGAAGTGTGTTTTGTTATTTACTAAAATTTGTTATTGTCGTGTGTATTAAGTTTTTTTTTTTTGGATAAATTAAAGAGTATAATCCCAAATGAAAGAATAACTCTTAAAGTGTGTTTGGATGATGAACTTTTTGAGCTAATGTAGTTTTAGAGAATGTAGTTTTAGAGTAAAAAACAATTTTTTTTTTTGGTCAAGAAGCCTAGCGGCTAGAGAAATTCACCTTAAAGGTGAATAAGTGGGGTGTCTGGGGTTCGAACCCCGGCCCCTGCATAAAAAATGCATTATCCCTTACCAAGTGAGCTAAGCTCACGGAGACAATAAAACAATTTTTTTTAATGTAAATTGTATTGTTTGAATGATAAATTTATTAAAAAAAATTAAAATGAAAGGAATTTAGGATGTATTTTGTCAAATATACCCTTTAAAAACCAAAAATTTGAAATTCAATCATTACTCTGCTAAATGAGAATCTCATATTCGTTTTTGTAATTCTTTTAAATTGGTAAAATTGGTTTCTATCTTACGCATTAGTCTTTCTTTTTGCAAACTGGTCACTATGTTTTTAAAAAAATGGTCCCTATTTTATTTGTATTTTTATAAATTGGTCCTTAAAAGAGACTATACCTATTTAGATATTAATGAGCTTGACATGAATATAATATATGTTAGAAAATTAAGACATTTGATTCGTGTAGTCAGATTTCATTTTATGGGATAAAACTTGGTTATCATTAAATTGGTCCCAATAAATTTTTAAAATTTACAAGTTAATCCCAAAAGTTTGCAAATTGATCCCTATTTTATATATTTTAAAATGAGCACTCAACTTTTTCAAATTTAAAATATGTCACAAATCTTTTAAAGCTCACATTTGAAATCACTTTTCATTATATAATTTATATTTTCATCTAAAATATTTATAATTTATATTTTCATCTAAAATATTTTAATAATATAACAGTCGAACAAAATTAAGAACAATGAATTTTATTGCTCTATCCAAATAAAAAAATTTAGAGATGAAGAAAACTCGATTGAAACATTTAAATGGCTTAAAATTCTAATTTTTTTTAGAATCTATATAATTATCCTATTCAAACACACTTTGAAAAAATTATAGTAAACTATGAAATTAGTCTTGATGACTTTGTAGAATGCTCTTAATTAAGTCAATCAAATTATGAATATTTCGGAAAAAGTCATTAACTGTTATGAAACTAAAGAAATAGGAACAAGAATAAAGTAGAGAGAAGTAGAGAAGGAGAAAGAAAGTGAAGAGAGATGATTCTATTATTCTCTTGTGATGTACAATTAAGTTACATATGAGCTCTATTTATAGAGAAATACAATGACTTTGAGAACAAGCACCAATGACTTGGGGAGCAAGCACAATATAGCCCAGTAAGCTAATAATATGACCCAGTAACCCAATTGCTATATGGACATCCACTTATAATATTCATAACACTCCCCCTTGGATGTCCATCGACGATATACCTCATTAAAACCTTACTAGAGAAAAACCCAATGGAAAAAAAATCTAGTGAAGGAAAAAGAGTACAACATCCTTTTGTGTCATAATCTGCCTCATTAAAAACATTACCAGGAAAACCCAGTGGGATAAAACCATAGTTAAGAGAAAAAGAGTGCAGAACACATTTATCTCTCCCCCTCATAAAGACAATTATATTTGAGACGAAGAAAGTCAAATAATCTTTTATGCTTGTTACTCAAAAGCTTTACTTGACGGTGACTTTGTAGAAAGATCCGATTTATCTCCATATTCTTCTCTAAATTAGAAGCTCTTGAGATATTTTAATATGAAGTTGTTGAAAGATCCTCCTTTCAAAATTAGAAAACCGCAAGTTTCTTGTATGTGTAAAATCATAATTCTTAATAAAGAGCATTCTCCACTTCTTTGATGTGTTGTTAACATTTTCAAATTATCGGATGATATTGTTGTTTCTCTAAGATACAAATTGTATGCTTGACTTTGTTGCAATATCTATATTTACTAATATTAACAAAAATAAAATACCATGATATATATAATAAGCAAAATACATTAATGTCCTCACCTGACCAATTCAAATTGTTCATAATTTTTCTGATGACGTGATCTTTACTCACATCAAGTGAAATCACAATCATTCTATCACATAATCAACTAGATTTGTCCATGTCGACCATTATATAACAAATTTTAGAATCTCTTCGAGAGTTCTAAAAATATTTATACCATCATCATAAAATCGATTATAACAAATTCATTTCAATATCCTTAAAATGGACAAATGATGTCACATCATCAATAGTTTTGATTGTGTGTCTTACGCAGATGAAATCCTTCAGGGAGTTTCATATAACCATCACTATTAACTGAGCCATACAAATATATTGTAGCACATTTTTTTTATATAATTTGAGTCTTTCATGTGCTACCAAACTTAATGAAGTATGAATTCACTTTAGGTGAATATGTCTTTTAAATCAGACATTTATCAATCCACTTCCAGGGAACATATCAAACTCTCTATATATGTATTTTACCATTCTAATTCCCTTTTCGCGAGAAAAATCATACGTATCCATTTAATTTCACACCTTCAAGTATGCAGACTACAAGTCAGAACAAAGCCTGCTTTATGAAGCGAGTTTGATTTCACTAGAATTGTATCTTTTTCATTTGCAAATATTTTCATTATCAATAACTTTAATAGAATTTAACCCATGATCCTCATTATTATTCATCACATATAGCGCTTTATTATATCCAAAAACACGTCAACGTTGACTTCATTTCAGTTCCATCTCATTCCATTGAGATCTTTCATTCATGACATAATTTATTAATATTTCATAAGTTTCAGGTACCTGATCAGTTCCTCTGGAACTGAAAAAATCAATTATGTCATAAAACTCTTTTTAGAGTTTCTATATACTTGTTTGAGTTATCATTCCTTTAAGCTCCTTTTCTTATTCAAGACTTTTTATATTTGGAACCGATTGATCTATCATGCTTCAGGCACAATTGAAACTCATTTGCAATATTAGATTATCCAACATGTAAATCTATTTCGTTTGGAGCATTAGCAGCTGATATTTGATTTGTTTACCTTTGCAAATGAGTTATATCTTGAGGATCAAGACAAGACAATAATATTTCCTTTCAAATAATTTATTTGAACTTCAGGTTCACATTTGCAGCTGTTTATTACCTCCCCCTAATATTGGGAAAACTAATCCATCAATTGATAATCAGCCTACTAGGCTGTAAATAAGTTGGCTCAATATAATTTATAATAGATGGAGATTCACATCAAATATGTTTTTCCAATATTCTTTCAAGATTTATCTTAGTGCAATATATTGGAGCAACTGTGATATACACAACACATCCAAAAATTCACTTAGATGAGAAATATCATGTGATTAACCTAAAATCAATGATAGATCAAGGGGAGGACTTCTATATAGTAATGTGTTGGCTTGATGCAAATCAATATCTCAACATATAAGATTATTGATTCCCAAAATAGAGTTTATAAGACATGGTCTCACAACCAAAATAGAGTTTATAAGGTATGGTCTGATAAGTATCAATCATACGATTAACTTTAGACGTCTAAAGAATGGATCCTCAAGTCCATTTTTATGAGCATATGCTACCAGTTGTTCCATATCAATTTCAATTGACGAATGATACTTATAAAATGCTTTCCGAAAAGTTTAGAAAATAAATTCTTAGTCAAATTTGTTGACATAATAATCTCACAAACTTCTGGTTGTGAATATACATGTGATCATTTAGTTGATGCATTGATTCAAATCATATAATATTCAAGTGATTCACATGATCAGTGTATTAATTTAAATACCACCTTATATAAGTGAGACACTCATTCTTTTAAATTGTTAACTTTCTCAGGGAACTAGGAACACGCAATGGTTACTAGATTGAAGAATCTTCTGGCTCTTCAATATATTTCCATTTTTTCAACTAGTTTCTGCATCATAATAGATCCGGGATAACCCAACCGGTCTTGCCAACGATAAATTTAATATAATTTGTAAACTTCTAGTTTACGATATTACGTGCTTCCATTGTACAAATAATATAATATGTAAACTTCATGTTTACAATAATACGTGCTTCCATTGCACTAATGTAAGTGTAGTTACGATATTACTTGCTTCCATTGCACAAATAATATAATATGTAAACTTCATGTTTACAATAATACGTGCTTCCATTGCACTAATGTAAGTGTAGTATAAATCAAAGATAAAAATAATTTTTTTTACTACACTTGTTTTCTCGAGAGTATAAAATTTGTACTACACTTACATTAGTTCAATGGAAGCACGTATTAGTATAAAATTAAATTTTTTTTAAACCAAAAAATAAAATAATAATTAAATCACGAGATAATTTCAACTAAATCATAAATCAATAAACATGGAAATTTGGTGAAAAAAATACACACCTATTCACAAAAGAAATGAGTTTTTTATGTTCTTCAGGAACTATTCACAATCAAATTAATTATTTGTGCAATCCATGCATCACTATTGAATTCTTCAGGAATTCATGGAGAATAAAATTGGTTGATTTTTAAGTTTTTTATGTTTTTCAAGAACTATATAACTGATCTAATCTGTTATTTGTATGATACTTCGTGGATGTATCACTACTGAATTCTCAGGAATTCATGGAGAATAAATAAAAATCGAGTTGTTTAAGTTCTTCAGAAACTATACTACAAATTTAAACAAGAAAATTAATTTTCTAAATCATCCTTTAGAGATGTAACTCTTTTGATGAATTCATCCAGAATTCACAAAAAAAATATTGAGTTCTTCAGGAACTACACTTTTGAATTCTTCAGGAATTCATATAGAATAATATTGAGTTCTTCGGGAACTACATAATAGATCTCTTTAATTTTATAATATGAGATCAATCCTTATGCAATACTTCATGAATGCATATGGAATAAATAAACACAATAATATAATACAATTCACATAATAGTGGTTTAATGTATCTATAAGAAACTGATTCCAATTGCTGGAATTGTAATAGTATAGTCTATAATCATCGATACAAAAATTAAAACTTATTTTCATATAAATAGATTAAAAAGAATTACATACCTCAGTTGATTAGAGTTTCGTGCTGATAACGTGTTATGAAACTAAAGAAATAGGAACAAGAATAAAGTAGAGAGAAGTAGAGAAGGAGAAAGAAAGTGAAGAGAGATGATTCTATTATTCTCTTGTGATGTACAATTAAGTTACATATGAACTCTATTTATAGAGAAATACAATGACTTTGAGAACAAGCACTATTAAACTGATGACAAGTTGATCAATATATTTAACAACTTACTATCAATTAGGTCCTTATATTTAACATATACATACCTGATGTCTCATTGTGTATTTTAGCGAGCAATGATAGGTAGACATCCTTAATATGTACACCCCTTTGTATTACTTTAAAAAATTTCAGTTAATCAAATATATGGTCCGTATGATCACATTTTTTTAGTTGCGTGACCACTAGTTTTCCAAAATTTATTTGGTTAATTAAGTGAAAAAATAATGGTCACGCGCATTTAGTTGCGTGACCACATTTTTCAGCTTCTAAATAGTGGTCACGCGACTGAAAAAATGTGGTCACACAGACATATATTTGGTTAACTGAAATTTTTCAAAGTAGTAGAAAGGGGTGTACATATCAAGGGTATCTACCAATCTTTATTCATTTTATATGGTATAAATAACATAGTCGATTATTCTCTCCACTTAGGCAAACCAGCCAATAAGAATGCATGCAAGCTACTTCTTTAGATAAAAGGGAAGATCAAGATCAGAGAGCGAAGTGTGAGACCAAAAGAGAAGGAAACAACTTTCAGATTTCCTCTAGCCTTAGGGTGAGTCCCGCCCGTTTTTTTTTGTTTGTGTTAATATAAGAATCCTTTATATCTAATCCTAGCAAACATGCTTACCCTAATTCCTAACCCCTAACCCTACTTTTTTGGCTCCAATCTATCCAGACCATTAGATCATTGTAATTAGGGGAGGTTATCATATCAGCCGTTGATCAAATCTCCGTTGATCAACGTTGAATTTTCCCCTTCTCAATTTCCCGATACAGCTTTCCTTCACTAACCCTCCTCTCTCTCTCTCTCTTTCTCTACCATTTTCCATCTCCACCCCCTTTTCTCTTGCCTCCATTCTCCCATCGCCAGAACTATTGCGGAGATCCGCCGTATCACCACCATCACCCGCCGCCAGAAACCTGCCACTCCGGATAAAGAGAAAGAAGCCATCGAAATTTGCAATCTCAACTGGAAGCTCCTGTCGTTGCTCTCTCCCTTCATCAACAAAGCTTCTCCCGTTGCTGAATCTCAGACATCCATTATGCTCAAGCTCCCTCCGGCCAAGCTACGTCGTTCGTTTCTCTCTCTCTGGTATGTATACTTTTCTCTCTCCTCCGCTGCTCTCATCTTCTTCTTCGATCTATCTCAGCATCTCATTTCCACTACTCTTTCCTTTAATTAATTCACATTATTGTCATGATTGCACGCTACACTTTACTGCTCGAATTTCGTTTTTCAATTTTGTTTTTAGGGTTTTTGATGGGTTTCGATAGTTTATGAAATATTGATTTTCTATCAAATATTTGAAACTCATTTCTAGAGTAATATGGAAATAGTCTTTGGAGGTATTTTAAATACATCAAATGAGTTAATTCATGTTTTTGGAATTTCTAACTAGGATTGTTTTCTTTCTGTCATGTGGTGGTCATATATACACTAATGCTGCTAATTTGGTTTGTGCAGTTAAAGAGTTGTTTTGGTTTCGACACTACGGATGTTAGTGCATTTGGTGACGGAGGCATTTTCATTGGGAATTTAAGGAGACCAATTGATGAAGTCATTCCGAAGTTGGAGAAGAAAGTCTCTGATGCAGCAGATAGAGAAGTTGTCTTATAGTTCATGGAAGAACAAAAAGATGGCATTACCAAACAGGTACTCTCTGCAATGAATTTGAGACCTTGGCCATTTTATTTTCTTGCTAATATTTATTGTTAGAACATCTTCAATCCAACAAAGTTAAGAACAATACTTCACTCCAATAGGATAAAGTTAAAAACAATTTTTGCATAAAAATGTAACTTGCACAGGAGAGAGACGAACACAATAATATTAAGAATAATGTACGAACATATTCTATTCATGAAACCGTTCTTACATGTGGTACATACTTCAACATATACATCTTTTGTTATATTTAAGAACCATAGTAAGAACATGCATTGAAGATGCTCTTATATGATCCGTTAGTATTGTCACTTCAAAAACCATGATTCAGGTCAATACATTTTAGGCCTACTACATTTTATTAGCAATTGTAAGAAATCTTAATTTTAGAACAAATCTGTTTCATTTGAAAAGTATGAGGATTTGATTTAAACAATTACTTGATACTTAAGCTAAAAGTACAAAAATACAATTAAGGCTTTCAGTTAATTGTGTGCTTTATACATTCAGAAAATTGAAGATCCATTTCTTCTTTTGGTTGCACCATACAAACCTGAATGTATTCTTTTTTTCCGGCAACTAAAATTTACATTTATATTAAGTTTTCCATGCTGTTACATTTGGTTTGTTTGTATGTTTCTGGAAATTAGTGTGTTATGTGGAGGTGTGTGTACGAAGGCTGTGTTTGAATCAAAATATATCACTTTTATCGGCTTTGGTCGTGTTCTGTTATACTTTTAATATGCTAATCTGAAACAGAATCTTCTTATTCTGTTATTTTTTGTTGCAAATTGCCTTCTAAACAATTCCTAAATTTCATTCCTTCTAAACTTTAATTGATTTCCAACTCTTTAGTTGATGGATATTCAAGTATTTGAGTTCTCTTGAGGTTGAAGATAACAAGGATGTTTGATTCTTTATCTGATTCACCCATCAGTGTTAGAGTGGTGACGAAGTATGTTTGATTTCAATGTATATTTGCTAGCTAAATACTATTATTACTATTTTTTCTTTTCCACTGCAGGTTGAAGAATTCAGGTGGTGGTTGTGGTTATGAAAACAGACCAATGCCTCTTCTGTTGCTATCGTCTATATTTGAGTTTTTTTTAGCTTTTATTTGTCACAACTATTGTTTTGTGTGTGATTCTTTATCTGATTCATTTGTTGGAGGTCTGAATGTGACAATTATTATTTTTTACCATGATTCTCTCTAATAAAGATATTTGTCTTGAATTTGGGACTCGATTATTTTTTACATATGACAAGTGCTATTGAATTTCAAGGTTTTGTAATTGGCTATTAGTTTCTATTGTTTATTTCTCTATATGGTTTTTGTTTAAATGATTGAATTTTATTAATGACATTGTGTTTATATGGCTTTAGGAGGATGTAATACATATGCAAAGTAGTACAAAAATGTGTTTTATTTTGGTTTACAATGAGCTTTTTTTAATTCAAGCTTGAGGAGCTTATGCGGCATCACAAAAATACGCCATTGATGTTGTTTTTATAAAACTACCAACTATTTTGATGTGTGTTAAAACTTGATATTCTCTTTCCAAATTCATTATTAATGCCTCCTCATAATTTTTCTCTCTATAAGGGTGTTCTAGGAAGCACGTCCTATAGTGAAAGAGACTATTCAGAAATTGAGTTTACGTGCCAATCTGAAAATTTATTATATATGTTTCTCTATAAATAATATGTTACTCACTGTTTATATTTTTCCCTCTTTAGGATCAATAGAATTCGTGTTGTTCAAAGTAGGTTTGGCATCAATGTAAGTATGTCTATTTATCTTTATGTAGCCCATATCTAACGAAGTTCTTATGTGTTGGACATAAACTGAATGTGCAGCTTTGAAAGTTGCAGTAATTTGATTAACATCTGATTATAGGTCTTACTATAAAGTGTTTTTGTTTGGCTTGCAAAAATTTAATTCTATATATCGACTGAAAATCCTTTGTTTATGTAACTTATCTCGGTCAAGTGACGTTTCATGGAAAGAAAGTGCTGGTACTAATATTTGATTGACTTTTACAGTTATGAAAGGAATTCACTTCACTCTTGAATAGCAATATTTCTTTAATTTATTTGATGTCAGGAATATTTACAAGTGTTTGCTGGTATGAAGCATCAAATGTTCTTTAATCCATTTAGAGGAATCAATTGCATTGTCTTTATTCTTACATAACAAATAATTCTGTACTGTCATGAGCCATCTTTGTGATTTATTTTTCTTTGTTATATATTCAAGATTGTAAATGGGTTTTGCCATGAAGTTTTATGCCATGTAGTTTTATGATATCAATAGGTATCATTCTCTAATTGTTTGGTGTCATTCTCTAATTCTCAATTGCTTTGTTATCATTGTTCAATGATTCGATTCAGTTTGATTTTATTAGGTACCTAACAGATAGTATTCTTCTCTAAGAAAGTTTAGCTGATCAAGGGCAAAATGATTATTCTATTATCTCAATGGATGCATCTCTGAAGCATAGTTTGAACACGTAAGGCAGTTTCTCCTTTCTCTTTTTGGACCCATTTGATTAGCGACAAATTTGCTATGTAATATTTTCACACGTAAGAGTAATTTTCATACATGTATGTTGTCAGATGTAGGTAAATGCCCAAAATAACTTGGAGAATTTTGAGTGAACTTATCATATATTATTTCTATTTAATAAAAGTTTGGTTGAGCGAACTTATTCAAAGTAAGGGATGTCAATGTGTTCGATTTTTGGTGTTATTTGGTGATGATTGTGTTGATACCTGATCATGAATCTTGGTTCAAGATGAGACATGTCTACGTTTTTAGTTTGAAAGCATTGAGATTGAGTTGTAGGAGTCCTGTGCCAGATTATTTAGGATAAAAGATATTACTGACATGTTTTCTCAACCCATTGATCTAAACCTTTGAAGTTTCATAAATAGCGAACATAAATTTTCACCAATTGTTTGTAATCATCTATATCTTAACTGCTCAAAACTAGATACCTTTTGTGTTTTTGTATAGATACTAGATAACTTTTGCTTGGAGAAAAATGTCTTTCCACTAGGCCAATCGATAGCTTTTTAATATTTGTTGTTACTCATAAGGTCCTTTGGCAATTGTTTAGAATGCACACATAGTGCAACATGATATTAGTTGCATTTAATATTTTATTTGACTTTGGAATGCCGAGTGCACTTGAATAAAGGAATAACAACTATGCATTTGAGATTGTACAAATCACTGATATTAGTACATGTTCTCAATGTAAGCCAACTGACATTTTCTTTCAAGCATGCTTTCCCTGCTCATTGTTAAATGTGCCTAAACTTTTTTGGTGTATGTTTATGTTTTAAAACATTATAACCTAAGCCACAAACTAAATAATGCTTTGTTTCATTTGTGTTGATCGAGTTCAAGACATGACTGCATTACAGGCTGCTGTGAAAAATGTGATTCATGAAACACAATACCAACAGAAGCAAATATACGAAATTATGAAGCTTTTATCAATTTTTATGGCGTTCAACCGTGAAAAGATGTTGCAACTACATTGCTTAATTTAAAAGGTTTTTCTCTTTTGCTGAATAGCATTGTGTCTTAGTCCATAAATTAGATTATATCTTCTATTTCGGTACTATAGAGGTGGTGCTTATGCATATGCAAATTTAATTAGTTTTATCAGGAATGGCAACTATGCAATTCAGATGATCTGTAACGACTTAGTTTCTGCAGGGATGTTGATTTTCTCCACCATTTCTTTCTTTTTTAGTTTTTTTTTCTTTTGATTTATAAATTTTGTTAAATTTGACATGTTTATTTTATTTATTTATTTATGAAGTTTGTGTTGTGGTTTTTTTCCTTCTTATTTTAGGGATGGTGGTTTGGCTGGGTTTGAGTTCATATGTTGAAGATGGTGGAGTGAGGCATTGATGAGAAGGTCATGCGTTGTCAGGTTTCTAAATTTCTTTTGGTTAAATTTTTCTTAGACTTCTATTGGTTTCTTTCTTATCATTTTGCTATAGTAGAAATTAGAATTAGTTGGATTTCTTCTTCATGTTCTCTTCTTATTGATTTTTTTTTTTCTCTTATCTCACCAACTATAGCTACATGCTCATGAAGTGCTGTTGTGAAAATAAGTTAATTTTAATTTTTAAATATTTTATTGTCCGTGTCTGTTATTGCATATGTATATAGTTGTAAAATATCTCTCTGTTATCCTTTTTATAAATATTTAATTATGTCTATGATTGACTTACATATTGTCTCAAACCACGAAGATCAAACTGCCTTATATTTTGCTTCTTATAATCAAGTCTAGGAGTTAGTGGAGGATATTAAGGTGTTGGCGTGGCGTTGGTGTTTGAGCCGTTTGAGTTCGCCGGCTTTTTTGTTTTATGAATGGCGGTGGAACCCAAAAGAGTGCCTTTTGTGGTAAAGGGGAAGTTTTTTGCGACTTCAGGTTGAGGCTGGGGTATGTGGCGTCTGCTGTTTCTGTTTGTCGGTGCTGCCAGTTTATATTTCAGCCTCAATTATGTTCAGTTGCGGCTTCTGCTGTTTCTGTTTCTGCAATTTACGGTGTTGTTTCTATTTTTGCTTCCTCCATGCGGTCTGTTTGCCGTCAGCAGGCTTTTTATTATGTTTTTTGGGCGGATTATAAGGGTTTGGCTTTGGGGTTTTTCGGTATTTCGGTGCCTTTTGAATTTTCCTTTTCGTGCCCGTGAGCTTTAGTTGTGCATCTTGCACACTTTCGCTGTTAATAATATTTGCTGATCCCAAAAAAAGAGTCTAATTATTGGTTGAAAAAGTTCAAGTAGTATCGTTAGGCCAATGTCAACCTATTACATGAATATGTTTTGTTTAATCTCAATGCCTCTTGAAAAAAAAATGCTTTTGATTCAAAGTTGTTGAACCAAACACATAAGATTCTTAGTGACAAAATATGCTTACTCATATTGTGTATGACATGATCATACTGTGTCCTGACTGATTCCTATTGGTTGTTCCCGTCTTTTTGCAGGTAAATTCAGTCTGTAGGTGATGTTATAAGCCATGTACGCTTTGTGCAGATGCAACCAAGTGAAACACGCATTGATGATGTTCTTTTGCTGCTAATCCGTTTGGTGACTTGAAAGGCATAATGTTAATTGGTAAGTTCAAGTTTGATTGGCGTATTTTAAGTTGAAGCCTTTTCCTGTTTAATTATGTTTGATAATATAAATGTTCTGGCCTCACAAACTGTTTATTTTTTTTTTTAATTTGGAAACAGGTAATTGAAAAGCTAAGTGACCATATGCTAATGTCTTTATTCGGAGCTATATAACTACAGTGTTAATGCATTATGTTATGATTCATTATGAAAGGCAGATGTTTACCATTATTATGTGTCATTTTTTAGTTAATGTATTTTTGAAGGTACCTTAATTAACAATTGTGTATCCAATGCCGTGGTCGAGTGAGTGTACTTTTGTCGAACTCAAAATAACTTATTTGTGATGTTTTCTCAAATAACATCTACGATTGATAAAAAAAAAAAAAATAACATCTACGGTAGTTTTTCTCTTCAATTTAAGTTATTAGCTATATATGACCCGTGCGGTAGCACGGGTAGATGATCTAGTAGTGAGTATGTTTTGTTACAGTTAAAACTCTATAAATTAATAATGTCAGGACCGGAGAAATTTATTAATTTAGAGAGTTATTAATTTATCGATAAATTAATAATTATTAATTTAAAGAGTTTTTAAGTAATTATACTATACATACCAAACAAAAAGACAAATTAGTCTATGCCTCTTAGAATTACGTTGCAGCGAGCCTTGAGACTCAACGTAAATTAGTAACTACTGTGTTCATATGCATTGGAAATCAATAATGACTTTTGAAGTACAGTAAATGTAAACAAGAGGAACAAATGTGTTCAATGTATTCTTAATATATTTTTTTTTTCCAGTTTCTATGAATTATTAATTTATGATTTTCTTGGGACCGAAAATTATAAAGGGATCTCCCGAAAAATTATTATCTTATTATTTTATCGAGTTTTTCAATTTTTTACATTGGCCCAAGTCGGGACCGGACAAATTTATTATTTTAGAGAGTTTATTAATTTACCGAGTATTAATTCAAAGAATTTCTACTGCATTTTGTTTTTCATTGATAAAATGAATGTGTTGCTGATATTGATGAATGATATATGTTAATGATTTGATTCTTGAAGGTGTTAAAAGTGTTGTTATAATAAATTTTGTAATTGGGGCAACAAATTTCATGATGTGTTCAAGTCAATGTTAATGTTTGCATGTTTTGATTTTGAGTAGCTTGCTCTTGTTTAAGGAATGGTATAATGTTAGTAATACACTCAAACATGCATCCTCTTTTATTTGATTAAAATTCACGAGTCTCATTAAATTTACATGGGACCCACATAATTTGGTGAAACCACATTAATTGTATGGTCAAATACATCATGGGGTCATTTAAATCACCTGTTTGTAACAGGTTAATCGTTTAAGTTTTTTTTAATAATAACCTAGTTCATTAAGTCATAAAACGTTTGTACTAGTCTAATTTTTTATCCAACTTCGTTAAAAAGTACGTACATGGTCGGGGACTCATTGAGATTTAATTAATAATAGCTGGAATTATGTGTAGCTACTACTTTTATAAAGCTGTAACTTAGATTGTTTTTTATTTTCCCCGCTTAAAGGTTGGTACTTATAATTAATCCTGAAAACAAGTTTGTAACATTACTGTAAAAGTATGTAATACTTAAATTTTTTTACCACACTATCTATTTGTATGATCGACTAAAAATGTCCGATCGAGTAAAAAATTGTGCGCTATATGCAGACTATGGCAGCAAATCCATGACGCAGTGATAGGCCTAGGAGAAATGATCAAGCACCTACAGAACCTAATATAGACAGTTGGAAGCAGATGATGCAAGCTAATAATGACCGTTGGCAGCAGATGATGCAAGCTAATAATGACCGTTGGAAGCATATGATGCAAGCTATCAAAGAACACACATCCGATTTTGCGAATCGCTTCGCTCAAAATGGTGGCCAAGTTCAGCCTCCTCCACCTCCACCTCCACCTGAATCCCCGAATCGTGTCTTCTTTTACTTTTAGGCTTAATTACTCTTTTGGTCCCTTAATTTATTTTTTGGTTTCGTTTTGGTCTCTTAACTATTAAAAGTTTCGTTTCGGTCCCTTAATTTATTTTTGGGTTTTCTTTTGGTCCCTTAACTATTAAAAGTTTCATTTTGGTCCCTTAACTTATTTTTTGGTTTCGTTTTGGTCCCTTAACTATTCCTCCGTCAACCACTTTGGTCCTTTATGTTAGGATGAATGTATTAGAGTTAAGGGACCAAAACGAAACCAAAAAATAAGTTAAGGGACCAAAACGAAACTTTTAATAGTTAAGGGACCAAAAGAAAACCTAAAAATAAGTTAAGGGACCGAAACGAAACTTTTAATAGTTAAGGGACCAAAACGAAACCAAAAAATAAGTTAAGGGACCAAAAGAGTAATTAAGCCTTACTTTTACAAACTCAAGCCTCCATTTTTCACCGGAGGGCACGATCCATTGGAAGCCCAATCTTGGCTAGACAAATTGAATAAGATTTTCAAATTTGTGCAGTGCACGAAGGAACAAAAGGTAACTTTTGCTACATATATGCTTAACGGAGCTGCGGATGATTGGTGGGAGGGGGCAAGAGCCAGAATGACGGCTAAGGGAAACCCAATGGACTGGGAACATTTCCAAGAAGTGTTCCTTAATAGGTGTTTTCCAAAGTTTATACGGGAGCAGAAGGAACAATAATTTATGCATCTTCAGCAAGGAGGTATATGTCTGTGGCGGAGTATGTGGCCGAATTTGAAGAGTTAGCTAGGTTCTTATGTCGTTCTCGATATTCCCCGGATGAGGAGCGGAAAATTAATCAATTTGAGTGGGGACTACGGCCTGATATCCGAAACAACTTAGCCCAACTTAAGTTCACTAGCTATACCACATTAGTGAACGAGAGTTATATATAGGAACATATCTTTGGAACGCGTTATTAGAAGTTATATACCTGAAAGATCATTATATAGGACATAACACAATTTTAGTACTTTTATTTCCTCTTTTCCACCCCACTTGAATTTTCTTCTAAAGCTTGTGATTTTAATCGTTCCAACAAAGAGTGATAATCTTCACTCAATTGCTATCAATTAGCTGGTAAATCATAATTCTTCCTATCACAATGAAAATATGCATATTTTTCATTGGTTTTTGATAGTTTCTGCACTTTCAAGTCTATTATTCGCTTGGCATTGTTAAGAACCCGAGGGGTTTTACCACAGTCTTGTGGAAAAAAAATGCAGACAAGAAAAATAATCAATTTCGAAAAACGAACACAAATCCAATTACGATAAGATGACTGCAAGTCCGAGATTCAAATCACACACCCATGATTAGACGTCACATATCAGACTATTGCAATAAGACTGAAGATTTCATAAGTTAAAAATTGCAGGGCTTGTGAACAGCTTGATTCAAAAACAGATAACTATACAACACAAAATGATGATGCTAACTGTTATTTTTTACTTTTGTTCTTTTAAATTTTTACAATTAAAAAAGGAAAACCTACCACACATCATAATTGATGCAAACGGATTTCATGCTTAACAATTGCCAAAGACTATAAAAAACGGGCATTTTTTTCTTGATAAATGCACATAGCTATGCACGCACAAAAAAAAAAAAAAATTAAAGGACTAATACTAATAGGGAGCTGTGTTAGAAAACAAGTATCCAATCATAGTGTAAAACAGTTTCAAAAGAAGCGCAAACAAAGAAGAGATTAAGAGTGATTGCTAATTTAAAAAAACTCACAAGTAGGTGTCATTTTACAAGTTTACAGATGGAACTATAAAGAACGTGAATGTATATTATTCATGCTTTGCTAATTTTGTTTGTTTAGTTAATGATTATATGCAACGAAACTTTTGTAAGAAAATCAAATAATTAAGGGAAATAATAGGTAGCAAATTCGAACTTTAGTTTTCCTTTTGTTCACATAGGCTGTGAAATGAAAGGACTTCTATGGGAAATAATAACGTGTGCTGAACTTATAAATATGAATCCTGTATTTACCTACAGTACTTCTCTGGGAGATATATACAGGGTGATTGAATTAAGGGCAAAATAGGAAATTCGGGGGGCACAGAAGATTTTGGGGCCGATAAAGCAATGCTCATTTTCTTTAGAAAATTGCTTTTAGAGGAATTAATTGAATAAAAATGGGTTCAATTGAAAATGTGCACTGATTAACAGAAGCATAATCAATGGATAGTGAATTATATAGATTTTTCAATGAATTAGAATTGTGATTGGATTAGAAATAAATTGGGATTCACGAAAATGGAAGAATGGAAGTGAAACTAACAGGAGAAAGGGAATTTCTCAGCGGTAGTTAAATACCGTTGGGTTCAGCGGTAGTTAACTGCTGTCGGGTCCTCAATGGTAGTTAACTACTGGTGGAGGCATTTAAGTATTTTACTTGTGTCGTTAGGAAACTTTTGATGTCAAAAAAGCAACTTTCTTTTCTTTATACTAGGTCCAACCCAACAGCCCATTAACCCACTAAAAAAAATAAAAAAAATGTAACACCCATACCAGACGTATCTAGAAAGTCTAGCACATGCATTAAATTTAGTACTGGATACATTAAAATATACAACATTAAATACATACGAATGAATATTTATACAACAAATTGCGTTCATACGTAAATCACATAAACATCTCAACCATACATATATAATTTCATCCTTGGAATCCAAAGCATCCCGCAGCGATACGAACGCACACTTGCTGAAACATCCATCCGACTTCAAACTTGCATAACCATCTGCTTATCTGAAACAAATAAGGATTGGGATGAGACATAATGTCTCAGTGAGTTCCCCTAAATCCTAGGCTATAGGCAACATCAAGGGGGAAACCTACGGTCACCACGTGTCTACATTACAACCTGCCGGTTGATTATACGTGTGTGGGGACTAGCATACTTAGACGGTAGTGCATACTAGAGCCGTCATAATCTTATCTTAACTTGTTATAGGCTTCACTTCCTATACGTGTCATGGCGATCGAGGGGAACCTAAGACCGCATTGCCAAAGATACGCTCTACGTATCGAGGCCTAAACATAACATAATCATGGCACGTTTCTAAACCGGACGATTAGGGGAAACCTAAGATCGTCATCGGTATCATAATCTTTACTTGCTCTATACATAACTTGTACTTGCTTGCAGCATCTAATGCTCTTATTCTTAATCATGGTCTTGCATGGAATCATTCTACATGCCATAACATAATCATATTCATATAATGCATAAACGTATCTAAGTTCATTCATTAGGTTAACGTTGAACAAACAATCATTATCTTGATTCATTTTACGGAGAGTCGCGGGTGGAGTAACCCCGGGAACACTCCAATACATGACCGATGTACGTACATCAGACTCCCTCGGTGTCGTGCGGGTCCCTTGCGGCTTAAACCGTTCCCCTTAGGTCGAGAACCTCCCGTATCCCCCTGGCGTGGATAACAAGAGACACGAGCACCTACGTCTTGTTACTCAGTGACATGTGGGTCCCTTACGGCTTGAACCATTCCCATCATGAGAACCCCTTCTATCCCCCTGATGTGGATAACAAGAGACATGCCACCTACACTTATTAGTCATGGTCTTGTCGTACACATAAGCGCTAAACATATACATACTTGATCATAAACGAAGAGAATACACTTCGCGTCTTATCATTCTAGGGATTCATATCCTATACTTGCCATACTTACCATTCATGCTATTTTTCTAGTTCTCAACACTATGTCGAGGCTCTACATTCATTCCCTTTCTTAATTCATTGCTACCCGAGTAAATCGGCTTAAGACTCTCTTGAATCACTCTTGCCATTCATGTTAAGATTGCCATGATTTTAATTTCAAGAATCGTTTGATGTTATGTGCATTGCCAAGATGTTGTTTTGGGGTTATAAAGTTGTAAAACGTTGAAAGAAAAGCTTCGGAATGCACCACAGACCCTGAACTGGGCCAACAGGCCAAAGCAAGTTGGCCAAGTCCAGAGAGCTGCGCTAATAGCTCAGCTGGGGCGTGGCTCATCCTGAAGAATTTCGCTATTAGCGTAGATTTCGATAATAGCGTGGTTCTTCGGGTCTGAGGTACAAAATTTCCAGTTTTGACCCAAAACTTGTCCAGTTTGATCCTGCAATGCACCGTAATCATCCAGCAACATATATTGACTTTAAATAACATATTTCATGGCAAACTAACATGGAATCAACAAGAATTGCTCAAAAGAACATTAGGGTTCTAAATCCCTCATAAACATAAATCAATCCTTTCTAACATGAATTTACACAACCAAAGGTAGGTAAACTATCTATGGAACTCACCTAATCATGTTTTCTTGCTTTCCTTCAAGATCCAAGCTCAAACCCTAGCTTTTGCTTCAATCTTGATCCTTAGCTTTTATCCAAAAACCATGCTTTAATCTTTCCTCCAATAGTTCCTTGCTTGCTAAGCCACCCAAAACCATGCTTGATCACACTAGGAAGAAGTTTGGATGATTTAGAGTGGAGAGAGAGGGCGTGGGTTAGAGAGAAGGAGGAGAGAATTCTCTTCTAAAAACCTAGAGAGAGAAAGAGCAATCACAAATGAGAAATTTTGGGGCAATTTGACTTAAATACTCCTCTGCCGCCAAGTTACCATAATACCCTCCGTCTTAAACGTGTTTAGCTGACACTGATACATAAGTCCATACTTGACTGATAACACATAGTAATATTGTCTGTTGTACATAACATTTTCCATCATAAACGCTTTCCATGAACATCAGTCCTCTGATACATTTAACAGGTAAAATTTCCATTAGCCGACAAGCGGGATGTTACACTCTACCCCCCTTAAAAAAAAATTCGTCCTCGAAATTTAGAGATCGACTACCAATTATCATGACAAAAACTTATCGTCTATGGTCTGAACCAAACATTTTCCATTCATACACATCCAAATGGGTTCATCGTATCATGTCCTCATCTTGATTCTTATCCCACGTGTAACTAAACATAGCCTCCTTAATCATAATATCACTCAAAATTAGGGTCTTCTTAGCCTATCATGATTCAGAACTTACCTTACTACACATAAACTTATTGTCTCAGATCCATATTACATCTGCCTAACATAAATCATCCATATAAGTAACTTATCATAACTGGAACACTCAGGATTTGCCTTTTAACTGGGTCCTCATGGAATCCAGGTTTGCCCTGCAGTGCTCGATTGCATTTAAGACATCTTATCATATATACACATGGTTAAAACATGACTTTACTTATTGTACCTTGAGACATGTGCCTCTTTCTTACATTACTTATCTTGTCGATTCTACGAATCTCTTATCTCTTTTCAGAGTCTTAATAAATCTTTCGATCTTATTACCATTCTTATTGCTCCCAAATTCATGGATGACTCATATAACTTGTGGTAAAGAGGTGAAATTAAATACGCCGACACTTATGACATTTATCAATCCATCTTATAGCTTACATGCTCTTAAAACTTCTGACTTAGGCCACTTGCATTTGAATATTCCCAACATAAGCTTGTATGTCTCATATAACCCTTTTGGAGAACCTTGTTGTTTACTTCATCAAATCTTACTTTACATGGTATCCTACATACTCTCGAGTGTCGCATCTTGTTAAATAATGACGATACTCATTCTAACATATTACTTTAAGAAGTTTTCTAAACATGAGTATTCAGATTCTTGGAACGAATAGAGACATAATCTTTTAAAAGAATTTTGTGAAAAGTATCCCGTAAAAAAAAAATTACTTTCGTTTCCAAGTCCCTCAATATCCATTTTAAATTTAGGAGTTTTTAAATCATAGTTCAAAATCTTCATCACAAGTATCGTGATCATTTAACAAGTTTGACATAAGAGGGTATGCACTTCATCGTGCATAACTCATGATTCGTATCTCTTTCCATAATGAAATTTTGGAACTTCAAAAGTAACTTCTTTCTTATTCTTCCTTGACTTACATATATATCTTGGAGACTTACATAATTACATAACAAAAATCATATAGGATCCTTGACCCTCATACCATTATCTCATTTCCTCGTTCTAAGAACAATAAACTTGAATCTTCAAAACATCATATCCGGTTACTATCACGTGTGGTTACCTTCTCCTGCATAACACTTCTTCTTTTAATACCGGCTTCACACTTGATAATTCAATCATTACTTATTCAATATTTCGAGAACTCCTCGCTTGTTCCATAATGCTTCTAACGAAGGCTCTTACTATCACATTCCATGTTCCATGATTACTGTTAACAACTCTATCTATTAACTTTTGTTGCGCCACTCTGATTCCCACCAGTTGGCCTTAACCAATACTCTAATCCATTGAGACAACTGAACTTCACATTCTTTTTCCCATATGAGCATCATCTTCTTAAGCCTTTCTCAAAACCTTTCATGTGGCAACCATTTCCATAAACATGCACCTCACATTACCCTGCAAGATTGAATCTTACGGTAAACTTGTCGCATTACCATATTATTTTACTTAGGGATAGACCTTATATTCTCACCGGTTGAGTTTACCTTATGACATATATTTATCATGCTTAACTTGCTTCCGAGTACATCTCAATTCCCATAGGGGACTCATCATAAATTCATACATACTTTTCTTGATCTTGCTTTATTGCATCCTTGTATTCTCGCATACTATGTTTTGCGTAATCAACTAATGCTTGCTCGTTAATTTCTTTCTCAAAGAAACCTCACAAATTAGCACACGGGGTATTGACGTTGACGATTCCTCTTTATATAAAAACATAATAAATCTGGCCCCATTTGTTACTCTAAAACCACGGAATAAGTTGACAACACATCTGTGTCATCCAACCTTAGTTCCGGCGAGTTTAGCCCACTCTACGTGAGTCGTAACAACCGGTACCTGCAAAAATTTCTTTTTAAATCCAAGAACGCCACCTCCAATCACCCATATGCATGTATTCATTTTCAAAATGTTGGCAAACTTTAGAATTCATCATCATAACGAGCCTTAGCAAGTCAATCAAGCAAAAAACCTAGGTCCGAGGAGTACTCATAACTTCATAAAATCCGTGAAATTCATGTCCTCATATAAATCTTTACCATTTACTTTCCATCTCATGACTTTGCATTCACTTTACCCGTTCCATAAGCTGAAACCTTAAAACTCTTGACCCAAGCTCTTCGCTAGCTCTTGTCACATGTCATTAACTCCCAATGTTACCTAAAATCGGATTGTTTCCGTTAATACTTGTCCATGCATTTCCTTCCTTAGAAATCTCAGGGGGTGATGTGCATTCGATACTTGATGTTATAAAGAGTGTTTGTTGCATAAAAGATTGTGAAAACAACCCCCAATAGCTACTACTGACCCTAGAGACGAAATGATAATTTTCGGAAAAACTGAAAATTTTCGCCCCAGGTTCGCTATTAGCGAAATTCTCTGGAGTAATTTCGCTATTAGCGAAATTTTCGCTATTGGCGTATTTTCTTCAACTCAGTTTTCTAAAAATCGTATTTTACATAAAAATCGTACTTCCTCAAGTACTCTAGTACACATCATTCCTTCCAATCATCTTAAAAACATTTCTATAACTTTTGCGTGGCAAGCATTAACATCAATCGATTCAATTCACGGCACATTAGAAACTAATATCTTGTTCATCATAACTCTGCACCACTTTAACTTCTTACTTCATACCTCATGCATATACATCTGTGACTTCCTTCTAAATACCGGAACGTCTATACTCTTGATCCTGACTCATTCTGGACTCTTAACACACTAATTCCCAAAGCTATCTTAAACCGTATCGGTTTCGTTGATAGTTGCCCATGCCTTTTTCCTTGAAAATACTAGGATATGATATGCATTCATTACTTGATGTCATAAAAGATTTTCGTCACATAAAAGATTATTGTGAAGACATCTCCCCAATAGTCATTGCAAACCATAGGAACGAACTGGTAGGTTTCATAAAAAAAAACGGGAAGTTTCGTTCCAGGTTCGCTATTGGTGAGCTTCTCCAACTCTATTTTTCAGAAAACATTCTTCGCATGAAATTTATATTCTCAAGTATATAATGCACATTATTATCTCCTATCATCGTGAAATATTCTATAACATATGCATGGCAACATCAACCTTTTTCGACACAATTCTTGGCACGTCGGAAATCAATGCCTTAATCCTGATAGCATAAATCTTTCTCTTAAATCCTTATCTTGTAATCTTGTTCTGACATTCCAGAATATCATAAACACGTTCCAACAACAACTCTTACCGAACTTTTGGTCATACTTATATATATATATCCAACTTCTTCACTTACGGGTACATGAAGTATCACTATCATCTTACCCAACATTGTCGGAACATCCTGTCTTAACATTGCCTTACATTCCCGGAGGATTCACATTTATACTTGCTTAGTTCACCGGCCACTTACTGGCACAATCAACCCCTTACTAATACTCACTCCGAGTCCTTACTTCTGAGTTCACACTTTCCAGTGCATCTTCATCACATACTTCATTCCTCCCGGGTCTTATTCAGCTCTCAGGCATCCATTCTAATCGTTGAATGCTAAATTGAGTTGATCAGGCTCAACTAACATCAACAACTAGAACATTTACTTGGAACCCAATGGTCCCACTACCTTAGTTGTAACTTAATGACCCAAGGCACGGTCTGAATCGACCTGCTCTGATACCAAATGTAACACCCATACCAGACGTATCTAGAAAGTCTAGCACATGCATTAAATTTAGTACTGGATACATTAAAATATACAACATTAAATACATACGAATGAATATTTATACAACAAATTGCGTTCATACGTAAATCACATAAATATCTCAACCATACATATATAATTTCATCCTTGGAATCCAAAGCATCCCGCAGCGATACGAACGCACACTTGCTGAAACATCCATCCGACTTCAAACTTGCATAACCATCTGCTTATCTGAAACAAATAAGGATTGGGATGAGACATAATGTCTCAGTGAGTTCCCCTAAATCCTAGGCTATAGGCAACCTCAAGGGGGAAACCTACGGTCACCACGTGTCTACATTACAACCTGCCGGTTGATTATACGTGTGTGGGGACTTGCATACTTAGACGGTAGTGCATACTAGAGCCGTCATAATCTTATCTTAACTTGTTATAGGCTTCACTTCCTATACGTGTCATGGCGATCAAGGGGGACCTAATACCGCATTGCCAAAGATACGCTCTACGTATCGAGGCCTAAACATAACATAATCATGGCACGTTTCTAAACCGGACGATTAGGGGAAACCTAAGATCGTCATCGGTATCATAATCTTTACTTGCTCTATACATAACTTGTACTTGCTTGCAGCATCTAATGCTCTTGTTCTTAATCATGGTCTTGCATGGAATCATTCTACATGCCATAACATAATCATATTCATATAATGCATAAACGTATCTAAGTTCATTCATTAGGTTAGCGTTGAACAAACAGTCATTATCTTGATTCATTTTACGGAGAGTCGCGGGTGGAGTAACCCCGGGAACACTCCCATACATGACCGATGTACGTACATCGGACTCCCTCGGTGTCGTGCGGGTCCCTTGCGGCATAAACGAAGAGAATACACTTCGCGTCTTATAATTCTAGGGATTCATATCCTATACTTGCCATACTTACCATTCATGCTATTTTTCTAGTTCTCAACACTATGTCGAGGCTCTACATTCATTCCCTTTCTTAATTCATTGCTACCCGAGTAAATCGGCTTAAGACTCTCTTGAATCACTCTTGCCATTCATGTTAAGATTGCCATGATTTTCATTTCAAGAATCGTTTGATGTTATGTGCATTGCCAAGATGTTGTTTTGGGGTTATAAAGTTGTAAAACGTTGAAAGAAAAGCTTCGGAATGCACCACAGACCCTGAACTGGGCCAACAGGCCAAAGCAAGTTGGCCAAGTCCAGAGAGCTGCGCTAATAGCTCAGCTGGGGCGTGGCTCATCCTGAAGAATTTCGCTATTAGCGTAGATTTCGCTAATAGCATGGTTCTTCGGGTCTGAGGTACAAAATTTCCAGTTTTGACCCAAAACTTGTCCAGTTTGATCCTGCAATGCACTGTAATCATCCAGCAACATATATCGACTTTAAATAACATATTTCATGGCAAACTAACATGGAATCAACAAGAATTGCTCAAAAGAACATTAGGGTTCTAAATCCCTCATAAACATAAATCAATCCTTTCTAACATGAATTTACACAACCAAAGGTAGGTAAACTATCTATGGAACTCACCTAATCATGTTTTCTTGCTTTCCTTCAAGATCCAAGCTCAAACCCTAGCTTTTGCTTCAATCTTGATCCTTAGCTTTTATCCAAAAGCCATGCTTTAATCTTTCCTCCACTAGTTCCTTGCTTGCTAAGCCACCCAAAACCATGCTTGATCACACTAGGAAGAAGTTTGGATGATTTAGAGTGGAGAGAGAGGGCGTGGGTTAGAGAGAAGGGGGAGAGAATTCTCTTCTAAAAACCTAGAGAGAGAAAGAGCAATCACAAATGAGAAATTTTGGGCCAATTTCACTTAAATACTCCTCTGCCGCCAAGTTACCATAATACCCTCCGTCTTAAACGTGTTTAGCTGACACTGATACATAAGTCCATACTTGACTGATAACACATAGTAATATTGTCCGTCGTACATAACATTTTCCATCATAAACGCTTTCCATGAACATCAGTCCTCTGATACATTTAACAGGTAAAATTTTCATTAGCCGACAAGCGGGATGTTACAAAAAATTAGGCAAACTCAAATATTTTTCAGATGCGCACAACAAAAGTTACTTGATGATGTTGATATTATTCGAACACCACCGCAAAGAGGTCTCGGAAAGGCCATTTACCTCCTAATTTTATTTAGCACACTATTGGTAGGTTATATTTCATCTCTCCTATTTCAAATTCTACTTTTGTTGACAAAATAACAGATCTCTTTTATTTTGATTCATGACTATTTATCTATATTATGACTATTTCAAATAATAACATAAATAATATCAAAATAGTTGGTTTTTTCTTTTTCAATTATACTCTATAACAAATTTCGTTATACTTGTCAAACAAAAATAATAATAAATTTCGTTATAAGAATATCATATTTTTAGTGTCATTCAAAAAGATAAGAATTTATATTATATGATATTAATAAATTTCGTAATAAGAATATCATATTTTTGTTGTCATTCAAAAATATAAGAATTTATATTATATGATATTATATTTGTTACATTGCTGGTGTCACTGAAAAAGATATGTTTAATTTTTTTTAATAACAAAAAGATATGCATAGTTTGTTACAATATAAATGTGCAAAATATATATAAGTATAATATAGCGTAACAAAAAACAGATATAATACAAATGTGCAAAATATATATAAGAAAAAACTATGCATAGTTTGTTACAATACAACATAACAAAAAAACAGACAGACGGACATAAAGTATTACTCTAAACGCATCGCGCGCTAATGTGTGTGTATATATTTCATAAAAAAAATATCGTTTATAATTTTTAAACGTTAGCGTAATAAAAAGAGCAGAAAAACGAGCACGTGAGTTCCCATCTTTTTGCTAATATATATCATGTCATATGTGAATTTGCGATAAATTTTTTGCCCGACTCTATAAAATTCATGGCTCCGCCAATTGAGATGAAAGTTTTTTTTTTCTTGAAACTGAACTGTGTTGAAAGCATCTAAGAAATGGCTCATGTGGTTCAGTTCAATGTAGTTCGGATTCGGTTTACGTGTGGTTTGGTTTGTGAATTGTGTTTGAAATACCAGTTCAGTTTGTGAACTCACAGAAACAGTTCAGTTCTTTTCAATAAAGTTTGGTTTGTCTTACAGTTCAGTTCTAGTTGTCAATATAGTGAAAGTAAGGAACTTCAGGTTTATATCTAATGATTATTACGTGTAGCTAATTTATTTTATTTTAGTTTAGTTTAAGAATTTAATTAATATACACCTTCTAATTTTTAGATAATAAATAATTTTTTTTTCTTCTGAATCCTAGAAATCTTAGATAATAAAAAAGTATCAAGTATGTGATCTTAGATAATCAAATAAACAATTTGGATCTCATGCCAAATAAAATGATTTGATATTTAGTATGACATTCAACTATTTGGATGGAAGAGGTGATTTATAGTATAATATGCACCTCATAGAAAACCTTTTTAGCTAAATCGTAGGACTCCTTGTATGTATTATGAATGGTTTCATAATACATTGATATTTTGTATTTTAAGGTAGCATTGATGTCCGCTAAAAAAAGAGAGCATTATAATTGGGGTGTTCGCGGTGCGATTTGGAAGCTAAAAGTCATCTAAACCGCAAGATAAAAAGACATGCAGTTTGGTTTGGGTCGGTTGGCTTTTAAAATGAAAACATAACCAAACCAAACCAATCCAGTTTGAATTGGTTCGGTTGTTGCAGTTTTTTGCAAGACAATACAAATTTTTGTTTTCAACATTAAAGTCAAGTTAAAAGTTAAAAATAACTTATTTTCATCAACAACGTTTCAAATTTGATCCAATATTACAAATTTATTTTCATCCTTCTATTAACATAGACAAAATTAAAAACATGGACCAAAAAACAATTATCTTCAATAAGAAATGCAAAAGTCTAAGATTTCATCATTCTCTAAAAGTTCACATTGCGTTTCTATTCAAGATATATCTAACATAAACATATATGCAAATGTGCAAGTAAAATCAAAAGCACAGCAAAACTTAACAAGAGGAACAACAATATGTCATGGTCAAAAAAAAAAAAAGAGAAAAAAATGTCATTCTATAAAATTTCTCATTGAATTTCTAGAAGTGCTAGGTTTTTGAACTAAGTTTAATTAGTGTTTCTCTTATGTATGTTGCGGTTTAGTTCGTATGCTAAAATAAAAACCGCGAACCAAACTAAACCATGTGGTTGAGTAAAAATATGATTCGAATCAAATGCGATTTTTGCAGTTTCGGTTTGGATTGGTTCGGTTTGCAGTTTTTTATTGGATTGGTTCGGTTTTCAACACCCCTAATTGATATAATAGTTTTTTTTTTTTTGAAGAATTGATATAATAGCTGTGGCACTGAATTTGTCATCTTGATGTTTTTTTTTTTGGTAAAATACACATTTTACTTTTATCCTATCCTTGAATGCGGTACTCCTAGTATTTGATTCTATGATTAACTAGACCTTGCACCCGTGCTGCCGCACGGGTCATAATTATTGGAAACAAAACAATCAAATAATATAGGAAATAATGTTCTTATGATGCAAATACAATGAAAATAATAAAATTATAATAAAAAAGTAGTTCATGTTGGTACATTGCGAAAAATTTCCTTGTAAACAACATTCGACTTGCTATCTATGCTAACACCATTCTCATCAGTCATTAGAATCTTCAGACCACCTCTTGATATAACTCTAGATATTGCAACATAAAGTCGACCGTGAGAAAATACGGGTTGTGGAAGATACACACCAACTTGCTTGAGTGACTGTCCTTGAATCTTGTTGATTGTCATTGCAAAACATACTGATAAAGGAAACTGCCTACGTTGAAATTTAAACGGAATCCTTGTATCCACTACTACAAAAATGGGCTTATATAGCGCTTTTTTTAGGCTTTAGATAGCGCTTTTGAAGCGCTACTGTAAATGGCGCTGGTAAAGGTAATATAGCGCTTTTTTCCTATATAAAGCGCTAGCTAAATCAGGGTTTATATAGCGCTTTAGGTCAAAAAGCGCTAGCAAAGGTTCTCCTTAGATAGCGCTTTCAAAAATAAACGTCATCTAAGACATGTTTAAACATAGCGTTTTTGTTTTGAAAGCGCTATGTAACAATAGGTTTAGATAACGCTTTATAAAGGAAAAAAAGCGCTAGGAAAATCATTTTTTTTTTGTCGGATTGTTTTTTCCTTTCCAGATAGCGTTTTTTATTAATTAAAGTAATATATATATATATATATATATATATATATAATAATAATAATAATAATAATAATAATAATAATAATAATAATAATATATTTAAAGGGAGGTATATATAATTTTGGCACATTATAATTGAGACTATTATTTATCAAATAAAACTTAACCATATCATAAAAAATGTATGTATATATAGCATAAAAGTTAGAAATGTATAGCCTCTGATATGGTAACATGGATATCTCTAAGAGTTACAACTAATTAGTTAACATAAAGATCAAAATCTTCTATGGTATCATGCAGTCTTCATCTATCTTCTTGGTCTTCTCAACATTTTTATCCAAAATAGCAAATCATCATTCATTTCCAAATTTCGTTCACTCTCCTCCACCTGAATATACCAAAAAACACCATTAAGCAATAACGATCATGAGTACAAATTAAAGCAAAATTATAAATTAAAACCACTACCACTTCTAGCAAATATATTTATGAAGTAACAATAAATTTTCAGAAGCAAATTAAATAGAAATAATACTTACGCATTCTTCATATACTTTCTGGACCTTTTCATCAACCACTCCATCCTTCTTCACACGCCCTTCCCTCCAACTTAAACATTTATCAATGTCTTTTTCTTTAGATTTAGTCTCTGCTAGCTACAAAATGATAAAAAAAATGCATACCAATTCAAAGTATTGTTACAATCTAATACATCATGATATAGTTTTTGATTATATATACTCACTATTTTTTGTGTTAAGCGTGCATATCCCATACGCCCCCTGCGGTATGGGTATTGGAGGTTTGACGCTCTCTTTCTATTTTTTCACTCAATTCCTGTACAAATAAGTAGCATTATCAAAACATGGTATTCAATTATATATATTATATAATATCATAAAAAACACTTGTCAATAAATTATTCTAATTTGGAATTCAGCAGTATTCTGTTTAGCTACAAAAGTCTCCCATTCCTCTGGAGATATCAGGCATTCGTAAAGTGCTGGACGATCAGCATCTATAAAATTTCCATCATCATCTCTAAGATGTTTTGTTGTCATTTAAAGACACGAACATTTCATCATTTAAAGACATGATTTGTTGTCAAAGGGATTGTTAAAAGCAAACAACTAAACACAATCCCTATAAATTCCTGTGGCTTTTTAATTAGCTAGGAAAAAGGCTATAACTTGATTAAAACTTCCTATTATTATATTGTTCCATAACCTTGTTAATAAACCTCCAATAAATTCTTCGTTAGATGTAAAACCAAAGGTTCCATTTCGATATTTGTTCAAGGACCACATCCATCTAATCCTAAGAAAAGTACACAAGGAAATCCTTACATTGTGTGAAAAAACTATGTGTGCCGATTTGAAGATCCTCTTGTCAGCAAAGGAATAACTTCTGCAATAAGATGAACAAAGAAGGTGGCTCATATAAACAGCTTATACAAATATTGAAGTTAATTCATGGAAAAAAGTGTGATATACTTATGAGTTACGAGCTACTTTCAGCTCTTTAATAAGATCAACAAGGTAGCTCATGTAAACAACTTATACAAAACTTACCATATATCAACTATTCGATTCCGAGAATGCAAACAATTTTTCAACATATACATCCAAACATAAATAGCTTACTGAATTTAAGACTAAGTGTTCGTCACTACAATTTCTGTTTATTAAATAAGCTAACTGAGTTGTTAACTCAAACTTCCTTAAGACTTTTTTTAATAAACTAATATTAGCGAGGTTATCCCAGGGTTCGAATCTCTTACTTTAAAACTGCTTCAATTTTTCTTAGCTCAACAATTGAGCTACCTACTTCGGACAAACTTCCTTAAGACATTGACTTCAATATTTGTACCCAAAATAGGAAAGGGGAAAAACAGTATTGGGTTTCACTGTAATTACACCGAAAAATCAACATGTATAACTCCCATAAATTAAACCAATTCCAAACTAATAACATAACAATTAGCAGTATCTTATTCTAAATTCAAAATAATGCGTCGTAATCAATAGCAAACGCGAGTAAAACTGAAAAAGACTAGAGAAATAAATATAAAATCAAAGGCTTGGATTTCAGATATTGAAAAAACAATCAACAAAATGCAACACAAACCTTTGAAAGCAAAATCTGAGAAAAATTGAGAAAAAGAAAGCGGAGAAAATCGAATCAGAATCGAAGAAAAATTGGAAGTAGAAACCGAGAAAAGAAACTGAAACCTTTGAAAATCGAAGAGAGTTTGTGTCTATTGTGTGGAACCGAAACCCTTTCTTTCAGCTTTAAAACGTGCTTTTCAGAGAGCCGTGAGAGAGAACCGCAGAGAGATTGATGGGGATCGTACAATTGATTTGGAAAACCAATTTTCTAGGTTATAAGGGATTTAGGGATTTAGAGAGAGGAAACCAATTTTTTGGAAGGAGAGAGATATGTTGTTTGGAAAATTTTGGAGAAAGTAATATTTTAAATGATATATAATAAAAATACTAAAAAAAAATGTGTTTTTTGATACTGCAATCAATATTTCATAAAAATTGACAAAAAAATCGAAATATTTGTTATGCAGGGAGGATTTAGCGTTTTTTATAAAAAAATAAACAAATAAATTTGTTATGCTGGGAGGATTTAGCGTTTTTTATAAAAAAAAAATAAACAAATTTTTTATAAAAAATAAACAAAAAAATTTGTTATGCTGGGAGGATTTAGCATTTTTTTTATAAAAAATACACAAAAACAAATAAATCAACAAAACAAAAATTGACAAAAAAATCGAAATATTTGTTATGCAGGGAGGATTTAGCGTTTTTTATAAAAAATAAACAAATAAATTTGTTATGCTGGGAGGATTTAGCGTTTTTTATAAAAAAAATAAACAAATTTTTTATAAAAAATAAACAAAAAAATTTGTTATGCTGGGAGGATTTAGCGTTTTGTTTTATAAAAAATACACAAAAACAAATAAATCAACAAAACAAAGTACACAGCTCTAGCTAGGGCTCTAGGAATCGATTATAAAAAATACACAAAAACAAATAAATCAACAAAACAAAGTACACAGCTCTAGCTAGGGCTCTAGGAATCGAACAGGAGACTTCAAAGTCTTTCTTTAGTGGTTACTCATTTACCACTCAGCTATATCAAACTACTTGATAAATAGCGCTTTTTTTTTAATATATAACCGCTATCTTTATCAAGCCTACAGTAGCGCTTACAAAGATCTATTTAAGGTTGATTTATTTTTAGCGCTTTCCATCAAAAGCGCCGTATATGATAAAAAAAAATTTTTTTATTATTTTTGTTGAACCTATGCCGGCGCTTTCGGAACAAAACGCTATGTAAACTAAAAAGCATAGCTAGCGCTTTTTCAAAAAAGCGCTAGCTTAAACCTCCGTGTTTTGATTTATAGCGCTTTCATGTCAAAAGCGCTATTTAAGGGGCGCTATATTTTCTCAATTTTGTAGTAGTGATCTGATGGTGTAAGTGATAGCCTAGGTATATAACCCTTATCGCCAATGTTGCTACCTGTTATCACATGTCCTTCAAGAACGTATCTACCCATCTTTGTAATTATCAACCTCGTACCATTACATAGGCCAGCAGATTGGTCCATTAGGTTCACGCTTACTCATTAATAAATGCATGTTGTTATTAATCACCACTTGCTTGCACGTCAACCTATTGCGGCTATAGTAATTCTACAAAACTTCCTAAGTTGCATTGAAACACAAAACAATAAATGCCACACGCCTATTCACATATTTTGGAAAGGAGATATTGGCAGAATACATGAAGTTATTGATTCCGGATACCTAAAGTTTTCTTGAAAATCTCTATCTCTATATACATGTATTCTAAGGTGCATTTTGATGATGTGTCACTTCACCAAAGCCTCCCCTTTCTAATTAATCTCTCATGCTTATGCCATATGGTTCACTTTTTTCCCTTCATTTTTGACCTCTTTATTATGTAACTTCCAATTAATTTGTTTGACTTCTTCCACTACTCATATTTTTAATTTATAACCTACAAATTGAAAAAAATTACTATGTAACTTCCAATTAAATTGTGTAGCTCTTTCCACTACTTATTGTTTTAAATTGATAACCTACAAATTAAACAAATTTAGTGCATAATTTTATCTTCTATGGAAATCATTGTAAGAACATGCACAAACTTGATTACTCATTTGTTTTCAAAGGGTGAAGAATATTTAGAGGAGATTGAAGGAAGTGGATTTTGTCTATCCGATGAAATAACCATATTTCATTCACAAAGACATATGCAGAAGGTATATTTTAGCTTTTATATTACCAAAATAATATTGCAGCGTTTGGATTTTATGATATATATTGTGCCTTGAACAAGTTAAATCACATGTAATTGGTCTTTGTTCTTCCCTCAAAAAAAAAAATGTTTGGTCTTTGTTCTAGAATTTTTTTTTTTAGGGTGTTTGACAATTTACAATATATTAATATACATGTTAACAATGAAAAAAATTGGATTTCGTCTTTTTATTTTATAGAAGGGTACGTAGATCATACGGCCAAGATATATGCTTATGGTTAAATTCCAAAATTATTCCTACTCTATCCACTTTTTGCCTATAAAAAAATTTGCATTCATAGTTTGTTAGACAAATTTTCTACGAAGCTCCTGTGTATATATATTTGTAACTTATTTTGTTTCTTCCATTCCTTCAATTTTATTTTTTGGAGTTTTCATTTTTCTCTTCCAACTTCATGTACATTTGCTTCTAATGTTTTGTTATCTAATGGATATCCTTTCTTTGTAGGGTTTTGGAGAAAGGAGAGTTTTTTTTTTGAAAGGGCACTTCTTATGTGAAAAGGTGGTTATCATTATTTCATTAAAATTTAAGTTTTTTCATTATTATTTTTGTTTAACGTTGTATGAGTGATTTGCATGGTAAAACTCCTATTGTCTTTAGGTTCCGAATTTTTCATTCACTTTCTTTGATTTGTGGCCTTATAATTATTGATTGTGTATTCTAGAATGGGGTTATGTGGAGTAGAAATCAATGTGTTTTTTTTTAATTAGATATGAGAGGGTTCCTTTTCAACAAGGTTTGTATTTTATCACCTATTTAATTTACATGCATTTTAATGTATTAGCTTATAAAATTGTTTGTTTTAATGTTTTTATTTGTCTGCTAATATTTGTTACCTCACAATAATTGCTTTGGAATCTTCCATATCTTTCTATCTATCTATCTTCTATCTATTTATCTATGTATATCTTTCTATCTTCTTCATAAAAAATTCTCCCTCTCAAATTATATCTAATCTAATAATTAATAATAGAGAATGATGTTTCTTCAAAAAGTAAAAAAATAGAGAATATGATGATGATAATGATTTAGTTAAACTTAAGTTACAAAAATTTGTCACCCCTTTTTATTTCATTGTATTATAGTATAGTACCTCCTTTTGTTTTTAACAATTGCATTATTATAGTGCTACTATAGGGCTGATTTAAAGTCCCCGTTCTAACGATTCCATGTATAGGCGTTCCAAAATTGAAGAGATGTACATATTAATTATCTTTATAAGTTTAACGGAATTTGAAGCCTTGGGATTTCATTATATATTGTGTTTTGACATGATAAATAACATATTGAATTTTCGTTCTATGTTTTGTTTGGACTTTGGAGTGTTTGCTTCCGGCTGACTTTCTCCAAATATCCTTTAACTTATCTAATAAATTATTTATATATTGCTAAATATTAAGTCAAAATCTTAATTGGTAGAATTTAATAAATTTCATATTTAAATTTTGTAGTTAAATTTATTTCATTAGATCGATAATGGTATTCGATGTCAATAAATGTGTGTGAAGAACTTTTTTCTATCTTTTTTTCAAAATGATAGTCAATTCAAAATAATTATTTATTTTTTAAAAAGATGGATAAGGAAAAAATTACTAATGACAATGACATTAATGATTATTTTACAACTATCTCACATGCGATTTGAACCCATCCCTTAAACTTATGAAATCAAGCTACAACCACTAATCTACCACTTCTTACAAATAATAGAACCACTAATCTACCACTTCTTACAAATAATAGTGTTGTTTGTGTACAAAAAGTAATAGTGTATTTTTAATGATGTGCCTAAGTAATAGAATAACATTTTGGCCTTCAATGCATGACTTTTTAGGAGTAAAATAAGTGTGTGACTCTTAAAATATTTTCACAGTGATAAATAAAGTTACAAATGTTAATAATTGTGTAAAAAACCAAAAGATAATGATAATACTAATTGGATGTTATGAAGATTAATATAGCATTTGTGAGGTGAGAATAAGAAGAGTCAAATTAAAGGGTGAATGTACTCTATAAATAAAAATGTGATCCAATAAAGGATGAATCCTTCGGGAATACTCAATTTCGATTACAGGATGAAACATTATCTTGCATGCTTTATTTACCTCCCAACAAAGCTCTAGATTATTAGGTTCCCTTCCGATAGAAACCAAAGGGTTAATACAATTTTTTTATAGAATGATATGTACCCAAAAAATAATAAAATGACACAATAGCAAAAATATTAAAATTTAGTAGGATTTAAGAAATTATTCTAATAAGTGGATAATTATTTATACTTTAGTGGTTAATGATAAATATGTTAGATAAGTGATTTTTTAATCAATCAATATGTTAAAGAATTGATAAATCGTTTACATTTTATGAAGTAATCTACTAATTAATGACATATAAATATCTCTTTGTTATTATGTGGGAAAAATATTTAAAAAATATTTTGGTAAAAAAAATGTTATACGGTTCATAAGTTGAAAAATAGTGTTTCTAAAAATAGTGTTCGTAAAAAATAAGTAAAATGTATTCTCAGTCATAGGAAGTTGAGATTGAACCTTTGTCGTGTTAAGATGATTTTAGTGATCGTATAGGGGTGAAAAAAGATACTAATCTAGAAGATAAGGTTGTTTAGGGTCACATGGGAAGAGAAAATTCTAAACATATTTTAATTTTTAAATCATGATTTGAAAATAGTGTTTGTAAAAAAAAAAAAAAAAAGAAGCCAAATATATTGTCACAACATGTTGGGAACGAACCATTGTTGTGTTAAGATGGTTGTATGGTGGTGAAAACAATATTGTAACACCCATATTTGAAATTATCTAGAATAATCAAATATGCGTTATAAAGTGATATTGGATACATTAATTATACAATGCAGAAACGACTTTAAGTCGAGAGTTAAGATACAAAGCTTCCGAGTCATATGTTACATTATTACACACCAAAGATTTTGCTTCATAAATCTAGTTACGAAGTCTAACAACATAACTTAAATAATATAACATATGCATCCTTAATTCAACTCCACTTTGATTTCTGCAAACTCGATCAATCCAAAGCTTTTTCCTTACCTTTTCTTTGAGCAACCTGTGAACCTGAACAAATAAGGAGTTGGATGAGACATAATGCCTCAGTGAGTTCTATCTAGCCTAGGCTAGTGATAACCTTGGGGAAAACCTATGGTCATCACGTGTCTAAATTACAACCTGCCGGTTGATTATACGTGTGTGGATTTTGCTTATCTAGACGGTAGTGCATGCTATATCCGTCGTAGATTCTTAAAATCTTATTAAAGGTCTTGCTACTCTATACATGTCATGGCGATCAAGGGAAAAGTCTAAGGTCTCTATATCAAGATAAGCACCAAGTATCAAGAACTATCTTCCATGACACATCTCTAAGTCGGACGATTAAGTAAAACCTAACTCGTCATCGACATACTTCCTTTACTTGATTTCTAAACTTGTACATATTAAGTCATATCTTAATTCATACGCAAGCATAATACATGTTCAAACATTAAGTTAGAAGTTAGCGTTGAACAATCAAGAATATCTGAATTCATTTTACGGATTAGTTCCGAGTGGAGTAACCCCGGAAGTTAATCCCTTACTACCGGTATAAATGCCTAGCAAGGCGTACCGGACTCCCTTAGTGAAGTGTGGGTCCCTTACGGCTTACCCCATTTCCCCTTGGAAAACCTTTTATACCCATCCTTGATGGAATACAAAAGACACAACACTCTTTCTTGCTTAAAGATTATAAACGTATAATTCTTAACTTAACTTGATCGTGAATAGATTAACTAATCATTATTCTTCTTTATTCAAAACTCAATACTTAACTATCTAGTTCTCGATACATATAAATCGAGGCTCTAAGTTCTTTCCCATTATCTAATTACATAGCTTGCTACCCATTCTTAACTTAGCTTTTTCTCATGTCATGTTTGCCATCAAAACAAATACTTGCTTCACCCTTTTTCTTTAAGAAAACTTTAGGAAGCCTATGCCTTAAGACTTTGCTATGAGGGATTCACTTTATAAAAGGATTGTTCAAGAAAACAGCTCGAAGAACGGCAGAGGGAAAAAGGCGAACGAACAATGCATTGCTGCACTGACTCACTCGCCGTTGCAAGTAGAAGGCGAGCAACACCCCCCTTCCGGCCTTCGAGCTCGCCGTTGCGAGCAACTTACTCGCGAGGCGAGATTTGACAGTCCAGATTCATCTAAAATGGTGTTTTTGATCAAAAATCCTCATATACAAGTATCCCAAAGCATAATATGACCTTAATGAACATATAAACCTGTAAAACAGCCTTAAAGCAAGTATTCATAAGCAAAACAAGCATCACATGAAAAGGGGTAAATGATCTATATATATATATATATATATAGAAACCCTAAACAAAACAACTTCTATTTCACAAGCAACATACCAACCCTTGGGAAGGATCTACCTAAGAACTCACCTTAAATAAGTTGACAACAAGCTCAAGTTCTTGGAGACAAGGTCCTAAGAGCAAAACCCTAGATGAGAGAGAAGTGTGTTGGAGAAGCTTGCTTCCAACTCTTTACCAACACCCTTAGCAAAACCTTACTTAGTTCTAACTTATGGAAGATTAAGAGAAGATTGAATGATGTGTGTAGAGGGGAGTAGAGGAAAGAAAATTCTTAGAGAGAAGGGAGAGCAAAAGTTGCAAACCCTAGAGAGAGAATGGAAAGAAAGTTATGAAGATTTGCGGTCCTAACCCACATTAATATCTTCTCCACGTGAAAGGTCTAAAATACCCCTTGCATCACTCGTTTGCATTCTATCGTTCCAATTAATATATCAGTCTTTAAAAGCGGGATGTTACAAATATTGCACGAGAAACTAAGATTGTTTAGGGTTACAAGGGAAGAGAAAGTTTTAAACATATTTTAATTTTTAAATTATAATTTGAATACATTGTATCCGATTAACATGTTTTATTCACTATAAATTTGACTTTTTGACATGTATCCATTTGATTTTTTTTACATATTATACCAAAAAGTTTAAATTATATAAGTGCGTCCTAATAAAACCCGTGCAACGCACGGGTTATATACCTAGTAGTAGATATACACAACTACATGTCCTTCTTTCTTAATTGGATATCTTAGTTGCTAATCTTTTGTTTTATACACGTCTTTTTTCTCTAGCTATTGCTATTTTTTTTTAACAATTCTCTAGCTACTGCTTGTTACCAATATTATTTTAAAAACTACCACTAATATTTTATTAATGTACATGTGCATGCAATTGACACTAAAGGGTAGTGTTAAAGGGTACAATCAAGTTTATTAATGCACATGCAATTGACATTAATATTTGTGCAGTATCAAGCATGTCCAGTACAATCAATCAGCTGAAATGTTTCAATTCTTTAAAGGGTAGTGTTAACTTGTGCCCTTAGGGCACATGTTAAGAAATCCCAAAAAAGAAATATTCCCTTAAATTTTGTACATTCAACTCTTTAAAACATTAAAGATTAAATTTAATGCATGCATTCCAATACAATATTTCTACATTTGACTTCTAAACTTGTGCCTTAAGGGCACAAGTTAACATTTCCCTTCTTTAAAAGCATCGAATCCATGAACTTACCATAAGACAATGTCTGCAAGATAATAAATAAAAGTTAAGTTGATTGATATTAAAAAAAACAAAAAACAACGTGAGACAATGCATTTAATTGTTATAACCATTTGTTGTAGAGGAATGTTTTTAAAGCACCAAACCATAACGGTCTCTCAAAGTAATAAGGGAAAGAAATATTAACAAAATATTCATGGATGTCGTTTGATAAGGTAAGAAGAATATACTTTGAAGCAGAATTGGGAAACACCACCGTCTATATTCTCTCTTTCTATTGCTGCCATCATCAATCTCACTCTCGGCCGTCATCAGTTTGTGTTGGTGTCGGCAATGATGAATGATGACAGTGCATCAACACTAGTTATCTAGTCATATTTAGGTCTTTATTATAGCATTTAGAGAGTCAACTGCGATGATTTCATGGTGTAATCAAGCTAAAACAGGAACAAGAGCTCAAGAGAAGAAACTTTGATGAAACAGGAAAATATTGCCCAAGTATAAGCAAACGTGCCACGTTGATAACTGGTCGTGGCACGTTGGAACGATGTGGAGTTCATGGCGACAATCTGGAAATTTCGTGGCACGAAGGAAGACACAACGTGCCACGATGGGTTGATGAACTTGCTGCCACGTCAGATTAATGAAGGTATCGTGCCACGATGGTCCCGTAACGTGGCACGATGGTGGGCTTTCCTGAAACCCTAATTTTCTTTCTATAAATATCCAGCTTTAGCAAGGGTTTTGGTACTGATTATTATTACGATTTTGAGCATCAAGGACGACAGGAGACCAAGGAACGAGCCCTGAATCTCATACCAACACCCCGTTGGTTAGATTTATGTATGTTTTCTCTTGTTATTTCTTATGATCATTTAGCTATGAGTAGCTAAACCTTTAGTTTGGTTAAGCCATGATGAAACTCTTGTAATATATGATTTTGTAGTTGAACTCTCTCTATAATCAATGCTATTCAGTTTTTATTCAGAATTACTTGTGTTTATTGCTTTTCATGATTATTGTTTTGTATGACTACTAGCCCTAGCTTCTTGCAATCACATGAATTGATCTTAGGAATTGAATGACTACTAGCCCTAGCTTTTAATCCTGAAATAGTAATTGTGTTTAACTCAACACTAGGAACCTAGAGATAGGAAATTGAGGGTTATGATACATGAATTAACGTTCCAATATTGCTTCCGCGGTCATTCAATCACGTTAAGAGATTAATAGGGTTATAACTTAGGAAAGGGCTTTGATGCGAGAGATTGATCAAAGTCACTTAGTTAATTTATCGTAAAAACTGAGTAGTAATTGAGAGTAGAGAGAGGAAGACTTTTTCATATAAAGCAATAGTGGATTCACCGGCTCAACCATTCATCTCAATATAATTTTCTTTCAAACTCTTTCAACTTTAATCAACTCTGATTAAAACAAACTTTTTCTGCCTAGGGCAACCAAATATAATTTTTACACATCCTAACGTATAACGTACTTGTTATAATTGAAACTAACACAGTCCTTGTGGATCGATATTTATTACTACTTCGATAGTTTTTGGTACACTTGCCAGATATCTATCAAGTTTTTGGCGCCGTTGCCGGGGACTGTTGATTTGTTTCAACAAGGCAATTACGTTATAATTTAGGATTTCTGCAATTTTATTTTCTGTTTTTAGTTTTTTTTTTTTTTTTGTTTCAATATTCATTTGATTACTTTGTATTGTGCAGTGCTACTAAGGTATTTGCTGTTTATGCGAGGTAAAGTGAGCTCCAAAGATCTCGAATTCAATCCGAAAATAGAAAGGACTGCTAGAGCACTCCGGAAAGCTGCTCGGTTGAAAAGGTTGTCTCATTCCGTTCCACCGGGTGTTCGAGAACAAATACCTGAGCCACTTTCACTTGAATCTGAAACATCTGCTTCTCCTCAAGCTGCTATCATGTGAGAACCTGCACCAAGACCAAAGCTAGGGGACTACGGGTTAGCAACTCATCGCGGTCAACTGACCCACACTTTTCAACCAGCTAACCCTGTTGCTTTCGACATCAAGACAACTGTCCTCAACGGTTTGAGGGACAAGCAATTCGATGGGACTGAAGCTATGAGTCCTCATGAACACTTGAGCCGCTTTGCTGAGACTTGCGAGTTTTGTGTGCAACCAGCCACCGTGACTGAAGCACAAAAGAAACTAAGGTTGTTCCCTTTCACCTTGACGGGAAGAGCAAAAGATTGGTTGCTAACAATTCCAAACGGGACTGTCCAAACATGGGAAGAGTTAGAGCTGAAGTTCTTGGAGAAATATTTCCCTATGTCTAAATATTGGGAAAAGAAGATGGAAATCTCTAACTTCAAGCAAGGAGAAGGTGAATCATTGTATGATGCTTGGGAGCGATTCAATTTGCTTCTGAAGAGATGCCCTAATCATGAGTTCACCGAGAAACAATACCTCCAAATCTTCACTGAGGGGGTGACACCAAACACTAGAATGTTCTTAGATGCTTCCGCGGGAGGAAGTCTTAAGAGCAAGACTGATCATGAAGTTCAAGCCTTAATTGAAAATATGGCGAGTAATGAATATCGTGCTGAAGCTAAGAAGAAAGAAAGAGGAGTGTTTGGGGTAAGTGAACAAACAGCAATCCTAGCTAACCAAGCAGCCATGAACAAACAAATAGAGGCTCTTACTAAGGAGTTTCAAGGGTTTACTTTGGCTCATAAGCAACAACAGGTGGTTGCAATCAAATGTGACTTATGCGGTGAAGAACATCCCAATGGTGAATGTGTTCCAGAAGGATCAAGTGAGGAAGCTAATTTCATGGGAGGTTATCAAAGGCAAAATCAATACTACAACTCAGGTATCAACAAGCATCCAAATCTCAGTTACTCAAATAACAACGCTTTGAACTCTCAGATGCTTAATCCTCCACAACAACAAAGGAAGCCTTCAGCTCTTGAAGAAACTATGATGAACTTTATGAAGATGACTCAAGGCAACTTTGAAGAGATGAAGAAGAGTCAAGAGGCTGAGAGAAAGAACAATGAAGCCTCCAGGAAGATGCTTGAAACTCAACTTGGGCAATTAGCTAAACAATTGGCTGAACAAAACAAAGGCGAATTCTCAGGTAACACACAAGACAACCCTAAAAATGAGTCTTGCAATGCTATTGAGTTGAGGAGCAAGAAGGTCTTGACACCTCTAGTTCCAAAAGTTCCAAAAAAGGCTGATGAAGTAGTAGTGGAGGAAGAAGAAGAAGGTGAAGTTGAAAAGAATAATGAGGTTGTAGTTGAAAAAGTTAATGATCAAGGAGTAGTTGAAAATGAAAGGAAGGAAAAAATAGAGGGAGAAAAAAGTGAGAAATTGATTGATGAAGATTCAATCTTGAGGAAGTCTAAGAGTCAAATATTGAAGGATGGAGATCAGCCACAAGTTGTTCCATCATATGTGAAGCTTCCATACCCTCACTTAGCCAAAAAGAAGAAGAAGGAGGAAGGTTAATTCAAGAAGTTCATGGAGCTTTTCTCACAACTTCAGGTGAACATTCCCTTTGGTGAAGCTCTTGATCAAATGCCCATGTATGCTAAGTTTATGAAAGACTTGCTGACTCGAAGAAGGAAACCAAAAGATGATGCAAACATTGCACTTTCAGAAAATTGTAGTGCAATTCTTCAAAAGAAACTTCCACCCAAATTAAAAGATCCAGGTGCTTTCACTATTCCTTGTTCTATTGGACCGGTAGACATTGGTAGAGCGTTGTGTGATTTAGGGGCAAGTATCAACTTGATGCCTCTTTCAATGATGAAGAAGCTTGGATGTGGGGAGCCAAAGCCAACAAGAATGACCATTACTCTAGCTGATCGGTCAATCTCTTACCCTTTTGGTATACTTGAAGATGTGCTAGTTAAGGTTAATGAGCTAGTATTTCCTGCTGATTTTGTAATCCTAGACATGGCTGAAGATGAAGACATGCCACTCATTCTTGGAAGACCTTTCCTTGCAACCGGTCGAGCTTTGATTGATGTTGAAATGGGCCAGCTTATGTTGAGATTCCACAACGAGCAAGTTGTGTTTAATATTTTTGAAGCCATGAAACATCAAGCTGAAAATCCTAAGTGCTACCGAATTGATGTTGTTGATGAGATAATTGAAGATGATTCTCGTAAGCCTCAACCAACACAACCTTTAGAGAGAACATTAGTTAATTCTATAGAGAATGATGAAGATACTGAAGATATTGAGGTAAAGGATTGTGTCAAGCAGCTTGAGGCAAGCAAGCAACAAATGCACCACCCGCCACTTGAAAACATACTTGGTGAAAAATATCGGGGATCGGAAACATTGAACAATGAAAAAGAAAAAAATCTAGAGTTGAAAGAACTCCCTCCACACTTGAAGTATGTCTTTCTTAATGAAGATTTTTCCAAACCAGCAATCATCAGTAATACATTGACACCTTTAGAGGAAGAGAAACTAATGAGGGTGTTGAAAAGTAATCAAGGCGCATTGGGATGGAGCATTTCTGATCTAAAGGGTATTAGTCCAGCCTATTGCATGCACAAAATACATATGGAGGCTGAATACAAACCTGTGGTTCAACCTCAAAGAAGACTAAACCCAACAATGAAGGAAGTTGTCAAGAAGGAAGTATTAAAATTGCTCGATGCAGGTATGATTTACCCTATTTCTGATAGCTCTTGGGTAAGTCCTGTTCATGTGGTGCCTAAGAAGGGAGGAATGACGGTAGTGGCTAATGAAAAGAATGAATTGATACCCACACGTACCGTAACTGGTTGGAGAATGTGCATAGACTACCGGAGGCTGAATTCTGCAACAAGGAAAGATCACTTTCCATTACCTTTCATGGATCAAATGCTAGAGAGATTGGCTGGTCAAGCCTTTTACTGCTTCTTGGATGGGTACTCAGGGTATAATCAGATTGCAGTGGCTCCGGAAGATCAAGAAAAGACTGCTTTCACTTGTCCGTTTGGTATATTTGCTTATAGGAGAATGCCCTTTGGGCTGTGTAATGCGCCGGCAACCTTCCAAAGGTGTATGCTCTCCATCTTCTCTGACATGATAGAGAAGAACATCGAGGTATTCATGGACGACTTTTCTGTGTTTGGTAAGTCTTTCGACCAATGCTTGTTCCACTTAAATGAAGTACTAAAAAGATGCACCGAAACTAACCTTGTTTTAAATTGGGAAAAATGTCATTTTATGGTTACCGAAGGTATAGTTTTGGGACATAAAATAAGTGCTAAAGGCAAAGAAGTGGATCAAGCAAAGATAGAGGTTATAGAGAAACTTCCACCACCTGTTAATGTTAAGGGAGTTAGGAGTTTCTTGGGGCATGCCGGTTTCTATCGGCGTTTTATAAAAGATTTTTCAAAAATTTCTAAGCCCCTTTGTAACCTCTTGGTCAAAGAAAATGATTTTGATTTTGATTCTGAGTGTTTAAATGCTTTTTCTTTGATTAAAACCAAGTTGGTGACTGCACCAATAATCATTGCACCCGATTGGGATTTACCTTTTGAATTTATGTGCGATGCAAGTGATTATGCTGTTGGTGCAGTCTTAGGCCAACGAAAGAACAGATTTTTCCATGCAATTTACTATGCAAGCAAGGTTTTAAATGAAAATCAAGTTAACTATTCCACTACTGAAAAGGAGTTGCTTGCAGTAATATTTGCATTGGAGAAATTTCGTTCTTATCTAATAGGCTCCAAAGTCATTTTTTTTTCAGATCATGCAGCTCTTAAATATCTCTTGACAAAAGGTGATTCAAAGCCTCGGTTGTTGAGGTGGATCCTATTATTGCAAGAATTTGATCTAGAGATTCGTGACAAGAAAGGAGTGGAGAATGTAGTAGCTGATCACCTTTCAAGGTTGGAAAATGAGGAGGTGACGAAGAAAGAGAAGGCTATCAAAGCAGAATTCCCGGATGAAAAGCTGATGTCGATTGAAGAAAGGCCTTGGTTTGCCGACATGGCAAATTTTAAGGCCGGTAATATAATTCCGGATGACATGGAACAGCACCAGAGGAAAAAGTTTTTCAAGGATGCAAACCACTATCTGTGGGATGATCCTTATTTATTTAAGGTAAGTGCTGACGGTTTGATTAGACGTTGTGTTGCAGGTACGAAAGCTAACAGTATCATGTGGCACTGCCATAGCTCAGCTTATGGAGGCCACCATAGTGGGGAAAGAACCGCTGCCAAAATCTTGCAAAGTGGTTTCTGGTGGCCCACTCTCTTCAAGGATTGCCAAGAGTTCGTAAAGAGGTGTGATGAATGCCAAAGAACAGGTAGTATCTCAAAGAGGAATGAAATGCCCCTAACTGGAATCATTGAAGTTGAACCTTTTGATTGATGGGGCATAGATTTTATGGGACCATTTCCCTCCTCTTACTCTTATCTCCATATACTTGTGTGCGTTGACTATGTTACCAAGTGGGTTGAAGCGATACCATGTGTTGCTAATGATGCTAAAACTGTGGTTAATTTCTTGAAGAAAAATATTTTCACTAGGTTTGGAACCCCTAGAGTTTTGATCAGTGATGGGGGGAAGCACTTTTGCAACAATCTTCTTGAAACTGTGCTTAAAAAGTTTAATATCAAACATAAAGTTGCAACTCCCTATCATCCTCAAACTAGTGGTCAAGCGGAGGTTTCAAACCGTCAGTTGAAACAAATTTTGGAGAAAACTGTAGCGTCTTCTAGGAAAGATTGGTCTAGGAAGTTAGATGACGCTCTTTGGGCATATAGAACTGCGTTTAAAACGCACCTTGGGATGTCCCCTTATCAGTTGGTTTACAGAAAGGCTTGTCATCTCCCGGTTGAATTGGAACATAAAGCTTACTGGGCTATCAAAGCCCTAAATTTTGATCAAACTTTAGCTGGAAAGAAAAGGTTATTAAAACTTAATGCGCTAGAGGAGATGAGATTGCGTGCGTATGAGAACGCCGTAATTTACAAAGAGAGAACTAAGAGGTATCATGACAAGGGGTTGGTGAGGAGAGAATTTTATATTGGACAACTTGTTTTGCTGTTTAATTCCAGGTTGAAGTTATTTCCCGGGAAGTTAAAATCCAAGTGGTCCGGACCATTCGTGATTGTAGATATGTCTCCTTATGGAGCAGTGGAGCTTAGTAAGCCTGGTGAGCAAGAAACTTTCAAGGTAAACGCACAAAGGCTGAAACCATACCTTGGAGGTGAACTCCCAAAGAATAGAGCGGGAGTGGTGTTGAATGATCCTTAGGGGTCATCATAAGTCAAGCTAGTGACGGTAAAGAAGCGCTGGATGGGAGGCAACCCATCGGATTTAGATCCGCTCAGGTATTGTTTATATTTATTTATTGCATTTTCATAAACCAAAAACAGCAAAAATATTTTTAGAAAGCTGAAAAGAAATTTTTTTTTTCTCTAAACCTAGACCAACGTGGCACGATGGTTCTTCATTGTGGCACGTTTTGAGAGTAGCTTCAACATGGTTCGCCACTGGAATTTTTGTGGCACGAACCCTCTCAAAACGTGGCACGTTTGCTGGAAGATCTATGAACGTGGCACGATGGGACTATGAACGTGGCACGTTGCTGCCCAGAACTATGATCGTGCCACGTTTTCCTGCATCGTGGCACGTGAGTGGGAAGTTTTGAAATCATTTGACCGTTACAAATAGCTTCGTGGCACGATCTGAACCAAACGTGGCACGATGCACTTTTCCTATATATACATACTTCACAAATTTCTCACCATTCCCATTTTCCCTACCAAAACTCTGCCAAATTTTCGTCTCACGCATCTTCAACCTCAAAAATTCGTCCTTTAACCTAAATTCATCATCTCCATCACCCCTACAAACAACCTAACCCATACATATATCCAACCCATTAATCTTTAACCTCAAATTCAACCAAACCCTTTTCTCACTAACCCTAACCCCAAATCTTCATCTTCCTCCATCCCAAAACATCCAAACCATATAATCTAACTTCACAAATGGCCTCAGCATCCAACAAACGTTCAAGAACAACCCGTAACACTCAATCAACCCAACCACCACCTGAACCCACTTATGAGAAATTCGAAGATGACGTGCATGCTGAACGGTTCGAGAAAATTAAAGGATTCAAGTTTTCTGGCGAACGTAAGTTCGATTTCATCAATCTCCAGAGGTATCCACAATTTGAAACTACTATGAATGCCCTTGGGTGGAAAAGCTTGAACAACTTGGTAACTAAAGAGGGCAATCGTACTATTGCTCTTGAATTCTTTGCAAATGCTTATGGAAGGGAGGATAATGTTTCCTTTGTGCGTGGAAAGAAGATTGATTACAGCCCTAGAGCCATCAATGCACTTCTAGGGTTGAAGCCTCCGAGAAACTGTCATGTGGAATGGAGGAGGTCGAGGAGTTAAAGAAACTTTCCTACTGATGATGAGCTGATGCAGATTTTGCATGAAATTGGAGAAGTAGGAGTGGATTATGTGCGGTCTAGAGCTACTGGGCTTCCCACCAGGATGGATGTGGTGGATCTCAAGCCACAATACAAGGCTTGGGCTTCATTCATTCATTTTACTTTGGAGAGTGTGTCTGCCACTTCTGAATTGCCCATGGAAAGGTTATACATTGTGGAAGCAATCATTTTTGGACATGGGATTAATGTTGGGCGATTGATCAACTTGAGCATTCAACAAATGGCAGATTGTGGGACTTCAGTTTATTTAGGGCATGTTTGTCTGATCAATGCCTTGTGCAAGGCGAAGGGTGTTCCTGAGGAGCATGGGGATATCATGCTAAAGTCTAAAGGAGACATTGATGATACGGCTATGGTGAAGTTTGAGAAGAAGAAGGGTCATGAGGGACCACCGGTTCAGAGAGAGCATGGAGGACCATCTCAGGCACAGCCCATGCAGGAGGATGCGCCTCAATACCCACCACTACACCCGATGATGCTTGATTACTTGGGAGGTATGGCTTGCTGGGCCCAGGATACATCATCACAGATGTATGTGGACGGTCCTTACTTTGGAGCGGAGCTTTCTCTTGTTGCTGATCAGCACCGTCAGAGGTCCCTTCAGAGCAATGCTTTTGATAGGTTTGGCACTGAAGCCAACATGGAGGACTACATTATGGAACAGAGGAGACGTGCTGGAGAGAGAGAGGGTCGCCTTCGATCCGACTTTGCTCGTGGGAAGGCAGCTAGTGATCAGAGCGTGAATGAGTTTTATGCTGGTTTGCAGGGTGACCCAGAGGCCACTGATGACGATGAGCAGTGATGGACTTGAGTCCAATTTTATTTTTTTCAGCTTTCTATCTTTGTTTCGTTTATTTTGATGTAATTTTCATTCCGTTGGAACATTTTGTTGGTTTGCACTTTGTTTAACTTTAATTTCCCCCCGTTGTAATGCTTTCCTTTGTTTATTATTAACGAATCTGTTTGTTTGTGAAAATTTATCAGTCTCATAACAGTGCTATACCAATGATATGCCAAAGAGTTCAAGGAGGATGATGCCTAATTGATTCAGAGGGAAGTGTTCGGCAAAGGAAATAGGTAGCCACAACTCCCAGATATCTAAACTTGTAAGGTCCATAGCCAAATTTTTATTTTTCTAATTTTACATATATGAGTGTTCCATGCAACTGCTGTTTCTAGAACTTGCGATATTTCTCTATTTGTTGATTGGTCTTGTTTTGTACACACTAAGGCAAAGTGCTTGGTACCTTGAGCCTTTTTTTTTTTTGAGCCTACCTTGATCTATGCATTATTTATCCTTTGTAAAACCAATTTGAGCCATTAGGTATAGATCCTTTTTGTTCGGTGACGAGCCACATTACAAACCTAGAAGACCTTAGGAATGAATGTCCCAATTATTTGTTTGAAGTAAGCTCTTTAGGTTGTGAAATGTTCAAGTTTGGGGTTGCTTCTGGAATTAGCAACTTCCTAAGTTTGGGGTGGGGGTACTAGAGAACCAAGAGAAGGAAAATCCTAAATATTATATTTTGTCTCTTGAAAAGCACTTGAAAATGTGCAGAAAAAAAAATGAAAAGAAAAGAATCTTGTGTATGAGACCAACAATGTTTATATGTCTCAAAAGAATAAGTTCTCTAGTACTCTTCTGTTTAAAAATTTGAAAGGAAAGAGATTGGTTTTCTGTGTTGTTACCAAAGATATCCAAGTAGTATGAGCTTAACTTCATTATTTTATAAAACTACTTCCCAAATTATATCCACCTTTCACCTAAGCCCCGTTATAACCCTGAAAGACCTTAAAAGTGTGTACTTGACTTTGACTTTGATTGACAGTTTAGAAATTTTTCAAGCTTATGGTAATACAGCAGACCTGCATGATGATTGTGTGACCCTATTCAAAAAAATTGCGTGGAGTTGTGGATTTGGAGGTATGAGCTAGGCATCCGGTACATCACTACACCGGAAAGGAGTGAACTTTTTTAAGCATATCATTGGTTGGTAAGTTGTTATCTCACTGCGATTTTTCCATTTGCAAATTGATTCCTTGAGGACAAGGAATGGTTTAAGTTTGGGGTTGTGATGACAGTGCATCAACACTAGTTATCTAGTCATATTTACGTCTTTATTATAGCATTTAGAGAGTCAACTGCGATGATTTCATGGTGTAATCAAGCTAAAACAGGAACAAGAGCTCAAGAGAAGAAACTTTGATGAAACAGGAAAATATTGCCCAAGTATAAGCAAATGTGCCACGTTGATAACTGGTCGTGGCACGTTGGAACGATGTGGAGTTCATGGCGACAATCTGGAAATTTCGTGGCACGAAGGAAGACACAACGTGCCACGATGGGTTGATGAACTTGCTGCCACGTCAGATTAATGAAGGTATCGTGCCACGATGGTCCCGTAACGTGGCACGATGGTGGGCTTTCCTGAAACCCTAATTTTCTTTCTATAAATATCCAGCTTTGGCAAGGGTTTTGGTACTGATTATTATTACGATTTTGAGCATCAAGGACGACAGGAGACCAAGGAACGAGCCCTGAATCTCATACCAACACCCCGTTGGTTAGATTTATGTATGTTTTCTCTTGTTATTTCTTATGATCATTTAGCTATGAGTAGCTAAACCTTTAGTTTGGTTAAGCCATGATGAAACTCTTGTAATATATGATTTTGTAGTTGAACTCTCTCTATAATCAATGCTATTCAGTTTTTATTCAGAATTACTTGTGTTTATTGCTTTTCATGATTATTGTTTTGTATGACTACTAGCCCTAGCTTCTTGCAATCACATGAATTGATCTTAGGAATTGAATGACTACTAGCCCTAGCTTTTAATCCTGAAATAGTAATTGTGTTTAACTCAACACTAGGAACCTAGAGATAGGAAATTGAGGGTTATGATACATGAATTAACGTTCCAATATTGCTTCCGCGGTTATTCAATCACGTTAAGAGATTAATAGGGTTATAACTTAGGAAAGGGCTTTGATGCGAGAGATTGATCAAAGTCACTTAGTTAATTTATCGTAAAAACTGAGTAGTAATTGAGAGTAGAGAGAGGAAGACTTTTTCATATAAAGCAATAGTGGATTCACCGGCTCAACCATTCATCTCAATATAATTTTCTTTCAAACTCTTTCAACTTTAATCAACTCTGATTAAAACAAACTTTTTCTGCCTAGGGCAACCAAATATAATTTTTACACATCCTAACGTATAACGTACTTGTTATAATTGAAACTAACACAGTCCTTGTGGATCGATATTTATTACTACTTCGATAGTTTTTGGTACACTTGCCAGATATCTATCAATGAACGCCAAATTTTGTTGCAGAACAAATTGAAGTAGCTTCAAAGCTTCTGCAATTATTCTACTATCTTTTGATTCAGAATCTGATGTGTTGAATGCACTCTCCACAATTTTCTCTAAACTCCACACAATAGGCCCGCTTGAGTTGTTCCTTGACTATTCATAAATCCAATAAATGTAATTTGTGGAAAGAAGAGAATGGGTGTCTCAAAATGGCTAGATTCATAGAAACCACAACAGTGAAGTGAACATGTAATTGCTCACTCTTTTAACCAACAATATCATATTTGGACTGAACATCTGTCCTTTAATGAGAATAAACAGAAATAAACAAACTCAAATAAATGACAGTATCATGCATTATTTGCATTCTGGAAAAAACCAACAACTCAAAAAAGGGTCATTCCTGCTAATAACACTTGCATTCTTCATTGACCTTCATTCAATGGTATAAGTAACTTCTACATTAATAAAATAAAAGGCACAATAATAGTACAAACTGTAAAAGACACATATAAGTGACGTCCAGTGTCGTGCGAGAGTTGATGAAGAAACTGAATTGGGGTTTACAAAAGTGACACCAAAGTTATATATTAATGGGAAATTGGCTTTTCACTTTTCACGTGTTCATGTGGCTGTGTCTTTATGGTGGGAGAACAGAGAAATGCTAGATCTAAATGTGTATTAGAGTTGATGGTTGAGATTTGTTTGAATGTGTGAATGCGTCCATTCACTATAACCGCATGAATCTCAATCCAAGCATTGAGCCGTGTGATATATAATGTTGTAGGCATTAGCTGTTATTGTGTGCCATGGAAGAATGGAAAAGATGGGAAGTGCGGGTAAGGCAGAGAAATGTATGGGATTTATAGGTTTGAACTTAGTGCATTCCATTGATAACCCAAACATTGGAAAACATGAAACATTCATTGCTGGTGGAATATGAATAGGTAGAGTTTGCAATTATTGTTTATAATACCTAGTTAATAGAATTTAAGTGAAACAATCAATGGTTTGGTGCCATACAATGTAGGGAAAGTATTAGAAATTCAAATTTTACATTAAGTGTAGTTAAGACAGAATTTTCCCGCTCATAATCTAGGTTTAGGGTTTCCAGGTCTTGTTTACATTGTAGATTAGGATTAGATAATAAGGATACTAGACCTTGCACCCGTGCTGCCGCACGGGTGATATTGACGGCAAATACATCATTCAAATAAATAAATAAAAAGGGTGATTTAGTACCAATAAAATGGTAAGTTAATGGAAATATTTTATGACATGTCAGCTTTTTACGGGAAAAGAATCAGAGTCGTTTTAAACACGTTCAAGGCAAGGGCAAAATGGTAATTTCACGTGAAATGGATATTTAATTGGTTTTAACCCAAAAATATCTCATTTCCAATTCTCTTTCTCTCTCTAAGTTGGCAAAAGCTTTTCTCTCTTCCTTCTCTCTTCTCCTCCACTTCTCCTTCCTTCCTTCTCACTATCAAATCTTTCCAAAACTTCTTCTTTCCATGGGAAGCTTTAAGTTTATGTTTCCTCTTGATCTCTTTATTTAAGGGAAGGGTGTTTTTGGTTTATTTCTCTACTTCTCATCTCAATAAAGGTTTCAAGGAGTTAGGGTTTTGGATTGAGCAAGAAGTTGGAGTTGGTTTTATGGTACTCTCAAGATCAAGGAACAAGTAGAAGCTTGATTGAGCTTGTTTTTCCTACTCTATCTTTACAAGGGAAAAATCATGGAATTAGGGTTTTGGTGGAAGAAGCCTTGGATTGGATTAGAGATGAGCTAGCAAAGGTCATGATGCTATGAATTGCAAGAGAGGACAACAAAAATGTATGGTTTGAGCAAAGGAAGCCGCAAGTGATCACAAACTAGGGTTTTGCCATGTTTGAGCTTGGAGCTTGTTGATGCTTCAAGAACTTGATTAGGTGAGTTCCATAGATAGAATTCCCACCCTTTGGGATTATGATTATGTCATGTGTGTTTAATATGAATAATATGTAATTCTAGGTTTTATGTATTAGCCTAGTTGCCCCTTTTCTTGCCATGCTTACTAAACATGTTTATACTTGCCAAATGAATGTTTTACAAGTATTCTATGATCAAATATGTACCAATATGTTTAGAGACACTTGGTTTGAGGTTTTTGGGTCAAAAATGCCATTTTTAGGGGTGCTGGACTGTCCTAACTCGCCACGGCGAGTAAATAGCTCGCTAGGCGAGCTAGAAGGTCGAACAGGGGGTTCTGCTCGCCTTCTACTCGCCATGGCGAGCAGCAGCTCGCCTCCCCAGCAAGTTCACTCGCCTAGGCGAGCAAGTAGTGCCATCTGGTGCTGCTTGCTCGTTTCAGGCAGATTCGGTGATTTCCGTTCCGGATCTTTTGTGCAGTCTGTTATAAATGTAAACCCCTCAAACCAAGGTCCTAAATGATGATCAAAGAAAGCATGATTCTTATGATGTGAAGTAAGTATTAAGCATGTTAGTAAGGCATGGCGTACGAGAGAAATCATGTCAAGAGACGGGTAGCAAGTTATCCATAAGTAAGGGAAATACTAGAGCCTCGACATAGTTGTCGAGAACTAGCAAGTTAGCAAGACTCCTAGAATGCTAAGACGCGAAGTATAAACTCTTCGCATATGTTTAAGAGTGTTTAGCAAGCATGATAAGTTGTGGGTTGATTAGTTAATCACTCCACCATGTTTAGGAATTTATACGCATGAACAAGTATAAGTTTACCGTTAATCGGATCGATTCAAGGGTCCATGACTAATAAGTAGGTGGCATGTCTCTTGCTATCCACATCAGGGGGATACAAGAGGTTCTCGATCTAAGGGGAACGATTCAAGCCGTAAGGGACCCACACGTCACTGAAATTAACAAGACGTAGGTGCTCGTGTCTCTTGTTATCCACGTCAGGGGGATACGAGAGGTTCTCGACCTAAGGGGAACGGTTCAAGCCGCAAGGGACCCGCATGACACCGAGGGAGTCCGATGTACGTACATCGGTCATGTATGGGATTGTACTCGGGGTTACTCCACCCGGGACTTTCCGTAAAATGAATCAAGATAATAATTGTTTGTTCAACGCTAACCTAATGAATGAACTTAGATACGTTTATGTACGATATGAATATGATTATGATTATGATATGTTCACGATCAAGCAAGAATGAATCCATGCACGTTTATGTTTAAGAACAAGAGCATTAGATGCTATATGACAAGTATAAGGCATGGAATAGAGAAAGTAAAGAACATGATACCGACGACGATCATAGGTTTCCCCTAATCGTCCGGTTTAGAGTCGTGTCATGATTATGTTATGTTTAGGCCTCGATACATAGAGTGTATTCTTGGCAACGCGGTTCTAGGTTCCCCTCAACCGCCATGACACGTATAGGAAGTGAAGCCTATAACAAGTTAAGATATGATTATGACGGCTCTAGTATGCACTACCGTCTAAGTATGCAAGTCCCCACACACGTATAATCAACCGTCAGGTTGGAATGTAGACACGTGGTGACCGTAGGTTTCCCTTGAGGTTGCCTATAGCCTAGGATTTAGGGGAACTCACTGAGACATTATGACTCACCCCAATCCTTATTTGTTTCAGATAAGTAGGATGAGTATGCATGTTCGTAGCCGGATGGATATTACTTCAAGGGTTCGTTCGTACCGCTGCAGGACATTATGGATTTCAAGAATGTATTTTTATGTATGGATGAGTTGTATTGTATTATGATTTATATGAACGTGACTTGATGTAAATATTATTCATTCGGTAAAATTTTATGTTGTATATTTTTAATGTATCCAATATCAATTTAACGCACATGCTAGGCTTTCTAGATACGTCTAGTATGGGTGTTACAATAACACAGTAAAATTCTCGTCCTAAATAGCGGTGATTTTACATTGAAGAATAACACAATAAAAATTTGTTCCTAAATAGCGGTGATCACCACTCTTTAGGTTATGAAGATTATATGGTTATATGATAAACACGGTAACTGTGAAAGAGACGTTCTGTCGACATTGCATTTTATCCCTCTATTTGCTGGCTTAGTCCACCACGGAACTCCAATAGAGCTGCTGGAAAATTGTCAGTGCTACTGTTTGCAGCTGCTGCACTGTGCTTAGCGTCCGGCTGCTGCCAATCAAATTGCACGTCATGCGTGTCGTGAACTGAAATTGTTGCTTCTTCGTTTGACTGCACGTTCAGACCCTGCATCATAAATTCTCAACTTCATATTAGAAAAGCAGTATCATAAATTCTTGTTTCTCTTGTATATTTTGACAGTACCATATATATCAATAGCAAACACAATTTAAGCAGCCCAAAGGAACATAAAAAGACAATGCTAAAACATGTGGGAGTTGAAGAAATTAAATGGTATCATGTAAATTATACTTATACCTGCAACAAAAGAAATTACATGCTGCCGAATGAATTATATGTCATCATACATGCACAAAGAGAAAAGTTTGAGCATAAGACAATTTTTTAGAAATCTGTTCAACATATGGTATATTTTGACAATAAAATCAAGCCATATCTAAATTGAGGAAAATCCTGAAGTAACATTTCAATAGAAGGATCAGCCTAAAGTTTGGTGGAGAAATCATTTATGTTAGTTAAAGTGGCAGTCATTAGCCGATAGGTAGAAGCACATACACAACAAATTGGTTTAGACTCTCTTGTGGCAGCTAATCTTTCTACAGGTCCCGTGTTTTCATATGGTCCAATTAGTACTATTAACATGAGCTTTGAACACAAAGACTACAAACTAAGTCAACTTTACAACATTACCATACTCAAATATGCAAAATGGACAAATTAGTGCTATTAACATGAACTTTGAACCCTGCTAATACTTATTCTATTTCTATCTAGTGGATCAATGTTTGATCTCCCTCCTAAAAGCAATGAAAACAAATGGACCAGGCATGTGTTGATGTATAAACACGAAAACAAATGAACCACAATTAGCCTCTGCATATTTTTTAAAAAAGAGTAAGAAAGAAAGATACAACATACATCAGTAACTTTTATGCACAGTTTAACCCTAATTTGTGTACATAATTACAAAACATGTGGTAAAAGAGATAAAAAAAAAAAACTTTCAAATTATCAAAAGAGACAGAAAGATACATCATGCATCAGCCTTTTCTAGGGAGTACATGAGCAACTTTATGTTATTTATGATGCAGCAAGGTTATTATCTCAATGCCAATTAATATATTAAAGCCAATGAACCAAAATACTACACTATACTCATAATGGATGAAAAAAAAAATTAAACCATGTAAATCACCAATTTAAGAAAGATAAGAATACACAACTAAATTATTGAAGATTTTGTCCAATAACTTCTAATTATAAAAACGTTACCTCTCATTGAAGGATTTACCTCCTCTATGCATGTCAGCAGTTGGTAATGCACATTCCTTTCTTGAGAGAAGTGAACTCTTAAGTGAAACACAAATCAAACTTTTATGATTATGCATCATCATCATGTATGTCAAGATGGTTTAATTTGAGAGCATCAGCTGTCTGCGTCGTCTGCTCACTCCGGCTAGATGGAAAACCATCACTCCTGCCTTCATATACACATGATTTCCGCTGTCACGGCTAGTTAGAACAATTTTTGATTCATGGTTGCATAATTAAAGACTTGCGTGACAATCTTTGGGATGATCTTTAACTTCCTTGCAACACAATTTAGTAAAGTGTCAATATCGCCATCACCACCAAGAGGAGAAGACCTCCCGTCCTTGTCGATATATGATATTTGGAGTACCACTTCATTGTAAAAATCCTATATTGAACAAAAAATTAATGCATTTTAGTTAGGAGCTATGAATGACACACAAAAACACTTTGATGTGTAGAAGCTACATTGTGGTTAGAAAGGGCACTCTTTTATGGGATAAATAGAAGTTGAATGAAAATTACCTCATATTTGCTGCTAGTAGAAATCACAGACTCAAATTCACTCCATGAGTTGGGTGCATAAAAAACTTTACCATCTTCAAGTTTCTTCTTGATCCTCTGAGCTATAGTGATTGTATCTTATGTTCGCTTAACATTTGAATGAAGCAATTTTACCATAGAAACCTAAAATAATAACAATCACATAAACAATTGGAAATTCTTTGAAAAATAAGTATTGAAAACAGCTTTGTAAATAAAGCTGGTAAGATCCTAGAAAATTGTTTTCCTCGTGTGTTGCCTTAAAATATGTCAAGAACCAAAGAAACTGATTATTTGTGAGAAAGGTAAAACTTGATTATGTTGAAGAATCACTTCCAACTACTAACAAAAAAAAAAATCAATTCTTAAAATGGTTGTGATAAAAGATGAAGTAGAGCTATTTTTTTTTAAAGCAGCATATATATTTAACAGCTAATTTGCACAAAACATGCAAAGAAACAAACAGAATTACGGAAGCCTTATGTATGCGGCATGCAACCAATAGGAAACCAAAACACCCTACCCCATCACAATACAAACCAACAAATCAAAATAACCACTATACATAAGGCCTAAAACAGGACCGAAACAAAAACTGCAGCCAAAGCCACACACCAGAGCAGCAGACAGTGAAAAAACTGACAGGAAAAAAAGCACCTAACAGCAGCAACAGACCCGAGACTTTGCCTCTCAACTGTCATTCCCGTTGTAAACACTCCTTTGGATTCCATATACAATGAAGTAGAGCTATTCCATTGGTTAATTCATAACTCAATGATATAGTGGTGTCCTTGATCTCATGGAACCTGTAAATGAATGATAACAAAAAAAGAATATAAAAAAGACAATAACTTAGAATATGAACACTCACAACTTTTGAATTTTTCTTCCCTTCAATTCAATGCAATATATTTATGAAGTCTCAACTTAAGTGCATCATATGACTACCAACAAATTCAAAAGGGAAACCAAAAACACATTTAGATCAGATTACGCCACTATATAAGACTAATGAAATCAAGTGTCCTAAGATGCAATGCAAGTGTACTAAGTCAATCCCAAAATGTCACTAAATGAGTAATTTGAAAACCAATTTCCTGGAGTCTGCTGAAGCATTCCATAACAGACCGCCAACTTCAATCACTTAATAAGGACCATCACTTTATGCTTTCAGTTCCACAATAGCTAGAAATTCTTCAAGGCAATTAACATGAGACCATAAATAAAATTCAGAATGCAACACAGAAAGCTTATTAATGGTTAAAATATTCAAATGCTTAAGTAGTTGAAAGATAAAATCACTTAAGATTTGAACTTTCCTTACCTTGAAACCAACTTTAACCAACAATGATTTATTAGTTAAAGGAAATTGATAACTTTAGCAGCAAACTTCGCTCCTGTAACTCGTGCATCATTCATTTTGCTGGACATATTTGATTCTTGAATGGGGTTCTCAAAGGGATAAGTGACCTCCTAGTAAATGTCACAAATAACATTAGGAAAATCATTCTGATAAACAACATAAGGACCCTATAAAACACACAAATGACATAGTTAGCAACAAAGACAATAAAATATCGATAATTTGCAAACCAATTGGACTTCCACAGAACTTAAATATATAGCAACTTTGAAACATTAATTTCTACTTTCTAGTGAGTTGGTTTATACAAAAATCCACATTAAAACCCAAACTAACAAAAGGGTTTATAAAAACATCATAATTACCTTTGGAATACACGATTTCTTCAGCTTTAAGAACAGCAACGGGAAGTTGCTCTTGCCATTCTTTGTTTTTTTTAGTAGCAGGAGTGCGAGCTTCAAAGACAACCTTGATCAAACACATGGTGTGCGCTCAGAATGTGAAGAGTAGAAATAGATGAATAAAAAATATCAATTAAGAACCCTAAAGAAATTGAAAATTGGTGGTCATCTCTTAGTCTTACCTTAAAAAAATAGCGTGTGTCGAGAAGAACAACTTTGTTGCCAGAAACACAAGGTGAATTGAGCAGGTAAGGACAAAAGTTAACGAAATTAATCAATGGGATAAGAACTGAGCAAGAACCACAAATCAGTTCCTTACAGGCTGAGGCACACAATAAAAACGTAATCTTCTCCATCTTCGTCTTCTCCGGATTCGTCACTTGTGATGTTGTCACTTGGTTTTTTAGAAGATTATGGAGCGAGAGAGAAGAGGGATTGAAAATGGAAGATGAATTTCTCAGATCAGAGAAAAATGGGTGTGAGAGGAGAGGAGAGAGAGAGAGAGCAAATGGCAAGGAAATAATTTTGTTAGCGATGGTTCAGATGCCTTTGGATTGAGAAGAGTGGGTAAGATTGAAGCCAAATTTTGAGCCATGTGCATGCCTTGGAAAGAAACGTGCATTGAATGTTTGATGGAATACCAATGTTTGATGGTAACGGTGAAGGGATTTGAAATTTGAATTGTACATTAAGTGCAGTTAGAGCAAAGTTTTCCCGCTCTAAATCAAGGATTAGGGTTTTTTAGGTCTTGTGTGCATTGTACATTAGGATTAGATAATAAGGATAAGAAATATTTTTGTTGTTTAAAAAATAAATTAATAAAATGATCGAAATATACGTCAAAAAAGATTTACAGTAAAGAAAATGTAAGTGACACCTAAAAGATTGAGATTTGCACATAAAGTAAAGCACGAGGTTCCACTAAGTTATATCTGGAGATAGTTTTGTATAGACATAAATATAAATAAAATTATATAGTCACACACACAACATTAAAAAAATTTAAATGATAATTAAATTAGTCACATAATTTAATATCATTAAACTATTTATCTTTATAAAAAAACATAAATTGTGTAAGTGTGTCTGATCCTTTTAGATTTGGATTTGTCCCCAATCAAGTATTTCTTGATAGTTATTTTAGAAGAAATTTGTATGTGATAGTTATTCTATAAAATGATAGTTATTTTATCTGTGATAGTTATAGTAGAAAATAATATTGGTGATATGTAATAATTTTATTACGAAGAAAAGGGGCTCCTTTTATAGGAGAAAATAAAAGGATTAACTCATTTATTTTATGAGTCATTTAATAATAAATAGATAATAAAAGTATTAATAATGATATAATTCAACAGTTATTAACTACTTAAATATTTTAATTTCAGTTACAAGGTTTTAGTAATTTCATTCTACTCGGAAAATAAAGATAAATTTAGTTTTTTTTTTTAAATATGTTTCTTTCTTTTAGGTGATGATGTTAGTAAAATGTTGATCGAGTTAAGTTAAAGTGGTCTTAGTAAACCTATTGATTCAGTAGATTATTTTTCAAAATAAAGGTGGTTTTCGTGAACCTACCATAATACATGGACCGAAAATGGTGATGCAAAACTAATGGGGACCAAAAAAAAAATTTTAAAAAAAAAACTTTAGAGGAACTAAAACGAAAAGTTGAAATATTTATAGGATCAAAAACATATCATTATTATTTCAAATTTTTATAAGAAATTAGCATCAACAAGAAACAACACCAGAAACTATCTAAAGAGGAGAATCATCAACAAGAAACAACACGAGAAACTATCTAAAGAGGAGAATCCTAGAAAAAAGTATATGCAATTCTTTAAGAGGTTCCAGGTTCAAAATAGACCGGTATAGGTGGAAATAAACAATCTTCCTAGACCAATGTGTCATTTTTATCTTTTGACAAATATACCAATGTATCATTTTAATGAACTAGAGGAAAATAATATCCTCAAAATGGATGACAAACTTAATAAATTATATAAATTTTCATTGTAAAATTAGAATCAATTTAATTAAAGTGCTTTAAGTATAAATTTGAAGACACAAATTTAGATAGTTATCGAATGTGATACTAGTTTGCCAATAATTAAATTACGAAAATACATCCTAAATTACACTAAACATGAAGAATACCATAAAAACTATTTTGGTGTTTCATTTCAAACAATAGAAAGAAAAACCATAAACAAAAATTTCTAATAAGCATATCTCTTTGAATTTTTTCACTAAAGTAAAAAATGAACCGATTAAAAAAATGTTGTATTTAGTGCTAATTCTCAGTTTTCAGGTTAGATTCAACAAAAACATTTGAATCAAATACTTGTGCACAATATTTGGGACATTCAAATTCTATAAATATTTTGTTCTATTATGTGTTGCTTTTAATCAATTGAAATAAACAACAATTATACAAAGTATGGAGAGAGTAGATAGTCAAAATAAAATTGATAAAGCAAAATCTTTAACATCAAATGATTTCTCGATTTGTCTTACACTAATAATAATTATGACATACACAAATGAAAGGCCCATTTGATTACAAAGTAACAACCATAACCATATGGCACTTGGCTAAAAACAGGGAATTGCATTACTCATTTATTTCTCCAATTGAAAGAAGACTCTCTTTATAAGTTACAGTCTTACCAGAAAATTTACCTCTGAAAAAACTGAGCTCTTCAACAATCATCGTGCTTAGACTAAAAAAGATTAGTCTTCCATCTTCATTCGTAAAGAATATATTCCCTTTCCTTCCTGCTCCAATAGGATACACAATGATAGATAATGGTTGAAAAATGAAGAGTTTAAACCACGATTTCTTCACACCATATTCACCCAAAACAGATATTTGAAAAGTACCCATATTTGTATAATTTGAAATCAAAGCAACAGACCCATTTAAAACCATCAAGTCACTCAAAACATATCCTGGATCAAAACTAACATCTTCTAAGGGTGCGAGTGTTGTTATGAATTCCTCTGTGCTTAGGTCAAATGACAAAAGATATGCTTCATCATCTTCATCATCACTATCATCACTTTCATTCCACCAGTGAATCATTCCATCTAGGCACACTCCATTTTCCTTATGATTTATTGAGATATCATATTCAAGTTTTCTCCACGAGTTACTCTATAAGCTATATCTTCTAATGACATTACATCAATGTCAATTTTATGATAACACATCACCTGTCGAATTATCCTATAGTCATTTGTAACACAATCAAAACCAAAGCCATGTCGAAGTATATCAACATCCATAAGTGGAACAAATTCAAAAGGGTTGGTAGGAACAACTTTGAATTCTCGAGTAGTTGGGTTCCACAATACAACTCTTGTATTGGGTTGGGAGTAATTAATCAGACATAAAATCCCATTAATACTACCAGATCCTGAAATATCAAAAATAGGTTCGTTCTCCTCAAATGGATTTGGCCAATCTAACTTGGTTCCATTCTCAAACCTCTCACCCGAAAGAGAATATAACAAAAATTCATCATCAGTCACAATATGATGTAGGAGGAGACATGTATCTTCATAGTAAGCATGATTATTAGATAAGAAATTGTTGCGGAACAAGCTTATGAAAGAAGGGTTTTCAAATAAAGTGGGCCATGATTTGCGCACACATCTAAAACGATTCAAAGATTTCAGAGGTAAATTTGACAAAATTGATCGGGAAAGATCATCAGGTATATAATTACTAACCTTTTTATTTCTTGCAATCATATATTTCTCCATATTCACGCTGGAAGAAGGAGGCGCCTGTTGAAAAAAAGAAGAGGTTAACAATGAGGAAATAAGGAGGCGGCTGATAGAACAAGAAGAAATGAAGTCATATGAAAATTTAGGGTTTCTTATAATGGCCTGGCCATATTTTTCTTTGTAAAGGGGGTTGTCCATCTTTATTCTTAAGTAACATAAAAAGAATAAACTCTATTAGAAACTAATGAATAAACTATGGTGGTAAAAAAATATGTCTATGTGTGTGTGTATATATATATAATGAGATTCACATAAGAACAAATAGTTGGGGAGAAATGCGTTTAAATTTGAAGTGGAACAATTTTTTTAGACTGTATTTACCTATCAGTTGAACTCCTGATTACCTTGGACCACTTAAGCTAAATATTGGACGGTGACGGTCGAATTTGGAATAGTGTGCCAAATCATTTACCAAGTAATTAAGTGATAAGTATAGTATCGTATCCACAATGATTGTCGTTTCGTCCAAACAATTCGCTTTACTTATTTGTGAAAAAAATTATAAAATAAAGAGTTGAGGGTTAAGAGATTTGCAATTTTTATTTGTTTGCAACATCTCAAGTTACTTGTTTGGTTACAGAAATGTTAGCAGCGGTTAGGATTCTTCGAACCCCCTATTCATTTGTTGGAATTAATTAACAATCAATTCACGTTCAGTTATTCTTAGTAGACTATCAAAGTGATGAGTCTGTCGGGACGTGATCAGATTTGCAATTTTTATCTGTTTGCAACAGATCAAGTTACCTGTTTGGTTGCAGAAATGTTAGTAGCGGTTAGGATTCTTAGAACCCTCCTATTCATTTGTATGAATTAATTAACAATCAAGCCGTGTTCAGTTATTCTAAGTAGACTATCAAAGTGATGAGTCTGTGGGGACGTGATTGTAACACTCCAACTTTCAATTTTTAATTCATCCAATGGTATTTAATAGGCGATGTTTTGATTAATATCATTATTGATGTTGCTTGTGCTTGAGTATTGTTTTGTGGTTGAGAAAATAAAATATTGATAATGATTGAGAAGTAGTATGAGAAATTAAATAAAATGAAGGGAGGAGTAAAAATAAAATAACGAAGAGTCGGGGTGTAGAATATAAGTTTTAAATAAGTAGGGGAGGGGAGGAGTAAAATAATAGTGAGTAGAGGAGCAGAGAATCTTAACAAGTGACGGACCCTAATATAAATAGAAAGGTTAGGAGTTAGAAAAGTCAGTACTACTGAACATGGAAAAGAAAGAAAAAGAATAGCATAAGAGGAGAAACCCTAGCGGTGGCAAGGTCAAGCCACAAACCATAATTTTGAAGGATTCGAGGTAAGGGGGAGAATCTATTCGTCGCTAGGGTTTATCTTTCTTGTTAGGGTTGTAGAAAGGCTAGAGAAGGAGTGTTGCTGAGATATTGTTGAGGATTATCTTTATGGTTGAGAATTAAAATTCAAAAAAGAACAAAGTTAGTGTAATCTAAATTAGAGCCTTTAATCATGCGAAGAATGATGCAATTAGGTAAATTGTGTGAGAAACTAGTGTTTGGATCGTAGGATAATCCTAGGTAATGTTTCATATCAGTTTAAGATCATAAGGGCTCTGAAAATGGGAGTTTTGGGCAACTTAGAAGAAATTTCGTAGTTCAAAAACGTAGGATCAGAAATCGTTGCAGCGCTGCGCTGCACTAAGGGCGCCTAGCGCCCACAACCTGAGAGCTGGCGCCTCAGATGTGAGTTCCTGGCGCCCAGCACCCAACTTTGGGTGTTTTTCACCCATTTCTGTCCCGAACACTACAACATTTTTGAATTTGCACCACACTTCAAAAAGAGTAGCCGTAACCGAATAATCTGTGGCGTATGGAAGTTAGCTTTCCATTGGATTTGGTTTGACCTTTTTTCGACATCCACATATCGAGTTATGATCAAATTACCGTACCTGGTTCGTGCTGCGTTTTTCCTGGAACTTCAGCACAACCCCTTTAATGGACCCTAAAACATCCTAGAAAATAATAGAGAGTTAAGAAGGTGTTCATGTGAGAGGTAAGAGTAAGGGTCGTAAACTATATAACTAAATGAGGGAGTGCGTTTAGATATAAATAGAAATGATTACCCCTGGATAATAACAAACTTAAATATGAACTGAAGATAGTAGCCTGTGAGAATCTAATGATGTCAAGGTGAGTTGGCAATAGAAAGTGAGAGATAATATGGAAGACGTTATGAGGAATATTAATAGAGAGATAAACACTTAAATTAGAATGGAGAATGGGGTACACTATTAGGATGAAAGATGTAGTAATGGAGAGAACAAATGACAATATGTAGATTCTAAAATGCAGTAATGAATAACGAAGGAATATGATGTGTACATATGCTCACATAAGATGTTGATTAATGACAAGGAATGGTGAAGATGAATGATTTAATAAATGATGTTTGTGAATGACGAGTAATGACGATGACTTATCTTGTTTAGGGTGACGAGTGAATTATGAAGTGGGTTATGTTGTGAGTAGGAGTTAAAGCATTGGTAAGCTTGGGGATGATAATAACAGTGAGAAAAGATATCAAGTTAATTAAGGTTAATAAGACGAGAATTTAATAGGGCAAATAGTGTGGGTACGAGTGAGTCTAAAAACACACGATTTAGTAAAAGGGGTATAAAATGATGATAATAGGGGATATGAAGTAGGTGCTTTCCCAAATATGAAAACTTAAATTATTTCACATAATATTGATTTGTTTAGGATGTAGATCAGATGAAGCATTTTTTTAGATACTTTAAGGTGAGAGCTGGAATTAGCAATTTGCAATGATCTTATACAACAATGTTTAGTTTGTGAGCTTGCAAGCTTGGATTCGTTTTGTCACTTCTTGTTCTTGTTGTTGTTGGTGGTGGTGGTGGTGTTAATGAGATCTAATTCCTATGTGAATAGAAGTGGGAAAATGGGGATGAAGTAGGAAAACAAATGAAAGTGTTGTTGTTCCTGTTCGTTCACACAAGAACAGTATTGAATTTGAAATTTTTTTCACAAATTTGGGTTTAGGTAATTTGGATTTGATGAATTCTTCGCACACTTGGGTTTCATAATGAAGAGAGTAGATAGTGAAAATGAAATTGAAATAAAGAACAATTCTACAAAATATGAAGAGATTGGATAGTCAAAATGAAATTGATAAAGCAAAATCTTTAACATCAAATGGTTTCTTGATTTGTCTTACACTTAATAATAATTATGACATACACAAATGAAAGGCCCTTTTGATTCCAAAGTAACAACCATAATCATATGGCACTTGGATAAAAACACGAAATTACATTACTCATTTATTTCTCTAATTGGAAGAAGACTCTCTTTATAAGTTAAGGTCTTACCCGAAAATTTACCACTGACAAAATTGACCTCCTCAACAATCATCGTGCTTAAACTAAAAAATATTAGTTTTCCGTCTTCATTTGTAAAGAATATATTCCCTTTTCTTCCTGCTCCAAAAGGATACACATTAATAGACATTGGTTGAAAAATGAAGAGTTTAAACCACGATTCCTTCACACCAAATTGACCCAAAACATATATTTTAAAAGTACCCAAATTTTTATTATTTGAAATCAAAGCAATAGACCCATTTAAAACCATCAAGTCAAGCAAAACAGGTTCAGAATCAAAACCAACATCTTCTATGGGTGAGAGTGTTGTTATGAATTCCTCTCTGCTTAGGTCAAATGACAAAAGATATGCTTCAATATCTTCATCTTCATCATCACTATCATCACTTTCATTCAACCAGTGAACCATTCCATCTAGGCACACTCCATTATCTTTATGATTTATTGGGATATCATATTCAAGTTTTCTCCATGAGTTACTCCGTAGACTATATATCTCCAAAAAATGGTCGTCGTCTATATTTTCTAAATACAACATATCAACGTCAATTTTATGATAACATATCACCTGCCGAATTATCTTATAGTCATTTGTAACATAATCATACCCAAAACCATGTCGAACTATATCAACATCCATATGTGGGACTAATTCAAAAGGGCTGGTAGGAATAACTAAGAATTCTTGAGTAGTTGGGTTCCACAATACAACTCTTGCATTAGGTTGGGAGTAATTAATCAGACATAAAATACCATTAATACTACCAGATCCTGAAATAACAAAACTAGGTTCAGTCTCCTCAAATGGATTTGGCCAATCTAACTTGGTTCCATTCTCAAACCTCTCACCCGAAAGAGAATATAACACAAGTTTATCATCGGGTACACTCTGATGCAGGAGCAGTGATGTATCCTCATAGTAAGCATGATTATTAGATAAGAAGTTGTTGCGGAACAAGCTTATGAAATAAGGGTTTTCAAACAAAGTAGACCAGGATTTACGTACACATCTAAAACGATTCAAAGATTTCAGAGATAAATTTGACAAAATTAATCGGGAAAGATCATCAGGTATATAATTACTAACCTTTTTATTTCTTGCAATCACTGATTTATCCATATTCACATCGGAAGAAGGAGGCGCCAGTTGAAATAAAAAAGAGGTTAATGATGAGGAAATAAGCAGGCGGCTGATAGAACAATAAGAAATGAAGTCATATGAAAATTTAGGGTTTCTTATAACGGGTTGGGCCTTCTTGTTTTTTTTTTTAATAAAGGGTTGGGCCATCTTTATTTTTAAGTAGAAAAAAAAAAGATAAACTATATTAGAAAGTAAGGAATAAACTATAGTGGTAAAAAAAAACATATATAAAATGAAAATTTTTGATATAGCTCATTTTACAAACAAATATATATATATATATGGTTAATGGGATTCACATAAGAACGAATAGTTGGGGAGAACCTACATTTAAATTTGAAGTGGAATAATTTTTGTTTAGACTTTATTTACCTATCAGCTGAACTCCTAATTACCTAGGACCCCTTAAGCTAAATAACACCCAAAAAAAAATATTGATGATCTAAATATGAAAAATAAACAATTAAAATCAAAAATTAAAAGAATTTAATAGTTTTTTTTGTGTGAACCGAGTATCATGTACCCGCATCTCCAAAGACTAATGTAATTTAACAATATATTTTGTCTCAAAATAAAATAAAAATTTAAGAAAGATAATCCAAAAAAATTGTCAATGGAATTATTTATGAAGTTCAAAATAGAATGATATAAGTGGAAATAAACAATCTTACTAGACCAATGTATTTTTCTAATGAAGTAGAGGAAATTAATCTCCTAAAAATAGACAACAAACCTTTACAAGATTATATAAATATTCAATGAAAAATTAGTATTAATTTAATAAGGTGCTGTATGGATATATTTGAAGACAAATTTTTAGTTAATTTATCGAACGTCATACACATTTTCCAATTGTTAAATTAAGAAAATACACTATAAATTACACTAAACAGGAAGAAGGCCATAAATTTCAAACAAAATAAAGAAAGAAAAACCATAAACAAATATTTTTTCTAAGGATATTTCTTTGAATTTTTTCACTAAACGTAAATGCTTAAAAAATGTTGTATCTAGTGTCAATCCTCAGCCTTTTAAGTTAGATTTAACAAAGGCATTTGATTCAAATACTTGTGCATAATTCCATATTTATTTTGTTCTATTATGTGTTGCTTTCAATCAATTAAAAAAAAACCATTCTACAAAAATTGAAGAGAGTAGATAGTCAAAATGGAATCGATAAAGCAAATTTGTAACATCGACCAACTTCTTGATTTGTCTCAGACTTAATAATAATAATAATAATAATAATAATAATAATAATAATAATAATAATAATAATAATAATAATAATAATAATAATAATAATAATAATAATTGAACCACCAAAACCTTCCTAAAGACTTAATGACCCCCAGAAGGTCCAGTCCCATTTTGTCATCACTTCGCCTTGTCCTAAGACTCGTGCTTGGGGGGCTGTGAACCGTCATAATATTCCTAAAGGCTCAGAAGCCCTCCAGAAAGGTTCTAAGACCTCCGAAAGGGCTCAGGCGCCCTCCAGAAGGGCTCCTGAGACTCCGGCGCGCTTTCCTTAAGGCATCGCCCATCTAAGCTTCTAGAAACCTCTAGAAACCGCCTAAAATACACAAATACCCCTGTTGCTTGGGAACCAAGCAACCGAAACCCAAGCCCATAGCAGGTTATAAATACTACTCTTGAGAGCATTCTCAAGGCATCCAATAATCAGTCAAAACCCTAGCCTACGATTCTTGACCCTAGAGTCCTTACCATACTTTTTGCAAGTACAATAATAATAATAATAATAATAATAATAATAATAATAATAATAATAATAATAATAATAATAATAATAATAATAATAATAATAATAATAATAATAATAATAATAATTTTTTCCAAAAAAATAATAATAATAATTATGACATGCAGTAAAGAATGACCCCTTTGATTACAAACTAACAACCTAACAAGTAACAACTACAATATATGACCCTTTGGGTGAAAACACAGAATTAAATTACTCATTTTTTATTGAAAGAAACTCTCTTTTTAAGTTATTGTTTTACCTGAAACCAACAAATATAAAGTGAGAGTCCTACGAGAAACAAAAATAGGGCAAACCAAAAGGGTATTTATAGACTGCAAATTCAGTCGGTGAGAAAAACAAAGTGTGAGCAACCCGAGCATTAAAGTTGCCAATACCTGAAATATTCCAATAAGGGGGTAGGTGATGGTTCACCCTTGTAGTGGGCCAGATAGGCAACACAATTGAGTTTCTTTCTCTAGTTCTTAGTTAAATCTACTACCCTGCCTTGAAATAATATGTTCATCGAAGGCAATCGACTGGTTCTCATCTTGTTGGACCAGTTCGATGTAACTACATGCACTAGTGCAGGACTGACTAGCTGCAACACATGCTCCGGTGTAACGGGATCATATTCGTTAACTACTTGTTGTACCAAAATATGAGTGTGAGTGTTGCCTTCTACAACCTCATCTGTAACATTAGGTAAAGCAAAGTGAAAAGGAGTGTTGGCCTTTAGGGGTTGTCCTTGTTGCCTGGAAGGTTGTTCAACCATCAGATGCATCTCAACCGGCTTAGGTTGATTAACAACTAGAGTTTCATCCTCGAGGACAAGTTTTTCAAAGGTCTTGGACGTACCAATATTCACATTCCTCATTTTGTTTTACATACTATTGAATTATAGACTTGGCAGTAACATTCTCCGAGACCATAATCAACTCTATTAGGATCTTTCTCTAAGTGCAACCACCGACAACCTGAGACATTGTGGCCTTTGGTCTTACAATTAAAGCAAAACCACGGTAATCATTCATAGACAACCCCCACATTGAAGGTAAACTTGTCCATTTCTACCAAAATCTAGTAAAAAATACGTCGTGAGAGGTCCATATAAACCAAAATAGGTGCATAGTGGCTAAAAACCCTATTTTAATTGGAAGTGTCTAAATGAATGGGAGTGCCAATTGCATAAATTTCAAACAATGTCTGGTCACACAAATATTCATGAGGAAACGCCACAAGACGTATCCAAATATGTGTACGAGTTTGACGGGTGTAAGGATTAAAATCTTTCATCCATTGTGAAAGATTTAAGTACTCTAGGCTTGATGTTCATGGTGCTTGTACCGCCTCATTTTCAAAGCGGAATTAAAAGTACTTTTTGTTTTGCGGAATCATGTCGAAGGTATTTTCATCCATACACTTAAATCTTATATAAAACTTTCAAAGTTAAAATAAGCTTTACAATTAAAATCTTAAATCAATATTTGACTTCAAAGAACATTTGGATTTACAACTCTTTTATTGATATAAAAATTAAGGTAAATCCCTAGACTTAGATGGTGACTGACTGTGATCCGGCTTCAAGTTCTTTGAATAACAAAGTTTATACCTGTAAAAATAAAATCAACATGGGGTGAGATATTGATTATCTCACTGAGCTTCCCAAATGGGATAAAAATACAATCTTGCCATTGAAGAAGATTTTTCATGAGATGTAAACATAGTGAAAAAATTAAATGTAATCGATTGAAAGACATCGACTATTTATTTACAATAAACATTTTTATCCAATTACTTGATCTTAAAATTATACTTATAAACAATATAAGCAATCCTCTAAGTTACCGAAAGTGGGAAAACCTCGATAACCTAAACTATTCTATAAATCATTAGGTAAGGCGAAGATAGATTAACTCCGGTAAACGGTGCCCCGTTTACCCCTTCTTACACGTCTCGTCGTAGACAGGGAATTCACTTAGCTAGGTGAATCCCATTATTCCCACTTAGATATCTCATACACATAAGATAAATAATATAAACGATGCGTAATAACATTCATACTCAAAGTATGCCTCTAAATTTTAAAGTCAGTTTATGCCATTTATCATATCATCATTTTAGCTTGATGTACACTTGATTCAATAACCTCATACTAAACATAATCATCTAGTTATAGCAGATTTTTTACAGAATTTATGTCAACATGTAGTGTGACATTTAACATACATAAATCAGTGTAATACACAACACTCAAGGGGATAACATCATTCAACATACTTCACTAGCACATATTTACAATAATCAATAACTAATTATACATTGTATGAATTATAGTTTTTTTCAATTCTTTTTTCTAAGGTCATTACCATTTTAAAACACTAACAATTAGATAAGTAAATAAACGCCCATACATTTACTCACTCATCATAGAAGACATGCCATAATTTTTTCTGCAAAATTATCTGTCACTAAAAGCTATGAACGACTCATGAAATGAAGTCATAATTTTTTGTACAATTTACTAAAGATAGACATTCCTCGTACCAAGGCATTGAAGTTGATCCTATATCAAAATAGAATATAGATAATTCAGAAAAAATCATGCAATCAGACTGATTAATACAAGCACATATGCATAACTGTCATTAATAGAAACTATGAATGTACAGTCATTTGAAGTCTGGAAATTTTATATATTTTACTAAAGTTAGTAAACTTACATATAATCACAATGCAACTGGTCCCATATTAAAATTTGAAACCAAGAAGTTATGAAAATTCACGTACTGTAACTGTTTTAAGTAATAACTTTCAGAATTTCATGTTTCTCTTGAAAATCTTTCTCAAATCTAAACATGTCAATAACTTCATACAACAAATCATTTATCATTAGCAGATTATTCCACCCAATTTAAGGTCAATACAAGAGATTTTCCTTCAAAATCATATAACATAAAAGAATCATAAAAGTAATGCATATTCATATAATTCCACACTCTCACTATTCTTATTACTTAATTTCATAAAACCCTAAAATTCCCTTTTTCCCCTAATGAAACTTAACTCTAGATTCATCAAATTTCTACATGCATGATGGAAAGGAAAAGGGAACCCCACCTTAATTTTAGGATGATAAGATTCAGCTTGGTTTAATCTTTCCTTGCTTCTAGTTTCCTCAACTCCTAGCTTTCCTCTCCAATTTCTCCAAATCTTCAAAACTCCAATTCATCTTCTATTAGTTTCCCTAAAGCCTTAGAACAAGCCAACAATTCTAATAAGTCAATTGCATGTAGGATTCTGAACAGTGATGAAGGTGGCTATCATGGTGAGGGATTGGTTTTGGGAGTAAGAGATGGAAAAAAATGAAATGCTAAAATCAGATTTCTTCTATTGGCCTAGTTTATACAGTGTGTAAGTCTACATAAGAAGCAAATTGAAATTCATTGAATCCTCTTCCCAATAACCTGAAGTTTTCCATAAAATAATTATTATGGTTAATGGTGTTTTACCCCCTGTAATATAGGTCAATTCCGGTTTACTGCCTATAATTTTGTTTTAGATTCCATCCTTGTAATTTGAAAATTTTTGGTTTACCCCCTTTCATGAATTTCGACCATACAAAAGCGATGATATGAGAAGGGGGTAAACCGAAATTTGCTCAAATTACAAGGGGCGAAAGTCCCATAAATTTTGTTATTTGATGCCAAAAATTTCTAGTTTACCCCCTTCTTATGAAAGTCCCATAAATTTCTATTTTGTTATAATTATCTGTCACTAATTATAATGTGTATTATTATAAAAATACTCATTTCAACTTTAAATATATGCATTAAATTCAAACAAATGTACACCCTCCGCTTATTGTAACAGCCCGATTTTCGCTAGATTTATTTTATTATTTATTTATGTGTGTTATATGTGCTCTTATGTGATTATTTGCCTCTGTGTGTATTTTTGGTTGGGAATTGTAGAATTCGGTGTTAGAAGGGTATTTTAGTCATTTTGGACTTAGGGGCATTTTGGTCATTTTGAGAGTAGGGGTAATTTTGTAATTTTTGCTGAAGATTATTTTTAGTGTTTAGTGAGAGTTATTATTCCAGCAAGTTACTAGAGAGTGTAGTAATTATTTTATTTACCGGTAAGTTACCGTTAGTGAAGTAAGTTACCGTTAGTGATATATTATACCGTTAAGTGAGTAGTAACATTTCTTGAGGTTAGAATAGAAATGGGTTAGGCCCATTAAGGTTTGTAAGATAAGCCCAATTGGATAGAGCATATATAAACTCTAGTTGTTGGTAAAGATGAGGTTTTACAAACATTTATCATTTCATTTCATTTGAGAAGAGAAGAGATAGAGGCTAGAGAGAAGAACAAGAACAAGGGTTAGAGGCAAGAGGAGATTCATCATCTAGGAGCTAAATTGAGGCTTGGGTTAGAGAAACTTGGTGTTAGAGGTAAGAGGGTTAGAATTCAACCATAATTCATAACTTTTCATTTCTACCCATTTTATGAAATTGATGAATTGAATCTAATTGATGTAAATTCGTGCATGATTATTGTTGTTATGTTTGAGAACATGATTTGTATGATAATTGCATGTTAGTATGTGAATTAACATGTTCAAATGCATAGTTGTTGGTGCTTTGTGTTCTTGAGCAAATTTGATGAAAAATGAGGTTGTGATGTTGAATTGTGCATGAATTTATGTTCATTAGTTGTTATTGATGATTGTTGAACTGTTGGAATTGAATTGGTGTAACTGGAATCGTCGTTGATGGATTTGTGAGGAGATTTGTGGTTGTGTTGGTGTTTTGAGAAAATGGTATGATTTTGGTGGATTGAGCTATTTTGTTGTTTCTAATGCTTGAATCATGTTTGTTTAAGTGTATTGAACCTATTTTGACCCATAAACACTTTCTGGAACTTGATTTGGGAGTTGGGGACTTGAAAAATGGGATTTTGGGTGAAAATGGTGTGAAAACCCGTAACTACTAAAGAAATTCGCTAGAACTGCGCTAATAGCAAAACTGTCTGGAGTTATTGCGATAATAGCTCAAATTGCGCTAATAGCGAAATTGCCCAGAAACAACTTTTTCTGTTTCGCATTCTTGCGTCTTTTTCCCTCGTTTCTGTTTTGATCTGGTCTTTGGTGTAAACATGAAAGTTATAGATAATTGAGTTGGCTTTCTAATGTCGTTGGTTTGACATGAAAATGATTTTTGGTTTTTGAGTTTTGATGAAAATACTCCAAGGAGGTCTTAGGGAAAATTTTACGAAAATTCCGCATAACTATTTCTAAGTCGACCCAAACCTTATGAATTGTTTCCAAACTTCAAACTTGGGTTTTATGAGTTCAATTAAGTTGTTTAATACTATCTAATCTATGAGGCGATGGATCTAACTTGTTGTGATTTGAAAATGGAAATTTTTGTGAAAAGTGATAAAGTGAGACGAACTTTGAATTCTTCATGAATTCATCGTATTCGGCTGATAAAATGCTTATGTAAACTCTACTGCACATATAAGTGACTTGTGAGAATACATGGCATAGGCAATTGAGCTTGTAGAATTGGTTTTGGTTCATAACCTCTAGTATTTCTAAGTTGTGACTTTTGGAGACGAACTTGGTAGAAAATGACTTTAAGAGTTGATTGTCTTATGAACCCTTTATGAATAGATTAATATGATTATGAGATGATGTATGAATGGTTGTTGAGTGATGAATATGATGTTTGTGATCATATGTTGTATTTGTTCCTTTATTTGGATTGTAAGGAATTATGTGGAAATGTGACAACTATATATTGATTTATGTGGAGATGATTGATGATGTATAAATGTGACAACTATATATTGATTGAATTATGGATGTTTTGATGATTGTATATATGTTAAGTGGTGGTGAATTGTTGTTGATTGCATATATACAAGTATTGGTGATGTTGAGGTGAATTGTTTGTGTGAATATATGCATTGTAGTCGAGTCATATGTTCATGCATACATGACTGATGGTGGTGGATTTTATATCCGATTGAGGTGAGTACGATGTTTTTGTTGCAGCGAAGGTGACGACATTGAGGTGTTTGGTACCACATGCATCTAAATGAGTCTAGAGCCATTGCATAAACTGTTGGTGAATTGAATTGCATTGAGATGTGTTTGGTGATTGATTTGCTAATGGTAATTGTGGATTGAATTGATAATTGTTAATTGTTGATTGACAAGGTGAAGTTGTGATATGTGTATGATACACTTGTTGAAATGAACTTGGAATGGTGGTAATGAATGATATGAATGTTGTAGATACTTGTGAGTATGTGTATAATGTATTAATCATCATGCTTGAATATATCTTTCATTCCAATGTTCTCACTATTTCTTTTTGGATTATGATGATGTAATGCTAACCCTCAGTGGTTTACCACCTACCTTTTTGTATGGACGGGTAGATGGTGTGCAGGATGCTTAGTTGTTTGCTTGATGATGCCGAAGAGCGGAGTTCCTCTTTATATGCAAGTGTCTAGATTAGGGCTCTGATCTAGGGTAGTTCTTGCATGTTGGTTTTTATTTTTGGACTATGTATTTTGGAGTTGAGTTGGTACTTGTTATTTGAGATTTGGAGAATACATTTGTATCATGTTGAAATTTGAAGATGTTTAAGAATTATATGTATGTTCCGCTGCTATGTTATGTAAACATGATCTTTATGCATGTATCAATTGTGGTTTATTCGAAGACGTAGCATCTATTTCTAGAATATGTTTGTATATTCGCGCGTTTTACCGCTTATTAGAAATAGAGTGTTACACTTATTATTATAACAAAAATCCACCTTTTAGATTTATTTAATAAATGATGTATATGGTTTATATATAGACCACCACATATATAATTTATTAAATGAATTTAAAAGTAAAATTTTACTTATAATATTAACCGGATGATGTATTTGTTGCTGGTGGAGTGCAATTTTGAACCTTTATACTTTAAGCCTCCCAAGTGTTGTAATTATGGAGAATTATTCACATAAAAAAAATTGTCCAATCACACCACGAAATTGATTAAAAGTGGAACTAAACTTTTGTAATTTTTATATTTGGGTCATATGAAGTAAATGTGCATACACCACTACCTTTCTACTGCTTTGGTCTATTTATAAATTCCTTCCCACTTGACACTTTGCCAAACCATTGAACTAAGCTAAACACAACACAACACAACCATGAAGAACAACTTTGGTAAAAAGTCACAAAATCTTTGTACTTTCTTTCCCAACAAATTCAACTTCAACTTCAATGGTTTCTTGCCTCGTTCTCTATCCTTCAAATTCAACAATTTTTTCATTCAACTATGTTATTTCATTATCCTTTCTCTCTTTGGTTACTTGGGTCTCAAGTTTTCAAAGCCAAGGTCTTCTGTTAAACCAAAAGACTTTGATCTATTTTACACTTCTGTTTCTGCTTCCACTGTTTCTAGTATGACATCAATAGAAATGGAAGTTTTCTCCAATTCCCAACTCATTCTTCTTACCTTTCTTATGTTAGTAGGTGGTGAAGTTTTTACTTCCATGTTCAACTTTTTCTTGATAGGTTCAATTTCACTCAAAATCACTGTCTCAAAAATGAATGTATTAGTAATAATAGTTATCAAGTTGAACTTGGTTTAGTTTCTGTTCCTCAGTCAGAAAACCATACTCAGAATGATAACAATAATAACAATATTAATAAAGACAAAATTAAGTATAATTCTCTTAGGTATCTAAGTTATATACTTGTGGCTTACCTTATAGTTGTTCATTTTTTTGGTTTTAGTTTGGTCACTTTGTACATAACCAATGTACCAAGTGCTAAAAATGTACTAAAAAACAAAGGCATCAAGATAGAAACATTTTCTTTATTTACCATAGTTTCAACATTTGCAAGTTGTGGTTATGTACCTACCAATGAGAACATGATGGTTTTCAAGAAGAATTCAGGACTTCTTCTTCTTCTTCTTATACTTCCATATGTACTTTTAGGTAATACACTTTACCCACCATGCTTAAGGCTTTTCATAAAGGTCCTGAAAAGTGTTACTAAAAGAGAGGAATTCTCTTACTTGTTGAAGAATTCAAAGGAAATGGGTTATGACCATTTGCTATCTGATCTTCATTGTTGGCTACTTGTTGTTACTGTCTTTGGTTTCAATGTGATTCAATTTGTATTGTTTTGTTCCATGGAATGGAGTTCCAAGATTATGGAGGGATTAAATCTCTATGAGAAAGTGGTTGCAACTTTGTTTCAAGTTACAAATGCTAGACATGCAGGTGAATCTGTTTTTGATCTCTCTACCATCTCCTCAGCCATATTGGTGATCTTCGTTGTCATGATGTAAGTTTCTCTCTTTGCATCAGCATCCATGTAATATTTCTATGAAGTTAGTAAATTTGACTATTGATGTAGTAAGTTGATATATGTGAGCCAATGCCACTGGAGTGAGACCATAATATATTATATATGAATGAACTCACACTTGAGGCAGAAGTTTTCGAAGTGTCAAGTATAAGTAAACCATCTCACATTAGATGAATGGTACGAAGTCTCGGCTATCCTCGAAGAATTATGGGTAGTTTACCTAACAACCAATGAAAATTAGCAACATAAACAAATTTGCTAGCGCACTTGTAAATTTGTTTATGTAGCTACTTTCCATTGAATGTTGGGCAAATTATCGACTATTATTCAAAGGTAACCTAGAGAAAACCATGATGAAAATATACATGTTAATACATGAAGAAGTGTGGAGGCCTATGTACCTAATCTAATGTAGAGATTTTCGTGTGATTTTAGTCTCCATAACTTAGCACACCTACAATGTTTGGTGAATGTTAGGCGCGCACAAAAAGGAAAATTGGTACCAATGTTATGTTGGGAGATGAGGGGTGCCTAAATCTTAAGGGATTATTACATTGGATTTTGAGAACCACATACATAATTTGAACACTACATCTTAATTCAAAACTTTAAGACATTGACTATATATCATACGTTGTTGAACATTCATTTTTACAATCCAACATGAGATTTCAAATTCACATTTAATACAACAATATGTTACAAACCACAAAATAAAATAAAGGGATAGAGCTTATTAGAAAAGTCTGCCCTACATAGTAAGTAAAAAAAATCACATTGTAGGAAAAGTCTTCTCTACTGTTTCAATAATTAATTACATGGTTTATTTCAACAATTACCCTTAATTATTTACTCCGATAGTAATTTGGACTTACTATAAGAGTGTTTAAGTGTAAGTAAAAAATATAAGTTGTAGGAAAATGTATCAAGCACATATAAGTTTAAAAAAAAATGTAGAGTCCAAACATTTATACAGTTGTTGTGTGGACTACTATAATCATCCTTTCACGAGTTCTAAACATTTTTGTAGAGTAACTAGTTACGAACCCGTGCTTCGCACGGGGTGGATTGCTTTTTTTGGATAATTTTGTTGGGAAACACATATTTGTTAATACGCTTAAAAGTAAACTGATTCGAAATTTAGATATTACATGCATATAAATATAAAAAATCATGATCCATAACATATCGAATCCTAGATAGGTCTACCATAAACGAAACCAAAACAGAAGTTATACAACATAAATTCTAAAGTAGTTGTGTTTGATGGATTACAAAGTTAAATTTCCAAAATGGCCCCATCATCGTCAATTCCAAAAGTAACCACTACCTTTCGTTGAATAACATGTTTTTTGAAAAAAATTGCTCTAAAGGAGAAATGATCAAATTACAGAAAATAGCTACATCTTTCTAAGAAATTACTGCCCTTTATAAATGTGGAAATCAAGCAAGTTAGAATATTGTGTTTCTGAAATTCCTTATTATTTGTTTGAATAAGTTATAATTTAGAAAATTTGTTTATTAGTAAAATTGATTAGTAGTTGCGCTCAGGCTTCGACTCTTTTTAATAATGTTGATGCAATTTATCTAAGAACATAGATGTAAATGTTGCTGATTCATAATTCTAAGTTACACATTTATAAACTAAAAAGGATTACTGCATTGATAAAAAATGACCAAGTTAAGGGAAATAGTAATCACAAATTTTTTTTCACATCAACTCAACAACTGTTCTTAATGTTCCTAAATGTGAATTCAAGAACATCTCCATCGACAAATACATTACCAATACAAAATTTTCTCCAGCATTGTGTCAACTCAATTCCTCCCCTACATGACCTTTGTTGCTTATTCATGTCAATTCCCCTCCATTTTCTTCTTAAACCTTCAATTTAATCATACCTTAAAGGTTAAAATAATTTCTTGCCATAACTTAACATTGAAAGTGCATATTAACCTCTTGGAATAATTTAAAAGGATCGACATAAACATAGAAGATTAAAGATAAATTTATAACTTTAAACTAATTTTAAAAAAAAAATTAGTAAGTTTGACTAAGATCTTAAAAAAAAAAGTTTGTCGAAGATATTGATCATGACAATACTAAATACTATATTCCTTAGATGCCTAGAACTTGAAAATATCTACTTTCTTACTTTTATTCAGATTCAATACTACACATAGGGGCTATACTCGGAAAATAAACTAAAATAAATGTGTCGAGTAATTTGTAACATGACTTATATTTCGAGACACTTTTTTTCTTCTTCCGAATGAGACTTAAATGTATGGACAGAGGTTATATTGATGTTGCTATTTTGTTTGGGTGTTTATGTCTAGTTCTTGCGTCGTTGCTAGAAACTGCAGTATAGTCCTTATCTAGTGCACATTGTATGGCTGAGATTAATGTTTAAACCGGTAAAATCAAACTGCAAATACTGTATGTGTCATGATAGAATTGGACTTGAGGAAAAGTTGTTTTGAGTTAAATTTGCGTTGATTTGGAGCAGTGGGAGCATGAATTGTTGCTTGCTTTGACTCTCTGGAGTGGATATATATGGCAGGTTATTATTGATTCACAACCTTTGACAGTGCTGTACTTGCGGCTGTGCTATTTGGTGAGTCCATTGGAATTGTTGGAGCTGCCGGGCTTGTACTTGGTGTCATAGGACTTGTGTTACTCGAGGTAGATTAATTTTGGTCTCATACTCTTTATGCACAGCCCAAAGTTAGCTTATTCTTATAATTGGAAGGATATCAAGGATATATTTTGCTATAGTTAGAACTGTCCACAACCAAAAAATACATTACCGAGTTGATTTTTAATTTTGAGATGTACAATTTCTCTTGGCCTGTCCAATACCTTCTATTATGTAATATTCAGTAATGCAGCACTACTTGTTTACTGCAGTTACCTTCCCTATCAATTGATGGGATCAACTTCTAGCTATGGGGGAAGTGGGGAGATGTGGATGCTTCTTGCATTGTGACCAAAAACGAATGGTTTTTTACTAACCATGAACTGTTAGAATATCAAAAAGGATGAAGAATGCTTGACTGAATGCAAAAAAATTATTTATTCATAACTCCATTATTAGTACAGAATTAGTCATGTTTCTAGACTGAATCCGAATTGTCTACTGTCAAAATACTCTTCATTTACAGTATTCATAGATCTCGAATGTTGGATTAAGATTAGATGACTCATATTCCGATTTCCGACACAACCAAGTCATAATTTAAATACAAATTTGAAATATGAACTTTCCGATCTCAACCCAGAAGTTGAAATTTGCCGATTGCAATGATGGCGGACTACTTTCACTGCAGCTAAACCAAATCCTTCTAAGCCTTGCCTTTTGAAGAACATCTAATGCCAAATTCCCAAAATGACCGAGACAATGAAAAGCAGCAGAAGTGTCACATTTCCTCCTTGAATGAAAGTTGGCCTGCAAAATCATTCATTACAATTCGATATCAGTAACCACAACCTTTTCCTTCACAAATTCTAAGGGACTGAAAAATTGATTAATTGAAAGTAAGTTTATATGTATAACTTGTTTGCACTGCAATGAAGCACTAACACAGACATCGAACACAACACGAATACTGACACGTCGACAGTGGTAGAAATTTGAGAAAATGGAATAATCCACATGTGACAGTGTCATGTCAGTTGGACATGCCATCAATATGAAGGGCAGTAATGCATAGGTACATTGTGCCTTTCTTTTGAATGCTTAATTTTGTTATGTAAAACTCTGCAACACAAACATTTTGAAACATGTTGTCAGACACATCACAGTGCCCAACACTGGCACGACACTGACACATGTGACTACATTCAACAAATTCATTTTCTTAAATTATTATCGGAGTCGATGTGTTAGTGTCGTGTTTGGTATTCGTACCTATGTCAGTACTTTACATCGTGAAATGTATAACTCTAATTAGCATCACTTGGAAAACACAAACCATACCTGATTTTTCCCTTCTTGGATTGTTGATGAATATAAGTCATGACAGGAGGAATAATCCCAAACAGAAAGCAATTTGCATAAACACCAGCAAAATAAGAGCTCTTGAAAAAGTAGACCTGAAATACGAATCTATCAACACCGAAAAACAAAGTACTAACAATGTTACAAACAATTTAATTCCGCGGCTGGTAACATAAGGTGGCACGGGGGTTGCATTTTCGTATCTAGCCGCAGCATAAAATGTATCAGTAGACTACATGCAAATATGAACATTGTGCAAAATACAAAATTAAAACAAAACAAAAAATTGTGGAGATTCTATCAAGGGACCTATTGCTTACCTCAAAAAGAGAAACAAAAGAAGCAGCTATCATAGCAAAAGTTTCCCCATAGTTGAAGAAAAAATCATCTCTTTCTATTAACACAGTTTATGTAGGTTTTTATAGGAAATAGATAAATTGCAAAGGTTGTGTTAACTATCCTTCTAAACATATATTAAAAACCACAACAATCGAAATAAAATAACTAACCCTTTCTTAAACTCAGCAGCCTCTGATATATCCGGATTGATCGTAATTCAGGTAGTATTCATTACATTTTGCAGGGATGCATTCTCTACAAAAATTCAACCAATGACAAAACTGATAATAATATTCATACATTAAAATTTCAATTGCTTGTCTTCGCTTCATATCAAATTCCACAATCTCTGATACTTCAATAGGTTATTTATCTTCACCTGGTTTAGTAGTAAATGGCCAATGGATCAAAATGAGGTCTAAATATTCTAGTTGAAGAGTCCTGCAAAAACAAACATGGATACATTCAAATCAATATCCACAATTTATGAGAAAAACTAAAAATATAGCTAACTATTGAGAAGAAAAAAAAATTAATCACCTTAGAGATTCTGCAGAGCAGGAACAATGATCTCAGGATGATTATCAGTAACCCATAATTTAGAAGTACACCATATGCATCAGCAACATCAAAATGTCTATAACCTTGTCTGATTGCTTCAAGGACATCATCTTTTCTAGTAAACTTACTGGTTGCTTCCGACCGTACCGAGGCCCATCACCGGCATTTTCTGTTATCCGGTGGAGGAGGAGAGGACTACTCCAGGGACTGTACGTGCATCAGCCATTTTGTTTGTTCTGTTAGGTTTATGTGATAAGTAGACTGTTGAATTGGATGTTGTGAAATAAAGGGTGGCTGAAGCTTCTGTTTATAATAGAATTTTAGGAATATTTAAACATGCAATGGCTATATAAAGCAATAAACAATTAAATGTATTTAATAGCACCCCTTTAGTTTTGTTTTTCATTTATCAGCTTAATCTTGTTTGCCTTTTCAATATATTTGATGAGAATTGTTTAAAGAAAAGTGTGGGAGAAAAGAAAACTACAAAACATTGAATCATATCATTCATGTTGTGATACTTTAGCAGTGGTTCATACATTAATGGCACTAACTAACATCGTGTACATATTTATACATTAATCTGTAGGAATAACGATTAGGCAAAGAGTAAAATTGAATGAACAAAGCATATCATACAAAATGGCTAAACAGAAACATCGAAAGCAGACCTGAATTTGAAGCAGCCGAGGAAAAAAACTTACATAAACAAAACACATAATACAGCATAACACACACCGACAGCCACGGAGAAAAAACTCCCTCACAAACGATTAAAGATCTAACAAAGCACATCCAAATTTGAATATTCTAGTTTCTTCTATAGAAAAATAGATGAGAAAGAAACAAATAAAAGTGGAAGAAGAAACTTTACCCATAAGAACCTTTCTCCGTCAAATTCAAGCTCAAACAAAATCAGCTTCTCAAATTTCTCCTTCTCATTTTGCACATGATTTGAGTTTCCCCTCCCCTGCCTCAAATTCTGAAAAAGAAAAACCTAACAAAAAATATATACACATCAAAATGAGACAAAATGCTCTCAAACAACATCAGAACAACAAAAAAGGAAAGAGTAAAAAGTGAAATACCTGGAGCAGAAAGAAACCTGTCACAGCATTACCTTCCCATCAATGTCTCACTCTCCACCATCTTCAACATATGAACACAAACCTAGCCACACCATCCTTCTAATCAAAGGGATATTCCTACCCCATTTTCAGTCCCCTCCGCTATTCTTTTTTGTGCAAAATTATATTGAAGTGATCACGAGCTACATCTAAAAACAGCTAATAAAGCATGATGCAACTTGACAGTAATTGCAATTACACTTCATTGTATTTTCTCTATTTTATATCTTCGTCCATTGACAATTGAAACAGAAATGAAACTTGTTTGTCACAAAATGTTAAAACTAAAAAACTAAACATGCACTGAGATTGCAGATCATGTCAATTCGAAAATTGTTATGACATTGTGGGTTCAAGACACAATATATCTAGCTAACCAATTAATGTCCAACAAAGGATGAAAAATATAGCAAAATAACTATGACTAAAACTTGGCAACTATAAGGGAGGACAATGTTTGGTTTTGTTTTAGTGTCTCACCTGATATTTGGTTGAATGGGTGGGAAAGAAATAGCTGAGAATAAACTGCAGAAAAAGAGAGATATTAGTGTAAGAACATAGATGAGAATGCGACAAAAAGTTGAGAAAAAGTATCTTAAGAACGTCTACCGCAACAAAACTTGCCAACTGCTGCAATCAAACATAAAATGGCATTCAAAACATGAGCCAAAGCAGACATAGAAACTACAGGGGGAGAACTCTTATCACCAACAATGCAATGAAAGGCGCAGAAACAGACATGAAATTTTTTTGTCGATGCACTGTGAATCCGCCTTCACATATCAGAGCACACAACATGACCAAATCAAAGCGCTTAATTACCAAAACAAATCTTTCTTTTAACTATCAAATACCAAAACGAAAACCTCTTATGCTTACAACCAATATTCAAAATATATGATGAATGTCAAATAAAACAATAAGAAACACATACCATTTGTTCTTTCTTTTGTCGTCAAGATATCTTGAGAATGAATGATTCAACCCATAGCTCCTGCAATACACTTGTAAAGAACACAAAAATGGAATTCTTCAAATATATAGCAAAATTAAAACACAAAAATGAACAGAATAAGATCAACAACACAAATCCAAAACAAAATCAATTACCACCTCAAAGCTATAGATTCAGCCAAAGTAGGAAAGTGAGGCTGCAAAACTCACTGCACCATGAAATGTTTCTCTGTTTTGCAAAGAATCATCACACGGAAGTTAGGAAAAAAATAGAAATATGCTAGACAAAGTTATAACACCTTTAAAACACAAAAACAGCTTCTGCAGAGACATATTTGCATCAGAAACTAATCATTGATATTTATTCTCAGCACAAAATAGAGCCAATGAAATCCTTCTTAAACCATAACGTTTGAAGGTCGAAAAGATAGACTATACTGCTCCTATAAAACACGGTAAGTAAAATTTAAGGAAGCCATCATCAAGCAAAACATCATATAAACCTTCACATAAAACAAACCTAGAGAAGAAAATAATAAAAAGAGGAACTTTTGCGATTAAAATAATGGGCTAAAGTAATGACTAATTCACAGACCTGGCGCTCAGCAAGCTCTCCTCTTCCTGCGAAGTCAACCCGAAACAGAGCAATTGAATGCACAATCTGCAAAAAAAAATATTCAGTCAACTCTCCAAATCACATGATTGTCTCATGTTTGCTATTTTATTGGTTCAATTGATCTCTTCAGAAATGAAACTCAAACAACAACAAATTCAAACATATATAGAAGGAAAACATAAGCATACACTCTTTTTTCAATGTGTGTTGTAAACTTGCCAAACTTCTATTCTAACATATATAGAAGATGAACCATTATTTGTAGCTTCTATTCTTAGCTTATTCTATTCGAACCTATCTCAAAAAAAATTGTTTTGTTGTATTTAGAATCAAAAAGAAATAATTTTCTCATCTTTAATACCATGATTTTGCTGGCACATATATGGTATTCTTATAACAGTGTAAATTGAGCAAAATAAAATCTTCAATCATAAGCTTTCAAGTCAGTAACTCTCAACACCATAAACATTACCTCAGCTTTTCTCTGCAACCTAGCATCACCTTCAGCCTTAATACCATCCACCTTCGAGTTGGGTTTCATGGAGAGAAGGAGAATGTATCTGATCTGATTGCTACCACGGATTCCTCATTTCTGAAGCTTGGTTTATATCTTCAGAGCCATTTCCTCTTCGCCTGATTTGATATCTCAGGACTGCTGTCTTACTCTCCACCAAAAGTAACATTGAACTAAAGAATGTGATGTATAAATAAAATCATAAGTGAGTTGTCAAAAAAATCGAAGATATCAATACTTTGATGTACTCTATCGAAACATGAAATTCAGAGAAACTCATCAACAATTATGTATTGTGTCATTCTTACACAGACAGATTGACCTCAAAAGCCTTCTCAAAGGTGTCACCTAGCTGATTGAGGGAAGTAATAATTGCATCCAAGCCCTTCCGAATCGAAGGATTGTCCATTCTTTTATTATAGTCAGAAGGCTGATATAATGGCTTGAATAACCATACAAAAGCAAAATCACACAGAAATAAGTTGATTCCCATTCAACTAATAATGTAAATGACAAATATATGTTTTGCAACATTATGTATCATATCCATGCATTGCATTGAACATAATAAATGGTAATCACCTGAGTTGAAAAAGGACTTGTAAAGGTATTAAATGAGTGTGATTTGAGTGTTTGAGGCATGGTGTCTTGTTGTTGCGGAGCTGGATTGTTTTCATCCAGCATTGATTTGGCTTTATGAGCCAAAACACCCCAGAAACCTATAAATTACATAAAAACATATCAAATCATAACAAAATTACTATTAACTTTGATTTGGTTCGGAATCGTTTGATTGCCAACAACTCAAAACACATTATAAGAAACCTATAAATAAGATAAAAACATATCAAATCATAATAAACTTACTATTAACTTTGATTGGTTCGGAATTTTAATCCAGAGTTTATCGTTGTCCCATGTGTCGTTGCCGGCTCAAGATTCACATTTTAATTCAAATCATTTTGCTTATCGTAAATTCCCAAATCCACAACCTAACAACCGTGTTCCCTTTCCTTCTTCTCTTCTCACGACCATCGCCGTCGATAACATTCGGCGCTTATCAACATCGATGTCGCCGTTCCTTTACAATCTGCGCCTGTAACAACTGTGTTCCCTTTCGTCTTCGTTACTCTTCCTGTTTCCGCCGCCGTACAAAACTGAAAATGGAGAATAGCAAACTCACCAAAAATAATATAGTCACCAACTGAAATTTTGTAGTCTCACAACAGATTACCATAACCCAAAATCAATAAACAAAACAAAATACTCAAACCCAGAAACAAACATAGAAAACACAAATTCATAAACTCAGACAAAATTAAACCAAAGTCTCTAAATTAATTAAAACAAACACAACATACAAACCAAACAAACTCTCAATCGACTAAGAGAGGTAAAGAAACATCAAAAACAACATAAAGAAGAAACATGCATGCAGAAAAAAAAGCAAGAAACCAAACTGAGATGATGATGGCGATGAACAGAACCGGACACAAACCTGCGATATGAAACAACCAGAGAGAATTATACATGCATGGCTTTAGATTGGAGACGACCGTCTCTCCCTTCCTCTTCCTCTTCCTCACCGGCTCCGCCGTTTTTCGCCGCAGTTGTGACGGAGGAGAATTGATTCTCCTCCCTTTCCCTTTCCCGTTCCCGTTCCCCCCTTCTTTCTCCCGTTCCCGTTTATCTCTCTTTTTTTTTTTTTTTTCTTTTCACATATATAGGCAAGGGGAGTCCAATTTGTATTTTACCAAAATGCCCCTCAGAAGGGCAAAATGGTAATTTCCTCGGACATTATTTTTCTAATTTAGTTTAGTAGATTAAGTTATCTCTTCCAAAAATATAGTGTTATGGTACATGATGGAGACAAAACTTAATGGTTTTTCATGTTCGGTAAGCACTACTAAATGTTTACCATATATATATGGATGTATGATTTCTTCTTCTTTTTTCATGATAAGATGTATGTCTGATTTCTTAGTAGGTATCCATTACAAAATTAAAGGGTCCCTATCAATTTTAAAAAAATTGTGAAATGGTCCCTAAATTTTTTAAAATTTGCAAAGTGGTCCTATGTTTCATATTTTAAAATGGCCTCTATTCTATGAAATTTGTAAAGAAAGAAAAATAGGTCAAAAAAGTTTAAGAATAAAAATTTGTATTTACTCTAAAAAAAAGTTAATTAGAAAATTCTAACTACCCTAAAATTTTCTATACTTAGTATGCAAAAGTATTAATGAAAAAGATTGTGATAATTTATATGCAGTGCTTATGGGAACGTAGGGTTCTCAACAGGATATAGCTGTTCAAGGCAATTGAAACCAGATTCAATGTGCAAAGATTTATGGATTGGATTTTCTGGCAAGTGGAGTACAATAGGGAAGTTTATCCTTATTTTGGTCATGTTCTTTGGGAGGCTCAAGAAATTCAATATGAATGGAGGCAAAGCCTGGCATTTGTCCTAGCATATCTAATTATCTATAGCATAGGTGTGTTGGTTTAATAATCTAGTTTTAGAACTAATTAAATAAGGTGGTGTGACACAAACCTTATTATATACATGGACTATGTATGTAGATCGTATGTATATATACATTTGTGGTTTAGTATTGCCCACATCATATCCCACTTACACAACTAGAGTACATATCATATCCTTGCTGGGATAAAATGTTTTTTTTCTTTTTCGTGATAAATGTGAAGTTAATTGTGTGAACAATAAAAGAGAGAATGAGATAAGAAGAGAAAAAAAAAAAAAGGAGAAAATAGAGAAAGAAGGGGAATTCAATGTGAAAGTTTTATTCTCTATTCAATTTAGTCTACGATGATTCATACTATATATTTATATATTTGTTGGTTACGATGATTTATATTATATAATTGCATTTTAGTGTTCTCCTTATATACATAATGCAAAGTTTTAACTAACTTTCCTAACAAATTGCAATAAACAAACTAACTCACAAGGTAACTTGCAAAACAAGTTATCTCCTACTAAGATGTTATACAACAGTTTAGACAAATCCAAACAATCCCTCATTTTTGTCGATCAAAATGCTCCATTTATGTCCTCATTTTCCGTCTTGGGAGGATTTTGGAAGAAGAAGAAGAAAACGTGAATAGTCATTCATTTTAAAATAGACACCTTTCAGAAGTATTGTTATAATTATTTTAAAAAATAATAATTTTAATAATTAAAAAGCTACATTAAAGTCTTTTTTTAGTCATATATATTTTTAAAAAACAAACTTTTTTATTTTATTTTACCAAAAAACATTAAAAACCTCACAACAAAGCCATTATAGACCACTTATGAGTTAGCTTCGGGTCAAGCGATCAGTTTGCCGAAATCAGAGATTTATTGCAGTCGTAATGTCCCTGACGACCTTAAAACCAATATTACTAATATTTTTGGTGTTCAAGTTGTTTTGGGTACAGGTAAATATCTAGGCCTACCTTCTATGATAGGTCGAGACCGCAAAGCCACTTTTTCGTATATCAAAGACCGTGTTTGGCAGAAAATCAACTCCTGGAGTGGCAAATGTCTCTCCAAAGCGGGTCGCGAGGTAATGATAAAATCCGTTTTGCAATCTATTCCCACTTACGTGATGAGTATTTTTCAGCTGCCTAGTACATTGATTGACTCCATTGAAAAGATGATGAACTCGTTTTGGTGGGGACATGGCAAAACGACGCAACGAGGGATACACTGGATGAATTGGGAGAAGCTGTCGGCACCAAAAATGCATGGAGGTATGGGTTTTAAGGACCTCTCTGCTTTTAATTTAGCTATGTTAGGGAAACATGGATGGAAATTTATTACAGAGCCAAATTCTCTTGTTGCTCGAATCTTTAAAGCTAGATATTTTCCGTACGGTTCCTATCTCACGGCTACTGTTGGACATAATCCGAGCTATGTCTGGCAAAGTATTATGCGTGCTAGGTTTGTAGTGCGTGGGGGAGCACGCTGGAGTATAGGCTCGGGCGCGTCCATTTCCATTCTCAATGAACCATGTTTGTCAAATGGGGAGTTCATTAGTAGTGATATTCCAGGTGCTCACTTTGTTCATAATTTCACTATTAATAGTTTGATGAATTTACATGAAAAGAGTTGGAATGAACAGGTGGTTAGACAGGTATTCAGTGTGGATGTGGCAAATAAAATACTTCACACGCCGCTTATCTCCCAGGTTGATGAAGATAGAATTATTTGGAAAGCGGAAAGACACGGACGCTACTCTGTACGTAGTGCTTATAGGTTGTGTGTCACAGAATTAATTGATTCCTCCTATTTATGGCGTTCGGGGTACTGGTCTGGTATTTGGAACCTTAAAGTTCCACCGAAGGTTAAGAATTTACTGTGGCGGATGTGTCGAGGATGTTTACCGACCCGTGCCCGTCAGTTAGATAAAGGCGTTGTTTGTCCTACTAACTGTTCTAGTTGTGACTCTACTTATGAGGATCTTTTGCATGTTTTTTTCGATTGTCCTTTTGCTATACAGGTATGGAACAGAATCGGTCTTTGGGGCTCGGTGCAGCACGCCCTCACTCATACCGCATCAGGTACGGAAGCTATTTTTCATCTCTTACAGAACCTGTCTGCTGAGTTAACACAACACCTGTCAACCGTAATTTGGAGTCTTTGGAAACATTCCAACCTTCGTGTTTGGGACGATGTGACAGAAACAAGTGCTGTAGTAGTAGAGCGTGCCCGGAATATGATTACAGATTGACAATTAGCGAATGCTCCGAATGTCCTTGCAACTACTTCGCTCCCACAACATGCAATTGATGCGAACACGGGGACCTCCTTCTCACACCAACACAATCGAACTTTGTGGCAGCCCCCTTTGTCAGGTAGATATAAATGTAATATCTACGCGGCTTTTTCTTCCCATCATAATCGCACAGGTGTTGGTATTTGTGTTCGCGACTCGGAAGGTAGCTTTGTGCTGGCTAAGACTATTACCTATCCTTGTACTGTTTCAGTGGATGTGGGAGAAGCTTTGGGGTTGCATTCTACTTTGCAATGGTTGAGCGATATGCAACTTGATAACGTAGACTTTGAAACAGACTCCAAGGTAACATTTGATGCTTTCCTTTCTAGCAGGAACGACTTGTCCGAATTTGGTTGCATTATTTCTTCCTATCGTTCTTTGTTTTGTAATTTATTCTCTAGCTCTAGGGTGGAGTTTGTTAGGCGACAAGCCAAAGCGGTGGCTCATACTCTTGCATGAGAGGCTACGTGTTCTGCTAGTTCCGCTGTCTATTATGAGATACCCATTTGTATTGAGACTATTATTATCAATGAAATGCTATAAGCACGTTTCCCTAAAAAAAGCCATTATAGACCAACTCAACTATATGGTTGAATAAATTTGATAAAATGCGTAAGAAATTGTAAGATTGAAAAGTTTTTGGTTTATCTTTTGCAGGTAGAGTCAACCCTTGATCAAAGCTCTCTATCAAATATTTAGGGACATGTCATGCAAATAGTTTAAAAAAAATAAATTAAGTTTATGTTCTAGCTTGCTTGCTTGTCATAAATTGGTTCCCACTCTTTTCATTGTATCCGACATTGCAGCCAATCTAGAAAACTTGGTTAAATCTTGGTTTTTCGAATTCACATTTTTCTCGACTCAGGACTGCGTCAGTTGGCTCAAAGATGGTGTTTCTAAATCCCATATCAGTTTGCTCGACGCAACAATTCTACTTTCCTTGATTATGACACTATTCCTTGCCACCACCTAACATTTATATACTTTTCGTTGAGTTCAGGTGAATTTTGGTGTATATGAGGCCGATAACAAGGAACTTGGAAAGCAGCAAAATCGGGTCACAATTTTTTGGTGATTTGCTACAAAAATCGGGCCACGATTTGCTACAATCGGGACACGATTTTGAGGAGCGCAAAGCTAAAAATTTGAATTTTCGTACATTCGAGGCATGATTTTAATAGATCGAGACACAATTTTTACGTGACAGAAGCGATGACTATAAAAGTCAGGTTTGTTTCAGAGCAAAAAGTTCAAAATTTTGAGAGAGAAACCACATTTTTGGAGCTGTAGATCTGGAGAACGAGTGGGAGAGCATCAAAACTCTTAGTCAGTCATCCAATTTATGTAATGAATTCTTCCTTTGTATTAATCGTTTATGCTTTAGCCATGGGTAACTAATTACTATGTGATTAGGTCTTAGATGACTATGTTCTAGCTTTTTGGCATGTAATATGTGAACTCTATACCAGTATAATTGCAAATCTGGTTTATTCAGTATAACTTGTGCTTAATGCTTTATGTTCTGATCAAATATAAATTGAACTAAGAGATTATATGATTACTGACACCAACTTATAGCTTATATCTAGTTATATTGTTCATTTTAATAGACAATTTATGGATAGAAAGTTGTTAAATTGTGGTTTCTAAAATTAACGGACCTTAAAATCCTTTCAAAAAAAAAAGTCGAGATTTAAATAGTCCATGTGATACGAATTTAATTATTACTTTGATATACATTAATACACTTGCTAAAATTGTATCACCTGTCCCATGAGCTTAACTCATTGGGTAAGGGTTAATGTATAACATATACAGAAGTCAGAGTTTGAACCCGAAACACCATATTTATTCACCTTTAAGCTAAATTTCTTTAGCCGCTAGACTACTTAACCAAAAAAAAATTATAGCACCCATCAAGACACCAAGGACGAGCAATTCATCAAGTGGAACTGGTTATTTCTCTCATGCACCAACATTTATATAACTCTTCAGGTATGTGGTGTGCTTGCTTCTCAAGCTTCATTTCAATTCTTCTAACATCCTTCAAGCGAAGCTTTATGCCATTTATCGAAGTTTAATAGAATAATTATATTGAAAAGTCAAATCATCTTCATTCTAATTCTTAATTCATTTTATCTTATTTAGTAATCTATTATTTGATTGGCTAAAATGCACTTTTGACACCTTATGTTTGGCTCCGTAGCAATTTTGGCCCCCTATTAAAAAAAACAACTTTCCAGCCCCCCAAGTTCATCCTCTTTTGCAACTCAGTGGCCCCCTCCTATTTTGACCCGGTCAAAGCCCATGTGGCCCTTAGATGGACGCCACGTGGCATTTATTGAATTAAAATTTTAAAAAATCCAATTAATTATTTACATAAATAAATAAATAAAGAAATAAAAAATGGAAAAAGAATCAAACACAAGAACATCATCTTCATCTCCTTCTCATTCATGTTGTTCTTCAATCTCCTCCATACATACACAAGAAAAAGAGAATCAAACACAGCAAACCCAATAACAACAACAATTTCAACAAATCTACAAAAAATCAACAAACCTAAAAAAATTCAAAACCCACAAAAACACCAAATTAACTTCCCAGAAATATGAATTCGGAATTTGTTCTCAACACCACAACCACAACCATATTCGGAATTTGTTCTCAACACCACAGCTAGAGTGTTTTCAAGAAGACAAGGTGCACTAAAGCTGGTTCCTTTCTTCATTGTCTCAGCAAGAGCAGCAATAATTAACATGGAAAACCTTACAAAAGTATATGAGTATGGCCAAGAAAGAATTGAATGTTAAAATAGATAATTAACATGGAAAACCTTACAAATAAAAATGAAATGAAATGAGAATGAGAAACCTGATCATCAGCGTGACCAATAATTGAAGGACCCCAAGAACCAACATCATCAATTCTCCACCTCCGGCGCCACCGCACTCGTCATACCTATACTTCTTAACCGCCTTCAATCCATAAATATGAATTATGGCCGGTTAATTGGTTAGTGAAATTGGGAAGAAGAAAATAGGGTTTGAGAATCCATTGAGAAGAAAGGAATTCATTTCCTATCACTGGTGAGAAAGGAGGAGGTATTGATTGGTGAGTGAGTTTGCGGTTGTTGGGAGTAGAGAGAGGAGGAGCTAGTTGTGTTTTGTTTCTGGATTTTGAAGGATGAATAATATGATGTTGAAGGTGAAGATGATGAATACCATGACCGTTCGTCTGTTTACCAGTTTTTCCAATTTTTTATTTCTTTTTTTATTTATTTAATTATGTAAATAATTAGTTGACTTTTTTTTAAAAATTTTAATTCAATAAATGCCACGTGGCGTTCATCTAAAGGCCACATGGGCTTTGACCGGGTCAAAATAGGAGGGGGCCACTGAGTTGCAAAAGGGGATGAAGTTAGGGGCTGAAAAATTGTTTTTTTTAATAGGGGGCCAAAATTGCTACGGAGCCAAACATAAGGGGTCATAAATGCATTTTAGCCTATTTGATTAGATGACCATTAATGCAGTGATATTTAATAGAATAGAATAGAATAGAATAACTATATTGATTGAAGGTTCGTTTCTCCTTTTGTGCCACCAAACCAATCCATGTGCAACATGGAGGCATTATGCATCTGTACTGCATCATAGGACATGCATATTGAACTTTGAAGAGTAAACAAGTGCTCAAAAGTCAAAACCTGTCATAGTATTTGGAAAAGCCAAAACTATGTACACCCTCCGGTCACAAATATAAGCAAAAGTTCATGTTTTAGATATATTCAATAAATGATGTATGTTGTCTACAATAAAGACCACATACATCATTTATTGAATGAATCTAAAACATGGATTTTTGCTTATATTTGTGACCGGAGGGTGTACTAGGTTAGTTAATATTATAACCAATAATTGGCACACGGTTTATACGCGGGGAGAATTATATCCATAAATAATTCTGTCAAAAGAAATTATTATATCCTAGATAATTCTAATTATGTATAATTGATTTTTGTTTACTCAAATCATGTTTAATTGTTCTTAAATTTTTATCATAGACAGTTAAGGGCGAAACTCGCATTCACTAAGTGCAAATTGTAGTTTCAAATCTACATCTCACTATATCATTGTTATTACAATATTTTATCAACTGAGTTGTATTTATATGACAAATCATTCATCACTTACTCTATCTATTTCTACGTGTATGTCTTTTAAAATTATTTTGTAAAAGAAATAATTTTGATTAATAAACAAATTTCAATCAAATAAACAAGTTCATTGACCATTAATCCGTCTACCCTTTCTGTTTTTTTTTCTTATATTAATTGATAAGAGTATAATTTAGAAGAAAAAAATATGTTAATGTTTCGGGTCATAAAAGGATTCGGAAGATCATCACACCAGACTTTGAACAATCATATAAGTAAGAGAAATATCACATTTTAACCCAAAATTTTAATGCATTAAGTTTATGGATCCTTTCATTTATTTTTTTCTAGGGTTAATTAAGTAAATAGTCCATGTAAATATTCAAAAGGGTTAATTATGTTTTTGGTCCCTACAAAATTGCGACCTTGTAAGTTTAGTCCTTACTTAATTTTAATAGCATTTTTAATCCCTACAAAAAATTTCTGCACTCAATATCAGTCCTTACTCAATCCAAATTTGTTTAATTTATGCTTAAACTCTTAAGTTTTTCAACAATTTTTTACAGGCGTGTTAAGAACGTTATTAAAAGGTCCTCCAAAAAAAATATCGCAAAAATTTGATTTCTACGTCCATATTTTTGTTACTTATATCTTAAACTTTTGTCGTTTTAAAAAATTCATATTTAATTTATTTCATGTTAAAAAATTATAGATTTTAGTAAATGAACCTTTCATAGTGTTCTAAACTAGTATAAAAAGAATCGTTAAAAAATTTAAGAGTTTAAGGATAATTAAACAAAATTTATTTTAGCAGGGACTAAAATTATAAGTAAATTTTTTTTTGTAGGGATTAAAAATGCTATTAAAATTAAGTAAGGACTAAACTTACAAGGTCGCAATTTTGTAGGGACCAAAAACATAATCAACCCTATTCAAAATTTTGTTCTTAGTCCCTACAAAATAAAATCACACTTTTTAGTCCCTATAAAATTTTTCATCAGCATTTTTAGTCCTTATAAAATTTTTCCATCAGCATTTTTTGTCCCTAAAATGATTAAGGAAAATGGCACAGGGACTAAAAAGTGTGATTTTATTTTGTAGGGACTAAAAACAAAACTTTGAATATTTATAGGGACTAAAAACTTAATTAACACTTTTTCTATAAGTAAGAGAAACATCACACTTTAATGCATTAGGTTTATGGATCCTTTCATTTATAAAGTGTTCAACATTCGCTTTTGCATCCAATATGAGACATATTACTCACACTTGATATACATCATCTCTCCCTCAAGTGTGTGTCATATGAGTGTCTGAATACCTTGTCAGGAAGACTTTCGACACTAGGAGCCGGTCGAACCCTTCATCGAACCTCGACTTTGATATCACTATTGCATCATGAGGGGATTCAGTAGATCATCACATCGAATCTTGAACAATCATATTAGTTAGAGACACCAAAATTTAACCCAAAACCTTAAGACATTAAGTTTATGAGTTCTCTCATTTATAAAGTCTTCAACATTCACTTTTTCCATCTAATATGGGACATATTATTCCCACTTGATATACCAACATATGTCACTTTTTAATTTGAAAATGAAAGTGTTCCAAAATGGTACTTTAGGACCAAGGTTGGTTGTATGCCGTGCTTGAGGTCATATTGTGTAGGGTTTGGTGTTAGGTGCCTTACATTTCCTTGGTCTTCTGCCCTCTTTAAACTTGGCGTGACCCCTCCCATCCTGCGCTAATTTCGCACTCTCATTAATGGTAAGTGGCTAAGTCATTTCTCAAACGTTAAAAAGGTATCTATGGATTCTTTCGGTTATAAAGTTTTCAACCTTCACTTTTTCAAACAATGGATGACTTATAATTCACACTTGCTACACAACAAATTTTTAATTAATAACTAATAAAGATGTTCGTGATCACTTTTAATTATATTCTTGAGTAAAAAACGTCAATATAACCCATTTGTAATCCTTTCAAAAAAAAAAATCATTTGTAATGTTACTACTGTTGTGAAATGAGTAAGTGTATTGTAAAGTAAGGAGTACTATAGTTTTGAATTGTTTTAATGTGGTGTATATTAAATAATTGACCCAACCAAATATTTCATTATTTTATTTATACTTCCAAATCTTTAATAATGAAAGAAATGGAGAGAAAAGAAGTTAGCCACATCAATTATTTGACTAAAAAAATCACATCAATTATAGCTATAGTAGCGTTGAAGCTTTTCTTTAAATACCCTCTCATTGTACCAAAAAAAAATACCCTCACTTGCATTGGAATTCATTGCAACACAAATAGTCACTTGTTTAAATTAAAGACAAAAATGAATACCTTAAATTGTTTTCTGAAAAAGTTACAACACCTTTGTAGCACATCACTTCAAAGACTAGCTTGTCAAAGCAAATCAATTTTTTTCTTAGCAGCATGTTTTTGTCGTTTCATCCTCCTAAGAGCAAACCCATTTTGGGTTCAAATTGTATATTTCACATCTCTTTCAACTTTGGGTTTTGGATTTCTCAAAGCTCTAAAACCTTTAGGTCAAACACCTAAAAATTTAGATTTGTTCTTCACATCCGTTTCAGCCACCACAGTTTCAAGCATGTCCACGGTTGAAATGGAAAATTTTTCTAACCCTCAATTAATCATCATTACCATCTTAATGTTCATAGGTGGTGAAGTCTTTACCTCAATGGTAGGACTTTTTTTTATTAGATCAAGACTCAAAACTGAGCTAGATAAAATTGCTTCTTCTCATGCACGTCTTGCTTCTATAAACACTTTCAATGTTGAACAAATTCATCTAGAAGTTGAAATGGTCACAAATGAGGTACACAATAGATCACACGAATCTTTACACAATAAATCACATGAATCTTTGCACAATAAATCACATCAATCTTTGCACAATATGTCACATGAATCTTTGAGTACAACAAATGAAAATTTGAGGTATTTGTCTATGAAATATTTGGGTTATGTAGTTTTTGCTTACTTTGTAATAATCCATATTATAGGTGTAGTTGGGGTGTCTATTTACCTTGCAATTATTCCTAGTGCTAAACAAATACTTAAAAACAAGGGTCTAAAAATGTTCACATTCTCTCTTTTTACTATAGTTTCAACATTTGCGAGTTGTGGATTTGTTCCAACAAATGAAAACATGGTTGTTTTTAGAAAGAATTCAGGTCTTCTACTTATTCTTATTCCACAAGTACTTCTTGGAAACACATTGTACCCTCCATGCTTGAGATTTTGTATATGGGTATTGGGAAAATTTTACAAGAAGAAAGAGTGTAGATATCTTTTGAAACATTCAGAAGAGGTTGGTTACAAACACTTGCTTAAGGGGAAACACTCTATTTTTCTTGTGGCTACTGTTTTTGGGTTGATTGTGGTTCAAGTTACATTGTTTTGTGCAATGGATTGGGATTCAGAAGGTTTGAAGGGGTTGAATTTTTATCAAAAATTTATTGGAGTGTTGTTTCAAAGTGTGAATTCAAGACATACGGGAGAAACTATTGTGGACATCTCAATTCTATCACAAGCCATCTTGGTATTGTTTGTGCTCATGATGTTAGTTTCTCACACTTTATCTCTATTTTCACCATCCACTAATTATTATTAGTATCATTAATCATATTATTGATTTAAATCATATGCACCCATATACATAATGCTAGATACTTAAAATCTTTTAACCATTTTGTCAACATTTAATCTTGATTGGTACGTATGGAAAAATATTGCAGTGCGTGGATGATACATGTTGGTTTAAAATAAAATGCACCCACAAACATTACTTGGTCTCATTCATAGCATTTTTTAAACTGGGATTATCATTCGTGCACAATTACGTAGCCTAATTCTTGAGTTTTAAATCTGTTTTATAGTTGTTTGATTATTCAAAAATGCCATACTTTTAAAAGTAAATTTAGAACAAATTACATGTTAGGTTTAAGCTGTGGATTTTTTCACCAGGTTAAATTTGAGTCTTGCAAAACCTATTTTCACCCTACTAGTAATATTTTTCACAAAGTGCGATTATACCTTTTCTGATGAATTTATAATCGGTTTTTGAGTTTTTTTTTTTTCGAACAAATCGGTTTTTGAGTTAAAAATTAGAAAAACAGTTTTATGATTTTGATGAACTTGTCATTATTATTATTATTATTATTATTATTATTATTATTATTATTATTATTATTATTATTATTATTATTACTACTACTACTACTACTACTACTACTACTACTACTACTACTACTACTATTATTATCATTTAATTTCATTTAAATTACTATGGCAACTACCACTTTTGTCCTTACTTCCATGCCACTATCATTATCAATGCTACTCTACAAACATATTTAATCTCTCAATGTTTATTTTTCAAACTAATTAATTAAACTCTACAAATATTTACGTAAATATAAAATTATTTATTATAACACTAAAGGTAAAAAAAAACTTGTCGAGAATATCAGTATGATGCACTTTCAAAGTGTTCAAATTTTGTAATATGTATCTTCTTTTTACTCATAATATAGGCATACTTGTCCAGAAAAAACTCATAGTATAGGCATATTATAAAAATAAAAATAAAAAAATTGCATTATTGCAGCATGGTAGCAAACTCAAAGTATAGTATACAGTGATAGTCAAATTCAAAGCATATGCTGCAGATAAATCTACCTACCTTCCACAAAATGATAATACTATTTAACTTGAACGAAGTTACATGAACAACCTTGCATGTTTCAATTTTTTTTAAAATAATAAAAAATTGCATTATTGCACCATGGTAGCAGTCGGTTATACTACTAAAATAATGTCAATTTCACTTATTTCCTAATAAATTAAGAACCTCCAAGGTTTTATCATTGAGCTCCATGATATCTGTTTTTTATATCTGTTGTCACTCTCCTAATCATTTCCATTTTTAATTACAATGATTTTGCATAATCTGACCACTCCTTCCTAGGATTTCTCTCATTTTATTGATTTATCTAGTCAACCCTAGCTATTTTATAATCCAATCATTCCTACTAACAATAATAAAAAAAATCAAGGAAGTACTAAGAATATTCCTACCAAATTACAAAATGTCACAAGAATAACACTAACAAAAGGTCCTAATTGAGCGGTTATTCCTAAATGAAAATGAGTCAAAATGTGGTACATAATTCTTCTTCAAAAAAATGTTGCATCCAATTTATTATTTTTTATTTTTTTTGAGACGGCAAATAGAAGTAATGGAAGCAAATAGAAAAGTTCTATCTAGTTAAATTCATTCTAGCTCACATGCTATATATGAAAGTGCTAACTATTAATTACTAATACAAAAGTAGTATATAAACTTGTTCCATGTTAAATATAAAAAAAAAAACTAATTGGTACAATAACAATGTCTTGTTGCAAGTTAGTAATAAATAAAAATAATCACTGATATTTACAAAATTTGTACACGTACAGGTACCTTCCTCCTTACACCTCATTCCTCCCATTGAAAAGTAATGGGAAAAACTCAGAAAGAAGTAAGAGGATGAAAAAGATAAGGGGAAAAGTTACAGAGAATTTGATATTTTCTCAGCTTTCCTATTTAGTCATATTCATCATTCTAGTGTGCATAACTGAGAGGAAAAAAATGAAGGAAGATCCTCTCAACTTCAACGTTTTAAATATCGTTGTTGAAGTTATCAGGTTAGATTTCTGTTAATTTCATTATTCATTAACGTATATCTTATTTCCTTTTACTCAAAATAATCAAATTATAAGTACATTTTGAAATTGTAATGAAACCCTTGATTTATTTTAATCAATAATTTTACTTTTCTATATTATAACATGTATTTATAAAAGCAAGGCGTTTATAAGTTTTTATACACGATAATTATCATAATTGATAGGTTGAATATTTTACATAAAAAATTAATAGGTTAAATAGTATAATTATTCATTCAATATTCATTGTATCAATAATTACATGAACTAATGAACATATATTGACAAAAGTATTAAAATTTTAGCGAGGTAGATAATGTAGTCTCTCCAATTTATTCTAAAAAAAAAATAAATCAAAAGAGTAGGCTCAATAATGTTGTATTTTATTGAGACTATATATCATGTTACTTGTTGCACTTCAAATAAAAAACCTCATTATTATCGACAACTCTGTCTCGCGGCAGTATGAGATGCTTCTTACTTGGTCATATCACGAACATGATGGCACAATATTAGAGTGACTATTATGTTTTGTTAAAGAGGTGACCTTTGACCCAATATATGAAGAAAAAGAGGTTGTATTTGTATATGGACATATATAGTACTTCTACAGATTACATATATAGTACTTCATGAATCATGATACAGATTCTTAGGTTGGATAACGACTTTTTTTATAAAAAATAAAAATACTACATAGTCAAATTTTTCCCCCCATGAGAAATATACAATATTATATTTTCTTCAAAGAATTTTTCTTGAAGGATTCTTAGAAGAAAAATTGTTACCAATACAATAAAACTAATTTCTTATCATCCTAAGAAAGCTATTATCAAATTATTTTTTAAAAAATAAAATAAAATCAAGTTTAATAATAAAAAAAAAAGTGATAAAAAAACGACCTAGTTTGAACATATTATCTATGTGGGTTATGCTCAAGTTGTTATTTTTGTTTTGAACAGTGCATATGGGAACGTAGGATTTACAACAGGATACAGTTGTGAACGACAGTTACATCCAGAGGCAAATTGTGAAAACAAATGGATTGGATTTGTTGGAAAATGGAGTGATGAGGGTAAGATTATTCTTATACTTGTTATGTTGTTTGGAAGGCTTAAAAAATTCAACATGGATGGAGGCAAACCATGGAAACTTCTCTAATTCATCAGCAATATCAATTGTAACCAATTATGTACAATGCATTTTAAGATGACCAAGTAAAATTAATTGTGTGGAAAAAGCTCATTCCAAATATTCCATGCAATGTAAGCACTTCGAGTGCTATATATGTATATTACGCAGATAATTCTCTGCAATTTTTTTTTTTTGGGATAAAATTCTCTGCAATTAAAATATAAGTAATTTGGATAAACTTCTTTTTGCCAAAATACATATTAAAAGAACAACAATGCTATTTGCACGACAATTTTTATAGCAAAGTCCTCAGGAATCACCGTCGACCCAATCAAATCATGTACCGGTCGGAAAAAATGGAGTTGTGGCGGGGTCGTTCCTAAGATTTTTGGTGCTCTGGGCGAAACAATAAAATAGTACCTTTTTAATTGTTTCAATATTTTTCTTCTTGTATTTTTGTTGTAAAAGATTCATTTATGATAAAAGTTCTCTAAAAATATATTTTTAATAGAATTAATCACAACAAATTAAAAATAAATATATCTATATAGTACTAACTATTAAGTAAAAATAATAATTTTGATGCCTTTAAAAAAAAAAAATTATATGGGCTACCGCCCCTCCCGCACACCCTCAAGACCACCGCTAAGTAGTAGGGGTGTAAGTGGTTCGGATAAAACCGGCAAAACCGAAAGTCTAAATCGAACCAAACCGAAAAGGTATCCAACGTTGTAAGGTTCGGGTCAAAATCACACTGAACCAATCTATATACTGATCTTGTTTCGTTCGGTTCTCGGTTTTTCATTTTGAGATCCAATGAATCGAACCGATGGTAACCTCACTCCCTATTTTACTAATATTATCCCTCCTTACACACTTATGATTAGACCCAAAATTAAATCTCAACATAAAATACTTTTTAATCCATTTACTTTCTCACATCATCTCTCATCCCATCACTCCGACTCTATTTCATTTCTTCTTAAAAATAAACTTTAGTCGCCAACAACACCTAACCCATCGTTTCTCACCACTTATAAAAAGTGGTTTAAAAAATATAGAACATGAAAAAACAAAATATGAAATACAAAGTTTCGTGAAATATTTTCGTATATAAGATATATGTTTTTTTTTTGGGTAGTGGTCGGGGTTTGAACCCCGGACCTTGCATATTTTATGCATTGTCCCAACCAACTCAGCTAAAATACAAATTTTTGAAAATATGATTTTTTTTTTTAATTCTATCTTCAAATAAACCAATCAACCGAACCGATCCAAACCGACATGTTCGGTTCGGTTCCTATTTTGAAAAAGACTGAAATCCAAACCAAACCCAACCAACGAAAGGTAATGTTTTTCAAATATTCCATGCAATGTAAGCACTTCGAGTGCTATATTTGTTTTTGAAAGCGTATAAGATATCTGTTATTCATTTTTTTAGACAATTGAAATTGTAAAGCTTTAAATACTCACATACGTATATAAGGAGAAAAGTTTGAATTCAAATTTCGATTATGACGTTTGCTCTAATAATTTTAGTATTTTTGTCAGATTATGATCTAAGATATTTTTGTCAATTGAAACTGCAAACTTGTGGACTAAGATATTTACTATTACTCATAAGGTAATTGATCACTTACAATGTTAATTACGTGTATCATCACTCTAATAGAGTGGTGATAGGTGAACCACCTTACGTGGCATACCACCTTGTACACCTCTTTGCTTTTTAAGTCGGTTGATTAAAAAAGCGATTTTAAAAGGTTTTTTAATTCTTATTTTCATTTTTATCCCTAGGATTGTATGACTGGCTTTGATACCAGGTTGGGGGCAGAATCGGCAGCGGAATTTTTTCGAACTTGTTCTAACATTTGTTCGATTTTATATAAACCTTGAAATGGTTTTAAGAGTGTCCTAGCTCTTTCTTGTTGTATATTTGTAAGATTTTCTAAATCTTCTATTTCTCTTAGTAAATCATCAATATATTCTATATGATAAAGTGCTAAATCTTGAGCATGGAAAAGAATTTGTTTTAATATAATTCTTTCATTATAAAAGTTTATCTCAGAAACTATGTTTTCTAATCTTTTTTTAAAGAGTTTTAACTCTGTTTCAAGATTTAATCCGGGCATTATTGATTAAACACGGAATTATTGGGGTTAGTGTTTGCGTCAGCGGAGTTTTCCAAATCTTTGGCTTCTTTTAAAAACAATTCGATCTGTGTTAGTGCTTGAAAAGGTTCTAAGAGAATTTTTGCTCTTGTTTTTTGGATCTCTGTAAGATTATTTTCTTGAATTTCTGCTAACAAATCTTCAATTAGATCTATATGGGTTTTTGTTATAGTTTGGGCATTATAACAAATTTGTTTGAATGTTATTAAATCATAATACCATTCAATATCACTGACTATGGATTTTAGTCTTTCTTTCAAAACTTCTAATTCTGTCTTAATTGTTACCCCAGGCATTATATGTTGGGAACAGAATTATTTGTGGAGTTTTCGGAATTTTCTTCAGCTTTTTTCAAAAGATTTTCTAAATAAATTAAATTTTGAGCAGGACATAGTAAGGTTTCAGCTCTTTCCCTTTGTTGGGTAGAAACATTTTTTGTTTCTTCCAATTCTCTTATCATTTCTTCTACATCTGAAATTTGTAGGATTATTAAATCACGGATTCCCGAAAGAGTATTTTTCATTTCTATACTTAGAAAATTTTCTTCTATTTTATCAACTAAACTTTTTAGTTTTATTTTGAATAAACTTAATTCGTTTTTTATTGTTATTCCTGACATTATAGTTTTTTATTAATATTAAAAAGTTCAGTTTTTATTTCTGATAAAGTGTTGTCAACCTTTTTACTATCTAGTGAAGTTCTTGGTGGTAAGAATCTTAATTCACTAGTGCTTTCCTCTTGCTCTAAAAGAGGTGTCCTTTCTATTGTCATAATAGATTTTGATCTTTTTAATGGTTTTAGAATTGGTGATTCTAATTTTATTAATGGTGCAAATAGTTCATCTATTTATACCTTTTCTTTCCCACTAAATTCTACGCTATAATGAGAGTTACTTAGTGCATAGTTCATCTTATAACTTATGCTAAAAGGATGATTTCCTGGTCTCATAAGATTTTGGTCTTTGAGTTTATAATGAATTACGAAAGATCTATTTAGATCTATATGATTTAAACTTATGCCTATTTGCAAATTTATGTCGAATTTTATTTTTCCACATTTTAAATTTCCTTCACCTTTGGTTATTAATGAATGCTTTTTATTCATTCTAGCATCTTCTATAAGAAGTTCTAGTTCTGAATTTATTCCTTTCATAAAAGTGTTTTTTATGATTATTTGAATAGTTGATATATGGATATATCCTATCTTTCTCCTTTTTTCTAGCGATAAGTGCTTTAATCTTTCACTTATTTGTTGTTCATCAATCATGGATATTACAACAGATCCATCTGTTGACTCCATTGGTATAGCAACTTCTCCTACCATCATTCCATATTTTAGAATGTTTTCTCTGGATAGTTTTTCTTTTATTAAAGAAAAAATACTTTTTTGTTTGAAGTTTTCTTCAGGTTTTAAGGTAAAATCTACCTTTTCTATATGATCTATTAATACATCGGCTATAAAACCAGATGAATCTTCTTTTATCATGCTAAATTCCATTATAAAATACTGAAAACTGTGAAATATAGAATCATACCTGACTTTGGCTAGGAACTGAGATGCTTCTGATCTTTCGATCTTTTGATCTTTGAAATAATCTTTCGATTATTAATATTGGAAATCTTTAAAATCTTTCGATTTGGTGGTGACAACCTCAAATCCTGCAAAAGTCCTTTCCCAACAACGTTTTCTGATAGACGTCTGGCAAGTGCACCAAATACTATCGAAGTAGTAAAAATATCGATCCCACGAGGACTGTTTTTAACTTCAATAATTCAATCGCGTTATAAAAATAGGATGTATAAAAGTTTATTTTTGTTTGCCACTAGGCAGTAGATTTGGTTTGATTTTATGAAATCAAATAAAAGAATAGATTTGATTAAGAAAATATGGAGAGAGATGAGATCAGGTCTTCGAATCCTCTATGTTTCCCCTAATTGGTTACTGCACCTATTATTACTAATGATTTTCTAGTTTCACGATAGTTAACAAATTAGCCCTAATCAATCCCTTGAGTTAGGACCCTCTTCTTAAACTACAACCCCTAATTCCTTAGGTGGTCTAATAATCCTTGAAGGTTTTATGAACGTTAACCTAATATCACTAACAAACGATTATCTATTCCTAGACTAACCATGTTTATCAGAACAATTCAATTAGGTCTAAGTCGAAAGCTATGGTCAGTAGTCATTTGATCTCACAAAATCATGTTTATATTTGATCAGGATATAAAAAGCATTAAGAACAATTGAATTGAATAAAGACTAGAAGAAATTCATTAATAAACAATAGAGTTTCACAGCAACATATGATCAATTAGGGTTACATAGGTTCATCTCCGACCTAATCTCTAAGAGATTTAGCTACTCATAATTGAGTTTACAAATAGCATAATCAATGAAAGAATTAAAACATACATAAACTGGGTTAGAGATGATGAAATCCTCTCCGCTGCAGCCTTCTGGGTGTTAAAATCGCACTTTAGCTCTCCAAAATCTTAATCCTTATGTTTGAGAGTAAGTTGGGCTTAAATAGGCAACTTCTGGATCGCCCATAATCGCATTGCGATTTGCAAATCGTACCACGATGGCTTCTTTGAACCCTAATTTCCTTAAAAGCCCTTCTTGAAATCGTATCACGATTGGCTGGATCGTATTACGATCCAGCTTCTTCAAAAACATGCTCTCTGACTTCAAGAAATCGTATTGCGATTAGAGAATCGCAGTACGATTGGCTTCAATCCAGTTCTTCCAAATTTGTTGCTTTTAACTGCTCCTGGACACTTAATGTTGCTTAGAACTCTATCAAAATGTCAAAATAAGTCCTAAAAATTACGTAATGACAGCATGTCATCACAACCCCAAACTTAAACCATTCCTTGTCCTCAAGGAATTTGCTTGCAACAGTGACAAACGACAGTAAAATAACAGTTACCTGACAAAACGATAGTACCCAAAAGTTCATTCTCCTTCTAGCTAAAGATGAGCTAGTTTGACTTGTTCGCATCCACCAATTCACAACTCCTTGCTTCAATTTGAAATAGGGTTCTACAAGTCGACATGCAGGTCTACATATTACCATACGCTTGAAAAGTTTCTAAATATCAATCAAATTCAATATCATTACACACTTTTGAGGTCTTCAGGGTTATAACGGGGCTTAGGTGAAAGGTGGGATATATTTGGATAAGTAGGCTACACAAAATTTGAGTTAGGCATTCCTACGGAAGTTAAGCACAAAATTCAATCCATCATTCATTCACCTTATGAAACAACAATCAATGTAAAGGTACTAGAGAATATTTTCAACAGTAGGGACAATCGAGTTTGAAGTTACTCGGATTTTCAATGTGTTTTGTCCCTTTCTTTTCATCATATATTTTTTTTCATACACCATTTTTGTGTGTATTTTGCATGACAATTTCTTTTTCTTTCATTTTTGTTCTCTTATTCTCTAGTACCCCCACCCCAAACTTAATTGGTTGCAAATTCCAATAGCAACCCCAAACTTAATCTTTAGCAACATCCTACAATGCCTTAACTCAGAAAATACTTTAAGGGACAAGTCCTAAAGGTCTCTAGGCTTGTAATGTAGTTTGTCACCGAAAAAAAAGTTCTAATCCTACCGGCTCAAATTGGCTAAGAAATGGATAATATATAACAATTAAAATAAGGGTAGGCTTCAAAAAGGCTCACAGGACCAAGCACTTTTGCCTCAGTGTGTATATGACAAAGACCAATCAATAATAGAGAAACAATGCAAGTTCTAGAAATGTAGTTGCATGGAAAACTAATCTAAATATACGTAAATTGAAAAACAAAATTTGGCAATGAACCTTATGGCTGAGATTTCTGGGAGTATGTGACTACCTAGCAACGCCGTACACTTCGCCTTTGAATCAAGTCACCCCTCCTTTAGAACTTTTGGAATACCGTTTCATCAAACAACTGTTACTAAACTGGAATAGGTCACATGAAACAAAACAAATTCATTAATAATAAACAAGTGCAGGAGCAATTACAATAGGGAAATAAGTTCAATGGACTTTGAAATTAAAAAGAAAATAAAGAGAATAAATTGAAAACAAAGTAAATCTAGTGGGTTGCCTCCCACTCAGCGCTTCTTTATCGTCACTAGCTTGACTGCTAAGGATCCTCAGAGGTCCTTCAGAATGAGTGCCACCCTTCCTTTTGGTAGGTCGCCACCTAGGTATGGTTTAACTCTTTGTCCATTTACTTTGAAACTTCGATCTCCTTCAGGTGTCACTAGTTCAACAGCTCCATATGGTGACACACTTTTGACCAAGAATGGTCCAGACCATTTTGACTTGAGCTTCCCAGGAAACAGCTTCAACCTGGAATTATACAACAAAACTAGTTGTCCACAGTTAATATCCCTAGACACTAAGTTTTTGTCATGATACCTTTTTGTCCTGGCTTTATAGATGAGCGCATTTTCATACGCTCTAAGCCTCATCTCCTCAAGTTCATTAAGTTTCAAAATTCTTTTCTTACCAGCGGCTACTTGATGAAAATTTAAGGCCTTAATGGCCCAATAAGCTTTATGTTCTAGCTCGACTGGAAGATGACATGCCTTCCCAAAGACTAACTGATAGGGTGAGAACCCAAGATGGGTCTTAAAGGCTGTCCTATATGCCCACAGTGCGTCATCTAATTTCCTAGACCAATCTTTCCTATTTGACGCAACTGTCTTCTCCAGAATCTGTTTCAGCTGTCGGTTTGAAACCTCTGCTTGACCACTAGTTTGTGGGTGATAGGGAGTTGCAACTTTGTGCTTAATGTTATACTTTTTGAGCACATTTTCAGGAAAATTATTGCAAAAATGCTTCCCCCCATCACTGATCAATACTCTAGGGGTTCCAAACCTAGTGAAAATATTCTTTTGAAGGAAGTTGACAACTGTTTTGGCATCATTAGCAACACATGGTATCGCTTCAACCCACTTTGTGACATAATCAACACAGACTAGAATATGGAGATAAGAGTAAGAGGAAGGGAATGGTCCCATAAAATCAATACCCCAACAATCAAATGGTTCAACTTCAATGATTCCTTTTAGGGGCATTTCATTCCTCTTTGATATGTTACCTGTCCTTTGGCATCTGTCACATCTTGTGACAAAGTCGTGGCAATCTTTGAAAAGGGTGGGCCACCAGAATCCACTTTGAAATTTTTTTGCAGCTGTTCTTTCTCCACTGTGGTGGCCTCCATAAGCTGAGCTATGGCAGTGCCACATGATACTATGTGCTTCCTCACCTGCAACACAACGTCTAATCAAACCGTCAGTACCTACCTTAAACAGATACGGGTCATCCCACAAGTAGTGGTTTGCATCTTTGAAGAACTTTTTCCTCTGAGGGTAAGTCAGATCATCAGGAACTATGTTGCCGGCCTTAAAGTTTGCCATGTCAGCAAACCAAGGTCTTTCTCCAATAGCAAACAGCTGTTCATCGGGGAACTCAGCCTTGATGGCCTTCTCCTTCTTTGTCACCTCATCATTCTCCAGCCTTGAGAGGTGGTCAGCTACCACGTTCTCGACTCCCTTCTTGTCACGAATTTCAAGATCAAATTCTTGCAATAATAGGATCCACCTCAACAGTCGAGGCTTTGAATCCCCTTTAGTTAAGAGATATTTGAGAGCTGCATGATCTGTAAAAACAATGACTTTGGAGCCTATTAGATAAGAACGAAATTTTTCCAATGCAAATATTACCGCAAGCAATTCCTTTTCAGTTGTGGAATAGTTAACTTGATTTTCATTTAAAACCTTGCTTGCATAGTAAATTGCATGAAAAAATTTGTTCTTGCGTTGGCCTTGGACTGCACCAACAGCATAATCACTTGCATCACACATAAGTTCAAAAGGTAAATCCCAATCGGGTGCAATGATTATTGGTGCAGTCACCAACTTGTTTTTAATCAAAGAAAAAGCATTTAGACATTCAGAATCAAAATTAAACTCATTTTCTTTGACCAAGAGGTTACAGAGGGGTTTGGAAATTTTAGAAAAGTCTTTTATGAACCGCCGATAGAAACCGGCATGCCCCAAGAAACTCCTCACTCCTTTAACATTGATGGGTGGAGGAAGTTTCTCTATAACCTCTATCTTGGCTTGGTCCACCTCAATGCCTTTAGCACTTATTTTATGCCCCAAAACTATACCTTCAGTTACCATAAAATGACATTTTTCCCAATTCAAAACAAGGTTAGTTTCGGTGCATCTTTTAAGTACAGCATTTAAATGGAACAAGCATTGATCAAAAGACTTACCAAAAACAGAAAAGTCGTCCATAAATACCTCAATGTTCTTCTCTATCATATCAGAGAAGATGGAAAGCATGCACCTTTGAAAGGTTGACGGCGCATTACACAGCCCAAAGGGCATCCTTCGATAAGCAAACACTCCAAATGGACAAGTGAAAGCAGTCTTTTCTTGATCCTCCGGAGCCACTGCAATTTGATTATACCCCGAATACCCATCCAAGAAGCAATAAAAGGTTTGGCCAGCCAATCTCTCAATCATTTGATCCATGAATGGTAATGGAAAGTGGTCCTTTCTTGTTGCGGTATTCAACCTCCGGTAGTCTATACACATTCTCCAACCAGTGACGGTGCGGGTAGGTATCAATTCATTTTTTTCATTTGCTACCACCGTCATTCCTCCTTTCTTGGGTACCACATGAACTGGACTTACCCATGGGCTATCGGAGATAGGGTAGATCATACCTGCATCTAGTAACTTCAGCACCTCTTTCTTCACAACTTCCTTCATTGTTGGGTTAAGTCTCCTTTGAGGTTGAACCACCGGTTTGTATTCAGCCTCCATGTGTATTTTATGCATGCAATAAGCTGGACTAATACCCTTCAAATCAGAAATATTCCACCCCAAAGCTCCTTGATTGTCTCTTAACACCCTCATTAATTTTTCTTCTTCCAAAGGTGTCAAGGTATTGCTGATGATTACTGGTTTAGAGGCATCCTTAGTGAGAAAAACACATTTCAAGTGAGAAGGGAGTTCTTTTAATTCTGGATTTTTCTCTCCTTCTCCACTCAAAATAGGAGCATCCATAGAGTACTTACCCATTAATTCTTCTATTTTTACCGGACCCAACTCTTGCTTGCTTGCTTCTAGTTGCTTAACACACTCACTTACTTTAAGATCTTCATCATCTCCACCTTTTGCTATAGAATTCACAATTGCACGTTCAAGAGGGTGTGTTGGTTGATGTTCACAAGAGTCATCTTTAACTATTTCTTCAACAATGTCAATCCGGTAACACTTGGGATTTTCATCTTTGTGCTTCATGGCCTCAAAGATATTGAAAACTACCTGCTCCTTATGGAATCTCAACATTAACTCTCCTTTCTCAATATCAATCAAAGCACGACCCGTTGCAAGGAAAGGTCTTCCTAGAATGAGTGGCATATCCTCATCTTCAGCCATATCTAGGATCACAAAATCTGCTGGAAACACCAAGTCATTAACCCTGACTAGCACATCTTCAAGTATACCGAAAGGATAAGAGATTGACCGATCAGCTAAAGTAATGGTCATTCTTGTTGGTTTTGGCTCCCCACACTTAAGCTTCTTCATCATTGAAAGAGGCATCAGGTTGATACTTGCTCCCAAGTCACATAAAGCTCTTCCAATGTCTACCGGTCCAATTGAACAAGGGATAGTGAAAGCTCCAGGATCCTTCAACTTAGGTGGCAGCTTCTTTTGAAGAATAGCACTACAATTCTCAGAAAGTGCTATGTTCTCATCATCCTTAGGCTTCCTTCGTTTGGTTAACAAGTCTTTCATGAACTTAGCATATAACGGCATTTGATCAAGAGCTTCGCCGAAAGGAATATTCACTTGAAGTTGTGAGAAAAGTTGCATGAACTTCTTGAATTGACCTTCATCCTTTTCTTTCTTCTTTGAAAGGTGAGGTATGGAAGCTTCACATATGATGGAATAACCTGTGTTTTGTCTCCATCTTTCAGAATTTGACTCTTCGACTTCCTCAAGATTGAATCTTCATCAATTAACTTCTCACTTTTTTCTCCCTCTATTTTTTTTTCTTCCTTTCGTTTTCAACTTCTCCATGATCATTTTCTTTTTCAACTACACCCTCATCATTTTTTTAACTACATCATTCTCCTCTACCTCAACTACATCATCAACCTTCTTTGGAGCTTTTGGAACTAAAGGTGTCAAAACCTTTTTGCTCCTCAATTCAATAGCATTACAAGACTCATTCTTAGGGTTGTCTTTAGTGTTACCTGAGAATCCGCCTTTACTTTGTTCAGCCAATTTCTTAGCTAATTGCCCCAGTTGAGTTTCAAGCATCTTCCTAGAAGCTTCATTGTTCTTTCTTTCAGCTTCTTGATTCTTTTTCATCTCTTCAAAGTTGCCTTGAGTCATCTTCATGAAGTTTATCATAGTTTCCTCAAGAGCTGATGGCTTCCTTTGTTGTTGTTGAGGAGGAGTGAGCATCTGAGAGTTCAAAGCATTGTTGTTTGAGTAGCTTAGATTTGGATGCTTATTAATGCCTGAATTGTAGTATTGATTCTGCCTTTGATAACCTCCCATGAAGTTAGCTTCTTCACTTGATCCTTCTGGAACACATTCATCGTTGGGATGTTCTTCACCACATAAGTCACACTTGATTGCAGCTACTTGTTGTTGCTTATGAGCCAAAGTGAAGCCTTGAAACTCCTTAGTTAGAGCTTCGATTTGTTTGTTCATAGCTGCTTGGTTAGCAAGGATAGCAGTTTGCTGATAGGGCCAAACCGCAAGTGCACGACCTATCGAAGTAATAGTAGTAAGTAGAGTTATCGTTCCGCTAGGGAGTTGTTCAACTTAATTAACTTTTAGTGAATGATTAGAGGAGAGAAAGTTAATGAAAGAGAGTTTGATTGCTGAAGGTAAAAACAATAATAATAAAGGGCCTTAGGATCATTGGTTCATCATAATGACTAATCCTTCACTAGACAAAACCTAAACATCTAATTTCATGATTTACACACTAATTTCTAAAGACCGGTTTCCCTTAGCCCCTCACCTTTCCGATGAAAGTCCGGTGAGAGTTTACTTCTAGCAACCAAGCCTATTTCGCTGACATGATTACTAGAAGATGCATAGAGGATTGAAACTACTCTTTGTCTCAATAGTTGCAAAGACTATTTCACTATTTTGCAACTATTGTCTAGATTCACTTGTTCCAACATCAAGACACCGCTCTCGCTTTATGAATTGATGTTTGGGATGATGGATTAACGATTATCAAACCCTCCGCTTTCGCTTCCACAGTTTGATAATTGTTAATCCACGTTAAGACGGTGACTCTAGATTAGAAATTAGGGTTACATAGAAATTAGGGTTTAGACATGTTTTGTTTAGGATTGAGTCATTAGACTCCCCAACAATCCCAAGACGAAGAAGTCTACTCACTCATGTTCATCGTAGACATGGAGGAAGAAGAGAGAAATACGGTAAAATAAATTGCAAAGAAAGTAAAAAGGAAATAAAGACTTTTTATTGAAATAATACTTGAAATAAACAAAGTAAAGAGTGATTGTTTATGGTGGAGAGCTACTCTATTTATAGCTTTACATCTGACTTAGAAACTAAGCAACTAAAAGGATAAAACGGTAAAGCTGCAACAGGGTAACTTGGGCTTGAAGAAAAGCAGCAACACAGGTCCTGGAGACGGGCACGGCCGTGCCACATGTTGGCACGGGCCGTGCCAAGCTTCTGACTTTGGGGGGACATATTTTTGTCCCGTATCTTCGTATTCTTGCGATGTATTTGTTCCAGTCCTCTTTCTTTTGCTCCAAGGCACCTTCCACCATATATTTATTCCTAAAATAAAATAAAACATAATTTGAAGTAAAATATTCTAAACTAAAATAAAATGCAATAAAATAAAATCAAATCTAAAATAAAACTAAACTAAATAAGGCAATAAATAAGACTATCTATGACTCATCAAACTCCCCCACACTTGAATCTTTGCTTGTCCTCAAGCAAAAGGCAGCAAACATGGCAGCAACAAAAGATTTGATTATGGCAATATTAAGAACAAACGTCTCAAAAGAAAGGCTTTGCTTCAAGTACACTAATTACAACTTCAAACACTTCTCATGAACCTATTCTACCCAACATCAAGTCTCAAGTGAGTGTGTGTGTGTGCAGTCCAACCCTTTTCTTGCTCCTGTATAAGACAGATATTATGAGGAATAGGTTCTATCCTTAGTGCTAAAGTAACCGAGAAAAGTCCTTTCTTCATTTCATATAAGAGTGATGGGAATTTAAGTTAAGATTGAATTAATTTAACAATTAAGCACAAGGGAGCTGCAGATACTTAGGGGCTATCTATCCTCGTAGGAAGTCTTCTCGGATGTAATTGTCCTTTCCCCCTAGATTCAAAATCACCCTAAGTAGTGCTGCAAAATTTTCTTTTATTTCATCTCCACGTAGGAAGTCTTTTTGGATGTAATTGTCCTTTCCCCCTAGCATTAATGAATTTATTTCACTTTAAGTTCAAATTAAGGAGTCACCACCACAATTAGGAAGTTAGGATGTATTTGTCCTTTCCCCCATATGTTGTTGCCATTCTCCCGCCCCATTTAACATTAACAAATTAATAAGAATATAACAATTAAGAACAATTTGATCAATTTTCCCACACAAACTTATACTACTTTTACTCTTAAGACTTTAAAGGGTCTAAGTTAACACTAAAGATAGAACGTGTTCCTTAAAATACCGATTCATACATTTACTGAAGGATTGCAACCGGGTGCTTTTCTCATTGGAGAATTTCACAATAAAACATGACATGGGCGTAGCAAGAACATAAGAAACACAAGAAACTACTTTCATGTACAAGAGGCAACCTTTAAGAAAGAGACAAAACAAAAAATTTCATGCCATGTTTTACATTAAAAACAAGCTACTGGTCATGCCTCTTCCTATAAAAACAAAACAAAAGAATAAAGTTCAAGGGAGTTTGGGAACACTACGACTCTAGACACTTTATTAGGCCCCCCCCACACTTAGGGGAAGCATTGTCCTCAATGATTCAAGAGAAGAAGAAGAAGAAGAAGAAGAAGACGAAGACGAAGAAGAAGAAGAAGAAGAAGAAGAAGAAGAAGAAGAAGAAGAAGAAGAAGAAGAAGAAGAAGAAGAAGAAGAAGAAGAAGAAGAAGAAGAAGAAGAAGAAGAAGAAGAAGAAGAAGAAGAAGAAGAAGAAGAAGAAGAAGAAGAAGAAGAAGAAGAAGAAGAAGAAGAAGAAGAAGAAGAAGAAGAAGAAGAAGAAGAAGAAGAAGAAGAAGAAGAAGAAGAAGAAGAAGAAGAAGAAGAAGAAGAAGAAGAAGAAGAAGAAGAAGAAGAAGAAGAAGAAGAAGAAGAAGAAGAAGAAGAAGAAGAAGAAGAAGAAGAAGAAGAAGAAGAAGAAGAAGAAGAAGAAGAAGAAGAAGAAGAAGAAGAAGAAGAAGAAGAAGAAGAAGAAGAAGAAGAAGAAGAAGAAGAAGAAGAAGAAGAAGAAGAAGAAGAAGAAGAAGAAGAAGAAGAAGAAGAAGAAGAAGAAGAAGAAGAAGAAGAAGAAGAAGAAGAAGAAGAAGAAGAAGAAGAAGAAGAAGAAGAAGAAGAAGAAGAAGAAGAAGAAGAAGAAGAAGAAGAAGAAGAAGAAGAAGAAGAAGAAGAAGAAGAAGAAGAAGAAGAAGAAGAAGAAGAAGAAGAAGAAGAAGAAGAAGAAGAAGAAGAAGAAGAAGAAGAAGAAGAAGAAGAAGAAGAAAAGAGAAAAGAAGAAGAAGAAGAAGAAGAAGAAGAAGAAGAAGAAGAAGAAGAAGAAGAAGAAGAAGAAGAAGAAGAAGAAGAAGAAGAAGAAGAAGAAGAAGAAGAAGAAGAAGAAGAAGAAGAAGAAGAAGAAGAAGAAGAAGAAGAAGAAGAAGAAGAAGAAGAAGAAGAAGAAGAAGAAGAAGAAGAAGAAGAAGAAGAAGAAGAAGAAGAAGAAGAAGAAGAAGAAGAAGAAGAAGAAGAAGAAGAAGAAGAAGAAGAAGAAGAAGAAGAAGAAGAAGAAGAAGAAGAAGAAGAAGAAGAAGAAGAAGAAGAAGAAGAAGAAGAAGAAGAAGAAGAAGAAGAAGAAGAAGAAGAAGAAGAAGAAGAAGAAGAAGAAGAAGAAGAAGAAGAAGAAGAAGAAGAAGAAGAAGAAGAAGAAGAAGAAGAAGAAGAAGAAGAAGAAGAAGAAGAAGAAGAAGAAGAAGAAGAAGAAGAAGAAGAAGAAGAAGAAGAAGAAGAAGAAGAAGAAGAAGAAGAAGAAGAAGAAGAAGAAGAAGAAGAAGAAGAAGAAGAAGAAGAAGAAGAAGAAGAAGAAGAAGAAGAAGAAGAAGAAGAAGAAGAAGAAGAAGAAGAAGAAGAAGAAGAAGAAGAAGAAGAAGAAGAAGAAGAAGAAGAAGAAGAAGAAGAAGAAGAAGAAGAAGAAGAAGAAGAAGAAGAAGAAGAAGAAGAAGAAGAAGAAGAAGAAGAAGAAGAAGAAGAAGAAGAAGAAGAAAGAAGAAGAAGAAGAAGAAGAAGAAGAAGAAGAAGAAGAAGAAGAAGAAGAAGAAGAAGAAGAAGAAGAAGAAGAAGAAGAAGAAGAAGAAAAGAAGAAGAAGAAAGAAGAAGAAGAAGAAGAAGAAGAAGAAGAAGAAGAAGAAGAAGAAGAAGAAGAAGAAGAAGAAGAAGAAGAAGAAGAAGAAGAAGAAGAAGAAGAAGAAGAAGAAGAAGAAGAAGAAGAAGAAGAAGAAGAAGAAGAAGAAGAAGAAGAAGAAGAAGAAGAAGAAGAAGAAGAAGAAGAAGAAGAAGAAGAAGAAGAAGAAGAAGAAGAAGAAGAAGAAGAAGAAGAAGAAGAAGAAGAAGAAGAAGAAGAAGAAGAAGAAGAAGAAGAAGAAGAAGAAGAAGAAGAAGAAGAAGAAGAAGAAGAAGAAGAAGAAGAAGAAGAAGAGAAGAATGAAGAAGAAAGCTCACAATTTTATTGGAAATTCTAGTGGACTTTGGATGTGAAGGTGTTGCGTAATTGTTTTGAGCATTTGATTGTTTTCTTCATTTATTCATGCTCCTTTGGACATTGTTTCACTTCGACACATATCCTTTTTGATGCTCGGTGCTTATTCTTTGAACTTTAGTTTGCATCCATGCCCGCCGTTCATCATTGTAACTTCCCACCCCGGCTTCTTGTTCATGGTGCAAGAAGTTGCACCTACCTCTACCATCATCATCACCATCATTATGTACACTGTGGGTTAGTACCAACATAAAGCAAATTTTCCACCACCTCGAGAATAGTTAAGTGGGATTAGGTAGAATAATCAAACAATAAGCTCTAATAATTCTCCATTCGTATTGGTAATTGTGAGTAGGGCCATGGGTTCTAAGGAAGGAGAAAGTAGTATATAAGTCTAGATAATAGTTCCCCTCTATCCTCTTGATCCCTTGATTTACACTCACCCCCGAGCTTCCTAGCAATAAAAGTGATGATTCCACCTACCATTATATCACCCTTGTAAATCGGTTTCGTTTTAACAATTGAAACAAGATAATCGAAGCAAATAATAGTAAATGTTAATATGATGGTTATAAAGCATAGCCCACAACATAAACAGCTCTCATCATTCCCTACCTCTTTCCTACTCTATACGGTGCAAGACATAACCCTTTGAAGGTACCTAAGCACAGGGTTGTGTTATTCAACAACCTAATCACATGTTCATCTATTTCTAGTCTATCCATAACATTATCATCAGGGTACCTGCAAGGAGAGATATTTCTAGAGATTTAGAGATTTATACCTATTTAATTGCTCAGAATCCTTGAATTGGATCCCATGATTGCGGGCTAATGATTGCTTCTTGCTTGCACCACCTCCAGAGGCTTCAATCTTCTTACTTTCTTCATTGATGTCATTGACCTTAACTTGACTTGGTGTGGATTTTGGGTGAAGGTTAGGGTTAGGCAAGGTTTTGGTTGGGAAGAGTTGGTTTAGTGATGGGGTTGTGGTTTAAGTGAAGTTTAAGAGTTGAATGATGGAGATTGGTGAAGAAGCTGGAGGAGAGAAGGAATTTTTTTTTTTTTAAAATTTTTTTTTTTTTTGAAAAACGTTTTTTTTTTTTTTTGTTTCAGGTCAATGACTTCAACTTTCTTTCACTTTTTTGTATCATATTAGACAAATACCTTCAAAATAAATTAAAATAACACAAAACAAACAAAAATAAAAGCAATAAAAATCATGGGTTGCCTCCCACGAAGCGCTTGTTTAGAGTCACTAGCTTGACGGTTAGAAGGTGATTTATCTATCCTATACCCAATCTCTCAGAAAGGGATAATGGCAACAAACTAACATGCTCTCCCAAATCACGCATGGCTTTCTCAAATGTTTTATATCCTATGACACAAGGTATGGAAAATCTCTCTGGATCCTTAAGTTTAGGTGGCGATTTGTTTGGAAGTATTTCAATAAAATTTCTAAACTGCTCATCTAACTTGGATTTAGCAAACTCTTTTGTTAAATGAATTTTAGGCTCATGAGATGGTGAAACAAATGGCTTGTCATTCTCTCCTATAGCTTTCTCACTTTGAGGCTCATCACTTCCTATCTCTTCTTCATTGCTATGAATTTTACCAACGGGGTCCTCTAATTGGTTACCATCCCTAAAAATAATAGCACTTATATGGTCTTTGGGGTTGGTTTCAATTTGGCCTAGAAGGGCTTCGGAGGTTTGAGAGGGATTAGCCACCTGTTGGGGTACTTGAGAAGTCTGAGTCTCTATCATCTTACTGTGAGTAACTATGGAGTCTATGTTCGATGTATGTTTGGCAAGAGAGTCCTTCAAAAATTCAGTTTGATTTTTAAGCTCTTGGAGCTGCTTGGATTGATCAATAACACATTTTTCTAGTAAAATTTCCAAGCTGGATTTTTGAGGAACTCCTTGGTTGTTTGCATAACCGGGTGGTGTTGTTTGTTGTCCAAAAAGATTTTGAGGGGTTTGAAAAAAAATTTGATTGTTTTTAAACCCTTGATTATATTGAGCATAGTTTACTTGCTCAGGACTTCTAACAACACTACCTAGTTGGCAATCAATGTCAATATGGCCAAATACACCACAAACTTCACAAAGAGGTGATACAGGGGGAGGTGTGACAGCACTAGTATTTATTTTATCAAATTTTTGTGTGAGTGCGTCAACTTTAGCAGCTAGATGATCAAGGGAAGAATTTTCATACATACCTACCTCTTTCTAAGAGGGTGAAGGAGCAACATTAGTGGTGTCCCTTCCGTAGGTCCACTGATAGTGGTTTTGTGCCATGTCCTCGATCAAAGCATATGCTTCTGTGTATGTTTTGTTCATCAAAGCTCCACCTGCAGCTGCATCAACATAAATTTTTGTGGGATACAAAAGGCCATTATAAAAAGTGTGCATAGTAAGCCAATTTTCTAAACCATGATGGGGACAAAGTCTAAGCATTTCTTTGAAACGCTCCCACGCATTGTAAAGAGATTCTCCATCTTTTTGAGTGAATTGTATGATTTGTTTTCTTAAGTGAACAATTTTAGAATGAGGAAAGAAATGGGCAAGAAAGTCTTGCTTCATTTGATGCCATGAAGTGATAGAACCAAGTTTCAATGAATTAAACCAAGCACTAGCTTTTCCCCCTAAGGAAAAAGGAAAGTAGTGCAGCCTTACGACCTCTTGGTTTGCATTCACAGTTCCACTGAGTCTTAAAAAAATTGAAATATGAAGATTCGGATCCTCAGTGGGTGATCCGAAAAATTGATTTTCCTGCACTAACTCAATAAGTGCAGGTTCTATTTCAAAATTGTCATCAACCGTTGGGTACACAATAGCATCGTATGACTCATTTGAAGATGGGATTGCATACTCTATGAGAGTGCATTCCTTAGCCATTTCGTTATTATCTTCCCAAGAAGTTAAAGGCAAAAGAAGAAATAGAAAAAGATTTTTTTTTTTATATATATAAAATAAAATAAGATAAAGAGAAAGATTTTTTTTTTTTTGAAGTAAATAAAATAAAATAGAATCAAATAAAGATTTTTTTTTTGAAAGAAACAATAAAATAAAATAAAACAACGAAAAAGATTATTTTTTTTTTAGTCTAATCACTATTAAAAAGTTAATCAAATTTCAACAACTCCCCGGCAACGGCGCCAAAAACTTGATAGGGCCAAACCGCAAGTGCACGACCTATCGAAGTAATAGTAGTAAGTAGAGTTATCGTTCCGCTAGGGAGTTGTTCAACTTAATTAACTTTTAGTGAATGATTAGAGGAGAGAAAGTTAATGAAAGAGAGTTTGATTGCTGAAGGTAAAAACAATAATAATAAAGGGCCTTAGGATCATTGGTTCATCATAATGACTAATCCTTCACTAGACAAAACCTAAACATCTAATTTCATGATTTACACACTAATTTCTAAAGACCGGTTTCCCTTAGCCCCTCACCTTTCCGATGAAAGTCCGGCGAGAGTTTACTTCTAGCAACCAAGCCTATTTCGCTGACATGATTACTAGAAGATGCATAGAGGATTGAAACTACTCTTTGTCTCAATAGTTGCAAAGACTATTTCACTGTTTTGCAACTATTGTCTAGATTCACTTGTTCCAACATCAAGACTCCGCTCTCGCTTTATGAATTGATGTTTGGGATGATGGATTAACGATTATCAAACCCTCCGCTTTCGCTTCCACAGTTTGATAATTGTTAATCCACGTTAAGACGGTGACTCTAGATTAGAAATTAGGGTTACATAGAAATTAGGGTTTAGACATGTTTTGTTTAGGATTGAGTCATTAGACTCCCCAACAATCCCAAGACGAAGAAGTCTACTCACTCATGTTCATCGTAGACATGGAGGAAGAAGAGAGAAATACGGTAAAATAAATTGCAAAGAAAGTAAAAAGGAAATAAAGACTTTTTATTGAAATAATACTTGAAATAAACAAAGTAAAGGGTGATTGTTTATGGTGGAGAGCTACTCTATTTATAGCTTTACATCTGACTTAGAAACTAAGCAACTAAAAGGATAAAACGATAAAGCTGCAACAGGGTAACTTGGGCTTGAAGAAAAGCAGCAAAACAGGTCCTGGAGACGGGCACGGCCGTGCCACATGTTGGCACGGGCCGTGCCAAGCTTCTGACTTTGGGGGGACATATTTTTGTCCCGTATCTTCGTATTCTTGCGCTGTATTTGTTCCAGTCCTCTTTCTTTTGCTCCAAGGCACCTTCCACCATATATTTATTCCTAAAATAAAATAAAACATAATTTGAAGTAAAATATTCTAAACTAAAATAAAATGCAATAAAATAAAATAAAATCTAAAATAAAACTAAACTAAATAAGGCAATAAATAAGACTATCTATGACTCATCATTTGCTCACTTACCCCAAACACTCCTCTTTCTTTCTTCTTAGCTTGATCACGATACTCATTGCCAGCCATGTTTTAAATTAGATCTTGAACTTCATGATCAGTTTTGCTCTTGAGACTACCTCCCGCGGAAGCATCTAAGAACATTCTAGTGTTTGGTGTTACCCCCTCAGTGAAGATTTGGAGGTATTGTTTCTCGGTGAACTCATGATTCGGGCATCTCTTAAGAAGTAAGTTAAATCGCTCCCAAGCATCATAAAATGATTCACCTTCTCCTTGCTTGAAGTTAGAGATCTCCATCTTCTTGTCCCAATACTTAGACATAGGGAAATATTTCTCCAAGAACTTCAGCTCTAACTCTTCCCATGTTTGGACAGTCCCGTTTGGTATTGTTAGCAACCAATCTTCCGCTCTTCCTGTCAAATTGAAAGGAAACAGCCTTAGCTTCTTTTGTGCTTCAGTCACGGTGGCTGGTTGCACACAAAACTCACAAGTTTCAGCAAAGCGGCTCAAGTGTTCATGAGGACTCATAGCTTCAGTCCCATCGAATTGCTTGTCCCTCAAACCGTTGAGGATAGTTGTCTTAATGTCGAAAGCTACGGGGTTAGCTGGTTGAAAAGTGTGGGTCAGTTGACCGCGATGAGTGGCTAACCCGTAGTCTCCTAGCTTAGGTCTTGGTGCAGGTTCTCCCATGATAACAGATTTAGGAGAAGCAGATGTTTCAGATTCAGTTGAGAGTGACTCCGGTATTTGTTCTCGAACACCCGGTGGAACAGACTGAGCTAACCTTTGCGACCGGACAGCTTTCCGAAGTGCTCTAGCAGTCCTTTCAATTTCCGGATCGTACTCTAAGTCATCTGAGCTCTGTTTACCTCGCATAAACAGCAAAATACCTTAGTAGCACTGCACAACGCAAAGTAATCAAGTGAATATGAAAACAGAAAAATAAAAATAAAAATAAAAATAAACAGAAATTTAAATTGCAAAAACCCTAAATTATAACGCAATTGCCTTGTTGAAATAATTCAACAGTCCCCGACAACGGCGCCAAAAACTTGATAGACGTCTGGCAAGTGCACCAAATACTATCGAAGTAGTAAAAATATCGATCCCACGAGGACTGTTTTTAACTTCAATAATTCAATCGCGTTATAAAAATAGGATGTATAAAAGTTTATTTTTGTTTGCCACTAGGCAGTAGATTTGGTTTGATTTTATGAAATCAAATAAAAGAATAGATTTGATTAAGAAAATATGGAGAGAGATGAGATCAGGTCTTCGAATCCTCTATGTTTCCCCTAATTGGTTACTGCACCTATTATTACTAATGATTTTCTAGTTTCACGATAGTTAACAAATTAGCCCTAATGAATCCCTTGAGTTAGGACCCTCTTCTTAAACTACAGCCCCTAATTCCTTAGGTGGTCTAATAATCCTTGAATGTTTTATGAACGTTAACCTAATATCACTAACAAACGATTATCTATTCCTAGACTAACCATGTTTATCAGAATAATTCAATTAGGTCTAAGTCGAAAGCTATGGTCAGTAGTCATTCGATCTCACAAAATCATGTTTATATTTGATCAGGATATAAAAAGCATTAAGAACAATTGAATTGAATAAAGACTAGAAATTCATTAATAAACAATAGAGTTTCACAGCAACATATGATCAATTAGGGTTACATAGGTTCATCTCCGACCTAATCTCTAAGAGATTTAGCTACTCATAATTAAGTTTACAAATAGCATAATCAATGAAAGAATTAAAACATACATAAACTGGGTTAGAGATGATGAAATCCTCTCCGCTGCAGCCTTCTGGGTGTTAAAATCGCACTTTAGCTCTCCAAAATCGTAATCCTTATGTTTGAGAGTAAGTTGGGCTTAAATAGGCAACTTCTGGATCGCCCATAATCATACCACGATGGCTTCTTTGAACCCTAATTTCCTTAAAAGCCCTTCTTGAAATCGTATCACGATTGGCTGGATCGTATTACGATCCAGCTTCTTCAAAAACATGCTCTCTGACTTCAAGAAATCGCATTGCGATTAGAGAATCGCAGTACGATTGGCTTCAATCCAGTTCTTCCAAATTTGTTGCTTTTAACTGCTCCTGGACACTTAATGTTGCTTAGAACTCTATCAAAATGTCAAAATAAGTCCTAAAAATTACGTAATGACAGCATGTCATCATTTTTCATAAACTAAATGGTACTTACTTCATTGATTTAAGTTGTGAATACAAATAAGCATCAAAGCTCTTATTTATAGGAGGAAAGGACTTACAAAGTAGGTCACATGTCTCTTTCCATCCAGCTAAAAAGAAAAATAGACAAAACACGTAAAGGAAAAAGTAAAAACATTATCACCTAAGGTGATAAGATTCCTTATCTGAATGGACCCCATCTGACTCAGATGATAAGGTTCCATTATTACAACTTTATTCCTACGGTCATTTACATGACGCGTGTTTAGGCTTTTTCTTTTGCCTTATCTCCAAATGCTGAGATTGTCGGTATTTTGTCTGGTTCTGCCGACACTTTGTTTTTTGCGCACCATCTACACATGTGCCCTTTGTACTTTGAGAAGTATTGGCAACACTCCTGTTGTACTTAATCTGGAATTCGGTAAAGACCATTCTCAAATCCTGAGAACAATTCTTCAAAATGAAGTGTTTCTTTGAGATGTTCTTCTGAAACCTTCTTTTTTGAATCACAGATCATTAAACAAAAATCTGAGACATATAAAACCTTATAATTAATAATGGATGACCCATATTTAATTAGGTAATAATAAAAATACTGCATTTGTTGAATGAATGAAATTAATGTCCATCCAACACTTGTTGCATTTGGTTCTAGATAGGTTTTGTTTGAGATGCCTATCTTTATGATTGTTCTTGGCCTTACAACCATCTGATTGTTTTCTTTTTCGAACCATGGGTATGTCTGTTCGAATTGAAGATATATTTCTCTTCCTTTAGCAAGAAAATCATTAAATCTTTTTGTTGTATCGCCAATCTCTTTTGGAAGATCAGCTAATTCTTGAAATCTACGACCTTCTCCTCCTTCTTCAAGATATACAGTCTTGAGCATTCCATTGTCATAGAATTCTTTGAGCAATTCCTTGGATATACCTGGAACTGTATTAGCTTTTACCCCATGCTTGGTGTTGACCGGGTAAAAACATTCAAGTGCTAGCTCTTCATTGATGTTTGCTAACCATCTCCATTTTCCCATGAAGTCATCAAGGGTCTTTGGCTTATTTTTCTCTTTTTGGAGATTTATGATAGATCCCACTGAGATCTTCTTCTTTGATTCCATTTTTGATGGTTGACCAATATCTTTGGCAATGGCCATTTCTTTATAGGAAGCTTTGTAGGCTTCTTTTGCTTCTTCCAGGGTCGGATAAGCTTTGTGTCTGACATTCTTGCCATTGATATGAAGACTTGCAATCGCCCAATTGCTGTAGATGCCCTTCAATGGACCGTCAAAGATGACATACACCTTTTTCTCTAGTTGTTCGTTGATTGGATCGACGACTATGTTTGGTTGGTCTAAACCATTTTTTGGTTCTTCATTTTCTTCTTCGACTTTGTCTGCCCATGACTTTTTGTATCTTCTTCTGGCATGGAACCTGCTGAAGATGTTGATGAAAAACTTTGTTGTTCATTCAAAGTCTTTTTTGGGTTTTCACCTGTTGTTGTTGTTGGAGATTTAACATTTATGATTTTAGTTATGCTTTCAATCATTTTAATCATCTCCCCCCTCTCTGAAGAGAGCTGTTTCAGCTTTTGGCTATGGATTTTGATTTGTTCATCTTTTTGCTTTAAGCTATTTTGGAGAATCTTTAAAGCTTGTTACATTCTCTTGTCAATGTATCTGCAAAACAATTATTTTCTGATTTTATTATTTGAATATAAGGATAGAATTGTTGGATGCGCATCTGCCATCGAACAAGTCTTCCCTGTTTATGATCAACTTTTAAATTGTAGCGCCAAAATCCGCTAACATAAGTTGAACCAGTTCTTAATAAAAATCTTGATGGAATCAAATCCATTCTCCATTTTTCTAAAACTTTTAAACAAGAAAGGGTTTCTTTCTCATTAATATGATATCTTGTTTCAGCATCTTTAAAAGAACCTGAAACATACTTGCATAAGACAAGTTCATTATCCTTAATTCAGATGTTATTACTTGAATAATCAAGTTTTGTATCAGTCGAAACTGAGTTTATATCTGATCGCCCATTAGGGATATCTGATTTTAACTGTGGGGTTGCGCCCACAATGGTATAGGATTGTTGTGGGGTTTCATCCTCAACATATCCACTGAGATTTAATCCCAATTTTTGTTTACCATTAGGAAGAGCTCTCATGATTCCAGCCCAAGTAAACTGATTTGCATCAACATTTACAACCAAAAAAATCATTTTCTGTTGGGTTGTATAGTTGGGGTAAAACTTTTAGTTTTTCTTTTCAAGATTTTACAGCCACAGTATCTTTTTGTGTCCATGACCATGGCACTTTTTTGGATATCTTCTTCTGTAAAAAATTTCTATCATTTGCCAAATCTTGGAGAAATCCTTCATTAGCAATGTAGTTTAGACATCCCAAAAATCTTTGGATTTGTTTTCTATCTGCTAATTGATCAGGAAAAAGTAAAAAAATTTCTTGGACATGTGGTGATAAATCAAGTTTTCCTCCTTCTCTTATAATAAGACCAAGGAATTCGATTTCTTGTTTCAAAAGTATTGACTTACTTCTGGATAAAACAATACCTCTATCTTTTATTCTGTTTAAAACAGTTGTGACATCTTTGACATGTTGTTCTTTACTTCCTTTAGTAAAAATTAGAATGTCATCGATATATACAAACCAAATATGATCAAGACCTTTAAGAGTATTGTCCATAAATCTTTGATATATTGATGGTGCTTGTTTTAGACCAAATGGTAAAACATTCCATTCAAAATGTCCTTCTGGACAACTGAAAGCTGTTAAAGGTTTTGTCTCTTCGGATAACCTCAACTGCCAATATCCAGATTTTGCATCCTCTTATTTTTTCAAAAATGTAATCTTTTCTTGGTAACTTATAAGAATCACCTATAGTTGCATCATTAAGTTTCTTATAGTTGATTACCATTCGAGCCTTAGCTCTTTTTATCTCATTGTGTTTTCTAACATAAAAAGCTGGCGCTGAATGTGGACTAACAGAAGCTCTTATTAGACCTTTCTCTAATAATTCTGTTATCTCTTTTTTAAATTCTTTCTTATCATCAGATGAATAAGGGATTTTGTATAGAACCTTAACTTCTTTTTTAGGGTCTTTAAGTTTTATGACAACTAAATCCTGTATCTTATTTACTACAGAATCTAATGGATTTTCAGAACACACTTGATCTAAATGATGTTCTAAATTTTGTTCAGTTGTTAAGTAAAACTTTCTTTTATCCCACATACATCTAAGTACGTTAAGATTTTCTTTTATTGCCCTTAAAATTTCATTTTTTGTTACAATGTTTGTTGTAACAAATTCACTTTCTTCTGGATTATTGACATTAAACCATTTTAATGTTATAGTGTCAAGTTCTTGAATAAAAGGACTATATAACTTTAAAAAGTTATTTCCTATTATCAAATCTATTACAGAATCATGTTCATAAATTGATCTTACATAAAAATATCTATGTTCGATTTTTATGAAGGTATTTTTTAAAACAAACCATATCTTATGTTTTGTTTTATCAGCAATTATTATTTCTTTTGGTTTTTTTAATCTAATCCATTCTTTGGATATAGATTTTCTTCCAAAACATAGAGTTGCACCAGTATCTATGTAACCCATGATTTTCTTTTTATTCAAAATAATTTGAATAAATGTTGAATTAGGATTTCCATTTTTTAAAATTTTCCTACTCATTCTTCAAATTCCTCTTCAGTAGTATATTCAAAGATACTACTTTCATCGGAATCTATATCTAATTCTATTGGTTCGAAACCTACTTCCCAAATTAATTTTAAGGTTTCTTTTTTAGAATCTTTCTTCTTAGGACACTCATTTGCATAATGTCCTTCTTCATGACACAACCAACATGTGCATGTTTTCTTGCCTTTGGGACATGAATTCTTTTTAGGATATTTTTTCTTTCTCCTAAAATATTTTTGTTTGTTAAATTTCTTAGGAAATTTCTTTTTCCTTTTGTGTTCTGATCTATCAATTTTTCTAAAGATTTTTCTTTTTCTTTTTCTTCTAGATTTATTACAATCATAGTTGCCTACTCTATCTTGAAGTTTGTCGCAACAAAGGTTTATTTTTGCTTCTCTTTTAGCGATTTTGTTCATGCATTGTTCAGACATCCATCTTCACAAAGATGTTATCCTAGTTCCAAGGGTATCTTCTAGCCCTACAATTACCTCTAGGTGTTCTTGGATTATTTTAACCATTTTTGCTCCTACCGCAGATGGTAGTTTATTATAAAATAGACCTAAAAGATTATATTGTAATCTTTTCTGTGGTGATACTGCATAGTAGTATTTTCTGAATTCACATATAAATGGTTCGATTTGACACATATCACAAATTCTTAGGTTAAAGATTCTATGAATATTAATGTTTTCTAAACCTTCTTGTGCCTCAGGCTCATCAAAACCTACAAATTCCTTTTTTAGAATTGAATATACATGATTTATTACTTCTTCAGTTGTTGATGGGAGTTCTGAGTCTGATTTTTCAGACATGAAACTCCAAGCATTTCCTGTAGTTTTTGTCTTTAGATAGTTAAAAATACTTTTTGGACTTAGACTTCTTAGTGTAGAGTCTAATTGGATTGTTACCATGTTATCATGATACCAACTTCTTAGCTCTTTTTAAATATCATCACTACAGTCGATGTCTAACACATTATCTTATTTGTGACGATTTATAGTAGGTATATACTTGGGTGGTATATGTTTAAATATTTTATCATTCATTTTGTCTTGAATGATTTGTTGGTAGATAAATTCTTCTTTATTCTCACGGCGTCCTCTTTTACGTCCTTGTTCTGATGACTCTGGGTTATCAGTCTTAACAAGTCCTACTTGTGGTTCTTCTTCCTCAAAACTACCAAGTGAACTTTCTGAATCGAAATCATAGATGAACTTACTTTCATCTTCTGGTTCTTCAATATTTTTACCCTTTCCATTAATGTCTAAGGTAGCCATTAGGGTTTGTAATTCTTGTAGTTGGTGTAACACCCCAAAATTGTTATTAATATTTATAAGTATGAGTATATATGAATAACATAATATTTGTGTGATTAACTTTCTTTCGACGTGTGTATGTTTGGTGTGAACATTTTATATGCGTTTCCTTACTAATTAATTAGATTATGATACAAAACTAATTTTCTATAAATAAATTTCTTTAGAATATAAGTTTTTGAACCAATATAATCATTAGTATAATAATACGATGGTTATCAATGGTTTTATTATATACAAATATTGATGATTTATGCTGCCAATAAAAAAATAGAAAAAATAAAATAAAACGTGAGCCAAAGGAGTGAAGTGGTTGTCACGCTTCACCCAAATTCTATATTCCTTTCGTGTATATATATATATATATATATATATATACATATATGGATCCCTAGCATATGAAAACCTAATTCCTTTTCTTCTTGTATCGCCGCTTCTTTTCACTCAATTATCAACATAGTCAATACCCAAATTCCAGTACAATTGCCTACCTATTGTCCTTAAATTACGAGAGACAATTTGCAAGTTGACATATATTTTCTCCCTAGTTCAGATTTCCCCACGACGCCGTATTTCGTTGACTATATGATCCTGTCCGCAAGCTATTTAAATTATTGGTTGTGCACTGCTACTTTCGGTGGTTGCTGAGTTCTTTCGTGGTTGCTGAGTTCTAATTATTTTCCTTGTGACACAAGGGATCGTCAAACCAGGTATGGGGTGAGAGAGAAGAGTTCGAGATCATGAGTGTAAATTAATTGGGATGAACGGGAAAGCCGTATTTCCCAAAGTTCATTCGGGGCTGACCGCGACGGTTGTAGCCCTTTGAGAGAATAATTAATTAATGTGCAAATTTAGATGTGGGAGGTTAAAAGAAGAATTAGAAACATTATTAAGGTGTTGCTTGATTTAAATTATGTGAATATGTGGTATTTGAAGTCATGGATAAATTTGTGAGTGCTTATGCTTGATTTGTTGCAACTATTTAGATTGATGACTTATTTAATGATTGATATAGATGTGATGTTATGTATTAGAAGTTGGAATTGTAGTGGTGCTGTATGCCTAGTATAAATAATAGTTTATTTTTTTAAGTGATTTTATAGAGATAATAATTGAAATTACTCTGTGCCGTATGCCTAGTATAAATAATAGTTTATTTTTTTTAAGTGATTTTATAGAGATAATAATTGAAATTATTCTTACTATCTTTGAATGTGTTTGAAATAAGATTTATTCTCCTTATAGATGTGTCTTGGATACCATAGTGCTAAATGTATTATTTTAAGATGTGTAAATGAAATATATTATTTGACTATGTGATATTTGAAGATGTATATGATTTAAAGATGTGGTATGTAAAGATGTGATATTTAAGAAGTATAGTTGATGTATTATTTGACTAAGTGTAATTTGTGAATTATTTAATGATGTGAAATTGATGTGTTAATTGATGATGTATAACTGAAGTGCTATTTAATGATGTGTATTTGATAATGATGTTATTTAAAGATGTGTTATATAATGAAGTGCTATTTGGAAGATGTGTGATTTAAATATGTGTTATTTATGATGCTTATGTTGATGCGATGTTTAAGATGTTGATGTTTGTCGTTTGATGCTGTTGACCATTAATGTCATAAAGTTGTAAGTGTCGGTCTAAGTTGTGAAGTCGTAAGAAGTTGTCCAATTTATTGGAATCATATAAGTTGTTTAAGAAGTTCAAGATGTCTAAGTTGTAGGAGTTGAGTCCCTTGCATACTCATTAAAGTTGGGGGCTTTAGGCCCGGCAGCCTTGTGCTCATTAAAGTTGGGGGCTTTAGGCCCGGCAGCCTTGTGCTCATTAAAGTTGGGGGCTTTAGGCCCGGCAGCCTTGTGCTCATTAAAGTTGGGGGCTTTAGGCCCGGCAGCCTTGTGCTCAAATACGTTGGGGGCTTTAAGCCCGGCAGCTTTATGCTCACTTGTTGAAGAGCCTAATTACGCTCATATATGTTGTTGAATGGTACCACATGCATTTGCATATCAAGAAGTTCCACAATGATTTTAAGTTGTTAAGTTGTTAAGAGTGCATTGTCAAGTTGAGTCGTGTTGTCGAGTCAAGTTGTTAAGTTGTAATGTTTTAACGAATTACTTTGTGATGTCTATTAATGTAATTGTGTGAGACGATGAAGGTGATTATTTGTTGATGTTCTTATGAAGATGGTTATTGGTGACTACATGTGTTGTGACTAGTTGGAATTGAATTGTGACATGGTGTTTGTGAAGTTTTTTTTGGTTCTTAAGTTGTAATGATATTTTCTACTAATATAGATTGAGATGATATAGTATATTCTTCAAGGTTCCGAATTTTATGTTTGTGATGTGAAACGACTTTGACTTAATTGCTTACGTGTTCTTCTCATTTTTTTTATACTATTACATGTTCTCGGAACTCACCCCTTCGTTGTTTGTGTTTGCTGGCTTGGCCCTGCGGTTGCGAAACCGTAGTTATATAGGTTATGAGTCTTGGAGTCAAGTGCATGCCTTTCGTGAGGACTTGTCTTGTGTCGTCGGTTATTTTGGGGAAAAGCACCGCTCTGATAGTGAACGGAAAAAGGGATATGCTTACTTATTTAATTTTGTGCAAGAAAACCATTGTCTATGATGTAAAATGAAATATTTTCAAAAGAAAAAGATTCGATGTTATTATTACTATAATTTTTAATGAAGTGAAATATGAATTATGTTTGTTATGAGTCAATGTGATATCCTAAATTTTGTGGAAGAATTCCTATATCATTAGAGAAGTTTTTATTTGACACTTTCCGCTGCGAATCAAACTCTATTTTTAATTAAATAATAGCAATAATTATTAATTGGTATTTAGGGTGTCACAGTTGGCTAGCTGTTTCTTCTTCTGTTTCGTCCATTATGGTCTTGGAGCGAAAAATTGAAATTCTTGTTTTGGTTCCTCAGGTTTTTCTGATATTTCTATCATGTCTCCCCCCTCTTTTTTGACAAAAGTTTGTAATTCTTCTAGGGTTAGACATTTATCTCTTATAGGTAAGAGTTTTAATAGATCGATTAGATCGTCTATTTTTAGGCAAAGTTTTTCATCTAACAATTTTTGATTTTCCTCTAGATTAAATAATTTTTCTTCAAGTTTGTCTTTGAACTCATTTTCTAGTAGGACTTCTACTATCTTATCTAATCGTTTTTGAAGTATTATTAGATTTTTAAAAATGTCTTGTATATTTTCACTTAATCCTTTATTAGCCATTAGTTAGTTTTTGTAACTTTTGACTTAAAAGATTTGCTAAGTTTTCATACTCCCAGTATGTAAAATAATTGTTTTCAATTATTAAAAACCAGAATGATGTCTCTCTACACCATCTAATTTGATTTTTTACTCTCTTTATATCATTATATTTAGGTTCCAAAATAAATGGTTGTGGTGTTATTTTTACAAATGGATTTATAAGACCATCCATTATTTTTCTAGCTAGTGTTTTTTCATTTATTTTATTTTAGACTTTTTAAGCCGGTTTTTGTATCAACTGGTTTTAGAAGATTTTCTTTCTTTCGAAATTACGAAAATACCTGCCAGCTAGGAGGTGTATGGAGGAGTGGTATGGAAAAGGGTGTTTACGAATCATTTTCCATTTTTAAACTATATATATGTTTTCTTCGTCCTTAACCCACAAACTCTAACCCAAAAACAAGATAACTTGAAAACCAAACTATTGATTCAAAAAAGACCGAACCCATCCCATTCAGCATCACCAATATGGGTTGCGGCAGTGACGACACAACAGAAGACGACACGGTTGAAGGCTGCCGTAACGGTGATAAGGACTTAGTAGTAGTCGACGAAAACGACCACCGACCAATTGTCTCCAGTTCCGATGTATAATCAGGTTTGACCACTTTCATGGCAACCCTCTTCCTGCTCTGTAGCCGCTTCAGAAAAGGCGAGAAGAAACAACCCGACGAGGTAACTATCTCGGGTTGGGAAAGAAGGGGACGTTCAAACCGCCATCTTTGTTTCTCTTTTTGTTTTATTTGCTTACTACAAAATAGAATAGGCCACGCAAGTCACATACCATGTGATGTGACTAAGCTTTCTATTTATATCAATCTAATGTGATACTCTCTCCTTCAAAATTTATGTCGCATTTTTATAATATGCTTTATTTATTTGTCCTCGTGATAATTAAATATATCAGTAATTAAAGTTGTGTCTTAACATGTATGAAGTGATTAATTGCAACTTGTATTTAAAAACAAAATGAATACTATAACATAATTTGTTAGGATTGCAGTATGTTTGACCCGAGTTTAAACTTTGAATTTCACAGAAAAATATTGGAACCTGCGAAGAAGTGATTTTTGTTTTGTTTAAATGCTAACAAGTAACAAGTGATGATCTAATAACATCTCTTATGGTCTTTTTTTTATTAAAGAAACTAGTTACAAACCCGTGCTTCGCACGGGTTCAATAACATATTCGATAAAAAAATTCTTCGAAAGAAGAGATGTTAAAACGATGGAACATGGTGATTCATCATAAAATATGTATGGGCTGATTATGAGAGCATATAATCAGTTTATGAGATTAGGAATTGACATAATGTTTAGGATGAAAACAATTGGAACCAATAAAGGAACCAATGATGTGTGAATTATGATTACATATTATCAAAATTTATAAAAAAGAGTTTTGTTGTTAAAGAGTTACCAAAAAAGGATTGATACTCATATTTACATCAGATGAAATCAAGCAAAGAAGTAGCATTGGTCAGTGAAGATAATCTAGTCTAGGATTAAAGTTAAAGTGATCTGTTGAAAGTGCAGATCAAGAACACCAAATCTTTATTTGAGAACGATTTGAACGTACATATTTTTAGGTGACTTCTCTAGATCAAAAATTAGCTTATCACCTACCTCTAACATATGTTCTCTGCAAAAGTTGAACCATTGGCCGCCTAAGTATTTTTCTTAACTTGCTCTGTTTGTCGTTATCAAGCGACACTTATACCTTTTTTGAGTTTGTTTGTCAATGAGTGCGATTGTTTTCCGTGTTCCTTTTAGAAATGTCCTTGATATCTCATTTGGGAATTGCTAGGTGCAAAAAAAATTGCAGTGTTAATTAGATGTTATATATATATATATATATATATATATATATATATATCTGTGTGTGTGTGTGTACATTTTTAAAACATTTACCAAAGCATTATAAAGATTTACTGTAGGAAAAGAGCATGTTCTATTTTGTTCAAGAGATTAGTAAAACATTATAATTAACATGATACTAATTGGAACCAATGAAGGAACCAACAATGTGCAGATTAACTTTACATAATAGTTAGGTTTATAAAAGAGACTACAAATGTCATAGACTAACCAAAAAGGGATTTTTGCCTATATTTACATCAGACAAAATGAAACGAACAAATGGCATCCCAAAGTCAAGATAGTTTACGATTACAGTACAAAGCGATACGTCAAAATAGTAGAAGTTCAAATAGTTCAGTAGCAAAGATCTACTTTGGAACAACTCGAACGTGCAAGTTCTTCGGTGACTTTTCGAGATCAAAGATGAGCTTACCACCTTCTTCCATCACACGTTCTCTGCAAAAATTGAACCACTGCCCACCCAAGCATTTTCATAGCTTGCTCTTTCGGCGGTAATGAGGCGACACTTATACTTTCTTTGTGTCTGGTCATCAATGAGAGTGATTGTTTTGCGCTTTCCTTTCAAAATTATTCTTGACACCTCGTTTGGGAAATGCTAAACAGGGAAATAACTGCAATATTAGTCTAATGCATAGTAACATGGATAAGATGTATGCGAATATAGTTACATATAATTTATAAAATAAAGGTAACATAACTGATTTTAAGCTAAAGAAAATGTACCATGACTTCTAATTTATCTTCCTATTATCTTCCTATAAAGTCTAGATAAATGCATGCATCTGCACTATATGTACCCCGTTGACCAATTAACATTGTTTAAGCAAATGGAAATTAACCATCACTCCCGCATGTGCATCTATAGTTAGCACCTTTGACATTGATGTCTTCAAACATTTGGTGCAACTCTCATAATACCATCCAAACGGGTTAGGATTGAATTTAGTTGTTTTCCAAATAGTGATGCAGTATGTATCCTAACACAAATTATGCACATGAAATAAAGAATAATGCAATATGTATTTTTAATTTGTGCGTAAAAAAAACTCAAAGCATGTTTATGCATAAAAAAAGCAGACCTTGACTAAGTTTATAAATTCAGAAATTGGCCTAACCTGAGACAGATTGGAAAAATCGTTGTATGAAGTACGTTGAGAAGAAGGCGAACTCTGACTTAAGTTCTGCCTAAAGTTTTGACTATGAGCTTGAGAAGTGTTAAGGTCACGACAACAATTCAAGAAACATGGTCAAAAAACAATCAAATCATATTGTGAAATAATAAGTTACTCTAACACTGTATTGTGAAATCATAATGCAAACTTACTAAGTCTTAAACTTCTCAAAATCGAATGATATAGGTTGATGAGCATCCTCGAACCTAACCAATTGTTTTATATATTTTGGTTGTCATTGACTACAAAATGGAAGCAAAGATCTCAAGGTAAATAGATGGTAAATGATAAAGCTACAGAGTATTTTTCCCATAGTGTTACATCAACTATATTCCCACTGCATAAGGAAAGACGTCTTTCAGGTCATTATCAAACTTATACAAAATCCTATCATCTGATGCTGACAAATTAGAAAATTATACCTTTTATCTTTCAACACAATGTTCGTACACGGTTTCTTTCCAGTCCCAATTGGCGTTGTCTTGACAATCTCATGAAGAAGCCCGATGATTTTTTAATTTTTTTTTTTTACTTCTATCGGAGAAAACACAAATAAATTAAAGCACATAACTATACCATATAAAACGTCAGTTTTGAATTTTTCATCTTGAATTTTCTTAAATGACTTAAAGCGAAATTCATGAGTAAGAACGTTAGTTAACTTTCATACTTCTGCACCTTTGTACCAGAACCAAAAACAACCTTAAAGGGATTAAATGCAATGTCATTATCAAACACATGACAATTATAAAAAGTATAAGTTGTGTTTTCCTCGATCAAAGTCTTCCAATGCTCCAATTCTCTATATCGAGTTATTACATGAACTCGATCCCCCTAAATCCGAGAAAGAAACCAAAAATATAAATGAATCAAAATGTACACTAATAAGTAACATTGATAAATCTTAAAGGAAATTACAACAAATCTTAACTAACTCATCTAACCTTTGCATCACAAATATTGAGCTTCATAAGTTGATTCTTATTACTACCAGTCACAATCCAAGAATCCAACACTCCAAATCCTATTTTCCAATGTCCAAATCATTTTTTAGATCCTTAATGTAGTCATAATCTCTTGACATTGAAAGTTCTATATAGAAATACAATAATACATCATTTAATTTTATTCCCTTTGTTCATTCTGATAGCGAAAGAATCTAACATATTTCTATGTGATCAATTTTTGTATCATCAAATCAACATGATCTTAAATGCACAAATTTTTGTATCATCAACTTTCTGGACCTCAATGATATGACCAAAACAAATTTACACCGATCAACTTTCGTACGGCTCAATGATATAGGAAAAAATAAATCAAATATGGAAACTGTTACAACTTAGGGATTACTCACAAAAACTAAAATAACTCACATGCATCAATTTTTTTGCAACTACAGTACCAGAATCTAAAATAACAATTGTGTCAAAACCTTACCATGAGCTAAAATTCAATCATCATGGCCTCTACTATACTCCACACGACAAAGGAAGATTTTTCTACAACCATTCAACATAACAATTTCTGGTACATAATCCACTAACAATTGAAAAAAAAAACCTTAAAATGCAGAATCGTGAAAAAAGGAAGAAAACCACCTATGATGAAGCAAAGACTAAAACAATGTCGAAAAATGAACCACTCAAGCCATAAAAATCAGTCAATTCAAGTCATGCATGGTCTCAGAACCATGAAAAAAGGAAGAAAATGACCTCTTATGAAGAAGAAAATGAAACAGTGTTCAAAGCTGAACTTAGATATCGTTTGGCCAAGGTTTTTTACGGTCTAAAAGTTACTTCAAATTAAAGTTAAAATAAAGGCCTTTAAGAAAGAAGCTAAACATTTCTTTGATTTTTTAGTTTTAAAGCTATTTTTAAGTTAAATGTTGTTTGACAAAATATTGTACAAACTTTGATTTTTTTTATGGTGTCTGGGTTCGAACCCCGGACTTGGCATATATTTATGCATTGTTCCTACCATCTGAGCCAAACTCACAAGGACAAAACTTTGAAACATATGTGTTTAGTTTTTTTGAATAAGAAAAAGATATGCATAACAGACACAAATAAAGTATTACTCTAAACGCTAATGTGTGTGTCTGTGTATTTGCGAGGTTGAAGAGAGAAAATAAAAATATTTGCTATCATTAAACAACAGCTTGAATAAAAATATTTGTGAGGTTGTGATGATTAAACGATATTGAAATTAAATATATAAGTGATAAAAAGATAATAAAATTCCTTTGAAAAAAGCTAATAAAATTAAATGGAACCTCTTTAAAAAAAATTAAATGGAACGGTTCAAAAAAAATTAAATGGAAGAACAAAACATATTGAAATATAATATTAAATAATAAAAGAAAAGGTTCCCAACATGAATTGAAGAAAGATGCTTGTGAAATAAATTGTCGAGAAGTAGTTTTTTGAAGTAACATTCAACAACTTTTGGCCAAAGCTCGTTCCATTCAATTTTATGCATTAAAAAAAGTACCTTTTTTAGTAAGTACTTAATTGATATTGTATTTGACCTAACTTCTCCTTAAAAATATAGAGAAGTTGAAAAAAAAAGGGTCAAATGGTATCTTAATCTTCCACAACGGCAGTGTAGAAGCAACTGAATTTAGGAGAAAAAAATTGGAAAATAGTTAAAAATAAAAAAATTGAAAAATAGTTAAAAGTTTTTAAAAATATAAAAATTGGAAAATTGTTACTAAAATCAGTGACGTAGCACTCAACCAAGCAACACTAAAAAAAATTATATGCATTAGTGTAACAAAAAAACAGACAGACGGACATAAAATATTACTCTAAACGTTAATGTGTGTGTGTGTGTGTATTTGTGAGGTTGAAGAAAGGAAATAAAAATATTTGGTATCATTAAATGACAGTGTGAATAAAAATATTTGTAAGGTTGTGATGATTAAACGATATTGAAATTAAATATATAAGTGATAAAATGATAATAAAATTAAATGGAACCTCCTTAAAAAATTAAATGGAACGGTTCAAAAAAATAAAATAAAATAAAATTAAGTTAAATGGAACAAAAAAAACATATTGAAATATAATATTAAATAATAAAAGAAAAGGTTCCCAGCGTGAGTTGAAAAGAGGTGCTTGTGAAATAAATTGTCGAGAAGTAGTTTTTTAAAGTAACATTCAACAGCTTTTGGCCAAAGCTCATTCCATTCAATTTTATTCATTCAAAAAAAATTACTTTCTTTTAGTAAGTACTTAATTAATACTGTGTTTGGCCTAACTTTTCCTTAAAAATGTAGAGAATTTGGAAAAAAAAACCGGGTCAAACAATACCTTAATCTTCCACAACGGCAATGTAGAAGCAACTGAATTTGGGAGAAAAAATCGAAAAATAGTTAAAAACATAAAAATTGGAAAATAGTTAAAAGTTATTAAAAATACAAAAATTATAAAATAATTATAAAAAAATTAATGAGGGCAAAATGGAGAATTCACCCATATCATGAGGTGGCAACAACCAAATTCCACTAATTAGAAAATTACAAAAATACCCCTAAGAGGGGCAAAATGGTAAAATCATAGGGATTAATATTTAATATATAGTAAGTAGATGATATTTGTTAGATCATTTTAGAATAACTTTTGGAACAACTCTACTCTTCTATTTTCATTGTGTTTTTACTCTCTTTCCATTGCTTTGAATTTTGGGTCAATATTTATGAGTGAACCATCAAATTAGTCCCCGAATTTTCACGCGTCGGCCAACTTAGTCCCTCAATTATACGAAATTTCTAATTACTCCCTGAATTTGTCAAACGTCGATCAAAAAGGTCCCTCCGTCAAAGTTCTCCGTTAGCCATGCTGACATGTCGCCCTGCATGCTGTGTTGTCTTGTACGCGTGGCAAGAAGGAAGCGACGTGTTCAGGGACTAATTTGATTGATTTGGAAAAAGTTCATTTTTCACTTTTCAGTTTATTTTTTTCCTGCTTTTCCCATTTTGCCCCTGCATTACATATTCCTCCTTCTTCACATTTCAGTTAGAACCATCAAACACATCCTTGAACCTTCTCCTTCCCGCTAAAAATTTCTCCATTCTCACCCCTCCAAAATCATCATCATCTCCGGCGATTCTAACATTTTTGAAGTTCCTCTGTTAGACTGTGATTAAAGGTAACGCATTTCTTGTTGTTCATCAAGATTTTGTGTTCGTTTTAACCCTGTTTATGTCCGTTTTTTGGTTTTTTCGTTTTAAGTTTGGAACAAAAACGCAAGGAAAAACAAACTGCTGCACCAAAAAGAAAAAGACTAGTGAGATACTCAAGTGGGACTGGGGTGACCATTAATGATGATGGCCCACTTGTGTTTGATTCTTCTAGTGATGACAGTGATTTTGAGGCAGATTATATGGCTGGACATAGGGACTCTCACTGTGAGGTAGGTAATGCTAGCCAGGTTAACATTGAAATGTCTGAGCCTAATGAAGTATGCAGTGACAATGACAGCTATGTTTTTGAGGAGTTAATAAGCACTGATGATGAAGGTGATGGAAATAGGAATATAGTTTATCCTCAATTTAATGAAAATGCTGGATTTGGTGAGGTAAACTTGGAACTTGGAATGGAGTTTCCTACGCTTCAAAAATTTAAGGATGTTGTTAAGGATTACACCATTCACAAGGGGAAGATATTAAGTGGTTGAAGAATGATAAGGACAGGGCAAGAGCTGAATGCAAGCATGAAACATGCAACTGGGTAATATTTTGTGGGAGGAATAAAAAGAGTAAATGTTTTCAGATAAAAACTTTTGTAAGTAACATGACTGCCCTGCAGATTTTAAGAATAAACAAGCAAACAGGAAATGGGTGGTTAAGATGCTTGAGAAAGTGTTGAGTAGATGTGGTAGGTGTGGATTGCTTGGTCATAATGCAAGAAGTTGTATGGAGCAAGGCGTTAGTAGAAGACCAAAGGACTGGATTGATGCTGGCAATGTACATGTTGTGGATGATAATGTTGGGAATGCTCCTAATGAAGTGCCAGAAAATGTGCCAGAAAATGCTCCTAACTTTGTGCCAGAAAATGTTGTGCCTGGAAATGCTTCATACTCTATGCCACAAAATGTTGTGCCTGGAAATGCAGAAACTGCAGGAAATGTTGTTGCAAATGCTGGACAGGTATGACTCTTAATTTTTAAGGATCCTTTTGGCAATTAATATATTAACGGAAGGACTGATATGATTGATTATGTTATGATTTTAGGGACTAATTTGATTGATTTTGCAATTTCAGAGTGTTGCACCAAGGAGGTATGGCCTTAGAGGACTGGTTCCTTCAGCTGATAGGCCTAAGCAAACACCAATGAGGGGTCCTGCACCAGCTCATCAACCTCCTGCTGGCATGATTAGGGTTCCATATCCTACCTATGGTCCACCCGGTTCGACTCAACCTACTAAATTCACGGAGTTTATACCAACTCCCGGATTTCCAAAGAAGTGATGCTTCCTGGAGTTTAATAGATGTTTTGGATTTGTAATATTTAGGCTTGTTTGAATTATGCCCCATAGTTGGGTTTCTTTTTGCTTAACTTGCCGTTTAAGACTTATGACTTGTTAATGCCCCCAAAATTGGGTTGCTTTTGCCTATGTAATTTCTCAGACTTATGACTTATGACCTATGACTTTTGCCTATATAATATTTCAGTTTCAATTTGTGTGTTCTGTAATTTCAAGGATCTATTTGATATATGATTAAAAAATTCAGGGACTTATTTGATGGTTTTTAATATTACGTAGGGATGTATTTGAAGGTTACATTTCTGAATCATCTTCAACCTCTTTTCATCACCATTAAAGTTGGAGCTTGAAGATGAAGCTCGACTTTAATAACAGTTTTTTCCCATATTCCCACCCCCCATCATTTGAGATTCAATTTAAATAGTTTTGCTTCAAGAAATTTTGTGGATTTTGGCTTTCAAATTCAATAAGCAGAAATTAGGGTTTCAAGTTTTTTAAATTGGGGAAGAAAATCAATCAATTTATTTCTTCAAAATGTTTATTATTTTCGGCCAAATTAGTCCCTGCCAACGTGGCGTATGACATGTGAGAGGTTAACGGCCATGTCAGCCCGTTAACCCTCCGTTTGGACAGAATGACGAAATTGATTGACAATTTACAAATTCAGGGACTAATTAGAAATTTCATATAATTGAGGGACTAAGTTGGCCGACGCGCACTCCAATATTTATATTTCTTTGTATATTTTTAATTGTTCTAAAAATTGTTGTTCAAATAACATACCTTTCTTTTTAAAAACCTGACTTTGAGTTTCTTACACAATTAATATTACTAAGTGGGTTTCAAAACACCATATTATACTTTGATAAGTGCTCAAAAGTGATATATTTCATATGGTAGTTTAGGCATTTTAGTGACTTGTTTTGCAAGATTATCCATGGAAAGCTCCAATATTATGCAAATATGTCATTTATGCATTTGGGCCTTATTCTACCCTTTTTGTGCAGGAAAATACAAGCAAGGAGCAAGAATTGTCAAAGTTCACAAGAATTAGCTATTAACGTGTTTTTCGCTATTAGCGTAATTCCTCCAGAGAGATACGCTATCAGCGTATCTGGGGCGAGGCCAGGAGTCAATTTGAAGAAATTTCGCTATTGGCGAGTATTTCGCTAATAGTGAAATAACACCAGAGAGTTATGCTATTGGCGTACCTAGAGCGAAGTCAGAAGATGGTCTTGAAGAAAGTCGCTATTGGCGACATCTACGCTATTAACGTAATTAGTCCAGGGGACTACGCTATTAGCGTAATTTGGGCGAAAAACTCATGAAGAACAGGGCCCAAGTACCAATGTGGCACAATTCCATTGGCCAGAACTTAAACCGACCCACTTCGCTAATAGCGTATATTTCGCTATTAGCGAAAGTTGTTAAACTCAGCCCATTTAAATAGAAATTTACCTCTCTTTTAGGTCAATTTCACTGTTTTATAAGATATTTTCTGCATACTTAGAGATAGGTTATAGCTATTTCTTGAGAGAGAAACACAAAGCGAGTGGTTTAGGAGTAGATTCAACCCTAGATTCATTGAGACATCAAGGATCTTGGCATGGAGTCTTCATCTTTCCTTCATCTCTTGCATAGTTTACATAGACATGTGTAACTATCATCTACTCTTGTAGTATTGAGGTAATCAAACAAGCTATTATGTAATCTTTTGATCTTTTAATATATGGTTCTAGCTTATTAATTCAATATTGTTGTTATTCTTGCTTTTAATGCTTTCAAAGAGATTCAAGATGATTTGGACACGAACTTTTGAATCTTGAACTAGAATAACAATCTATCTTAAGTTATCACCCTTGACACGTTTGTTAATCTTTGATAATCGCTTTTAATCAAGAACTTAATGCTTTCGGACATTTAATCGGTTAGACACAGTCGATTAAGTTATCCGATCGAATTTATTATCTTTTAATGTTTGGACACGAATGTTTAAATGATACTTTAGAAATAACGATATCGCTTTGGACACGAAGGATATTTGTAGAAATGATTGTGATAATATTGGTTATAAAGCTAGAATCCGTTAATTGATCGAGAGATTGCTGCTGTTATGCTTGGTTGATATCTCTAACCGCAAGCGAAATAGTTCTATCTCTTCTCGTTTTATTTTATTGTCGAATAGAAAAATAGTTTTACAAACAAACAATTTATACCCAAATTCTTAATGTGAACTATTGTGAAAACGCTTATGATTGGAGCAACTCCCTGTGGAAACGATCCTATATTATACTCACGTGTATATAGTTTTTAGACATGTAAAAATCATACATCAAAAATGGCGCCGTTGCCGGGGAGTAGCGGAATTTTATCATAAGTATCGAAACAATTTTGTCATGTTAAGCAATTTTGCACAAAATTCTTTCTTGTATATAACATACACATATAACATTTATTATCCTTTTTGTGCTAACCACTTGGTATAGTCTCTGTGAACTTTGTTTATGCGAGGTACCGTTGCTAAAGACCAACTTCAGTTTGATCCTGAGATAGAGAAAACAACTCGTAGAAACAACGCTAAGACAAGGGAAGCAAAGAGATTAGCCAGGCTGGTTCAGCCGGAATCTTCTAGTTCTATTCCTACACCTTCTGGTTCGGTTCATACTTTATCTCCTAGTGGGTCTTTACACTCGTCTGCACCATCATCTCCGGAAAGGGAAACATTTGTAGCCATGGCTAATGAAAATGAAGATGGGAATGCACTACCGTGTTGGGTTAGTCCAAGGAGGCTTGCTAGTCTTGGAAATCAAAATACTAAACAAGTTGAGTTGAAGTTGGGGTTAATCCATTTGATAACTCAAAACCCGTTCACCGGTCTTGATCATGAAGACCCATATAAACATCTCACCAATTTCTATGTTACCGCCGGTACACTTGGCATGAAAGAAGATGAGGAAGAGAATATGTTCACCAAATTGTTTCCTCATTCTTTGATTGGGAAAGCTAAGGAGTGGTACTTGGATCAACCGACTTCTTTGATGAAGAATTGGAATGAATTAGAGAAAGCTTTTCAAGAACGGTTCTTTCTGGAGGATAGACATCTTTGCTAAGGAATTGTCAGAAGCATGGTTATGATAGCCAAATGCAAATCTATCTCTTTCGTTAAGGGCTTCAAAGTGAGTCCAAGACTATGTTAGATGCAAGTTCAGGTGGATCTATAATGTTAAAAACTCCAGCGGAAGCGGTGAAGATCATCAACCAAATGGCACTCAACACTCGCAAATCGTCTCACAACCGAAATCCTTCACAATGGAAATCAGGTATTCTTGAATTAGATGCTAATGATGCGGTGTTGGCTCAAAACAAACTCCTCACTCAACAAATGGAGGCTATGCAAAAAGAAATGAGAGCCATGCCCAAGCAAATCTTGGAATCTCTCCAAAAAGAAGGCGGAACTTCACAAGTAAACACTTGTGAGTTATGTACGGGTGATCATCCCACCGGTTTTTGTCCAGCACCGGGTTCATTTGAAGAAGAGGTCAATTTTGTGGGAAACCAACAACAAAGACCAAACCAACAACAACAAGCCGGTAGCTCAAATCAAGGCCAAAATCCGGGTACTTCCAATCAAGGGAGATATCCGGGTAATCCCAACTTTCAAAGACCAAACCCATACAACCAACCATGGAGAACACCCTACAACTACCAATATCCACAATCAAACTTCTACCAACAACCATAAAACCAATTCCAACAACCATATAACAACCAATATCAATTTCCACCACAAAATAACCCACAACAACCAAATCGTTCCCAAAGCACCGATGAAACCTTGAATCAATTCATGCAAATGTCGATGGCCAATCAAAAGAACACCGATGCGTCTATCAAAGGCCTTGAGATGCAAGTCGGTCAATTGGCTCAATAGATGGCTCAAGGTAATCCACAAGTAGGAGCGTTCACCGCCAACACACAACCAAATACCAAAGAGCATAGAAAATCATAACAATTAAAAGCTATAACAACACGAAGTGGTAAAGTGATCGGTGAAGGGGTTGGTGAAGATATTGAGGTTGAGAGGAAGGTTGAAGATGTTGTCAAGGAGGATGTAGTGGAGTTAGAGGAGGATGTAGTGGAGTTAAAGAAGGATGTAGATAAAGAAAATAAAGGAGAGTTAGTTGAAAAACAAAAAAATGAAAAAAGAGAAATAGTTGAAGAAGAGGAGATGGAGAGAAAGAAGAAAGATGTGGTGCAAGAAAAAGGCAAGAAGAAAGAAGTTGAGAAGAAAGTTGCGCCTCAACACTTACCTTACCCACATGCTCCATCAAAGAAAGATAAAGAGCGGCAATACTCAAGGTTTCTTGAACTCTTCAAGAAATTGCAAATTGATATCCCATTCTCGGAAGCCTTGGAGCAAATGCCGGCTTATGCTAAATTCATGAAAGACATCCTTTCCAAGAAGAGAAGAGTCAATGATGAAGAGACCATCCAACTTGATGCCAATTGTAGTGCTATCATTCAAAGAAGGTTTCCTAAGAAAGAACAAGATCCGAGAAGAGTCACTCTACCGGTAGCTATCGGCACAACCACTGTAGGTAAAGCACTACTTGATCTTGGGTCAAGCATTAATCTCATGCCTTTGTCCGTTGCCAAAAGAGTTGGAGACCTTTGTATCAAGCGGACTAGGATGACTTTGCAACTAGCCGACAAATCCTTTGCAACACCACTAGGAATGGCCGAAGATGTTCTTGTAAAAGTGGACAAATTTGTTTTTCCGGCTGACTTTATGGTGATGGATGTCGAAGAAGATGAGGATGTGCCTCCATTAATGGGAAGGAATTTCATGCAAACGGCTCGGATGATGATTGATCTTAATGATAATATCATGAAGGTTAAAGTAAATGATGAAGAGGTTACTTTCAACATCTGGGAAGCCTTGAAGCACTCAAAAGACAAGGGTACATGCTTCAAAATGGATGCAACCGAAGAAGTCATCCTGACAACTTGGAAGCAATTGCATAAACGAACACCCCTTGAGAGTGCTTTGATGGACGCACTCAATGCCATAGATGAAGATTAAGCAAGAGAAATGGAAGAGTGTTTGAAGGAGCTAGATTCCTTGAAACAGATTCTCCCTAATCAAGCTATACTAGAAGATTTGAAAGACGAATCTAAGGAAGAAGCTAAAGTTGATGACACCAAGGTAGAGTTAAAAGTTCTACCATCTCATTTGAAATATGTATTTCTAGAGAATGATGGTACCAAACCGGTGGTCATTAGTAGCTCCTTGTCCATCAATGATGAAACAAAGTTGGTAGAAATCCTCAAGTCCAACAAAGAAGCGATAGGGTGGAAGTTATCCGACTTGAAAGGGATAAGTCCATCTTATTGCATGCACAAGATAATGATGGAAGAAGACTTCAAACCGGTAGCACAACCGCAACACCGCTTGAATCCAAACATGAAAGAGGTGGTGCGCAAGGAAGTAGTAAAGTTGCTTGAAGCCGGCATGATCTATCCAATCTCGGATAGTGCTTGGGTAAGCCCGGTTCAAGTAGTTCCAAAGAAAGGAGGGATGACGGTGATCACAAATGATAAGAATGAATTGATCCCAACAAGAACTGTCACCGGATGGAGAATGTGCATTGACTATAGAAGACTTAATCAAGCTACAAGGAAGGATCACTTCCCATTGCCCTTCATGGACCAAATGATTGAAAGACTCTCTAGTCAATCCTTCTATTGCTTCCTTGATGGTTATTCCGGTTACAATCAAATTGCCGTGAACCCCAAAGATCACGAGAAGACGGCCTTCACTTGCCCCTTTGGTATTTTTGCTTATTGAAGAATGCCTTTCGGCTTGTGTAATGCACCCGCAACTTTCCAACGGTGTGTTCAAGCAATCTTCTCCGATTTAATTGGTAAATGTATGGAGGTGTTCATGGATGATTTCTCAATTTTGGATCATCATTTGATTCGTGTTTAAAGAGCTAGGACATCGTGCTGAAACGGTGTATTGAGACTAGCTTGGTGCTCAATTGGGAGAAATGTCATTTCATGGTTACCGAGGGTATTGTCCTTGGTCACAAGATTTATTCAAAGGGTATTGAGGTAGACCGAGCTAAGGTCGATGTAATTGGAAAGCTCCCACCACCGGTGAATGTCAAAGGTGTTCGTAGTTTTCTTGGCCATGCCGGGTTTTACCGAAGATTCATCAAAGACTTTTCAAAGATAGCAAAGCTAATGAGCAACTTGCTCAATAAAGATAAGTCTTTTATTTTTGATAATAATTTGTCTTTTTGCATTTGAAACTTTGAAAGAGAAGTTGACCACCGCACCAATAATCACAGCTCCTAATTGGGACTTAATTTTTGAATTAATGTGTGATGCAAGTGATTATGTTGTTGGTGCGGTATTGGGTCAACGTAAGAACAAAATTTTTCATGCTATTCACTATGCAAGTAAGGTTTTAAATGAGGCACAAATCAATTATGCCACTACTGAGAAAGAATTACTTGCAATAGTTTATGCAATGGAGAAATTTCGTTCTTACCTTGTAGGTTCCAAGATTATTGTCTATACTGATCATGCAGCTATCAAGTATCTCCTCACTAAGTCTGATTCAAAGCCAAGGCTCATCCGATGGATGTTGTTGCTTCAAGAGTTTGACTTAGAGATCAAAGACAAGAAAGGTACGGAGAATCTTGTGGCTGACCACCTTTCAAGGTTGACAAACAATGAAGTGACAAAGAATGAACCGGAAGTTCTTGAAGGATTTCCCGATGAACAATTGCTTGCGATCAATGTGAGACCTTGGTTTGCCGACATGGTGAACTACAAAGTAACTGGGTTCAATCTCGAAGATTATACATGGCAACAACGCAAGAAGTTCCTCCATGAAGCTAATCATTATGTATGGGATGAGCCATACTTGTTCAAAATCGGAGTGGACAATCTCTTGCGTAGGTGTGTTGATGATGATGAGGCAAAGAAGATCCTATGGCAATGTCACAATTCACCCTATGGAGGTCACATCAATGGGGAAAGAACCGCCACAAAGGTGCTTCAATCCGGTTTCTATTGGCCAACACTCTTCAAAGATGCCAATAGACATTGCAAACATTGTGATGAATGTCAAAGAATCGGATCAATGTCAGAAAGAAATGAGATGCCTCTACTAAGCATCCTTGAGGTAGAAGTGTTCGATTGTTGGGGTATAGACTTTGTTGGCCCTTTTCCTTCATCATATTCCAATGAATACATCTTGGTAGCTGTTGATTATGTCTCAAAGTGGGTGGAAGCCGTCGCATCGCCTAAAGCCGATAGCAAGACAGTAGTGAAGTTTCTTAAGAAAAATATTTTCACCCGATTTGGTACACCAAGAGTTCTCATTAGTGATGGAGGATCACACTTTTGCAACGCACAACTTGCCAAAGCCTTAGATCACTATGGAGTCAAGCACAAGGTGGCATCACCTTATCATCCTCAAACAAATGGCTAAGCTGAAGTTTCCAACCGTGAGGTAAAAAGAATACTTGAGAAGACAGTCTCCACATCTCGGAAGGATTGGTCGGCTAAGCTTGATGAAGCTTTGTGGGCATATAGGACCGCTTACAAATCTCCTATAGGCCTCACTCCCTTTCAAATGGTCTATGGCAAGTCATGTCACTTACCGGTCGAGCTTGAACACAAAGCATTTTGGGCACTTAAGTTCCTAAATTTTGATCAAGAAAAGGTCGGTGAAAGGCGAAAAGTTCAAATGCATGAGCTTGAAGAAATGAGAAATCAAGCTTATAAATCTTCAAAGCTTTACAAAGAAAGGGTCAAGAAATACCATGGTAAGAAGATCATCCAGAGACAATTCATGCCTGGACAAATGGTGCTGCTTTTCAATTCGAGGCTACGACTTTTTTCGGGCAAATTAAAGTCAAAATGGTCCGGACCTTTCATGGTTAAAGAGGTGAAACCATATAGAGCTGTTGAACTAGAGGATCCAGTTACAAAAGCTAGCTGGACAGTGAATGGGCAGAGACTTAAGCCCTATTTTGGTGGTGAAATTGATCGGAGTTTGTTGACGATTTCACTAATCGAACCATAATTTCTTCAAGTTAAAGGCGTCGAGCTCAAGACGTAAAACAAGCGCTTGCTGGGAGGCACACCCAGTTTTGTAAGTATTTTTATGTTTATTGCATTTAGTGTTAGGTCATAAGCATCATAAAGCCAAAATGAAACAATTTGAAAAACTGAATCTGAGGAATTTCGCTAATAGCGAAATTTTCGCTAATAGCGTGGAAACTCCAGAGAGTTTCGCTATTAGCGAAATTTGGTGCGTTTTGAAAAAAAATTAGTGGGCCCCAGGGGAATAACTCCCCTTAACTTCTCACTCCCACTCTTTTCTTTCCCTTTTACGGTTTCATTCTTTGATTTTCTCACAAAAACTCAAACTTCCTCTCTCACACACTAACCCTAGAAATCAAACCCATTTTGTATCAAGTCAACTATTCACTTCATTGCATCAATCTACATCTTGTACTTGCATAATTTCACTTGACTACCAGGTTTGATTCTCCATTCCTTTTCTTGTTATTGAATTGAAAATATCATGCATTTTTAGAATTGAATAAGGTTAGGATTTGTTGTTGTGATTAGAGACTACTCTTCATTGATTATAGTTTGGAAAGGAACAAGAATCACAACCCACATGCAACAAACATTCTGTTTTGAAATTTTGACCCATTTGTAAATTTTTTAAATAAAACAAGGGTTTGAATGATTTGTGTGCAAATGTTGTGATTTAGGTTCATTTCATGATGCTATTGTGTTTATAGAGACATAAGGTGAAACTAGGGTTGAAATATGCTGGATTATGCTGTGAAATTGCAGGAACAAAGATTTTGAAAATCTGAAAAATGTCAGGTGCGAAGAAATTCGCTGATAGCGAAATTTTTACGCTAATAGCGAAATTTTTCCAGATTTCGCTAATAGCGCAATTTTTTCACTAATAGCGACTTTCTTGTGAACTTGCCCAGATTTTCAAAAATTTTGAGTTTTTAAATGTCTAATTCCATGTTGTGCTAATTCTTTCTATACTATATGTTGGTATTTCCTGGTTGTTTTGCAGATGGCTCCTAAAAACCCCGCAAAAACTACTGGTACCAAACGTCCTCGAGGCAAATCTGCCTCAGCATCAGCTGCACCTCAACCAGATATCCATAACTGTTTCCCAACACCAGCCCACTCTGCCAGGTTCATTAAAATGGGAAAATATAAGACTTGGCATGAGAAGACCTTTGACATACACCTTGATGGCCCACACCAAGAGATGCTTCATATGTTTGTTGCACGCAAATGGAACAAACTCCTCGTTCCTTCCACCGAAATTAACACTGACCTAGTGAAGGAGTTTTACTGCAACTCTTTACCTGATAGCTCACCCACAACCTTGGCTGACACCTTTTCTTTCACCACTTTTGTGAGAGGGAAAGAAATTGCTTTTGATAGGGACGCAATCAATGACTTCCTGGGCAATGCCTTGGACTTAGAACCATCCCCTGATCCAACCGTACCTACCCTGTGTGCGTATGGTAATAGAAATGCCAAAGGTAATTGGAAGTTTGAGCAGATCGAGAGGGACATTATGCTTAAGGGTAGAAATTTCATTAGGAATGCTAAAGGGGAAATCAGACATGCACTCTACCCGGACATGAATGCAAAGGCGAGTGTGGTATTCCAGTTTCTAGTGCACAATGCCAAATCCAGAACCCACACCTCTGATGCTCCAAAAGTTGTTCTCCCACTCATATGGTGCATCATGAATGAAGTTAAGGTAGATATTGCTAGGATCATCCCCAATGAGATGAAGCAGGTCGCTCTAAAGTGTGCCACAGGTTCAAAAAAGGTTGATCTTATCTTTCCTGGACTTATCATGGGCTTGCTTAAAGCCAATGGGGTAACCATTTCTGGACCCATTGATGAAGACATTGAGCACCCAATTGATGATACTTTTATTCATGGCTTGGTGAAGAGAGAGCAGAGGGCAGCCCAGTACCACTTTTCTGATGATGAGGGTGGCCCATCTGCGGGTGCTTTTGACTTTTCAGGTTTACAAACTTTCATGCTGGAGCAGCAGGTGCACGACCAGTATGTGCGGGACCAGAACACCTACATAATGGATCAGAATGAGGCCATTTATAGGAGCAACATGGACATACATCAGGATCTTTACAATGCTCATATGCATCCGGGGAATGCTAAGTACCCGGTCATGACACCTGAGATGTACCAGACCTATGTTCACTGGCCTGAGGGCAGGCCAGGTCCTTATGTGGGGGTGGTGGATGATGAGGCCACTGATGATGATGTTGCAGCTGGTGGTAATGTGGACTTGGATATGGATGATGCTGAGGATGATCAGTGATCATGGGATTTTAGTGATGTTTCATTTAATTTTTTGCTTTTGTCTTTTTGTTTTTAATTTGCTGTTGGAACTTCTTTTAATTTCATTGTATTTTGTACTCTTCGAGCACTGTGGTTTTTAGTGCTCGACTTGATACTTTGGTACTTTATTTTAGTTGTTTAATAATTTAGTTTCTTGTTCGTTTAACTTATACGCTTTGGATGAAATTTTTTGTTTAATCTTGCCTAGTGTTTCTTTTGAAAGAAAATTGCTCATGAATATCAAAGTTAAAGTGCTCGAAAGAGCCAAATATTGAGCAAATTCAGGTGAGTGATAATGATACGAATTGTGAGAAAGCGCAAAGCCAAGGTATTGGTTTCCCGTTATTCTAGGTTTTTACTAAGAATTTGAAACTTGTACTTTAAACAAAATGTATCTCATCTAATTCTTGTCATAAACATAAATATTTTTGAACCACTTAGTACTTAACCTAAATTTGAGGTAGCTTCAAATTGTTTAATATATGCTGGAGACCGATAATCACCGTCTAACTTGTTTTTGTTATGTCAAATCTAATAATTGTTTTGAATTGCATTGAAGCATGAAAAGGATCAAGGCACTTTTTGAAATTGAGATTAACCTACTTGACCACATAAAGCCTACCTGTGAGAAGAGCGAGTATCTGATACCCCAATCTGAGCCAAATGAATCAAGTCCGCAAACATGAAATGTCAATATTCATAAGCACAATGCTCATTGAATTTGCCTGAAATTTTTCAAAAATCCAATTCATGTTTGACTCACTTTAGGACTTTGATATTTTCACTTTGTTGAACCCTTAACTTTATTGTACTTTGTCCCTTGCCTTAGGATAGGGGAACATTCAATTAGAGTTTTGTTGTATTCAAGTTGGGGAGAAAAGGAGGCATTGTTGTCAAAGTATCTTGGTGATGTGTTAAAATAACCTGACAACATGGAAGAAAAGAAAAGTTTGTACATTTGAGAAAAAGAAAAGAAAAGAAAAAGAAGAAAAAGAAAGAAAAATCACAAAAATAGAATAAGTTGTCAAGGTTATTGGATAGGTTGTTAATCACCAAGGGTTTGTAATGATTGGTAGGGAAGGTAATGGATTTTAATTGATGATACAAGGAATGTTCCTCTTTGGTAGGCTTTCTGATCAATTGCCCCACATATGACATTTCTTTTGTAGCCCGACCAAGTTATAACCCTATAAAGACCTTTTGATCCATGCCTTTGTGCTTTTTGAGATGATATTTGGATGGACACCTAACTTAATCAGGATGTTAGCATGATTGTTGGATGTGTGTTCATTACCCTTGCTTTTGATTATTATAGTATTTCATCTACTTTCAAAGAAGTGTGTTAGGTGTGGTTCATAGATAGTTATGTTTATGTTTTGAGTTTTATGATGTATATTTTGTGCTTAGGACTTGTTTCACATTCATAGTTTGCATTTAGAGTAGCGGAGGACTTCATGCTTGCCCGCGCAATCATATTTGAATCACCACCTGAAATATTTTTGTTTTGAACTGTTTGACATCATGTTGAAAGCCTTGTCCAAAGCCTTGTAAGTTTCCTTCTTGAATGATTTGTTTGAGGACAAACAAAAAGCCAAGTTGGGGAGAGTTTGATAAGTGCTCAAAAGTGATATATTTCATATGGTAGTTTAGGCATTTTAGAGACTTGTTTTGCAAGATTATCCATGGAAAGCTCCAATATTATGCAAATATGTCATTTATGCATTTGGGCCTTATTCTACCCTTTTTGTGCAGGAAAATACAAGCAAGGAGCAAGAATTGTCAAAGTTCACAAGAATTCGCTATTAGCGTGTTTTTCGCCATTAGCGTAATTCCTCCAGAGAGATACGCTATCAGCGTATCTGGGGCGACGCCAGGAGTCAACTTGAAGAAATTTCGCTATTGGCGAGTATTTCGCTAATAGCGAAATAACACCAGAGAGTTATGCTATTGGCATACCTAGAGCGAAGTCAGAAGATGGTCTTGAAGAAAGTCGCTATTGGCGACATCTACGCTATTAGCGTAATTAGTCCAGGGGACTACGCTATTAGCGTAATTTGAGCGAAAAATCACGAAGAACAGGGCCCAAGTACCAACGTGGCACAATTCCATTGGCCAGAACTTAAACCAACCCACTTCGCTAATAGCGTATATTTCGCTATTAGCGAAAGTTGTTAAACTCAGCCCATTTAAATAGAAGTTTACCTCTCTTTTAGGTCAATTTCACTGTTTTATAAGATATTTTCTGCATACTTAGAGAGAGGTTAGAGCTATTTCTTGAGAGAGAAACACAAAGCAAGTGGTTTAGGAGTAGATTCAACCCTAGATTCATTGAGACATCAAGGATCTTGGCATGGAATCTTCATCTTTCCTTCATCTTTTGCATAGTTTACATAGACATGTGTAACTATCATCTACTCTTGTAGTATTGAGGTAATCAAACAAGCTATTATGTAATCTTTTGATCTTTTAATATATGGTTCTAGCTTATTAATTCAATATTGTTGTTATTCTTGCTTTTAATGCTTTCAAAGAGATTCAAGATGATTTGGACACGAACTTTTGAATCTTGAACTAGAATAACAATCTATCTTAAGTTATCACCCTTGACACGTTTGTTAATCTTTGATAATCGCTTTTAATCAAGAACTTAATGCTTTCGGACATTTAATTTGTTGGACACGGTCGGTTAAGTTATCCGATCGACTTTATTATCTTTTAAATGTTTGGACACGAATGTTTAAATGATACTTTAGAAATAACGATATCGCTTTGGACACGAAGGATATTTGTAGAAATGATTGTGATAATATTGGTTATAAAGCTAGAATCCGTTAATCGATCGAGAGATTGCTGCTGTTATGCTTGGTTGATATCTCTAACCGCAAGCAAAATAGTTCTATCTCTTCTCGTTTTATTTTATTGTCGAATAGAAAAATAGTTTTACAAACAAACAATTTATACCCAAATCCTTAATGTGAACTATTGTGAAAACGCTTATGATTGGTGCAACTCCCTGTGGAAACGATCCTATATTATACTCACGTGTATATAGTTTTTAGACATGTAAAAATTTTACATCATACTTCTGAAATGCATACATGTTTTAATTTAAGATTAGTGTTAAGAACACTATATTTTCAACACATGCTCTGACACTACTTCTTTAGGAAAATGCTAACAAATGTTTACAAGACATTGTCTAAGAACCCAAAAGAAGCTACTTTTACATAAAAAAAAAATGATGTATTTATAACTTTGACATGTTCTTGATTTGTATTTTCAAGAAGAAAAAACTATTTTATGTATTCTTTAAACAATGCATTCAGGACACTTGTTGGCCTGACTCATTTTTTTATTGGATAAAATCAACGTAGGTATCATTCTTTTAAAATAAATTTAACATAAAATAGTAGAATTCACGTGAATTTTAACAAATAAAAGAGTGATTGTTAAAAGAACGTTGGTAGCATTTCTCTGTCTCAATGATAAAAAAAAAAATATGCAAACTTTGAAGCAGCCACATTTTTATATTTTTGTAATTTCGTGAAACATTTTTTTTATTTCAATGCTATAGTATCTTAAATAAATTATTACGTCATGAAAAATTTATATCGCTCTTTTAGCTTCATTCTTCTCGTCAGGATTTGAATGAAATACATAACACAAGAGTCAAGATCTCTCCTACATTTCTTTTATTTCTAGTTTGTTTTTGTGTCACAAATGTTCTCAAAAAAGTCCCCATTGAATACAACAACAATTGAACGTTCAATTGTTAATATTAATAAATTCTTTTTTTAAGAAACTAACACCACCATGCCAAATCAGGTGGGTTAATCTTATATTTCTTTTATTTTTAAAATGCATAAAATATTACACAAATTAGTTTAATATACGACGACGCATGGTGCATTCTTCATGGTCACAACAACAAGATGGAGCGCGTGTAATCATTAAGATGGGAACCTAACAGTGTTTATAGGATAGAAGAAGAGGCGTTACTATTTTGAAATGTAAAAAAGAAGGTGCTAGTTTACTATTTGAGGGTCAATGACTCAAACAGTATTACCAAGCAAGAACAACGTTAATCAAATACATTATTTTTTCCATGTGGTAAAAGTGCTGGCTGGTACTTATAAAATCAGAATTTTATGAAACGACTTTTCCTGTTCGAAATAGACCACAGGAATTTACTATAGGTTCTATGCTAGTACTAGTAGTAGAATACTTGCTTGGTGCCGAAGCAATAACAGAGTTAAAAACTTCCATGGGTAAATTCTTCAAAAGTGAATTCTACACAAATAGCAAATTAAACAACAGGCTCCAAAATGCTGACTATCTGTTAGTTAACCCTCGTAAGCAAATCCTTCTGGCATGTTACATAAAGCTTGTATGGTATTACTGACCACATCAAGAAGCTGCAAGTATTCATCAGCACCATCAACTAGGCACTGCAATTCCACAAGCAACAAGTAAGAATTGTAAGCAACTTAATTAGGCATATGCTTGCAGACAAACTTTCGAAGCTCCTAAAGAGATAGACAAAAGAAGGAAACCCATTTATGTTGAAATTTATTTTCTTTAAAAACATTAGTCACTTATAATCTCAAATCTGAACTATTCACACCTATATATTAAACTAAAGTACATTATCTCAGTGTCATTTGTAATCTCACTAAATAGGTTTCAAATTCAAATTTTAATTTTATGAGTTTAACTTCTTTTTTTTTTCAATCTATAATTTAATATTTAACATGAATTAATTACGCAGACATCTATAACTATTTGTAACAATTTCCTTTTATATATTTTAAATTTTATGTGCAACTTAAAATACTTGAACAATGCACAAGAATCCTGCTAGTTATGCAAAATCATATGCACAGACAAGTGAAGGAAAAGGTAGTGTGTATATTAATTCGTAAAGGATCGTAAGTAACCTTGTCTGCTTCACCAAGCTTCTTGGATATTCTTGCCTTCTGCTCATCTGATATGTCGTTTTCTTCAACGATAGCCTCAAACAACTGAAGGAAAAGAGACATCAGTTACATTTCAAAGGCCTTAATTTGGTAAGCATGATTATCAACAAAAGAAGTTCCAGATGAAACTGGCAAAACAAGACCTGAGTTAGCATCTGAGAGACTGGATACCCCTCTGCAATGAAATTGTTGACTTCCTTGTTTGCTAAATCAAAATTACCACTTCTGCATGCTTTAAGAAGTGCCTCAACAACCTCCGCTGGAACAATCTGGTTTCAATATTTTAGAAAGTCAGGACAAGCAGGAAGGAAGAACAATGTGGTTTTGTGACACAACCAAATGCACTAAAAATCAGCTAAATGTGCAACAATATGGTACTGAGCAAGAATAGATAAAGCAAGCATAAGGTAATAGACAACATCCCACGTTTCATGAAATGGCATACAAGCTGCATTTTTGTGAATTTGTATATCAAAGTAGAACGCTATAATGAACAGCAAAATAACTTTTAATTCATGCATTGAGTAGTTAAAATAATCAGGAAAGAAATCATTTCCAATAATGATAAGCCAAACAGGTAACTCACACCTTCCATACAGCTAATAATTATGCCAATTAGTAACTGAGTGCAATGTGCATCATCAGACATGCATATCATTGTTTTCTTTAATATAAAATCAGAACAAGCCACAGGAAGGAACTAGTCTGACAACCTACCCCAGACACAGAAATCAGATCCTTGGAAGAAATGGAAGATCCAAATAAGCATGGTCATTATTATTGTTCAAGAAGAAATTAATCAGTACAAACTTGGTGAAGGTAAGTCAAATCATAAAAATATAAACAATCCCTTTATTATCTCTAAGACTGCCTTGATTTAATTCTGTAGTGGCAGTATTTGTTTCAGCTATAGTGCATAAGAGAGTTCCACTTATGCCAAAAAATTAGTTATTAATGTAAGGTGAAAGCAAAATCTACATGGAATCAATTGGATATTTCTTTTATAATATTTTCGAAAGGAAGGAGCAGGTTGCAAATAAGTGCCCGTATTACAGATCTATTCTACCAAGTGATAACAAAAGAAGATGATTATTAATGCAGAAACAGCAAGAGTCCCATATCAGCTGAGTGTGAACCAACTCCCATTTTAAGCATAGCAACCCCTCTTATTAGCCCAATATGTATGTATGAACTCTCCAATTCACCATCTTTCAATTGAATTTATTTTCAAGAAAGCAGAAAGCTCAAAATTTGAAAGTTTGCATTCCCACAATTGAACTCTCCCGTTTATAGCACATATACATTATTCAAAGTGAAATGGCTCATTTATACAAACAAAAAAATAGAATAGGAAAAAAAAAAAATAAACACCGTGTAATAATATCATTAAAATAGAAGTAACACACTTTTTTAATAGGAAGTAACATAAGTTACATGTCTGAAGACATACTATGTTGATAAGGAAATGTGCTCACCTGCAAGTATGTTATAGCCCGACGAAGATACAGATGCAAAGATACTAAAACATAAGCCACTATGATGTCAACAATACCTCTACAGACAAAGGATCAAAACCATTAAAAATAGCACAGCCTCCATATAAGCTCTAAGGCTCCTACCTCAGCATCAAGGTAGATTCCTTCTTCTTTGCAGATGTATACTATTCGGCTGCTCATGATTTCTTCTGTCAGTGGCTTGAACCTGAATTTTTCACACCTTCAAGCAAGTGGTTCTATAATCCTACAAAAAACAACAATCTTGTATAAAACCAATGTGTCCCCTATCCGAAAAGCTGATGAGCAATAGCGAGGGCAGTAGTGGTTTTTCCAGTGCCGGGAGGGCCATAGAAGAGCATGTGTGGCCACTGTAAAAACAAGAATGAAGTGAATCAATTACAGTAGTGTGTTGAGGAATGAATTGAATTGAAGTGAAATGGTGAATTAATTATTAATTACACTTCCAGTTTGGAGGGTGTTGGTGAGTACTCGAACTACTTCTTCTTGGTGAGCTACGTCTTTCACTTGCTTTGGATGTAAAGTGGTTACTAACTATTTCTCGACCCATGGTTGAGTGGTCTGAATGATTGGCGCCATATTAATTATTTTTCTCTACATGCGAGGGAGAAAATGCGGTTCTAGTTCTGGAGAAAAAAGAGAGTAAATCTGGTCCGCCTAAGGCAAGGTGGGGGAAATAGGGCGCAAAAAAGCAAAAGCCTGCTTCGAAGAGAGTTTCCCATCTGATGTGTGAGACCAAACCAGTGTATCAGGAAACGGAACCCGAGGCAACACAATTGCATCTAAACGATCTTTCACCTCTGTAATAGCTGATAGGGCCGCATGGAAGACCCATTCATTGTTCACAATCCTCCGACACCGTGCCACGAAGTTCTCCATGTACATCAGGATCAATTTGAATCAAATCAACCAGCCGCTCTCCGAGCCAATTATCTGTCCGAAAATGAATATTCTCACTTGTACCTACAATCCACAAAGAGTTAGTCAGAATAGTTCCAATGTGAAGCTTAATCCCCGACCAAATTGAGGATTTGATATAATGCATGATAGGCTGCCCATTAGAGAAGTAACGACGCTTAAAAAGGAGAGACCATTGGGAATTCGTTGCAATAAGATCCCAAGACAACTTCAGAATTAGAGCTTCATTAATCAAACGTGTCGGCTTGATGTCAAGACCTTCTTCAGCCCAAGAACGACACATAATCTTCCAAGAAATCGTGCAAACTTTTCTAGTAAGAACATCACCACTCTAGATAAAAAAATTTATCCAAGAATCAAGCAAACGAAGTAGCCTCCGAGGCCACAAATAAACATGGAAAGAATAAACAAGCATACCATGGATAATAGATTTAACCAGCTGCACCCTACCCATGATTGAAAGAATGTTTCCTTTCCAAGTAGAAAGTTTCACTTAAATCTTGTCTGTAATCATTTGAAAGTGAACTACCTTTGGCTTTCCTTGAAAAATATGACATCCAAGATACAAGAAAGGAATGGTGCCGAAACTGAAACCCAACATATTATCAATCATCTGAGCACGAGTTCCAGACATGGAACCGGTAAAAAAACGGCTTTTGGCATTATTAACAATCTGGACGGAGACCTCTGAATATTTATGGAAAATACTCATGAGCTCTCTAATGTTACGCTTTGTGCCTGTAAAAAAAATCATAATATCATCAGTGTATAAAACATGTGTCGGAATTGTTGCCCCACGACAATAAGAAAGGGGAGTGAGCCGCCCTTCAGTTGCTGCTGCAGATAGAGCCCTGCTAAAAACCTCCTCAGCCAGACAAACAAAAGCAGAGAAAGAGGATCTCCCTGACGAACCCCACGGAAAACAAGAGAAAAAACCAACCACCTTACCATTCACCAAAATAGGTAAACGAGCGGAGTTTAGAATAGCCAAAATCCAGTCAACAAAGGTAGCATGAAAACCGAACCTATTGAGCGCAGTGACCAAAAACTGCCAATCCAAAGTGTCAAAAGCCTTTGATATGTCGACTTTGAGAGCTACATTACCTCAATATTGACATTTCTCAAGAGAGTTAATCGCCTCAAAAGCAAGAATAACACAATCAGAAATGTTGTGATCCCTGACAAAGCCTCGTTGCTCAACGAAAATAATTCTCGAAGTGATGCATGCCAATTTGTCCGCGACAATTTTTGTAACAATTTTAAATTGGAAATTTGCAAGGGCTATAGGACGATAGTCTCCCATTGACCGCGCCCCCGGTATCTTCGGAATCAAGACGATCATATTTGAATTAATATTCGGGGATAACACACCAGATAGGAAATATTATTGGATCGACTGAACCACATCTGTTCCAACAATGTCCCAGAAAGTTTGGAAGAAATGGCCACCAAAACCATCAGGGCCTGGAGCCCCATCACCATTAAGAGAGAACACGGCCTCATCATACATATAGGAATACGCAGGAGCATGTCATTCTCAACATCTGCCACTAAAGAAGGAATTGTATCTGTAACTAAATTGTTCTGCACACAATTATTTTCCATGCTAAAAATTGCTTGAAAATAAGTAAGGATATGCATCATAATAGCTGTAGGGTCAGTAATAATAGTGTCACCATCCTGCAAAAAAGAAATAGATTTTGTTGCTGCCCGAACTCTTGAAACCCTGTGAAAATAAGCAGTGTTACGGTCACCATCGACAAACTTTTGATCTCTAGCTTTTTCTTTCCAAAGTTGTTCCTGAAAATTCAACGATTTGGTTAGAAGAAGCTGGGCTGCAAGGTCCTGCATGTATAGCTGATCTGTAAAACCCTCGGAGTCAATTAACTATTGAATGTGATTTACTTCATCCACAGCAAGTCGCACTTGCCTATCCACATCACCAAAAACTGTTCGGTTCAAAACCTTAAAAACTTCTTTAGATTGCGCAGTTTAGCTTGTAAGCGCGCCATATCATGACCTCTAACACATTTCGACCAATTATCCAACACCAATTTTCTACAATCTTCATGTGAAGTCCAAGTCTTAAAAAATTGGCTAAAATTTGCTTTTGGTCCCTTCAAATATAGTGAATTTGAGTTTTGGTCCCTCTTAAAAAAAAATTGTAAAACGTCCCTTCATAAACTCATCTGTTTCAAATCGAAATTCCAGAGAACGGCGTGTCAAAATCCAGACCGAAATTCATCCAAATCTAAATCGAAATTCATCCAAACCTTCATCCAAATCGAAATAGAATTTGATCTTGCTTGCAAAGATTAAAATGAACTCAGATTTGTCGTGGGTCAATACATGTCGTTGTTCTATCCTCCTCTCTCGGCGCCGTCGACATCTTTTGTATCGTCGTTGTTCATATTCGTTCATATTGTGTTTCTGTTCTATCTATTTCTTGTTTCCTCTTCAATATACGATTTGGTTTTCTGTTCAATCTGGTTCGTGTTGCGTGTTGTTTAATGCAATCTGGATTTTCTGTTCTTGCTGTGTTGTTGCGCGACACTGTTTGCGACAACATTGTTTGTTTTGAGTTCGCGACAACATTGTTTGTTTTGGAAATAGTTTGAGGTTGCAGAAAGATGGAGAAAAAAAAAGGAAATGATAATGAAGATTGATGATGATGATGAATGTGATGAAGATTTGAAGAAGATTGTTTATTTTCTTAGATTTTCGCCCTTTTCTTTTTTTTAATTAATTAAAATTAATTGGTTTTTTTAATTTCATAAATATATTTTCTGATTTTTTTAAATATTTTTTAATTAGTTAAAATAAATTAATTGCCACGTGGATGCCAAGTGGACAATTTAACACAATCAGTTAATGCCACATATGCAGAAATGTGACAAATCATCAAGTAAGTGGGACCAGGGACTATTTTAAAAAATAAAAAATTTTGCAAGGACGTTTTTCAAAAAAAAAAAAATACTAGGGACCAAAACCCAAACTCGCTATATTCACAGGGACCAAAAACATATTTTAGCCTAAAAAATTTAAAGGGAGAAGCATGTCTGACATTAGAAAAATCAACCGAGAAAAGCAACGGATGATGGTTAGATTGATGTTGAACTAATGTCGTGCAAGAAGAATTACACCAAAAATTAACTCAATCTTCATTGCAAACCGCCGTATCAAGACGAAGAGCAACATTATCTGTACCAAACCAACCATTAGTCCAAGTGAAAAAAGATCCCAAAGTTGGCATATGATTTAATAAATTAGCATTTGACCAATATAAAAAATCGTCACACGATAACGAAGGAGGGGGGACGTTTGCCTCTTTTCTCATGAGCATCCAAACTAGCATTAAAATCCCCAATAAAAAGCTACGGCCCTTGGAAACAACCTTGAATATGAGTAAGATCAACCCAAAGTTGGCGGCGTTTCAAATAGTAAGTGCTAGCATAGTTAGAGGCTATATAAACAGTTGACTAGTGACAAGATATTTCCAAAGCTAAGCATTGATCACACACAAAAATCACAGTAGCAAGCAAGTCATTCCCCCCAAAGAGCCCAAAGATTAGGCAATAAGGAGGCTCTATTATTAATGCAATATTTAGAAACACCTATAGACGGCCAATATCAAGAAGGAACTTGATCGAAATACACCATTGGTTCAGCAATAAAAATAAGAACAGATTTATGAGACATATATAAATTCTTTCAAGCAATCCGAGTATCAGAATTACCAATACCTCTAACATTCCAATAGAGGAAATTCAGTGAGCATTCGAATGTTTGTCACCCCAAGCAAGGGTTTTAGTAGGCTGCTTTGCCAAGAGTTGTTGCAATTTAAGTTTTCGCTTCTGCTTCCTTGTAAGTGTCGGCGTGAAGTCTTCAGCAGCAAACCGATCATCATACTCACGAACTCTGTCCCATAAATCTAGGCTGTGTTGAATGTTCTTACTAGATGGACTTGTTGTTGCTGTAAAACGACAGCCTCTTGCTCCTCTGGAATTGTCGTGTGCTCACTAGCTGCAAGAGTCATCTCAACAACAACCGGTGACACAGGGCGTAACCCAGAAGAAACATCAACTTCCTCAACAACAGCATCTGTCTGAACCTGAATAGTTTCTACAGACACCTCTTGCACCTCAATGTGCTCATCAGTGGATGCATGTGGTACACGCTTGTAGGAACCCTTGGGACTCTCATCCAGCTCCCGCGGGCTCGGACGATTGTGTTCCACACCGTCAGAAAGCATAGCATTGACATCTTCCATCGTAGGGTTCTCCAACACCACCCGTGATGTCAAATGAGATCGTTCCACTCTCAGAATGCACGTCTATGTGCTCAACAGGGGAAACAAGCTCTAACACTGGCCCAGTATATGGCAACTCCTCAGGAGAAATTCTATCAAACACATTGTGTAAAAGGAAGTTGAAAGAATTTGACGATAAAGGATGTACAGACACAAGGAAGTCCGTCTGAGAAGTAACTGTCTCCAACTGTGAGATAGAAGCAGGAATTACCAGTGGAATCCATGTCAATGATGTAGTAGTAGTAGTAGTAGTAGTAGTAGTAGTAGTAGTAGTAGTAGTAGTAGTAGTAGTAGTAGTAGTAGTAGTAGTAGTAGTAGTAGTAGTAGTAGTAGTAGCAGTAGTAGTAGCAGTAGTAGTAGCAGTAGGAGTAGCAGTAGGAGTAGCAGTAGCAGTAGCAGCAGCAGCAGCAGCAGTAGAAGTAGTAGTAGTAGTAGTCGTAGTAGTAGTATTAGTGGTAGTCGTAGTGGTAGTGGTAGTGGTAGTGGTGGTATGGTAGTGGCGGTAGTAGCAGTGGCAGTAGTAGCAGTGGGGCAGTAGCAGTAGCAGTAGTAGCAGTAGCAGTAGCAGTAGGAGCAGTAGTAGCAGTAGCAGTAGCAGCAGCAGGAGCAGTAGCAGCAGCAGCAGCAGTAGCAGCAGCAGCAGCAGCAGGAGCAGGAGCAGCAGGAGCAGGAGCAGCAGCAGGAGCAGCAGCAGCAGCAGTAGTAGTAGGAGCAGCAGCAGCAGGAGCAGCAGCAGCAGGAGCAGCAGCAGCAGGAGCAGCAGCAGTAGTAGCAGTAGGAGTAGCAGTAGCAGTAGCAGTAGCAGTAGAAGTAGTAGTAGCAGTAGTAGCAGTAGTAGGAGGAGTAGTAGTAGTAGTAGTAGCAGTAGTAGCAGTAGTAGTAGTAGTAGTAGTAGTAGTAGTAGTAGTAGTAGTAGTAGTAGTAGTAACTGGTATTCTCTGAGTTGTAGTAACTGTTGAAGCAACGGAAACCCATGTCCAAGTGCTACCATTGGCTGAAGTGGAAGCACCCATATCATTATTCTGCCGAGAAGGTTTAGTAGGTGTTGCCTCGGTAATAACGATTTGTTTCCCTCGATCAGTTTTTTCCTTAGGTGGTTGCGGTTGTAACCATCGACAGGTGGAGACATTGTGCCCAATAGAGTAGCAGTGGTGACAAAACAATGGTCTCCTCTCATATTGAACCTCCACTTTGAAAGCGAAGCCCTCTCTTTCAAGAAGAATTTCATCTTAAGCTCTCTTTCAAAGATCAATGTCGACTAAAATTCTAGCATAGTGCCCAAAGTTACGGTTTCTTATTGGTCCATCTATGTCAATCGGGGTACCAACCGCACTTGCGATTTCCTTAAAAGTTCCCTCCCTCCAATACTCATGCGGTAACTCCACCAATCGGATCCAAAGTGATACATGTGTTTGTTTCTGTGCCAGATATTTGAAATCTTTGGTCCACTTTGATAATCTTAACAAACCCTGCTTGAGGATAAAGGTGCCTACTACCCATATTTTTCTTAGGTCATCCGCCGAGTCAAAGTGAAAGTCATAGTACCCCTTGCCAATAGGCACCATTTTCCAACTTGTCGTTGTTTTCCAAAGCTTTCCAATTTTATTACTTAGGTCACGTGCAGAGTAGGGTTTATCTCCCTTGTTAAGGGTCAAACGAGCCCTTAACGCATTCTTGCATTCTTCTACTCCCCTGCGGTACTCATCCTGGCATATTTTGATGCTCAAAGAATCGCCTTTTATGCATGGAGAAGGTAGAGGTCTGTCATCAATTACAATTGCACCTGCAAGAGCTGCTGCGAATGACTTAGTTGGTGTTGAAATTGGTTGCACCGTTGCTGCAGATTGCACCACGGCTGATACGGAAGGTGCAGCTTCAGACACACACGGTCAAGGGCACGTGTATGCCATATGTGATCTGATTGCAATTCACCAGACCGATTCTAGTAATGATACACGCGTGACTCAGACTTTGTAATGCACAATGGCATTAACGCGGTTGGTGGAGTTACTAGGATTTTACGAAGTAGTAGCTGGAATCAAGAAAGAAAATGGAACAGCTGAGCAATAAGGAAACAGGAGGAAGGGCGAACAACGAACAACAAGGGAAAACACCATGTAGATATCTAAACCAAAGAAGTTTCTAATAATGAGAAACGTGTGTGTCAATCTTTGCAACACCCAGAGGCATCATCATGATTGCGCTTTCTCAAAGGGAAGAATCTTAATGGTCGGACATAGAATCTGTACCGTGCCGGAAACCCTAGTCCGAAAATTGAAACATTGTCGCCGGAACCCTAGCAGAGCGATTTTTTTCTAATTTAACACACTTATGTAGAAATAGTTTTTGCTTGCAATTGAAAAAACTTATATTAAGTCGTCTAAGTTTTTTTTAAATACAAAGCATTTAAATATGATTAAGTTGAATCCAAACAGCACTACTACCATGATAGTCACGTATTATTTGTTAGTCATTTGTTAAAAGTTTTGAGATATATTGGCTTAAATTTTAGCAAATTTCAACCATTACTTGCAAAAGTAAAATCAATGAAAGGAAATGAGAAATAATATTCAAAGTTAAAAGTATAATATGAAAAGAAAGGTTATTATGATGATGATTAATTAGATAAAAATGTGATATCCGGAAGTAATATTTGCCAAAAAGCTTTTACTACAATTTTTTCTCTTACATAAGTAATAATTTCTTTGAAGTTTCTACGGAGATAATTTCCCTTATTTGTTTCATTTGCAATGACTATTAACAAGAGTCAAGGGTAACCACTTAAAAATGTTAGAATATATTTGTCAAATTCAGTATTTCACGCGGTCGATTATATGTTGTAATTTCAAGAGTTTTTTCAAGAGATGAGTTGAAGATACTAATAATTGATGAAAATTGTGAAAATACTAATGTGAATTCAAATATTATTGATTGTGAAGTATTTCGTTATGTATGATGACTAATGTAAAATGTATGATTTTTAAAATGTATTAGTCTCATCATGATATGACTAATTTAACTCATTCATATTTATTTATTTTCATATGAGATCTAACAAAGATATGATCAATGTAGTTAATTTTTATCATATGACTTATTTCACTACAATTTTTTATTACGATATAACATGTTTGTGTCTGTTTTACTTGGTAAGACATGTGCATCGCACGGGTCAGAGTCTAGTTTTACTTAAAGGAGTCATTAGTTAGGCCGCTAGGTTTAGTTGACCTTCTATTTTATTTTATTTTATTTTTTACTCTTTTTTCATAGAATTTTTACTCTCTTTTGATAGAAATTTAGGTGGCCTTTTATATAATTCAGGTGTCTTTTTATATATTTAATTTTAAATTTAACTTTTTTTATTAAAATATCTTATACAATATCATATTTTTAAAAAATTTCCTGTATCGCCGTATTCATATTGTGTCGAATATTTGTACTCCCTCCGTTCCTTTTTAAGTGTCGTTTTAAAATAGTAACGCCAAATTAAGGAAGTGTATATTTACACCTTTTCATCCTATTATACTGTTACTTTAATCTACCAATAAATTCCTAACACTACAAGAATTTTGGTTATTACTGGTGGAAATAATCCCCCAGTAATGCAAAAAATCCCTCAGTAATACGCATTACTGGCGGATTTGAGTCCCTCAGTAATATGAGCGTCAGAAATGTTACTGGCGGAATTTTCCCTCAGTAATGGGGAGGTAGTTTTGACAAAGCATTACTGAGGGATTATTCCGCCAGTAATTACTGACGGATTGCAATCCGTCAGTAATTACTGACGGAATAATCCCTCAGTAATGCTTTGTCAAAACCACCTTTACATTACTGAGGGAAAATTCCGCCAGTAATGATTATGCAGATTTGCTTTACTGACGGAAATTTCCGCCAGTAATGTACTTTACACTTTTTTTTTATTCCATTCCCTCTTTTTATTTTAATTAAAGAAATAAATTAAATAACACAAATAAATTAAGGAAATAAAATTTAAAAAGACACAAATTAATTAAATGACGTATCATCATAATTTCATATAATTTATATAGAGTTTTCGTACAAAATTATAAATATTTCAATAATATTCATATAATCCAAAAAACTAACAAAATAAACTATTTTTGTGTAAATCAACAAATTTATTAGATACCAAGCCTGCACAAGACGTGCAAAAGCTAGCATCGAGAACAATACAAAAGCGCCGCCCATACGCGTAACGCCCAAGACCAAACAGAAAGCTAAGAACACAACCAGCAGGAGATCCCGTAGAAACTCCACACAGCTAACACAATTATACCTCTTAAAACAATCATCTAGGAACCAATTATTCATGTAACCATGGTTGCTGCACAAGGTCCGCTATTTTCCAAGAAGGCAACACATTCTGTGGAACTTCTGAAAACATAAGCCTGAAGGAAAAAAGTGAGAAAAATTATTGTCTGATTAGAACCATAAGACTCATATTATAGATTTTTTTTTTCTGTTTCCTTTTATTTAAGTAGTACTAGTTAAAAAATTGAGGAAAACATGTCCAGGAAGGTTCATTCTTAATTACTTGTTGCTGTGAGCCTAAGCTGAAGGTGGTTTGAGTTCCATCAAGTAGAGGTTGTGAACATGACTTGATTGCAGCATGTAGCTCCTTAAGATGTCCCCATTTTGGTTGTCTAACCAAACCTGGTTACCTTAGCATAGTCAGTCACATAACAATGGTTCAATATTTGCAATTTTCTCAGATAGAGAAAATAAAAAACCATACCATATTCATCTAGTGGAGCCTCATCATAATAAGTTGTTATTATGAAAGCAGAGGCAAATCTATCAAAATTGGTTCCTCCATGGTACTGCATCAAATCCGTCAAGTGAGTTACCAAGAAAAATAAGCAGAAATTCAGCTAAGTTGAAAATAAAGGAGGAGCAATTATAGACAGTGATGATACCATGTAATAATTGACATAACTTCCTTTCTTTGCTATGAACAAGGCAACATTATAGGCAATGTCTGAAGCTGATCTCAAGTATGGTGCTCCACCAAAAGCTTGTAAACTATTAATTCAAACGTTAAGTAAATGACATTAGTCTAGTAAGATAAGATAATTTGCTAACTAAAACTCACACTTAAGAAAAACGGAGGTTTTGGAATTTGTAATGTAAAATTGCACAATAACATACAAACTAGTCCAATTCTCTGTCCAAAGTGAAGGGTTGTTAGGTGAGTTTGGCCCCTTAAATGTTCTCCCACATTGCATGCGTTGATCTGCATATTATATACATAAGTTATTCATGTGTTCTTCTAAACGATTCGACATTAGCTAAAACTCATAAACTATTTAAGTCAAACCACTTGATTAAACGACCGACAATATAAGATAGAGGGAGTGTGTTAAATCCATCCATGATAAATAACCACTTGATTGAACTTCATCATGTATATTACCTATATTTCAGTTGCATAAGGTGCAATTAACTTCTGCTGTTCTGCATCTCAATTTTTTTTAGAAAACCTCATTTAATTTCTCCATAAACTCCTACAAAAATTGTGAGAACTTTTTTCCTAAGTGAAAAAACCATTAACTTATTTTAACTGAGAAGTTCTGACAGTCACAAGATAGAAGGTAACTGAAACTCGAACAAATTACCTTAACCAATGTAGGTCGAACGGCAGATGAACATAGCAAAGATTCCTTCTGAAATCTCTCTTCAAAACCTGCAGCAAGAAGCAATGTTAGAATGCAGAAATAAAACAATAGCATACTCATAACGAGGTCAGATTGCTTTGAGATGACCTTCATCTTACATGAACATACATAATCAGTTGATGAATTAGACAGTAGAAATTTACTTGCTAGCGATAAAAAAAACCTAAATTCCATATAAAACTAAATGTAAATAAATCACTGACAGCAAAACAGTAAATTATGTCTATCTGATGAATAGCATCACTTGGCAAGCAGGACATCTCGGTTTTACAAATACAAGAAGACACAATCAATTTGCTTCAAAGTCCAAACAGCACAATACAGATCACCACAACATTCCACCTTCTAATACAGATTAAATTTGTATTTAAATAGTGAACAAAACAACTGAAATGTTACATTTTGATAGGCTAAAACCAAATGTAACCTTATCATGGCTCAATATTCAGCCATATCACATTGCAATTTAAACAGACTCATACCATCCTAAAATATCAAGCCTAACTCAACTTTACAAAACCAACTTCTAAGGTTAGAACTAATGAACTCATATCTTATCTAATGTGGGACTCATAACATGATGAGCAAGGCAAACAAACATGTTATTGAAAGAATAAAAGAACACGAAAATAATTAATAAGGGAAGGGGAAACAATTACTGACCTTCCTTTAGGGGAAGATTTCATCCTTTGAAGAACCCTTTCAAAGGCAGGCTTTCCAGATGTTTCACCAAGAGCTGCTATCAAATCAGCTCTTCGTGGATCCAAAAGTGCTCCAACTGCAAAACCTAATGCCACAGCTGCCTGCTGCCATGTCTTCAGCTTGATTGTACCGCCTCCCACCATTCCAACTACTTTGTAAAATCTGATCATAACAGAACCTTATTATTATCATTCATTCACGGAATTCAGAATTGAAGGAAATTACATTCAAATTTCACATTACCTTACAAGTTACAACAATTAGGGTTTGTGGAGACAGATGGATGGAGATATCTCTCTAAACAAAAGAATCAATACAGAAGATGGAGGAGGATGCGGCGGTGATGGATGGAGAAGGAGGATAGTGGTCGCGGTTTGTCGGCGGTGGTGTGGTGGTGGATGTTGTTCATCGATCGGATTTGCTTTGGCTGAGAGAAGAAAAAAGAGGAACGCGCATCAGATGAAAGAGAAAGGGGAAGAGGAGATGAAATTGAATTGGTAATATTCATATTAATAAAAGGCATTGTATTACTGGCGGATTTGATTCATTACTGACGGATTAATTGCTTCAATTACTGGCGGAATTTGCGTATTACCGATGGATTCGAATGCAACATTATTACTGGCGGATATGTTGCATTAGTGGCGGAATATTTAATCCGTTATATTATTACTGTCGGATTTATATCCCTCAGTAACGCAAAGGCATGTGTGTTTACATTACTGGCGGATATATTGCATTACTGGCGGAATATTTAATCCGTTATACTATTACTGTCGGACATATATCCCTCAGTAACGCAAACACATGTGTGTTTACATTATTGGCGGAATATTTCCGCCAGTAATACATCGTAGGTTCTTTATCGATATTACTGGCGGATTTATCCGTCAGTAATGTTATTGAGGGTTTTTTTGATGTTATTGGAGGTTTATTCCGCCAGTAATTACTGAGGGTCTGAATCCCCCAGTAATGCTATTTTGAATTGGTTAGTATATTGAAGAATTCTTGTAGTGTAATTTTTTGGATACTTTTTCTCTTTTCAATAAATTTAATGGGTTTTTCTCATAACAAACAATCGTTAGTTACAATCTTTTTCTTCAAAAAAAAATCTTTTTTTTTTAACACAAAAGACTTCAATTATGGTTTCAACCAATACTAGATTCACATTATATGACATAGATTTGAATGTTGAAGATAACAAAAAAAAACTTTGTTTTATAAAAAAAAAAAACTTTGTTTAAAATAAAATCTTTTTAACACTCCTCATCACTCATTTTTGTATTGGGTGATATCTATGTGGGGTCTTAACACTTTTTATGAAATCCATTTCCAAAAGACTTACATGAGTTTCATTGGATTAAAAAGTAAATGTTAGAAAGAGCGCGTTCTTTCGTGACAAAAGTTAATGTACTAGGGTAACTTTTGTAAACCCATCTTAATACACGTGCACTAAATCCTGTTCCACTTCAACTAGCCGTAGGCTCATGGCCACGTAGATGGCATGCATGCTACACGTAGAAAGGAATCAAAGGACAGACACTGAAAAGAAAAAGGGTGTTGTGAGACTGAGCATTGTTATTATCCCAGTTAGGATTTTGAAGTTTTGGGTTCAATTTGCTGATATGAATGATTTTTGAGTATAAGGAACGGTAGTAACAGAGTTTCAATATTGACTAAAACTCTCTGTTACTTTCATTAATACTTTCATTTTGGGGATTTCTCAAACCCTAATTCAGAATCAAAATATTAATTTATATCAGCAATGATACAAAATGAAAGTATTACTGATCAAAACTGGGGATTATCAACAATTCTAAATTGGGGTTTGGAATTTGAATAATCAACTCATTCACCCATTAACAAATAACAAACATCATTAACAAAATAGAACAAATAACAAAGGAAATAACATAGAATTAGAACAAACCTGGAGGAGAGTGGAGAGGAGAAGGAATGAAAATGGAGGCAGTCTGAGAGTTGAGAGAGGGAGTCAGGGAGAAGCAAAGGAAAGTAAAACAGAGACTGGGAGAGGGAGAGTCGCTTGTAATTGTAGAAAAGGAGAAGAGTATACGCGCTGAAAAAATAGAAACAAAACACTAAATTCTGTCTCTCTTTTTTTTTTTTAAGTAGGAAAAATGGCATTGGGCTGGGCTTTTACAAAGCAAGCAGCAGCAGAGCCTGGGCTACAGCCCAGCCTAGCTGGGTGGTGCCTGCGCCACTGATCTTACTCATAAATTAAGATCTCGCAAGCGACTCGCATCTGAGGAACTTAATAAAAGGTTCCTTAATTCAATGATTATCAAGTCATTGTAAATTCTTATGCCTTATAATTATTTCTACTTATTGCATTGGATTTCTCGTAGATGATTATCATGTACATATATCCCTATTGGATTCACTGAGATTTAATTCTCACCCCTTATCCTTCTTTGTCTCAGATTAAAAAGTGAAATACCTACAATTTTGTGTAGCTAATGTTAATATTTGAGAACTGTATTTCTTGGTTTGTTTTGTATTTTTCTCCTTTGAGGGTTGGTACTTGTAATTAGTCGCGAGAACTAATTTGTACCACTACCGTAAAAGTGAGTAACACTTCAACTTTTCAACCATGTTATCTATTTGTGCAACACCACCTTTGGCATTCCTAAATGTTAATATTTTATATTATTCTCTAGATAAGTAACATAGGTTGTTGCAATTTTGGTATCAGAGCCTGGTTGAACCTACGGTACTGTGTGTAGTTAATATAGATTATAGTGTGTTGTTTTGTTGTTGTACGTAAACTTAATATGTGTGCATTATATGCACCATTATGGCATCAAATTTAGGACGCCGTGGTAGGCCTAGCTGCAATGCTCAAGCACCCAAGGAACCTAATGAAGACTCTTAGCGGATGATGCAAGTTATCCAAGAACAAACAACCGTTGCCGTTAATTTGGTGAATAGCCTCGCTCAAATCAGTGGCCCGGTTCAACCTCCATATCCGTCTGAAGCCCCAAATCAAGTAATCTATGATTTTCCAAAACTCAAGCCTCAACCTTTCACCGGAGGGCACGATCCATTGGAAGCCCAATCTTGGCTAGATGAATTGAATAAGATTTTTGAAATTTTGCAATGCACGGATGAACAAATGGTAGCTTTTGCTTCATATATGCTTAAGGGAGCAGAAGAAATAATTGGTGGAACTTGGCAAGAGAAAAGCGTGATGGCTAAGGGAAACCTAATGAACTAGGAACATCCTTTATTATAAAAGCTAGAGTTGTCAAGCTATCATGTTTGCCCTAATCACTAGCTTTTTTCCCTCCTAAGCATGTATCTGATCTCAACCGTTGATTTAAATTCATTGCTAATCTAATCTCAGCCGTTGATTCAAAGGCTATGTTTCAAACTACTCATTTCCTCTCTCATACAAATATGTCATAATGTCTATTAAAAACGTAGTTAATGCTAATCAAATCATCATAACTCCCAACGATTATCATCTCCTACCATTGCCATCTCCCGCTAATCAAATCACCATAACCCCTAACGATTACCATCTTCTACCATTATCATCTCCCACCATTATCGTCTCCTACCATCATTTTTATCTACAGAAACTCTTAACGATTGTTAAAGGTGAAGTTTCCCCCCAAATTTCACCACTAAAGTTATAGGAAGATATGCGTTTACCAAATTTTATCGTCTCCTAACTCTTAATGCTATCCGAAATAGAGTGATAGGAAGATATGCGTTTTAAGGTGAAGTTTCCCCCAAATTTTACCACTAAAGTTAAATGTTCGTTCTTTACAGTGCATGTACAAAATCAGGTTTGTTTCACTTGATGATTTAATCTTTTTCTATTTAAATAAGATGAACGGATTTCGGAAACTTATTCCATAAAATTTTTATGCCTAACTTCTAGGATGTTGGAGAACTGCAACCATTCTTCGTTGCTGAATATTTCTACGAGCTACCGGAACAATGGCACTTGCTAGATGGTGATGGGAATACTCATAACGTCATGTTCAACGAATCAGTTTGTCGGTCGTTGTTGACAGATGGTTGGAGTGCATTGCGATTATTCTACGAGTTTAGTGGAAGTAAGATTATTGCTTTCCAGTACCTTGGTGGAAGTAGATTTCAAATCTTTGTTTTTGCTCATAACATTACACTAGCTGATTATCCACCCTATCATTCCATGGCAGCATCATGTTATTGTACCTTTGAAGTTCATATCGTTGGATATGGATCGACGAAATCACCGAAGGTTGTTTATTTTTTTTTGTTGCTATTCAAATAGATATATGCTATAATAAACGATTTTTGTCTGTCATTAACAGTTTTTTCTTTTTTTTTAGGAACTACCTGATACTTTTGGCAAATTCCTTAGAGTGAAACATCACGATTACGTCATGTTGTGCGGACCTTATGACAATATAATTCCTGTGAGACTCAAATATACAGACGACCCCATACCAAATGTGATGTTCGAAAATGGTTGGACGAGTTTTTGTGCTGCCAATGGTATTGAGGGCGGAGACGTGTTGATTTTCAAGTGCAAGTGCGTCATGGACAAAAAATATGTTATCATATCCAAGCGTTGATAAACACATGACTGAAGTTTTTTTATTAGTAATAGTTTAAGTTTTTCTTTGAAAGAAAGAATAATTTAGTTTTTATTTTCAAATATTATCAGCTTTGCATAGGTAAAAAAAGGCAAAAAAAAAGTACGTAATGCGGTTTATGTTATTGCCTTTCCATTTTAGTTTGCTCTCTTTTACGTGCCGCAGCATCTTTAATTTTATGTTTAGTGGCAAAAAATATATTGCGTCACAAAAAATTGATGAAATTGTAGTTGATTGCAATTGAAAACTTTTATGCAGTATGTACTAATTGCTCTGCCAATTACTACGTATTGAAAGCATTCATGACTGCAATGATGATATTAACAAAAAAGTTTCTTAGAAAAATACATTTAATTTGCACTAATTGCTTTTATGTCTGCAATAAATAGGAATTACTACCAATAGAATATTATAGTCATTCACATTAAAAACACGCGAGTGAATATATCTAGCTATAATTCCTTTACAAAAAACTTTCTTAGAAAAATAATTTAATTTGCACTAATTGCTTTTATGGCTGCAATAAATAGGTAGTAATTGCTTTTAATAAGAATTATTTTTAATAGAAAAACTTTCTTCGAATAAGAATTGATTTTAATTGCTTTTATGCCGTATGAACTAATTGTTCTGCCAATTACTACGTATTGAAAGTATTCATGACTGCAATGATGATATTAACAAAAAACTTTCTTAGAAAAATACATTTAATTTGCACTAATTGCTCTTATGTCTGCAATAAATAGGAATTACTACCAATAGAATATTATAGTCATTCACATTAAAAACACACGAGTGAATATACCTAGCTATAATTCCTTTACAAAAAACTTTCTTAGAAAAATACATTTAATTTGCACTAATTGCTTTTATGGCAGCAATAAATAGGTAGTAATTGTTTTTAATAAGAATTAGTTTTAATAGAAAACTTAGAAATGGCTGCAATCACTTAAAAATGTTGGAATTTATTTGCCGAGTCCTGTGTTCTTGCATTGTACGTTGCAATTTCCAAGGTCACTTCAAGACAGTGTTTGAAAATACTAATCGTTGATGGAGATGGAGAGAGCACTGATACGACCTCAAATGTTGTTTATGGCGAAGTCTTTCGTAATGTATCTTGATGGTTAATGTTCAAAACTTTTTGTAATGTATGCTACCAGTTGATTTTGTGTCTGTATGATATTAAACTTCTATCGCCAATGTATGGTTACATTATTTTCATTGATTCGATTAACTTCTACGTGGTAGGACCCGTGCGGTAGCACGGGTCCTTGGTCTAGTTTCCAAGAAGTGTTCCTTGGTAGGTATTTTCCAGAGTGTATGCGGCAACAGAAGGAACAAGAATTTATTCATCTTCAGCAAGAAGGTTTGTTTGTGGCGCAGTATTTGACCAAATTCGAAGAGTTAGCTAGGTTCTCATGTCATTATCGTTATGACCCAGATGAGAAGTGGAAAATTAATCGATTAATGCGGGGACTAAAGCCTGATATCCAACTCAACTTAGTCCTACATGAGTTAACTGGCTATGCCACATTAGTCCACAAGAGTTACAACGTAGAAAAGAGCTTGAAGAAGGTTCAAGAAGAACGCCAACTGAAACACCAACGTGTTTCCTTAACTACAATCCCTTATTAGTTGCGATATTTGACTATGATGCATCTCATTCCTTTACTTCTGCTGAGTGTGTTCTTCCGAGTGTGCCCTCCGTCTTGGTTTTTATTTGTCTAAACGACTTTCTTTCATGTCAACTTGATTTGTCTTCCTTTAAAAGGGATGGATGTCATATTAGGAATGGACCGACATTGCCAATCACATAATCTTAGATGGTCAAGCATGAAATGTCTTTCTTTAAAAGGGGTGTATGTCATATTAGGAATTAATTTAATTTACGTTTATATATGCCGAACCTGCATGTTTATATCTGGTATTGTTGCTCTAGTTTATACTCTAATGCCATGTTTCATTTTCATGATTGAATCACTTTCAGAATGCAGTATCAAGTACATCTATTTTTCAACATTGAGTGTGCTTAATTAAGCATACATTCTTTACATATAATGTTAATCTTTGAATGTTGCAGGACCAATAACTAATATTCTTGTTCTTGGACAAGAAAATGACTAAAATATTCATTGCAACTAACTAGCCTTAGATAAGAAGGGAGCTCATTTAACTCATTTGGAAAAATACGCAAATTCAATAGAGTTTGGAAATGGAAGAGTTCGTTGAGGATATTCTCAATCCTAAAGTGAAATTAATTGGCCGAAGTTATAATTTTTTATTTTTTTTACATTTTTGACAAAAAATGATGATTGAATTATGTGATTTGGGTAGACAAACTTAATCTAGCAAGCCAAATTGATTTGCTCGTTAACTTTAATCAAGCTAAACTCAAACTAAAAAAGTTTGTTTTGAACTTGAGTCGAGTTTCAATCTGAAACAATTCTTATCAAGATAACTTTAGTCAACTTGACTAATATCTAACCTTAGTCATACCCTAAAAAATCTGATTATGCCCCGAAATGACCAAGATAACTTTATTGAAATTGAATTCCCTATAAAGGATTTTTGTAACACAAATTTGGGCCTACCTTTCTAAACTTATGTTAAATTTTTGCAAGATCAAGAGTTCACAACTATGGTTTTATGCGGTTTTATACTCCCTTTTGTTGATTATTTGTGATTAGTTTGTTTTCGTGTTCAATTTTGAGTAGCAAAATAGTGGTTATGGTTTTCTACAAGTTTTGATTTTTTAGGATTTTTGTCTCCAGGTGAGCTTAAACTCAGTTCACTTAAACATCTATAAACTAAGTTTTTGTAAGTTCGCGGAAGCTTACGCAAATTTAATTTACGTAAAATATGAGTTTCTAAATGTACGCCATTTGAAAAACGTAGGCATACATGAACTTCATGTAAGAATGCACACAAACTCAATTCATATAAACGTATGCAAACACATTACGGAAAATTTGAGTTTCTAAACATAAGTAAACTTTTTTTAGCAAATATTTAAACTTTAATAATATATAAATATGTGAATTCACTTCACTTAATGTACAAACTTAAAACTTTAAACAATATGTATTTGAACTGAGTTCGCTTCGATTCATAGATGGAGAAATTAAAAAAAAAAACACATAAATGAAAAGAAAAAAATAGCAGAGGAGTAGCACGAGTTATTTTGTTATTGTTGGAATTATAAAATAAATATCTTAGGAATATGTACTTTTATTCATGCACCTAGAAGGATAATCACATTTATGTAGGAACCAGAAAGCTGATTAATGTCCTCGTAACTCCCATATTGTATTTAATCTCTAGAGTGTATATAAACAGATCAGCTGAGTGGAATTTCACTCAAGTATTTCAGAAATCCTTTAGTTTTTCTCTCTAAGTCCTCTCAACATGGTATCAAGAGTTGGTTCATTTGTTCGTTTAAGGCTTCTACCTCTAATCTAGTAGAACCCTTGAACTTCTTACCGGCGTTGTGACTGCCCAGAACTATTCCCCACCGCCTCCTTTGTCCATCTGGACAAAATCCACCATCTCTAGTTGTTGCTTGTTGGTTCCCTCTGTCTGTTTTTTTTTCTTTTTAAGAATGGAACACCCTCAACATATGCAATTGAAAGTTGTCTGTCAGTCTCATAGGTTTACTACCATTGGTGTTCATGACTCTACAGACTTCATATCTCAATCTGGTAATAATCAAAATCTTTGGATAATTGATTCAGGTGCCTCTGATCATATTGTTGGTAATCGTTCCTTATTCTCTTCCATATCTTCTCCCAAACTCACTTTATAACTTTGGACGATGGTTCTAAGGTCGCTGCCAAAGGAATTGGTTATGTTTCAGTCACACCTTCTATAACATTAAAATATGTTTTGTTTATACATGGTTGCCCTTTTAATATGATCTCCATTCGTCAACTTACCCGCTCTCTAAATTGCTCAGACACCTTTGATGCTTGATAATTTACTATACAAGAACGTGGTATATGTCAGATGATTTGTGCAGGACATGAATCACATGGTCTTTATTACCTCCAGTCAACTCCTTCGGCAAGTTGTATTGCAATTGAGTCTCCAAACCTTCTTCACAAACGATTGGGCCATCTAAGTTTATTAAAATTGAAGCAAATGGTTCCAAATCTTGCAAAAATTTCATCATTGAAATGTGAGTCTTGTCAACTAGGCAAGCATGCTCGCTCTTTCTTTCCAAGCAAAGTTGAAGGTGGGGTTGATTAGATGAATTCTCCTGATGCACTTGGGTTTTCTTAATGAAAGAACGATATGAACTTTTGTCAATTGTCACCAGTTTTGTCGATGAGGTAAAAACCCAATTCGGTAAGACAATCAAAATCCTTAGAAGTGATAATGCAAAAGAATACTCTTCTTCTGGTATTTCTTCTTTTTTGTCAGCACGTGGTATTCTCCATCAATCTAGTTGCCCTCATACTCCTCAACAAAATGGTATAGCTGAAAGGAAGAATAGACATCTTGTTGAAACTGCTCGGACCTTGTTACTTCATGCAAATCCACCTCTCCGACATTGGGGTGAAGTAGTTCGATATCTTGTTTTTTGATTAATCGAATGCCTTCTTCCTCTATTGATCGTAAAATACCACATTCCATTTTATTTCCTAAAGAACCATTGTTTCATGTTGCTCCTCGAATATTTGGATGCACCTGATTTGTGCATGATTTGTCTCCATGTCTTAATAAGCTTTTTGCCCGAGCCATCAAATGTGTTTTTCTCGGGTACTCGAGGTTGCAAAAAGGTTACAAATGTTACTCCCCTGTGCATAACTGTTATTACATTTCTGCAGATGTAACTTTTTTTTGAAGAAAAGTTTTACTTCTCACCATCCACAGTTGAGTCCCATACAATTCAAGAAGTTTTTTCGATTTCGTATCTTGGTCCATCGCCTTCCCATATCTCGGAATCAGTTTTGACTACAATTATTCCTGACCATCCTTCTCTCGATCAATCTCAAAGATCACCCATTGTATACCGACGTCGTCCACGTGTTGTTAATACAAAATTAGAAAACACTGAAAGACCATATGAATCATGTCCAACACCAGCAGCCGACCCTACCATTGAACTTCCCGAAGAAAACCTTGACTTGCCCATTGCTATTAGAAAAGGTACTCGGTCAACTTGCAATCCCTATCCTATTTATAACTTCATAAGTTATCATCGTCTATCTCCTTCTTATTATTCTTTTGTGTCATCTATATCTTCTATTTCCATTCCTAAAAATGTTTTTGAGGCGCTTAATCATCCAGGATGGCGACAAGCCATGATTCACGAAATGCAGAATTTAGAGCATAATGATACTTGGGATTTAACTCCTCTCCCTATGGGTAAGAAACTTGTTGGATGTCGATGGGTATATGCTATTAAAGTTGGGGCCAATGGACATACTGATCGTCTCAAGGCCCGACTTGTAGCAAAAATAACATCTGTTCGATTATTTATTGCCATAGCTACCATCCATCATTGGCCATTATATTAGTTGGATATAAAAAAATGTATTTCTTAATCGTGAGTTAGAAGAATAAATATATATGGAGCAACCTCCTGGGTTTGTTGCTCATGGGGGGTCTGGTTTGGTATGCAGACTACGATGATCTATCTATGGACTGAAACAATCTCCACAAGCATGGTTTGGGAAATTCAGTCCAGTTATTCAAGCTTTTGGAATGAAACGTAGCGAAGAAAATAATTCGTTCTTCTATTGCCATTTGTCTCCAAATAAATGTGTTTACTTGGTGGTCTATGTAGATGATATAGTCATCACAGGGAATGATCAGGAGAGAATTTCTCAACTTAAGGAACATTTATGTATCCATTTTCAAACCAAGGACTTGGGGAAGCTGAAATATTTTCTTGGGATTGAAATTGCTCAGTCAAATAATGGGATTATCATCTCACAGAGGAAGTATGCCTTAGACATACTTAAAGAAACTGGTATGTTAGATTGTAGACCAGTTGATAGTCCTATGGATCCCAATCTAAAATTACTTCCCAGTCAGGGTGAACCCTGTAACACCCCGTTTTCCCAACGTAAAAATTTCTTAAATAAAATCAGAGTTTTTCATCATAAAACGGAATGTCACATTTCTTAAAAAAAACGTAAATGGAATAATAATTTATCCTTCAAAAATATAACAACATAACATTTAAAAACTTCGCAGCGGATTTAGTTTAACAATAGAAATAGTCTCGGCACGCAGGCCTCAACATAAAAATCTCATAAGTCTTGTTCAACATTTATTCATAAAAATCCATAAGTAATACGTAAGGAATAGAAATAGAAGACATAATCCCATCCCGTTACGTATCAGAGCACCTAAGACACACTTGTGAGGAGTCCACTCACGACCACAACTAATCCTGGTTACCTGCAAGTTACCCATACGAAGAGCAACATTTCCAAGCAGAGGGGTGAGATTTCTCAAACAATAATATAAAGCATATAAATCATATAAAGTACATTCAACAACTTAAACATCTTATAATTCATTAATCATATCTAACAACTTAAACTTTCTTAACTAGTGTCACTATTCTTCCTATATTAGTCATATACTTCATCTTATATTATCAATAATATCACATACATCATCACATATCATCATTAGTAAACATGTAGCATCATATCATAAATCACATAGCATCATACCATAAATCACATAGCATCTTATCATAAATCACATAGCATCTTATCATAAACAACTTCATAATCAATCATCATAAGCAACTTCGTAATCAATCATCATACACATCATAATCATTCATCCTCTTAAGCATCATAATCATTCATAAAGCACTTCATTAATAGCTCATCAACTTGACATCTTAACATCTTAACATCTCGATAACTTGACATCTTAACAACTTGACCTGACAATGCATCTAGACTCGACTATGCAACTCTTAACGTCTTAAACCATCTTTGATCATCATGAAAATGCAAATGCATGTGGTACCATTTTAGGGCATAAGCCCTCATCATCGTGGTTGAGCATAAATATACTCCTAGGGCATAAGCCCTCATCGTCGTGGTTGAGCAAAAGCTCCATCGTCGTGGTTGAGCAAAAAGCTCCATCGTCGTGGTTGAGCAAAAGCTCCAGGGCATGAGCCCTCATCTTTAAATGAGTATGCATGGACTCAACATCTTACGTCTTAGAAACTTTATGAACATCTATGACATCCTAACATCTTGATATCTTGACAACATAACATCTTAACAACTTGATGACTTCATAACGACTCGACGGCTTAACAACTCTTATCATCTTAACGTCTTAACATCTTAACATCTTGACAACATATGGATCACATAAATAATTCATGTCATATCATAATCATCTTGACAACATATGGATCACATAAATAATTCATGTCATATCATAATATAACAATATCAAATGATAATAAACAACATCTTAAAACATCATATTCAACAATCATAAACAACTTCATATAACATCGTATTTAAACATCGACAATAATTCACTATGTATCTTTGTAAAAACATAATAAATTATCCACAACATATTTTAATGTCAAACCAAAGCTACTGGAAAGATATCACAAATATCAACAACTTTCATGTTTAGAACAAAGATCAATTCAAAACAGAAACATATGAACAAAACGCAAAAACATGAAACAGAGAATGCTGTCACCGTACAATTTCGCTAAGACCTCCCTGTAGTATTTTAATCATAACTCAAAGACCAAACATTATTTTCACGTCAAACCAAAGCCACTAGAAAGCTAACAAAATTATCTACAACTTTCATGTTTACGCCTAAGACCAATTCTGTACCGATCAATACCAGTTTTTATTTTAAATTCGGAAAAGTTGTGCTGAAAGTCCATAAAAATTCACTGTGACCTACGTGCAGTAATTTGACCATAACTCAAGCTCTATAAATCCTATTGACGTGAGACCAACGGCATTAGAAAGCTAACATCCATACCTACAACTTTCGTGTTTACACCTAAACCCAGTTCGGAACTTAAACTTGTCAAACTGAGACAATAAAAACGTGTTTTGCACATTGACAGCAAAATCCCAGTTCAGCTGCGATTTCGCTTTGGGGAAATCTTTTCCACTTCTTATTCGATCCAATACTCTCCAAACTTGATTCTAATCATTACTCTATGATTGCCCTATCATTAGAACACTAATTATTCATCAACTTACTGTATGCAAATTCAAAGGGTTCTCAAATCTATTAACAACCTATTACAATTATTAAACCCTAATTCTTAAACTCACCAACATCTCATCCAATTTCATGGTTTTAACCTCAAAACTACATCCAATAATCATCCTATGGGTTATCTAAGGACTGTATACAATTTCTACATCAATTCAACAAGTTTTCATCATCTAATCATCAAATCTCTCTCAAAACCCTAATTCTCAAATTCTCACAAACTTTCCTCAACTTGTTAGATGCAATCTAATGGTTTAACAACTTAATATTAATGCAAGATAGTCTCACCCTCACCTTATATTATTTTTCTGAAATCAAAAGCAGCGTTCTTCGTTCCTCGTTCCTAGGGTTATCTCTCTTTGAGTTCTCCTCTTTCTCCTCTTTCTCCAAAAAGCGGTTTAACGTAAAACTCTTTCTAAAAAACCTAACTTCTCTATTTATAACACCTTCTTATTTCTCTTACACCTCAAAACTACTCTTTTCTTCATAATCTTATTTATTTCTAAATTAAATATATCTCTCACAAATAACAAATATATTTCTACACCAAATAACAAATATATCTCTAACAATAACAAATATTTTTCTACACCAAATAACAAATATATTATGCTAGTAAATACAAACATATAACATAACAAAATATCACTCATCAAAATAAATCGACTAAATCATAAAAAGACATATAATCTCAAAACTACCTCCAAATCTACTTACTCTAATAATTCTCATATTCTAATAAATAATAGAATAATGTCGCATAATAAAATACTAACACCTCATATAAATAAATCACATAAATAGACTCTAACTTAATAAAAATAATTAAATAAAAAGGAGGGCGTTACAAACCCTATTCTGATCCTGAAAGATATCGGAGATTGGTTGGAAAACTCATCTATCTCACTATAACAAGACCAGATATTTCCTTTGTGGTTGGCGTAGTAAGTCATATCATTCAGTCTCCTCATAATGATTAATGGATGCAATGACTCGAATTTTGAGGTACATTAAAAGAGCACCGGGACAAGGACTACTCTATGAAGACAAAGGAAACACTCAGCTGGTTGGATTTTGTGATACAGATTGGGAAGCTTCACCTATTGGTAGGCGTTCCACTTCAAGATATTGTGTTTCTATTGGTGGAAATCTTATCTCTTGGAAGAGTAAAATGCAAAATGTGGTGGCAAGGTCTAGTGCAGAGACTGAATATATAGCTATGGCTATAACCACTTTTGAACTTATTTGGATTAAACAACTTCTTCATGAATTGAAGTTAGGAGATGCTCAAAAAATGAAATTATGTGGTGATAATCAGACAACTCTACATATAGCTTCTAATCCCGTGTTCAACGAGAGAACTAAGCATATTTAAATTGATTGTCATTTTGTCCGTGAAAAAGTTATTTCTAAAGAAGTGGTCACTGAATTTGTTACTTTAAATGATCAACTGCTAGACATCTTTACAAAATCCTTAAGGGGACCGCGAATTCAAAATATTTCTTCCAAGCTTGGAGCATTTGATCTATATGTTCCATATTGATGGGGAGAGTTGGAATTATAAAATAAAGGATAAAGTATGGTTTTTGTCCTTGCAAATATGTCTCGTTTTGGTTTTAGTCCCTAGCCCTACTTTTGTGATAATTTGTAACCTTTGTGCATGCATGGCACATGATGACTGTACCAACTTGTCTAGATGGCATCCACGTGGCAAGGCACTTAATTAAAAATCATTTTAACCTATTTTTAATTAAAAATCATTTTAACCTATTTTTAACTTTCTTAGCATTTGTTTTGTCAAAAAAAAAAAACTTTCTTAGCATTTGTCTGAGCTTCTTCTTCTTCTTTCTGTATTCCTTCCTGGGCATCAACATCCACAACAAAAATCACATAACAATATGGTTACATTATCCCTCTCCATCCTTTTCTCCTTAATCCCTTTTGTCCATTCTTCTTCATCTTCCTTTACAATTAATCCTAACTTTGACCTTGACAAAAAGCTTCTTGCCAACACCAATAACCCTTTTTTAATTAATCTCAAAAATCTTGTCTCTGTTGTTTCTGCAAACGTTTGAAAGCGAATTTGGTTTTGAATTGCGGTGAAAAGATGAAATATTAGGTTGGTTATGAATATGGGTCGCATAGGTCGGAAGTTAGGTTGAGTAAATTGAATGAATCCAAATCTGAAAAATTAAATTATTTCACATACTATTGATTTGTTTAAGGTTCAGATCAGATGAAGCATTTTTATGATACTTGAAGATGAGAGCTGGAGATACGCAGTTTGCAATGATCTTATACAGCAATGTTTAGTTTGTGAGCTTGCACGCTTGGATTCGTTTTGTCACTTGTTGTTGTTGTTGTTGTTGTTGTTGGTGGTGGTGGTGGTGGTGGTGGTGTTCTTTATGAGATCTAGTGCCTATGTGAATAGAAGTGGGAAAATGGGGATGAAGTTGGAAAACAAATGAAAGTGTTGTTGTTCTTGTTCGTTCACGCAAGAACAGTGTTGAATTTGGTGATTTTTTCACAAATTTGGGTTTAGGTAATTTGGATTTGATGAATTCTTCACATGCTTTTTTTTTGTTACAATTCTTCGCACGCTTTCATAATGAAGAGAGTGGATAGTCAAAATCAAATAGAAATAAACGAAAATTCTACAAAATATGAAGAGAGTGGGTAGTCAAAATGAAATTGATAAAGAAAAATCTTTAACATCAGATGGTTTCTTGATTTGTCTTACACTTAATAATAATTATGTTATGACATACACAAATGAAAGGCCCTTTTGATTACAAAGTAACAACCATAATCATATGGCACTTGGGTAAAAACATGAAATTACATTACTCATTTATTTCTCCAATTGGAAGAAGACTCTCTTTATAAGTTATAGTCTTACCTGAAAATTTACCTCTGACAAAATTGACCTCCTCAACAATCATCGTGCTTAAACTAAAAAATATTAGTTTTCCGTCTTCATTTGTAAAGAATATATTCCCTTTCCTTCCTACTCCAATAGGATACACAATGATAGATATTGGTTGAAAAATGAAGAGTTTAAACCACGATTCCTTCACACCAAATTCACCCAAAACATATATTTGAAAAGTACCCAAGTTTGTATAATTTGAAATCAAATCAATATACCCATTTAAAACCATCAAGTCACTCAAAACAGATTCAGAATCAAAACTAAAATCTTCTAAGGGTGTGATTGTTGTTATGAATTCCTCCGTGCTTAAGTCAAATGACAAAAGATATTCTTCATCATCTTCTTCATTACTATCGTCACTTTCATTCCACCAGTGAACCATTCCATCTAGGCACACTCCATTTTCTTTATGATAAATTGGGATATCATATTCAAGTTTTCTCCATGAGTTACTTTGCAGACTGTATATCTCCCAAAAAGTGTCGTCATCTATATCTTCTAAATACAACATATCAATGTCAATTTTATGATAGCACACCACCTGTCGAACTATCTTATAGTCATTTGTAACATAATCATACCCAAAACCATGTCGAATTATATCAACATCCATATGTGGGACAAATTCAAAAGGGCTGGTAGGAATAACCTTGAATTCTTGAGTAGTTGGGTTCCACAATACAACTCTTGCATTGGGTTGGGAGTAATTAATCAGACATAAAATACCATTAATACTACCAGATCCTGAAATAACAAAACTAGTTTTGTTCTCCTCAAATGGATTTGGCCAATCTAACTTGGTTCCATTCTCAAACCTCTCACCCGAAACAGAATATAACACAAGTTTATCATCAGGTACAATCTGATGTAGGAGGAGTGATGTATCCTCATAGTAAGCATGATTATTACATAAGAAGTTGTCGCGAAACAAGCTTATGAAATAAGGGATTTCAAACAAAGTAGACCATGATTTACATACACATCTAAAACGATTCAAAGATTTCAGAGATAAATTTGACAAAATTGGTCGGGCAAGATCATCAGGTATATACTTACTAACCTTTTTATTTCTTGCAATCACAGATTTCTCCATATTCACACCAGAAGTAAGAGGTGCCAGTCGAAAAAAAAGAAGAGGTTAAAGATGAGAAAATAAAGAGGCGGCTGATAGAACAAGAAGAAATGAAGTCAGAAGAAAATTTAGGGTTTCTTATAATGGGTTGGGCCATCTTTTTTTTTTTTTAATAAACGGTTGGGCCATCTCTATGTTTAAGTAAAAAAAAAAAAAACATGATAAACTATATTAGAAACTAAGGAATAAACTATAGTGGTAAAATAAAACAAACAAAACATATATAAAATGTAAAATTTTGATATAACTCGTTTACAAACAAATATATATATATATATATATATATATATATATATATATATATATATTGTATATATATATATAGTAGGAATAAATTATAACCATCAGATTAAAAAGGAAGGGCTGAGATTAAAAGATGTTTTAAGTGAGTTGCTGTATCCAATCTCCAACTCATCTTTTTCATTCACGCATTCTCTTCTTTTTCCTTCTATGTTTCCTATTCTCCCTCCCCCCTTCCAGTTTTACTCTTCTTCCTCTCACTTTCCACCACAAATTCCGACGATTCCAACCTTCCACCACCAAGGAGAGGACGCCGTCGCCGCCTTCTCCTCCCCCACCAGCTTGGCCGTTGTTTCTTTCCTCCGCCATGGTCGCACACTTTTTTTTTCTTTACAATTCGTCTTCTTCTCTCATCTGTGTCACTTATATCTATGTGTTGGCTTAAAATTGATTGAAATTGAAGCATAAATAACAGATTCAATACTATGATTGCAAGTGGTATGGCACAAGATGATCCTAAAATACAAAATTCAACAATAAATTTTCAGATTTATTAAATCAATTCTTTTCAACAAAAAAAAATTAATAATTGAGGAAACAAATTTGTGTTGTAATTTGAGTTCTGGGTTGTGTTGAATAGAGGAATGAATTGATTTGTGTTTGTAATTAGAGGAAGGAGATGAATGATTTTGGGTAATAATTTGAGGGGGAGATGAAGAACACGTGAATGAAAAAGATGAGTTGTTTATTGAATACAACAACTCACTTAACCCATCTTTTAATCTCAGCCCTTCCTTTTTAATCTGATGGTTATAATTTATTCCTACCATTCTCACATAAAAATGTCATTCTCACCTGATATGCCCCTATATATATATATGAGGAGGGATCCATTGACTCCAAGAGTAAGTGTAAAGAGTTACTCCAAATCATAACCATTCATTTTAATAGCAATTAATGGTTGTGATTAATTTAACTAGACTTTCTACCCGTGCTGACACACAAGTCATATACATTGTAAATGTAGTAGACAAAAAGAAAAGGGAAATGTTAACTTGTGCCCTCAAGGCACAAGTTAATGAGTCAAATGTAGAAACTTTTTATTGGAATTCGTGTATTGCATTTAATTTGTTGACTTTTAATTAGTTGAATGCACAAATATTAATGGAATATTTCTATTTTAGGATTGCTTAACATGTGCCCTTAGGGCACAAGTTAACATGACCCAAAAGCAAAATCTTAGTAGTACAATCGAACATATAATTTTAATGTCATAATTCGACTGCAAATTTAATACTCCCTCCGGTTCTATTTATAAAAACATTTGACTTTTTTAGTTCATTGTATAAATGATGTATTTGGTCTATTTTTTAGGCAAGATACATCAATTACTCAACGAATTTAAAAAATCAATTTTTTCTTATAAATAGGACCGGAAAGGGTAACAGTTTCTCATGTCTACAAATTTTGAAATACTTGTTTAGACACACATTTGAGGTACTATTGATGCAATCACCATCTTCAACTATTAGCAATATTTTCAAACCATTCCTTGAAGTACCAATAGTTTCCTTGATTGTGCGATGTACGTACATATATATCAGAGTTCTGCTCTTCTTTCTTTCTATCTGTTTTGGAGAACCAAAAGTTGCCTTGAGCTTTGTGTAATAATTAATGTATCCTAGGTAATACCAACAATAATCATGCCAAGTTCTTTAAAAAAAAAATAATAATCAAATTTTTTTTTGAGGAAAAAAATAAAAAAATAAAAAAGGGAAATGTTAACTTGTGCCCTTTGGGGCATAAGTTAAGGAACCAAAAGTAGAAATTTTTTCTTGGAAATTGTGCATTCAATGTATTGAAAGTTTCAAAAGTTATATTTTTCTTGGAAAAGTTATATATATATATATATATGAGGAGGGATCCATTGACTCCAAGAGTAAGTGTAAAGAGTTACTCCAAATCATAACCATTCATTTTAATAGCAATTAATGGTTGTGATTAATTTAACTAGACTTTCTACCCGTGCTGACACACAAGTCATATACATTGTAAATGTAGTAGACAAAAAGAAAAGGGAAATGTTAACTTGTGCCCTCAAGGCACAAGTTAATGAGTCAAATGTAGAAACTTTTTATTGGAATTCGTGTATTGCATTTAATTTGTTGACTTTTAATTAGTTGAATGCACAAATATTAATGGAATATTTCTATTTTAGGATTGCTTAACATGTGCCCTTAGGGCACAAGTTAACATGACACAAAAGCAAAATCTTAGTAGTACAATCGAACATATAATTTTAATGTCATAATTCGACTGCAAATTTAATACTCCCTCCGGTTCTATTTATAAAAACATTTGACTTTTTTAGTTCATTGTATAAATGATGTATTTGGTCTATTTTTTAGGCAAGATACATCAATTACTCAACGAATTTAAAAAATCAATTTTTTCTTATAAATAGGACCGGAAAGGGTAACAGTTTCTCATGTCTACAAATTTTGAAATACTTGTTTAGACACACATTTGAGGTACTATTGATGCAATCACCATCTTCAACTATTAGCAATATTTTCAAACCATTCCTTGAAGTACCAATAGTTTCCTTGATTGTGCGATGTACGTACATATATATCAGAGTTCTGCTCTTCTTTCTTTCTATCTGTTTTGGAGAACCAAAAGTTGCCTTGAGCTTTGTGTAATAATTAATGTATCCTAGGTAATACCAACAATAATCATGCCAAGTTCTTTAAAAAAAAAATAATAATCAAATTTTTTTTTGAGGAAAAAAATAAAAAAATAAAAAAGGGAAATGTTAACTTGTGCCCTTTGGGGCATAAGTTAAGGAACCAAAAGTAGAAATTTTTTCTTGGAAATTGTGCATTCAATGTATTGAAAGTTTCAAAAGTTATATTTTCAACATAAAATTTATTACTTAATTCTATTTTAAGTTCCTTTTCATATAACTTCTAAATTTATGTTAAGTATATGAATCAAGTTAACTTCTTAATTCATATAACTTCTTATTACTTAATTGGCTTAAATATGTTATTCGTCCCTGCAAATAGAGGTCGCTTAAAATTTCGTCCCTGCAATCGTTAATCTTTTTTTTTTGCCCCTGCAAAGTTTAATCAGTTAAAAATTCGTCCTTTGACCCAGTTAATCACTGCCACTTCAGCAATTTACCAAAAATGGCATGGGAATTGACGAAAATACCCCTGGTTTTTTTTTTCTTTAAAAAAAATTTTTTTCCAGATTTTTCCCGAATTTTTTTTTACAATTTTTTCTCCGAAAAATTTCAGTTTTTTCAGTTTTAATTTTAACATTTTTTTGTCCGAAATTTTTTATGATTTTTAATTATTTTTTCAGATTTTTTTTAATTTAAAAAAAATTCAAAATTTAAAATAAGCCAGGGGTATTTTCGTCAATTCCCATGCCATTTTTGGTAAATTGCTGACGTGGCAGTGATTATCTGGGTCAAAGGACGAATTTTTAACTGATTAAACTTTGCAGGGGCAAAAAAAAAGGATTAGCGATTGCAGGGACGAAATTTTAAGCGGCCCCTATTTGCAGGGACGAATCACATATTTAAGCCTACTTAATTTTATGTTGACAGATAACTTGGAACCAATCTTGATTGCAAACTATACTGCAAATTAGAAACTATATGTTGAAATTTCATCTAAGTTAAGACATGCACACCTACTTAATTCTATTTTCAACTATAAGTTTGCAGTATAGTTGATTAATGCTGTCTACAGATTACATCCTGATGATGTACATGTCTTAATTTCCTTTTCAGGAATCAATAATTCACCTCAAGTTACTGTAACAAAACTGCTAACCAATCTTGATCGTCCAAATGTGCGTGTGCAGCCTAAGCCATCCAATCTAAAGAATCTAAATGCTAAGAATCATACGGGAAAACATGTAAGTCACAGTAATTTCTTCCGACTGCCATTGGATTTCTTCTTAATTTTACCTCTATATCCTCTATTAATTGCTAAGACATGGTGGCGTCACTTCTGTCGTCATGTTTGTGCTGTTAGTTCAATCACAAAGATATTTTGTTTTGATTTTTTTTACTTGGCTGAAGAAATTCAACTGATTGAGATAAATTTGTGCAGAATGTGAACAGTGATCCGTCCACTTCATCGGCTTTGCCCAAATCAACTGCAGAAAATGTCTCTAAGCCTGAAAGGCCCACAGGAACTTCAAACCTAGGTCGTGTATTTGGGAATAACTCCCATATTTCAAGCAGCTGGATTCCTTCTTTACGGCGAATTTCTTCTACCAAATAGTAGGTAAGAAAATTGTTTATCCAGAGTGTGAAATTGGACTCTGTTATATTATTATCAGGCTTTTCCTGTCATTGTATTTTGACTGTCACAAATTCTATAAATTCTATACCATAGTTGTAAAATATTTGGCTGATCCACCGCCTCTGTTTGTTTCTCATATAGGTATTTTGGAGGAGTCTGTTGGAGCTTCTTTTTTATGTTCACTGTTGCAAATATCATGCCGCTCACTTCACCAGAGGAACTGTAGATTATAATGACAATCAAGATTCCTGACACGATTAACTTCCTTCAGATGACACCTTCCCATCAAATGTAATGGCTTGTCCCACATTTTTATGGAATTGAAAATGTATACCTCAGTGGAAGTTGATAACTTCTTCTCACGAATCTTGTCATATTTTTCCTCTTTGGTGACAGCTTTCAGACCCTGCCAAGGAAGGCTAAAATGCAAAAACCATATAGTCAAGCCCTAAATTTACCTAAAAAGAATGTGCAATTGATACTCATATGCACCATTTTTTAAAATTCAAAATGTAAACTTAGAAGTCACTTAGAAATTAGAAACTATACTGCAAACTTAGAAATTAGAAACTATACTGCAAACTTAGAAATTAGAAACTATACTGCAAACTTGGAACCAATCTTGATGACTTGAATTTTATCAACATATGTTGAAATTAGAAACTATACTGCAAACTTAGAAATTACGATCAAGATTGGTTCCAAGTTATCTGTCAAGTTAACTTGGAAGTCACTTGAAAATAACTTCTTATCATATGAATTATCATAGAATGGTGGAAATGAAACTTGCATTAAGATGGAAAAATGGGGTTAAAAGAGATGAGTCAACATATGGAGTTAACACCAACTTCCATTAAGGTAGAAAAATCATTAAATTTATCAAGTCAACAATCCACGATACATAAACCAAGTTCCAGGGTGCAATTACACAAATTCCCGCATTCGTCAACCATCCTCAGAACGGTTGTTCAGCTATCCAATGCAAGCTGAGAAAACCCAATGTAGGCAAAGACCTGTAATAAACAAAATTATATAAGTTTGATATAGAGTAGTCAAAGTAAATGAAATTATTGTGAAGTGTACTACATACCAAAAAGCCACAATCAATATCCTCTGCTATTGGCCTTTTCTCATATGTTAATTGAAAGTTCATCTCATCATGGAAATATAGTGCTGGAACCGCATCAAACAAATGATTAGGTACAATCTTCTCCAGCTTAGATACATGATTCGGATTCAAGGGCGCTGGCACAAAGACAAACATAAAAATGGATGTTAAACCATATTTTAGTCAGGTAAAAAGGATAGTTAACGCAAACATCAAATGGTAGGTAGTTGCTAACCGGTTTAACAATGGTAAGATAGCAGATTTTGGACTTGCGGTGAGATCTGTGGTAGAAAGAAAGAAACGCACTACTTCAGTATATATAGAGGCAGATATGACGTGCATTAATAGTAACTGCATGGGTAGTGGTTGAAGCATGGGAAATACACATCATTTATTATAGCTGGGAAATGAATTGGTGTAGGGTTTTGCACTTGGGGTATTGGAATAGCTTGAGAAGGAAAATTTGAATTTCAAATCGTGTAATTAATATGCTTAGCAAATTGTGTAACTCTCACAAATGACTTTTGATTAGTTGGAGCCAAAATGGATTAGGGTTAAGGATGGCAAATTAGGTATGCATTGTATGCTAGGATTAGATATATATAGATATAGATATAGATAGATATAGATATAGATATAGATATAGATACTAGAACTCCGACCCGTGCGATGCACGGGTCCTACCCAATAAAACATGCGCGAATAATTTATAACGTCATAAAATAAAAATAGTGAAATAAGTCATGATAAAAACGTATAAAAAAATATAATGAAATAAGTCATGATAAAAACGTTAAAAACATATTACATTAGTCATATTATCTTTTTTTTTTTTGAAGGATTTAGTCATATTATCTTGACATTAACAAAATTTGAAAACCGTACATTATACATCAAATATCATACATTATGAAATACTTCACACATTTGAAGTCACGTTAGTATTTTCACCATCTTCATCAACTATCAGTATCTTCAACTCATTTTTTTTTTGACGTATTCAACTCATCTCTTGAAGTAACTTTTTTTTTAGTCATTGTGAATAAAACAACTGATAAAAATTATGTCGTTTGAAACCCAATTCAAGCGCTATGTCAATTCCTTATCAATTGAGTCAACCTTAATCGACATGACTTAATTAATATAACCCGTTGAAATTTGCTGTTTTAAGTTACAAATTTTTTATTTATGACATCTATGTGTTGGATTCCAATAATTATTATTATTTAAAAAACAATTACATAGACACTCTAAATACAGGTGTAGGCTTGGAGACTTGATGCCTAGAATCCGTGTGGAAGAATACATGAGAGAATATGTCTGGAGAATGAGAGTTGATGATCAAAATCAAAGACCAACATTTTCACAAAGCCAACATGTATAATATAAAACATTTTCCTTGAATGATAGGCGCAAAGACATGTTGTTGAAACACTGATGGTTTCTCAAAGTCATATCAGCAAATTATACACATTCAATTGCCTTCACACCATCTGTCGACTTGAAGTCCATATTGTCATTGGCGATAATTGTTCCCCATCGAGTTGTATTCAGTTGATGAGAGGAATGAAAATGCTGACTTAAAAAGATCTTCCATTAATATTCTGTTAAAATATTGCAAGGAAAGATTTTTTTAAGTTAGATACAAAATAGCCAAGCAGACCGGATACAAAATATTCCAAAATTTCACTCTTCAAGAATCCACTTCAACCACAAAAAGGATACCAAATAAATTTTTGCTTTTGCTTTAGCCATTTTATATATATTTTTGAACGGCAAAAAATTCATTAATCTTCCAATTGTCCTATAATAATTATGAAACAAAAAAAAATACATTAGCATGTCAAATAAGTGCAAAATTGATTCAATTGATATTGTTATAACTGTCTTAAAGGTACAGTGCTTGAATGCAACAAAGGCTTATAATAGGGAAAATAAAACACAACATTCTCTTGAAGAATCTATATGCTTACAAAACATATAAATAATAAGCTTGTATAAACGCTTGAATTGCTTGAGATTTGAACTTGAGAAAATAAATCTTATTCAATAGTTGTTGTAAATTGTGAAATAAACAAAAATGAAATTGGAATTGTGAACAAAAACCACAAATCAAAAACCCCAAAATCTTATTGTAACTATACATACCTTGTTTAGTTTAAGAATCCCTATGTGACACCTCAACCACCACAAAAAGCCAAACTACAACTCCAGCAAAACTGCAATCCTTATGGTATAAACTATAAACGCCAGGACAAAAATAAAATCCACCAACAATTGAAACATTACATGAGTAGAGGATCTTAAATAGAAATTTATAGAATAGTTGACTGTGTTAAATAAAATCCCTATGTGACACCTGCCGCAATTAGAATTTTTTTCCTCAATCACAACGTGAACCTGAAGCAGCAACTCTCTTGTGAGTATGAAGTCAAAAATAAGGAATGAGATTCAAGCTATTAAGATAACATATATATATCCACATATAGACCATGTACAATGTAGTGCAAATATGAATATGGAAAATAATGTGGATATTAATTTGCATGGAGACATGAATAGTTATGTTGGGAACAGAGATTTGAGTGGGAAGCTAGAAAATGCCATATAAGGTTGTGCATGTATCGGCAGACTTTATGAGTCTTGAGAGAGAAATTTTGAATTTCAAATTGAATGGGATGATTAGGATAAGAAATTTTGAATTTCAAATTGAATTGAATGGATGTTTAGAAATTTTTTTAACATGCATTATTAGAAATTCAAAAAGGCTAATGTATCACGTTTTACCACACATCTTGGTTACTACAACTAAATTAATAACTTATGCTTCCAAACAAAAAAAATTCAAATTCAAATTTGCATGCATTTGGGAGGGAAATATATTAGGGTAAACCACTTAAGTATTTAATGCAGCACAATTAGAGGGAAATTTCTAGGTTTAATGGTTGCTTAACGTAATAAGCTTTAAGAATAAAGGATAGATATAGATAGATAATTGTTATGGTGAGGGTCTTGTACTCCTTCTTTCAAGTTCAACGCAATACACACATATATACCTCCTTCATTTTATCGTCGGCAATACACACAGATTTGTTTTTTTCTTTCTTTCTCTCATATAAGGTGTTGTCTCCCAACTCCCATTAACGATATTGCATTAATCAATCAATTGAAAATAAAGGTAAGATAACAAAATGAATATGGAAAAGAGAAATGAAAAAGGAGGAAACCCACATAATGTTTCCAATTACATGAAAGTAACAGTGGAGTTCTTGTGAATCGAGACTCAATCTTAAAAAAAAAAAAATTAAAGATTGAAATTGAAGAATGAAAGGTTGTTGAAGGTTGAGAGAGAGTACATAGACAATAGAAGAATCAAGAAACGCTGTGCATTGTCATTGGAATTGAAGGAAGTATGAAACCCCCACCATAACAATTATTATCAATTAATCACAACCTTTAATCATTATGAAAATGAATGGTCATGATTTGGAGTAACTCTTTGCACTTACTCTGAGAGTCAATGGATCCCTTCTCGTTTACAAACAAATATATATATATATATATATATATATATATATATATATATATATATAGGGGAGGGATATTTTGACTCCAAGAGTAACTCTTTTAACTTACTCCAAATCACATCCCTCCATCTTGTTTTAATCTAACGATGCTAATTAATTATTAAATCTTCTCACATGATCAAGCTCTATTAAATCATTTCCTCCATAAAAACGGTTTGGGTCTTCTTCCTCCCCACACCACACAGATCTTAAGAAACATAGATTTAACTCTAAGAGTAGATCGACGGATTGATTACTCTCATTCATAGTAATTCCAGTTTTTTATGAGGAAATTTTTTAGATATGTTTTTGTATGTTACCACATGACTCTCCTCAAATTATGATTTACAGTGTCCGCCATATCTATCCCCATCCACCTCATTTCACCTATTCAACGATAATTTTATACATGAAATAAAATCTTAAAATTTCCTGTTATTCAAAGAAAGGAGAATGAAATTATTGAAATCTAAAAGACATTGTGGAAAGTCAATCGAATCAGAATTCTATGTGGGTATTCAATAACATAAATCAAAGACCAATGGAAGGTGTTGTGCAATTTTATTCATGATTACTTTGTAATTGATAATTAAAGAGGATATTTTGAGAAAATGTTGGGAGGACCGAGTAATTAGAGGTAACAAAGCATTCGTTTTCTCAGCGAAGCTGCAACCAGGCAATGAGAGAGGAAAGTAGGATGGTGCTTGATCATGTGAGAAGATTTAATAACTAATTAGCATCGTTGGATTAAAACAAAATGGAGGGACGTGATTTGGAGTAACTTAAAAGAGTTACTCTTGGAGTCAAAATATCCCTCCCCATATATATATATATATATATATATATATATATATATATGGTCAATGAGATTCACATAAGAACGAATTGTTGGGGAGAACTTGCGTTTAAATTTGAAGTGGAACAATTTTTGTTTAGACTTTATTTACCTATCACCTGAATTCCTGATTATCTAGGACTCCTTAAGCTAAATACTGGAATGTTAACACACACAAAAATATTGAAGATCTAAACATGAAAAAATAAACAATTAAAACCAAAAATTAAAATAATTTAATAGTTTTATTGTGTGAATCGAGTATCTTGTACCCGCAGCTCCAAGAACTAATGTAATTTAACAATATATTTCGTCTCAAAATAAAATAAAAATTTAAGAAAGATAATCCGAAAAAGTTGTATATGGAATTATATATGAAGTTCGAAATAGAATGATATAAGTGGAAATAAACCATCTTACTGGTTCTCGTGAGCTAGCTCAGTTAGTAGGAACAGTGCATAATATATGCAAGGTCTGGGGTTCAAACCCCGACCACCCAAAAAAAAAATTACTAGACCAATGTATTTTTCTAATGAAAAAAAAAAATCATACTAGTCCAATGTATTTTTCTAATGAAGTAGAGGAAATTAATCCCCTAAAATGGATGTCAAACCTTTACCAACTGAAGACAAAAATTTAGTTAATTTATCGAACGTCATACATGTTTTCCAATAATTAAATTAAGAAAATACACTATAAATTACACTAAACAAGAAGAAGGCCATAAATTTCAAACAAAATAAAGAAAGAAAAACCATAAACAAAGATTTCTTTGAATAATAATAATAATAATAATCAGCTTAAATGATTTGCTTAAATCTATACTATATATAAAGAAAATAACCTCTTTCAACTCTTCACAGTAACAAATGATTTTCTTTCATTGCCATCTTTATCTGATTTACCAACAACGGTTGAAAATCCTAGCTTCCTTGCTTCCTCTCGAACTCACTCCAACAAATCATTTCGTGTGGCAAACCTTGGTTTGGTGGTAAAATGTTCTCAATGATCAATAAAAACAACAACATCTGGAGGTACAACATGAGGAATAGGAGGAGGAGCATCGTCTACTTTCGCATCGCCTAAAGAAATATCATCTTTCGGTGGTGGTAGGGGGGATCCTCGACTTTGGCATTTACGGAATCATCTACAACTTCAAGTGAAAGAGTCGGCAACACAGTAGAAGGTTCAATCTCAATTGGCAATTCATTGGAGGAATCAACTGAAACATCCATTATTGAATCAGTGCGAAAACATGGTCAGAAAATGAATAAAAATGAATGAAAAATTGAAAAAAGTTGGTTGAAATAGCTTCCTCCTTTCTCTACTTGGTTTATTTAACAAAACATACGTTTATGTCAAATTTTAATAGAAATAAGACTAACAAGAAACCCATCGATTAATTATTTCAGAAGGAGAAACCTAAAAAAAGTTGTATATGAAATTCTACAAGAAGTACAATATAGAATGATATAAGTGGAAATAAACAATCTTACTAGATTAATGTATTTTTCTAATGAAGTAGAGAAAAATTAGAATTAATTTAATAAAGTGCTTTAAGGATGTATTTGAAGACAAAAATTTAGATAATTTAGCGAATGTCATATAAGTTTGCCAATAATTAAATTACGAAAATACACCATAAATTACACTAAACAAGTAGAAGGCCCCCTCAAAAAGAAGGAAAAAGGCCATAAATATCAAAAAAAAAAAAAAAGATAAACCATAAACAAAGATTTCTTTGAATAATAATAATGATGATAATAATAATAATAATAATAATAATAATAATAATAATAATAATAATAATAATAATAATAATAATAATAATAATAATCCGCTTAAATGATTCGCTTAAATCTATACTATATATAAAGAAAATAACTTCTTCCAACTCTTTTGGGTTGGCTTTTTCTTATTTCAAAAATGTCCTCAATTTTCAATACAAATAACACATGTAACAAATAAATAAGAATAAATTTAATTATTAAAAAAATGTAACAAACATGATATGAATATATATATATATATATATATATATATATATGCCTAATTTTTTCCATTATCATTTAAAAAATGTAACAAACTAGATGAGTATATTTATATGTACTTTTTCACTATTCCAATTATACTCTTAAAAACTTTTACTATAATAAAAATTGTTGTTGGTATCATTAAAAAAAATTATATTATATATTTTTTTTTATAATGTTGGTGTCAATGAAATAGATAATTATGGTTAGTTTAGTTTGTTATAATTTTCAAGCATCAAACATTTATTTTCTTAGTTTTAATCAAAATCAAAATTATATATAAAAAAAACATCGTTCATAATTTTCAAGCGTTAGCGCAAAAAAAAGAGCGGAAAGACGGACACGTGAGTGCCCGTCTTTTCGCTTGTAGTAGTAGTAATAATAATAATAATAATAATAAAAATAATAATGACATGCATAAATGAATTTCCCCTTTGATTAAAAACTAACAACATAACAACCACAATCATATATTTTCTATTTTCTAGTCAAGTTTTCAATGAATAGCAACTGATAACTCTGCAGCGAATCCAATGATGAATCCACTATAACTGTTACCGCTGCTGGAGTCTAAGTTGGTTTTGGCCTTCTTCTTCATCAATTGACCTGCTCCTAGGGTTTGTGCCGCCGCTACCCTTGTGAGATTTTGCCGTCGTTCGCTGAGAATTTTTCTCCCCTGGACGTATTGATCTGCCTTGTGCTAGTTCCTACCATACTTTCCCATCATCCTTTGGTTGAAATTGAAGCTTTCATGGGTGAATCCAATAGCCGTTTTTGCAGCTGTGCTTGATCGTAAATTTCAAGGTGTCGTTCCTTTACTTGCAATTGTTATTACAATTGAGTTTTTCTCTTTGGGGTGCTCGCTGGTTTGTGATTGTTTGCATGGGCTATTTGGTTTCTTGCTTCTGCCATCTCCTTGCCGTGAGAGGTTGGTTTCTTTATTAATACTTGGCTATTCAATCAATTGTATTAGCAGTGAGGGTTGGTCTTAGAGACAAAGGTGCACGTGCTCATTATTCTTGTCTTCCTTGTTCCATTACTTTTATAGTGCATCACATATATTTTTGAAGGATTGATAGTGGATCTTATTACAATTAATATTGTTGCCTTGATGCCAGTGCAGCCTCTATGGTGATGGAGGTTATTAGAATTTGTGGGAATAATATAATATACGTGTTGTTGCTATTAGTGATATTTAGTTTGACAATGTGGATTTTGAAACAGACTCAAAGTCAACAGCTGATGCTTTCATTTCTAGTACGAACGACTTGTCCGAATTTGGTTGCATTATTTCCTCCTGTCGTTCGCTGTTCAGCAATTTCTTTTCTAACTCTAGGGTGGAGTTTGTTAGGCGACAAGCCAACGCGGTTGCTCATGCTCTTGCAAGAGAGGCCACGTCCTTAGCTAGTCCCGCAGTTTATTTTGATATACCCGATTGTATTGAAACTCTTATTATTAATGAAATGCTATAAGCATGTTTTCCCTCAAAAAAAAAAAAAACCACAATCATATGGTACCTAGGTGAAAACACGAAATTAATTTAGTCATTTATTTCTCTTATTGGAAGAAGACTCTCTTTATTAGGGCTGGACAAATAAATATTGTCCGACCGAAACTGGGCTACCCAGCCCAATGTAAACTGAAACGGGTGGTTTCAATCGGATGGGCGGGAGAAATGGGTTTACATGGACACACACGGATCGGTCCAAATATATTGAACCAATGGTACCTCAATGTAACCGATCCACACATATACATGTAGGTTTGACCCAAAGAATGCTAAGAGACAAAATAAAATTGGGCCCAAACCAATAAACAAAAGAAAATTAAACCCTCATTCTAGATCCTTCTTCCAATTCTCTTCTCAGTCTCACGATAATCTCTCTCTAGAAACACCTTTCAGCCGCCCCCTCTCATAAATAACCACCCAAATCACCATGTTCCTTCTCTCATCCCTCCTTCTCTCATCGTCAATCATGTTGCTCTCTTCTCTCATACATAATTCATCTTCATCTCTTCAACTTTTGAGCAGCAAATTGTTGTCTATGCTAGATCTAATAAAATCTAGATCTGTTCATCTCTATTTTTAATTTTTGATGGTTTCTTCTTAGGAGGTTGTTACTATGAAGATGGATGTAGCTTTTGGATCTCAAATCAAATACTAACATCCTGTACCCGCAGCTCCAAAGACTAATATAATTTAACAATTGTTATCATCAAAATTCTTTTTTTCTCTGGCAGATGGTCAGAACTTTGTCTTGATTCAAATCATACTAAGCCAATAGGTCCACTACAGATGCATATCAGAAATGATTTTTTATTTAAGTAAATATTAAATTACTCATTTAGAAATTATGGAAATCAAGGAATTAGTTAAGTAAATAAATTACGTAAATTGAAAATTATGGAAATCAAGAAATTAGTTAATAGACATTGTTCTAATTTTAAAACCCACTTTAGTTCGACAATAAATAGTTAATTGTATAATAGAAAAAGTAACATTAAAATTTATTGTAAAACAACGTATAGTTTTGGACAAATTTTTTTTTCCAAAATTATTTATAATTTGGCACATATAGTATGAGTGATTTTCAACTAGTGACTTCAAGAAAAACGGCACATAAGTATTAACAAAATGATAAACGATATTTGTACAACCATTTTTTGACAACTTTAGTGACAACTTTCTTTTTCATACTCACATTATGTTTTTACTTTCTCTCTCTATTGCTTTGATTTTTGTGTCAATACCTCATTTTCTTTGTAAATTCATGGTTGTCATAAAAGTTGTCATTAAAATAACTGTTCAAAATAACGCAACTCTAATAAAATTGAGAAATGATATTTGAACAACCAATTTTTGACAACTTTTGTGATAACTTTCTCTCTCAAACTCACATTCTCTTTTTACTTTCTCTCTCTATTGCTTTGATTTTCGTGCCACTACCTAATTTTCTTTGTAAATTTTAGTTGTCCAAGAAGTTGTTTTAAGAAAGAGTTGTTCAAATAACATTCCTCAATAAAATTAGAGGAGTGTTATTTGAACAACCATTTGGTTGACAACCAATGCGACAACCATAATTTACAAAGAAAAAGTAGGTATTTGCACGAAAACCAAAGCAATAGAGGGATAAAGTAAAAAATAATATGAGTATGAGAGAGAAAGTTGTCACAATAAAAATTGTGTTATTTGAACAACTATTTCAATAACAACTTATGAGACAACCATTAATTTGCAAAGAAAATAAGGTATTTTCACAAAAACTAAAACAATAAAAAAAAGTAAAAACTAGTATGAAAGAGAATGGTTTTACAAATACTCCTACCATTTCTCTTTTGTAAAACCCATCTAAATACACGTGCACTGAATCGTGTCATACTCCAACTAGCCGTAGTCAATTAGGCGAACCACAATCAATTAGATGGCATGCAAGCTACTGAAAAGGAAAATCTAGTCAGAGGACGCTCAATTTTTGGGGTGAGTGAGTCCCTTTCTTTCCTCCCTTCTTGCATGTTTGAAAAATCTTATTTTAGGGCATCAAAGGATTGAATTGAAAAGTTTTGGAAAAATCATAGTGTACTGATTTTGTTTTTTTTTTTTTTTGTTAATGTTTGTTATTTTCATTTTGCATTTATAAATTGATTGTTTGCCGATAGTGATGAGTGATGACTGATATATGTTAATGATTTAGGAATTGGTTCTGTCAATGTTAATGCTTTTGCATGTTGAGTAGTGTTGGGAAAACTCATTTTAACACTCTATTTCTTGTTGAGTGAAATCATGCAGGTCCCACCACTTTATTTGGGTTCCTCAACTTTAAATGTTACCCATTTTCAAATATGATGGGACCCACACGAAGTGTTCCTAGTACTCATCTTGATTTTGATTTTAAGTACCATGATCTTGTTTAAGTTTGGTATGATGTTAAATGTTTAAGTTTTGGGTTCAATTTATTGGTAACTTGGTATGATCGAGTTTCGAGCATAAGCAATGGTAGGCAGCAGCGTTTAATTGGAAATCTACTGCTACTGTTTCTATCATTATCGCCCAATTCCCCTCGCCATGAAATGGAGTCTAGGCCAGATGACCGGCAGCTTCTGTTTCCCATCGCTGGGGGAGCGAGCAATACCTCTAATACTTTTTATAGGTGTTGAATATGTGACTGCTTATCCTTACTATAAACAAGGATATCATAAAAAAAACGACAAACTGTCGAAGAAAGGAGCGCAGTAGATCAGTCATGGCTGCCATAAATGATGATGGTGCATTAGTTAAGCCGAACAGCATAACCAAAAACTCAAAATGGCCGTCGTAAGTGCGAAACGCTGTTTTGTGTTCATCCCCTGCTGCCACGCGAATTTGGTGATACCCGGATCGGAGATCAATCTTAGAGAAAATCGAAGCACCATGTAACTCGTCCAATAAACCATCAACCGTTGGAATTGGGAAACGATCTTTGACGGTTATGGCATTGAGGGCCCTTTAATCCACACAAAACCGCCAACTCCCATCTTTCTTCTTAATCAAAACCACCGGGGATGAGAACGGGCTCGTACTTGGGCGAATAATACCTTCAGCTAGCATGTCGGAAATAATGGTAGTCATGGTTGTTTTTTAACAATGCGGGTACCTATAAGGTTTGATGTTGATGGGTTTGCTATTGGGGAATAGGTGGATATGGTGATCATGTGGGCAGGTGGGGGGTAAACCATGGGGAACAGCAAAGACTCTGGAGAATTGGGTCAAGAGTTGATTAAGATGGGGATTGGTATGAGTGGGGATGTTCTTTGAGGGGGTAGTGGATGCGGGACAATCAACAGGTAAGGGTGTATATGCTTGAGCTACGCTTTGGGTTGTGATGGAGCGACATACTTGATGGTGAGACATAACAGGGGTGGGGGTGTTGCAGCTGCCTAACAGTTTGATAGAGGCTTGATTATGGCTAAACGATAATGATGGTACATCAAAATCTGCAATGACAGGGCCTAGAGTGTGTAACCACGCCATTTCTAACACCATATCTGGGCCCTATATTGGTAAGAGGTAACAAGGCACCTTAAAACGATGACTCTGCAACAGCAGCTGTCTGTCCTCACAGATTCCAAAACACGAGATATGCTCACCATTTCCCACCATCACCGAAAATTGTGAGATTGCAGCAACAGGTAACTGGAGAAAATTAGCAATTCGGGGTTGCAGAATGTTGTGGGTGCTTCCGGTATCCACCAACACCGAAACAGCAAATCCGCAAATGGTACCCATCATGCGTAGTGTTTGAGGCCCCAAATCACCATCACAAGCAGCATCTGAGAGATGGAAAAAAGTGTCAGTTGTACTGTACCTGAATTTGTATCCAAAGGTCCCCCACGAATTAAATTTGTAGGCAATGGTGGTAATGGGGGAGGCGCTTCTTCTGGAGGTGGAAGTGTCTCCGGTAACATTGCGGAAGGGTCATCACAAAGTAACAACAAAAATTGTTTAGGACCACATCGGTGGCCACGGTGAAATTTCTCATCACAATTGAAGCAAAGCCCTTTGGCACGACGAGCTTCCATCTCCGCCGGAGGTAATCTACGTATGGGTAAGGTGGGGGGGGGGGGGGGGGGGGGGGGGGGTTGGATTTTGATGGAGGATTTGGAGGTGGTGGAAATGGTTTCTTGCTGGGATTGTGTGAGGGTTTGGGTGTATCAGCATGCTTAGCTTCAATCAACTTAGCTAAGCCAATAGCTTGAGGAAGGGTGAAAATTTGATGAAGGGCTAATTCATGCTGAATTTGTCTTTGCGGAATCCAGAAATGAAGCAATTAAGTAGTGCATCAGGGGGCAAACCTAAAATACGGTTTGAAATTTTTTCAAATTCAGATTCAAATTTATCCACAGTACCTTCTTGTCGGAGTTTGAACAATGTGACCTGATGATTGACATAGGAAGAGGGGCCAAATCGTATCTCGATCACGCGAAGAAATGCGTCCCAAGTTGAGAGTTTGCTATGCATCCACTTGAACCAGCTCAAAGTGGCGTCGGTCATAAAGAACCCTACCATTTCCATTCGTTGCGATGGAGCAATCCGGTGAAAACAAAAGTATTGATCTGCCTGAAACAACCAATCCAGCACATTTGAACCATAGAAACAGGGTAAATTGATTTTCGGTGTTTTCAAGAAGGTGGATGAGGTTTGTGAGCTCAGGGAGGGAGAGGGTGTCCTTGAGGTTGCAGATTCGCAACTTTGTCAACTAAATCACTGATAATGGTGGTGAGTGAAGACTGGGTTTGGGTGGATTCATCCATGTGTTCAGAAAGTTTGGAAATCTGTTCTTGAAGTTGAGCTATGGTTTCCTCCATTTTCTGATTTGGTTTGGGAGGCATGAAGGAAAAAAATGAAAGCACCAATGTTAAGGTTACTAATGACTTTTGATGCCCAATTCGAGAAGGGATCAACTCTCCAAAACTATCTACTAAAGGATAAGAAAATAATCAGTAATTTTTCCTCCTTTCATTCATTGGGATCTGTTCCTTATAAAGAGGAAAATGGTTTGTTACATCAGATAAATGTGAATGGACTTCTATCTACAAAACTTGGAAAACTTGAATAGAAAGCAAAACAAAAAATAGTCTAGAAGCATCTAATCAAATGATCATGTGACTGCTTAATGCTTCGTCGTCCTTATATCTTAATAATTCAAACTAGTAATGAATCATTATAGTGGACTTCAAAACCCTTAAATACATGATGCGAACTAGAATTTGTTTAAATGACATAAAGACCTTAATTATGATAAACATATGCATTTGTGAGTATCATTAATATGGTTTCAGCTTGTACATGAATGAATTATACAAGAATCATATTTTTACTTACGGTGAGTTGCCTTAGAAAATGGGGAATTGTTCTTCAACAAAGGAGGATTTGGTTAGGGAAGAACAAGTAGGCCTCTTGCGATCACAACGTCTGACTTACCTTACTCATAGATTAGGATCTCTTGGGTTACTAATCTCTAAGGAACTTAATAAAAGATTCTTATGTCTTATTATTATTTCTACTTATTGCATTCGAGTTCTTGTAGATTATTATCATTTACATATTGCCCCTCGGGACTCACTAAGATTTAATTCTCGCTAAGGAGTAATAGCTGAAGTTTTATGTAGCTGTTGCTGTTTATGTTTAAGAACTGTATTTATAAGTTTGTTCTGTATTTTGCCCCTTTGAGAGTTGGTTCTTGTGATTAGTCGTGAGAACTAATTTGTACCACTATTGTTAAAGTGTGTAACAGTTAAACTATTTGTATTTATAAATGTTAATATTTTATTTTATATTATTTTCTAGACAAGTAACATATAGGTGTTCAAATTTTGGTATCAGAGCCTGGTTGAACCGATCGTACTATGTGTAGTTAATATAAGATTATAGGGTTATTTTTGTTGCTGTAAATCAACTTAATATTTGTGTACTATATGCAGAATTATGGCAGCAAATTCAGGACGCCGTGGTAGGCCTAGCAGCAATACTCAAGCAGCCCAGGAACCTAATGAAGACCGTTGGGAGCGGATGATGCAAGTTATCCAAGAACAAACAGCAGTTGCCACTAATTTGGTGAATAGCCTCGCTCAAATCAGTGGCCCAGTTCAGCCTCCTCCACCTCCATCTAAAGCCCCGAATCGATTAATATATGACTTTCTAAAACTCAAGCCTCAACCTTTCACCGGAGGGCATGATCCATTGGAAGCCCAATATTGGCTAGATGAATTGAATAAGATTTTTGAAATTTTGCAGTGCACGGATGAACAAAAGGTAACTTTTGCTGCATATATGCTTAAGGGAGAAGCGAATAATTGGTGGAACTTGGCAAGAGCCAGCGTGATGGCTAAGGGAAACCCAATGAACTGGGAATATTTCCAAGAAGTGTTCCTTGGTAGGTATTTTCCAGAGTGTATGCGGCAACAGAAGGAACGAGAATTTATTCAGCTTCAGCAAGGAGGTATGTCTGTGGCGGAATATTTGACCAAATTTGAAGAGTTAGCTAGGTTCTCATGTCATTATCGTTATGACCCGGAGGGTGAGAAGTGGAAAATTAATCGATTTATGCTGGGACTAAGGCCTGATATCCGAGTCAACTTAGTCCTACATGAGTTCACTAGCTATTCCACATTAGTGCACGGGAGTTACATTGCAGAAAAGGCCTGGAAGAAAATTCAAGAAGAACGCCAACTGAAACGCCAACGTGTTTCCTTAACCAACAGCCCTTATTAGTTGTGAGTTTTGACTCTAATGCATCTCATTCCTTTACTTCTGCTGAGGCCTGAGTGTGTTCTGTTGAGTGTGTACTCCTTCTTCGTCTTAATTTGTCAAAGCGATCTTTTTTCGTGTTGGTTTGATTTGTCTTCCTTTAAAAGGGATGGATGCCATATTAGGAATGGACCGACTCTGCCAATCACAATCTTAGATTGTCAAGTATGAGTTGTCTTTCTTTAAAAGGGATGTATGTCATATTAGGATAGAATTTAATTTACGTTTATATATGCCGAACCTGCATGTTTATATCTGGTATTGTCGTTCTAGTTTATACTCTAATGGAATGTTTCGTTTTCATGACTGAATCACTCTCAGGATGCGGTATCAATCACATTTGTTTTTAACATTGAGTGTTCTCATACATTCTTTTACATTTTATGTCAATCTTTTGAATGTTGCAGGACCAATAACTAATGTTCTTGTTCTTAGACAAGAAAATTACCCAAATACTCATTACAACCAGCCTTAGAAAAGAAGGGAGCTTATTTAACCCATTTGGAAAAATGTGCAAATTCAGTAGATGAATTGTTCGATTCTCGACAACAACTGAACTGAACCAGAAATATAGTTCAGGAAAACTGAACAGTTTAACTGCTTCAGTTCATGTAGTTCGGATTCAGTTTAAGTGCGGTTCAGTTAGTGAATTGTGTTTGAAACACCGGTTTAATTCGTGAACTGACAAAAACAATTTTGTTTTTCAAGAGTCGTATATGAGGCAGCACGAAGAGGGCGACTGCCCTATCTCCAAAAACTAAGTTTCAAATTGGGATAAAAAATATACAAATTTTTTTTTGACTCACTAGTCCTATTTTTCTTAAAGAAAACATTCTTGGTTCGGATTATATAATCCAAACGACTTTTAGTGATTTTCGGATTATAATATTCAAAATATGCAAACCCTAAAGCAGCAGTCAAAATCTCTCTCATTTCATCACTTTTGAGCTTTGCTTTTAAAAACAACAAAAAACAAAGTAAAAAAAATGATAAAACATGTCAAATAAAATATGATAATATAAAAATATCACAAAAAATACTAAAAATCAAATAAAGGTAATGCAAAAAAATTTCGGACTTTTATGAGAATATGAAAAACTAAAAAAAATCAAAAATCGATCAAAACGATAAAATTTTGGATTGAGGGGCGGAACCTCGGGATCATGATCCTTAATTTTTTCTTCTTCTGATTTTCTGAGCAAGTTTCTGAACAATCCAATCAAATAGGCTGAAAACCGAATTTTTGACTAGGTCTCAATGGGAACATATAACGATGACCTAAAACACAAGGAGGGTGGTTATGATGGTTAGTATAGTTCTTAAATTGACTATCTCTGTCTCAAGCAGACTCATTCTTTGTGCTGATCAATTCGAATTATATAATTCAAACCAATTTTCCTTGAATATTTGCCACAAGAGGGGTGTGTATGGAGTTTTCAAATTTTATAATCCGAAAAAAACAAAAAAAACACGTCCTGTTATAATGGGGTTTTCAAATTGTATAATTTGAATTGGTGAAACACTCATTTTCCACCCAGAAACATGGTGAAAACTCAGTTCAGATTCTATAATCCGAAAATCCCTATGAACACTTTTGTAAAAAAAAAAAACGCGTGAGAAGGTCATAGGTGAGAAAAGAATGAGTATTACTTTTCCTACCCTATGTCTTTCCTCGCGCCCCCTATTTTTTTCCAATTTTACTCCTGATCCGGATTACGTTTTCCGGATTGAATTGTTAGAATTTTGCAGATGTATCCGGATTTTAAAATCCAGAATAATGTTTTACCAGAACTTTTGCAATTTTAAGCTTTACAATTCGTAAAATAAAATGCAAATAAAATAAAAAACAGAAATAAAAAGACACAAACATAAAAACAACTCATTTTATTAATATATGAACAATACATTACAATAATTTTCAAGCTTTTTAAGCTTATTACATAAGATCCTAAATCTATTTCTAATCTCCTAAGAGCCTAATTCTAATCTCTTAAGAGCCTAACCACTGCTATGTGATAGGACATAGCAGTAGTGGACCTATTGGAGGAAAACCGGAGGAGGAGGGAAGAGGAGGGCGGGAAGAATAAAACAATGCCCCTGAGGGAGGTAGGGGGTTCTCAAACTTACGCCCAGACAGGCGAAGCTAAGAACCACACTGACCCACATGACCCACAGATGAACCGCACTTAGTTGCAGCGCGGTTCCATCTTCATTGACCGTTCATACAAACCCTGAAAGTTTTCAACGAGACCCCTATCTATGAAAGGCCAACGATGGAAAACCATGGTTGTAGAAGGAAGAAGAGGATGAGAGGGTGGGAGAGGATGGTGTGAGAAATGGTGGGGTTTGGAAGACTATTTATAGGGAGGGGTGGGTCAAAAACGGTTGGGAGGTCATAAATGCAGTCAAAAAACGTGGTAAAAGCGTTTTTTTTGACCTGACCACCGACAAAAACCTGCGGTGCAGACTATCGGCCATGACTGACGCATTCCGGAATATAAAATCCGGAATGCACGTCTATTTTCCGGAATATATTTTCCGAATTAATGCGATAATGGTGAACGAGGGAAAAGTTGGCACTTCTTGTAGGGCTAAGGGCATTCCGGAATGTAAAATTCGGAACGCTTTAGCATTGGATTCTTTTGAAAGAGAGCTTGGATTCTTTTCAAAGAGAGCCATTAATGTGGGTTTGGACGGTTACAACCACTAACACATTTTCATTGACTGTATTAATGACCTAGGACTTGTTTTAAGCTATAAATAGGCTTCCATCTTCAACAAATACATTCATTCTTCACTTCACCTCTTTTCTTCCATTTTCTTCAAATGTTTCTAGTTTTTTAGGGGTGTCGGTGGTGTCATGGTCATTGTTGACCGTTCATATGAACCCTGCAATTGCATTGCAGCTTGTGTGGGGTTCATATAACGGTCAACAAAGACCCTTGACATCAAAGAAAGACACAAAAAAGCAACAAACATCGGTTCCGGAATCCGTTTTCCGGATATCACTAACAATCTGGTCCGGATTATATAATCCGCACCAGGGGTATTTTGGAAATTTTGCAGGGCGCGTGAGAAGGCAGCAGGGTGGGAAAAGTAATACTCGAAAAGAATAGCCAAAAGAATTAGGGGTCCATTAAGCCCAATAAATAAAACAATACTTAAAGGCTTATTAGCTCTTTGTTAATCCGTTTAAAATTTATCACGTGGTATTACTAAAGTTCAAATATCTGATTTCCAACTACAAAGTTATAGCATCGTATAACAAAATAGAAAGGTGCATGAGTGAAAGACAAAGTTGCAACGTCAAGTTAAAGACAAAGGCTGTCAACTTCAGCAACGAACACAATTTAGTTCTATTATTATATTTATTTTGTTTCATTATTTGATCGTACAATGTTGCCGCGAAAACATGCATTTGGTGGCCGATAATCTTGAATTATCTAATAAAAATTTGAATGAAGACAACCCCGTCAATGACAATGATAATGTTCTTTGTATGTAAAATGTTGATGTAGGCACCATGACCACATCATCCCTCCTTTTGATATTTATGATCCTAAAAATTGTGGTATTCTTGATTCTAAAACTAGAGACTAATTGAAAAAGGTGTCATTGGGAGTTTAATCTCACATATTTCATGTAGAGAGACTTTCTAGACATTTTTCAAATTCTTATTTTTTTTTTCCTTCAGAAAGTTGAGTAATGAAGAGACTTTTGAAAGAAAGAAAATGGTTTGTTGACTCTAAACATATGGATAAAGTATATTGTTTTTGTTGTATATTGTTCACTTTTCAAAATAGCATCCACGTGAGTCTTTTAGCAAACAATGGAGTGAGAGATTAAAAGCATTTAAGTGATAAACTTAAAGAACATAAGAATAGCCTTGAACATATCACAAATATGACTAGTAATGAAACGAGAGTGAGAATAAGAAAGAACAAATGCGTTGATAAAGATTTGCAATTATAAATGCTCGTAGGAATTTTTTTGTTGGAGCATTTCAATATCAATATCAGATAAAAAATTTAATGTTTTTTGTTTGAAGTATGATGTTTTCATTAGATTATTTCTTAATGTAATAAAAAGTTCAAACAAATTATGTTCACACTTTGAGAGTTCAAATTCTTTATACTACCAATTAGTTAGGATCTATTGAGAACACATACATCCAGTTTTTGCGAACTAGAATTTCCTTCAATCCTTCCATTTGAAGAAAACACCCCCGTTTGGAATGCTGGGATTAATAGGAAGATTACAACTCCGAGACACCGAACAAATTCCCTAGGACTGCTATAACTGGCATGATATAGACCACGACTCACGTTGAGTTTATAATCCCGTACCAAACATTCTCGAAGGTTCTTAGGAAAACATTGACATTTCAAACACGCGATAACCTTTCCTTGCTTGCCCCTCTTCTTCAGAATGAACACATCAGTCACCTCACCTAAATCATAAAAAATCTTTCTCAACCCAACCTCTGTCATCTCACTTGAATAATTCGTAAAAAAAAAAAAAAAAAGTCACTTTCAGTTAGAACCTTCCCAATATACTTGACAGCCAACCGTTCTACAGTCGCATAATCTTTTTTTTGGTTAAGTAGTCTAGTGGCTAGAATTCACATTTTTCAAGGTAAATAAATGGGGTGTTTAGAGTTCGAACCCCGACTCCTGCATAAAACAATGCATGACCCTGTCAACTGAGCTATGTTCACGAGGACTACCGACGTATAATCTATGTTGCTTTTTCTGTGAACTTCTCCATTAAACCATAGGGAAGCAAAAAGTTATAAATTAGAGACAACGCTTGACACTTAATAAAGTTTAGCGACAAAAAAAAAAACAATTATGGATATTTTTTTTTAGAAAATTGTCTTGTATTTTGACTCAACTTTTATTTTTTCATAATTAAAAGTATATTTTTAATCAAAATTATTGTTCTCTCAAAAAAATCAAAGTTGTTGTTGTTGTTATACTATTAAGTGTTAAACCTTATAACCATTGCAAAATGAGCATTAATGCTCCTTTAATTAATAAAAGTTTTTCATCTCTATTTTATTTTATTTTTACAATTATTCTATACTTTTTTCGAAATAACTATTTCTATAATTATTATTCTTTATAAAAAAAAAAGATGTTTATACTTTCTTAATAAAAAGATATGATTCTTTTAATTATACGAGAAATGATAGTTTCGGTATCTATTCTATATATAAAAGTTGTCCCAAGCCAATTTTGAAGCCCTAATTTTTCCTAAACCCTAATGACTAAAATTCCTGTTTTAACCCTAACCTAAATCTTAATTACTAAACCTAATTTAAACCTAAACCTAACAATTTTTCCTCTCTTTCTCTATTCTATATATAAAAGTTGTCCCAAGCCAATTTTGAAGCCCTAATTTTTCCTAAACCCTAATGACTAAAATTCCTGTTTTAACCCTAACCTAAATCTTAATTACTAAACCTAATTTAAACCTAAACCTAACAATTTTTCCTCTCTTTCTCTCACGCGTTTCTTCTTCTTCCTCTTATCATCGTCACCACCGCCAACCCTCTCCCCCATTCCTTATGCAATCACGTATTACCGCACGGTCAGTTCTCTCCCTCTCTCCTTCTCTCTGCGACACTGCTGCTGTGACCATGGCCTTTTCGATTTCTTTTTCTTTCTGCTTCAATCATTTAAGCGAGTTACTCGCTTGCACACATCAATTTGTTGAACGCACAAATTGATGGATCCAAGACGGCGACCGAAGGGTGATTGTTTACGTTATGAATTTGTTCTGTTGAAGTTCGATTTGATTCTGATGATTTTTGTTTTGTGATTTTTAGGTCTGAATTCAGAGAGAGGTTTACGATAGAGAATCCAAGCAACAGATCCGTTGTTGTGGTGAGTTTTGTGAAGCGATATAGTTTTACCGTGAATTTGAATTAGGTTGGGAAAGTTGATGGAAAGAAATGGAATGGATATAAAGGTTGAATTAGGTTAGGATGTTGTGATAATTTCACCTCTGTTCCACTGAAGAAAGTTAATATAAATCTTAATCCGTGTTTTGATTTTAAATCATTTTTGTGATTTATGTGTATTTTAAGATCCGGGTCATTTTGAAGATGTGATGCAACATGTATTTGTTTATGGTATATTAAGAGGATGTAGTTGGTTCTGGAATACAAAAAGGTGGTAACAAAATCCTAAATTTTGTTGCACTTTTTCCATTCAAATTTGTATGTCTATTGTTTTGATTTAATTGTTGTGTCGTTCATGTTGTCTATTCATTCCATTGTCTACTGGTTTCAATTTTACTATTTCCTTCTCACACAATTTATGCTAGCATATTTTTTTTCTTCTGTTTCTTTAGGAGCTGTAACTTCTCTTATAGTTAGTGTGACTAGGTTTGAGTTCATATGTTGAAGATGATGATAGAGAGTGAGGCTTTGATGAGAAGGTGATGCTTTTACAGGTTTCTTTCCCCTTCAGGTTTTTCACTTATAGTTCTTTCCTTTTTGTGTCCTGCTTTTTGAAACATTGTATTTGCATCAGGCTTGCCTTGATTTAAAGCTATATATGTTTTGTTGTTCTCCACTTCTTTGTGTGTGTCGCTGATATTTGTTGTAGTATCTTGCTTGACAATATGTAATTACCTCTTAATTATTTAACATATGATTTTGGTTTTTGAAAGGAACATATGAATCTGCTATTATTTTTCATTCTGTGTTGCTAATCATTTGGCAAGAACATATGAAGTGTGTTACATATTTTTGCAAGTGGGCATACTTATGGAATCACATTGTAGCTTACTTTATATCAAGGTACTTTGCTATGTTCTTCTCTATTGAGTTCAACCAAGGCACGAGTATTTTCTCATTTCTCTATAGTTTTTTTTTTTTTGAGGAATCATTTCTATAAAGGTGTTTGCTCATTATCTGTATCATTTTATGAAGGTAGAGTGACGTATGAGAACGATCAGAATCTTAAGGCGACTAAGCTTGGTTTGTGGCTTCTAGGGACAAAGGAAAATGAGGAAGAAACAACATTATCTATTAGAGTCTGCTCTACATGTGTAATGTCTTCCTTTTTCATATTATTTCAAGTTGCAAGTAATTTAAATTGAGTTTTAAGGTAGTTTTCTTTGACTGCTATAAGGAGCTTATTTCATAAGGTTATACTTAGATGTGTATATTTTTTATCCAAGCTTATTTTGGGTTTCTGTGGTGACTTTATCAAAATCACGGTGCGCCACCGTGATTTAGAAAAAATTATAGGGTGCAGCTTTTACAATAACCATTATTCTATCCTTTGTGTGCATTTAAAAAATTAACTAATGATTTGCCTAAAGTTTCTAATTTGTTTTACTGGTCTGATTACAGTCCCTCTCTCTGATCATTTTCTACAACTATCGAAGATTTGGTTGAATCAGCTGAGGTTAATTATTTTGTTCATGATTTTCGCAAGATTACTCTTCATTCTACTGTTTTATGCCAAAATTAATTTATTTTGTGTGTGTAACAATGTTGCTTCATAGATGCTTCAGTTCAGTGTTGGCAAGAACCTGTGAGTTTAAGACTGGTATAGGATGGTCTATCAGGCATACAGTAAATGTGCATCGAGAGTTATTACTATTATTGTGAAGATTTTATGTGAAAAATGACAAGGTCTGCAATTCTGAGGCAAGTTAAATAATCTCTAATTTTAACTTAAAAGTGTATTGTCGATAAGTTTATACTTTTTTTTTCTACAATCAATGATTTAGGATACTGCTGAAGGATGTTTTCTTTTTAAGCTTGAATCTCATGGATTTGATATTCGCTCTAGAGTAAACCATGTGAATCTGTGGATGCCTATTTTATCTTTCGATGAACAGCAGCGACATCCAATTTGAGTTTTCTATATCAACTCATATTTTGTATGTTTAAAAAAGATAGATATTCACCCAAATAAATAATGAAAATCCATTTCATCTTAATTTTATATATGATAGTAATTGCTATCATGATTCTCAATCTTTTTGTATGATGGACAACCAATTAAGTTAACAATCCTTAATCAACACATGGTTGACATTTACTTGCCGTGCATCGAAAAAAATTATGGTAAGCTAGAAGTTTGATCATGTCAATGTATATGGTTGTTGAATATATGGTATGGTAGACTATTATCCATTTTTACCCTCAGTTGCAGGGGTAATAGTTGCTGAATAAATTATGGTTGTTGAACTTTGGTCTGTTAGTAAAATGAGTATGTGGTTAAATAGCTATCAATGAATGTGGTCAGAGATTACGCGCTTTCTGAATGGTAGTTTATCAGAGTTTAAAAAATATACATGAAAAGGACATTGAAAAAAGTTTAGTTTCATTAGTTTATACCAGATGTTATGAACAAAAACTCTTCAAAACAAATTCATGGAAACCCTTCAATCACATTAAGTCCTTATCTGTTGTATCATTAAATTTAATGATTGGATGAGTGAGGGTCATTCATGTTCTGATGTGAATGATGCAGAAATGGATACATGAGGATGCGCAAATCATGTATATTGTAGGTGCCATAGTGTCATGGTTAAACCAGATGTCCATAAAAATGGCTGATATACCTGAGCCTTTTTTTTTGTCACATTTTTTTTGGAAATTAGGTTAAGGTTTTACCATCTACAAGCAAGCTCTTATATAGCAAGGTTATCAATCTGAGTGTGTTTATAAGGATGCCTGTCAATTAAATCCATTCATTATGATTTCAATTGGATGTGAGCTATAGGCTATCAGAAGGATATTTGCACAATTTGTTAAAATGACACAATGGACTTGCTTGCACGTTTTACCACATATTATGTAATTAGTGCACTCTATTCTATGTTGTCATAGTTTTTTATTTATTTAAGCAATCACGATTTCTCTTGCACAGGTTTATGTTATCAATGAGATAAGTACTCATCATTTCTCTAAATACATGTGAAGGTGTTGGCATGGTTTGATTTCCCTTGAAGGGCGGCTGCATTCCCCCATACATAAGCCACTACCATTTTGGATAATCATGATTATCACTTCCTGTGATTGTTTTGTAAAACTTCAGGTAAAGTTCCTAAATCTTTAGTCTTAAAACTTTTATGTCAACTATAGTGTTTTTATATAAAATTCATCATATATTGATTTCAACCTCTGAAGTATCATGAACTCAATTCGAGATGTGACTATTTTTAGTAGTGAAATTGAGTAGTTGTGATGTGATGAAGTGTAGTATTGATCAAGTGATGTTGATGGAGTTTTGTGCAGAAATGAAGAAATTAATAGGGAATACTTCTATGATATGGCTGAGTTCAAGCAAAAGGGTCGACTTCATCTGAAATTATTGTTATTTTTATGAAATTGCATTGCAGGTTTGTGAAGATGAACCTTTATCAATTATATTAAAGGTGCAAGCACAAATGAAGATAGTTTTTTTGGTGCCTGTGTTGAAGCTAGGCTCCCATAAAGGATAAGTATACAAGACTCTCAAAGTGGGTTGGAAAAGTGGGCAAATGTTTAAGTCTTCCATATAATTAGTGTACATAATGAAATTTTCTGTTATGTTGCTTTGATAGTGGATTGTACTAAAAATGAGGGGTGAACATCATGATGTGCTCTTACTTATTGCATGTAGGTGGGCAGTGGCTCTGTTGCTGTCATGACAGTGCAGCACCTGTTTCACCTGTTTTTTTTTCTGGTTCGGCACCTGTTTCTGCTGCTGTTTTTTGACTGATCTCTCCGCTTCAGGTGCTTGGGGAGTTCCGGTTTTTAGTGTTACGATTTCCGCAGGTTGTGGCATAGTTATGGGTCTGAATTCCGGTGGTTATTATTGGATTTCAGTGTCATATCTTACACTATTTCGCTTCGTTTCGTTAGTGGGGCTGTTATGAATTTGTGTGGGATTATAGTTTTGGTTGTTTGGGTGGATGTTACGCATATATGCGGCCTCTTTGTTTTTATTTTCCACCGTCTCTTAGCGTCTTGCGAGTGTTTTTGTTATCCATAATATTTTGCTGATTCAAAAAAAACTTATTGCCACTTAAGATCCTTTTCACATTGATATTTTTTTGGCTATACTTAGTGTTTGATTATATTAGTGCACATTTGAAGCTTCAATTTTTTTTAGTTTTTTTTTATACTTAGTAATATCTTTTGTAATTTTTTTGTTGATCCTTATTCCCTTAAAGTAAAGCATTTTTTCACCGATGTTAACAGTATGAATGCATGATTCAATGATATTGAAATCACTATAAAAAAATATGATATTGAAACCATTGTCCATTTGAAAAAGCTATTGAATGAATGATTATTTATTATTTTTTGCTAATATGAATGAATGATTAAATGACATAGCAAATCATTTATGTGATTGCTACTATTTTTAAGCGTCTTTCTAACAATTGCTTCAATGATCCATAAAATGAAAAATTGGGTTAAAAATAATTGTGTATTTTGTCAAGTAATAATTATACCATCTTTTCTTCCAAAAAATTACACCACTTTTCTTTCTATTTATTTTTGTAACAAAAAAAAATTAGAAGCAACTATACATTTTACACATGTTTTACAAACATTTCATGTGTGCATCACAAAGACCTGTGCATCAATCGTGATCTTTCAAGTTTCAAAGACGACAGTTTCTTTTAGTTGTCTCATTTTTCGTGACAATTAACGAGAGCCAAGGGCAATTACTGTGACATGTTGGATTATATTTCTCAACGCCAGTATTTTCACATTGACAATTATATGTTGTTGTCTCGAGAGTTACATCCAGAGGAGGGCGATGACCAATGAAGATGGTGAAGATATTGATGTGACGTCTAATGTTGTGTACGAAAAAGTATTTCGAAATGTGTAATATTCCATAATATATGCTATGTTGTCATTAAAAACCGTTTATTTCTTTGGTGTAACATGTTTGGTTGGCAATACAATATTTATCGATATTGTAGCTTTTGTTTGGCGATAAATTTCATTTATGTAGTTTAATTATTTAAATTTCATTCCACTATATCTCGGTCTATTATATATCAAATTATTCTAACTCATAAGACCCGTGCGGCGCACGGGTCTGCGTTCTAGTTAAAATAAATTTTAAATATCTTTTAGGTCTAACGAGATAATTTTGCGGTATAACAAACAAAAATGAAAGATATTAGAAATAGAAAACTAGCATTTTGTGTTCCTTTTGCACAAAGACAAGAACAAATCTTCTTCCTCCTTAGGGTCCGTTTGGTTTGAGAATTAGGAGGGGAGGGGAGGAGTTTTAACGGAGGGGAGGAGAGGGGAGATATTTTAATCAAAAGTGTGTTTGGTTCGCAAGGGGAGGGGAGGGATTTTAAAATTATGTTATTGTTTTACCCTTAAACTTAATTAAATAAGGATAACAAAGTAACGAGGAAAAATTGTTAATAATATGGAAGAAAAGTTGTTACAAGAAAAAATTGTTAATGATATGGAATAAAAGTTGTTACAAGATAGTATAACAACCAATAACCTAATAATAATAAGAGTTGTTTCAAGGATAATATAGCCTAATAATAATAAATTTTGTTACAAGGATAATATTGAGATTTTAAATTAATACAATGATAATTTTGGCAGTGCAATAAAATTTGCTCCCCTCCCCTCCCCTTCTAAAAATTGAACCAAACCCTTCAAATTAAAAATCTTCCCTCCCCTCCAAAACTCTCGATCCAAACGGACCCTTAAGCAAACTTTCAAGACTAATACCGTAATAAACCTCTCTCCATGTGTCTCCAAACCTTCTTCAACACTATACAAAATTACCATAAAACCCCTTCTCTTTTCCTTAATGCCACATTCACAATAACCACACTGATATCACTCTCGATTCTCCGTTTTGCATCGTTATGGCGGAAAAAATATATTTAAATGATGTCTAGGTTATTCCTTTTTTTATTTGTTCGTTGAAATTTTCTGTCATTTTCTGTTTGATTGATGATTAATCATTAGATCCGTTAGAAAATCATTGCCAAAGTTTTAAATAGTGGGCGTGGCCGTATCTTGAAAGTCTAGGTCAAATGAGCTTCAGTTGCGGTACTAAACTTTAAACACATTAGCGTCTCAACCGACATTTCTCTAACTTTTTTTATTTTTAAATCATGCTTTTTTATTGATGATTAATCATTCGGCCTGTTAAGGAAATCATTGTCATATTTTTTTTCTTCCTTTGTCGCACTCTCCTTCTCATTTTCGAATTCGAACCATTTTCTTAATTTTTCTCTTTTGCATTCAATTGTTTTTTCCAATTTTTTTTGTTAGATCTTTTTCCCCGATATCATTAGGTTTAATTTTTCTAAGTTTAAGATAATTAAAAAGGATGAATCCAATTCATGTATGTTGCAATTCAATTAGAGCGACATCTACTCGACCTATTTTTTTTCTTCATTTATAAGATTTAATTTCAGTTTCGGTGGTTCCCTTCAGCCAAATCACAAGAGAAAACAACAGTGACACATATGTATTTCAATTCAATTTTCAATGTACGTGAATTAAAAAATGTTCTTTTCTTGAAATTGTAATTCAATCGCAGATTACGTATCTGGAACAAATTTCACTTACGTTGATTGAATGTATAAATCCATCTACACGAGTTTAATTCACGCACATTTTTTTAAAACAAAATATGTGAACTTAATTAACGTGCAATTCATATACCCATGAAGGATAAAAGCGAAAACACATGATATAATTCAAAAGTTCAATTACTCAGTGTGTGCCTGCTTTAGCTTTTGGGGTAATTTTTATAAATTGCAGCGAATTTATATACCCAGAAAAGAAAAAAAAAACAGCGCGAAACCGCGTTGCCGCCAAAACTTAGAATAGTAACTTTCATAAATTGGAGCGAATTTCACAGTAGACGCGCGTTTCTCATTTCCACCGCACAACCAAACCTGCAATTATACAATGAAATGTTAAGCGACGACTTTCCACTTCAATCTTAAACCTTTCATCAAACTTCATCACCTTCAATCAATATTTGCGAGAGAGAAATAAACCGTTAGATCGAAAAATAGAAAGCGGTTGGAAATTTATTCGATATTATGATAAATTTTAAATATCATTTAGGTGCAACGAGATAATTTAGAGGTGTAAGAAACAAAATTGAAAGATATTGGTTGTAGTAAACTAGCATTTTGTTTTTCTTTCCTTCAAAAAAAAAAAAAAAAGCATTTTGCTTTTCTTTTGGACAATGACAAGCACAAATCTCCTTCGTTCTTAAGCAAACACTTCAACACTAATACTCGTAATAAACCCCTCTCTCTCTCTCTCTCTCTCATTTCTAAACACTTCTTTCGATTTCTTTCAATCACCGTCTTCCACCATAACCGTTTTCAACACTCTACAAAATTACCATAAACGCCTCTTTCTTCTCCTTAATGCATCACTCACAGTGATAACACACTCAATTCTCCGATTTGCATCGCCATGGCGGAAACCAACCTCATCGCCGTTGCCGACGCAATTTCCAATCCCTCCGGCGAGTTTCTTCACAAACTCCGTTCCGATGACGCTGTTAGGTCAGGTCTCGACGCTTTCTACTGTCTTCTCCGCCGCGGACTCGAATCTTCCGATGATGATGATGCTACTTTGCGTCTTCAGTCATGGACTGATTCTCAGATTCACGCGATTTCTTCTCTCGCGTTAGCTATTGCTTCTTCTTCGAGATCTTTATCAGGTACTTGTTTTCGTTTCATCGAACTTGTTGATTTTGTTTTTGTTGCATGATTTAGCTTAGCTTGTTCGCGTGATCGTTGTTGTTGAAATGAAGCTGTAATTTGTTCATCGATGAGTAAATTTTTTTGTTAATTTCATCATCGAACTTGTTAATTTCATTTTTGTTGCGTTTTGCTGCTATTGCACGATTTAGCTTGTTCATTTGATCCTTGCATGTTGTTGATTGATGATGAACATTATTTTGTTGCTTGTTTTTTGAAGTGTTTGGAAATGAATTTATGTGTGTAGTGTTATTTTTCTAACTTAATTTTGTTGTTGCGTTTTTCTGCTTTTGTGTGATTTAACTTGTTTGTGTATGATCATTGTTGTTGAAGTTGCAAATTGTTGATCGATGAGTATAATTTTTTTTGTTTTTTTTTTCTTTCCGAAGTGTGTGGAAACTCTCTAGCACCGAAACTTCTGATGGAAGGCGTGTCTGGTGTTCTGACACCGACACACGTGATTACTTAAATGAATTCATTTTTTCAAATTTTTGCCTGTGTCGAGGTGTCCGGTGTCTTTGTGCATGCTTCATAGTTTGGAATTGATTTTATATTTGTAATAACTTCTTTTGGTGTTTGTTTTGGTTGTTTTTTGAACAGTGGAGCAAGCAGAAGGAGTACTTGTTGCGATTGTGCAGCGGTCTATAGAATTTGCTTTGTGTTATTTGGAGAAATCTGGATTTGATAATGATGATCTAGGAATTCAGGTATGCTTGCGATAGTTTTGAAGTTCTGTAATTTGAAAATTTGATGGAGAGTAGTTTGCATGGTTTTATTGAATTTAAGTATGATTAAATGATGTCTAGTTTATTCTTTTTTCTTTATTATTCGCTGGAATTTTCTGTCGTTTTCTGTTTGGTTGATGATTAATCATTAGGTGCGTTAGGAACTCATTGCCGAGGTTTTAAATTGTGGCCGTGGCTGCATCTTGAATATTTAGGTCAAATGGGCTTCAATTGCGGCACTAGATTTCAAACACATCGGTGTCCCCGCCAACATTTCACAAACATTCTTGTTTTATTTTTTCTTTTCAATTTTTTTTTTTTAAATCCTGCTCTTTTTTTGATTGATGGTCAATCATTAGGAACTGATTGCCAAGGTTTTAAATTGTAGCCGTTGCCGCATCTTGATAATCTAGGTCAAATGTGCTTCAATTGCGGTAGTAGACTTCAAACACCTTGTTGTCGCAGTTGACATTTTACTAACTTGTTTTTTGATAATCCTGCTCGTTGTATGGGTATCGTAGCTTATTTGCATAATCATAATTGGGAGAGGGGGATCAATATGATACCCAATACTGTTATTAAAAATCGTAGGGATTGCTTCTCCACAAGGGTGCATTGGAGAGTAGTGTGCCCGGTTTATTGAATTTTGAGCATTTATTTTTTTTGAAATAAAAAAATGAAATGCTAAATAATATTTTAATTAATCAATAATTTTATTTCTATATAATTATACCTAAAAAGAATAGTTTTCCTTTTTCTTTATTTTCTTTATTTGTTCGCTGGAATTTTCTGTTGTATTCTGTTTGATTGATGATCAATCATTAGGTTCGTTAGGAACTCATTGCCAAGGTTTTAAATTGTAGCCGCGGCCGCATCTTGACAATCTAGGTCAAATGAGCTTCAATTGTGGTAGTAGACTTCAAACACCTTGTGGTTGCAGTCGACATTTCACTAACTTGTTTTTTTTAAATCCTGATCATCGTACGAGTATCGTAGCTTATTTGTATAGTCATAATTGGGAGGTGGTAATCAATATGATACCGAATAGTTATTAAGTTAAAAATCGTAGGGACTGCTTCTCCACAAGGGCGCGTGGAGAGTAGTGTGCCTGGTCTATTGAAATTTGAGCATTTATTTTGTTGAAATGAAGAAGGAAATCCTAAATAATTTTCAAGTTAATAAATAATTTTATTTCTTTACACGTATGCCGAAAAAGACTGCTATTCCTTTTCCTTTATTTGTTCGCTGGAATTTTCTGTCGTTTTCTGTTTGATTGATCATCAATCATTAGGTCCGTTAGGAACTCATTGCCACGGTTTTAAACTGTAGCCGTGGCTGCATCTAGATAATCTAGGTCAAATGACCTTCAATTGCGGTAGTAGACTTCAGTTGACATTTCACTAACTTGGTTTTTTAAATTCCTGCTTGTTGTATGAGTATCGTAGCTTATTTGCATAATCATAATTGGGAGGTGGGAATCAACACGATGCCCAATACAGTTATTAACTTAAAAATCGTAGGGACTGCTTCTCCACAAGGGTGCGTTGGAGAGTAGTGTGCCCGGTTTATTGAATTTTGAGCATTTATTTTGTTGAAATAAAGAAGGAAATGCTAAATAATATCCAAGTTAATAGATAATTTATTTATTTCTTTATATGTATGCCGAAAAAGACCACTAATAAAATGGTAAGGGGTTCTAAAGAAAGTTTAATTCAGTCCTTTTTCATTAACCTTTCTCTGGAGTTGTTTGTTTTCTGTTTGATCGATAATCATTCATTACACCCACTAGGGTTTCATGATCAATGTTTTAATTATGTTTGCGGCAGCGCTTGCATCATGATTGTTGATATTTCTGAGAATCATGGTCAAATATAGCCTTGATTGCGGCCCTGAAGACTTCAAATACCTTGGTGTTGCTGCCAAAATTTTCAAATTGCAACCAAGGCTACATTTGACCATGATTCTCAGAAATATCAAATTGATTTTTGGGTCTGATTTTATTTATCTTGCTTTATGCGTAGTTGATGTATGGTACTTTGTGCGGTAATAGGTTTTTTCTGATTTCTATACCTGAGTAAGGATGGAGAATCCATTTATAGAACAAATAAAAAGTCTGGTATAGCTTAAATTTATATTATTCTGTGTTAGAACTTAGTGTCTTGGTTTGTGTACTTTTCTGGTTTGTGTACTTTTCTGGTAGGGTGGTTATGTTTGTGTTTTTTCTTTTTTTGTGATACTAATTCTTCTTGAACCTTTCAGACCAATATGATACATCTTTTAGAGATAGCTTTGGTTGATGGAGTAAATATGGTAGTGGACATACTACAACCTACAACTACAAGTGCCTTAGTAGATTTGCTGCCAATGGTCGATGATTGTTGTGGTGATTATGTGGATGACTACAAAAAATGCCGTTTAGAAGGTATAATATTAATACCCGATAATCACCCCATCATTGCCTTGTCATAGTTTTCCTGCCAACATAACCATGTGCTGATTTTCTTTTCATTTTTTTTGCTGATTCATAAAAGGCTTCCCGTGCTCAATGGAAGAAAAATCAATGGATTGGCTTCTGAAGACATTAGCTTCTAAACACATGCCACATGACAGGCAAGAATCTGGATTCAGCGAGCAGACCTATTTTCAATATCTCAACACTTTTGTCTTTCTATCCCAGCACTGGGCAGTTGTCCATGGGAAATGCACTCCTCGCCTGATCTTGCTTTGCACTAAACTAGCTAAAGTACAAGATGTATTTGATGAGCGGGAACTGGGCCAAAATTTTCGAAGGAGGCTATCATTCATTTTGAGAATGTTGAAGATACTTGGAAGTCTCGCGACAGATGTTCCGTATGTTGAATATGACGCCTCATTGATGAGGGCAGTTGCCTCATTTACTGATACTTTGTCTAATTTGTTTAGAGTGAAGCTCGAATTTGTGAGTACCTGTGCTACTATCGAGGGAAGTTTGGAGAGCGTTGTTTTAATGGTCACCGAAGAATTTCTTCATGATGTTCAGGTCATTTTTGGTAATAGCAATGTAGTTCAGAATATCCAAGCATGTGTTGTAGCATCTATACTAGAGAGTTTGGATCCTTCTGTTTGGATATATGACAAAAATGATCCAAATTCAAAGCCCCCTTTGTCTTTCTTCCCCCGATTTGTTGTTTATACTCTGAAACTCATTAATGATCTGAAAAAGCAAAGGCACCAGATTCCTTTTGAGCGGAAAGACTTCGATGCAGAGCTTGTTGGCAGTTCTACTGACTCAGAAAACAATTCTCTTTCATACGTTATTCATCATGGATCTGTTCCTTTGCTAAAGGGATACACTTTTGAAGAGCTTACAAAACTGATATTTCCTGCATCAAGCCAATGGGTTGAAAATTTGATGCAACTTGCTTTCTTCCTTCATTCTGAAGGATTGAAATTAAGGCAAAAAATGGAAAGGTCCCATTCTAGTTTGGCAAAAGTTGCTGGACCATCCGAAATTGAAAATGCCACTTGCCATGAGGATGAGGCTCTTTTTGGAGATCTTTTTTCCGAGACAGCGCGTTCTGTTGGATCTATAGATGGATGCGAACAACCACCTGCTGCTGCTTTAGTTTCAAACTCCAGCAATCAGAATATGCCAATTCAGTCTGCCATAGAACTTCTGAACTTTCTTAAAACATGCATCTTCTCTACTGAATGGCATCCTTCTCTTTTTGTTGATGCTTGCAGCAAACTCAGTAATTCAGACATTGATATTTTGCTTTCCCTACTCGATTCTCATGGCTGTTGGTCTGAAGATAATATGTCTGATGCTTGTATCCCTTCACATGAAGATGGGAAGGTTGGGATCATCCATGAACTATCCTTTGATCTTCTGCACAACCTTCTCACAAACCATGCTTTGAGTGATTCACTTGAAGACTACCTTGTGGAAAAGATCCTTATTGTTGAAAATGGTGCTTTTAGTTACAATGATAGGACCCTCACTCTGCTTGCTCACGCGTTATTCAGTAGGGTTGGTTCTGTTGGCAGTCAGTTGAGAACCAAGATTTTTAGAGGCTATGTTGCTTTTGTTGTTGAGAAGGCGAAATCTGTTTGTGTAAACTGCCCAAGTATCAATGAACTCGTTGGTACTCTTCCTTCATTGTTTCACATTGAGGTGGTTCTTATGGCCTTCCATTTGTCCTGTGCAGAAGAAAAGGGAGTGATGGCAAACTTAATCTTTTCAACCCTCAAAGAAGTTGCTAACCCGGTCTTGGATTTGAACAGCTCACTGTTAACATGTTGGGCTTTGGTGGTTTCAAGGTTGATCTTAGTTCTTCGCCATATGATATTTCACCAACAGACTTGTCCTACATCATTGCTTGTAGATGTGCGGTCTAAGTTGAGGGAAGCACCATTGTCTAGCTCATCATTGCTAAATAAAGTTAATGATAGCATGTCATCTTGGTCATCAACTGCATTAAAAAGCATTGCTGGTGGATTGGCGGGAGATGAGGTTTTTCTTGGTAGCTTGATTGGACAACTAATTGATGTTTCTGAGTCTTCTGCTTCACTCAGTGTGGATAATTTGATGATTGAGAAATTAACTTTGAATTGGAAGGACATATACTGTACTTTCTCAATGATTCTTGGATTTTGGAGAGGCAAAAAAGCCAATGCAGTGGAGGATCAAATTGTTGAAAGATATGTTTTCAACCTTTGTTGGGATATTCCTTATATAGGCTCTGAAGCTGACCATCAAGTTTTATCGTGGAATCAAGGGCACTCCGTGGATCTATCTAATATGTTGCATTTTTTCCACTTCAGCCATTTACTCCTAGGCCATCCAGAGGTCTTCGGAAACTTCACTAATATTCCAGATGTTGTACTGAGCTTGCTTCAGAATTTAGATGCTTTGCCCATACCAGAAGGCATTGAGGAATTAGGTTGGGATTTCCTCAGAAGTGAAATGTGGCTGTCTCTAGTGCTTTCCTTCACTAATGTTGGCATATGGAGATATTGTATAGACACTGCAATTTCTGGGCACGGTTTAACCTGGACTGAGAGTGCTTTTGGGGATGAGAAATATGTTAAACTTGCTGGAAGTGCGATTTCCTCCATGATTGACTCTGGTCAATTTGTATTGCTAGTAAGGCTGTTCTCATCCTTACTAAGCAAACACATGCAAATTTATCAGAGAGCTTTCCTTGATGTCCTAAGTTACAAACAGAAGGTGGCTCCTGGGTTTTTACCACTCTTACTGCTGAAATATACTGGAATTGACAAAAGCCTGCAGGATGAGCTACTGGAGAGGAGTGGCTCCAATGCAGATGAGCTGCAGTCTGTTTTGAGCCTCATATCCAAGTTGGATGCTGCTGTTGATAAAAAATCTTCAAAAACTCTTCCCAAAGCTTATTGGGAGTGCATTTTGCATGGTTTTCCTTTAAACCATTCTACTTCTAGTGCAACTCTGCTCTCTTGTGTTCTTAGCGTAAGAGGAATCATCTTTGTTCTCGACGGGTTACATATAATAAAAGAATCAGGAAGAAATATTGACTCTGAGACTGAAGTCTTCTTACAAATAGTTGATACAATAATGATTATCAAGTGCGATAGAGTCTTTGAAAGTGTTCATCAGAAATGTGACACTATCTATCACAGCTCAAGTGCAGAACTGGAATTGTCAAATTTTACAAACTTAATTCTAATGAAGCAAATGGAAGGGTTTTTGAAGGATATGAATGCTAGAGGAGCAAGTGATTGCTTTGTCCATGAATGGATAATCTGCAAAATTGTTGAGATATTAAGCAGTCTTAGAAAAGATCCTTCAAAGTCTGTTATATTTCACTTTTGTCTTGGTATTGAAAATGTGCCAGGGCAGACGAGTAAGCTTTTGCAGTTGCATCTTGGTGACTGTTTGGTTCTAATTGATTCCTTAGATACATGTTTCTCTGAATCAGTGAACGTGAAAGTTCTTGGGTTCTTTGTAGACCTTCTATCTGGAGAACAATTTCCTCATCTCAGAACGAGGATACAAAGGAAATTCCTTGACAGAGATATACAGAGCGTATCTAAATGGTTGGAGAAAAGGCTTTTAGGAAGCATAATGAAATCAGATAGTGGGGTGAACTGTGCAAAAGGGAGCTCCATTTCTCTTCGGGATTCAACTATGAATTTTATTCTGTCCCTTGTATCACCGCCATCTGAGAAACAGTCAAAAGAGTTGCAACATCATATTTTCAATTCTGCACTTCTATTACTTGATAATGCTTTTTTGCTATTTGATATTCATGTGGCAAAGTCCTATTTCAATTTCATTGTTCAAATTTCAAGAGGAGAGCTTTTGATGAAACAGCTTTTGACGAGGACTGTCATGATGATGGGGAAACTGGCAGGCAATGAAAATCTGCTTCCGGGGCTTAAGTTTCTATTTGGCTTTATTGCAACTGTCTTGGGAGAATGTGGATCTGGTAAAACTTCCTTGCAGAGGATAACTAAGAATTGCTCTTCTGGTAATACTGCTGGGGTGGGACATGCATCTGCTCGACTGGTTGGGTCCAGGAAAACTTCTGAGGCATTCATTGTTTCTTCCAATCAAGAAGGAGGATCAACCTCTCTAGAATGCGATGCTACTTCGGTAGACGAGGATGAGGATGATGCAACCTCTGATGGGGAGGTTCTTAGCATAGATAAGGATGATGACGAGGATGCCAACAGTGAAAGGGCCCTTGCCTCTAAAGTTTGCACATTTACTTCCAGTGGAAGCAATTTCATGGAGCAGCATTGGTACTTCTGCTATACATGTGACCTGACTGTATCAAAAGGTTGCTGCTCAGTATGTGCTAAGGTTTGTCATCGGGGTCACCGTGTAGTCTACTCACGCTCAAGCCGCTTCTTTTGTGACTGTGGAGCTGGAGGTGTTAGGGGTAGTAACTGTCAATGTTTGAAACCACGGAAATTTACTGCAGATAACAGTGCACCTGTTCGTGGTTCTAACACATTTCAGTCATTTTTACCCTTTCCTGAAGATGGAGATCAGCTACCAGATAGTGATTCAGATTTTGATGAGGACATAAATTCAGATGTAGATAACTCACTCAGATTATCTATTACAAAAGAGCTTCAAGAAATGATTCCATTGTTACTGGAAGAACTTGATGTTGAGAGTCAGGTGCTCAATCTTTGCTCCTCCTTGATGCCTTCAGTAATTAATAGACGAGACTCCCACCATTCTAAGGATAAGAATATCAGTTTGGGAGAAGACAAGGTGATTTCTCATGGCATTGATCTCTTGCAGTTGAAGAAAGCTTATAAAAGTGGATCATTTGATCTCAAGATAAAGGTTGACTATTCTAATGCCAAGGATCTCAAATCTCACTTAGCAAATGGCTCTCTTGTGAAGTCCTTGCTCAGTGTTAGTGTACGAGGTCGGCTTGCTGTTGGTGAAGGTGATAAAGTTGCTATATATGATGTTGGACAGTTAATTGGTCAGGCCACCATTTCTCCTGTGACAGCTGACAAGACCAATGTAAAACATCTGTCTAAAAATGTTGTCCGCTTTGAAATTATACAACTCGCATTCAATCCTGTTGTTGAGAACTATCTTGTTGTAGCCGGTTATGAGGATTGTCAGGTCCTGACATTGAATCCTCGTGGTGAAGTGATTGATCGCCTTGCCATTGAACTTGCTTTGCAAGGTGCATACATTAGACGGGTGGAATGGGTTCCAGGTTCACAGGTTCAATTAATGGTTGTGACTAACAGATTTGTCAAGATATATGACCTGTCCCTGGACAACATCAGTCCAGTACACTACTTCACTTTGTCAGATGACATGATTGTGGATGCCATTCTCTATACAGCTTCCCGGGGCAAAATGTTTCTTGTTGTTCTGTCAGAAAATGGAAACATTTTCAGGTTCGAGTTGTCAGTCAAAGGGAATGTTGGGGCTGTGCCATTAAAAGAACATGTACAACTCAAGGGAAGAGAAATTCATGCAAAGGGATCATCGTTGTACTTCTCTTCAACTTGCAAGCTACTCTTCATATCTTTTCAAGATGGTACCACACTATTAGGTCGACCAAGCTCTGATGCAGCTTCTTTAATAGAGATGTCTTCTGTATTTGAGGAGCAAGAAAGTAAGATGCGACCTGCTGGAGTACATCATTGGAAAGAATTGTTGGCTGGCAGTGGCTTATTTGTTTGTTTATCAACTGTGAAATCAAATTCTGCACTTGCAGTATCCATGGAGGAACATGAGATACTTGCTCAGAGTATGAGGCATTCAGTGGGTTCAGCCTCCCCTATAGTCGGTATGACTGCATACAAACCACTGTCTAAGGAAAAAATCCACTGTCTTGTCTTACATGATGATGGTAGCCTTCAAATATATTCGCATGCTCCTGTGGGTGTGGATGCTGGTGTCATTGCAGCATCTGAGAAAGTTAAGAAATTGGGTTCTGGCATCCTCACTAAAGCTTATGCTGGAACAAATCCTGAATTTCCTCTTGACTTTTTTGAGAGGACTGTATGCATCACACCAGATGTGAAACTGGGTGGTGACGCCATCAGAAATGGAGATTCTGAAGGAGCTAAACAGAGTTTGGTGAATGAGGATGGCTTTCTAGAAAGTCCAAGTCCTACAGGTTTTAAGGTATCCTCTATCACCTTGCAGTTCAAAGCGAATATATTACTGTATTTTGTGGTATACTCTTTTTTAGTCTTTTAGATTAGAAATAACACTGTAGAACATCATAGCCTAAGTGCGTCTTTGGCAACTTTTAAATGCTAGATATTTGGGCGCGCTCTTGCTATTTTTAGACATAGGTTGTAGTTTTATTACATGAATTTTATAACAGTGAACTAAGTTTAAGATCAAGCTAGCTCGTAAAAAGTGCTACTCAAGTTATTTTTTTCTTTTTCTCTTGTCCAACATTATCCAGAATCATTCTCTTGTCCAAGATTATCCAGACTCACTATCTTGTCCAACAATATTAGAGAGTTGGGGTAGCACCTCTTGTAGAAAATATGGTGGAAAATAGGCTTTAGATTGTTTGTGCATGTAGACAGAAGACCTGTTGATTCTGTAGTAAGTAGAGTAGATCAGATGGAGGATAGTCAGATCACTAGAGGCAAAGGAAGACCTACAAAACTATAAAGAAAGATTAGGAGTTAATGAGTTGGACCGAAATATGGTTTATGATAGAACATTTAGTGGGATAAGGCTTGGTTGTTGTTGTTGTTGTTGTCTCTCTTTCATTCTCTTCCTCTTCAGTGTTCACATTCTCCTCTCTTTACTTTCAAGTTTCAACTAGATCTAAGTGTGGTTATTAGATGAAATCTAGTTGTGGAGACCACTCATTCCACTGCTGGTCAATAATAAGCATGCCAAGTTTTTTGAATTTTGACATCGACAATCTTCCACATGCTCAATACTAGAGTTAGTTTTGAATCCCACCTATTGGGAAGAGGCTTTGGTTGCACTGGAATTATTTTTAAGCACTTTTTAACCTAACTTAAACCCTAATAATGTTGATCTGCTTTGATTGGCTTTTTGCATAGATTTGTGCAACTAGTTCCAACACCACCATTTTAAATTAGTTTAGAAATTGCCAAACACTCCCTATATGATATCAATAATGACACTTGGTATTCTTCTGAAAGAGGAAACAAATTGAACTTTTTATAATAATGAAGTGCTGATCTTTGTAATTGATACTCCATGAAACCTACTAAGTATAGGGGGGAAGCGTGTGTATGCTTACTAGTGGAATAAAGAGTGTGTTTGGATAACAATTTGGAAACGTTGTTTTGATCCCCTGAGAACAACTTTGTTTTGCTTTTACATAAGCAATGATGTTAAACTCAAAATCCTCTAAAAAAATATGAGCTAACATGATTTTGACAAACATGTTTGTTGATGAAACCCAATTTACACACCCCACACTGGGGTTTGAGAGTCACAAAGACATGCGCTTGATTGTGTTTGATTCATCATGATCTGGAAAGTTCAACATCGCAATTGTCTTTTTATTCTTATTTAGCGATAGTTAAGTAAATACTTAATAGTTTTCTAGGTATGTAGTTTAATGCTATTAATGAGTCAAAATTTATCTTTTATAATTGCATGTTTTATTTCCAGAATACTAAAATATATCCATTCTAAAATGGTTACATGAGAGGTGAATTCTGTTTCACATGTCATATCATATGACGCTGTTCCGAACAATTTCATTTTGTTACGATATCATCACTGCAATAATGTTAGCTGCGTTTGATGATGTTTGCCTGTCTTTCAAGTGATTTGATGAAGCATTTTTGTTTCCCTAATTTCTTAATGCATTTCAACAGATATCCGTCTTCAACTCAAACCCTGATATTGTGATGGTTGGTTTTCGAGTTCATGTGGGTAATACATCAGCAAGCCACATACCTTCTAGTATTTCTATTTTCCAGAGGGTTATTAAATTAGACGAAGGAATGAGGTCGTGGTATGATATTCCATTTACTGTTGCGGAGTCTCTTCTTGCAGATGAAGAATTTACAGTGTTAGTTGGGCCAACCTTTAATGGATTAACACTTCCCAGAATAGACTCACTGGAAGTTTATGGCCGAGCTAAAGATGAGTTTGGTTGGAAAGAGAAAATGGATGCAATTTTAGATATGGAAGCAAGAGTACTTAGTTCAAATGTATCACTCGGTGGATCTGGAAAGAAGCGCCGATCAATGCAATCTGCTCCTATCCAAGAGCAAGTAATAGCAGATGGGCTTAAGCTTATTACCAAGTTTTATTCATCATGTAGGCAACAAGATTGCACAAGGCTTGAAGAAGCAAGAACAGAGCTGGGAAAACTCAAGTGCAAGCAATTACTAGAAACAATATTTGAGAGTGATAGGGAACCTATCCTACAGGCTTCTGCTAGTTGTGTTTTACAAGCAGTTTTTCCCAAGAAAGAGATATACCATCAGGTAATCTATATATAGTATCACTTGGATTTCTACTTCGTTATTTCTACTTTATGTCAATGTTATGCTAATTATTTCATCTGGACTCTTCTTACATTAGATTAAGGATACCATGCGGCTCCTTGGAGTGGTCAAATCATCTTCACTACTGTTGTCAAGGCTTGGGATAGGTGGTACTGCAGGAAGTTGGATCATTGAAGAGTTCACTGCTCAGATGCGTGCCGTTTGTAGGATAGCATTGCAACGCCGTTCAAATTTAGCAACATTTCTGGAGACAAATGGTATTGATTTGTTCTCGCTGATTTAAACAATCCTTTGCATGCAATTATTTATTGAGATGCTTTTCTATTTCTTTATGTAGTAATTTTGTGAAATTTAGTATTCTCCTCTACTGAAATTTAGTATAAGGGTCTAAACTAAACTTCAACAGTGATTCTTGAAATTTGAGTTGATATCTGCACCGTTTATATCTGCTGTAAGAATGGGTTTCTAAGGTTTATATTTTATTCATGGCTGGTTTTTACTACATTCTTTTTGTATACTGCTTATTGGATTATTGTAATTTTAAGTGACTGAGGTACTGTTATTATGAATCAAGAATAGAATGAATAAATATTGAAGTCATCTGTCCAATGTGGTTATACTTGCAACACATTTTACATGATTTAAACTACCTTTGCTGGTGTAGGCTCAGAAGTGGTGGATGCACTGATGCAAGTTTTATGGGGAATTTTGGACTTTGAGCAGCCCGACACGCAAACCATGAACAACATTGTTATGTCTGCAGTTGAACTTATTTATTGTTATGCTGAATGCTTGGCCCTCCATGTAAAAGAGTCAGGAGTGCACTGTGTAGCACCTGCTGTTGTATTACTGAAGAAACTTCTTTTTTCGTCTGATGAAGCTGTTCAGACTGCTAGCAGGTGTGTTTTCTCACTGTTATTTATTTTATTCTAACTTTGATAATCAGATTTTTACACATTTTTTTTCTTTCTTTCTTTTCAGTTTGGCCATATCTTCGAGATTGCTTCAGGTCCCTTTCCCAAAGCAGACATTGTTAGCTCCAGATGATGCTGTTGAGAGTGCAGTGCCAGTTCCTGGCTCAGCAGACACAAGTGCTAGAAATAACCAAGTCATGATCGAAGATGACACCATCACTTCATCTGTTCAATATTGTTGTGATGGTTGTTCTACTGTACCTATACTCAGGCGAAGGTGGCATTGCACTGTTTGTCCTGATTTTGATTTGTGTGAGGCTTGCTTTGAAGTACTAGATGCAGACCGACTTCCTCCACCACACTCTAGAGATCATCCTATGACAGCAATTCCAATTGAAGTGGACTCTGTGGGAGATGGCAATGAATTTCACTTCACACCTGATGACGTTAGTGACTCGCTGCCTTTACCGGCTGATAGCAACATGCAGAATTCTTCTCCATCAATTCACATTTTGGAGCCCAATGATTCTGAAGAGTTTGCTTCTGCATTGACTGATCCTGTTTCAATCTCTGCTTCAAAACGGGAAATAAATTCCTTACTACTTTCTGAGCTTCTTGAACAATTGAAAGGATGGATGGATACAACTTCTGGAGTCCGAGCAATCCCTGTTATGCAGCTTTTCTACAGGCTGTCATCTGCCGTGGGGGGGCCTTTCATAGACAGCTCAAAGCCTGACAGTTTAGATTTAGAGAAACTAATCAAATGGTTTTTGGATGAGATTAATCTCAACAGACCATTTGTAGCCAGAGCCCGGTCATCATTTGGGGAAGTTGCAATTCTGGTCTTCATGTTTTTCACATTGATGCTTAGAAATTGGCATCAGCCTGGTAGTGATGGTTCCATGCCAAGACACAGCGGAACTGCCGATGTCCATGATAAAAATGTAATCCAACTTTCTTCTTCCACTTCGAAGACATCAGTTGATGATCAAGAGAAGAATGACTTTGCATCACAGCTGCTTCAAGCTTGTGATTCTCTCAGGCAGCAATCTTTTGTTAATTATTTGATGGATATACTGCAGCAGCTAGTTCATGTTTTCAAATCTCCAATTAACAGTGAAGGTGGGCATAGTAATGCTGGACCTGGATGTGGGGCTTTGCTTACAGTACGTAGAGATTTGCCAGCTGGTAATTTTTCACCTTTCTTTTCTGATTCGTATGTGAAAGTGCATCGAACAGACATCTTTATGGACTACCCCAGGCTTCTACTAGAGAATGCTTTTCGACTGGTGTACACACTTGTTCGGCCAGAAAAACATGACAAGACCGGAGAAAAGGAAAAGGTCTACAAGTTGTCTTATGGTAAGGATTTGAAATTAGATGGATATCAAGATGTTCTCTGCAGTTACATCAACAATCCTCATACCAACTTTGTAAGAAGATATGCCAGGAGACTTTTTCTGCATCTCTGTGGGAGCAAGTCTCACTATTACAGTGTACGAGACTCTTGGCAGTATGCTAGTGAAGTCAAGAGACTTTATAAACACATAACTAAGTCTGGTGGTTTTCAAAATAATCCCATTCCATATGAAAGAAGTGTGAAGATTGTGAAGTGCCTTTCCACTATGGCAGAAGTAGCAGCTGCACGTCCTCGGAACTGGCAGAAATACTGTTTAAGGCATGGGGATATTTTGTCGTTCCTGATGAATGGAATATTTTATTTCGGTGAAGAGTCTGTTATTCAGACTCTTAAACTTCTCAATTTTGCCTTCTATACAGGAAAAGATGTTGGTCAGACTTCACAAAAAACAGAGTCAGGAGACTCAAGTTCAACCAAGTCAAGTATTGCATCTCAAGATTCAAAGAAGAAAAAGAAAGGTGAAGATGGAGCTGATTCTGGTTTGGAGAAGTCCTATTTGGATATGGAGGCAGCAGTAGATGTCTTCACTGACAAGAGTGGCAATACCTTAAAGCAGTTCATAGATAGTTTCCTTCTAGAGTGGAGTTCAGTTACTGTGCGTGCAGAGGCTAAATTAGTTTTATATGGTGTCTGGCATCATGCCAAACCAATGTTTAAGGAAACTATGCTAATGGCTCTCTTGCAGAAAGTCAAGTGCCTCCCTATGTTTGGCCAGAATATTGTGGAGTATACGGAACTTCTTACTTGCTTGCTTGGAAGATCCCCTGATACTAGTTCAAAACACAAGATTTCTGATCTTGTAGACCGATGCTTGACTCCTGATGTAATTAGGTGCATCTTTGAGACACTTCATTCACAGAATGAGCTGTTAGCTAACCATCCAAATTCTCGCATATATAATACTTTGAGTGGCTTAGTGGAATTTGATGGATACTATCTTGAAAGTGAACCCTGCGTTGCCTGCAGCTCTCCAGAAGTACCATACAGCAGGATGAAGCTAGAATCCCTGAAATCCGAAACAAAATTCACTGACAATCGCATCATAGTGAAGTGCACCGGAAGTTACACAATCCAGACTGTGACCATGAATGTTCATGATACCAGGAAGTCAAAATCAGTGAAGGTTTTAAACCTATACTATAACAACAGACCAGTTACTGACTTATCAGAGTTGAAAAACAACTGGTCTTTATGGAAGCGTGCAAAAAGTTGTCATCTTGCATTTGATCAGACAGAGCTTAAAGTTGAATTTCCTATTCCAATTACAGCTTGTAACTTCATGATTGAACTGGATTCGTTCTATGAAAATCTTCAGGCATTGTCTCTCGAACCATTGCAATGCCCACGCTGTAGTCGTCCAGTCACAGATAAGCATGGTATATGTAGCAATTGTCATGAAAATGCATATCAATGCAGGCAATGTCGCAACATCAATTACGAGAATTTGGACTCTTTTCTGTGTAATGAGTGCGGGTACAGCAAATATGGGCGGTTTGAGTTTAATTTCATGGCGAAGCCTAGTTTTACATTCGATAATATGGAGAATGATGAAGACATGAAGAAGGGATTAGCAGCGATAGAGTCTGAGTCCGAGAATGCTCATCGGCGATATCAGCAACTTTTGGGCTTCAAAAAGCCCTTGCTTAAAATTGTGTCAAGCATTGGTGACAGTGAAATAGACTCACAGCAGAAGGATTCCGTGCAGCAAATGATGGTTTCGTTACCTGGCCCCTCATGTAAAATTAACCGGAAAATTGCTCTTCTTGGAGTTCTCTACGGTGAGAAGTGCAAAGCAGCTTTTGATTCTGTCACCAAAAGTGTCCAGACACTGCAAGGGCTACGCAAGGTGCTGATGAATTATCTGCACCAGAAGAACGCTGATAATAGTGTGGCTTCAAGATTTGTGGTGTCCAGATCTCCAAATAACTGTTATGGCTGTGCAACTACATTTGCAACCCAGTGTCTAGAACTTTTACAGGTGCTTGCAAAGCATCCGAATTCTAAGAAACAACTTGTTTCAGCTGGCATTTTGTCTGAGCTATTTGAGAATAACATTCATCAAGGTCCTAAAGCTGCCTGGGTTCAAGCAAGAATAGTACTTTGTTCTTTATCTGAAGGTGATGTAAATGCAGTTACTGAGCTGAACAATTTGATACAAAAGAAAGTTTTGTACTGCCTTGAGCATCATCGCTCCATGGACATTGCAGTTACTACACGCGAGGAGTTGCTATTACTTTCTGAGGTGTGTTCTTTGGCTGATGAATACTGGGAATCAAGATTACGTCTTGTATTTCAGTTATTGTTTTCTTCCATTAAGTTGGGTGCCAAACATCCTGCCATATCTGAGCATGTCATTCTTCCTTGTCTGAGAATTATTTCTCAGGCATGCACACCTCCAAAACCTGAGACGCCAGACAAAGAGCAAGGCCTTGGAAAGTCTTCTGCAAAGGCAAAGGATGAGAAATCTCAAACTGTACCCGGGTCCTTGGCAGGTGCTGTCAGTGTCGGTGGAACAAAGACATTTCCAGACTCTTCAGAAAGAAATTGGGATGCCACACCTAAGACTCAAGATATTCAGTTATTGAGCTATTCAGAATGGGAGAGTGGAGCTACTTATCTTGATTTTGTTAGAAGGCAATACAAAGTGTCTCAGGTGGTCAAAGCTACAGGCCAGAGGTCAAGACCCCAACGCCATGATTACCTTGCACTTAAATATGCTCTAAGATGGAAGCGTCGTGTTGGTAAAGCAGCTAAAAGTGAGTTATCAGTTTTTGAGTTGGGTTCATGGGTTAAAGAACTTGTTCTGAGTGCATGTTCGCAATCTATCAGATCAGAGATGTGCTCACTCATAAGCTTGCTTTGTGGTCAAAGTTCGTCCAAACGATTTCGGCTGCTGAATCTAGTGGTTTCTTTGTTGCCTGCAACACTTTCTTCTGGTGAAAGTGCTGCGGAATATTTTGAATTGTTATTCAAGATGGTAGATTCGGAGGATGCTCTTTTATTTTTGACTGTTCGGGGGTGTCTACGGACAATTTGTACTTTAATTACCCAAGAAGTAAATAATGTTGAGTCTTTGGAAAGGAGTCTACACATTGATATAACTCAGGGATTTATCCTTCACAAAATGATAGAGCTTCTTGGTAAATTTCTTGAGGTTCCAAATGTAAGATCCAGGTATGATTGTTGCTTGAATAGTTTTAGTTTTGAGGTTAGTTTTTTGATTTACATCATCTCATTGAAGTAAATTTTTAATTCCAGATTCATGCGAGAGGACTTGCTTTCTGAAATTCTTGAAGCCCTTATTGTAATTCGTGGCTTGATTGTTCAAAAGACTAAGTTGATAAGTGACTGCAATCGTCTCCTTAAAGATCTTTTGGATAGTCTACTACTAGAAAGCACTGATAATAAGCGACAATTCATTAGGGCCTGTATCAATGGTTTGCAAATACATGCAAAGGAGAAGAAAGGGCGTGCTTGTTTGGTATGTATTAATTTTTTCATTTTTCGTTTATAACTTGTTCTTTTCACTAAAACTAGTTGTGGCAATTTTCTATTGAACAGAGTGTCAGTTGGGTTATATAGGATTGGAACTAACAGAGATATTAGATATTGAATTTATAGTAACCCTGTTTTTTGATTTCAAATTTATAGTAACCTTTTAACTAGGGTCATTTTAAACTCTGATGCGATCTGTACCTGCATTTGCAGTTTATCTTAGAGCAACTCTGTAATCTTGTATGCCCCTCAAAACCCGAGCCTGTATATTTGTTGGTCCTAAACAAGGCACATACTCAGGAAGAGTTCATCAGGGGATCAATGACCAAGAATCCATATTCAAGTACTGAGATTGGCCCATTGATGCGTGATGTGAAGAATAAGATCTGTCATCAGTTGGATTTGTTAGGTCTTCTTGAGGATGACTATGGAATGGAATTGTTGGTTGCCGGTAATATCATTTCTCTTGATTTGAGCATTGCCCACGTTTATGAGCTTGTGTGGAAGAAATCAAATCAATCTTCCAACGTGACTAATTCCAACTTGGTATCCTCAAATGCTGTCACCTCATCTAGATATTGTCCACCTATGACAGTGACTTATCGACTCCAGGTGTGTTTCTCTATCAGTGACCATGTGAGCCAGCTCATTTGTTTAAACACACTGTTTTGAATTTATCTGTTATGTGTATACAATTTCCAGGGATTGGACGGTGAGGCAACTGAGCCTATGATTAAAGAATTGGAGGAAGATAGAGAGGAGTCTCAGGATCCAGAGGTTGAGTTTGCCATAGCAGGTGCTGTTCGTGATTGTGGTGGACTGGAGATACTGTTGGGCATGATTCAGGTACACAGGAATATCTTTTATATCCGTGAGCTTGGTTTGGCGCACAAACACACACACACACACACACACACAAAGGTGCTGTTCCACATTGGTAGTAATATGATTTTTGTAGTTGTTACAAGTTTGTTAATACATTACAAAGTCAAACAAATTTGTATCTAGCATTCTTCTTTTGTGATTGCCTTGATTATGTCTTTGACCTCTATTTTGTTTAAGGTATCTACTTCAAAAAAAATTGTGGAAAGCTTAATATATATTTTTCTACAGACATTCTCATGCATAACTACTCTGTATCTTACGATTTTTATTAAATATCATTATTCTGCTGGTTGCAAATTGAAAGTGCTAATATAGTTCTCACTTTTCTCGATTTAATTTACAGCGTCTGAGAGATGATTTCAAGTCCAATCAGGAGCAATTGGTTGCAGTTCTTAGTCTTCTTATGTATTGTTGCAAAATTAGAGAAAATAGACGAGCGTTGTTGAAGCTAGGAGCTTTAGGTTTGCTTCTTGAAACTGCAAGGCGGGCTTTCTCAGTTGATGCCATGGAGCCAGCGGAAGGCATACTTTTGATTGTTGAAAGTTTGACTTTAGAAGCAAATGAAAGTGACAGTATAAGCATCACACAAGGTGCCTTTACTGTCACTAGTGAAGAAGCTGGGACAGGTGAACAAGCCAAAAAGATAGTTCTTATGTTTTTGGACAGATTATCTCATCCATTGGGACTTAAGAAATCAAACAAACAGCAGAGGAACACAGAGATGGTTGCTCGAATACTACCTTATTTGACATATGGTGAACCTGCTGCAATGGATGCTCTAATCCAGCATTTTAGCCCGTACCTGCAAGATTGGGATGCATTTGACAGTTTGCAGAAAAAACATGTGGACAATCCAAAGGATGATAATGTTGCTCAGCTAGCTGCGAAGCAGAGGTTCACTCTGGAAAACTTTGTTAGAGTTTCAGAGTCCCTTAAGACAAGTTCCTGTGGTGAGAGATTAAAGGACATTATCCTAGAAAAGGGTATAACTAAATTTGCAATGAAACATTTGAAGGATAGTTTTGCCAATGCTGGGCAGACAGGCTACAAGACCAGTGCTGAATGGGCACAGGGTTTAACACTGCCTTCCGTCCCTCTTATATTGTCGATGCTGAGAGGTTTGTCAATGGGACATCTCCTCACTCAGAAGTGTATCGAAGAGGAAGGTATCTTACCCTTGTTGCATGCCTTGGAAGGAGTTTCAGGAGAAAATGAAATTGGGGCAAGGGCTGAAAATTTGTTGGACACACTGTCTAACAAGGAAGGAAAAGGAGATGGATTCCTGGTGGAGGAGGTGAGTAAGTTGCGGCATGCAACTAGAAATGAAATGAGGCGCCGGGCTTTGCGTAAAAGAGAGGAGCTGCTTCAGGTATGTTATATAAGAGACCTTAATACATTGTTTTTATTTAGGTTTACATAAATCGGCATTTTCCTTGACAAATAAATAAATTAGGGACTAGAGGCCTATTTTGTTTCAACTCGTAATATAATGTTTGATGTTATGTTGGAGATTGTGCTCAAAATATTTTCATTTGGCTTGGACAATATATACAGCACTGTATTACTTGTTTTACTTGAAATGTATTAGAAACTGATTTCTTGTTATATTTTGCCTTGCCTGTGTATGATGCAGGGGCTAGGAATGCGACAAGAACTGTCTTCAGATGGAGGTGAACGCATTGTTGTTTCCCGGCCTGTCCTTGAAGGTTTAGAAGATGTGCAGGAGGAGGAGGATGGGTTGGCATGCATGGTGTGCCGAGAAGGATACAGTTTAAGACCTTCTGATTTACTGGGTGCTTACTCTTATAGTAAGCGTGTGAATCTAGGCGTAGGCACTTCAGGAAGTGGTCGTGGAGAGTGTGTTTACACTACCGTAAGCTACTTTAACATTATTCATTTCCAGTGCCATCAAGAGGCCAAAAGAGCTGATGCTGCCTTGAAGAATCCCAAGAAAGAGTGGGATGGAGCAACACTTAGAAACAATGAATCTCTCTGTAATTCTTTATTCCCTGTCAGAGGTCCATCTGTTCCTCTGGCACAGTATATCCGCTTTGTTGACCAACACTGGGACAACCTTAATGGTCTTGGACGAGCTGATGGAAGCAGGCTCCGCCTTCTGACTTATGACATTGTTTTGGTATGTTATTCAACCTCAACATGTTATATTTTTATGCTTTTTTAATGGTGAATTGGACTGATAAGACAAGATAATTAAAGGAGAAACTGAAGGAATCTTGTTTATGACAACATATATAAATGATTAGATCTTCGAGATAACTCACTTCACTGGGTTTGAATATTATCTATAAAAGGATGTCCCTACAATTATTTATACACTGCTTGAATTAAGTGAATTTGCCTCACCCCGGTGCTTAAGCATTATTTACTTGTTTGTAGATGTTGGCTCGCTTTGCAACAGGAGCATCGTTCAGTGCAGATTGCCGAGGTGGGGGACGGGACAGTAATTCTCGGTTCCTCCCATTTATGTTCCAAATGGCACGTCATCTCCTTGATCTAGGAAGCCCCTTGCAGCGTCGAACCATGGCCAGGGCTGTATCAGCATATATATCCTCTTCTACATCAGATGTCAGACCCTCTTCTCCGTCCGGCACCCAACTTACATTGGGAACAGAAGAAACCGTCCAATTTATGATGGTGAACTCACTTCTCTCAGAGTCTTATGAGTCCTGGCTGCAGCACCGCCGTGCTTTTCTGCAGCGTGGAATTTACCATGCATACATGCAGCACACACATGGTCGTACTACTGCTCGCTCATCATCCGTTTCAGCTTCTGTACAAGGTGTGGAATCTGGAAGTACAGGCCAAAGTGCTACAACAGAAGCAGAGCAGAATGATGAGCTTTTGTCTATCATTCGTCCGATGCTTGTCTACACAGGTTTGATTGAGCAGTTACAGCATTTCTTCAAGGTCAAGAAATTGACTAGTGCAACACCAGCAAGTATTGATGGGGCTTCGTCTGGAGCAGAAGGGGAAGACGAAAGTGGGAACCTGGAAGGATGGGAGTTGGTAATGAAAGAGCGACTCTTGAATGTAAAAGAGCTTCTCGGATTCCCAAAAGAGATGATTTCCTGGCTTGATGAGATTAATTCTGCTAGTGATTTACAGGAGGCCTTTGATATTGTTGGGGTACTGCCGGAGGTTTTGTCCGGTGGGATCACCCGGTGTGAAGACTTTGTGCAAGCTGCAATCAGTGCAGGGAAAAGCTGAAACAATACAGCTTTCTCTTTTCATTATACAAATATTAACAGCATATTATATTCTGAGAATGTAGAAAGCCATGTACTATGTTCTTTTCAAAGCATAAAGATGATATAAAATGAAAAGGGGTTATTGTGATGAATATGAAAACAAACATGTTTGAATCAAAGCTATAATAACTACTACCTCCGTCCCTATTTATAGGGCCCTTTTGGAAAAATAACGGGAATTAAGAAAATTAAAAGTGGTAATAAATTTGTTTGTAATTACTATTGTTTTTACAAATTTGTCCTTTAAGAAAGAGGGTTAGTGTATGTTTTCAATGTAGTATTTAATGTTGATTGAAGAAAAAGATATAAAATAAATAGGGGTATGTTGGTAAAAAATTAATTAATGCACTTGGAAATAGCAAAAGGGTCTTATAAAAAGAGACAAAAATTTCTCAAAAGGGTCCTATAATTAGGGACGGAGGTAGTACTACCATTCTGAATAAACGACCATGATCGTCTGGTAGTTAGTTTCCCACTTTTAGAATGAATTTTAAGAGAATGAAACAACGTTATATGATTTAAAAATTATACATAGGGTTCTGTGAAAATGACTCAACATAGTGTTCAAACCATAAATAGTTTTCTATTCTATTTAGACATGGCAACAAAGCTCATACCCACGGGTACCCGTCCGAACCAAACTCAAATTGACGGATTTTTTTTCCTTCCACTTTGACTGGGTTTGGGTATTCCTTGATTTCAAAACACGGGTACGAGACAGACGTAGAATTTAAGTTTCTTATATTAAAGGGAATGCAAAAACTTAAATTCTCCGCCTCACTTCTCTAAGTTTTCTCTCTTCTTCTTCCACACTGCACACCCTTGGTCTCTCTTCTCCATCACCATAGACATCGATCGCATTCATCTCTTGGCAGGATAATGCATTACAACATTGAGTCCGGAGCTGAAAAATACTTTTTTTTCTTAAAAAAAATTACTGTGGGGTTGGGTATGAGACGGGGATACCCGAACCCGTTGGGGATGGGGATGAGATTCGATTTCTCATCCCCGTTGATTTTTTTTTTTGACAAAAATAAATGATATTCATTCATTCAAATTGATAGAGTACATCGATACAATGTAAATTCGCTAAAAACAAAAAGGATGAATCTGTGAACAAACTCACAACATCCATGTTAATAGCATAAAACGACAAAGTACTAAAGCCTACACATGACTATATTTAAGTCTTTGGAATACTCATGTCTCCGGGTCTGCAACGTTGAGGACTCCAAAGTCATTGATTTGATCTGCACTGGATCGAAGTTGATCTGGCAATCTGATTTGAACAAATACCTGAATGAAACAAGAAAGACAAACAAGGTCGCACAAAGACGACAAACAAAGCAACGTCGCACTAAGACGACAAAATCACGAAAGAAAAAAATGTAGATGTGAAAATCACTTATTTCAATAAAAGGGAAATATAAAACGAGTTAAAGGGGTGATTTTGGGTTAAATTGACCCTAAATCACCCCTCTTTGGTGGATGAAGGAGAAGAAAACTAGGGTTTTTGTGACGGGGAAGGTAAATCCCATCCACACCCTGCCCCATTGCCATGCCTAATTGGTATGACACTGTTTAAGGTTTTGTATGGAAGGAGGTGTAGAACGTCGTTGTGTTGGTATGAGTCAGGAGAAAGTGCTTTGTTAAGACCAGAAGTTGTGCAAGAGACTACATAGAAGGTGAAGATGATTCAGGAGAAGATGAGAGCGTCTCAAAGTAGGCAGAAGAGTTATCATGATAAGAGGAGGAAGGATATTGAGTTTCAAGTTGGAGATCATGTGTTTTTGAGAGTGAATCCTGTAATCGGTGTCGGACGTGATTTGAAGTGTCGAAAGTTGACATCGCATTTTGTTGGACCGTTTGAAGTTATAGAGAAGGTTGGAGTTATAGCGTATCAGATTGCGTTACCGCCGTCATTGTCGAATCTTTATGATGTGCTTCATGTATCTCAGTTGAGGAAGTATGTGTACGATCCGTCTCACATGATTCAAGTGGATGATTTGAAAGTAAGGGATAATTTGACTGTTGAAACTTGGCCAGTGAGGATTGAAGATTGGGAGGTGAAGCGCTTAAGAGAAAAAGATATCGTTTTGGTGAAAGTGATTTGAGTTGGACCAACCGGTGAGAGTGCTACCTGGAAGTCGGAGAGTCGTATGAGAGTTTCGTATCCGGAGTTGTTTTCTTCAGGTAATTTTCAAGGGCGAAAATTCTTAAGTGGGGGAGAGTTGTAACATCCCGCTTTTAACTAGAATTATTTTATTTATTATTTATATGTGTTTATATGTGCTTAATTGTCTTTGTGTGTATTTAATTTGAGATTAATGGATTTTTGGCCTAGAAGGGTATTTTAGTCATTTTGAAGGCTAAGAGTAATTTGGTCATTAGGCGAGTAAGGGTAAATTAATATTTTATTTGAGAAGGTTATTTTTGGTGTTTTAGTGAGAATAATCATTTTTACTAAGTTACTAGTGAGTTGAAGTAATTATTTAGAGATGATAATTATTCGATGTTTTAGCGGATTAATGAGTAGTAACTTTTTAGAATTTGTTAGTTAGTAAGAGTTTTAGGCCCATTGTGAATATTAGAAACCTAGCCCATTGGAGAGTAGTATATATACTTAACTCATGAAGGAAAATTAGGGTTAGAACATTTCATCTCATAACAAAGGGAGGCTAGTGAGAGAAAGTGGGAAGAATAGAGAGAAGAGTAGAAGTGAAGAACTTGAAGAAGAGGAAAGCTAGAGATTGCAAGCTAGATGGGAGAGTGAAGCCATAGCTAGTGATTGTGAAGCTTTGAGGTGAGGGGGATAGAACTTTTTCATCTAGTAAGCTATAATTTCATCTTTTTGCTTATGGGTCATAAATGCTTTTGTGTGAATTATGACTTTTGTGATTTTTGATGTTGAATTTCGTGCTCCTAATTTATGTGTAGTTATGGGTATGTTAAATTTCATGGAATTGATGTGTTTATGAGTTCTAGTTCATTGTTGATGTTTGAAATAAGTTGTTTTGGTGATTTTTGCTCAATTAAGTGTAAACCAAGAATTTGTGAATGAATATTGTTCAAAACAATTTCTAATCACTTAATAAATGATTATATATGTTTGTGGTCTTGCTAATTGCAATAATTATCTTCATGGAAGATTGGTGTTGTCTCGTGGTGATAAACCCTTATCGTCTAAAGATTTGCACGAGAAACTCTTGCGTTTATGGAATCCCATCGATTAGTGGAAGATGATTCTTCTGGGTCGGGGCTTTTATGAATTTTGTTTCTCTTGTGCGGATGATTTGAGAAGTGTTTGGTCAAATGGTGCCTGGAATTTGAAACCGCGATTGTTACGTCTTTCTCGTTGGTCTTCATATTTTAACCCTTCTAGTCAAAAACAAACTCAAAGTTAGGTATGAGTGCGTTTTCATTATCTACCTCTAGAGTATTGGACACCTATTACTTTATTTGAGAGGCTATTGGTACGCCTATAACGTTTGATGAGAACACTAGAAACCTTCCATTTGATCATTATGCGCATGTGCTAGTTGATGTCAATATGGCTGGCTTTCTTCTCGACACTTTAAGGGTTGAAAGAGAAAAGTTTTCTTTTGACATTGAGATTGTGTATGAACAACCGCCCTACTTTTGTTTCACTTGCAATTCCGTTGCCCATTCTTCTGATCATTGTAAAAAGGGAAATGCTAACAAATGTCCTTACGGCACTTGTTAATAAGTTTAAAATGGAAACTTTACCTTAAAAATTGTGTATTCAACACATTTAAACAACAAAAAGTAACTTTTTCCATATAAATTTCATCAATCATTTATAATTTTGAATCTTTATCAAGTGCCCTAAGGGTATTTGTTAGCATCACCCTTGTAAAATAGATATTGTCAATAAAGTTGTTGGTGAAAAGATTACCACCAAAATTGACCATGCGAAAAAGTTCTATTGACCATTTAGTAAAGTAACTTGATTTAATTGCCAAAATGGTAAGATTTGACCCTCGCATTTCTAGATGTAATTTTTTTCTTCCTTTTTTTTTAGGGGGCGTTTGTTTCGTGGTTACCAAAATTATTCCCAGGATTAACCTTTTCCCAGGAATAAAAGGTATAGAAGCGTCTGAGATGTAATAAAAAAAAAGTTTACGGAGCTCAGTGCATATTACTTCAACATATAATAGAACTTACTTATTTTATGCTATGGTTACCCACATCGATATTCTATATTAGCAAGATATTCTATATATGGCAACTTATGCAGAAACATAATTTTTATAAATTGTGCTATAAAAAAAATTATATAGGGCATCTCATTTAAAAATTACATCAAGGATCTAAAAAAAGTAAACATTACGACGTTTATGCTCCTGATGCATTTTTTTTCAAATTTTTATACAATCATACAATCCGTACTATATATATAAAAAATAATATCTAAATAAAATCAACTATATGATTCCATCAATAATACTCCAAATTTCATTTTAAAATTTTTATACAATCATACAATCCCTACTATATATGATACTCCAAATTTCTTTATGCAAATGGAGATATCGAGAACAAACAAACCACAACCAGATGACTCGAAACCTGATATTCCAATTTCTTTCGAAGAGATATATCAAAAACGAAAATGATTTTCGATGTCATTTGGATTGTAAAGAGAGAAGAAGAAAATTAAAACAATAGAAAAGAAAAAAAAACAATAGAAAAAACTAAACAACATAAAGAGGTGAGATTGTGATGTGAAAAAATTGTTAAACCACGAGTCTAATTTATAGTATTTTTCATAGGATAATTTGGTAAAATAACAAAAAAAAAAAAACTAATTTGGCAGGAGAAGTAATTACAATAATTGCCAATTTGCAGTTTTTTTTATTCGCCTTTTCCTCGATTTTTTTTGGTTGCCTTACATAAGCTGATAATCCACAGTTGACCAACACCATGATTTATGTACCTTTTTTCCTTAATAAACGTGGTTTATGTACTGCTTTTTTCCTTAATAAACGTTTGGCTAATTTTTTTTTTCTATATTATAAAGGAAATTATAACATATTGTGTTTAATTGTTTTAATGCCACTTTGAAGAATATATTTGACATGATTTTAACCAAATAATTTGTCTCACATCACTCTTTCAAAAATAAAATTTGTCGCACATCATTATTAATATATTATTATTATGAAAATAAAAATAGAAAATTAAAAATGTCTATTAAATAAAATATGTGATATTAAAACTATCTCACAATATTATTACTGTATTATGATTATGAGAATAAAACCCAAAATTAGTTTATTTTATTAATTCATTAATTTCATAAATTCATTAGTCCATATATACATATGAATAAAATGTTTTTGACATGGTCATAACCAAATAAATTGTCTCTGTAACACCCATACTAGACGTATCTAGAAAGTCTAGCACGTGCGTTAGCTTTAGTACTGGATACATTAAAATTTACAACAATAAAACTTCGAATGAATGTTTATACAACAACATGCGTTCGTACAAGAGATTACATCTTAACTTTCCTAATACATAATGTATACATCCTTGAAGATCCACATCATCCGACATCGGGTACGAACCAACACTTGTCGCAGCATCCATTCGGCTACTAGCTTGCAAACCATCCTGATATCTGAAACAAATAAGGATTGGGATGAGACATAATGTCTCAGTGAGTTCCACCTAACCCTAGGCTATAGGCAACCTCGGGGGAAAACCTATAGTCGCCACGTGTCTACAATACAACCTGGCGGTTGATTATACGTGTGTGGAGTCTTGCTTTCCTAGATGGTAGTGCATGCTAAACCCGTCATAGGCTTATCTTACTTGTTATAGGCTTCTCATCTTACACGTGTCATGGCGGTTAAGGGGAAAACTAAAACCGCAATGCCAAGATACGATCTACGCATCAAGGCCTTCACTTGCTAAAGTCATGACACAACTCTAAACCGGACGATTAGGGAAACCTATGATCGTCGTCGGTATAACTCTCTTAACTTGCTTACTTGAATATGTTGCATCTAACAACATATCATCTCTTGCCACAAAAGTGACTCTTCCTAGCTTGCTAGTTCTTGACTACTTACTTCTATATTCTTTCTAGTTCTTGACAGTCTATGCCAAGGCTCTATGACATAACACATAAATGTATGATGAATATGCATAGTCAGCTTCATTGATTATGTTAGCGTGTAACAAACAATTATCTCGGTTCATTTTATGGATTAGTCCCGAGTGGAGTAACCCCGGAAGATAATCCCTTACTACCGGTGAAATGCTTAGCAAGAGCGCACCGGACTCCCTTAGTGAACGTGCGGGTCCCTTACGGCTTACCCCGTTCCCCTTGGAGAACCTTTTGTACCCAACCTTGGATGGAATACAAAAGACACGGCACCTTAGCTTAGTGAAATGAAACTCCCTTGCGGCTTAACCATTCCCCTTAGGGAACCCCTTGAATCCAATTTGGATAACAAGAGACATGACACTCTTTCTTATAAGTCTTAGTCTTATGCATGAAAAATAAACTTAAACATGCCTTCTCTTTTACCTCGGACCCTTAAACGATCCCACTAGAGGTAAGCTTAATGCTTGCTTAACTTACTTCGTGAATGGATATGGAATCGATTCATGTCTTGCCATACTCGTATGGCACTTAACTCTTATGCGAAGAGATTACACTTCGCGTCTTAACATTCTAGAGATTCTTGTTTAACTTGCTAGTTCTCAACAACTACGTCGAGGCTCTAGGTTTCCCTTACTTAAAGTATAACTTGCTACCCGAACATGACTTGATATATCTCTCACATATCATTTATCATCAAACATTGTTAGTGTTTTGCCATGCCTTACTCTTGTTCAAACCTTGTTTGGAATTGTACTTTAGACACTTGGAATTGAGGGGTTTCATAGTTTAAAAAGATACTGCAAGATCGAGCCTCGGATAGCCCATGCTGGCCACAAAACGAATTGACAACACATGCTGTGCAGTCAATTTCGCCAGGCCAAATTCTCTCCGCCATGGCGAAAAATTTCGCCATGGCTAGCTAAATGGCGAGCTACTCCAGAGAGCCCTGATCCCCAGCTCGCCATGGCGAGCTAAATTCCGCATGGCGAACTGTAGCAGTCCAGAATTTTGCAGAAAATGTGATTTTGCATAAAAACCTCAATTCAAGTGTTCTAATTCATTCTAATCATCCAAAACATCATAAAAACAGCTTATAACTTGTGCATGGCATCAATTAACAATATTTGATCATAAATGGTACAAAAGGGGTACTAAACATAATATTTGGAACCTGAAATTTTCATGTTAATCTTACATGACATAAACATAATCCCAAGGGTAGGATATCTATCTATGGAACTCACCTAGAAATTTTCTTGCAACATCTTCAAGCCTCAAGCTCAAGCAAAGCCAAAACTCTAGCTTTTGTCCCACTTGCAATCCTTGATCAAAACATAACATCTTGTTATCCTTTCTTGCAAACTAGGATACCTTGTTCCATATCCATGAAGAAATCATCACTTGAACCATCTTTAAGCTTACCAAACACAAACCCTAACTCTTGTCTCCATGATGAACTCTACCTCAAGGTTGTATCTTGCTAAACTCTCTAATTCCATGAAATATAACCAACTTAAGTTCCAAACCAACTATCCAAAAGCCTTAGTTTCTTGCCAACATCCAAACCCTAGATTTTGAATGACTTGAAAAGAGGAGAAGAGTTGGAATCAAGCATCAATCTTATTTACCAATCTCATGAAGGGTGATGGAGGAACCAATTCTTGATCTTGAATCTTAAAGGAAGAGGATTTGATGAGATGATGAGATGGGAAGAGAAGGAGGGAACCGATGGAAAGGAGAGAAGGAAGAGAAAAATGTGTTCTCCAACCTAGAGAGAGAAAGAAGATAAGAAATGGGATATTTTTGGTGCCTTTGCCAAATAAATATCTTTTCCCATGCAATTACCTTTTTGCCCCTGCCTCAAGCATTTTAAAAGCAACTCTGATACTTTTCTCGTAAAAAGCTGACATCTCGTAAAATATTTTCCATTAACTTACTTTTCCATGAATTTAGTTCCTCTGGCACAATCACGGGTAATATACCGATACTGACAGGCGGGATATTACATTCTACCCCCCTTAAAAAAATTTCGTCCTCGAAATTTAGAGATCGTCTAACATTCATCATGACAAAATTTTAGCATCTTTGGTCTAGGCCATACATATTCGAAACACAAATTCTTGAGAAGTTCATCATTGCTTGTGCTTCATCTTGTTTCTTGATCCACGTATATAAACATATAGCTTTCTTGATCTTAATATCATTTAAACTTAGAGTTATCTTAGTACATCATGATTTGGAACATTCCTTGCTATACATAGACTCATTGTTTCGGATTCGTACCTTACCCACTTAACATAAACCGTTCATAGAGGTATCTTATCATTAACATGTACACTCAGGATTTGCCTTTTAACTGGAATCCTACCGGATACCAGGTTTGCCCTGCAGTGCTTACTTGCAACTTTAAAACATCTTTTCATGCATACATAATCTTATTTGGTAAACATATAATTCATACATCGGTTTACTCACTATACCTTGAGACACATGTCTCTTTCTTGCATTACTCATATAAACGATTCTACGAATCTCTTTCCGAGTCTTAAGAAATCTTCTGATTTCATTGAGAACTTATTGCATCTTATCGCACCCAAACTAATGGGTAACTCATATAACTTGACATGAAGATGTAGAATCAACAATACCGTTCATCTGACCATTAATCACCAACGTCGTGGTCCATATGCTCTTGAAACTTTCTAGCAAAACCACTTGCACATATATCAAACATTCTTAACACATTACTCTGTATCCTGTATGATATTGATTTCATATAAACGTTGTTGTTTCCATAACGTGTGCATACTTTGAATTGCCACTACTTGTTAAATGATAACGATACGTGTTCTAGCATCTTGCTTAAAGAAATCTTCTTAAACTTTGGTATTCGGGTTCTTGGAACGTACAAATACATAACTAAAAAGATTTTCTCATTTCTAAAACTGATTGTGTAACGATCCCACAGAACCACCGGACGAGTTTCTATATTTTGAAAAAGATTTAACAACTCGCCCCAAACTTGTCCATGACAAGTTGGTCCTGAAGTTTGTACGTCTTAAGTGAGTTTACTTACGACGTATCTTATCAGTTTCAAAAATGTATAATTCTATCAGTTTAAATAAAAACATCGTTCCTAAGTTCCTTGATACCAATCTTAACTTTAAAAGCTATAAATCATGCTTTAACATATCTTAAAAAGTATCATTTTCACTCAACAAGTATTGTGTACGAAAGTATGATTCTCATTACCTAAAGCTCAAGAGTTGCATCTCCTTTCTTGATAACATGCTTAACTTCGAAGATAAATTCTTCCCATGTTTAACCGATATACATACTCGCAATTCCGCTTACATATCCATAGGAAAATCCTTGGACCTCTTGACATTAACTTGTTCCTCTCCTTCAGAACACCATACTTGATTCTCTACATCATCTCGTTCGGTTATCGCTTGAGCGTCAATAACTTTTTCGGAAACCGTTCATCATTCTTGATGCTTGGATTCTTTACTTGAGTCACGGAAGGTAACCTTCTGAACCTTACATGTTTTCCATTATCATCATTCATACATCTTGGCCAATTAATATATGGCAACTCTTGTCTTTCTCATCTTACTTACGTAAAGGCACATACTTAAAACTTTTACCTTAGCCAGCACCGACTATATAAACATCCATACTTACTTATCACATCGAGAACTCCTCGCTTGTCTTAGGATGCATTCTTGTTACACTTGTGTTACCAACCAAATATTCTTCTCAAAGATTCTTTCATACTAAAATCCCATGTTTCGTGTTTAACGATTAGCTTCCATGGCGCTACTCTGATTCCCACCGGTTGGCTTAAACCACTACTCTAATCCGATAGAGCAATTGAGACTTCATATTCCTACTTACCACTTGAATACTAACTTCTTGTAATGTTTTCAAAATCTTCCATGTTGCAACCAATGTCATAACCTTACACTTATCTTGTAATTTCAAAACTCGTGATAACTTATCTTATACTCATAATACTTGACTTGGGGGTAAACCTTACATTCTTGCTGGTTGCATTCACCTGCTGAGGTATACATATCATACTTGAACTTATTTCCGAATAAACTCAAATTCCTTTGACAACTCGTCTTGTACTTGAACAAATCTGTCTTAAACATTTAACCTTTGCATTCTCGCATACTATATTTTGCTTAATCATATCAATGCTTGCTCGTTAATTTTTCCTTTAAAGAAAAACTTCGTAAACTAACGCATGGGTCATTGACGTTGAAAATTTTCTACTATATAAATTGAGTTTAGGCACCGGCCGTTGCTCTAAAATCATAGAACGAGTTGATAACACATACGTGCCATCAAACTTAGACTCTTATAAGTCTAGCCCGCTCTACGAGTGTCGAAGCAAACCGGTTCCTAGAAAATCTCGTAAATTTTCAAAATGTCAACTTCAATCACCCATACGCGTAAATCCTTCTAAATTTATTTAAACTTTATGTTTCAACATCATATCGAACCTTAGCAAGTCTATTAAGCAAAACATAGGTTAGAGAGATACGTCATTATTCCACAAGATCCGTAAACCTTGTGATTTCCCATAACTTTACACCGCTTTAACTTCTCTTCATACCTCATGCATAAACATCTGTGACTTTCTTTCTAGATGCCGGAACTTCTATACTCTTGATTTTGGCTCATTCTTGACTCTTGACACATTAACTTTCCAAACTACCTTGAACCGTATCGGTTTCGTTGATGGTTGCCCATGTCTTTTTCCTTGAAAATCTTAGGATATGATATGCATTCGTTACTTGATGTCATAAAAGATTTTCGTCACATAAAATATTATTGTGAAGACACCTCCCCAATAGTCATTGCAAACCATAGAAACAAACTAGTAGATTTCACAAAATGGGAAGTTTCGTCCCAGGCTTGCTATTGGTGAGCTTCTCCAACTCTATTTTTCAGAAAACATTTATTGCATAAAATTCTTATTCTCAAGTATACAATGCACATCATTCATTCCTATCATCATAAAATATTCTATAACATATGCATGGCAACGTCAACCTTTTTCGATACAATTCTTGGCATGCCGGAAATCAATGCCTTACTCCTGATAACATAAAACTTTCTCTTGAATCCTTAACTTCCTCCACTACGAATAACTTACCTCGTTACATTGCCACTTACGCAACTTTCTGAGCATACATGTCCTTAACTTCATTCACATATTGCTATTCCTGAGAGCCTGCTGACTCCGTCAACATATGTCGACTTCCCACTATCTTGTAGCCTTGTTCTGGCATTCCAAAATATCATAAACCCATTCCAACAACAAATCTTACCGAACTTTTGGTCATACTTATATACATATCCAATTTCTTCACTTACGGATACATCAAGTATCGCTAACATCTTACCTGACATTGTCGGAACGTTCCTTCTTAACATGGCCTTATATTCCCGGAGGATTCACACTTCTACTTAATTAGTTCACCAGCGTTTTGGCACGATCAAACCTCTTCATCACATACTTCGTTCCTCCCGGGTCCTATTCAGCTCTCAGGCATCCGTTCTAATTGTCGAATGCTAAATTGAGTTGATCAGGTTCAACTAACATCAACAACTAGAACATTTACCAGGAACCCAATGGTCCCACTACCTTAGTTGTAACTTAATGACCCAAGGCACGGTCTGAATCGACCTGCTCTGATACCAATTGTAACACCCATACTAGACGTATCTAGAAAGTCTAGCACGTGCGTTAGCTTTAGTACTGGATACATTAAAATTTACAACAATAAAACTTCGAATGAATGTTTATACAACAACATGCGTTCGTACGAGAGATTACATCTTAACTTTCCTAATACATAATGTATACATCCTTGAAGATCCACATCATCCGGCATCGGGTACGAACCAACACTTGTCGCAGCATCCATTCGGCTACTAGCTTGCAAACCATTCTGATATCTGAAACAAATAAGGATTGGGATGAGACATAATGTCTCAGTGAGTTCCACCTAACCCTAGACTATAGGCAACCTCGGGGGAAAACCTATAGTCGCCACGTGTCTACAATACAACCTGGCGGTTGATTATACGTGTGTGGAGTCTTGCTTTCCTAGTCGGTAGTGCATGCTAAACCCGTCATAGGCTTATCTTACTTGTTATAGGCTTCTCATCTTACACGTGTCATGGCGGTTAAGGGGAAAACTAAAACCGCAATGCCAAGATACGATCTACGCATCAAGGCCTTCACTTGCTAAAGTCATGACACAACTCTAAACCGGACGATTAGGGAAACCTATGATCGACGTCGGTATAACTCTCTTAACTTGCTTACTTGATTATGTTGCATCTAACAACATATCATCTCTTGCCACAACAGTGACTCTTCCTAGCTTACTAGTTCTTGACTACTTACTTCTATATTCTTTCTAGTTCTTGACAGTCTATGCCAAGGCTCTATGACATAACACATAAATGTATGATGAATATGCATAGTCAGCTTCATTGATTATGTTATTGTGTAACAAACAATTATCTCGGTTCATTTTATGGATTAGTCCCGAGTGGAGTAACCCCGGAAGATAATCCCTTACTACCGGTGAAATGCTTAGCAAGAGCGCACCGGACTCCCTTAGTGAACGTGCGGGTCCCTTACGGCTTACCCCGTTCCCCTTGGAGAACCTTTTGTACCCACCCTTGGATGGAATACAAAAGACACGGCACCTTAGCTTAGTGAAATGCAGCTCCCTTGCGGCTTAACCATTCCCCTTGGGGAACCCCTTGAATCCAATTTGGATAACAAGAGACATGACACTCTTTCTTATAAGTCTTAGTCTTATGCATGAAAAATAAACTTAAACATGCCTTCTCTTTTACCTCGGACCCTTAAACGATCCCACTAGAGGTAAGCTTAATGCTTGCTTAACTTACTTCGTGAATGGATATGGAATCGATTCACGTCTTGCCATACTCGTATGGCACTTAACTCTTATGCGAAGAGATTACACTTCGCGTCTTAACATTCTAGAGATTCTTGCTTAACTTGCTAGTTCTCAACAACTACGTCGAGGCTCTAGGTTTCCCTTACTTAAAGTATAACTTGCTACCCGAACATGACTTGATATATCTCTCACATATCATTTATCATCAAACATTGTTAGTGTTTTGCCATGCCTTACTCTTGTTCAAACCTTGTTTGGAATTGTACTTTAGACACTTGGAATTGAGGGGTTTTGTAACACCCACAACGTGGCACAGTAACAGTGGCGGAGCCAGGCCGGCCCCGGACTTAAGCGGGATGAGTCGGACCACCGGGCTGTTACAGGATGACCCCACGTTGATAGGAGGAACCGAATCACATCGGAATAAGAGGGATCCGGAGGCCGTGTAGGTATGGGACTACATGGTTGAAGGAAGGCTTATAAGAACTGTTAGGTACTACCCATATCAACAAGATGCATCTTCTTTTCGGGAGCTCAATCCATAGGAACTCCACAGTTAAGCGTGCTTGGCTTGGAGTAGTACTAGGATGGGTGACCTACCGGGAAGTTTCCCGGTAAGCATGTGAGTGAGGACAAAGCATGCTGAAAAGACTCGTGTTGGTTTGTGGGGTTAGTCGGCAATCCTGTAAGCAGTCTGGGATGTTACAGGTTTCATAGTTTAAAAAGATACTGCAAGATCGAGCCTCGGATAGCCCATGCTGGCCACAAAATGAATTGACAACACATGCTGTGCAGTCAATTTCGCCAGGCTAAATTCTCTCCGCCATGGCGAAAAATTTCGCCATGGCTAGCTAAATGGCGAGCTACTCCAGAGAGCCCTGATCCCCAGCTCGCCATGGCGAGCTAAATTCCGCCTGGCGAACTGTAGCAGTCCAGAATTTTGCAGAAAACGTGATTTTGCATAAAAACCTCAATTCAAGTGTTCTATTTCATTCTAATCATCCAAAACATCATAAAAACAGCTTATAACTTGTGCATGGCATCAATTAACAATATTTGATCATAAATGGTACAAAAGGGGTACTAAACATAATATTTGGAACCTGGAATTTTCATGTTAATCTTACATGACATAAACATAATCCCAAGCGTAGGATATCTATCTATGGAACTCACCTAGAAATTTTCTTGCAACATCTTCAAGCCTCAAGCTCAAGCAAAGCCAAAACTCTAGCTTTTGTCCCACTTGCAATCCTTGATCAAAACATAACATCTTGTTATCCTTTCTTGCAAACTAGGATACCTTGTTCCATATCCATGAAGAAATCATCACTTGAACCATCTTTAAGCTTACCAAACACAAACCCTAACTCTTGTCTCCATGATGAACTCTACCTCAAGGTTGTATCTTGCTAAACTCTCTAATTCCATGAAATATAACCAACTTAAGTTCCAAACCAACTATCCAAAAGCCTTAGTTTCTTGCCAACATCCAAACCCTAGATTTTGAATGACTTGAAAAGAGGAGAAGAGTTGGAATCAAGCATCAATCTTATTTACCAATCTCATGAAGGGTGATGGAGGAACCAATTCTTGATCTTGAATCTTAAAGGAAGAGGATTTGATGAGATGATGAGATGGGAAGAGAAGGAGGGAACCGATGGAAAGGAGAGAAGGAAGAGAAAAATGTGTTCCCCAATCTAGAGAGAGAAAGAAGATAAGAAATGGGATATTTTTGGTGCCTTTGCCAAATAAATATCTTTTCCCATGCAATTACCTTTTTGCCCCTGCCTCAAGCGTTTTAAAAGCAACTCTGATACTTTTCCCGTAAAAAGCTGACATCTCGTAAAATATTTTCCATTAACTTACTTTTCCATGAATTTAGTTCCTCTGCCACGATCACGGGTAATATACCGATACTGACAGGCGGGATATTACAGTCTCACAATATTATTATTATACTATTATTACGAAATTAAAAATAAAAATTAAAATATTGATTAAAAATATATTATTAACAGTATTAAAATGTGATTACTACCTCAAAAAAAATGTGATTAACAATAGGAGGTAAAAAAAGTGTTGGGAATATTTCCAATAGGTTAAAAAATATATGATTAACAATATAAAAATGTGATTTTTTTATGCTCTGTGATAAATTATAAATATGATAATAGTTTTAATAGGTTAAAAATATATTCAATTTTTCATGCATATTTAAATATATTATAATTGAAATATGATATTATATATAACAATCTCGTTAAAATTTCATTCTTTAATTTCCAAAAAAAAAAATTCACTCTTTAATATCAATTATAAAATATGATATTATATGATAATAAAATTGTCTCACAATATTATTAGTACATTATCACGATGAAAATAAAAATAAAAGTGAGTTCATTTCATTAATTTCATTAATTCATTTCTTCAAAAAAAATTAATTTCATTAATTCATAAAAAATTCATGGATTGGCCAAAAAAAAAAATCACATTTAGTTATAATAAACGTGGTTCTAAAAAAAATAAATGTGGTTCTAAAAAAATAGAGGTCTATGTTTCTTTCTTTTTTTAGTTATAATTTTTAACTCAATTTTTAGAAGAAGAAAAAAATAAATAGAGGTCCTATAAAAAAATCATATTATATTAAGATTGTTTCCGTGCATATTTCCAAAACTTCCGAACGTATGCAAAAAGGTTATTAACATTATTTCTACTAATTATCATTAACTACCACATTGATCATTTTCTATTTACATTCATGATTCCTTGATATATGACTCCAAACCTTCCTATTTTCTTTCATGATTTTGTTCAAAAAACCGAAATAAAAATATGGTACCACACTGTCAAAAAAAAAATGGTACCACTAATTGGTGTTCATTTTTCTTATTAAAACTACCTGGTATTCATTCATTTTTTTAAAAGAAAAATAAATTGGAAAATTATTTCTTTTAAGATAACTTAAACTACCTGATATCCATTAATTTTGAAAATCGTTATTTTTGTATTATAATTTTTAACTCAGTTCTAAAAAAAAATAGAGGTCTATGTTTCTTTCTTTTTTTAGTTATAATTTTTAACTCAATTTTTAGAAGAAGAAAAAATAAATAGAGGTCCTATAAAAAAAAAATCATGTTATATTAAGATTGTTTCCGTGCATATTTCCAAAACTTCCTAACGTATGCAAAAGGTTATTAACATTATTTGTACTAATTATCATTAACTACCACATTGATCATTTTCAATTTACATTCCTGATTCCTTGATAGATGGCTCCAAACCTTCCTATTTTCTCTCATGAAAAACGGAAATAAAAATACGGTACCACTATGTCAAAAAAAAATGGTACCACTAATTGGTGTTCATTTTTCTGATTAAAACTACCGGGTATTCATTTTTATAAAAGAAAAAGAAATTGGAAAATTATTTCTTTTAAGATAATTTTCTTAAACTACCTGGTATCCATTAATTTTGAAAATCGTTATTTTTTTTTATTATAATTTTTAACTCGGTTATAAAAAAATAGAGGTATATGTTTCTTTCTTTTTTTAGTTATAATTTTTAACTCAATTTTTAGAAGAAGAAAAATTAAATAGAGGTCCTATAAAAAAATCATATTATATTAAGATTGTTTTTTTTTGGTAACATTTTATATTAAGATTGTTTCCGTGCATATTTCTTTGACCAAATCATACTAATAACATTCTTACTCAATTTAGAATAACTATTCCCATTTTCGGTCCCTGTCATATTAATATTATTTTAGAAAAACAATGAATCAATTTAGAATAGTTTTATAAAAGAATAAACATAAAACAATAGCCATAAATACCAAATGCATGAGAATGCTTGGTTTCTTAAGAGTGCCACGTGTCATAAGAATATGATGATAGAAAAAAGATGTTCACATCGCCACTTGTCATCAAAACAGGGAGTGAAAACTTTCCTTAAATAATTCCAAGAAAAACCCTTAAATTTATATAACTAGTATGCACACTCGTGCCAAGCACGGGTTAGAACTTCGTCTTACTTAAAATATTGAGTGAAGATGTCGTACCATTCTTATTTATGTGACTGCTCTATGTTTAATGTGTCGACCCACACAAGTTAGCTCCCCCCATGAGGTCCAACAATGTTATCATTGCCCGGTTCGACTTTGTGAGGGAAGCATGAGTTGTTCTTAAGGGAGGGATGTTAATATATCGAGTGTCAGTTAAAGTTCTATGTTGGATGGAAGTTCTATATTCTCAGTTAAAGTTCTTTCCAGTCGTAGATCTCGAATGCAAAGAATTTTATACTTAAGGGAGGGTTGTTAATATATCGTGTGTCAGTTAAAGTTCTATATTAGATGGAAGCGTAGATTTTGAGCAACATATAACTGATATGATCCATATACCCAGTTCTTTAAGGTTGAGGGTGAAGATGTGGTATCAACTCAATTATGTAAATTCTCTTAGTCTAATGGATGATCAAACTCAATATAGGATGGATCCATATACTCTGATAAACAAAATGCACAATACTTAGTAATTTTTTCCTTATCTTCTCTCATTTGCAAATTCCTTATTCAAATATGTTTTTTCATTTTATTTCTTCTCTGGAAAGAATTGAATGTAAACCTTCCTCCATGCAACCACCACCAACCAACCTTTGTGAATATATTATGCATTTGTTTGAGCCTAATTGACTATACCACATAATTACGGACGTGGATAGTTGCACATTTGGTTGTGTGAGTTAGAGCATCCACAATGGAGACCCTCAATTTTGAGGTCTTAAACGGGTCTCACATGGACACATCACTTTTTTTATTTTAATAATAGTACCTAGTAGGTACTCAACCATTCCAATGTAGACCCTCTAACAAAAGGTCTATATAGGTCCCACCTATACCTATTTATTTAAGATACTATTATCTATTTTATAATATTAAATTGATTAAATTGCAATTGAAAAGCAATAGTACAATGACAATGATTATTTTAAGAAAAAGTAATGTGGGGACCACTTAAGCATTAGAGTCTTAAGTGAGACCCTGATTCCTAGAAGACCCTAAAAAAAAATTTCCACATTAAGGGTACCTATTAGGTACCAGGTCTTAAATGGTGAAGACCTCACTAATGCGGATGCTCTAAGTTCTATATTGGAATGAAAGTAGGTTTTGACTACATATAAGTGAGATGACCCATAAATGTGATGTCTTAAGGTTTTTGATGGAGATGTGATATCAATCTCACTTGTATGATTTCTCCTAGTCTAATACGGTGATCAAACATATTGTAGGATCTCCAGAAGTTCCAAAATTATGATGAACTATTTTGTTAGTATTTTGATGTCATTTGTTTAATTTTTTTTATCTTAGAGTCTAGTTATTGGATATCATTCACTTTCATGTTTTTTTATTCAACTTCCATTATATTAAATCCATTGACTTTGATCTTTGGTGAAATCTGACAATGAAAAAATTAATATGTGTTCTGCTGAGTTGACAAAATATATATTATTATAAATTTTAAAATGATGTGTGTTTTTTTTTTAATAATTTAGTCTAATTTTTTAGTAAAATAACTATCCCAAAACTCTAATTCCTTCAACAAACCCAAAAAATTATCAGCAACTCACTTTGTTCTCTATGCTCTCATAGTTAAAGCACACTATCTTATTGTTTTCCTTACCATTTCTCTCATGTCGAAATTTCTTTTTCATCTTTTTTTTCTGTCTCATGAAAGAAAATAACAAAAAAAAAAAACCTCCAAGAAACCAACACCAACCCACCTTTTTTTACCATGTTGTGCCTTAGTCTAACCTTATTTAGCTAGGTCACAAGATTACTGATGCAAAGAGTTTTAAACTTAAGAGATAGATGTTAATGTGTCATATGTGAGTTAAAGTTCCGCATTAAATGAAAGAGTAGGCGATGCGAAAAATAAAAGTGAGATGACTCAAATACCTAATGCCTTAAGATTTTGGGTGAAGATGTGGTGTTAAACTCACTTTTGTGGTTGATCTTCTTTTATGATTATCCAATCCAGTTTAGGCTCCTCAGAAGTCACAACATTATGATGATTTTTTTTATATATCATTTGTTTAATTCTTTTAGCTTAAATTTTAGTTTTTGGATGTCATTCGCTTTGATGCTATTTTTTTATCCAATCTTCAATAATTCAAATTCCTTCACATTTGATCCTTGGTTGGATCTGACAATGGTAAAATATAGATTTGTTATGCCGAGTTAATAAATTATATGCTTGTTTGTCAAAACAAAAAAAAGATGAAAAAGAAATTTCGACATGAGAGAAATGGTAAGGAAAACAATAAGATAGTGTGCTTTAACTATGAGAGCATAGAGAACAAAGTGAGTTGCTGATAATTTTTTGGGTTTGTTGAAGGAATTAGAGTTTTGGGATAGTTATTTTACTAAAAAATTAGACTAAATTATTAAAAAAAAAACACACATCATTTTAAAATTTATAATAATATATATTTTGTCAACTCAGCAGAACACATATTAATTTTTTCATTGTCAGATTTCACCAAAGATCAAAGTCAATGGATTTAATATAATGGAAGTTGAATAAAAAAACATGAAAGTGAATGATATCCAATAACTAGACTCTAAGATAAAAAAAATTAAACAAATGACATCAAAATACTAACAAAATAGTTCATCATAATTTTGGAACTTCTGGAGATCCTACAATATGTTTGATCACCGTATTAGACTAGGAGAAATCATACAAGTGAGATTGATATCACATCTCCATCAAAAACCTTAAGACATCACATTTATGGGTCATCTCACTTATATGTAGTCAAAACCTACTTTCATTCCAATATAGAACTTAGAGCATCCGCATTAGTGAGGTCTTCACCATTTAAGACCTGGTACCTAATAGGTACCCTTAATGTGGAAATTTTTTTAGGGTCTTCTAGGAATCAGGGTCTCACTTAAGACTCTAATGCTTAAGTGGTCCCCACATTACTTTTTCTTAAAATAATCATTGTCATTGTACTATTGCTTTTCAATTGCAATTTAATCAATTTAATATTATAAAATAGATAATAGTATCTTAAATAAATAGGTATAGGTGGGACCTATATAGACCTTTTGTTAGAGGGTCTACATTGGAATGGTTGAGTACCTACTAGGTACTATTATTAAAATAAAAAAAGTGATGTGTCCATGTGAGACCCGTTTAAGACCTCAAAATTGAGGGTCTCCATTGTGGATGCTCTAACTCACACAACCAAATGTGCAACTATCCACGTCCGTAATTATGTGGTATAGTCAATTAGGCTCAAACAAATGCATAATATATTCACAAAGGTTGGTTGGTGGTGGTTGCATGGAGGAAGGTTTACATTCAATTCTTTCCAGAGAAGAAATAAAATGAAAAAACATATTTGAATAAGGAATTTGCAAATGAGAGAAGATAAGGAAAAAACTACTAAGTATTGTGCATTTTGTTTATCAGAGTATATGGATCCATCCTATATTGAGTTTGATCATCCATTAGACTAAGAGAATTTACATAATTGAGTTGATACCACATCTTCACCCTCAACCTTAAAGAACTGGGTATATGGATCATATCAGTTATATGTTGCTCAAAATCTATGCTTCCATCTAATATAGAACTTTATTAATTTTTTTTAAGTGAAGATATAGTATCAATCTCGCTTGTGTGGTTGCTCTTAGTCTATTATGATGACCCAACCCAGTTTAGGTACCCCCCAAACGCGTTGTGATGAGTTGACGAAATACATGGTTATCAAACATTTTAAAATGTGTGACATTTTTTATTTGAGTACAACTTTTTGATAAAATAAATACCAAAAAATCTCTAAATCCTTCAACAAATTCATAAAATTACCAACAGCTCACTCTATTTCTTACACTTTCACGGACAAACCACACACTCCTTATTTGTTCCATTATCATTTACTCCCTCCGTCCCATATTATGTAACCTAGTTGACTTTGTCATGCATGCCAATGCACAATTTTGAACTTAAATATCTTTAATAATTTATTAGAAAAAATTATGAAAATTTGATATTTTGAAAATATTTATCGAGACGAATCCAACATCTTATATGCTATATTTTGTTTTTATTTATTAGTAGAAAAATAAGATCAAAATATATTATGTGAACACTAATTTTTTTTTTTAAGTAGGTCATTTAAAATAGGACGGAGGGAGTATATAAAGTTCATATTTGTTTTTCATCTTTTTCATTTTTCTAATTTCCTTTCTCTCTTTTCATGAAAGAAATTAACAAAAACCTCATTGTATGATATTGCCACCAGCCCAACTCTTTTAACATGTTGTGCCCCAATATGATTTTATTTGACTATGTTTCTATATCATAGACGGAAAGAGTCTCACATTTAAGGGAGACATATTATTGTGTCAAATATGAGTTAAAGTTCCATATTAGATGTAAAAGTAGATGTTGAGCAACATATAAGTGAGACGATAAATATACCTTTTTTTTTTAGCAAAGGCAAGCTTAGGCCATTTCATTAAATATTAAAGAGTACAAATGAGAAGATACATCATAGAACACATGGGGGCTAAAGTTGGATAAGGATGCTCTCGCTATGGAATGAGCAACCTCATTTGCTTGCCTCCTAACATAGTTCACAATAAAACTAGTGTGAATGGATAATAAATCCTTACAAGTAGATAGAATGTCTCCAAGTTCATTTTGTGGCAAATGAGATGAGTTTACTATATCAACAATGACTTTGCAATCAGATTCGAAGATCACAGAGGACATGTCGTTAGCAACAGCAAATTTAATAGCCTCTAAAAGACCCCATGCTTCAGCTTCGACAGGCATGAGGGAGCAGTGCGAAAAGTTCGACATACCGACTATAAATTGGCCTGTTGAGTTGCGGATGCACAGTCCGTAACCTGCCACTGAGTTGTTGTTGAATAACGCACAATCAACATTGCATTTCAAGAATGGAGGTGGCGGCTTTGACCACAGAACCGTGCTGTGTGCCTGCTGTCCCTGAATCTTATGTTGTTGCATATACCGCCATTCATTAAGAGAGTCCTTCGCACTTTGCACAATGAAGGTGGGGGCTGAATCTGAGTTCTCCCATAGCTTAGAGTTACGGTTTTTCCACAAGCTCCATAAAACCATTGACACCATAGATTGTTGCTCGGTTGTCAACCTATCAAAGAGATTAAATAAAAGAGTGGAAAAATCATACGAAGTAGGAAGCAAGTCACGAATGATTGTGTCAAGTTGCAGCAGCTCCCAACAAGTAACAGCCTTAGGACATACAAAGAAGAGATGTGTCTGCGTTTCTGCTTGAACATCACAATGCACACATGTATCGGAGCAAGGGACACCTTTTTGAATTAGGCCGGAACGGGTGGGAAGACAGTTATGTGCTGCACGCCACATAAAGGAACGCACCTTGGGGGGGACTTTTTGCTTCCAAATAATGTTCCAGTTCAGATCCGGACCAGCAATGTTCGACATATTGGCTGCAAGTGTCATACAATGTGTGTAGGCCGATTTAACGGAGTAGGAACCATCAACCGTGTATTGCCAAACATAAGTATCCACCATAGTTCTGTTCCTAAGAGGGATAGAAAGGATTTCTGTAGCATCTTGGTAGTTAAAAATTGAATGAATAAGATCATTATTCCAAGAGGACAGATCCGGATTAAGAAGATTGTTGACAAACAGCTCAGCCATACTAGGAGGAGGAGTAGTGGAAGGTTTATGAGTAGGGAGGGAACGTATCCAAGGATCGTTCCAAACATTGATAAGGGAACCATCACCGATCTTCCATCTATAGCCCGATTTGATAAGGTCTTGAGAACTCCATATGCTCCTCCATGTATAACTTGGGTTATGACCAATGTTGGTATCCAAGAAGTCCCGTCGAGGGAAATATTTGGCTTTGAGAATGCGAGTGAGTAAGGAGCTAGGTTCTGTAAGGAGTTTCTAGCCTTGCTTACCGAGCATGGATAGATTAAAGGCTTCCATATCCCTAAATCCAAGTCCACCATGACTTTTGTGAAGAGACAATTTGTTCCATCTCATCCAATTTATACCACGGCTGCCATCTTTTTTAGAGCCCCAATAGAAAGAATTCATGATTCTTTCAATTTCTTCACATAGAGAGGTGGGAATAAGGAAGGCTCCCATACAATATGAAGGAATTGCTTGAGCAACGGATTTGATGAGCACCTCTTTGCCTGCTCTCGATAGGGATTTAGCACTCCAAGATTGGCACTTTTTCCAAATACGGTCTTTGAGATAATTAAAAACAGATTTTTTGCTTCGACCGACCATGGAAGGGAGCCCCAAGTAAGTACCACTACCTATGCTTCTTGTCACCCCAAGGCAGGTTGTAATATGATTAATCATGCCAGTTGCCGTGTTTTTGCTGAAAGCTATGGCGGACTTACCGAAGTTTAGAGCTTGGCCAGATGCATTTTCGTAACACATGAGAATATCTTTGAGGCAATTAACTTCGGTTGGGGTAGCTTGGCAAAAGAGGAAGCTGTAGACGATAAATATACCTAAGGCCTTAAAATTTTGGTTGGATATGTAGTGTCAATATCACTTATGTGGTTGCTCTTAGCCTAATATAAAGATTTAACCCATTGTGGGCTTTCTCGGAAGTCAAACATTATTATGAATTTTTTTCTTAGTTTTTGATGTCGTTTATTTTATTTTATATTAAATTGAAGTTTTTCTATGTTGTTCATGTTCATACCATTTTTTTTGTCAACCTGCATTATTTTAAATTCCTTCACTTTTGATCTTCGGTGAGATTTAACCATAGAAAAATGTTGATGTGTTATGCTGAGTTAAAATATTGCATGCTTATTCGACACTTTTAAATGATGTGGTGTTTTTTTACTTGAGTCTAATTTTTTGGTAAATTAATTATCCAAAAATTTACAACTCCTTCAAAGAACGCATAAAATTACCAGCATCTTTTGAAAAATATGTTTGATTGGGCAATCCTAACAACAACAATTAATAAAAAATCAAGATGAATATGTCATCTATCATGACTATGTCATCTATCATGATTAGTTTGAGAAACAATATATTTTATAGTTCTTTGTAATTTTCCAACTTTAAAGTTTTAGTCTAGTAGTAAAAAAAGATAGACTATGGATTTAGAGATTACGGGTTTTGAGCCCTCTTAGTATCTTTAGAGATAGGTAAATATAGATGTCTTTGTGAGTGCTCTTTTATTGTTAAATTCTTCCCTACCTTGTATACATGGCCGATCTTAATATTTTTGGTGCCCTGTGCGAATAAATAAAGTTGTGTCCTTTTAATTATTCAAATATCTTTCTTCTTACAAAAATAAAAATTTGTTTATAAATAAGATTCTCTAAAACTTATTTTCAATAAAATTAATCAAAGCTATTTAAAGAGAAAAATATGTATGCACTACTAACTACTAAGTAAACTAATAATTTTGATGCCCCTAAAAAAATGGTGTCTTGGGCGGCCCGCTCCTCCCGCCCATGCTCAGGGCAACCCCTGGTTGTATAAAATCAGCATTCCCTCGCCAAAACTTTATTTTTCCAAACAAAAAAATCATTGTAATTTTTGTTTTCCTTAAAGATAACGGATACCAGTGTGGAACTTTCAATTTTAAAAATAGATTTTACCATCCTCAAATGTGTAAACAAAATAGGATTTCTATTAAACTTTTTTTTAACAATTATACTAATAATAATAATAATAATAATAATAATAATAATAATAATAATAATAATAATAATAATAATAATAATAATAATAATAATAATAATTTTTTTTTTTTTTTTTGATAAGCAAGGAGCGAGGACAGGCATCAGGAGACATCGTCGACATCCCAACTAGGTTGGCACCCCGAGACACCACCATCCTCTGCCGCCTAACTCAAATAAATTTTATTAAAAAAATGAAAAAATAATTACAAAGAAGGGGGGACTAGGCCAAAACCCTCCGAAAGGAACAGCTGATAAAAAAAACGGAATAAAAATAAACAAACCACAAACAGACTAAGGAAATCTGTAGTTAGGTAAACCGCATCTGTCCCGAAAGAAATCCATAGATATAGCACGAGGGAGAGAGTCTATCCAAACCACCCCGACCACCGAGTGACCCATATTCGCAAAAAAATCAGCACAGGTATTACCTTCTCGAAAAATATGAGAAGCAATCACCTGAATTCCAAGATTGCGAGCATTTTGCCATCTGTTACGAAGCCAAACAGGTACCAAATGAGGACGGGAAAAAATCATGATAGCGCTTGTTGAATCACTCTCCAACCATATATTCCTCCAACCGTTACGGGCAGCACACTCAATAGCAATAATAATGGCCAATACTTCTGCATAAAAAACAGACTGCACTCCAATATTACCAGCAAAAGCACCACAGAACGTCCCGCGGTGGTCACGAAACAGGCCCCCACAGGCTGCATTCCCACCAATCACCGAACCATCCGTATTAACTTTCAACCACGGAGCAGTGGGAGACTTCCACACAACCGGCACAATATCTCTAATCTTACGGCAATGAGGAGCAACCGTAAAGGAGTCTAGTAACACAGAATCAGAAGGAAGGCAAAACCCCTTAGAAACATTACCTGACATTGCTATAAAGGACTGTATACGAACCTTAGCTGCATGCAAAGTAGGCACCACATTTGAAAACCGCAAAGCATTTCGTGCCCACCAAATTGAATGAATGGTGTGCAAGACCGCAGCCAGATATATATCAGAGATTTGCGAAGAACATCTAGCTGGTCTACAAGAGAGAAGAGAACCAGCAGTAGAACGATCAATAATATAGTTAAGTTTCATACCTATCCAGTCCCACAGCTGATTGGCAAAGTGACACCGAAGAAAGAGATGCTCCGAGGACTCGTCTGTTGACATACACAAGCTACAAACCGAAACTACAATACATCCTCGACGTCTGAGATTCTCATCCGTTGGCATTTTATTATGATGCAGCCTCCAGTAAAGACAAGAATGCGAGGGAGGAATAGCGGTGCTCCAAATATTTTCTGCCCAAGACAAAACAGTAGCGCTAGGCCGCAGAAATTCAAAAGCTTGCTTCGAATTTAGTTTCCCATCTGAGGTATGGCGCCACACCAACACATCAGGGAGCGGACTTCTTGGTAAAATAATGTTGTTGACATAATTTTGAATGGTTGCATCAGCTGTAAGAGCCGCAGGAAGCCTCAAGGTGCCATTATCTATCACTTCCGACACCGTACCGGTAAGCTGCGCATGAAATTTAGGATCAAGGTGCATTACATCAACCAATGGTTCTCCAAGCCAATTATCCGTCCAAAAATGAATACTCTCTCCTGATCCAACAACCCACATTGAATTACCTATGACAGTAACAATGTGCGATTTAATTCCAGCCCATACCGAGGACTTGCAATATCGCATATTTGGTATGCCATTCGTGAAATATCTTCTCTTGAAAATGGACGTCCATTGATTTTTCTTTGTTTGAAGGTCCCATGCCAATTTCAGAATTAAAGCCTCATTAAGTAGACGTGTAGGCTTGAGATTCAACCCACCTTCATCCCACGACCGGCACATAGTACTCCAAGAAACCGTGCACACCTTCCGCATTAAAACATCCCCGCTCCAAATGAAATTTTTTATCCAAGTATCAAGCAATCTCAGCAATCTTGTGGGCCACAAATATATATGAAAGGAATAAACAAGCATCCCATGAACAATAGATTTAACCAACTGCACCCTGCCCATGATTGAAAGAACTGAACCCTTCCACGTAGCAAGTTTACTCTTAATTTTGTCTGTAATGGATCTGAAATGAATAACCTTCGGCTTCCCTTGAAAAATAGGGCAGCCAAGATACATAAAAGGAACAGCCCCCACATTGAACCCTAACATATCAGAGATCATGTTCACACGAGCAACCGACATAGAACCCGTATAAAAGCGGCTTTTGGCATTATTGATCACTTGTCCCGAAACCTCCGAATACTTTTTAAAAATATTAAGAAGCTCCCTAATATTAGACTTCAAACCTGTGCAAAAAATCATAATATCATCAGCATACAACACATGGGTAGGAAGATAAGTGCCACGACAATATGACATAGGAATGAGCCGTCCTTTCTCTCGGGATGCAGAAATCGCCCTGCTGAGAACTTCCTCCGCCAGACAAAATAAAAGTGGTGAAAGAGGATCACCCTGACGAACCCCGCGAGAGCAAGAAAAGAAACCAACCGCCTTTCCATTGACAAAAATAGACAACCTTGCAGATTGGAGAATAACAAGAATCCAATTAATGAGCGTGGAAGAAAAACCGAAGTTATTTAGCACCATGATTAAAAAATTCCAATCCAACGTGTCAAAAGCCTTGGAGATGTCGACTTTAATAGCAATGTTTCCCCCATATTGACGTTTGTCTATGGAGTTGATAGCCTCCGAAGCCAGAATAACACAATCCGAGATGTGACGGTCACGAATAAAACCCCTTTGCTCCAATGAAATTATGCGTGAAGTAATAACAGCCAATCTATCCGCCAAAATTTTAGTCACAATTTTAAATTGAAAATTTGCAAGGGCTATAGGACGGTAATCAGCCATAGATCGTGCACCTGAAACCTTTGGAATAAGCACAATCAGGTTAGAATTAAAATTAGTAGGCAAACTACCACCGAAGAAAAATTCTTGGACCGACTGCACTACATCGACGCCAATGATGTCCCAAAAAGTTTGATAAAAATGGCCACCAAAACCATCCGGGCCAGGAGCACCATCACCATTAAGATCAAACACCGCTTCTTTAATCTCATCTATCAATGGAAGGCGTGTCAACCTTTGATTTTCCTCCTCCGAAACTAATAAAGGGATAGTCTCATCAATCAATGTGTTCGGCGAACAATTATTATTCATGCTGAAAATTGCCTGAAAATAAGAAATAATATGTTGCTCTATTGCCGTTGCATCTGTCAAAACATTGTCACCATCCTGCAGAAAAGAGATAGACTTAGTCGCTGCCCGTATATTAGAGACCCTGTGAAAGTATGCCGTGTTTCGGTCCCCATTTATAAAATTCTGATCTCTGGCCTTTTCTTTCCACAACTGTTCCTGAAAATTTAAAGCTTTGGTTAGTAATAACTGAGCCTCCAGTTCCTGAACATAGAGCTGATCAGAAAATCCCTGAGAATCAATTAACAGTTGTATTCGTTGCACTTCATCCATAGCAAGTTTAACTTGATTTTCTGCATCTCCAAAGACATTACGATTCCAAAGCTTAAAAGCATTTTTCAAGTTACGAAGCTTAGCTTGGAATCGAGACATACCCTGACCTCTGACACTCCTTGCCCAATTCTCAATCACCAACGAACGGCAATCCTCATGAGACGTCCACACCTTAAAGAACTTAAAAGGAGTGGCGTGTTTAACTGTAGAGTATACCAATGAAAGCAAAAGTGGATTATGATCCGATTGATGACGCACCAAGGCGGAACAGGAAGAATTGCGCCAAAAATTAATCCAATCCTCATTACACACTGCCCTATCAAGCCTTAAAGCCACATTTTCATTACCAAAACGACCATTAGTCCACGTGAAGAAAGAACCCCCAGTAGATAAATGATGTAAAATATTAGCATTGGACCAATTTAAAAAATCCTCACAAGACAAATTTGGTGGCGGTCTCTTACCCCTTTTCTCATGTGCCCCCAAAATAGCATTAAATTCACCAATAAACAACCAAGGCCCTTGAAAACAACCTTGAAGATGAGTGAGATCAGCCCAAAGTTGTCGACGCTTCAAATAATAATTACTAGTATAGATCCCAGCAATATATACAGTAGACTAAAAACAAGAAATTTCCAAAGCTATACATTGATCCGAAACGAAAATAACAATAGCATGTAAGTCATTCCCCCAGAGAGCCCAAAGATTAGGCAGCAAGGAACCTCTATTATTAATACAAAATTTAGAAACACCTATAGACGGCCAATACCAAGCAGGAACTTGATGAAAGTTAATCATAGGCTCAGCAATAAATATCAGACTTGGTTTGTGAGACAAATAAAATTTTTTTAAAGCAAGACGAGTGTCCGGATTACCAATACCTCTAACATTCCAATAAATAGCATTCATTGATCAGTCTTGGAATTTTCACCCCTAGAACGGGTTTTCGGCGGCTTTGGCATTATCTGCTGAACTTTGACTTTCTGTTTCTGACTCTTTTTAAGCACCGGCATAAAACCCTCCGATGCCGCTCTAGCATCATATTCACGAACTTTTTCCCACAAATCCAAGCCATGTTGAATATTTTTGCCAGGATGAACATGTTGTTGTTGCAGGTCCACCCCATCATGTTGCGGTAGATTACCTCCATCATGCGGTACAAAAATATTCGGTGGCCTCATCAAATTCTCTGCAACCGTCACATCAACATGTGCATCAATGGATGGACGTGCAACAATCTCACGAGCACCCATGGGACTCTCCTCCAGCTCCCGTGGGCTCACATGATCATGTTCCACTCCATCCTGAAGAGATTCAGAACCATCAGTCACCGCGGGAACCTCCACCCCCTCCGTCGATGCCTGAATTGTCGGAACCTCTTCCCTAGGCAGTACGTCCTCACGCCCAAGAGGGGATGAATGTGAGACAGTCTCATGGAAACCAGTGGGACTCTCCTCCAGCTCCCTTTGGCTTACATGATTAGAACCCACATTATCCAGAAGAGACTTGGAAACAACATCCACCACAGGGTTCTCCAACTCCTCCTGTGATATCTGAGGTGACCTCCTCTCTTCTACAATTTGCACGACATCGTGCGCATCAGTGGAAACAACCTCCAACACAGGTGCAGCAGAGTTCAACTCATCAGTACGCTCAATACGATCAAAAACATTATGTAACGGGATACTGAACGAGTTTGATGCGAAATCCGAGACCGGCACTGCTTGAGAAGCCGGAATCGATGGAGCAGGAGTGGTGACAGGGGCAACCTGTGTCATCTGCGGAACTGGGACAGAAGTCCTGGCAATGGTTGTAACTGTAGAGTAAACAGAAGTGGGAACCCAAGAAACATTCCCTCCAGTGGCCGAAGTTGAAGCACCTCCAGCTTTGGAAGCGGGTGCTTCCTTGGCCGGTTGTTTCCCTCGGTCGACCTTTTCCTTGGCAGCTTGTGGGTGCAACCAACGACAAGTAGTGATGTTATGTCCAATAGAATAACAGTGGTGACAAAATAGAGGCCGCCTTTCGTATTGAATCTCTACCTTAAATGCATAACCCTCTCTTTCCACAAGGACCTCATCATAAGCCTTCTTCGATAGATCAATGTCAACGAGTATACGAGCATAGTGCCCAAAGGTACGGTTACGAGTGGGACCATCTATGTCAATTGGTGTCCCAACTGCACTGGCAATTTCCTTCAGAGTTCTCTCCCTCCAATACTCCTGAGGTAGCTCCACTAACCGAATCCATAGCGAGACATGAGTTTGTTTCTGAGTCAAAAGTTTAAAATCCTTTGTCCATTGGGAGAACCGCAATAAACCGGGCTTGAGATTGACGGTACCCACTGCCCAAATTTTCTTCAAGTCCTCCGCCGACTCAAAATGAAAGTCATAAAACCCTTTGCCAAGCGGTACCATTTTCCATCCTGCTGAAGTCTTCCATAGATTTCCAATTTTAGCGTTAAGGTCCCGTGCAGAATAAGACTTTTCTCCTTTGTTAAGAGTCAGTCGAGCTCTCAACACCTTCCTACAATCCTCAACCCCTTTCTGATATTCTTCCTGGCCTATTTTGATACTCAGAGCATCTCCCTTAATACAGGGAGCAGGGAAAGGCAGATCCTCATTATTATGTGTTCCCGCAAGAGCTGAAGCAAAAGTAATTGCTGGTCCTGTAGCTTGAGGCGTCGTTGTTGGTCCAAGAACCTGAGTAGTGTTTGTTACAAAGGGCACCAAAGCTGCAGAATTTATGGCCTCTGAAACCTTCGGCCAATGGCTTTCGAACGCCATTCTCCTGGTGCAAATCCTCCCTGAACCGATTCTAATTATGGTGCACACGTGTATCAACCTTTGTAATGCCCAAAGGCATTAACGCGGTTGCGTGACTCCAATTGGAAGAACCAGTGAAGGTGAAAGCAGTGTCAGGATGTGCAGGGAAACAAAAGAAAGTATACGTATATAAATCTAACAGAAGGGAAAACAGCTACAAGAACAACGAAATTCTAGATATGGAAGTCACGTGTATCAATCTTTGCAACACCAAACGGTATCATCACGATTGCGTGCATCCAATGGGAAGAATTTCGGTGTTCGAAAGCAAACTGTAACCCTAGGCCGGAAAATTGGATGCTCACGGCAGAACCCTAGCTCACGGCAGCTCCTACTCCCCGTGTATTAAAAGAAACTCCAATAATAATAATAATAATAATAATAATAATAATAATAATAATAATAATAACAACAACAATAACAGTAATAGTAATAATAATAAGTATATAAAATCGTGAAAAGGAGAGTTTAGTTGAGCTTTTAAACTTCACAAACACCATTCCCGTTTTCTCCTCAATCGAGGTATCTATTGCATACTATTGCTGATGGTCTAATACTAATAAAATGGTTTGCAATTTAAATTTTATGCAGTCACCTTTCACGTATCTTTGTGATTGAAAAATTATGCTTTGACAGGATTGATTACATAGATGGAATTCCATATAGGAGCCATTGAAATTTGAAACGATTTGAAAGATAATTTGTCTAAATTAAAAGTATACTACACACACACCAAACAACTACATTATTGAGTCTTTTTCAACAAAAAAAAAAACGTACATTATTGAGTCTGAAAATAATTCAGCATCTCGTTAGGATCTCGTTAGGATTTGAAATGCCTCATGACTCAAATAACGCTTACAAAGGTGCTTATTGATCACCCATCAAAGAGGTCATCACACACAATGGGAAATTGAATCCACGATCTTGCAGTTGAGTCAATTCATTACTAATTGAGTCAATCTTCATTGACAATGTTATTATTAGTATTAATAGCAAAAGGAGTGAATCAAAGACATGTTACCATACTTTAAAAAAAAATAACAGGATAGACCTATTAATATTATTTATTTTTGACAAAAACCTATTAATATTATTAATATCATTCAATTCTCCTTCAAAATGTTGCTTTTTTTTTTGTGAAGGAACCTTCAAAATGTTGCTCTTATTTCTATTTCTACAATTATATGATTTTTTCATGTGATCTTGAATAATTTTTTTCTTTGGCTTCAATATCACTTTGATCCCTTAACCTATTTTAAAGGTTCAATTGGTCCCTTAACTTTAAAACTGGTCAACTCGACCTTTTAACCTATTTTAAAAATTCATTTCGTCCCTTAATTTTAATACCGGTAAATTTGGTTCCTTAGTGCAACTTAATCCCCTAACTTTGATTCTCGCGATTGCTAATTTCAGTTGCCAAGTTTATATTCTTAAAAAAAAATCATATCCACTATTGATATTAAAATTAAACATTAAGATTTAGAGTAACTATAAAATGTGATTCTTACTATATATTCATCCTAATAAAAATATCCATATGCATCTATCAACACAATGCATAGTCAAAATGATCGATTGTCATTTTTCACATCACATATAGAACAAAGCCTAACAATAGTACTACCTAGCTCCAGGTTTCTCCAACATTTTCCTAATTAGTATCATAAATCAAATCAGTTTTTTTAATAGTAGTTATGTAAATTAATAAGAGGATCATCTAAAAAATGACAAATCATAATGACAACATAATTTCAAATTAATTACTATAGTAATTTGTTAATCGATTCTCCTTTGAAAAATGAGTGAAAGTTTAAAGATCTTAAACATGAATCATAGAAAAAATCAATATGCACCCAAAAATAAAAATCAATAGTCATTATTGTGATTCTAGAAAAACTCTTAATCGTTTATAGTTATAGATAAATTGGAATATTGATAGAAAAATGATTTTTTTTAATATATTGAAAACTGGTGTTTGAATTTGAATATTCATTTTATTTGTTTTTTTTCCATCACTTTCTATTTTGCAGCATGATAATTGACACGATTATCATAATATTTCACCATCCAATGATCATGTTGTTGAATTTGAATATTGCATAATAATATTTTGAAAGTTTATTTTGGTTCAGACTTATAATCAAGGTATTTGGAGTTGCAACGGTCTTTGTTAGGATTTCCCTGTTTTATATGTTTGTGTAGTTGTTTGTTATGGATTTTTGGCTTTCTATACCTTCGTGGATTTTCTTTTGGCACTGATAGTTTTATAGGCATTGGATTAGATATTCAGTTTTTCCTTTTATTGACTATTGTAAGCTATTTCTATTGTGCTATATCCTTATATTATTTTCCCCTGCCGAGGTCTCGTGATTAACCTGTTACACAATAACACACCTCATGAAAATGATTCAGAAAAGAAGCTAATAAACCTATATACCACGAAGAGACATTGTAGTTAGCCTTAGAGATATTCAAATATACATAAATACCAGTGCAGAAGCTATTGGAATACAACTATAAGACATTAACATCAAAACCTTGTTACGATCAAAACCTTCAATAATTTGAGAAAAAGAAATATTTGAATGTGTTTACCTTGTTTCGATCAGGAAGAAGGCAATTATCAACTAAAGATTTTTGCTCTTAATTTTTTTGGATTGAAAAACATTCTCCCTAAAAACGTGAAAAAGGAAACAGTGTCAAAATTTGGAAGATAAAAATGGCAAAAGAAGGAGGATAGAACATATATGCCTTTGTCAGGTTTAACTTTGAAACAAATAAAAAAAGCAGCTCAAGTTAATAGCATTTATACACCATAAAAACATTCATTTATTTTTTTTACTCCGCAAATACATTTCAATTAATGTGTAAAATGAGAAGGAACATTTTTTTATGAAAGGAATATGCTCTTAAAAAATCATTAAATGAGTCATTGCATTCTTAAGTGACACGTGTACTATTGTTTTTAAGCAAGGGAAATGTTTATAATAGAGATAGAGATAGAGATAGAAATTTTACTTAGACTCAGGTCAAACTCCATACTATCATAGACCTTCCATAGAAATTGGAGGGTCAGCACAAAAAATCATTATCATTCAAAATTATTATTTGAGAGTTTAGATTATCGGAAATTAAGAAAGTAACTTTTTTTTACATATATTACTTCAAAAAACCTTTTTTACATATATATAATTTGTTTTTTTTTAATCATGATGGCCTACTATATTTATCTCTTTTTTTAGGGATATTATATTTATCTTTTTAGGTGTTAATATTTATCTGTATATTTAATTTTAGCAACATTGTTGTGGTAAAGGGATGAAGATAATAGGAAAAAAAAAGTCATATATATGATACAACACTCATCAAAGAAATTAAATCAATAAAAAAGAATAGTGTCCACTCTAATTTCCCAATTACACAAAGCAAGTTAACAACAACTATCTATAATATTCAATATGATTTTAATCAATATTATAATCATAACATAGTCGGCGAGCAAAAGAAACACTGCTATTTGAAATGTAAAATATGATCTACAATACAAATCGTAGCTCTAAAATTAAGTACATGAATAGTTTTTTTTAAAAAAAAAAAACAGTAGTCATCGTGTGCATCATATTTCATCAAATCCGTTCTTCGAGATCCACATTTTGAACACTTAAAGAGAAGGTGAAATAGGTTTCCATATGCTGAAATTCCATATGTTCAGCTGAAAGAAAGAAAATCAGAGTGAAATAAGTTTAATTGTTGTACCCGTGGAAAATATAAAAAATAGAATCAGTTTTTGGAGACAGATATATGAAAATAAGAAAAAAATCAATACATTGAAAGATGAATTTCGAAAACAATTTTAAATTTTTTGTATGAAATTAGAGATGATCTGAAAAATGATGTGGGAAACATGAGCTTCAAAAGCAATATTTATAGCCAAAAAACACCAAATAATTACCACAACAATTATTCCACTGATTAATGGATGCAATAATTGAGAATAAATTATACATTAATTTTTGAAACAAACTCATACACATACTCATGATATATTAGTCTTTTAATTTGAAATAATCAAAGTCACAATTTTTTTTATTAATAACAATATATTGATTGCGAAAAACGAAAAACATATAATAAATTTTTTCTTATTTACGTATCTTTTTTTTAACCCTGTGTCGATCTAGATTTAAACTTATAATTTAAATGTGTTAAAAATCAAATGAATAATTATTTAATTAAATATGTACAATTATTTTTATAAAGCACATATTTTTTTTCCACATAAAGTGTACACAATAAAAACAAATTCCTTCAAAAAAATAATAAAAACAAATTATTTTTTATAAAAACAAATTCCATGATTTAAGTTTTTTTTTTTGAGAGAGTGATTTATGTTTTTTTGTTAAGACTTTTTTTACTATAGCCATATTTACGGTTGTTTTTTTAACTAAAATTTAAATCAATTTTTATGCAATTAATTATCATCAAAGTCTTAATCAATTATTATTAATGCCCAGAAAATTTAAATGTGTATAAAATATAAATTTCTAATATCAAAATAAAAACATTATTTTTTCATACTGAACACTTTTTTTTAAAAAAATTCTTGGAAAATATATTAGAGTGGGGATATTTTTTTAAAAAATAAAAATAGAAGTTTAAATACTCCTTCTCCAAAATTTTCGGTTCATCAGAGTAATTTCATATGTAAATTTTCGGTTGTCATTCTGGTACATTAAATACTCCTCTGAATTTTAGCAAATAACATTTTGATGTGTATATGAAATTAAATGCATCTTTCAATATAAGGTTGTCACGTGTACTGTAACATCCCAGACTGCTTACAGGATTGCCGACTAACCCCACAAACCAACACGAGTCTTTTCAGCATGCTTTGTCCTCACTCACATGCTTACCGGGAAACTTCCCGGTAGGTCACCCATCCTAGTACTATTCCAAGCCAAGCACGCTTAACTGTGGAGTTCCTATGGATTGAGCTCCCGAAAAGAAGATGCATCTTGTTGATATGGGTAGTACCTAACAATTCTTATAAGCCTTCCTTCAACCATGTAGTCCCATACCTACACGGCCTCCGGATCCCTCTCATTCCGATGTGTTTCGGTTCCTACTATTGTCGTGGGGGTCCCTTGCGGCTTAAACCGTTCCCCTTAGGTCGGGAACCTTTCGTATCCACCTAGCGGGATATCGAAAGCCACGACGTGGGTGTTACATGCCCACCAGCTTCCGCCTGGTTCGTCCCCGAACCACACCGTACTGGGAGAGGTCTGCTCTGATACCAAGTGTAACATCCCAGACTGCTTACAGGATTGCCGACTAACCCCACAAACCAACACGAGTCTTTTCAGCATGCTTTGTCCTCACTCACATGCTTACCGGGAAACTTCCCGGTAGGTCACCCATCCTAGTACTATTCCAAGCCAAGCACGCTTAACTGTGGAGTTCCTATGGATTGAGCTCCCGAAAAGAAGATGCATCTTGTTGATATGGGTAGTACCTAACAATTCTTATAAGCCTTCCTTCAACCATGTAGTCCCATACCTACACGGCCTCCGGATCCCTCTCATTCCGATGTGTTTCGGTTCCTACTATTGTCGTGGGGGTCCCTTGCGGCTTAAACCGTTCCCCTTAGGTCGGGAACCTTTCGTATCCACCTAGCGGGATATCGAAAGCCACGACGTGGGTGTTACATGTACTATCAAAATAAAATAGGGAAAATGTTTATAATAGAGATACCTTGATATCAATTATAAAATATACAATAATAAAATTGTCTCACAATAATATTAGTACATTTTCATCATGAAAATAACAATAAAAGTTAGTTCAATTCATTACCGCATAAAAAAAAATTCATGGATTGGCAAAAAAAAATCTAATAGGGTATCAATATGAAAATAAGAATAAAAGTTAGTTCATTTTATTAATTTTATTACCGCATAAAAAAAATTCATGGATTGGCAAAAAAAAATTTAATAGGGTATCAATCGGTCAATGTTACAATAATATTTTGTATTAGAAAAAAAAATTATTATTAATACTAATATTGCATTAAATTATAATATAAATTATATATATATGGTTATAAATATAAATATGGAAAGTTATTGAAATTCAAATGCTTGAGAATGCTATATAGAAGGTTATTGAAATCCAAATGCTTGAGGATGCTTGGTTTTTCAAGAGTGTTTCTCAAGAGCGCCACATGTCACTACAATATTGAAACTTGAAAAATAGGTCTCAAATTTATATAATATAGATATAGATATAGATCAACTAGTTTGGACACCCGTGCCAAGGACGGGCTAGAATTTCGCCATAATTGAGAGAAATAATATTGTGATGTATCAAGTGTCAATTAAAGACGAACCTTGAATAACAGAGTGAAAGTCCATCAACAAATAAGTGAAAAAATTCATATGCTCAAGCCTTAAACTTTTGGATGAAAATGTGAGGTTATCACTTGTGTGGTTTCTCTTTCTTTAATGTGTTGATCCACACCAGTGTTGGCTTCTACAAAAGGTCTAATGATGGTATCATATCCCGAGTCAACATTGTGGGGGAGCGGGAGTGGGTCTTAGTGGTGGATCATGTACATAGATAGTAGATGTTGAAGAAACATATAAATGAGATGACACATATACCTAATGTCTTAAGGCTTTGGTGGGAGATGTAATATCAATCTCACTTGGGTGGTTGTTCTTAGTCTAATGTGATGATACATCACAATGCAGGCTCCCACGAAAGTTCTAACATTATGATTATTTGTTTGTTTGTCATTTGTTTATATTTTTATCTTAAATTTTAATTTTTGAATGTCATTCGCTTTCATGTAGTTTTTTATTCGACTTTTATTATTTTAAATTTAACCTACTTTTTTTTTTGACAAAATTTCTACACTTTTGTTATTTGGTGGAATGTGAGGTGTTCAAAACCGAACCAATCCAATAGAAAAACCGCAAACCGAACCAACACAAACCGAAACCGCAAAAAACCACATTTGGTTCGGATGTATTTGGATCATTTTTCTACTCAACCGTATGGTTTGGTTTGGTTTGCGGTTTTTATCTTACCAACCAAACCAATTCAAATCAAACCGCAACATATGAAAAACATTAATTAAATATATGTTACCTAAACCAATACTCAAATAAACTCAATGGACAAATTTATAAAATGACATATATTTTCTCTTGTTAAGTTAATTCTTTGCTTTTTATTTCAAAAATGTATTTATGTCCTATTTGAACTTTTAAAAAACGATAAAATCTTCGTTTTTTTTTATTTCTTACAAAATAAGATTACTTTTGTCCACATTTTTAATTTGATTTATGCAGTTGTGAACATTGTTGAATAAAATAAAATTGTAATGTTAGATGAAATTTAAAACATTGTTGGTAACATTAACGAAAATATGTTGCGTTTTAACTTTTTAACTTGATTTTAATATCGGAAAAAAAAATTGAATTGTCTCGAAAAAACCGCACCAGCCGATCCAACCCAAACCGCATTGATTTGGTTTGGTTTGGTTCGGATTGTATTTTAGAAGTCAACCGAACCAAACCAAACCGCATGCATTTTTATCTTGCGGTTCGGATGACTTTTAGCCTCAAAACGGAACCAAACCGCACCGCGAACACCATGTGACAATGAAATTTTTTTGATGTGTTCTGATGTGTTTATCAAATACATGTTTGTTAGACATTTTTAATTGATGTGACATTTTTATAAAATACATGTTTATAAAACACACTTATTAGTTTTTTTCCCTTATCATTTCTCTCATGCTCAAATTCCTTTTTCATCTTCTTTCTTTTTCTAATTTGTTGTCTCTCTTCTCGTGAAAGAAATGAACAAAAATGTATCTCTATGAAACCACTACTAACCCATATTTTCTACAATATTGTGTCTCTCGCCTTATTTGACTATCTCACCAGATCATACACACATAAAGTCTCACAGTTACAGAGTGATGTATGTTAATGTGCCATGTGTGAAACTACCATCAACCCATAATTTTTACTATATTGTTTCTTCGTCTCAACTTATTTGGCTATGTCACCAAATCACAGACGCAGAGTGTCTCAAATTTAAAAGAGATATGTTAATGTGTCAATTATGACTATGTTAATGTGTCAATTATGGCTTACATTTCCACATATGATCCAAGAATAGGTGTTGATAAATATGTAAGTGAAGTGACCAATATACATAATGTTGTAGTGTTTTGGATGATGATTTGGCGTCAATTTCACTAATGAGCAATCCAACCCGTGATGATTACCTTCACGATTACTATTATCTTTTTGATATAAGAATAATAATACATAATAAAAGAGAGTAAAGATCTATTTTAGCCCATAAAAAAACTGGGCTATCCAATTTAATCCCAAACACAAAAACTTTATTCAATTATAAAAAGTAATTGGAACTTTTGTCAAAACAAAAACAAAAAATGAACAGTTAAGTCTTTAAAGTTGTGAAAATATAATTATGATTAGTTGAGTAACTAATGAAATCATAATTATATTTTAAAAAATTAATGTTACATTAATAATGAATAGTTTTCGGTCGAAACTGTTTGACAAAATAGAAAGCTTCCAATCGAAATGGAATTTTTTTTTAACATCACTAATGTAATATTATTTAAGCTATCAATATTTAAGATTCAAATTATAGAATAACAAAAAGCCAATACAATTATTGGCAAACAAATTTACTAAATCATATAGAAACTTTAGACAAGGACACCTACCACCTACCCTAAATTTTTGCTAGCAAAAAACAAAATCATATAAAAAAAAATTGATTTCACGTGAGAGAAATCAATTTCAATAATGTTAACTAATTTTATATTCACTTTTTAAAATAATATTAATATTTCAAAATTATTTTAAAGCAAATTATAATTATGAGATATTATTACCTGACAAAAAAATTGAAAAATTATTAAAATTATATAAAATAGTATATTTTTAAAGGAATGCGAATAATTATGCTAAACTTTTTTACACTTATTTAACGTCTTATTTTATCTTTATATCTGTCTTTTTGTAAATCACCAACTTATCAATATCTATCACTTCACTCTTTATTTCTTTCTCTCTTTAGTGGTTGGTTGAGGTTTGGGTGTCCAAAAATCATTTTCGTTTAATATATTGTGCAAGTGTAAAGCAAAAAGGAAAAATAATCAAGAGAAAAAAGAAGGTAAAAATAAATGAAAATTCTACTTCAATTGAAAATTGAACCCACCAACATAGTCAAATTTACAACATACATTTCTATGTAAGGAAATAAAAAAGTGGCTCGTCAATAGGCTGCTTGTTGTGTGTTTTAAATTAGTTTTGAGGCAACAACCCATCGATTTAAAATTAAAATTACATGCAGTTTAGATCGTTTTGTGTAGATTTTGTGTGGTTTTCTGTTTTTTTATCACATGTGTGGTTTTATTCTAGATTGGTTTGGATTTGAGTACCCCATAACTCGTCATTAGTGAAACAATCTGTGGAATTTGAGTACCCATAGCTCGGTTTGGACTTGAGTACCCATAGCTCGTCATTAAAAGAATGAAATTTCACTAAGAGAAACAATTCGAGAATGAACACACCCATCATGATCAAGTTTAATTCAAATCATTTTTTATTAACCTTTTTTTCTTTTATAATAGGTGAACAATACAAACCAAAGGTGAACAATACAAACCACACTCTATGATTCTGTCAACGAATTAATCTCGTAAATTAAACCAATTTTTGGTTTTGGAGCCTTTGAAAAAAATGAGAAAAAAAATGAAAATTGTTGAAACACAAAAAAATAGAAAATTTTGAAAGAACTTTGAATTCTTTGACTGAATGTCAAAGAAGTGGTGTGAGGTATGGTTAAATGGAAACCGATAGTTATAGAAAAACAATTCAAGCAAATCACCACTATTAATGTAAAGATGAAAAAATTAAGTATAATTTTTAATTTATTACTTCTTGTGCAAAATAAATATAAATATAAAATAGTATCAAGAATTTTTCAAGACACATGTGGCAAGTTTTAATTGCATGATTTATTTGTCCACTTCCTATTTTTCAGCCACACCTCCTTGAATTGTGGCAAATAGTGCATTGTGATTGGTTGCTTTTTATTCTTGAAGAATTCTTGATGTTTTTTTTTCTAGAGATATAGCATTGCTCATATAAAAATGCGTAAGTAATGACAACATTTTAAGAAAGTATATGAGTAAATTAAAATTAATTAAGTTCATTTTAATATCCTTCAAAAAAAGTTCATTCTTATCACTTCCTTTGGAAAAAAAAATTATTTTTATCACAATTGTTTTAACTTTTTTTTTCGATGAATAATATGTGACTTTTTTTTAAGCACTAAACATTTTTTTTAACAAATTGAAGCACTAAATAATATGAAATTAATTAGCGCCTTTTATGGTTCATGATTCCTTCATCGGGTTGATCTCAGAGATGTTATCAGACAATCTCGAAGCCATTGCAACACTTCCTTTTGTTAATACCAACAACAATATGTGAAAAAGAAAGAAAATGGCATATAAAATGATCAAATGAAACATGGACTTTTTATAGGCGGTAACTACTAAATTAATTATTATGTGAAGAAACTAAAAGAATAAACAAAAAATAAAAAGTCTGTTGCAATTCGATTGGCCGCCAAAGTAAATTGGACACTTGTCATACAACAATTGGATCGGCCAACAACATAATACGTCAATTATATAAAAAAACGGATGGACCTATATACGTTAATACGTTAATGTAGCATTTGATTGCAAATTAACTATTAATTAACTATTTCCTTTTATACATTGTACTACTACTACAACCTCATATTAATTAACTATTTCCAATCAAGAATACATATTCCTTTTATACATGGTACTAAAACCTCTCTCTAAAAAAAAATGGTACTACAACCTCATACTACAAAAAAAAAGTTACTATTTCCACTCATTTGACCAACTTAATTATGCCTTGAGTGCGGCAATACCATGATGGTGTACAAAATAACGGAAATAAAATAAAAAATAAGTTACTATATTGATCATTTGTTGACCAAATTAATTATGACTTGATTACCGCAATACCATGATGGTGTACAAAAAACGGAAATAAAAATAAAAATATGATAAAAACAAAAAAACATTTTTTGGTTAAAAAAAAAAATTGGAGTCCAAAGAGTGTAATTGCTAAAAAATAAAATGACACCACTAATTGCTATTTTTTTCTGATTCAAAATAGTGTATCCGTAGATGATATTTATCTCTTCTTCTCCAAGAAAAATTAGAAAATTATTTCTTTTAAGATAGGTAGGATATTAAAATATGGTTGAAAATTTAGTAGAAAAAGAAACTAATTTATTTGTCAGTTTGGTTTACAACTTAAAAACGATTTTTCCTATATTTTCGGAGATTAAAAAAATTCACAAAGATAATACAATAATTAAGTTATTTCCGAGTAATTATAAAAAACATCGGCTAACTAATATGTAAAATTTTAGAGTCAAAATTAGAGTGGAAAAGAAATAAAAACTTTAGTTTGGTCTGATCACATGCAAAGGTGGTTTTTTCTTTTTGTTCTAATCTTTTATAATAATTTAGTTTACGGTGATAAAGCAATAAAGTTCGATTTAAACGTTTAAATAAATGGAATGAATGTAATATAACCAAAATGTAATTAAGGCAACTTTCTTGATCAAAGGTAAAATGCATTGCAACAATTTATGTGTGAGAAGCATTAAATGCTAGAAGAAACATGAGACGCCACATGTACTATTGCCCGTAGAAGTAAGCTTTTGTATTATATAAAGATATTCAGTATATAATTTCAAGTAGCAATGAAACAAACAAATTAAATGACATACTTTTCCTTTTTTTTTCCTCTAAAAATAAAATAGACCAATAAATTGCCATCAACGTTCCTCATAAAATGAAGGCCTATAATTATGGGAAAATCTCATTTAAAGAAATAATCTCATTAAAAGAATACACCGTGCTTTTTTAGATAGACGAAATGACAATAGCCATTAGAAACTCAAACACGTATTTGGAGGAGCCAGAGTTTAAACCTTGATCACATTATTCCCTAACAATTTCAACATTTTTGCTAGTTAAGTTAAGACTTGTGGACTATACGGTGGTTTCTTTATTTGACAAAAGGAATAGATTTTTTTGTCAAAAAAAAGAACATTTTTTCTTGATGTAAAATAAAAAAGAACATATTCATATATGATACATACATCCTTGATCAATTAATGATCTTTTGAAAATAAACATGCCATGTGTACTTTAATTTTTTTGCAAGGAAAATGTTTATTAGATAAAGATATCAATTTTGATTATATTTACAAATGAACTATAGATTAACTTAATGCGTGCAAAGAAATCCAATGTTAAAGCAATTCAAATGTAGATATGAAATTGTTTATTTCATTAATGTAGGTATTCAATGGCAGAGATGTCATTGACATTAAGTTTATTTGAGGGGAATTGGATTCGGTTTTCTTAAGTAAGTTTTGAACCTAGTGAATGAAAAAAAAAACTATGAAGGCTTCACTAAATGTAGTTCACACCAATAATATGATTAAAATTGAAAGATACCTTAAAAGCATATACAAAGGAACTCCCCCACTTAGATCTCTACATATGTCACACACTAATAACATTTCTTTTTCCCTTCTTTCATTCACTTAATAATGTATTTCTCAATAATAACTAATGATATGACTATTCTTATCTATAATCTTGTATCATATTCTCACAAAAATAACATTCCTTCTTTCCTTCTTTTCTAAGATGCTTCAAGGAGTATATTTGGTTTATCACTTGTATCCAACATTCCTACAAAAAAAAAAATCACTAAATTTAATCAATGAATGCAACAAAATGACAAAAACCACAATTTATTAAGAAATTATGAACCAACAACATCTAGTGCATCATTTTGATGTGATTCAAAAATAATTAAAGGAACACTTGAGGGAGATGATATTTTTTATAATAAAGCTAAAAAAAACGTAAGTCAAAATGAAATAACAGATAAGGGTTGGAATGCAAATGCAAGAGAGATACTCATAGAAGTGCAAAACATGTGTAGTTCCGGCTTAAATCAATGGAAGACAATAACCAAATAAAATAAGAGAATTGAAAGAAATAAAACGACAATGAAACAAAGAGAGAAAAAAATAGAATTTTAGAGAAAACTTCCAATAATATGAATTATGGATCGAAAGTGTGTTGTGAAAAGTGTGAGAACTAAAACCAATATTTATAGTAAAAAACATCAAAATTAAAATAATCATTCCCTTGATTCATCATGATAAAGTGAAAAATAATATCGTACTTTAATGTTCATCAATTCATACATATGAAATTAGAAACAAAATTACCAAATTTCAAACCCATGATTTTCTCTTATTGATACTATTTATTTGACATTTACACACTTTTTTTTAGAGGGACATCTACACATCTTATTTTTTTTATCAAACACAGATATGTATTTTTTTATTTAAATCCAAACGTGTAACAAAAATAAATAGGCTAATTGTATAAATAAAATATTATTGGAAGCAATGTGAAAATAAAAAATATGACAAAATAACATCAAATTGTTGCAATATGATTGGTTTAAAAAAAGACATTGACACATGTCAATGTATTATTGGAGGAATATTTACAAATGACATGAATTAATTTTAATAATTTTTTAATTATTTCCGTCAATTCATCACTACAACTCGGTTATGGAAATTCCCTCAAAAAAAAAAAAACTCGGTTATGGAAATATCATTATAGGCTTAGGATTTTCTCACCAGTTAAGGCTAATTACACGTGAATCAAGCATACCATTGAATTCTAACTTTTTCCTTAAAAAAATACCATTGAATTCTAACTTTTTTCCTTAAAAAAAACAATGAATTGTGCGCATTTTTTTTGTTTTTTCTATCTATGAATCCTTACAATTCGGTTATGGAAATACAATTTGAGGCATAGAATTTCCACCGCAATTAAGGCAAATAAAACATATCAATGAATTCCAAATAATTTTTTGTTTTTTTTTTCAATGCATCCTTAGTAGTTAAGGCAAATAAACATCCCTTAAATTTTTTTTTTATTGTGACTATCAAATATCGTGGCGTCAAATTATAAGCTCGAACACTAAAAATTTTAAACAATGAAGCAACAATTTTATTTTATAAATACTAAAATTTTCCAATAACAAAACAACAATTTTTAAAGTCGATTATAATTGTCAATAGAATTTTTAATTGATTAGTCACAATAAGGACACAATGTTTACTGAAAAAAAAATCAAGAAACTCATTACCCTTTGGTTGCCAAAATTTTCGGTTAGCTCATCAGAGTAATTTCATATGTAAATTTTCGGTTGCAATCCTGATACATTAAATACTCCTCCAAATTTTAGCACATAACATTTTGGTGTGTATATGAAAGAAAATATTAAATACACCTTTCAATATAAAGTTGTCACGTGTACTATCAAAATAAAATAGGGGAAATGTTTATAATAGAGATAGAGATAGAGATTGTCTCACAATTCACAATATTATTATTATTATTAAAGTAAAACAATATTCATATTTTTAGCATAGGGATAAATATCAGCGTGGGTTAACCTTTTATTTTCAACGATATTTTTTATTTATTCTGCACGTATTTTCATGTTATAATTGAAATATCATATTATATAAAATAATCTCGTTAAAATTTCATTCCTTAATACCAACTATAAAATATATGATAACTAAACACTACATTACACGATTATACAAATAATATAATAATACAATATCATTGGTCTTTCAAAAAAAAACATTGAATTGTATCATTTCCATAAAAAAAACATATAATAACACAATATAATTGGTCTTCCAAAAAAAAAACATTGAATTATAACATTTCCATAAATAAAACATTAGAATAGAAGAAGATTAGAGCGCCACATGTCGTTAGTTGAATGAAACTTTAAAACCTTTAAAAATGGTGACACTTGTCAAGAAAAGAAGAGAAGAGGCCTTGGAATAGGTGGTAAATTTATATTATATAGATATCAAATAGAGGTAATTATGTAATTTAATATAATCGGGGCGGGTTCGGGGTGGGTACATGTGTCCCCATTACCCGCCCCACCCCCACCCTTTAAAATCAGGGAAAACCCAAACCCAGTCAAAGCGGATTTTCCCCGTCAAAATCGGGGTGGATTCGGGTTGGTACCCGCGAGTACGGGTTCTGTTGCCATGCCTAATTGTGGTTGTGATTTCACAATATTGGCAAGTTGTGTACAACACCCTGAAGTTGGTGTTGAAGACTTAGTCGAGACATGGTGACAGGTTCACTAATACATTCGCTCTTGCACATAGTATGGCCAATATAACCAAAACAAGACCCGCGCCTATTTTTTATGGTGAAATTTTTTGGAATCGATCCTATGAATTGGAAAGAAGACTTTGTAATTGTTTTTATTAGCTAGGATGGTTTTGTAGGATGGGATTTAATGTCTTTCGGCTGTGCTGTGTTTTTTTACAGTTCATCTAATACTTTACACCGATAGTCGTCCTAGTTGAGGTGAAGGTCAGGAAACTTGTTGGTCTTATGATATAAAATATGTTTGCTTTTTCATCTGGGATAATATATCATGGTTATATTTGTTTGCTATTAACTTTTCAGGTCGGGGGCTTAGGCAAACTTTAGCAATTCCATGAAAACTTTAATCTCAGTTGTTGCCCGAGCGAACAGCAAAGATAAAAGACAAAAGAAACACTTGGTTTTCAGATAAAAACGATAAAATGCAGATAGACATACACTTTACACAGACAGTTCTCATTTTTATTTATTCATCTACCTATATGCGAATGTTTCAATCGGTGCACCAGAGAAAAGTTTAATGGGTTTGAATTCCTAATATCATTTACAAGAAATGAATGTCTCGGTAGAATCTAGCCATACCATCAAGTAAACAATATTAAATCTTTTGGAAAGAAAAATATGAAGACATGAATGTAACTAGAAAGCTTCTGGCATACCAAGGGTGTGCAGAGCCGTTTTTCTAGCAATTCTACGCACCAGTCACTTTTGTTGGATAAACAAGAATTCACCTCATACGGAAGAAGTTTGAATGAAGTTTTGTACCTTGGAACCACAGCAGGTAACTGGTCTGCATCAACGGGTAAAGGTTCACAACATGTCCAATCTTTGAAGGGCAGCAAACCCAATTCATCTAATAAAAGGTTGAGTTCGATCAATTCCATCAATTCTTCTTCACTCAAATCGTTCAGATACTTTGCAGATTCTTTATTGTGAAGTACAACCTTATTTGGAAAACCAGCTTAATTAAGCGTTTATAGCATAAGTGCTTGTCATATAATACAACTCGGTTTGTAAGAGTATAAGTTGCTTGTCATATAAGTTGGAAAATGTTATCTCAGTTTCAGTTCAAGGTACATAGCATTATAATTCAGCTTTGCAACACCTGAATTTTCTATTTGTTTCAAATTTTACTTCAAATATTCATTATCTATCAGTTGCGTTGTAGTTTGATGTTATTAGCTTTTATGGAGAGATGGTTAATTCGAGTGAAGATGTATTGATTATTGTTTATTGCATGCACTGGGTTGGATTTAGATTTCCCTTCTGTATTTGGATTTGTACATCAAATTGTGATTGTACACATTGTAAATACATGAATTCTCTTCTGTATTTGGATTTGTACATCAAATTGTTATTACCTGATTGTTATGGATGCTCTAATGTTCAGATTCGAGAATACTTCATAACTCCATTCAATATGTTAGAGAACTAATTAGTTGTCAAAAGCAATGTGTTTCGTAAACACCTTTTTGGTTGATCACCATAACACTTTTGGCTTGTTAAGATTGTTGTAGGTCGCCCTGTTAGTTATTTTCGTCTAATTTTCATGAGCAGCATTTCGGAACATTGATGATTTCGATAGCTATCAAATTATCATAGCTAATGGAGTATTATTGGGATGATTAACTTCTCATTTTTTTCTGCCATATTGTTCTGTGTGGACTAGTTCGTCTGCCAATATTACTCAGGCTTGATAATATAGCTGACTCAATAACTGCTCTTGTAGAAAAATAATATCTATGGTATGTATATTTACAAGTTATGAATCAAGTATAAGCATTAATGTATTTTCCATTTGTTTATATTCTTGAATTATAGCGTATGTAATAGTTCTGTTTGAAATAATTATAATGTATCATTTAATCAATTCTAATTTATTAGCAGAAGAATAATTTGGTTGGGTGATCTGAATTACTGTATCAACTTGTCATATGAAAAAACAACAGATCTTGTCTCAAAAAAATAGTAGTCAAAATTGGTTGAGAAAGACCAATGTAATCCTAAATGTAGAACCTTCCATATTGAATTTTAATTGATATCTTACTCTCTTTTTTTTGAAAGATTAATTGATATCTTACTAATGATGAGTAATAAGAAAAAGTCATTAAGAAATATATGTTCCATCACTTAATAAAACTAAAAGATAAGAGCTTTACTTGAATCATAACACAAGTAGAAACTTCTCATGTAAATAAAATGCTATATTGATATTTATTTATCCTTTGTACAACTTAGATAATAGTGTTTAAGTGCAAAATTCTCTCTATATTTATCCACTTAGATGAGATGACATATGTCTCTTCTAACTTAAACAAGGTCTCGAGTTCGAATATAAGTTAGGGCATGCAACAACCCTTGGGAGAGTATGTTGCCCATTTAAATTTCACAAAACTCGAGGGATTAGTCTCCACAGTTGCGTGCGGATGATACTTGTTTGACAACAAAAAATATAAGTTATTAAAGCTAGCTAGTTGATAGATTGGCTGTATGTGTAAATTCTGAAGCTAACTCAATTTCAGTTCAAGGTACGTAGCTTCATTGTATGATGTATAAATAGCAATACGTGAATGAGAAATAAAGAAGTGAAGTGTTAATTGAACTCTCTTTGATCTCTATCAAAAACTCTCTCAATTTTCTCTCCTTTTTCTCTCTTTTCTGTTTTTCTGTTTTCTTCTTCTTCTTCTTCTTCTCTAATAAACATACATAAGTGACTGAATGTGCAAAAGTGAATTGCACCAATATCAGTAAATGTGTAAAAGTGAATTTGCTCTAACAATCTCGACCGAGCCACCATTATCACTACCTACCTCACGCCATTGGCTAGTTATCTGTTGTTTGTATTTTTTGGTTAGATGGATGCAAAAAGAGCTAACAAAGTAATGTGAATTGTGCTCCCTGAATCATATCTTGGTGACCACCTTTTGCCAAAAACTTGTGATCGACCGATATTTGGGAAGGTGAAGAAGTGCAAAGATTGATGCAATGTTCGAGTTCTCTTCACAATTTTGTAATATCGACATTGCATATTTCTGAAAGTGAAGATGTGATATCTCACTCACAGATGCTACCATGATATCCCATTGGAGTAGGCAAAGAACCTACACGACAGAGGTTCTACGTCACGATCACGAATCACCAAGACATTGTGTATCCAACATGCCAAGGAAGGAAATAAATGTCTTTTCAAAAGGGTATCAGTATCTTCTAAAAAAATCTTCAAGGCTTTTTTGTAAAAACCAATGTTACATCCTTCCAATTAAGGTCTTTTGTTTTGTTGACAAGAAATTTAATTATGTACTGTTTTGTTATTGATTCTTGATTATAGGTTTTTTATTTTCCACTTGAATTGAAGATGATAAAACTCATGATGATAGCTAGGAATACAAATCTTGGGACAGTTCTATCTACATTCATGAGTTTCCTACTACTCCTTAATACTATTACTATAACTATGTTTTTTTTATAAGAAGAAGAAGAAAATTAGAAAAGATTTAAAAAGTAGAGAATATGGAGAGGAAGAAAGAGAAAATATATATATAGTAAAGAAGGCGGATTTAATTTAATTGTTAGTCTGATTTGTTATATTCGTCATTAGTGAATTTAATTTAATTTTGTAGGATATTTGGAAATGAGCAGATGCATATCTTCTCTTCCGTGTATAGAAGAAGGGTCATGGAAAGATATTGTTTCTTCGGTTTATTTCTAAAGTTCAATGTTTTCTTTTGTTTTTGTTATTGCCATGCATGTTCTTTGTTGTTTCCATTATTAACAAACAAATATCGGTATCTACATTTTAATTTACACGGGTAAGGACATTCTTCTTCCTTGGATTTGGTAATCCTACTCACTCTCTCTAATATACAATACAGGACAGGACACACTTGGTAATTAAATACATCGCCACATTTTATTTTATTTTATTAAAAAAACTAATAATAGAATTAGAAGAATATAGGAGGACTGACCCGCTACCTTCAATATTTCTACTTCTAATCTCTAATATTTTGTCATCTTAAATTGAATTTGGAGTTTATGTTTTGTCGAAGCAGCAGTCATGGTATTGTTCTTATTCAATTTATTTTTGTTTTATCAAACTTAAGAGACTAATGCTAAAATTAATTTATTTGTTTGACAGATTATTTTTAATTTCAGATTTTGTTCATCATTTTAAATTTTAAATCAATGGTCACGTGATGAAGATGAGATTTTAGAGAAAACGTCAAATTTAGGGAGTTATTTGATTTAAGTGCCAATTTGTGTGTTTGTTTTTGTTTATCTTTTAGTCTAACATGATTTTTATTTTTTTCATCTTATTTGAAAGTAGTTCGGGTACCAAATATTTAGCAAAAATTGTTAAGAGATTGTGATTGTTAAAAACAATAATTAGAGCTATTGAAAAACAAAATTAATTTTTTTTTAAAAAAAAAAAAAAAGCAAAAGGACAAAACTAAATTGATGTTGTTTGATTTATTTAATTTTTCTTTTGATAAATTTTCATCGTTTTTTTTTTTTTTTTTGTGTGTGTTTGTTTTTAGGAAGGCCAAGTCTTTTTATCATGTGCTACAAGAACAATTTAAAGAAAAAGAGAGAATGAGATGGGCTATAGAATTTTAGTGATTTGGTTGAAGGGCATGGGGAACAACGATGGTAATGATAAGTTTCGTAAGGAAAGAAATATGGTGAATTCACTCTTAAAAGTTTTCATTTTTATCTTTAATTTCACTGTCATATATATGAGACGAATTGATTTTACAATTTTATATCCGATTTACCTTTTTGATTGTGGGTTAGAACTTATAATTACAAACACCACACCAAATATACACGGTTACATAACTTCTTTTCCAACTTTGCAGTTTACACATAAACCAAAAGGAAAATCAAATATGAAACTTGATGGTAATGTAATTTGTGATCTGTTTATTTGCTTCAAAGTTTCTAACTTCTTCTCACACACTTTTCTGTACATAATGTTTGAACTTTAAACTTCAATACTTAATATTTTCTTTTAATGTTGATGCCAAACTCAAATGGTCATCTTCTCCACCACTAAATACAATGATTTCTAATTATTTAGTTTTTTACTATGACTCGATTTCTTTATTTTCTAATTCTTTCCTGAAATTCTTCTCACACGCTTCTTTCTTTTATCATTCATTCAATTCAGATTTTATAGATTTACAAATGCTCTTGCGGTCAAGATGAACTTACACAACACTAAGTGTTATTGAATGTTCAATGGTACATGCTTTCATTTACCTTTTTTTTCCTTGGGTTTCAGCTTCATTGCAAAAGTCAATTAATTTGCGATTTTATTGATCAATTTTTGTTTCTAATATATCCATCATTTTTTGTCTTTCATTTTGATTATTTTTTTTAGGAAATGTGGCAGGCCTTCATTAAGAAATCAATATTAAAAGTGTAATGAGATAGGTATCTTGGCATAAGGGGTACTGAGGGAAGACAATCACATGAGATCGGGGTTGATTACTTGATTCGTACAAAGGGATGTAATGTATGTTTTTATGGTGGAGATTCAATAGTTTTTCTATGTTTGGTTTTTATTTAACCTATTCGACGCTTATTAGCAAATTTATATTCCATCCTTTTCTTGCTAAAATTGATTTTAAACTTTAATTTTCGTTTCTATATTTTGGTAACTTGGGGTTGGTTTGTTGTACTTGGTTTTATTAGTGTCTTATTGAGTCATGAATGAATGCATTCAAATTTTCATTAGTATGTACTTTAGCCTCTTCAATACCAAAACAAAAAAAAAGTTCTAAATGCATTTAGGCCCTTTAACTTTTAAAAATTGCGATTTTGACTTCCAAATAAAAAAAAAACAATTTAGTCCCCTAAATACAAAAGGTTGCAAAATTGCTGAGAAGACATCACGTGTCTCTAAAGAAGGGGCCATAATTGCTATTTTTTAAAGATAAGAGTTCAAAAGTGCATTTTTTAAAAAGATTGAGAGCCAAAATTGCTATTTTTTTTTATTTCGCAACGTTTTGGAAGTTAGGTGGCTAAATTGCTATTTATTTTATTAGGAAGTCAAAATTGCAACTTTTTAAAAGTTAACAGGTCAAAAATGCATTTAAGCCAAAAAAATAAATAAATAGTGTATATATATGTTAGCGCAATACCAAAAGCAAAAAGAGAGGATAGAACCGCAATAAGAGATCATTCATCAGGTTTTTATTTCTTATATCATAAGTTTTATATATTCCTCTTCTACATGGTGTTAAATAAATTATATTTGTAAAATTCAAGTATTTTCATAGTCAAGTAAGTTCTATACTATATATCTATATATACGCGCACACACAAAAACAAACATAGTCAGGTACTTTCATACTTTAGCGCAAAAGAAAAAGGGAAGATAAAAAGGGAACCAATATCTACATAGTTCTGTAGATATTAAATTATACAAAAAATAGTAAATATATTGTATACATAAGTTATCGCCATATCCAAACAAAAGGGGGGATTAAAGGACACCAATAAATCTCTATTCACCAGGTTTGTGGTTCTTATATTTGTGAATAACAAACTTATACAAAAAAAAGTGAAGTATATACATACGAAAAAGCACACAGACTGGCCACTAGTAAATAAATAAATTAAAAAATAATATTTTTTAAAACCCAGGATTTTTATTTTTAAAATCATCCTCTTCTTCATATCTTTATCTGCATCATCATAGTTCTTCATACATTCATCATAAAAAAAAAAATCCAAAATTCTCCCTAAATTCTCCCTCCACCTTTTAACACATCCTTCTCACTTTACATATCAAATATTTCATTTAGATTTTGATTTTGATAGCAAAAATAGAAGAAATTCTAAAGTTTTATGGAGCTTGTAACCGCAATGGATCTTTCACTCACTGCAATTATAGCACTTTTTATTTCCTACATCGTTGCAAAACTTGTCTCCTTAGCAACCACCAACATAAAACTTCACTCACTGCAACCACCCACCGGTTCTTCAACAATTCACGGTTCAAACACCTCAAACCGAAAGCCGAGTTCGTTTTATTAAACCGGTTCAACTTACAACAACAACAAATATAGAAACAAACAGAACAAAACACAACCGATGTTAGGGTTGTTTCCGGTTCCAACGTCGTCGCGGAGTTGCCACTGGCAAAGGTCACCAAAAGCTCGACGTACACCCTAGGTCGGCTAACTGTTTCTTCCTAATGGGATTTCATGGTTTAGGCATAGATTTGTACAGCCAATTCTGAAAATTCGCATTCGTATCGGTAAAAGGTGCCATTGTTGAAGAATTTAACCAACTCCCTGTGGATCGATACTTTCAAAAACAAAACACTGTTGTTAGGGAGAATTCAAAACCAAATCTTTCATCTAATCATTCGTAAAAGTTAGTCAGAATTTAACCAACTCCCTGTGGATCGATACTCTTTATTACTACAGCGGTAAACCGTGCACTTGCGGATTCACCTATCAGGGGGAGGAGTCGGTTGCCATTTTCTAGCTCAATTCGGACAAGTTTTTCTCTATCATATCCTCTTTTTCACGGATTGGTATTTCTTGGGCAGATCCTAATAGTTTATCTCGAAAAGAAGGCTTGGTTATCGTTGGCTTATGGGGGTCGAGTGGTTTCTTTGTTAGAGAAGACAAATTCATAGCTCATTCTCTCTCTAAATTTTCTCTTTCTTTACGTTAAAACTAGATAATCTTTTCTCATTTTAGATAATTATTTGAACCTATATTGAGTAATAAAAATTAAATCTAATTGTATACAATTATTAAAAAAATTATTTTTGGTTTTGAAAATCACTTTAAAATTAAAAAATGAAATGCACTTATTAAAGTTATTTTTTAATTTTGTCACAAAAAAAGAGTTTTTTTCATTCATTCATTTTAATATAATAGCCGTCACTATCTAGAAAAAGAAAACCTAACTCTCCATCCATCCAAGCCGTCACTATCAAGCCTCTCGATCCTCAACTAACTTCCCGTCCTCTCGTCCCAGAACAGAACACAACTGACTTCTAGATCCAAAACTCGGAACGAAGCTTCACAATCAGCGTTTTCTCTAAAGTCCGTTCATCTACCCGGTAAGTGCCTGGATCTGTTGTTTTGTAACATGCGGGAATTTTATGCTATGATTTATTTGGTATAACTAAAGCTTTTAGCTTGATACGACACTACCTTGTATGCTATATATATATATATATATATATATATATATATATATATATATATATATATATATATATATATATATATTTGTTAAGAATTACAACCTCTGTTGTCAATAGCGGCCGCTCCCGGCGCTATCGCAGCGTGGAGCGGCAAAAAATGAACCACCGCGGCAAAAAATGAAATATAGTTCCGTTTGATTGGTTATGCTATTTTTGTGAAAGAAAAAAAAAACTAAATATTAGTAAGAGTACTCCTAAAAAAATGAAGTATAGTTCCGTTGGATTGATTATGCTATTAATTCTAATGCTTGTGCGTGTGTGTTCATTATCGTGTGCAGCAGCAATGAAGAGGTGTGAAAATCTCAAGAGTGAGTTGCCTGATTGTATTGTATCTTACATCTTTTCCAAGTTAAGTATGAAAGATTTGGTAAAAATCCATGCGGGAGGGAATTTTATTTATGCTATGATTTATTTGCAGCAATGAAGAGGTGTGAAAATCTCAAGAGTGAGACTGAGTTGCCTGATTGTATTGTATCTTACATCTTTTCCAAGTTAAGTATGAAAGATTTGGTAAAAACTAGCACATTGTCGAAACAATGGCTTCACGAATGGGGTTTCAGGACAGACCTCAACTTTGATCTCCAAAACATGTTTGACTATAATACAATTCAAGAGTTGCCAAAAAACTTTCGACTCTTTCAACTCGTCCAATCTCAATTTGCCACAATATTGGATCAATTCATGATGCATTACCAAGGTCCCATGATCCATTCTATCCGAGTAAATTTTCCATTAGGTGACCAACATAGGGATGTCATTGACAAATTGATTTCCAAAGGAATTGCTAAGGGTGCCAAACGTATTGAACTGCTATTCTCGAATGAAACTAATTTTATTTTGGAAATTGAGCCATACAAATTTCCCTTTGCTCTCTTATCTGACACATACTCTCTCACACATCTGCACCTAGAGAAATGCCTCCTAGTAGCACCAATGGACTTCTCTGGATTCAAGAATTTGAGAACTCTTGTGTTGCATATAATTGATGTGAATCAAGATATGTTTCGGGGCCTATTTTCCAACTGCATCCATCTTCAAGACTTCACCCTTGATGACTGTAACTTCATCTCTGACATACAAATAACCAGTTCAACATTGTTTCATTTGAACATTGTTAACTGTGGGATTAGCATTCAGGATAGGAAGAAAATATACATCTCTGCACCAAATCTCTCATCCTTTCAGTATTCTAGTATTGATTTTGAAGAACACCCAATAAAAATTGAGGCTCATATGTTGTCCAAATTTAGCTTCACCGGTCGTAAACTTTTTAGAATTTTTAAACCGGTTGGATTTTCTGGATTAAAAAATGTGACAACAATTGTGTTGGATGGACTTCTTGAATGTTTATCTGAATTCATTGTGCCTAACTTGTTTTCTAAATGTTACCAACTTGAGGATGTCACCTTCAAGAATTGCAGAATCATTCATAATTTGACTATTAAAAGCCGAAAGCTGCGTCATTTGAAAATAATTGACTGTGGCTATAAACATCTCACTCCAGATGAGATAACTGTTGTTGCATTGAATCTCTCATCCTTTGAATATAGTGGCTACACAAGGAAACTTCATGTTAAAGCTCCAAGGTTATTGAAGGTTTTTTGGAATGCAACTAAGGAAGAAAGATATCCACATCATCTCTTTGGTGCAATTCCAAGATCACGTCATGTCGAGAATTTAGCTATGATCATGATGCCTTCACAGGTGAGTCAGTCAAAACCTACTTATGTTTATTGTTTATATGCATGTTGTCAACCTTTGATAGTGGCGCGTAACATTTTGTCCCAAAATCGACATAGTGGTATATTGCATTGTGGCACTGCTTCCATTCGAATATATAGGCATGTTTGGATTGGTTTATTTGAGCTTATCTACTGGCATAAGTTTTACGAGACTGTTTGTGAGAACCTATGAAAACAACTTATGACAATTTTTATGAGCTTTCTCTAATATAACTTATAAAAATAGCTTATAACATATACACAAACAATTTAACTTTATTTTATCTATTTCTATAAAAATAGCTTATGTGTAAGTGTTTATCATGACAAGTGCTTGTGCTATAAGCTGCATACTGTTTATCCAAACATACATATGTTTAAATGCTCTTTTGGAATCCTTTTTTTTTTTTTTTTTTTTTTTTTTTTGTAAAAATTTAAATGAAGTTTTAGTCCTCCATAATTATAAAAACCCATAATTTTTTTTTTGAAACCCACAAATTTATATCAACTTCTTTTGAACCTAAAAAAAACTAAATCTGAAAAAACACAAACCTTAACCCCCAATCCAGATGCAAATTTTTTGGAATAATATTCTTCTGGTTGTGGATAAGAATTGATTCATGATGAAATTGTTTTGATTGTAGAGATGCAACCATTACCTACAAACGCCTAACAAACACAGAGGGAAAGAGAGAATCGGAAGTCTAGAGTTGGGTTTTTTTAGATATGTTTTTTTTTTCCTTCAAATTTGGGTCTTGCAATGAGCCTTCACATTACTGTTTCATTGCTGCAACAAAGTGATGGATTTTGGTGAGAACTGAAATTCTCAATCCCAACATGGCAATACAACCGAGTGGCAATGTCTGGGGTGATGATACTGGGTTTTAAGAGAATGATGTGTTTTTGTTTTTATGTTTCTTCTAATTCTCTAATGCTCTTTTATTCGTGTTCTTAGTTTTCTCTTGTTTTCATTGCATTGCATTCAACATACTCAGAAGTCATGTTGCATCTTTCGCCACAAGCTTTTTCTTATTTTTTTTTTCTGCTATTGGTTGCCTTGGTTTCTTTTAATTAATCGTGTCATTAGTTTTTTTTTTAATTTACTTTAAATATTACTGGTGTAAACAGATAGCGAACTTAACGAAGGTCTTGGTTCAATTTCAAAACCTTCAACAATTGGAGTTATTAATCGAGGGAGCATCTGATCCTAATATGGACTACTTTTGGATTTTAGATATTATAATGGCTTCTCAGCATCTCAGAAAACTTTCTCTAACGGTAAGTTATTCAAACTTTTATTTTTTAGGATTTTCATTTTATAAAAAGTTATAACCTATTTTTTTATGGATATTAGTTTTTTCAATAGTTATATCTAAATATTATGAAATTATAAATTTTGTTTACCTTATTTAATGTTCACAATGTGTTTTTTTACATATATCAAGAAATTTACAAATTAAAACTTATTTACTTTAAAGAGTTCCACTTCGGATAAACGATGACCTGAACATGTGTTTATAAGTCGGGGGAATCTTCACCGCACAATCCAGTTTTGTGGGGTTCTGTTAGGCCCAGCCATGATTTTTAAGAGTTGGTATATGTCTGATGGAATTTTAAAAAATTTATATATGTAAAATCATGATATCTGTATTTTCAATTTTCAGATTAGAAATTCACATGTGGATGGATCTCATAGGCAAAGAAGAGAACATGGAAAGTTTTTTCATAATCATTTGAAATATGTCGAGTTACGTGGTTGTGTTTGCACCATGGATGTGATTGAGTTAGCCAGTCATCTATTGAGGAATGTGAATTCACTCAAGCAAATTACTTTCAGTTCTTGTGACAAATTCTATATAGGTGCCGAAAGATGGACTAAAACCTCAAAATATTGTTGCTATGATCGTAACCTTATTCATGAGGTGCTTAAAGATGAAGTAGATGAACAATGCCAACTTATAACTTTGTAGTGTTATTTTATTTATTATACTGTTATTATCAGTTAATTCATTGCGATAAACATTGAATAATTTATTTTGATATGAATTATATTAACTATCTTTTTAGTTATTTTATTTATAATGGCGAGAACTACCATTATTGTTGTGATTGAATTCAAATTTTACACTCTCATTTTGCGAGTTTTCCTGTCCTAATGGCGAGTACTTGCTATTACGGGTCACTTTAGCTTCTCCCATCATGGGAAAATTAATAAGTTTTCCCACCATAACCTGGTGGCATTTACCATAGGAAGGGTGATTCCTTTCCCACCATGGAAAAGGTGATGTTTTGACCATTGATATATTAATAAAAAAATCCAATGGTTGAGATGGATTACCTGCAACTTATTGTCAACTTTTTGGTTTTAAAAATTGTACAAAATTGTGACCCCACATTGTAAGGTTAAATCTTATTTTATTCACAACTCTTCTTTTCTTTCATCAGAACAACGACCACCGTCTTGCAAAAACTTCGATCCACCACCACCCTTCTCTCTGATGACTCTGCTCAGATCATCTTAGACCCATATCACGAATTTGTTTAGAGAAGAAGATATGGAAGAAGCAAGTTTGGGTTTTCCAGATTTTGATTTCTTTATTTCCGGTTGCTATTGGACTTTATGGCAAATGAAGCTTGGATTTGATATGGAGCTTGGATTTTAAAAGTGTTCTTAATGTTTGCAGTGGAATGGAATGAATATAAATGGGGACCCTATAAGGAAGAAGAAGAAGTTCAGATGTATTTTGGTGTGTTACTGCATAAGCATTTGTGAAAGATGTAATTTTGGAATTGTAATTAGATTTAAGTAATATATACTAGGAATTCAACCCGTGCGTTGCACGGGTTCGTTAAAACACGGTTAAATAATGTTATAGGTTTTTTAATAAAAAAATTATTTTTTTAAAGTAATCATCTTTAAGAGTATTTCATCCGTTTGTTACAGTTTTTTCAAAAAATCAGAATCTAAAACACCTTCAAATAAGAATATGCTAAAAGCTTTTTTTTTTAAAAATAGAAATTTTTTATAGGTGAGAAAAAATATGGATTCAAAGATTGAAGTAATTTGGAAAAAAAAAATCGCTTTTATATAGTTGCATCAAAACAAACTATATTTTTTGTTTGAAGGAAAAACAAACTATATTATTTGTTTAAAAAAATTGATTTTTATTAGGATAAACAAAGGCAAAATAGGTTTTGATTTTTCATAAAATCTCTATAAAATAATATTTTATGGCAAAATTATTTTTATTTTAATCCGTATTAAACGGGCCCTTTATTTCACTAAAAAACGGTAATACTGTTTAAAAATTAAAAATAGTCTGACCAAAAAAGGAAAGAAAACCCCAAATTTAATGGAATCATCTTGAGTGGCGGATCTTGCCAAAAAAATTAGAGGGAGGGACAAATACTAACTAAAACATTTTCTCAAAAAAAAAAAACTAAAATATTATAATTATTTTTTTATCATGAGGTAGTTCAAACTATAAATATTACTACTTCCGTCCCTAATTATAGGGTACTTTTGGAAAAATAACGGGAATTAAGAAAATTAAAATTGATAATAAATTTGTTTGTAATTATTATTGTTTTAATAAGTTTGTCCTTTAAGAGAGAGTCAGTGTGTGTTTTCAATGTAGTATTTAATGTTGATTGAAGAAAAAGATATAAAATAAATTGGGGTATGTTGGTAAAGAATTAATCAATGTACTTGGAAATAGAAAAAGATTCTTATAAAAGAGACAAAAAAATCAATGCGTACATAATAATGTACATCTTATTTACTAAAGCTTAACCCGTAAAGCTAAACCTAAACCTAATTTTTTCCCCCCATTTTTTCCTCCACTTTTCTAAGCCATTGGATCTTGCGCATTTAGGCGCCATTCAATTTTAGCCATCGATCATATTTCATATTTATCTCTTCTATTTTCCGAAACAACTATTTCATATTTATCTCTTCTATTTTCCGAAACAACTATTTCATATTTATCTCTACTTCCGAAACAAATTGGCCCTACAACTATTTCATATTTATTTATAGCCCTATTTTTCTGAAACAAATATTTCATATTTATCTCTTTTGTTTTCCGAAACAACTATTTCATATTCATCTATAGCCCTATTTTTCTGAAACAACTATTTCATATTTATCTCTTCCGTTTTCCGAAATAACTATTTTATATTTATCTCTACTTCCGAAACAATTGCCCTATTATCTCTTCTGTTTGGTTTTCTCTCACATCAAATATTAGCAAACAAAGCTATCGCCTCCATCTTCTCTCAAAAAAGAAAAACCGATCGCTCCATCTTTCCATCCCAATTTCTCTCTTCACTTCCTCTCTCTCTCTCTGCATGAAATCAACCACATCATTCCCACCATCTCACCGCGATTCGAGTTCGGGTCTCCGATCCCTCACCGCCGCCGTGAACCACCGCCTAGGGCGAAGATGATAGCAATTTCGTATCTCACTGCACTCACAACATATTTCAGTTACGGTTTGCTATTCGCTTTCGGTCAATTTCGTGATTTCTTCCGAAAAATCATACTGGTGCAGTTCGAATAATCTTCAGGTTCCTTCAATTCTCATATTTTATGTTGGTCAAGTTTTATTGTTTATGCATTTAGATTGAACTGAATATACGTGTTCTTCATGTAGCTTCAATTCAGATATATTTTTTTCAATTTTTTTATTTTCGATTTTGATTGTTTATGTATTTAGATTGAACTGAATAAACGTCCTTTTTTTTTGCTTTAGTTTTATATGATTTTGTTGAAGTTTTGAATTTTTTGAAGAAACTATTCTAGGGTTGTAAGGATTCATAGATCTTTGTGATTGTGCAGGATGGTATGTAATTTTGTGTTTGATAATATATGGAGGAATGGATAGAGATATCTGAGAAAGGAGTGTGGCCATTAGAGACTGTTAAATAGGGTCTTCTTTCATAAATTCACTTCTTCTACTATTTGGTTCATCAAATTCCAGATATTGATTTCTTCTTTATCCGTTTCCATATCTATTTGTTTTAATCTACCATTTGTATGTGTTGTTGTATATTCCCTGCATTGGCTGCCATGGCTGCTCTGTTGATGTTACAATGCTAAATAATATGTTTCGGTTCTGATGGTAAAAGGTCCATAGGGATGATGTTTTTGTGCTGGTGTAATGTGTGAGTGGAGGGTGAACAAGGTACTTCACTTTTAATCTGCCACTTATTTGTGTCAGATTTTTGTTTGCAGGTCCTTTAAACATAACTTTGTTTGTTCAGTGTTTGTTTCCATACAGGCTGTTTCCAGCTTTAGTTACTTCTTCTTTTACATGTTTGATTGAATGCATCATTGAATTTTACATTTATAATTCATTTCTTTTTGGGTTACAAATGTGTGTTTTAGATTTAGGCTTTGAAATTGTGTCCACTTCTGCTACATTATTCAAAGAATTCTTTTCTTTTATGTAGGTTTTGAATTCAACTCTCAGCACTGCCATGCGAGAGATTGAGAAGAGATAAAATATGGACCTTGATTTTATTTTCTTTATCTACGTAACGTTTTTTTAGATATACACTGCTCTGAATTATCTTTTTAAAGAATAGGTTTGTAAGATTGATCCAGATAACTGATACTTTTTTATTGGATGCAGATCAATCCAAATATGTATTGTGTTTTGTTGGTGCTCTGACATCAACAAACAGAAGTAGCTTCATAGGATTGATCTAATAGCTGATACTTCTTTTAGCAGAAAGTGTCATGGAGGCTGGCTGTTGAGAATTTGCATTTGAGTTTATTATCCATGTGCTCCATCGCTAGAAGAGGCAGCGGAAAAAGAGTTGACATGTGAGTACCTATAATCGTACTATTATAATTGCTTTGATTTTTTTGAAGAAATTTTGCTTACTACCATGATATAACAAATTTTTCTATATGGAACAAGTGAGTTGCTAAATAACATGAACCATGAAATTTTTCCAACTTTTAAATTTCATCGATTGATTTCAATGTAAATTGAATATGATTTCTCCATATTTTCCTTCTCAACATGTTTCTATAAATTGATTCTACTGTGACCATAAATGAACGAGTAGTGAATTTAGAAAACAAGCAACCACAAAGCTAAACAGTATAGTTTGTTTTTTCCATAGTCCATATGAGCAACTAGATAAGCTTAGCAATCTAACACAATTGGGGCTGACTTTGCTTTTGCCATCACAGGGCTTGAATCTATGAACAGTGCAATTGAGGGAGCTCAGGCAACACAAGAGCTAATAGGATGGCGGTGACAGATGATATTTTTAGGTGCACCACTACACTTGCATGCATTTTTGCGGCTTCAATGACACATTAATCTTCTAAAAATTGCAATTTGTTAGCTGTTTGATTATTTTAAAAATTGCACTTTTGTTTAGTAGTGACAACACCAACTATTGAATTTAATGGTCCAATGAATTTGCCATTTGATTTGGTTAGGGAGAGACGTATAGTTTTTAGAACTGCTTCGAAGACACTGATGCAACTCCTTTATTAATATTTTTTATTATTAGAGTAAACAAGTAACTGACAACATATGTTCTGTTTTCTTTTCTATTACATGAATCATTATATAATTGAAATTATTTGTATTTGTTATTTGAGCCTATTTTGGAAGAATAACACATTAATAGAAGACAACACTCTAATGGTTCATTTGTCTTGAGAAAAGGTTTTTGATTTTATAATTTGATATAATTTTTGTTACTTCAATTTTTCAATGAGTTTTCATTTTCAATTTTTCAATGAGTTTTCGTAAACTTGAAAAGTTTCAAGTTTTTGTCATTATTTGGTTTGCTATTATTGTGTATTTGATGAAGGATATTCATCTTCGTATAGGACATGGATTCATTCAATGAAAGATGTGTCCAGCCCTTGGAACTTTGATGAACTTCAGAGACCTTCATACTACCCTCGGCAGTACTAAGTGGCTGGTAATTCATCTTAACTAGAATTCATAAAGTCGATACATTTATGAATATTTCTAAAAAGTCCTTGATTTGGTCAAATTTTGCTCATTTTGGTTGTCATGTGTTTTTTGTTGATTTCGTTGGCTTTGAGCTGAACAGTTTTTGCTCCCGTTTTAATCAACACTACTGTTTTTGTTTATTGCTATGTTTCCATTGTTATCAAGAAACTTGACTACTTTGAATTCTGAAGGAAACTTGGTTGCTTTATCATCATCCCCTTCTTCTACGAGTGACTTTTTTTTTGTTTATGTTGTTATATAATTAGTCTTTCATAATTTAAACTTTATTTTGCTTGCAATGTCTTTGTACATGTAACAAGTTTATAAATTGTCGAGAATAAAGGCGAGAAAGGTCAATGGTTTTTTGGTCACTTGAGGTTTGTTATTGGGTGTATTTGTGCTTATTTGTTATCTACCCTTGAACCAACAACTAAATAGAACTGTTCGAAAGTCCTTCATAATGTTGATGGTTTAGCAGATACAAGTGTTTGTATTTTGAGCCCGAATTAGTTTTTGTTTGGAGTTGTCCTTTGCTATAGAGGCTCAGGTTTTTCAGGTAGATTACTCATCAATAACAGTTTATTATTTGAGTCTTTCATGAATGGTGCAATTGTTTTCTGACAGTTTTGTATCGATCTCAATTTTTATTTCCTGGCTGTAATTTATGTTGTTGAGATTCTTTTTTGTTATTTTTATAGCAGGCTGGAATGAAGTGTTGCATTTTTCTGCATCTTTTTACAAGTTGCAGTCTCTCTTAATTGGAGAGCAGATTGGATACTTACAGTTTTATGGGGGTGCAATTTGTATTGTTTGGTATAGCCTTGGTTATCGAGTTGTGGCAGGCAATATGTGTGATGTTTTAAATTTATCCAAATGAATATTTTATTAGTTGAGAGGTATATTTGGCGAGGCTTTGTTGATGTAAGCTAATCGAGTTTTATCAAAAGTACAGGACCTGCAAGCTTACTGTGATATTTTTATTCATTTTTCAATTGCTTTGTGTGTCAATATAAGCCTTATAGGCTTTGGTATGATGTAAATAATGAAGTAAATTCTAATACATTCCATAGAAGAATGAAGATATTGGATTTATTAGTAAATAGCTCAAAGTAGGCATGTGAAACTTATTAGATGGTTATATGTATTAGAATGATTATTGCGTAGCAACCTGCAAAGTTTCTTTTTGATTTTTGTGAATATCACCATGTTCTTGAAGATACCAATTGAAGTGAGGCTAAAGATTAATTAGGAAAATCCTAATGAGATCCTAATAGATAGAGAAACCCGAATAGAGAGGATCTTTATAAATTTTGAGGGACAACTAGAGGTGCAACTTAGTTTATGTGGTTGTATTATTTTAAGTAGCAACTTATTTTTATCTCAACAAGTTTCCTATATTATGCGTAGCATTATTAATTTTTTTTAGGGGTGCGTAGCATGCATTATTAATGTTGAGCAAATTAAGTTATAGTTGTACTTTATGTTTTTTAATAGTCATGTTGAAGATATTGATAATGGATGAAGATACTGTGTTAACTTCAAATGTGATATATAGAGAAATATTTCGTAATTTATAATAACTAATGTTGTATGCACCTCATTTCAAAAAAAATGAATGTTTATCGTACTATATTTAATTTTAATACAATTTTTTTCCCTATATAATATCTAACATCAATGTAAATGCAAAATATAACTTATTGGTCTCTATTATAGTTGATGAGTGCGACGCATGGGTCAAAAGTCTTTCGTAATGTTGTTTACGTCTAACGTCGTTTATGAAGAAGTATTTCGTAATGTTTGATATAAATGATATCATGTAGGTGATGATCAAACTACATCGACAGTTTGTTGCATTTTAGTATTTCATACAATATATTTTTTTTTGGTTACAATTATTTCATACAATATTATATAATGTAATGTTTTATTTATTTATTTAAATTATTGCATTTTAATTGTTAGCGTATGTTTCCCAACTCATAAGACCCGTGCGGCGCACGGGTCGGCGTTCTAGTAATAATGAATTAACTCGTGTGTTGCACGGGTTGGATTATAACTTGTATTTGAGAAAATAAAATTGTGATAGGTATAATAAAATGTATTTTGCTGATTTATAATATTTTAAAATGTAGTGATATGATTATTTTAATATTAATTTATACTAAAATAGGAGTATTTTTTAAAACATATGAGAATTTATATTGATTTGTATCGTAGATTTGTGTAAATATTTTAAGGACAAATAATACAGTTTTTGGTGGATTCTATAATATTTAATAATTTAAAAGGCATATATCATAGTTTAGTTTACCTTAATGCAATCATATAAGAAAATTCTTTTATGGTATCGTAGTGGTGTAATAATATGTTGCTTTGTTTTTTTTTTTTTTTTTTATCTTGAAATCTCACATTCTTTTCTATTAAAGTTAGTCATTTATGCTTGATGTCAGTATTACTCATAAGAAATGTTGCAATAGGTTCAAGTTAGGATATGATTAATCTTTGGTGGTTTTGTCTTTTTCATCTTTTAACCATGATCTTCTAAATTACGCAATGTGACATAACTACTTATTTTTATGTTCCTATTTCTTATTTAAGGTTTCCTATATTTATTGAAAAGATAATCATTATGGTGATAAATTAGCTTATTTTGGACTTTTCTGTCAAACCTCCATTTCTGGATTTTTATTCTGACTTTTATTGGTCCAAATTATTTTAACCAACGGTTTGGTTTACCTTATCATTTATTGAATGAATCTAAAAAGTAAATTTTTGCTTATATTTGTGACCGGAGGGTGTATTTTTGTTTGTCTATTTTTTTCTTCCAATTAATGTTTATATTCCCAGGTTTATTTAATCATATATAGACACTATAGAATAATAAAGGGTGATATTTTTTTTAAATTATGCTTAATTACATCAATATTAGTGATTATTAGATAGAATAAGAGTGGAAAGTTTTTTTAAGAGTTGCACAATTCTAACTTAAAATTAGATAGTATCAAAAAGAGTGAGACTTTTTTTGTGTGTGTCATATCAGTGCGGTTCTAGCTTAAAAAAACATCAAAGCTTTTAAAATTCCAAAGACACATTTCAATATTAATATGCTTTAAAATCACAGATACATGTTCAACCTAAGACACTAACTTAAATGAATGCTTTATAGTAACATTTCAAGAAAAAATCTAGTAAAGAATCAAATTAACATATTATTTCATTTTATTTTTTCTTTTAATTCTAACAAAACTTAAGTTTATTTTTTTGAACAGGCAAAACTTAAGTTTATTATAATTTGTTAAGAAAAAGATAATATTTTTGGATATACTAATGCTATAATAGTATTAGTCTATAAAAGCTCAAGTCTCTTATACTTTGTTAGTCCATATACATAGACTTTTTAACTACTATTTTTTCTAATATTTCATTTCGGATCAAATATTAATTAAATTGATGCAACATATAGTTTCATGAAGAAAAATCTGAGTAGGACAATTTGCTGAAAGTAAGTGCTACAATGGCTTATTTGTGTTTTTCTTTGATGGCATCAAAGAGCTTTGAGGAACCTCACAGGCTTCCTTATATTGAATATCATTAGATAAATTTGATAAATTATTGCAAAAATATAATACAATGGCTCCATAGTAAAAATTGAATATGAATCTACATATAGAGCAATAAGCAAATAAAAGTTGAAAATACCGTACACCAGTCCAGCAAACAATTAGAAACACATTTGTCCAAATTAAGTTCAAAATACGTTAAAATATATATATTAATTAAGATTAGATGCTTATATCAATTAAGATTAGATGCTGATACAATGGGTTATGAGAATGGCAACACAATTGAATTCACTCAATTAAGCACACCAAATAGAATAAAGATAAAGGGTGAATTTTTTTTAACTCAAGCTTAACAACTTTATTAATTTGATTATAGATATATGATCACTAAAAAAATAGATTCTAATATGTATTCTGTGTTTTTTTTTTTTTCTTCTTCATAGTTAGTAGTGTCTCACCCAATTCTTGGTATTGGAGATACATGGTGTTGCTCTTTCACTCATCATGGTTGATGAAGTATTGAGGCCAATTTGTGTACGGATGACATAGCTTGATTGTCATCAACGCAACTCTCTCTATTAATTTCTTTCTCCTTGGTTGATAATTTCCACTATTCATATGTTGACTCGGTGATTCATGATCATGGAAATTTAGGGAAAAAAACATTGTTATGGATTTCGACAATTGATACTTTTTTTTTTTGAAGGAATGGATTTCGACAATTGATACTTGATACATAAAGTATTAGGCAAATATGATAATGGGAGAAAATAAATTATCAGACACAAATATTATATATTATACATATATAATACTATGATACATACAAAAAAAATACCATGACTAAAAAATGAGATATCAAAATCAAGAATGATGTGTGTGTGATATCAAGGTTATGAATGAAAGATGAGATATCTAACTCAGGAATGATATTATTTATGTGTGATCAAGGATGTGAATTAGAAATGAATGAATATATTTGAGGAAAGATATATGGACACAAATTAAAACCGGGACAGTGGAAGAGTGAGAGATTTCTTATTTAATGAATAAATATCACTTAATTCATTTTTATCAAAACAATGATGCTTATACGTTGTAGCTTTTGGAAATTGAAAAGTCTAGGATGCAATTAGTCTACTTGTACGTTAAAATGAAGTGTTGGACTTGGATTGCTAATTAATAAAAATGGTAACTCATAAATTAGCCAAAGGAATAAATTGGACACAATGCATTTTGTCCATGTTAGCATGTGTAGTTTTTTTTTTTTTTATTTAAACCGGGAGAATGTAACAGTAAAGAATATGTGTAATGTAGTGGGGCTTATAATTAATACTTATAAGAGATGATAGTGTAAGGTTTTAGCATAGAGTAAGATGCTTTTTTAGAGATGCCACATCATCACAATGGAGGCCTAAGAATAGCTCAAGCTTCTAATTCAAAGATATATAGATACCATTGTAAATTACTCTATTATAGTTCATTGTTCCATCACAATTCTGTAACTTTTTTTGCACATAATAAATTGAGATGCAATTATCTTTTTATTACAGTTGTCTTATCACATTGATATATGGTTGAACATCATGAATTATTAGAATATATAACTGTAGCCCTTCTAAATTCCAGCTCTGTTGAACACAGCCATAAAACAGACAAAATGAAATGAAAACACACACCAACGACGGCAGCGAATGGAAAGGGTACCATGGTGGTGGGTTTTTGTTTTCAAAGGGAGAAGAAGGGTGAAGGGGGGACACTGTTTCTCGCCTCTCTTTTCTCTCTCGATGAACTAGCTTTTTTTTTTTCTTGTTTAATTTAATATTCCAATCAATTTTTTTGTTAAAACCATCAAACCAAAAAAAAAAAACCTTTTACAACTTGTTGACTGACATTTGAAGGTTAAAATCCACCTTTCTCATGGTGGGAAAGGAATCACCATTCCCATGGTAAATGCCACCCCATAACCTGCACCATATTATCATGCTTTATCAGGTGGCATTTAGGGTGGGTAGGGGAAAGAGTTTCCCACCGTGGGAAAGTTGATTTTGACCTTTAGATCAAATGAATAACATAGTAATACTATACTCTATAAACACTAGATTTTTTTTCTCACACCATCTTCCACCACCACTTTAACAGCACCACCGCACCTTTTTCTTGCCTTCATTTTCATGTTCTTTAATTTTTGTTTTCTTTTTCACTTCTAACAGCATCACCACACTTTTGACTTGTTCATCTAACTCTAACTTTACTCTGCTTCTATTCCACTTCTTCAATCCTGTTTTCTGTCTTATCTACAAAAAAACCCACCATTATCCCCTTCAGAGGCCATTTCTGGCAACCATAAACTTGTTGAAGGAAAAAAAAAACCGGATCTATGATCCTCGTCGTGAGTTCTCTCTATTGAACCATTTATTCTTTCATTTTGAACACATCGCCGGAGAGCCACCGCCGACGAGTTTCTGGTCATCTTCTCCGGCTAATGTTTTCTTTTGTTGATATTTTCAGCAAATCAGAATAACGCATTAAAATTTCAGTTATCATATTTAGTAAAGTTCCAATCGATTCGTCTAAATGCATATTAAAATTTATTGTTAAAGATCTATTCTTGTCTTATTTTGAAGAGTATAGTCAGAGAATGTATTTTCAAACAATTTCATCATGTAGCTGAATCATAATAACTCATTAAAATAATATTGTAGTCTATGGACATCAAGAAGATTAAATAGTAGGAATACAATTTAACTAATATTTTTAAAGCTGTCAAGAAGCTCGACTGAAATGGAAAATCTGAATTGGTATTCAAGTGATGTCATTAAGGTTGAAGACAAACTAAAAAAGATTTGGTGTGGATAGACCATGATAAAATCAGTGCTCCACTTTAATCCAATGGTAAACAAACAACTTTCCCATGATGGGAAATTCTTTCCCTCACCCACCCTAAATGCCACCGCTTTATCAATACTATATTTTTTTTTTCACACCATCTTTCACGGAGAGCACTTCAGTGACATTAGTAAAATAATGTCATGGTGACATTCACCAATGGATTACTGCCACGTGGAACCTACCTATTAAAATAAAAAATAAAACAAAAAATGCCATTTAAATGAAACAGAAACAAACACGTCCTCACAAAAGTCATCCTCTCCCTGTTGTTGTTTGTCGTCCCCTTCCCATAGAATTATATCAGTATCATTATATCAGTTTTTCTTGTTCAAATTTAACTTAATCTAATCCTTCAAAGATATCCAACCCTCCTTCAATCCTTGGCATCAACTCTGAAACCTACACTTATAATATTGACGAGTTATGTATCTGCTCATAATTGTCTGTTGTTCAGGCGCTTGGTATTTTGTTGTTAAATTAGTCCCTTGGCACTTATTCAAATTTGCATTAAACGACTTATTTGGATGAAAGTTCACATTTTAATAGGCAGATGCTTTTATGGTAGAATGTGTACTTGGATCTATGCGTAGGTAATTAAACTTGATTTCAGATTGCTTGGAGCTCTATTTGTTTACAAAAGGAAGAGGGAGGTTTGGGGGTGAGGCAGTTGAAGGAGTTTAATATAGCTTTGTTAGGCAAATGGTGTTGGAGGATGTTGGTGGACAGAGGGGGTTTTTGGTATAGGGTTTTGGTGGCAAGATATGGTGAGGAGGGAGGGAGGTTGGAGGTTGGGGGCCGGAGTATTTCACCTTGGTGGAGGGAGATAGTGAAGATTAGGGATGGAGTAGGAGATACTGAAGGCGGTTGGTTTGCAGAGAGGGTATCGAAAGTTCTAGGTGATGGGACTAATACCTATTTTTGGCTGGATAGATGGGTAGGAAATGTTCCTTTGTGTAGGAGGTTCGCTCGCTTATTTGATCTAACCATAAATAAGTTTATTACAGTGGCGGAGATGTTAACACTTGGTTGGGAGGAAGGTGGAGAGGCGTGGTGTTGGAGGAGACGGTTGTGGGCGTGGGAGGAGGAGTTGGTAGAGGAGTGTAGGACTTTATTAGCAAATGTTGTTGTTCCGTCTAATGTATCTGACAAGTGGCAATGGGATCCGGATATCCATGATGGATACACAGTCAGAGGCGCATACAAAGCTCTGACATCTATGGTCTCTCATACGGTGGACACAACACTAAATTTGGTTTGGCATAAGCAGGTTCCTTTGAAAGTCTCCATAGTTGCGTGGCGCTTGATGCAAGACAGGTTACCAACCAAAGTTAACCAAAAAAGGTGTGGCATTGTTCAGACTACAGATACTATGTGCGTTTCAGGGTGCGGTAACATTGAGTCGGCATCCCATTTGTTCCTTCATTGTCATGTTTTTGGCTCGCTTTGGCAGCAAATCAGGTCCTGGATTGGTGTGTCTGGTGTAGATGCTGAAAATCTTCGTGAGCATTTTCTTCAATTTATTCATTGTTCCGGTTACTCAAGGGCTCGCAGTTCATTCTTACAATTATTATGGCTTCTTTGTATTTGGCTGGTGTGGAATGAACGTAATAATAGACTGTTCAATAACACTGAAACACCTATTGAGCAGCTCTTAGATAAAGTTAAGTTTCATTCGTTGTGGTGGCTTAAAGCCAATAAAACCACTTTTGTGTACGGCTCTCAAAGTTGGTGGTCGAACCCTTTTCATTGTCTGGGTATCGACTGACCTTATCTTGTATTTATAACTTTGTAACTGTCTGCTTGCCGGGGTGGAGCCTTTAGTACATCTTGTACTGAGGTGTTACCACCGCCGTTGTTAATATATACCATTTTGATTTCTTCAAAAAAAAACTTGATTTCATTTCTGAGTGAAAATATTCCTTGTCAGTTTGATAGTTAATGGTCATAGAAGAACCTGACATTAACTTTTAGCCTATACCAAAAATCATCTTAATAAGCCAAATATCTTATTCAACAACAAGGATTCATCAAATATGAGATTGAGAAGGAGAGATTCATGAAATATGAGATTGAGAAGCAGGGATAGACTCGCCGACGGCTGTGACAGATTGTGTTCGACGGTGCGGCGGAGGGTGGTGGTAGAACGTTATTGCGGCGGACGACGATGAAAACCGGTGGCGGTGGTGGCTTTTGGGATCTGCGAAGATGTAGAAATCTATGGGAAGGGGATGACAAAGAACATCAGGGAGAAGATGACTTTTCATTTAAATGGCCTTTTTTGTTTTATTTTTTATTTTAATTGGTAGGTTCCACGTGGCAGTCACCCATTGGTGAATGTCACCATGACATTATTTTACTAATGTCACTGAAGTGTTCTCCTTCTTTCACCATCTTTCTCTCTCCTCACTGTCCTTCTTCACCCACCACCGCCAACAGCAACCTCTCAAAAGTTAAAATCCATCTAGTTACCACCATGGATTAAAACTCCACTTTTTTTTTTTTTTGGCAACTCTACCTAGTTACAACTCCACTTTTTTTTTGGATTTTTTTTTTTTTTGTGAATCTTGAATATGGTATATCATATTTGATTTATAAGAACTAGCTTTTGAATCCATTAATTTATTTCTAGTACCAGGAACGGAATATGAACAAAAGATTGAAGCGGTCGTGATATGCAAATGGGTGTGGCAGATCGTCCATGAGAGAGAAAGGGATCAATGCATTTTTATGCTAAATTAAAAAAATTATATGAAATTGGGGCCAATAAACTTTATCAGCTAATATCCAATTGAAGAAAAGAGAAAGGGATATATACATTTTTTCAACGATCCAAATCACAGTTCAACACAATATAAAAATACATAAAAAACGGAGGAACCATATAACAGGGAGATTGAATCCCATATCAACACAAAAAAGTGATTGAAATAGAGAGATCCAGGAAAGAAAAGCCATCGTTGGAGAGTTCTGAATATTCGAAGGTGACTGTTGCCAATTGCCATGGTTAAAGAAAATAGGAGAAGATGAATGTCACATGGTGTTTTAATTGTGGTTAAAAGAAATGGAAAATGATCAATTGACAATGTATTTGCCTATACACTTGTACAACCCCCCCCCCCCCCCCCCCCATGTGGCACTGGGACCCACACTTTAATTCACTTTACTCTTCTCTCACACTTTACCCACAATTAATGTAGTGTACATTAATTGTACACTATAGATGTTGTCAACGTATCACTGTTCAAAAGAAAATATGGTGGAGGCGGTCCATAATAAAATAAATACTCCTCTTAAATCTAATGGCTAAAATTAACTGACCCATAGTGGGAAAATATTTCCCTCACCCACCCTAAATGTCACCCCACTTGAATATCAACCATCGATGTAAGGTGGAGTTTAACATGGGAAAGGTGAATCCTTTCCCATCATGGAAAAGATGATTTTTGACCCTTGATATATTAATAAAAATATTCAATGGTTGAGATGGATCACTTGCAACCTTTTGTTAACTTTTTGGTTTTAAAAATTGTACAAAAATTGTGACTCCACTTATATAGGATTAATGTTATTTTATTTAATATTGATAAAAAATTGTAAAATAATTAAAAACTCTTTAGAAAACTAACGATATTTATGCATAAACATTGTTAACTTTTCAGTTACTAAGAGATTTGGAGTTGGACTGTAAAGTTTGGGAAAAGGTTTTAGGGAATTGATTGTGGCAAACTGCTATTCAATATGAATCATCAAAGAACAAACAAGAACTCAATCAAGTCACAACTCTTCTTCTGCACCAGATATTCCACCTCCTCTATGCTAAACTTAAAACATGTTCTCTCTGGCAACTGGTTCAACTCGTCAAGGGTAAAAAATGTTGGAACAAAATGTGTTTAACGTTACCCTATTGGTTTTGATGATAACAAGGTATTAAAAGTTGTCAATTGAATATGCTAATATTTGTTCAAGTGTGCAGGACCATAGACAAAAATTTTATTACATAGGCTCTGAGAACAAATGAAGAGCAATTGAAGTTTAAAAGAAAGCTTGATCAACAAGGCATCTGAAGAGTGGAAGTTCTGATAGCTTGTAGGTTCTGAAGACAATGAGATTCTGAAGAGCAGAAGCTGACGTCATCATCAGAAGGACTCAACGCCAGAAGCAACCTCATCAGAAGCTGAACTCATCAGAAGCCACATATCACCAGAAGTTGCATAATTGTTGAAGATTGAAGATTTAAGTTGGAATTCACTCCTCAACGTTCAAAAAGAAGATTACAGCCTGGAGCAACGACTAATTTGAAGAATTGAAGAGCATTGTACTATTGTTTTTGAAAAGCTTCAGTACAAGACAAAATAGTACAATCACGTTCTCCACCACTCTGTTTTGTGTCTGCTATAGTACAAGGCATATTCTGCATAATCTTCTGATTATTCTACCAATATGGGAATGGATTTGAAATTGTTCCTGCTTAGGACAATACCCATATCAAGGAAGAAATCATTGGTGATTTGATCAAGATATATACAACGACTAGAAGACTCTGTTTTGGTGTGCTGTCATGTTTTGCAACGTCTCTTTCACACCTCTATATAAAGGAGTGAAGACTTGAAGATTAACAAGACTCTACAACATTTTTACAAGTGTCAAAACTCTGTCAAAATCAATGCACACAGTTCACATAGAATTTCTGTTTGAAAGTTCATATCTTAGAAATTCTAGAGTCTTAAGAGTCGTATCTGATTTGTATTGTGAACACCACTGATTGTATATCAAGTGTTCAACCTCAAACATTTTTATTTGTAATTCTGTTTGATTAGAAGTCTCTTGCTTTTGTGCTTGAGCATAGGAAGTCTCTTGCTTGTGTGCTTGAGCATAGGAAAACTCTTGCGTGTGTGCTTGAGTAGTTTGAAGTCTCTTGCTTGTGTGCTTTAGCAATTGTAATCAGATATTGATTTTAGTGAACTCCTCTTGGAAGTGCAAGGGGGACAGGACTACTTCCGGATTGTGGAAGGAACCTGTATAATTGCTTGTGTCTCTCTTCTCTCTCTATCTCTTTTATTTTCGCTGCGTAATTGTGCTTCTGATCACACCAGAAGCAACTGCTCTAAGTGCTTCTGGTCAGTGCAATCAGAATCTGTTAAGAGAAAAAGAAGAAAAATCACACACAATTCAACCCCCCCTTCTTGTGTTTTCTCACCTTCAATTGGTATCTAGAGCCTTGGTCTGTTATTTCAACACTTAACAGTGTAAAAATCAAAGTTCCTGAGAAAACATGTCTGGTGATGAATCCTTCTCCGGTGGTAAGAAGAACAACAATGCTGTTGGATATGACTATGGAACTTCAGGAGAGAAGAAAGCCAATTCCAAAAAGCTTCCATTATTTAATGGAGATCCTGAAGACTTCTCTTGGTGGAAAACCAACTTCTATAGTTATGTCATAAGCATGGATGAAGAACTCTGGAATATACTTGAAGATGGTGTTGGTGACTTGGTTCTTGATGAAGAAGAAGCTGTTGTTGATAGAAGAAAACATACTCCTGCTCAGAAGAAGATTTACAAGAAGCATCATGATATCAGAGGAACACTTATCAATGTTATACCAAAGGATGTGTATATGAAGATGAGTGATAAGTCCACTGCAAAAGCTATGTTTGCTTCTCTCTGTTCAAACTTTGAAGGAAGCAAGAAGGTCAAAGAAGCAAGAGCTCTCATTTTGGTTCATCAATATGAGTTGTTCAAGATGAAAGATGATGAAACTATTGATCAGATGTATTCAAGGTTTCAGACTCTAGTCTCTGGACTTAAAATATTGAAGAAAAGCTATGTTGCTTCTGATCATGTGAGCAAGATCCTAAGAAGCTTACCTGCAAGCTGGAGACCTAAGGTCACTGCAATTGAGGAAGCTAAAGATTTAAACACTTTAAGTGTTGAAGATCTTATAAGCTCTCTCAAGGTGCATGAATTAAGTCTGAATGAGCATGAACCTGTCAGAAAGGTGAAATCTATTGCTCTTCCATCTAAAGGAAAAGCTTCCAAAGCTTTGAGAGTAGTTGAGTCTGAAGAAGAATCACCAGAAGGAGATTCTGATGTAGATCTTGCTATTGTTGAGGAAATGGGATTGCTCTCAAACAGGCTTCAATATCTTGCAAGAAAGAGCAGAAAATCTACAAGCAGAAGGAGTGGTTTCAGAAGCTCCAAGAAAGAATATCAGTAGGGATGCTTCAACTGCAAGAAGCCTGGACATTTCATTGCTGACTGCCATGATCTTCAGAAGGAAAAATCAAGCAACAAGTACAAAAAGCCAGCATTCATGACCAGCAAGTTCAAGAAGCAGATTCAACAGAGCTTGATGACTACTTGGGAAGATCTTGATAGTGAATTTGGTTCTGAAAAGGAGTCTACTGAAGAAGATGCAAAAGTAGTTGTTGGGTTAGTAGCTACTGTCACTCCAGAAGCTGAATCAGATTCTGAAGAAGAAAATGAGGTATTCTCTAAAATCTCTAGAAAACATCTTATTGAAAACCTTAAAGAACATGTAGCACATTTTGAACATAGAACCAATGAGTTGAAAGATTTGAAAGAAAAATATGTTGAGCTTTTAAAGCAACAAGAATCAACTCTATTGGATCTGAAAGCTTCTGAAGAAGGACTCAGAGGATTTGATCTCATATGTAAAACATATGAAGACAAACTCAGATATCTTTGTCAGAAGCTCCAAGAAACTTGTGCTGGAAAGTCTTTAAGTAACCAACAAATTGCTCTTGAGGATTTTATCATATCTGATATTGACAGAAGCAAAGTGGCTTCTATGATCTATGGCATATACAAGAATAATGGAAAAGGGATTGGATTCTCAGAAGGGAAACCTAATGAAATCAACCTTAAGTCTTGTATGAATGGCATAAAGGAATGGTTGAAAACATTCTTTGTTCCTGAAGGTGCTAAGTCAGAAGCTGCTGTTAAGTCTGAACCTGAAGCTTCTAGCTCTAAGACAAAGAATATTTCTAAGTCAAAGAACTCTGAATCTAAGGTAAAGAATGCTTCTGATTCTAAAGCTTCAAAGATCAAGATTCTAAAGAGGTCATAACCTCTCCCTAAGAGTCTGATGAACCCAGCTTCTGGGGTCTTAAAGCCTAAGTTTCAGAGGAAGAAAACAGTAGTTGCTTCTTGGGAACCAATACATAAAGGTATTAAACCTAAGGTGTTGAGTAATCAGAAGCATTCTGACCTGCCTCTGAAGGAACACCAGAAGCAAAGTAAACCTTCCAGAACTAACCCCTAAGGACCCACAAAGATATGGGTACCTAAATCTGAAATTGTGAACAATGCAGGTGTGTATGAAAGCAAAGGAAAAACAAAGCTCATGGTACCTAGACAACGGGTGTTCAAGACATATGACAGGAGACAAGTCTATGTTCCCTACATTGACTGTGAAGGAATGAGGAAGTGAAGTTTGGAGGCAATCAAACTGGCAAGATCATTGGCACAGGAACTATTGGTAACTCTTCTATCTCAATCAATAATGTGTGGCTGGTAGATGGTCTTAAACATAACCTACTAAGTATTAGTCAGTTCTGTGATAACGGTTATGATGTGATGTTTGATAAGACCAGTTGCACTGTAATCAACAAGGATGAAACACCAAAATTTTCAAAGGAAAGAGAGTTGAGAATGTCTATAAAATCAATTTCTCTGATCTGGCAGATCAGAAGGTAGTTTTCCTTCTATCTGTGAATGATAAGAAATGGGTGTGGCACAGAAGGTTGGGACATGCTAACTGGAGATTAATCTCTAAGCTTGGTAAGTTACAACTTGTCAGAGGCTTGCCTAAGATTGAATATCATTCAGATTCACTTTGTGGTGCATGCCAGAAAGGAAAGATTGTGAAATCATCTTTTAAAACTAAAGACATTGTCTCAACCTCCAGACCTTTGGGATTGCTCCATATTGATTTGTTTGGTCCTGTGACTACTGCATCTTTATATGGAAGCAAATATGGCTTAGTCATTGTTGATGATTACAGTAGATGGACTTGGGTGAAATTCCTAAAAAGCAAGGATTATGCTTATGAGGTGTTTAGTGTCTTCTGCACTCAAATTCAGTCTGAAAAAGAGCTAAAGATTTTGAAAGTAAGAAGTGATCATGGTGGAGAATTTGAAAATGAACCTTTTGAGACTTTTTGTCAAAAACATGGAATTATCCATGAATTCTCTTCTCCTAGAACTCCACAACAAATTGGGGTTGTAGAAAAAAAGAATAGAACTTTGCAAGAAATGACAAGAACCATGATCCATGAAAACAATTTGGCTAAACATTTTTGGGTAGAAGCAGTAAACACAGCATGTTATGTTCAGAATAGAATCTATATTAGACCTATTTTGGAGAAAACTGCATATGAACTCTTTAAGGGAAGAAAGCCCAATGTATCTTACTTTCATCAGTTTGGATGTACTTGTTATATCTTAAACAATAAGACCTACCTAAAAAAATTTCATGTCAAGGCCCAAAGAGGAATCTTTTTAGGTTACTCTGAAAGGTCAAAGGCATACAAGGTGTATAATTCAGAAACACAATGTGTTTAAGAATCAATGCACATTAGGTTTGATGACAAAGAGCCTGGAGATAAAACTTCAGAGCTATAGGTGAAAGTTTTGCAGAGTTACAGATACAAGAAGAGAGTTCAGAACCTGAGCAGTTACCTGCTTTTGAAGAACGTGCTTCTGAAGAGAGTCTAGAAGAAGAATTCATGTCAGAAGGTCAAAATGCAGAAGCTTCTGATGAAGCTCAAGATGGTTCTCAGCAAGCAATCCAGTCCAAGCATACTTTTATGTACAAGTCTTCACATCCAGCAGATCTGATCATTGGAAACAGAGATAGTCCCAGAAGAACAAGATCACACTTCAGACAAGAAGAGTCAATGATGGGATTATTATCAGTTATAGAGCCTACTACTGTTGATGAAGCACTTTCAGATGATGGATGGATTATAGCTATGCAAGAAGAACTCAATCAGTTTTAGAGAAATGAAGTGTGGGATTGGTACCCAAACCTCAGCATAAGAACATTTTTGGAACAAAATGGGTATTCAGAAACAAGCTGAATGAACAAGGAGAAGTAGTGAGAAACAAGGCAAGACTTGTCGCACAAGGATACAGTCAACAAGAAGACATTGACTATAAAGAAACATTTGCTCCAGTTGCAAGATTGGAAGCAATCAGGTTACTTCTATCCTATGCTGTCAACCATGACATCATTTTCCTATCTTGCTAGACAGAACCCCGGTGGCTCGAAGTCATAGAGTAGAAAGGTCCTTCAAGTTTGAAAATGTGTGGAGAATTGAGGATGGGGTGAATGATGTAGTTCGAGATAGCTGGTTTGGGAGTGCAGGAAGTAATGTCATCAACAAGTTATCAAATTGTGCAAAAGATCTAACGCACTGGAGTAAAACCCATTGCAATAAGATTCAAAAAGATATTGATCATTGCAGGAAACAACTCAGTAGAAGCCGCACCACTCATGGAATCCAGGATGAGGTTCATTTCGACAATATGAGGCAAAAACTCAATCATTTGCTTGTTCAAGAGGATATGTATTGGAAACAGAGAGCTAAAACTCACTGGTATCGCGATGGAGACCTGAACACGAAATTCTTTCATGCGGCAGCAACTTCTAGAAGGAAAGTAAATAAAATCCTATCTCTTGAAACCAATGAAGGATTTCGTGTTACAGATGATATCGGTATGCGATCTATAACAAAGAATTACTTTGAAGAATTGTTTGAAGGTCATGATAGTGTTCGTTCTCCTGTGATTAATTTGCTGAATTAGGTGGTTGATAGTGAGGACAATGCACAATTAACCGCTCCTTTATGTAGAGAAGAATTCAAAGAAGCAATGTTTTCCATGCAACCTGACAAGTGTCCGGCGCCTGACGGTTTCAATCCCGGGTTTTATCAACATTTTTGGTCAGTTTGCATTGATGACATCTTTAATGAGTGTTGCCAGTGGATGAATGAAGGACAATTTCCTCCATCTTTGAACTCCAAAAACATAGCTCTGATTCCAAAAGGTATAGAACAAAAAACAATGAAGGACTGGAGACCCATAGCTTCGCGTAATGTCCTATACAAACTTTTGTCAAAGGTCCTAGAAAATCGCCTGAAGAAAACTTACACAAATGTATTGCCGATTCACACTCAACTTTTGTTCCTTGTAGATCCATTCTGGATAACGCATTAGTTTCTATTGAATTGGTTCATTACATGAAGACTAAAACGAAGGGTAAAGAAAAAAGTGTGGAGTTGAAGTTAGACATAAGCAAGACATATGATAGAATTGATTGGGCTTATCTTAAAGATGTTATGATTAAAATGGGTTTCTCAGGGAAATGGATCCAATGGATTATGATGTATGTTGACACAGTTGACTATTCTGTCATTTTGAACAAAGAGAAGGTTGGCCCAATCATTCCAGGTCGCGGTCTAAGACAAGGTAATCCATTATCACCTTATCTCTTCATTCTTTGCGCCGAAGGCTTATCTGCGTTAATCAGAAATGCTAAAAACAGATGGTACTTCAAGGTTTTCGTGTTTGTCGTATTGCTCCAAGAGTATCCAATTTACTGTTTGCTAATGATTGTTTCTTGTTCTTTCAAGCGGAGGAGGGTCAGGCGAACATAATGAAGCAGATTTTGAACCAATACGAGGAAGCTTCAGGGCAAGCTATTAGTCTTCCTAAATCTGAAATCTTTTACAGCAGAAACGTTGAAGAACCATTACAACAATCCATCACTAACATATTAGGAGTTAGAGCGGTCTTAGGGACTGGTAAATCTCTTGATTCAAAGTCAGCTTTTGTTTCTGGTAGATCCATTCTGGATAACGCATTAGTTGCTATTGAATTGGTTTATTACATGAAGACAAAAACGAATGGTAAAGAAAAAAGTGTGGCACTGAAGTTAGACATAAGAAAGGCATATGATAGAATTGATTGGGCTTATCTTAAAGATGTTATGATTAAAATGGGGTTCTCAGGTAAATGGATCCAATGGATTATGATGTGTGTTGACACAGTTGACTATTCTGTCATTTTGAACAAAGAGAAGGTTGGCCCTATCATTCCAGGTCGCGATCTAAGACAAGGTGATCCGTTGTCACCTTATCTCTTTATTCTTTGCGCCGAAGGCTTATCTGCGTTAATCAGAAATGCTGAAAACAGAGGGGACCTTCAAGGTGTTTGTGTTTGTCGTATTTCTCCAAGATTATCCCATTTACTGTTTGCTGATGATTGCTTCTTGTTCTTTCAAGCAGAGGAGGGTCAGGCAAACATAATGAAGCAGATTTTGAACCAATATGAGGAAGCTTCAGGTCAAGCTATTAGTCTTCCTAAATCTGAAATCTTTTACAACAGAAACGTTGAAGAACCATTACAACAATCCATCACTAACATATTGGGAGTTAGAGCGGTCTTAGGGACTGGTAAATATCTTGGTTTACCTTCAATGGTAGGACACATCAAAAAAGCAACCTTCAGCTTCATCAAGGATAGAGTGTGACAAAAAAATTAGTAGTTGGAGCAGCAAATGTTTGTCCAAAGAAGGTAGGGAGGTTATGATCAAATCTATTCTTCAAGCTATTCCGTCTTATGTTATGAGCATCTTCAGGTTACCAAATACACTGTTAGAAGAAATAGAAAAGATGATCAATGCTTTCTAGTGGGGTCATGGAGGTTCAAGAAACAAAGGTTTAAACTGGCTATCCTGGGAAAAACTTTCTGTTCACAAAAATAATGGAGGCATAGGTTTCAAAGACTTGGCAGCTTTAATGTGGAAATGCTTGGTAAACAAGGGTGGCAAATATCTTGGTTTACCTTCAATGGTAGGACGCATCAAAAAAGCAACCTTCAGCTTCATCAAGGATAAAGTGTGACAAAAAATTAGTAGTTGGAGCAGCAAATGTTTATCCAAAGCAGGTAGGGAGGTTATGATCAAATCCGTTCTTCAAGTTATTCCGTCTTATGTTATGAGCATCTTCAGGTTACCAAATACACTGTTAGATGAAATAGAAAAGATGATGAATGCTTTCTGGTGGGGTCATGGAGGTTCAAGCAACAAAAGGTTTAAACTGGCTATCCTGGGAAAAACTTTCTATTCACAAAAATAATGGAGGCATGGGTTTCAAAGACTTTGTAGCTTTTAATGTGGCAATGCTTGGTAAACAGGGGTGGCAAATATCTTGGTTTACCTTCAATGGTAGGACACATCAAAAAAGCAACCTTCAGCTTCATCAAGGATAGAGTGTGACAAAAAATTAGTAGTTGGAGCAGCAAATGTTTGTCCAAAGCAGGTAGGGAGGTTATGATCAAATTCGTTCTTCAAGCTATTCCGTTTTATGTTATGAGCATCTTCAGGTTACCAAATACACTGTTAGATGAAATAGAAAAGATGATGAATGCTTTCTTGTGGGGTCATGGAGGTTCAAGCAACAAAGGTTTAAACTGGCTATCCTGGGAAAAACTTTCTGTTCACCAAAATAGTGGAGGCATGGGTTTCAAAGACTTGGCAGCTTTTAATGTGGCAATGCTTGGTAAATAGGGGTGGCAGCTACAAACAAACTCGGAAAGCCTCGTCTCAAAAATCTTTAAAGCTAGATACTATCCGAATAGTAACTGTCTAGATGCTAAGTTGGGACACAATCCAAGTTTTGTTTGGCGAAGTATTCTCAACGCCAAGGTGGTGGTTCGACAAGGAGCTCGATGGAAAATTGGTGATGGCTTCAACAATCCTATTATTAGTGAACCATGGATTGGGTCGGGATCCAGTATTCCTCCTGTTGGTGATGACATGTTAGCTCTTCAACCATACTCCGTAGGTCATCTAATTGATCAAGAGGTTAAAGTCTGGAATGATCCGTTAGTCCGTTAGTTATTTGCAAACGAAACGGCCCAAAATATCTTAATGTTCAGACGGACAAAATAATCTGGAGGGCGGAGAAAAATGGGCATTATTCAGTGATGACATGCTGTCATTACGTAATTTTTAGGACTTATTTTGACATTTTGATAGAGTTCTAAGCAACAATAAGTGTCCAGGAGCAGTTAAAAGCAACAAATTTGGAAGAACTGGAAAACAGCCAATCGTACTGCGATTCTACAATCGCAATGCGATTTCTTGAAGTCAGAAGACATGTTTTTGAAGAAGCTGGATCGTAATACGATCCATATAATCGTGATACGATTTCAAGAAGGGCTTTAAAGGAAATTAGGGTTCAAAGATGCAATCGTGGTACGATTTCTCTAATCGTGGTACGATTTTGGGCGATCAGAACTTGCCTATTTAAGCTGAAGTCAGTCTCAAACACAAAGGATTACGATTTTGGAGAGCTAAAGTGCGATTTTAACACCCAGAAGGCTGAAGCGGAGAGGATTTCTTCATCTCTAACCCAGTTTATGTATGTTTTAATTCTTTCATTGATTATGCTATTTGTAAACTCAATTATGAGTAGCTAAATCTCTTAGAGATTAGGTCGGAGATGAACTTATGTAACCCTAATTGATCATATGTTGCTGTGAAACTCTATTGTTTATTAATGAATTTCTAGTCTTTATTCAATTCAATTGTTCTTAATGCTTTTTATATCCTGATCAAATATAAACATGATTTTGTGAGAACGAATGACTACTGACCATAGCTTTCGACTTAGACCTAATTGAATTGTTCTAATAAACATGGTTAGTCTAGGAATGGATAATCGTTTGTTAGTGATATTAGGTTAACGTTCATAAAACCTTCAAGGATTATTAGACCACCTAAGGAATTAGGGGCTGTAGTTTAAGAAGAGGGTCCTAACTCAAGGGATTGATTAGGGCTAATTTGTTAACTATCGTGAAACTAGAAGATCATTAGTAACAATAGGTGCAGTAACCAATTAAGGGAAACATAGAGGATTCGAAGACCTGATTTCATCTCTCTCATATTTTCTTAATCAAATCTAATTCTTTTATTTGATTTCATAAAATCAAACCAAATCTACTGCCTAGTGGAAAACTAAAATAAACTTTTATACATCCTATTTTTATAACGCGGTTGAATTATTGAAGTTAAAAACAGTCCTCGTGGGATCGATATTTTTACTACTTCGATAGTATTTGGTGCACTTGCCAAACTTCTATCAAGTTTTTGGCGCCGTTGCCGGGGACTGTTGATTTATTTCAACAAGGCAATTACGTTATAATTTAGGATTTCTGCAATTTAATTTTCTGTTTTTAATTTTTATTTTTCTGTTTTAATATTCATTTGATTACTTTGCGTTGTGCAGTGCTACTAAGGTATTTTGCCGTTTATGCGAGGTAAAGTGAGCGCCGACGATCTCGAATTCGATTCAGAAATTGAAAGGACTGCTAGAGCACTCCGGAAAACTGTCCGGTCGCAAAGGTTAGCTCATTTCGTTCCACCAGGTGTTCGAGAACAAATACCGGAGCCACTCTCAACTGAAGCTGAAACCATGGGAGACCCTGCACCAAGACCAAAGCTAGGAGACTATGGGTTAGCAACTCATCGCGGTCAACTGACCCACACTTTTCAACCAGCTAACCCCGTTGCTTTTGACATCAAGACAACTGTCCTCAACGGTTTGAGGGACAAACAATTTGATGGGACTGAAGCTATGAGTCCTCATGAACACTTGAGCCGCTTTGCTGAAACTTGCTTGTTTTGTGTGCAGCCAGCCACCGTGACTGAAGCACAAAAGAAACTAAGGCTATTTCCTTTCACCTTGACGTGAAGAGCAAAAGATTGGTTGTTAACAATACCCAACGGGACTGTCCAAACATGGGAAGAGTTAGAGCTGAAGTTCCTTGAGAAATATTTCCCTATGTCTAAGTATTGGGAAAAGAAGATGGAGATCTCTAACTTCAAACAAGGAGAAGGTGAGTCATTATATGATGCCTGGGAGCGATTCAACTTGCTTCTTAAGAGATGCCCTAATCATGAGTTCACCGAGAAACAATATCTCCAAATATTCACTGAGGGGGTAACACCAAACACTAGGATGTTCTTAGATGCTTCCGTGGGAGGTAGTCTCAAGAGCAAAACTGATCATGAAGTCCAAGCTTTAATAGAAAACATGGCTGGAAATGAGTATCGTGCTGAAGCTAAGAAGAAGGAAAGAGGAGTGTTTGGGGTGAGTGAACAAACTGCTATCCTTGCTAACCAAGCAGCCATGAACAAACAAATCGAGGCTCTAACTAAGGAGTTTTAAGGCTTCACTTTGGCTCATAAGCAAGAACAAGTGGCTGCAATCAAGTGTGACTTATGTGGTGAAGAACATCCCAATGGTGAATGTGTACCAGAAGGGTCTAGTGAAGAAGCTAACTACATGGGAGGATATCAAAGGCAAAATCAATACTACACTCCAGGAATCAACAAGCATCCCAATCTAAGCTACTCAAATAACAACGCTTTGAATTCTCATATGCTTGTCCCTCCACAACAACAACAAAGAAAGCCATCAGCTCTTGAGGAAACTATGATGAACTTTATGAAGATAACTCAAGGCAACTTTGAAGAGATGAAGAAGAGTCAAGAGGCTGAAAGAAAGAACAATGAAGCTTCCAGAAAGATGCTTGAAACTCAACTGGGGCAATTAGCTAAGCAATTGGCTGAACAAAACAAAGGCGGATTCTCAGGTAACACTAAAGACAACCCTAAGAATGAGTCTTGTAATGCTATTGAATTGAGGAGCAAAAAGGTTTTGACACCTTTAGTTCCAAAAGCTCCAAAGAAGGTTGATGATGTAGTAGTTGAGGAGGAGGAAGATGGTGAAGTTGAAAAGAATGATGAGGGTGTAGTTGAAAAAGAAAGTGATCATGAAGTAGTTGAAAATGAAAGGAAGAAAAAAATAGAGGGAGAGAAAAGTGAGAAGTTAATTGATGAGGATTCAATCTTGAGGAAGTCGAAGAGTCAAATCTTGAAAGATGGAGATAAACCACAAGTTGTTCCATCATATGTTAAGCTTCCATACCCTCACCTTTCAAAGAAGAAAGAAAAGGATGAAGGTCAATTCAAGAAGTTCATGCAACTTTTCTCACAACTTCAGGTGAATATTCCTTTCGGTGAAGCTCTCGATCAAATGTCGTTGTATGCTAAGTTCATGAAGGACTTGTTAACTAAACGAAGGAAGCCTAAGGATGATGAGAACATAGCACTTTCTAAGAATTGTAGTGCTATTCTTCAAAAGAAGCTGCCACCTAAGCTGAAGGATCCTGGAGCTTTCACTATCCCTTGTTCCATTGGACCGGTAGACATTGGTAGAGCTTTATGTGATTTGGGGGCAAGTATCAACTTGATGCCTCTTTCAATGATGAAGAAGCTTGAGTGTGGGGAACCAAAACCAACAAGAATGACCATTACTTTAGCTGATCGGTCAATCTCTTATCCTTTCGGTGTGCTTGAAGATGTGCTAGTCAAGGTTAATGACTTGGTGTTTCCAGCAGATTTTGTGATCTTAGATATAGCTGAAGATGAAGAAATGCCACTCATTCTAGGAAGACCTTTCCTTGCAACTGGTCGTGCTTTGATTGATATTGAAAAAGGAGAGCTAATGTTGAGATTCCACAAGGAGCAAGTAGTGTTTAATATATTTGAGGCCATAAAGCATAAAGATGAAAACCCCAAGTGCTACCGGATTGATGTTGTTGAAGAAATAGTTGAAGATGACTCTTGCGAACATCAACCAACACAACCTCTTGAACGTGTAATTGTGAATTCTATAGCAAGTTGTGATGATGAGGAAGATCTTGAAGTAAGTGACTGTGTCAAGCAACTAGAAGCAAGCAAGCAAGAGTTGGGACCGGTAAAAATAGAAGAATTTGGTTTTTGAGTTTGTCTCGATTTTTCCTTCTGGTCCTATCGATCTCGAATCCTAAAGCAACTGACTTTCCGGTAATAAAATTAAAGTAGCCAAGTGCATTATAAAATTAAGTAAAAAGAAAATAAAAACTTAAAAATAAGAAAAGAAGAAAAAAAACAAAATATTCACGAGTGTGAAGAATTCGCTAAACACGCTAGTTGTGCTTAGTGAATCGATTAGGGAAAGAGTCTATATATACAGGCTGTGAAGCCCCGATATTTCGAAATGGATTATGTACCGTATCTCCTGCGTATCCTGCACTGATACCTGTCTGATACTTTCCGATACGTATAAGAAGAGTATCGAAGATTAAATTTTAATTTTTTAAAAAATAATTATCTGATACTTCCCGATACGTATCAGGAGAGTGTCTGATAATTATCCTGCACCGATACCGGCCCCAATATTTCCCAATTAATGTTAACCAAAATAAGTTAACTATTGAGTACTGATGTGTTCTTTTTTGGATATAGTGTTTCTTTTTTTGGATCGATATAGTATAACACTAACAATGTTCCTTTTGGATATACATTTAATATAGCATTGATGATGCTCTTTTTGGGATATACACCCTCCGGTCACTATTATAAGTAAAACTTTACATTTTAGATTCATTCAATTAATGATGTATATAGTCTTTATTGTAAACCACATACATCATTTAATGAATGAATCTAAAGTTTTGTTTATAATAGTGACCGGAGGGTGTATTCTGTATGTAATTGACTAATCATCACTCTCTTAATCATCAATATTATTTATATTTATACTGACATATTTCAGATTATATTTGCATATTAAAAAAATGGTTATAATTAAATTGTATATTTAATTATAATTTTTTTTATTAACGTATCCTAGCCGTATCGTATCTTGATTTTTGAAATTTTTCTGTATCGGTGCAGTATCGTATCTCGTATCCGGGCTTCATAGTATACAGGTTATGTCTGGTTCACTAAGCACAAAAGTTATGCTTAACGAACATCACATAACAGAATTGAACAAAACTCTGTTTTTACAAACTCAAATCAAACTAATTAGACGCAGTCCCCGACAACGGCGAAATTTTGATAAAAGGAAAAAACTGGTTTTGTATTTTTCCAGCTCAGTGGTAAGTATGTCGGTTTTTATCAAACAAGTGAAATATCGTATCCACAAAGACCGCGCTTAGCTAATTTAAGTTTATATTGACAAAAAAGTTTTTAGAAAAGATTTTGGTGGTTTGAATCAAATTAAATTGAATATATATAGATATAGTTATGCTCGGATTGAATCTCAATAACTATTCCTCATATGGTTCCTCGGTGGCAAAATAGCCGATTGTTTCTATGGCCTATGCTCGAAAAGTTATACATGAATATAGACCTACCCTCAATCTCTTAAGTGATAGCACCTATACATAATGTAAACCATGTCTCTTAGATAATCAACCTTACAAGGGTCTGACTAAATGAAATGATCAATTGTGACACACTACATTGACGAAGGCATTAAGTAAAGATTTAGACTAAAATTATATAGAGAATATAAACAATATACAACAGGCAGACTAGTATTACATAGATTCCTAACTATTTACATCTAATCCCAACATAAGAGAGAGTTTAATTACACATTTATTAGATAAGCAACATCAAAGAGTTGTTGAACCTTGAAGTTCCAAGCTTCGATTCCTTGGTCCTCCGGAGGCTCCAGCCTATGTGGTAGGAGACCTACCATATTTGATAGGAGACCTTAAATTCCAACACAATATACAATTCTCAAGCATGATAAAGAGCAACAAAAGCCTTATTTAGTGCGACAAAAATAAAATCAGTCCCATAAGGAGGAGGACCTTGGAAACCAAGTTTCGGACCATAGTGGAGCCACTCGCATCTCAAGTAAAAATTGTAATAGACTCACACTAGGATGTCAAAGCTACAGATGACCGCTTAGTTTTTTTTTTTTTTTTTTTTTTACAGAGAGCACGCTTAGTTTTAAAACCAAAAATGAAAAATATTTTGACCTAAACATTACTCGTAGATAATTGAATTATATTTCCTTTTTTTGTGGTGGCAGGGCATTGAAACCCAGATCTTGCATATTTTATACATTGTCTATACCAACTGAGCTAAGCTCACGTGGACATTAAATTATATTTCCTAACACTATACAAAAAGGTCACTAGAGAGATTCAGAAAAATAAAAAAGACATCCAAATATAATACAAAATCACATAGATCTAAAGGTACACCCTAGCAATTAAATAAGACTAATAATAATTATTTACTAGCAACATAAGATATCTCTCTACTGGATGATTAAACTGTGGCGGAATCTAAAAAATTGGGGTGTTACATGCCTAATGAGTCTCTAAAAATACTACCAGTTGTAGATGGCAAATTGGATTAAAAATGTTCAGATTGGCATTAGGCGTATGTGCGTGTTCTCGATAGAGTGAATTTTTCAGATCACCATCTATTGCTTATTTACCTGAAGGGTGATATTCAATATGTTGCTCCCAGACACTTTAGGTTTGAAAGTGCATGGTTGTTGGAAAATTCATACAATGATATGCTAGTTGGTTGTTGGAATATTAATAGTGATATTTCTCAAAATCTTGTGAATTTTCAAAGAGAAGTTAAGGAGTGGAAATGGAACACGCTGGATGTCCTCCTTTCTCGTAAAAAACATTTATGATGCGGATTGAGGGTACCAGGGTCTTACAATCGTGGATTGATTAGTCTTGAGAAAAAGTTGCAAGATGAACTAGCAGAAATTTTAAAAACGGAGGAGCTGATGTGGTTTCAATGTTCAAGAGCGAAATGGCTAGCTGATGGGGACCGCATTAATACTCGCTATTATCACTTGAAGACTGTGAATAGAAGAAGAAAAAATGTTATTATGCTGCGAAACAGTGAAGGGGAATGGATTGATAATCCGATTATTCTTCAAAAATTGGTAAATGATTTCTATAAGAATTTATTTACTAATAATAATAGGAGGTCGATGGTTTCAAACGGATGTTACGTATCATCAAATTGATGTTGTTGCTATGGAGAAACTTGTGCTTCCAATTGGCGACGAGGAAGTCAAAAGAACGTTTTTTTAGTATGAACCCTTGGAAGGCACGGGGCCCCGATGGTGTTCTAACGGGTTTCTTTCAACAATCTTGGGATATTGTAGGAAAGAATATTTGTTAGTTTGTTAGAGATGCGTGGAGAGAGCCTAATAAAACAAGCATGGTAAACAAAACAGATATTTGCTTCATTCCGAAGATCAATCAACCGGAATTTGTGAATCAATTTCGTCCGATATCGCTTTGCAACACTATTTACAAGATAGTGAGTAAGGTTGTTGTTGGGAGGCTTAAAGAATATATTCCTCATATTGTGTCACCGCATCAGACTGGTTTTGTTCCGTGACGTAGTATACATGTGAATATCGTTGTGGCTCAAGAGTTGGCGCATAGCATGAATCGGATGAGAGGAAGAACATGTTATTTTGTAATCAAAGTTGATTTAGCAAAAGCATATGACATGATTAACTGGGATTTTATTTGGAGGACCATGAAGGAGATTGGTTTTCCAGATGTTTTGATTGATTTAATCATGCATGGTTACAAGTGTTGTATCCGGATATTTTATCCATTTTTATTCTATATTATTTTATCGTAATTCGACATTAAAATATGTTATCTTCATGATTTATTATCTGATTCTCTCAAAAATAAAATGATTTATTATCTGATAGTATTGGTACTACTATTATTATTACCATCATCAAATTATATAGCTAAATTCATTCCACTGATTATTAAATAATGTACCGTGTACCATTTATATGCATGTTATTATGGTAAGGGGAAATGACTTGGTCTTGATACCTAATTGTCTTATGTACTGGTAGTTACTAGGTTTGAGTTCCATTTGTTTTTCAATGCATGTACGTGTAGCAAAACCAATTTTCATCTTTATCACTTGTTACTATTAAACTAATATTAAATATAATGACCGGTCCAAAATTGTAGAAAAGAAATGGGGACATGTATTTGAAACTGAGAGAGAAATGAAACATTAGAGAGAGTCTCGGATGAGGTAGAAAAGAGGACGAAGGATCAACCTTAAGGACTAGCAATTAGACTTCATCACCAAGTAAGACTATTTTCTCGTCATTCTTTCTCATTATTAACCTATTGTTAGAAACAAGTGAGTTTACGTTCTTATGTTAACTTTCAATTGAAAACTCTCCCTAAATATGTAGATAGATTCTTGAAAGAATATAGACGTAAATGATTATTTTTAGAGTATATAAATGTATCGAAATTGTTTATGATGATTTAATGGTTCAAATGATTTTATAATAGTGGAATGATTAGAAAACAAATTATTGGTTTGAAGATTAGGTATAAAATGATTGGATGATAATAGAATGCTAGAGACAAACTGTGTGAATCTTGAATGCTAGAGACAAGGTAAGGCTGAAGAATTGATAAACTGTGTGAAGGATCCACGCGCTTCGGTACGTGTATATGTGTATATATATTTTATGTTGTGATCATTATGGTAGTGGTGTTGTTTTGAAATGAATGATTATTTGTTATGTATTGGTGTTGTGATTGTTATCTTGGTGGTTTTGTTTTGGCATGAATATTACGTGTCATTGTTTTTGTGGTGATGTTTTAACATAAATATTATTTGTTTATGCATGGGTGAATAACCTTAACTAACTAAAATGGTGATTCAAAACTATATCCAAAGGTGGGATTCTAGACTCTAGATTTGAGGAGATTACCCAATGATGGGGTATTTACGGAGACAATCATGCATTAGATGACTCAGACAAATGCTCAATGGTGGGGTACTTAACATCAAGTTTTAGGAGTTATTACCCAACGGTGGGGGAGTGACGATTCATATGCATTAGGTGTTTCAGAATAATGTCCAACGGTGGGGTACTGAACATCGAATTTTTAGGAGTTATTACCCAACGGTGGGGTATTGCCCAATGGTGGGGTATATTGTCCAATGGTGGGACATTTGGCTCCGTATAGAGGTGAAATCCGGATCATAAGCATTTGCATATAGATTGACCAATAGGGACTAACGCATTTTAGTCAAATTGTAACTTGGTGCTTGGGGTGATAATTAGGAACTGGAGCAATGTGTCATGTATGTTTCATTTTTTTTTTTGTTATGAAATCTATGTTTCATGCCTATTTGTATCGTGTTTGTTAGTTGGAGATGACCCTTATTTTTGTACAGATGACAGTTTATCCGTCTTTCCTCCTTGACAGTGACGTCAGAGAGGCAAAGTGATCTAGTAGAAGAAGACGCAAGTAAAACGACGGTGCACATTTGGAGGCTTGACATATTCCGACACTGGTATTAGCCTCGAGAAAACTTTTCACAAGCATCAGAATTTTGACAAGCTAGTGTAGTCTTGGGTAGAAAAAGTGTAGTCTTGGGTAGAAAAAGGCTAAGCGTCTTGTTATTAGGAATATTATATTTTTTTATGTAAAATTTACTATTTTGGAAATTCAAAGAGAAAATTATTTATTGTTTTATTTTAGAGTTGATGAGTTTCACGTTACAGATTTTATTTTTTTAAAAAATTATTAATCTTTTTACTAAGAACTTCGGTAATTAACGTCCGAAAAATTGGGTCGTTACAAAGGGGAAGGGAGGGGAGGGTTCACTTTTAATTTTTAAATTACGAACAACGTAAAATGTTTTTTTAAAATAAATTAAGTGTTTTTGAAGTATTATATAATCATTTATCATGTTGTTAATTCAATTTTCTAAAAATCATTTTATAGTGTACGTAATTTAAAAAAGAAAAGTAAGTCATCCCCTCCCGTCTCCTCCTAAACCATCCATCCAAACACACCCTTAGAGAAATATTTAGGTGTGCCGTTGCTTGCAAGAGTGCCAAAACGAGCAGATTTTCAATATGTTATTGATCAAGTGATTGGTAAGCTTGCGGCGTGGAAAGCTAACCAACTCTCGTTTGCTGGGAGGGTAACACTAGCTAAGAGTGTAATTGAAGCTGTTCCAATATATCCCATTATGACTAATATTATTCCTAAGGCGTGTATTGACGAGATTCATAAAATCCAATGGCATTTCATATGGGGCGACAACGAGAACAGCAAGAGATACCATGATGTTAGTTGGGAAACGGTTTCAAAACCAAAAGTCGTTGGTGGTCTAGGCTTAAGGAGACTCAATGTAATAAGGCGTGCATAATGAAACTGGGTTGGAGTATATATTTCTGGATCAACTTCTCTATTGGTTGAGGTTATGAGGGGTAAATATCAGCATGTAATGAGTCAAATGGTTGAAAGGGGTAATATGGTAAATATGAATATGGACACTTATAAATAAGAGAAAGCAAAACAAATAAGGCATGAAATGAATTATGAAATTCTTCTTCTCTCCCTAATTCTCTAGTCCCTCTCTTATTCCTTGTACTCTCTGTTCTATTCTTCTTCTTCTTATTGTTGCTGCATTTTCTTATTCACCTATTGTTCTCTAAGATTGTAATTACAAAGGTTGCAATGCTTTTTGGTGAATTAATACAATATTGTTTGCATTTCAATTCCAATTGAATAGAACCATTACATTGGTTCTTTCATTGTCACCATGGCATGGGCTGAATCAGTAGGAGCTCATTGGGAAAAAATAGAAGAAGAGTATAACGATGAATGGCCAAAATTGGTGTATCTAGACGGACCGGGATACACCGTATGGGACCGAATTGAAGCAAAATCAAATCTGCATCGATGATACTTCTCACGGAGCTCTTGCCATGGTGCTGTGAACTCGCCGGTAGAGACCTTAACACAACCAGTTGAGTCACAATTCACATCTCCCAGGGTTGAATCATCGCGAGAGCTTGATCATGGTAAAGCTGAATTGAACCGACGACACAATTCGCGTATGGCTGAAAACACACGAGAAATCCGAGAGTCATTTGCAAGAATTCTAGAGTTGTTGCAAGAGGAGATTGATGCTACCGAATCCAAAAAGGATGAGCTTCCGACTTCGGAAGAAACTTTTCCATCCATGGAACCATTCGATGAACAATTAGTTGATGATTCGGTTGGTGCGAGAACAACAATGGTGGAATCAGTGACACCAATTGTTTGTACGCCTCTTCTCAACCAAGATGCAAGCTATTGGTATCCAAGCGTAAGTGTGATCCCTAAATTTATCACTCGTTTTGCCGAGATGACGAATTTAGTGCTTCAGGTTGTCGATTTAAGGAGATGCAAAGGAACTTTGATTCCTCTTTCTAGTATATTAATCACATCTTCATCTTTGAATTTTGATTCACTACTGCTGAAACCTTCACATCCATGTGTTTTCACTCCGACTCTACCGCCGCCTCCGAAACCTCCGGATCGAAGCTTTTCAAAAGATTGTTGTGGAATTTCAAGTGACCGGGAACCCCACTATAGCTCCACCACCTCCAGAACCTCCCAACATTGGTCACAAAGTGGTAATTCTGAATGCTATCTGTTACTGTTGGAGATTTATTCTGTGTAGTGAAGTTTTCATCTTCAGGGTTTATCTCTCACTGATTGCTTGTGTAGCTCTGATCTCATTTTCAAAAGGTGTTCCTCATGTCTTAATCTTAGAAGCACATGATTTTTCTATTCAATCAATTACAAATTTAAACCCCTTCGTCTCCCACGAAAAGGGTGTCATTTCCATTGCCTTTGACTCTAAAAATTCTCATGTTGGGACTGCACAACAAATGTTTGATGAAATGCCTAAGATGATTGTGCACTGTTTTAATTCTCTGTGTGTGGAATTTAAAATAGTAGGTATATTGAATGTGAAAGAATTGGTGTCATGTGAGTTTTTCGTCAATTGTTCTGCTGTTGTGGTTATTCAATTTATATATGAGGTTTATGATCAATGGAGATGGATTACTCGTTGTGGCTGTGTTTTATGTGGGTTGATATCTAAGAAAAGAAGCTTCTTCCCTTGCTTTAAGTTGGTGCTTAGTCAATTTGTCTTGAATTCAAAGTTCTCATGGAATGCTCATCACTCTAGTTGGTTCTGTGGCCTCAATAACCAAGGAGATCCTTGTGATGATTATGACCTTACTAGTGCTTATAGCCTTGGCAACCTCAAAGGTTTCCCAATTTTCAAGTGTTGGAATGGTTTTGAGCTTATGTTTTTACATGAATTGAAAAGAGATGAGTGGGCTGATGGATGTGTTAAGACTGATGTATCTACACATTATTTTTTTATGATGTTGCACGCTTTGCGCAGAATTTCCGTCTCCATTTCGTTGTTGCAAGCCCATACCAAACCAATGATTGTAGCATCAGTATATCAATAGTGTTGGCTGCTACATTTGGTGCTTGTAGCGATGAATTTTTCAGCCACCAAGTGCTAGAGGAAGCTGCCAATAGTTTCACAGAGAGTCAGAAACTAATGCATTGCAGTAGTAGTGGTACATTAATTGTTTCATTTGTTGAGAATGTATACCTTGGGGTTGTCCTCAATTTAACATGTGAGAATGAGAAGGTGTTATTTGAGTATCCTGCAGTTATTGCCTTCGAGATACATTTACCTTAATGCACTAGGAACTATCTAGATATGGATTGGTTTAGGAACTTGATTTTTGCTACAGAGACAACAAGTGTTGCATTTCTCCATTATGTGCAATCTTTCCCTATATTGTGTGATGGTATTAAGTCTAGTTGCATCTTAGCCAATGATGATTTTTCTGCCATTATTGCAAGATTGGGCTTATTATATTGTGTTGTTACTCCTAATTGGCAATGGTACTTGAATTGCCAATGCTTGCACTTATGCAATATCAGTATTTATAACATGCATTTGGTGCTTCTTGGGATTCTACATTCAGTACCAATTTCTCAATTTCCTTATAGTGAGCCAAGCTTTGGTCCCTGTGGTTACATCTTGGATGGAATATGTTTTGATGTACCTTAAAGTGTTCTTATTAGTATGGAAATTAGGAAAGAAGTTACTGACATCTATAACATTGAAATTTCCCATTGGTGGCCTAAAACCACTGATTCGTTAATACTACAACATATAACCATCCTTTCAAAGCACTCCAAGAAATGGGATATAGATGGTAATGGCTATTTTTTCTATACCAAAGGGTCTCAACAATTCCAACAATGGGATCCGGGTGGATGTTCTCTTGTTCGAGGGCAAGGTTTATGTGACTTTAACAGTTACTTGAAAGTCATTGGTACTACTACTCTTCAACATTATTATCTTGGCTTTAACCTTGAGGACAAGGTTGATTTTAAAGGGGATGGTAATGTAATGAGTCAAACGGTTGAAAGGGGTAATATGGTAAATATGAATATGGACACTTATAAATAAGAGAAAGCAAAACAAATAAGGCATGAAATGAATGATGAAATTCTTCTTCTCTCCCTAATTCTCAAGTCCCTCTCTTATTCCTTGTACTATCTATTATATTCTTCTTCTTCTTATTGTTGCTGCATTTTCTTATTCACCTATTGTTCTCTAAGATTGCAATTACAAAGGTTGCAATGCTTTTTGGTGAATTAATACAATATTGTTTGCATTTCAATTCCAATTGAGTAGAACCATTACACAGCAAAGTGATATTCATGCTGAGTTATTTATAGCAAAACAATCGGACTCACGCCTCTGGAAGGCTTTAGTAAAGCTTTGGCTTGCGTTAGAGCGAAATATTTTTTGGTCGATAGGCGATGGAAAAAGTGTTGGAGCTTGGAGTCAAATGTGGATCAAGGCGAGGTTTTGTGTGCCCGAGGTAGAAATTGATATTCCGCAATAGTGTAAAGAGATGAAGGTTGCAGATCTGGTTGATTTTAATGATAATTGGAATTTCGAAATGTTTGAAATGTTGAACCAATGGATTTTAATGATAGTTCAGACAGAGGATCATGACCATTGCGGTGCCTGATGATAATGATGGTAATGGTAAGCAAATGTGGTCGGTTTCTTCAAATGGTAAATTCATAATTGCATCAGCTTATCATATGCTGTCAAATTTTGACAATGCTGCACAAGATGAGACTTGGTTAAAGTTCATGTATAAAACATTTTATGTGGATGCTCTATCATGGAAGATTGTTAACAAATTTGAGGAAGCATAAGATGGGGATTGGTAATCCCATGTGTAGGTTCTATCTTGATGAGATTGAGTCTAAAATTCATGTATTGAGGGACTGTCCAAAAGTCATGGCACTTTCGTTGTGTGTAGTGGACTTTGCTGCAAGAACAAGTTTTTTTAAGGTGATTTATCTCGTTGGATTAAATTTAATTTGTTTACTAATGTCCAGTGGAAGCATAATATAGAGTGGAGACTTTTGGGCCACTACTTGCCACGCTATTTGGGATTGAAGAAACAAGGAAACTCATAATGATAATTACCAAAGACCTTTACATGCTAAAAATATTATTATGAGTTATGTTAATGATTATCACAATGCAATAGCAAAGTGTGTTATTATGGCATCTCAGCCGAGACATTTGGAGGAAGTAGGATGGAAGGAACCACAAATTGGGTGGGTCAAGATCAATATTGACGGTGCTTGTAAGGATGGTAGTATCGTGGGGTGTGGAGGACTTATTAGAGGTTCGGAAGGTGAGTGATTAGTCGGGTTCTCCACATTTTAGTGGAAGTGTAATGCTTTTGTTGCAGAGCTATGGGGAGTTTTGGAAGGTCTCTAGCTGGTGTTCGAAACGTATTGGGTTCACTGCAGTAGAATTAAATGCGGATTCTTTGGTGGTTGTGAATATTATTACGAGTGGTAAGGAAAGCACTGCGAGTGGTAGGAGTCTTATTCAAAAAAATAGACAACTTCTTTCTCCGTACTTCGACCCTCCCTTTCATAAAAAATAAAAAATAATGCATTACGACACAAAATACGTTAAGAAATTAATAATTATCAACCTTCCTCATCCTTTCATCAAAAAGTTGACTTACAATCAAAAAAAACATTGAACGGTATAATATTTCACTACAATATACATAAACGAAAGTAAAAGTTTTTAGTATAACTAACTAGTTACATAATCTTTTTTCAGTTAACTCATCCAACAATGGTAAAATATAGCACAAGATCTTGGTAATATACACATGCATGTGATATGATTCCTTCATATTTCCAATTGGAGAGACAAATAATGGGTGGAAACAAGAAAAGAATTACATATTCCTTTCTCCAATTGAAAGAAGACTTGTCCCAAAATTCAAATCCTGTAAAATTAAGCTCCTCAATAACTTGAGTACTTAAATCAAAATAGACTAGTTTTCCTCTTTTTTTGTAAAAAAAATACTTCTGTTCTTTCCTACACCAATAGGACACTCAATGCAAGCTAATGGTCGAACTATAAAGAGTTTAAACCACGATTCTTTCACACCAAGTTCCCCTAAAATAGATATATGGAAAGTATCCACATTTGAATAATTTGAAATCAAAGCAATTGATCCATTTAACACCATCAAGTCTCTCCAAACATCCTCAAAATCAAAACTATCTTCTCCTAAGAGTATAGGTGTTACATAGAATACCTCAATGCTTAGGTCAAATGACAAAAGATATGCTTCATCATCAATAATTTCATTTAAACCCCACCAGTGAAACACTCCATTTAGGAAAACTCCTTTTTCTTCAAAATCAACAGGAAAATTAAATTCAATTTTGCTTCATGAGTTACTTCTTAAGCTGTATATCTCCCAGAAAGGGTCGTAAGTTGTATCTTCTGGCAACATCACGTTAATATCGCTTTTTTGAAAACATAATACACGTCGAATCACTTTATAGTCATCTCTAACACAATCATAACCAAAACCATGTTTAGCGATTTCAACATTCATATCTGATTCAAACTCAATAGGGCTGGTAGGAACAACTTTGAATTCTTGTGTAGCTGGATTCCACAATATAACTCTTATATTAGGTTGGAAGTAACTGATTAGACAAAAAATCCCATTGATGCTACTAGAACCCGAAATTTGAAATCTAGGATTATCCTCGTGAAATGGATTTGGCCAATCGAGTTTGGCCCTATTCTCAAATCTCTCACCAGAAAGAGAATACAAAACAGGTTTATTATCATTTATAGCTTGATATAGGAGGATAGATGTATCATCATAATAAGAATGATTATTGGAAAAGAATCTTCTATGGAACAAGCTTATGAAATAAGGGGTTTGAAACAAAAGGGTCCAAGATTTACACACACACTCAAAACGCTTTAAAGATTTATTGATAGATTTGACAAAATTGACGGGGCAAGATGATCATGTATAGAATTACTAACCTTTTTATTTCTTCCAATCAAAAATGTATCCATCTACACATTGGAATAAGGAGGCGCCTGTGGAAATAATAAGAGGAGAAAGATGAGAAAATAAGGATGCAGCTGATGGAACAAGAAGAAAGGAAGTCATGTAAAAACTTAGGGTTTGTAATAGTGGGTTGGGCTGGATTCAGTTGGGCCTTCTTAAGTAATAAAAAATGGAGTTTTACTTTTCCCACCCTGCTGCGTTCTCGCGCGCCCTGCAAAAATACCAATAATACCCCTGGTCCGGAAAATAAAATTCGAACCAGGTTGTTACTTTTTCCGAAAAATAAAATCCGGACAAATACGACATGAATATTTTGTGTCTTTCTTTGACGTCAAGGGTCTCTGTTGACCGTTATACAACCCCCGCATAAGCTGCAATGCAATTGCAGGGGTCGTATGAACGGTCAACAATGACCATGACACCACAGACACACCTAAAAGCTACCTAGAAAACTAAAAATAAATAAAATTGAAGATAATGTAAGAAAGAGGTGAAGAAGAATGAAGGAAATTGGTGAATATCCAAGCCTTTTTATAGCCTCAAAACAGTCATAGGTCTTAATTACAGTCAAATAAAACGTGTTAAACAACCTAAACCGTGCAAAAATCATTAAACACCCCACTAACCGTCCAAACCTTTGGAGAAACGTCACCAACCAAAACAAAACTGAGGTGTTCCGGATTTTATATTCCGGAATTCATGAAGTTTGTCAGGATTTTATTATCCGGACTGCATCAGGCCCTTGTTTTTCGTGGCAAATGGCTTGGAAAAAAATAGAACAAAGGTACATAACATCAATAGAAGCAACATAAGACAAATAAAAAGCTAAAAAAACCATAATAACAGAAATGATGAATCTTTTGGGAAGGTGTTTCAAGATGATTTCTTTGAGTTAAATCTTGTTGCCTTGCCAAATGACATATTCATCTGGCAGACAGCAAGATCTAACTCATAGCAACCTCTTGGTATTTTTGAGTTATCTATCTATCAAGGAGGCAGCAAGAAGTATCTATATATTTTTGAAAGTATGTTGAGGATCTTCATAATGCTGGCACATAGAGAGCAATCTATTTGTCAAATAGAGAGCTATCTATTTTGCGGCAGCAAGACAAAGATCATCAGCACAATGACAAAAATTTGCATGGTCTCTTTGGTGTGTTTGTTTGTATTTTTGACAGCATGCTGAAGATCTTCATCACGCTGTCAAATAGAGAGCTATCTATTTGCAACAACGTGAGAAAGATCCTCAGCTTAATGACAAAAATTTGTATGGTTTTCTTTGGTGTGTTTGTGTGTTTTGCTGGTATTAAAGCTGAAAACCGGAGAGCACTTATTTATAGAGGTCCTTGGATGTTGTGGACCACATAAACTCCTGGTGCAATGTGGTCTATACAAAAGGATCCTATGCTAAAGTATTAAAGATTTAGTTTTCCGGAATACACTTACGCCATACGTGAATCCGGATTTCGTAATCCAGAACGCATAGGTTTGGTTATTTTTTCGATTAAATGAACATCATTGACGTAAATTAAAACATAATGAAAGTTTAAATAATATATATATTATTCAAAACATAATGCAACAACTTAATTCAACAATACATAACTAACACGCAATTAAATAACATAAAACACGTGATTAATTAAAACATGACACATTATCATGGATCACCTAAACTAATTTCTTCATCTGGTCCCTCCAGCAGAGCCATGATCTCTTCGTAGTTCCTGGGCCGGTTCGAACTTTTCAGAATTTGTTCAGTAGATCTAACCAACAAAGCGTCCAACTCGATCGGTCCTTTAGTACTGTGCAGACCAAAGACAGAGAACATGGTTCTCACGTCGTCGTCGTTTGTGTGTTTCATCCGACTGAACCGAAGAGATCTGGCTGAGTCGGACAATGGACATCGATATTCAACACCGACCACCCTCCATGTGTCTCTGTGGTTGAGTTGACGGTTGATTTGATCCAGCTTATCCTTCAGCCCGGAGAGGGTGACATTGTTGCGAATCCTAAACAGATGGTGTTGCTTTCCCTCGATGTAGTAGACTGCTGCTAGCTTTATGTTCGGATCAAAGCCAGGGAATTCCATGATATTTTTTCAGACGTAGTTTACTTGTAATGAAAACAAGGACCCCTATTTATAGAGTTATCTGGCCGTTGTGGACCACATAAACTCTTGGTGCAATGTGGATCACACAAAAGAATCCAATGCTGAAGCTTTCCGGATTTCAAAATCTGAACAATCCATCACCCTACATGAAGAACAAAGTTTCCCGTAGTTTCACCAGTATCGTATTTTTCAGGATTATATAATCCGGAAACCATGTATACTCCAGATTATATAATCCGGACTGCATCAGTTTCTTTTGGACGGTGGTCTACACCACAGAAAATGTTTTGCAAACGTTTTGGGAGGTGGTCAACTTAAAAAACGTGTAAAATACACGTTTTTTGACCCTATTAATGGTAGATGCTACCTATGTTGACACTCCCTTTATATGAATACCCTCTAAACCTCCAATATTTCTCACACAAACCTCTCCCACCCTCTCCTCTTCTTCCTCTTACAAACAATGTGTTTCCATCGTTGGCCTTTCATAAAAAGATGCCTCTTTGGAAATCCATCAGGGGTTATATGATCGGTCAACAGGGAAGGGGTCAGTCCGGGTATGAGGTTGGTTTGTCTGGGCGTAAGTTTGATCATCATGGTCTCTTGCTCCCTAGAGGCCCTTGTGCCCCCTCTGTCTCCCCTCCAACAGTGAAGCTACTGGTATGTCCTATCAGCCGGAACCACTGGTATAGCTTACCCCCTATAAATAGTTTTAGGTTCTTATGTAATAAGATTAGAAATAATTTTAGATTCTTATGTAATAAGCTTAAAAAGCTTCAACATTATTGTAATGTATTATTCATATATCAATAAAATGAGTTTTTTTTATCTTTTTGTCTTTTTCTTTCTGTTTTATATGTTTATTTGCATTTATTTTACGAATTTCAAAGCTTAAAATTAAAAAAGTTCTGGAAAAAGACCATTCTGGAGTTTAAAATTCGGATAAATCTGAAAAAGTCTAACAATTCTGTTCGGAACCAATAATCCAAACAAGGGTATTTTTGGAAGAAAAAAAATAGGGCACGGTAGAAATCCATAGGGTGGGAAAAGTAAATCTCTGATAAACTATAGTCGAAATAAGGACTAAACTATGGTGGTATAGAAGAAAAAAAATCAATACATATATAAATGTAACATTTTTTATATAACTCATTTACAACAAAAAAAAATATATATGCAATCAATCTAAAATTAAAAATAAATAAATAAAAAGTAAACAAAACCAGGAAAGAACATCGAGTATACAATTGATAACCTTTTTATTTCTCGCAACCACAAATTTCTCCATGTTCAAAAACTTTAAATTTTGGCTTGCAACTATAGCCAACGTAGTGAAAATAAGACTGCTCAAACTAAGCATTGTTTTCAATTCTGAGGGTGAGAAAACTATTTTATCATTGAATTTATATAAGTTAAACAAAATAACTTTCTAGTTTTTTTTTTTTTACAAAAGGTAACTTATATCTCTTATTTCATTCAACATAATAGAGGTAATACAAGATGGAATCAAATCAAAAACATGGTAACTAGCATACAATTTTGGCACCCTTGCTAAAGTATAGGCGACATAATTTTCTTGTCTCCAAATAAAATTTATTTTAAAGTTTGGAAATTGTTGTAATGGCGATCTACAACTAGTCATAATTTTCTCTTAGTGCTAATTCATTTTCGGTTGCGATGGCAAGAATATTATCACATCCTACGGTCAAACTTTCGGTTTTCTCTACCACAGAAATATGTCTTCCCATTTACATAATTTTCTTTCGGACACTATGACGGCCACTAGGAAATTCTTGAGGTTTTCTTATTTTTTCTTCTCATGGGACCAAACATTGTTGGCAGAGTTCTTCTTTAGAGGTGGGACTTCTCATGTTGTATGTGGATTTGTACATTATGTAAGTTTAGAGTGCAATCTAAGAGGGGGTGCGAGGGTGAATTAGGTTTTAGGACATTTCGGTTATTTTAAAGATGTCATAATCCCTTCACGAAGACGTATATTGGTTCCCCTTCTAACCTAAAGGTAGTCCAGTCCCTTCACACCCCCTGAAGGATTTCACTATGTTAGAATCTTTGTTACAAGCAAGCCTCCCCCTAGGCTCCCTAACAATTTTCTATACAACACAAGATAACATGCCACTATCTTTAATAAGAATCCTCAAACAATGATGAAAATTTTACAAAGACTAAAACGCACTTTTGGCCTCCTATGTTTGACATAGTTGCGATTTTGGCCCTTATTAGAAAAATCACTTTCCAACCTCCTAAATTTACCCTTTTTTTGCAACTGATAGCTCCCTTCTGATTTTGACCCGGTCAACGCATAGGTGGCACCTCACTTATGTGAGTTGGATGCCACATGTGTAATTTTCAAATTTAAAAAATATATAAAATCCACATGTGTATTTTTTGATATATAAAAATAAATAAAAAGAAATGGAAAAGGAATAGACATGTGATCAGTTTCAACCATTCTTTCTCTTCCTTATTTCTCTCTACGTTCAATATTCATCTTTAACATTCTTTTTTTCTCTTCACTGTTCTTCACTATAACTTCAAAAATTCAACCTTATAATTTATAGTTTTCAATGCTACAACTTGCAAGAGATTCCACCCACTGCTAATACCCTCAAGCCATTCTATAAACTAGATAAAGGATTCATCAAACACCCATATCTGTTAATACAACTATTGAACCCATATCTATTTGTTTTCTCCATCTTCGTTCGATTTGGGTAAACAAGGTTTGGAGGGGGTTCAAGGAGTGGAGTTAACAAGTTTTTTTAATTCTATTTTAAGGGATTTAAGAGTTTTCTGAAAGTTTGTATGCTATTCTTGATGTTCGTGCTTTATGGGTTGGTGGTAATAATGCTATTCTGACCTTAGTTGTACATAATTGAATTATATTTCTTTCTTTTTTTAAGGAATTGAATTATATTTCTAAATGTACAATAATCAGATTGATTGGATAAATAGAACTTGAGATATGATCCTAATACTACACAAAGGTCACTTGAGAAATTCAGAAAAATGAAAAAGACATCCAAGTATAATACAAAATCACCTAGATCCACACCATAGGCACACCATATCAATTAAATAAGACTATTAATAATTATTTACAAGCAAGATAAGGTATCTCTCTAATGGATGATTAGACTACGACATAATCTCAAAAATTGGGGTGTTACATGCGTAATGATAATCGCTAAAAATATTCAGGTTGGCATTAGGAAGTATCAAACCAAGTATTTCACATATTGAGGAAACAATATTTTCTAAAATTCAAAAGACATCGACACAAACATGCCAAAATATTTCATTTATCAAATAACTACTCCCTCCGTCCCTATATGTAAGCCTCCTTTGTCTTTTTCACATTTCTTAAGAAAAGTTGTTAGTATAATTAATGTGTCTATTTTGTGTGTTAATATTACCAAAATGTTCTTTGTTTGTATGTGTATTAAATTTGACTTTACATATTTCAAGACAAGTTAGTAGTATTAATTAGGGGCATGTTTAGGAAAATAATAATAAATGTATCTAGTAATTTGAAAAGGAGTTTACATTTAAGGACAAATATAAAATCAAATGGGTGGTTATATAGAGAAATTAAGAAATTAATAACCATCAACCTTTCTCATCCTTTAATAAAAAATTCACATGCCATCATAAAGGATATTTAATGATACAATATTTCACTACAATGTACTCAAACGAATGTAAAAGTTTCTTGATTAACTTGTTACATAACCTTTTTCAGTTTTGACTCATCTCATCCAACAATGGTAAAATATAACACAAATAATGGTTACTTACTCTTGTAATACAAGATTGCAAATAATTATATTAATAAAAGCACATCCTAAATTACACAAAATATAAATAAGTCCACAAAACCCTTTTTTCCATTCATACAAAAATTCAAAATAAACCATGAATGAACAAAGTTTATTTGTTTCAGACTACAATAATAATTATGACATGCACAACTGAAAGACCGGCCTCTTTGAGTACAAGGTAAATTCATAATAACCACTATCATATGACTCTTGGGTGGAAACAAGAAAAGAATTACATATTTATTTCTCCAATTGGAAGAAGACTTTCTTTGTAAATTATAGGCTTGTCCCAAAATCCATCTGCTGTAAAGCTGAGTTCTTCAATCACCTGAGTGTTTAAATCAAAATAGACTAGTTTTCCATCTTCTTTTGTAAAGAATATGTCTGCCTTCTTTCCCACTCCAATAGGACACTCAATACATGATAATGGTCGAACAATAAAGAGTTTATACCATGATTCCTTCACACCAAGTTCCCCCAAAATACATATATGGAAAGTATCCACATTTGAATAATTTGTAATCAAAGCAATTGATCCATTTAACACCATCAAATCTCTCCAAAAAAATTCAAAGTCTAAACTATCTTCTCCTAAGAGTATGGGTGTTACAACGAACTCCTCGGTGCTTAGTTCAAAGGACAAAAGATATGCTTTATCATCTTCATCATCAATAAATTCATTTTGACCCCACCAGTGAAACACTCCATCTAGATACACTCCTTTTTCTTCTATACCGATAGGGACATCAACTTCAAGTTCCCTCCATGAGTTACTTTTTAAGCTGTATATCTCCCAAAAAGTGTAGTAAGTTGCATCCTCTAACAACATCACATCAATATCATTTTTCGGAAAACAGAATACATGTCGAATCACTTTATAGTCATCTATAACACAATCATAACCAAAACCATATTTAGCGATACATATGCTACAGACTCAATAGGGCTGGTAGGAACAACCTTGAATTCTTCTATAGCTGGATTCCACAATACAACTCTTACAATGGGTAGGAAAAAACTAGTTAGACAAAAAATCCCATTAATGCTACTAGAACCCGAAATTTGAAATTTAGGAACATCCTCTTGAAATGGGTTTGGCCAATCTAGTTTGACCCTATTCTCAAATTTGTCACCAGAAAGAGAATACAATTCAAGCTTGTTATCATTCATAGCTTGATATAGGAGGACAGACATATCATCATAGTAAGAATGATTATTGGAAAATCTTTTGTGGAACAAGCTTTTAAAATAAGGGTTTTCCAACAAAAGGCTCCACGATTTGCAAACACACTCAAAGCGTTTCAAAGATTTTATAGATAGATTTGACAAAATTGACGGGACAAGATCATTAGGTATAGAATTACTAACCTTTTTATTTTTTGCAATCACAAATTTCGCCATCTTCGCACTTGAATAATAAGAGGAGAACGATAAGATATTAGGAGGCGGCTAATGCAACAAGAAGAAATGAAGTCGGATAAAAAATTAGGGTTGTAATTGTGGGTTGGGCTAAGTTGGGTTGGGCCATCTTAAGTAATAAAAAAGGATAAGAAAATTGTTGTTCACACTTGTGTTAAGGTTGAAAAACACCACAAAAGACCCAAATGCCCTGACGGCAGTCAAGTGCTGATGCAAAGAACCGACGGTAGTTAATTGCCGCGGCATCCATCGGCAATTAACTGCCGCTGCGATCCTGATACAAATCTAGGAAGAACTAGCATTGTTCTCTCATTCATTATTACTCTCAACTCAAAATCTCTATCAAAATCTCTCTAAAAATCTCATCCAAATTTATTCAACAAAATCACAAGTAATTAATCATAGTTCTATTAACATACATTTTAGTTGTTATAATTGTTTTTCCTTTTTATAATTTTAGTTTTAGGTTGATTTAGATTTTGTCGTTTTTCTTTTTTTTTTATAATTTTAGTTTTAGTATATTTACAAGTAAGATATTATGATTCATTTTTAGAGTAGATTTAAGTGTCCTCGTGAGCTTAGCTCAGTTGGTAGGGACAATGCATAATATATGCAAGGTCCGGGGTTCAAACCTCGGCCACCACAAAAAAAAAGTAGATTTAAGTTGATTAATTAAAATGTTTGCATGTTTATGTTATAGTTATAAGTTTTAGGGTTTACGTATAATTTGCACTCCAAGTGTTTGATGAAATGTTTGAATGAGTTTTTCATTGACTATTTAATTTCTTATGGTGTAGATCTGAAACAATGGACAATTTGTTCAAAGCTCAAGTACGTTTCAACGATGGAAGCACTCATTTGTTCAAGGTCCGGGTTGATATCACGCTAAAGGATCTGAAGGATCAACTGAACGAAATCAATCAAGGACTCAACCCCCGGAGACACAAGGAAGGTGGAGGACATTTCGTATGCATGTCCCGGTTATTTGCAGACAAAAAAGATAATGCTGACAGACAATGACTACGTGAGGAACATGTTCTCCAGATATTATCAAGAACGCATGTTCCCGAGGATTGAGATGGAAGTTACGTTGCTGAGATCGCCTAAAGATATTCTCAAGAGTTTGATTTTGCCAGAAAATTATGTTTAGATAGCATCTTTATTATGTACTGTCTTTATTTTGTTGGAATTTAAGTTTAATTCTTATTAGTTTGTTGAAGATGTTGGTATTGAAATGTCGTATACTTAGGGTAGAGATTTGTAGATTCTTTGAAAAGTTAAAGAAGAGAAAACAACATGTATTCTAGCAAATCAACTTTATAGGTTTTCACATTGAATTCATTCGTATAGGATGAGTGTCACAGAAGGGAATGCACCTCTAAGAGGTTTCTTTGAATTGGATTGTGCTCCTCTGTCAATTGAAACTCGTCAGTTGGCAGGGTAGTAAGATTCAATTTAAAGCAACCTCTTGGAATGCATTATTTTCTGTGATGACGGGAATGCACCTCTTAGAGGTTCTTTTGAGCTTGATCATGCTCCTCTGTCAATTGAAACTTGTCAGTTGGCAGGGCAGTAAAATTAAGTTCAAAGCAACCTCTTGGAATGCATTCCTTTCTGTGATGACTCATCTTATACGAGGAAATTCGATGTGAAACCCTATAAAGTTGATTTGCTAGAATACATGTGTTGTGTTCTCTTCATTTTTTTGACTTTTCAAAGAAAGCTGCAAATCTCTACCTGAAGTATACGACACTTCAATGCCAATATTTTCACTAAACTTCTAAAAATTAAACTTAAATTCAACATCATGATGATACCACATATTTAGGGGGAATGTAATGTAATGTAGATGAAAATAAAACTAAATAAAATTGTGTATTTTTTAATTGATTTTGTGTATTTGTGCAACTTTATTCGAATTTATTCAATATGCAACTTTAATCAAATTTATTCAATACGCAACTTTAATCAAAATTATTCAATACGCAACTTTAATCAAATTTATTCAATACCCAACTTTACTCAAAATTATTCAATACCCAATTTTATTCAAAGTACCAAAATGTAAACCAAAATGTACCAAAATGCGCAACATATCAAAAAAAAAAATTTAAAAAAAACATCCAAAACAATTAGACATTACAAGCATTTACATTTAATCATCTTCCTCGTCACATAAGTAAATTGGGTTGTCCTCGACAGTCCCTTTGAAACCTGCTTTTGGTTTAGGACCGAAGAAATAAGTCCTTCCGCTGCTCCTCAACGTGGAGTGATTGTACACCGACACCTTCGAATAACATTTTTTAATGGAACCATCGCCTTCGATTCCTTGCCATGTCAATGTCAAATTTACTTTCTTCTTCTCACCCTCTTTTTTTAATTGAGCAGCATCGCCCTGTTTCTTAGACATATCTACACAATGCAAAAATCGAATCAAAACTTACTCTAATCCTAAAAATTATACCACAAATTCCTAACAATGTTTACAATTTCTAACAATTCCTAACAATTTCCAACAATACCTGACAATTTCTAACATTTCCTAACACATGTCAATCAATTCTACTCTAATCAACATCTAACAAATCAATTAAATCATAAACATCTAACATCATAAAATCAAAATTCAAAAATAAACAAAACCTAACTATGTGACAATTTATCCAAAAATATCTAACAATTCAATCAAAAACAGCCAATGCAATAGGATAATAAGCACTTACTTGATTTTGTGTTTGTAATTGTCGTTGAATGGCTTTAGCTTGGAGAAAATCGCACTTAAGAATCTCAAAACCGCAACAATAGAGTTTTGAAATTTCTATGTATGTTATGTTCTTATAACAGATCATTGGCAGTTAACTACCGCCGGTTCATTGCATCGGTAGTTAACTGTCGTCAGAGCATTTGCGTCTTTTACGGTGTTTTTCAGCCTTTTAAGAAGTGTGAACAACAATTTTCAAAGGATAAACTCCGGTAGAAATAAGGAATAAATTATTCTATGTAAGTTCTATTCTTATAACAGATCATCGGCAGTTAACTGCCGCCGGTTCATTGCATCGGTAGTTAACTGTCGTCGGAGCATTTGTGTCTTTTACGGTGCTTTTCAGCCTTTTAAGAAGTGTGAACAACAATTTTCAAAGGATAAACTCCGGTAGAAATAAGGAATAAATTATAGGGGTAAAAAAACAAAATTTATGAATATATAAAAGTAATATTTTGATATAACTCATTTACAAACAAATATATTATACAAACAATCTAAACGTAAAAAATAAAAAAATAAAAAAAAAGGAAAAATTACACAATCCGTCCCTTAACTTAATTTTATGAAAGACTTCCATCTTTTATCTTTTTTTATTCTCATTTAGTCCTTTATGTTATAAAAGGACAATATATTATTATTTTTTATGAGATTTTTTAAATGAAATCTGATATTCTAGGTTTGTATGATGAAGATTTGAGTTTGTTTATGAGTTTGATGAATTTTTTTTTGGAGTTTTTTATTATTTTATGATAAAAAAGGATAAATATGTTGACATTTTATAACATAAAAGATTAAATCGAAGAAAAAAATAAAGGACGAAAGTGTTACCTAAAATTAAGTTAAGGGACGATTGTGTAATTTTGTGAATAAAATATTAACAAAACAAGGAAAGATCATTGAGTATACAATTGATAACCTTTTTAGTTCTCATAACCCCAAATTTATGGAGAATGCTAACCATTAACCTTGGGACATGCTAACCATTACCCTTGAGACATTGGTTAAAGTACTAAAATAAGTAAGTTTGCATCGAGGGTGGTGTAATTATTGTTAAGAAAAAAGTAAAGACTTGTAATTTCAAGGCAAAGTTTCTATTAATAGAATCCTTAATCATTACCCTTAGGGCACTGGTTAGCAAGGCCCCAAATTTATTCATCTTCACAACAAATAACCACGTGCAATGGGGAAAAAATCAACAATAAAATTAGGAAAAGGGAGATAGAAGCTCGTTTATTGACTGAGTATAGAAAATGGCTATGAGTGTTTTTACCTAGATGATACAAATCAAAGTGCAAACCTGATAAATCGTAAAGACTAGGGACCAACTTTTGAATTTTGAGAAGACTTGGGTGACCCAACTGAGCATGTATTGTAAGACGAGAATTTTCTGATGGGTTTATGACATAATAAAGATTATTAGATTCACATCTGACTTCAATTCTCCCTCCCAAAATTTGATCCTACAAAGTAAAATTGTCATTAGTAAAGGTAGCAAGAGAATAATGAGAACATGGTCAATCGACTAATAGAAATTAAATTAAATAGACATCCATACACATAAAGGACATATGTAACTAACATAAAAGGGAGGATTTGGAAAGGCTTAATGGCTTGAGATTTTGTTTTGAAACCTTTGGTTGAGACTAAACTAAGTAAGAAACTAGATATATGTTAGAACCAAGTAGGTTCAAAAAACCTTACCTCTATATTATATTTTAATGATAACAAGACTAATAATAAAGAAATAATTTGTCTATTAATGTATCTATGAGCATGCAGGATGTTATAAGACAAATGAAAGAATAATGTCATCTTTTGGTCTTAATGTAATCAGTTGAACATCCAAGCAAAGAAAGATGTACAACTATCTTTGAAGTAATGACAAATGGTCATTATGTCTAAAACATGTTGATCAAGATCTTAAGCAAGCAAGCAAATCCTTTGATCAACACATTGTAAACAAGTGCATAATTTGTTTCAAGAAGTCCAAGCCATCGTCTGGACCTGATGATCATTTGTGTGGTCAATTGCATTTACGCCTATATCATCATTTGGACAAGCAATCATCTGGATGATTGGTATATTCAAATACCAATACCATGATTTGGATCAAGTACCGAAGATCACGGGTCTAGATCTGATTTGCTCGAAAGCTACTAAGATCTTCAAAGTACAAAAAGTGATTCTCTCAGAGCTGTCACTTCAAGGACAAAGAAATTCAATGGATACTTGTACTTTGGCATATATATATATATATATATATATATCCTCACACGGCTATATCTTACGCTGAGAGAGTTGTTGTTGTTGTTGTTGTTGTCGTCGTCGTTGATTTTGTTGATGATGTTGTTGTAATCAGTAATGGTGTCTCAAAACACCACATCCATCAATGTGAAGTCGGACAACCCGCATATTTGAATCTTTCCTTCTAGTTTTTGTCAAGCCAAACAATACCCTAAGGTCTACTATTAATTGTTGTAGGTGTCTTATGAAAAAAGCGAATGTTATTTGAACAACCAATACTTTCTTTTAAAAACCAAAACTTGACAACATAATTGATAACTGTATGAAAATACATCCTTTGCAACTATTAATTTGACTTGAGGAGAGAGAACAAACTAATTAAAAAACAAACTCATATATTTACAATATATAAATACGTTGTTAAACAACTAAAAGTTTGTCGAAATAACATTTCTAAAAAAAAAGTCCTTGGTGTTATTTTAACTACCACTAGTTATTAAACAAAAAACATTGTCCAGAGCGAATGAATTTAGTGTATGGAAAATTCTACCATGTCGTTGCATATTTAACAGTTTTAAAACTGACATTTTAGAAAATGAATTAAAAATCAATTGAAATATTATATTTTTTAAAAAGATCATAATGAACTTCAAAATGAGAAATTTAAAAGACACTAAAAGGAATGATGACAGAAACATAACCACGGGTGTGCAACATAATCATAGATCAGAAGCTGAGGAGCAAAGCATAGTGTATAGTTTCAAGAGTTTCTTGGTCATCAAGGCAAAGCACAAAAGGACAAAACAACGATTAGTTTCTAATGGCTAGTTCCTTGCTTGTTCACCATGAATGAAGTTCTATAAAGGAAATCATCAGTCAAATGAGAACACACCTCTCCACAACACACACTCTTCAAAATCTTTTGTGTCAGCATAATCAGTTGATCTGAAAAAGATCGGAAGTAGAAAAATAAAAATTGCTTGAAAGAAATCATAATCATCTTTTAACTTGAGATTCATTCTCAAACATTAGATAGTAAACACAAATACACTCAAGCTTTCATTGTATCTTTGGAATATCATTTAAGTGTATTTGAAAATTTTGACAAAAACAATTGTATTTAAAAATTTTAGATTCACCTTAGTGTGATCAGATTGAACTTAGAGAGAAAAGGGTGAAATGTCATTGTGAGATAAAATTGATCATTGTTAGATCAAGATCACAAAACAATTACGTACACTTGTAAAGCTTCACTAATCTTCTTTAATGTATAAAGGTGAACCAAGATGACTTCAATGTGTCTTCTTCTCCATCCTTTATCTCTTTATTTGATAGTCCAGAAGCAAGCACAATCACTCAATTTCTTCTTGTATCAAATTCATTTTAATATACTTTAGATTATCAAATTTGAACCTCTTCTCAAGGTTGAGAAGTAGCCAAAAATTTCAAAGGGTCCAATCCAAACTCCTCAATTCTTGTGACTAATATTTTTAATTCAATAGTTACATTTGGAATGATGTTTGGATGTGCATGATCGTCTTCGAAAACCATAACATGCCATATTAAGTAAACAATGATAAAAAAAAATGCAGCAAAGCCAAATACAACAAAACAGTACTCAAAATACTTGCGAAATCTTTTTTTTGATGAACAAGAATACTAGTGAAATCATATATGACTGTTAGACAACCCATATGGGTTGATCTGATGGTATTAGTTTGGGACCTGAGAGTGTGCTTCTCCTCAAGATTTCAAGGTTTGATTCTCCTCAAGGTTTCAGCTGCTCCCCTTAGCATGGACCTCATGTTGGATTAAAGTCTATTACCATTCCATAAAATAGATAGAGAAGAGAATTGCACAAACTGATGTGTCTAAATTCCTTAAAATTGGTATGAGAGTCCACCTTGAGGATGACAGCAATCAAAGTTTATGATAAAGAAAAATCAAAAGTACCAAAGGTAAATGCAATTTGAAGAAGATGCTACCCATTATCACCAACAATGTCCTAATATTGTTTAAAGAAAATGTCATGGAAAACATAAGGATCAGGAAATTTATAAGGCTTCATGGAATGCTTGTTTCTATACAAGGTTCCTATATAGGAAACTTGTTTCTTCTATGCTACACCACTGTCTAGGCATGAAAGAATGTTGTATTCTTATGACCAAGCTGAACGCTATTTTCCCTTGGTTTTTTTATTACAAAGGAGCTCATATTGGAAGAGAATTTGATTAATTTCATGTTGAAGTTAGTGTTCCAAATTCACAAGAAAAGCATAATCAACATTCTCCAAAGCTTTTGAATACATACTGTTGCCGAATTCGATGAAAAACTCACACCAATAACAACTTGATGTGTGGAGCAAGGGATAATTAAGCAACCAAAATCAAAGTGTATGGAACAATTATAATCATAAGCCAAAAGTAGAAAACAACAGCGAGAGAAAAGGAAGAGAGAACACAAAGAATTTGTTGACCCAGTTCGGTCCAAATTGACCTAGTCTGGGGGAGAGAGCAGCCCTCCGTTCCACTATATGATGAGTAACGTTACAAAGAGATTTCAATGGGTTACAAGAATAAGTCTCCTGCCTAATTCTACCCAAAACCCAGCCTCTTCCCGTAACCAAGAGACTCAATCCAAATAGTGTTTCCCAAGGTGAATCAACCCTCAAAACCTAGTGTTTGTTCCAAAGAGACAAACTCTATACAAACCCTAGTTTTGTTGTTGCCTTTCTAAACCCTTGTTTCAGCCCCCTCTATCTCAAGGTTTACACTGATACAATGCCTATATTTATAGTAAAAGCAATCCCTCATAAATTGGAACCAAATCTCACGCTGAAAAATATGTTTTTATTTTATGCATCAGCGTACCATCGTAGTACGATTTTCCACATCGTACTACGATTTTTCCAGAATGAAATTGCCAAACCTGGTCCAAAAATCGTACTACGATTTTCCAAATCGTGCTACGATGTTGACAGCTTCCAGACTTCAATTTCTCCAATTTTGAGTCACTTTCACAACAATCTCCACCTTAACTCCAAATTAGTGCTGATGCCAAACCATCAACCACCATGCTGCTCTTTCCCTTGTTCCCACTACACCAAGTAGCTCCACAAGTTTACACCTTAACCCCTTCAGCCATCGGAATGTCTTCCGCCTTCTCGAAGGTACTTGTAGTCCAACTACGCTAGGAATTTTAGGTAGTTCCACAAGCCTTTACCTCAACCTCTTCAGCCATCGGAACGTCTTCCGTCTTCTCGAAGAGTCCTTGCAGTCCAACTACACTAGGAGTTTTAGGTAGTTCCACAAGCATTCACCATGACATCTTCAACACAGGACATCTCCCGCTTCCTTGAAGATCACCTTGCATCCAATCACCCTTGGCCTTTTTTTTAGGGTAATCCCGCAAGCCGTGCTATACATTCTTCAACCTCCGAAACGCCTTCCGTCTTCATGAAGAAATCCCTTGCTCACCATAGAGCATAGCACCCAAGGTCCTCCATAGTCGTACCATTACCGGTGTGTTCAACTCCACCTCAAGCTGAGCGTACTCTACCTCAACTAGCAAATGCGTACATCCCACTATGTCTTCAACCTTGAAACTCCACCTCAACAAGTAGATCATGAGTATTGTTGTCTCCGCCTCTCCAGACTGATCATGAGTATTCTTACCACCGCCTCTCCAGGCTGATGTTGAGTGTTTAACGTCTCTCCAGACGAACACCGCTCCACTAGACATCAATCCCAAGGTAACCAATATCACCTTCATCCTCCAAACAACACCACACCATCAGAGCACCTGCATCCTCATAACCCTCAGTGACAATTTGTGCGGAGTTACCATTAATCTCCGGACAATCCTTAATGAAGTGACCCATCTTATGACAGTTAAATCATTCAGACTTTGACTTCTTTCCACTCTTTCTCCAGTTACCTCTACCTCCACCATTCCCTCTTGAGACACTTAGGCCTTCACCGTTTTCATGAACTCTCAAGTCCTTGGACTTGGTCAACTCCTTGGTTCTCAAAGCCGCTTGAACTTCTTCCAAGGTAACAGTGCCTTCTTTGCCATAGAGCATGGTATCTTTGAACGATTCATAAGATTTTGGTAGAGCACACAACAAGAGTATAGCTTTATCTTCATCCTCAAGTTGCACCTCAATATTCTCCAAGTCATCAAGGATTTTGTTGAACTCCGTAAGTTGCTCCATGATGGCCTTTGACTCCGCCATCTTGAATGAGTAGAGTAGTTGCTTTAGGAATTGCCGATGAGCCAAAGACTTTGTCATATACAAAGATTCCAACTTTGCCCACATTGATGCCGCGGTTGGTTCCTTTGCTACTTCTCTCAAAACTTTATCTCTGAGGCACAAGACAATGGCACTCCTGGCCTTGTCCACCGTCTCGTTCTTCTCCGCTCGTGACATGGTGACCGGTAACGAACCTTCACCCTTCAAAGCTTTCTCACACTTCTGCTGTATTAAGACCGCTTCCATCTTTACCTTCCATAACCCAAAATCGTTATCTCCGGTAAACTTCTCAATATCCCACTTCGAACCCATGGTACTAGATTATCCTTTGACCCTTTGCCCCACGGTGGGCGCCAATTGTTGTCGAATTCGATGAAAAACTCACACCAATAACAACTTGATGTGTGGAGCAAGGGATAATTAAGCAACCAAAATCAAAGTGTATGGAACAATTATAATCATAAGCCAAAAGTAGAAAACAACAGCGAGAGAAAAGGAAGAGAGAACACAAAGAATTTGTTGACCCAGTTCGGTCCAAATTGACCTAGTCTGGGGGAGAGAGCAGCCCTCCGTTCCACTATATGATGAGTAACGTTACAAAGAGATTTCAATGGGTTACAAGAATAAGTCTCCCGCCTAATTCTACCCAAAACCCAGCCTCTTCCCGTAACCAAGAGACTCAATCCTAATAGTGTTTCCCAAGGTGAATCAACCCTCAAAACCTAGTGTTTGTTCCAAAGAGACAAACTCTATACAAACCCTAGTTTTGTTGTTGCCTTTCTAAACCCTTGTTTCAGCCCCCTCTATCTCAAGGTTTACACTGATACAATGCATATATTTATAGTAAAAGCAATCCCTCATAAATTGGAACCAAATCTCACGCTGAAAAATATGTTTTTATTTTATACATCAGCGTACCATCGTAGTACGATTTTCCACATCGTACTACGATTTTTCCAGAATGAAATTGCCAAACCTGGTCCAAAAATCGTACTACGATTTTCAAATCGTGCTACGATGTTGACAGCTTCCAGACTTCAATTTCTCCAATTTTGAGTCACTTTCACAACACATACAAACGAGCCTAAAGATGCCTTAACATCCAAGCATCTTTCACATTTTGTTGGTAATTTTTATGCACAATCTAGGAAGTTTCAAAGCAAAAAGGATAAGGATGTGCCCTTCTATTAGGTTTCCCATTCATCCTAAGAAGCAGTGAATGATGGTTAGAGTAAGAGAAAATGCTACCTCACACATCCCATGGGATGATGATAAGGGAATTCAAGGTGCACAAATGCTCCCAAACTCAATGCTAATTGTAGGAGTATGACTTGCATATTATACAGCCGTGCAAGACCATCTAGTGTTGCTAGTTCCAACATCAAAAGTAATCAAATAAGGGATAAAGACATGATGGACAATATGATCTGAGTAGAATAACTAGTATACACAAGAGCCCAAAAACCTCCCAAACATGGCCACGAGCTTCCACAATATGAATGGGATTGTAATGAAATATTAATATACGACAGTCTAAAGTAGAAAAAAAAGCTTCAAACTCAAAAAACGCTTACAAAGATATTTATATTTATCTTTCTTCAAAGACACTACAAGACCAAGATCCGTAACATCCCGATCCAAGACCTCTCTTTTTACATCTCATTAAAGCGTTTATATTTCTTTTAGGTTAGCCCTCGGATTTTTACATAAAAAAAACTCTATAATCTTGTGTCTAGTTCCATCAAAATGTAACACTTTTTATAGTCATCAACGTATAACTTTTGTAACGAAGTCATTAGACTAGGTGATTGATAAGTTCCAACAAATGACAAATTGTTCGAAAAGAACTGGTTGAAACAATTTTTTGTCAGACTATACTAAATTCACGATCGAACTATCGAATCCTTTTCCCAGATCTTCGTTCATCAAAAGTAAAAGTGAATCCTCACCACTATTAATTATCTTATAATTATCTTCAAACCTTTTTGTGTCTTTTACTTTCTAAATGAAAGAAATGAAAATGTTGTTAAATGAACCTAACTTATTCTCTTTTTAACCGGAAACAGGAGGCTTAACGCGAAAAAACAAATAGTAACTTTTGTAAAAATGATAAAATAAACAAAAAATAACCAAATGCACACATTACTAAGCTTACACTATTATTTTTTTTCTCTAACTTTGGATTTTCTCGAGAAAATTTTGTTGAAGAAAAGGAAAATGGCTAGGTCTGCTAAAGGCCATCAAGATGAAGAATTGGTTGATGATGATGACGATCAAGACATCTTCACACCAAACACATCTTCCTCTCTCAACAACAACAATAATAACAATGGTACTCTCTCTCTCTCTTCTTTTTCTCTCTCTACAATACCCAACAATGATTCACAATTCCTTGATTAATGGGTGTTTCAAATTTCTTCTCTTTTTCCATTTTAATTGTGTTCTGCAATTCAATTTTATGTAAAAAATGCAATTTTTGTGTTGTGACTTGGCAGTGAAGGTGGATGAACCCATCAGAGGGAAAAGGGCTAACCCTCATCGTTCTAAGCATTCAGAAACTGAGCAGCGTAGAAGAAGTAAAATTAATGAGAGGTAAATTTTCATGTTAAAATGTTATAAGAAATAAGATTTTTTTTATTAATTGTTGTATTATGTTTATATTTTGAGTCAAATTATGTTTTTCTTATTTGTTAATATTAATTAATATTTAGTTATGATCTTTGTAGCACCGACACTTTGGCATGTCCGGTGTCTGACATGTGTCTGTGTCTGACGTCGACACATGTAATTACATTCAATTATGTCATTTTCTTAGTATATGTTTGGTTTTGTGTTGACAAAAATTGGTTTTGAGTGAATTGATTGTGTAAAATTGATTCTGGTTAAAAGTGAGTTGAAGGTAAAGTTATTTATGTTCGGATAGTTGAACAAAAAGTGTTAATATCAATTATATAATCAAAAGCTCCAATTTCTAGCTTCAAGTAGAATCAATTTTTGAGGCAAAATTAATTCTACTCAAGAGCAACCAAACATGTCAGAATCAATTATAAACTTCTAGAATCAATTTTGGCCCCTCTTTATGTGAAACCAAATATACACTTAAATTACTATCAACGTCGACGTGTTAGTGTTGTGTTCGGTGTTTGTGCTTCATAGGTGATGATTGGATGTTTGAATAAATATATATTTTTGTGACAGATTTCAGGCTCTGAGAGATCTCATTCCTGAAAATGATTCAAAAAGAGATAAAGCTTCCTTTTTATTGGAGGTACTTGATTCCATCATTTGCTTCATGTATTCATCTTAATGATTATTTAAATTCTTGTAAATTAAATTGGGAATTTTGATCTTTGTTGTCCTTTGTTTTTGTCTTATGTGCAGGTTATTGAGTATATTCATTTCTTACAGGAAAAGTTACAAATTTATGAACATCCTTATGAAGGATGGAATCAGGAGCCAACTAAATTAATTCCATGGGTAAAGTTATTTGGAATATTGTTTGTGTTCATTTTTTACTTTGATTGCCAATGCATGACCATAGAAGTATGCATTTGTGGGTGAAGTACATTTAAATGCAAATGTTGATGAATAAAGCCATGAATGATATTATGTGTGTGTGCATATCAATTTATGAATGTATTAAAATATCAACCGTTGATTGATTAGTATATGGGTTGAGATTAGTTATTTTACCCTGTAAAGTGAATTACTCGTTTAAGTTATCCATACACATATGTAAGATTATATGGCCTTTTACGTAAGTGAAGAACTTATTTTAGTAGAGAAGCTCCTATAAGCTAGAATCCAGCTCAACTTGAGCCTTGATCCTAAAATTCAGGGATCTCGACATTGTTTCCCCTGGTTATATATTTGTACCATTCTATGAATATATGGGAAACTGTTCGGATTCAAGTGATGCAACCTCATCTAAAACAATGTTGTTAAATAACGGCTATAGTGGTGATATAGCGTAGCAGAATTTTAACAAACTACTGTTATTTTGTGATACAAGCTTTAATATAGTGTTGCCAGTTAGCAGTTACAATAGTGCTATAGCATTGTAGCGTATTGGTATTTGAACAGATTGCTATTTTTTGCGATTTGCCATCGACAAACCTGATCTAAAATTTGATCTTGTCATGACACTCTAACTTGAAATACTAAGTTGCATAACATAAACTTGTGATTCTCTAATTGTATGAGAATTTATGTTTACATACTCGTCTTATCCTATTCCTGATTTGAATGCAAAAGAAACAACGCCAACCTCTAACTCTTATTCCTACCAAGCAGGGCTGCATATATTGTCATTGTCATGCCAATATACTTGATTGTGTATGTCATGTTTCATGATGTCAAGTGCATAAAATTTATCATTCAAGAATTTAATTCTGTGGTGCTTAAGATTTTACCATCTTATGGCATTTGGCAAGTTCTCACAATGATTAGTTGCAATGTAAAGCCTTGGAATAATAGCACTGGCTCTTCATCTAAAATTTTATTGTGTTCAACTTTTTTTTTTTCAGAGAAATCATCACGGACCTTCCGAAAATACTACAGATCATTCTCGAGCTATTCAAAATGGGTCTGTTGATGGAAAAAATAACGTCTCTCCATCATTGCCTAAAAATGTACAGAACCCAATAATGTCTGACCCCTCCACAACTATTCAGAAAGGTTGCATCCCTGGTTCATCCACAGAAGTAGTTCCCCTGACCATGCAAATGCGATTGGACATGTTTGATCCGGTTGTTAGCGGTGGTATGGTGACTCAACAGATGCTGGAGTTGCCTGTATCTAATCCTGACATGGCTTCAAATCTCCAGCCTCAAGTATGGCTTAGCAAACCAAACAAGGACAATCATATTGTTTCAGATAATACATTGAGAGAAAAAGAGGATTTGAAAATTGATAGTGGATCAGAATCAGATAGCATCTCAAGTGCCTACTCTCAAAGGTCAGTTTTTTTGATAAATTTAGAGCAGTATTTCTTGCCTGATTTCATGTTAACTATGTGCTTGAAACTACTTTATTGAGAGAGTGTGAACTCATTTTGTGTGTGTTACAAAATGAAATGATAATGTTCTTGTATTCATTTTTAGATTATCATAATTCTACTTTTAAGTTATGTTTGCGAGTTTTTAAGTTATTCGATCATAATGTTGGATTGGTTAACAGCCGCAGCAGTAGCCAGTAGGAGTGTCTCTTCATAGCTGTATACCGCAGTGTTGTCAAATAGAGGCTATAGCATTGTAACATTGTGGAATTTGAACAAATCTGTTTTCTGCGATCCGCGATGGACAGCATTGGTATATTGTATGTCTATGTTGTCAATTGCAGCACTATAGCGCGCTATCACGGACTCGAGTAGCAGCAATGTGGTCCGTTGTGTCGGTCGTGGCTGCAAATCATGCCTTTATCACATCATTATTGCGTCCCCGTCGCTCCTGCGCATCTGCAATTAGGATTTAATGGGTGATATCCCTCGAATACCCAATAGTTTTAACTGTTTTATTTTTTAAGGGTATATAGGTCATTTCATTATATTTTATTATTCTTCACGTCTTCTATTTTTGTGCTTGCTTTCTGTGACTCTTTCTCCCCCATGCTTCGTGCAACTCTTCTTCTTCTGTGAAGCTCCATACCCATTCTCATTCTTCTGCATGCAAACTGCGAAGGGAAGCCATTCTTCTTCCTGCGAACGGAGAAAGCCTATGTTTCTCCTGTTTCTCCACTATTCCTTCTCTGTTTTTTGGCTTCCTTTGCTCTGATCTTTGAGTTTTCTGCGAGAACAATGGCATCCTCCTCGTCTGAAACACCAACCTCCAAGAATAAAGGTTAATTTAAGCCGACTGGTGACAACCTTGAAGTGGCTTGGGAATGGAATTCTTTGAAGGACATTAACAATAAAAAAATTGTTACCTCTTTAATTATTAACTATTAAGTATGACTATGATACTCCTTTAATTTTTTAGTATCTATATGTACCCTGTGTTTGTACACTGTTGTTTAGTCTTCGCAATAGCGGCTATCCGCTATATCAGTTTCGGGGTTTGTCACTTTACACCACTGTTTGAGATTAACAACATAGCTGTATGTATTATTAGTGTTAGAAATTTATTACTTAAAGCTGACAGAAGGTTTCTTCTATCGAAAATCTGCTGAAATTTTCCATTCCACATTCATATGATTTGTCGATCACCATTTTACTCGCTTGAGTCTTGTCAACTACTCTTCATAATTCTTATGACATATCACTGATCCAAAAAAAATTATATGACCCATCCGACAAAATTATTAGAGCGCCACTTGGTTTACAATCGTGCACAAGATTCGGTTCTTGAAATAAAGAAAAAAATATTGACAAGAAAATGTTCAAGGGTTCGTTCCAGAATGTCTTATTGCAGTTGACAATTTGACATTGTTTTCTTTTAACATCTTCATGTATCATATAATTTTCAAAATAAGTGGTGCAACAATACATTTTCCAGGATATTAATTCTTCCACACATGAATCAATATGAGTACATTTTATTATATTCATGTCAATATATGATGTTGACTGGTTTCATGTTTAAACAGAATATTAGGTACTCTCACCCAAGCGCTACAATCTTCAGGTGTAGATTTGTCCCAGACCAATGTCTCGGTGGAAATTGATGTTGGTAGACGAACAAATACTGGATTTACCCCCTGTCAATATAGCTCAAAGGTTTGTTTATGCGTCATTTTTCTTCATTCTATGGCCCTGCAAAGTTTATTCATTCTTTTATGTTTATTTGAGAGGACTTTTTATTGCACTGAAGAGATTGAATTAGATGATCTAGTGTTACCAGAATGCATTAAAAAGGATGTAGGAAGAAGAAATTGCCAATGTATAAGCCTTATATTTGGACAGAGTCAGTTTAGGACTAGTAGGTGATGGTGGCGTTTGAAAAACGTTGTTGAGTTTATTTGAGTTTGCCACATGATATAATCATATAAGTACTTATGTAAGTTTTTGGATGAACTTATAAACATAATTTATGATACTTCATTAGATGTTTTCACTTTTCAGTATATTTTTGTAACTTATTCAAGATAGCATATGGAAATAGTGTATGCAGAGATTACAAGCTTAATTACCTCGTTGTTTTCCATCTGCCTCAAATTTTATTTTCAATGAAAACAAATGTCAGAGAAAGCAAATTACTTTACAACATGATATCCAAATACAAATAGCTTATTGAATTTAAGTAATTATCACATAAACTCTCATATAATAAACTAATGTCTGAGAATGCAAATTACTTTTCGATTTATTTATCCAAAAACAGATAGCTTATTGTATTTAAGTGATTATCACACAAACTCATAGCTCATAATAAACACTTAATTATGCTACTTAACCAAACACCCCTAAATATGTCACCATTATCTGTTCTACTCAATGTTTTAAAAACTGAGCTGAACCGGCCGGTTCAACCAATTTAACTGGAAACGGGCCATTTCACAGTTGCTTTGATCAGTTATATTGTTGTTGGATTGAACCGGGGTTAAAGCGGTTGAAACCACAGTTCAACTGCGGCTGGTTCAATCGGTTTTTATTCTTAGCAATTTTTATTAATTATTATACTTTTATAATACTTTTTATTTATTTATTTGTCATCTAGTTCAACCGTGGTTAAACCAATTGAACCGGTTGAACTACGACTCGAAAGTCTCACCGGTTCGATCTTTAGTCCGTTTCTAAGGATACAGACTTGGCATGGCCTTGTATTGTTTCTTTTCTCCTTAAAAATCATCTTATACCAATTTTTTTTTTTTTTTTTTTGTTGCAGAGTAATGAAAATCAATTTGTCAGCAATCAAGCAATGGCATGTTCAGGAATGAATTACTTCAGTGAGGATTCTGAACAAAGTCCAAAGAGGTTCAGAAGAGAAGCAAGCTAGTGATTCTTCTCCTCATGTTCATTTTGTTCTGTTTAAATATTATTATTTTTTGATGTTGAGCCAAGTGAAAGTGGGATTGAGGGTAGGTCAGGTTATTTTTTTCATGCTGGGTAGATCTAGATTAAAATGTATATTTTATGATTCTGGTTTTGAAACAAGGACATTTTAGAATAAACGTTTGGAAGAGCTTATTTATAACTTGTTTGGAGTTATGACACCTAACTTGTGTAAGTATTTGGGAGAATTTATCATGTTTATAATAGTTTTAGCTTATTTTAAATAGATTAAAATAAAAGTGATTATGAGAAATATTAAAATAAAAGTGATTATGAGAAATAATAATCTCTAGATCATTTACAGAGATTTTTATTTGAAATAAAAAACTTATTTTTGTTTGTGTATAATAAGGAAAATCATTGTTTTAATCTTCCCTCTTATCTATCATATTTATGAAAATCAGACTTGATTTTTCTAAAGTTGTAAAACTTCTCATTTTTAATAGAAAAACTTGTCATTTTTATTACTAAATAAAAAAAATTGTTGCAAAAGGTGATTATTTTCTTAAGTAATCTGTCACAAAGGGGCAGTAAGTAAACCTATAACATATATGAAAATAGCTTAATATTTCTTATTTATTTATTATTCAACAAACTTTAAATGGTTTTGTGCTTCTACTCATTTTTTATTTTTTTTTATTTTAATGGCTAAAAGTATGCTTGATATTATAAGGCTTTATGGTGTATTGACAGTGGGTGGGGTGTCCCTTAAGCATGGGCAGATTTGTTTTTTATTTGTGATTTAATTATGCACTTCTTCATGATCTAAACCAGGATATACTTTTTTATTTCTTAGTCTTTTTTTTTTCTCATGAATATGATAGGATTTTAATAATATTTTTGGTATTTCAAAAAATACAAAAACTTTAGGGCATGTATTAATGGTTTAGATCATGTTTTGCTATCAATTTTTTACAGTTATCTTGGTTAGTGAAATCTATGTTTACCATTTGTTAGTTAATTTAGAACCCTCTGTGATCTGATTTATGAAGTCTGGATAAGGGCTTGCATGTATGGTAAGATTCATGATATGGAGTGTGATTTAAAAACTTCCTTACCAAAATCAAATCATGTAAGTAAGAAAACAGGAAGGAAAAAAAAAGTAAAAATATCACTTAAATTTATAATTTTAGCGAGAAAGGTCCAAATTGCTTTTCATACTACTCAACATCTTGCATCAGCAAATATGAAACTTTTTTCATGTTTGCTACCAAGGAATCCACCAAAAGAATATAAGACACTCACAAAGACTCTTACATGTTCATGATGAAAAGTATAGATATTGTTACAAGCATTATTACTTGTTCCATCATAATACATGTAAAAAAAGAAAAGATAGAAGAACGATTATAAAACCACATTGCCATTTCTTAATTCTTTTCATTCAATATATGAAAAGGATGAATTACTAATCTTATCAGATACAAAAATGGAGCTAAGTTCTCATTGCTACATCACTTAAATACAGCCAAAGTGAACTTAAGCCTAATATTAACTAGAAGAATCATGCAAGGTTACACCAAAACTGATATGTTATCAATAAATTAGCACGTAACTTATATTTAAGGACTTTATGTTACATAGATTATTCTCTACTAGTAAATGATTTTGAATTGCGGGCGCAATGTAAAGGATTTTGAAGTCTCTGCAACAACACCGCAACCACAATTTCGACCGCATGCCACATTTTGCCGCATTTAAAAAATTTGCGGCATAACCACAGCTGCAACCATAATTTAAACCATGTTCCTTAGTAAGGTGGATAGGCTTTACTCCTTTCTTCACCTGAAACTAAATCCGGTATGCAGCGGTTGGAAGCAACAACCAATTATGTACATGAATCCGGAGAGTGTGAATCCATTATCGATTGTTAGATGAACCATCAACACATTACCTTGGATGTCATCTGTCGCCACCCTCGAGCTCTTCTTGATCCTCGAATTGATTTTCTTCTTTAGTGTTTACTTCTGCATCACCTTCATTATTTCCACCACTTTGTTTAAAGAATAAACCAGATACAGAATCATCGTCATCACCATCATCTTCATTTTCCTTATCTTTCGATTGAGAAACTGGACTAGTGACCATCCATGCAGGACACTGGTGCGTAACACCAAGAGATAAAGGAATGGAAGAATTCTTTGATGCTTCAGAGTCGTGCCGCAAACATGAACATTCAGGGACTGGATGAGAGAGAAAGGATAATGGTTTTGATTTACTTGACGCTTCAATTATTCCATCGATTAATGTTTTTCTCAAATGCCTGCGAACTGATTTTAGCCACGTACGATTAGCTTGAAACATGTGGTCGCGAATCTCGTCTACAAATTTAGCAGCTTCCTTTCTGCATTAGCAGAAGTATATGGTTGCAAGGTATTAAAACAAGTGGTCGCGAATCTCGTCTACAAATTTAGCAGCTTCACATTTAAAACATACATAGAAACATCAATCAGGATAGAGTTTATTTACCTGTCAGGTCTAAATGTCTTTGACGCAGCCGATTGGTATAACCTGTGTCCCATCACCAAGCTAGCAAAATTCGAATGCCCCTTCCCATCACGGTCAAATCCAGGAATGAACACATCGGCTTCAACGCAAACCGCATAATCAATAGCCTCCCACAGTAACTTATGAGCATTTGTCCTCAGTTCCATTACTGTGCTATCAGGTTCATTATCACTTTCGGCTACCCAGCCCCACCAACCCTCTATGTTATACGATTTCGGTCTCGCTGGAGGAGGAGGAAGTGGACGAGGACGTGGACCTGCATTCTTCCAAGCCGCGAGTTTTTTAACTTCCTCGAAAGGTGGTGGTCCGGGAGGAGGATTAACTAGGTTAACCTCTTGTCCATAGATCTTAATCATCTCCCAAGGTGTACTAAGAGAAGTTCTATCGACAACATTTTCAAACATCGCATGAAGAGGAATCAATGTTCTTTGACCACCAAAGACTTCTCCTCCAGATACATATATAATTGCATCCTTCGAATATCCATAGGCACGCAGAAGTATACCAATCTGGAAGAAATCAAGATTGTGGATTATATGATAACCGTCAAAATCATTTTTTTTTTTATATTCCATAACAAACACGCCTTTAGCCTTGTCAGAAGTTTAAACATATTCTCTCACCTCCTCAGGCATTAAAGGACAGGATCCATTCAGTCTTGCTTCAGCTGAGTTGACTCTAAGTTTCCCTTTGACAATCCCACGTTTTATCATCCATGATCTTTTATGTTGAATTAATTCAGTATGCACATCCTAGCAAAGATTCCAAGACCATTATTGAAGCTCGAATACGAAAAGCTGAGGAGTTTAAGAGAGACGGTTACCACAAATAGAATTACATACCTGGAAAAGTTCAGCACAGCCGTGGTAAGCTAAAGACTCTCTAGTCATGCCAGGATCAAACGCAATGAATGGACGACTAGGAGCTCGTAACCTATAATTATGTCATGAAAATTCAGAAACCAAAAGGGATAAAATATTATGGAAGTGAAGAAGAAAAAAAATCATAAGATGTGACAATTAAGTTTCCCTTGCCTCTGCAAAATTTTAGCAGAAAGTTCGTGAACTTCCTGTCGGAACTGAAGAGCATGAAAAGAAACTCGACATCTCAGCCTTTGATATTCTTCGAAAGAGGGAGGAAGAGTAGCCTGAAAAGAAGAAAGAAAAGGGCAAGCAAAAAGAAACAACAATTAATAGGTACATATAATAAAGGTAAAATACGAACCAATTTAAAAATCTTCATGGTGTCGAGCAAGCGGAGATAAAATTTGAATTCTGGTAGGAAAAATAACTATAAAAATTATGGACCTAATACATGAACCATATGTTGTCTTTACCTGCAAGCATCCGCCGTTGGAAACAACTAGTTCGACCACTGAATGCTTCTTTAATACAGGTAGAACATGATGCAAGTAATAAAAAGGTGATGCCGAATACGGCACTTTAAACGATGGAATCTCCTTCTTTCTCCTTGCACCCTTTAGATATTTTGGAAGAGTTCTTATTACTTTGACATCTTTTGCTAATGAGAATATAAATTGGTCCTCATTATATAGGTATGCAAAACTCTTGAACTGCGAGCTGGATAAAATAATTATAAAAAGAAAGAGTAAGTAAATATAGAGCATATGAGATTTAGGGCATGTTTGAATTGATTTATTTGAGTTTATCTACTGGCATAAGCACTTCTGAGACTGTTTGGGACAGCTTATGAAAACACCATATGACAGTTATGTCTATAACCTATTTTTAGCTTATTTCCATAGGCTCTCTATGATAGCTAATAAAAACAACTTATAGCTCATATGAGAATAGTTTGCCTTTGTTTTATCTTTAGTTATAGAAATAGTTTATACATAACCGCTTATATGATAAGTGCTTATGCCATAAGTGGTTTATTAAATTGTTTATCCAAAAAGGACCAGAGTTAAATGCAAGCTTCTATTTGTAAGAAAATATGACGAACCTTATTCCCTTGCTGCTGGTTGTTGATTGGATTTCAGGCATTGCTAATGTAGCATTGAGAAGTCGAGCAATAACAACCACATCACTTATCTAAAAAAGAACAGATGATAAAACACATTGAGTTGAATGTCATTTAAATATCTAATGTTACAGAACCTTAAACAATAAATAACCTCACCGAATTCCTGATCTCATGAAAACCACCTTGTATCCGGACAAAAATAAATCCATTTGATTGTGAACCAGGATCTGTCAGGAAAGATAAGAGTTTTTTTTAACCTTTTAGGCGAATATTAGAAAGAGACTATATATAAAGACTTTGACTGGTTTTACATCTAACCAGAGTATACGGACATAAAAGAATGGTATTTAAGTTATGCTAAATCATACATAAAATTGTATCAAAAAATAAGACCGAATGCATATGCTGAATGGTGAGCAAATGTGAAGATCCAACTATTCTTAGTGAGAATTTTATGAGCAACAAAGATCCGACATTATTCATATATGCTGTATACATAAAACATCACAAAATGACATAAAATACATGTGCAAGTGTTGGTCCGTGAGGCGCGAACTCTGTGATAAGAGTTTGACCTTATAATCTCAAGGGACGTAGTTCAAATCGGACGGTGGTAAAATGACTATTAGAGTCACTAAATATATAATAATATCCCCTTTCCCATTTTAATTTAAAAACTGTTGAGACAAACTAAAATCAGGGCAACAAATAATCATACTGATCGAAGTTTCATTCAAATGACACTGCAGATAAGTGTGGTAGAGAATTGCCTATGAAGCACTGACACTATAGATTGAAAGCATGTCCAGTGTACGGCACCGACACCGGCACATGTGCTCACATTTGATCACATTTATTTTCTCAAATTATTATTGTTGTCTGTGTATTGTATGGCTGCTTCATATGACATTGCATATGCTTACATAATAGTTGCTTCGTCGTAAAAAGCATCATTAGCAAAATTAACAAATTTTCAAAATTATCTTTTAAATTTAAAAACATCGATCACATTGATCACATTTAGTCGCTACAATTATTGCAAAGAACTAATGTGGTAGAATGCTATTAATTTCAGGGACTAATGACGAATTTTCTTTAATTTCAATGATCAAATTGGCTGACCCCTCAATTTCAAAGATTAAATTGGTGATTCGGTCAAAGGTTTTTCCCTATTAGATGGAGCCAAGAGCTAACCACATGTATCAGTCATAATCTCCCATCATTAATTTCATATAAAAAGCATCATAACCGGATAATCGAATCTTCATCCTTATAGTGATTCAAAAGAATCTAGAAAACAAAACAAAAGATTCTTCCCGGAAATTGCTACATATAGGAAATTGGTGGAATCACAATGTGACATAATGCTTTTGGCAAAAGCTACACTTTGCAACTTCAACAAAATCACAATGCCACCTTGATTCCAAACATACATGAAACAGATGAGAATCGAACACTCAACTCGATTCGACAAAAATAGAAAAAATAGATAGTCAACCCTCTCCTTAAACCCCCACACCAAAAGTTCACAAGTTTGGTCAAAAGATAAATCAATGGTCAATAAAACAGCATAAAAATCATAAATTTGAATCAGTAGAATAAGAAAAAGCATCAAGATGAAAAGTTGGACTAACCTGGATAATACCCTCTTGGATTTGAATCTGGGTACAAAGATTCAAGACTCTTTACCTGTCCCCATAATCTTCTATATGAACCACTCTGCATCACAAACAATAAAAAAAACAACCTTAAAATACACAACAAAGAGAAAAAAAAACAACCTTAAAATACACACAACAAAAAAACAATAACACATAAAACATTAAAACATTAAAACATTGAATAAAATCTCATAAGCTTATAAACTCACAAAAAACAACAGATCCAAACCAATGAACAAAGACAGTGGTGTGTTAATTTCTAACAAAAAACAGAAAAACAAAACAAAACAAAAACATTCATATGACCAATACTCAAACTACACACTGAATGCAACAACTTTGTCATTTTCTAAGGTACAATAAAAAGTCAAAAAAAAACTAAACCCCTTAAAAAAAGGGATATGTTTTTGATAAAAATCAAAACTTTAAGAAACATAAGACATAACCAAATCAAAAACAAAAAATCGGGGGGTACAAAAAGTAATAAAAAAGTGAAGATCTTTTAGTAGTTTACATACATTAGTAGGAAAATCTGGTTTATCAAAGATGGGTCTCCAAGAGAAGATAGTGATTGAAGATTGAAAATCAGAAACACTAAGTTGAGTGAATCTAGCTAATAGAAAATGAATGAAGATTGAAAAAGCTGAAAGTACTATCCCAACTAAACCAACCCATTTCATTTTTGACTTCATTTTTATTTCCCCTTTCATTGTTGTAGTAACAAAACTAAAAATGTTACAGAAACTGAAACTCTCTTTCTCTCTCTTCCCTCTTGAGAAGTGTAACTGAGTCAAGAGAAAAGTCTTTGAAAGTATAATGAGAGAGAGAGAGAGAGAGAGAGAGAGCACGTGTTAAAGCATGTCTTTGATTTTCAATTCATAGATAGATACACTGACCACAAAGACAATAGAGAGAGAGTGTACTGTTTTTTTATGAGTTGGATCAAGATTTAGGAGAAGGACCACACCCTATATCTTTGTACTATCTTTTTATTTTACATTTTAATTTGTTTTTGTTTTTTGGATACAACTTTTTATTATTTGATAATAACATTTATAGTTTACAGTTATACACTTCTTTAATAAAAAGTTATTGAGTTGTTCAAAAATTAAAGTTATTGAATGTATGAATTTTTTATGATAAAAAATTACTTTTCTTCTTACTTGTCATTACGAAGTTTTTACTATCGTTTAATAGTAATTAATCCTCGTTGAGAAATTTATGGAATATATAAGGTAAGTTTTTTCTTTCATTCGAGTTTTCGTCATACATTATGATCAATAATCTAGCATTTAACCATTTGTTTAAGAACTTTTCATCAATTGTTTTTTAGGGGAACTTTTCATCGATTGTTGGTAAATTAACTTTTTATTTACTGAAATAATCTGATAATAATATATTATTTAAAGTTATACTCCCTCAATAATATTTTGGCATTTTATGTATGATGTGTCAATCCCTCAAAAATAATATGATGTGTATATTTTGAATTTGTTTGACTCCCAAAACGATGAGTATCGAATGAAAAAGAATATGACAAATCTTTAAGGTATTGGACAACTTTTTTCTTCTGAGCAAATAGTTACTTTAGTCCCTGACTCTGCACCTCGCTGTCACATAGGTCCCTGACTCAGGATTAAATACAAACAAGTCACTGACTCTACACTTCCGTTATCACTTTAGTCCCTGCCGTTAAAAAAACTGTTAAGTGATGATGTGGCACACTGACAAGGAGTATGACGTGTCACAGAGACTAAAGTGAAAGTAAAAAAATGGTCACTTTGGTCCCTGAATCGAAAATCAATATCCTCAATTTACTATTAGATCCCTGACTGTGTATACTTACTGTCAGTTAGGTCCCTGAATCGAAATCAATATCATCAACTTACTGTTAGGTCCTTGACTGTGTATACTTACTGTCAGTTAGGTCCCTAACAATAAACACGAAATTTCACTAAGATCCTTGCCAAGTTGTTAGTTTAACATGCAACTTACTGACAACACTAAGGTATATGTGCTAAATACCAAAATATTATTATAATGCTTATAAAAACGATTCCACAGTTTAATAACAAATGTTTCCATAACATAACTATTAAGTCATTAATGTCAACTATAGAGTAATCAAAAGATTGCACCATATTTGGGCATATAATTCAACAAGTCATTACGTAATGATTCAGCAAAATATTAAACAAAATATTGCACCACAGTTGTGCTTATAATTTAGCAATTTCGGTACATAAATAAACTAACAAACATCACATAGTTGGCCTCGGACACATAGTTGTGCTTATAATGATTCCATAGTTTAAACTAACAATATCAGACACATGCAGGGACTTGTAAAGTATTAAAACAAAGTCAATTGTTGTTAAAAAACAAATTGTATATCCCTTAAACTATATTGGATTTCATAGAAATATAAGGGATTTTATGTTTAAGATAGTTACAGAGCAGTTTCTTCATTGAGTTCTATGCATCTTTAAGTTTGCTATTAATGCTTATTTGATTTAAGTGAGTCTACATACCAAGAAATGAGATTTTGGTATTACTACCTTCAGTATTTGTTATAAAAAAAGCATGTTACTTTTTATCCTATGCTTATTAATCCTTAACTACTTATTAGTGCTTATTTTATGCTTATTTCATAGAAATATTAATGGTTAAACTATGTGTCCGAGGTCAACTATGTGATGTTTGTTAGTTTATTTATGTACCGAAATTGCTAAATTATAAGCACAACTGTGGTGCAATATTTTGTTTAATATTTTGCTGAATCATTATGTAATGACTTGTTGAATTTTATGCCCAAATATGATGCAATCTTTTGATTAATAGTTATGTTTATGGAAACATCTATTATTAAACTATGGAATCATTTTTATAAGTGTTATAATAATATTTTGGTATTTAGCACAAATACCTTAGTGTTGTCAGTAAGTAGCATGTTAAACTAACAAGTTGCCAAGGATCTTAGTGAAATTTCGTGTTTACTGTCAAGGACCTAATTGACAGTAAGTATACACAGTCAACGACCTAACAGTAAGTTGAGGATATTGATTTTCGAATCAGGGACCTAACTGACAGTAAGTATACACAGTCAGGGATCTAACAGTAAATTAAGGATATTGATTTTCGATTCAAGGACCAAAGTGACCATTTTTTACTTTCACTTTAGTCCCTGTGACACGTCATACTCCTTGTCAGCGTGCCACATCATCACTTAACAGTTTTTTTTAACGGCAGGGACTAAAGTGATAACGGAAGTGTAGAGTCAGAGACTTGTTTGTATTTAATCCTGAGTCAGGGACCTATGTGACAGCGAGGTGCAAAGTCAGGGACTAAAGTGACTATTTACTCTTTTTCTTCTACGATGTTATATTTAGAATATGCTTCCCAAAATTATCTAATAATAAAAAATATATTTAAAGATAATTTTATTTGAAGCGTGTTGAACACTAAACGTGGTTAACTCTTTAAATTGGGATTTAAATTTTAATTCGTCGCAAACTGCCCTCTTCTATTAGATTTAATCCTCGTTGATTATAAAAATGCATATATATAATATAGTAACTCATTTTCTAAAATTTCCGTTCAAAAAGAAAACTCATTTTCTAAAATAATAAACAATTTCAAACAATTAAATATTCTGAATATTGTGACGGTACTAGTAGTAGTACTGTTTATTTATATGAAATGGATGGAGTACCAGGAAAATTTTGTCAGATTGAATAGCATCTTGGAAGTTGGAAGGTGAGGTGTGCTCCCTGTGTTAATGGTTGTTGTTGGTACGAACCAATGTTACAAGAAGCAGGTAGATGTATAATTGAGATACTATTTCTTTGTTTTTTAGTTTTTCTAGGACTGATAGATAATTGTGCGCAATTTTCAAAAACAAATAATACTACAAAATGTGGATTTTCTAATGATAATTTTTTCCTCACATTGTTAATGGTAATTTTGTGTAGAGATTGTTGCTTGAGTGCATCCCCATGCGGTTTAGGATTTAAATTTTGGAAAATGCTAGGCATAGTAAGTTAGAGAATTACATATGCTAATTTTATTTTAAAAGTCTTTTTTTAAATTCTTATAAATACAAAAATTTCAATGTAAAAAATTCATTATTGAGTTTCTTAATGTGTGTCTTTAAAACACAGACCTTTAAATTAATGTCATGTTTGGATAAACGATGGAGAAAGTTAAACACGTGGCAAGTCTGAAGCTAAAAGAATTATTTATGTGGTGATGAAGGGGGTTTTATTCATGCGAGAAAAGTGACTTTTGATGGTTTTATTTGAATAAAAAAATCTTATTTTAGTTTTATTATTCTTAACCGTAGTTTTTCGTTGTCTATTTTTAGTCCAAGTTATTTTGTTGAGTTCACTAAGAGACAAGCTAATGCAGTGGCTCATCAGCCAACTTGACCCGCTAATATACAATTGATGCTCATGATTTTGATGTTATTCCTGATTGTATTGAACAAATTATTGCTATTGGCATGACATAAGTTTATTTCTCTAAAAAAAGATAACTTATTCGCAATCATGTTTTGTATTCTAATAAAAATTTAGTGTGAAGGGATCCGCGATGGTACCTCATTCTAAGATAAGGAAGACATTAGAATTTAAATTAGAGCACTTAAAAAGGTATTTATATTTAATTTTCTTCAAAGACGCTAGCGAGACTCGAACCCAACATCTCTCAGATTGAAGATCTATCTTTTACCACTGAACCAAAGTTTTTTTTTATTTTTTTAAGGTCAACTCTTTGAAGTTTAAAATCTTTTTTTTTTTTGTTATATAGCATTTATCTTTAAAATATAGTTGAGTCAAAAAGAACTTAAAAATATAGATAGATAGACATATCCAATATTGATATTTACTGTTTGGTTTACCATTAAAAAAACTTTTAAATCCAATATTTGCTCGTATCTAATATACTTTTACCAAAAAAAAAAATGATCTTTATTTTCTTATGAATACTTTCTATGTTTTTTTTTTGTGGTGGCCGAGGTTCGAACCCCGGACCTTGCATATTTTATACATTTTTTACGATGACACTTTTTATGTTTCTAAATGTACTTATTTCGTTTTATTTATTTATTTATTTATTCATTGTTTTTATAATAAAATAGTACTGAAATATTTATTTATTTATTTATTTATTGTTTTTATAATAAAATAGTACTGAAAGAAATACTAATACTAGTATTTAGTAGTCTTTAGAGGACATAAGTAGCATTACTTGCTTTCGCATTTGGGATTAATTATATGTGTGTAGGGTCTTCTAAAAATGGATGTCTTAGGAATTTGTAAGACGATCAAATGCATGATCAAATAAAGGTTAATGAAAAGTAGGGTTTTTGAGATCTGATGATATGATTAATGAAAGGAACCTTTTTTGCAATGGAGAAAGTATATACATGATGTTGAACATTAATTAAGACAAAAGGGTTGAAAAATAGCACATTTCTAAATATGTAATCTATGGCTTATGTGGGTGGGACCTGAAAAAACTTAAAGAGATTCTGTGACAAATTGATAAAAGACTAATAAGGATGTTATTTATTGCTCATTTTGAATGGTTTCATATTTTAAGCAACAGTTTTTTTCTTTGTAGGCTCTCTATAGATGGAAGAGATGTTTCTTTTTAGCAACTCTATTACAGGAGAGACTTTTTTTCTACAAGGAGATATTGGAAATTGATTTAATGCTATACTATTTTCTTATATGCAAACAGGGCAATGTTGTATGAGAAATGAAATGAAAGCAACGTTTTAATTTATTGAGAATTATTCTCTTTTATTTGAGGAAAGGTTAGAAGTCCTTTATTTTGTTGGACCAATGCATTTGTCTACACCATAATTATCATATTCTTTTTCATATATACAATCATGTTTGGGGTTAGTGTGACTAAACAGGTTAAATTTATTGGGTCGGTCTATTTACGTATTTTTTTACCAAGAGATTTGAGATTTTGAACTGGTCATTAATGATTTACGGTCTTGTCTAATCTGCTAAAAAAAAAAAGAGATGGCAACGGTGCAGGTTGACCCTTCAGATCAAAATAAAATAAAATATTTTTCACTTCTTTAAGTCACAACTATTTTTCTTCTTTTTCTTTAAAAAAAAAAACACAAACACACGCACATTTTCTTCTTTTCTCCTATATTTGGCTCATAGGGTAGAGAGAAGAAAGTAATTTAATTTAATAATTTTGGTTTCGTGATTTTAATTTGATCTTTCTAATAGTTTGTCAATTGGCGAACTCATTAACTTTTTTATTTTGGTTCTCTTGTTTACTTATTCTTGAATTTTAGATGATGAATCATAAATGTTTGACTGATAATTTTCATAATTTTAGTGGTCTCATTCGTTACATGTTTGGTTCCTTGTATTGTTATTATTTTTATTTATTTTTACACTTTTTGCATTGATTTTGTGGACTTTTTAATTAATATTTTGAAAAATGTTGTTGACACTTTGTAAAGGGCTGTAAAACACCTATAAATGACGGAAAAGCCTTGGCGGCAGTTAATTGCCGAGGAAGGGAACCGGCGGTAGTTAACTGTCGAAGTTCTTTCGGCAGTTAACTGCCGATGCGATCCTGATACAAAACTGGCAGAAGCTCTCTCATCCATTATCACTCTCAATCTCTCAAGATTTCTCAAATCTCTCTCAAAATCTCTCTAAAAATCCCGACCAAATTTAATCAACAAAATCACAAGTAGATAATCATAATGCTATTAACTTACATTTTAGTTGTTATAAATGTTTTTTTTTTTTGCTTAATGATGTGTTTCGTCCTTGCAATTAGGCGTCATTTAAAAATTGGTCCCTATAATCGCTAATCCTGGAAAATTAGCCTTGCAATGTTTAATCATTTAAAATTTTGTCCCTTGACCCAGTTAATCACCGCCACGTCACTGATATGATGAGGTGGCACTGCTAATTGATTCATACGCACACAAAATGACCATTTTACCCCTATATTCATCTTCAAGCAAAACACTTTATCTGGCTTTCATCTTTCTCCTCCTGCCATTCCCGATCTAAACACCTTCAACAATTTTCAATCTATATCTCCTAAAACATCAACAACATTAAAAACTCAAATCAAAACGTGCCATTAACAACATCATAATATGTCATTAACAACATTAACAATATCAAAACAACATCATAATCTACAAAATCCAAATCAATAACAACCCAAGCTTTTAAATCCAAATCAAGAATCCAAATCAAGCTTCTAAATCCGGCTCATTCTTCACACTTTCCACCGAAAACAGCCGCACACCAAACGAAGCTATTGACAGTGAGAGCGAAAATGGAAACGGCGGAGCGGATAGGGAAACACGCGGTGTTTGAACCAATGAACAGTGAAACGCGGTAGTAAGATATTTGGTTTCGATTTTGAGTTTTTGGATTTGGGGTTGTGTTGTTGAACTCGCGTTGGTTTCGCTTCGTTCTGCAAGAGGGATGAAGAATAAGGATAGCAGATTACGTGACCGACTGAGAGAGAGGAGTGGAGAGAGCGACGACCGACGACTCGGTGGTGGGTGGTGGTGGTGAATTGTAGTAGGACCGGTGGTGTTATTTGTTAGGTTCGTGTGTTGCGTGCTATGTGTGAAAGAAGAAGGAAAAGGAAAATGCATGAGTTGTTATCTGCTGGGTTTGGTAATGTTGTGAGAAGAAGGAATAGGTTATGGAAAAGATAAGGAATTTTGTTCTTGTTGATGAAAAGGAAAAGTATGGAAGGATGCAGCTTCTTGTTATGAACCGTGATTTCTGGATTTCTAGAAGTGAAAGAGAAAGAAGAAGGGCATTTTGGTCTTTTTGCGTGCGTATGAATCAATTAGCATTGCCACCTCATTAGATTAGTGACGTGGCAAAAATTGGTCCCTGTAATCGCTAATCTTGGCAAATTAGCCTTGCAATGTTTAATCATTTAAAATTTTGTCCCTCTTCCCAGTTAATCACTGCCATTTCAAAAAAAAAAAAAACAGGGACCAATTTTTAAATGACGCCTAATTGCAAGGACGAAACACATCATTAAGCCTTTTTTTTTTTATAGTTTTTGAGTAGATTTTGAGTAGATTTATTCATCAAAACCGCAACTAATCCTAACAATTCTACAACAATTCATCAAAACCTAAACTAATCCTAAAAATTCTACCACAATTTCCTAACAATTCTACAAAAATATTAGATTCAACTCTAATCTAACATCAAATCATAAAATCAACAAAACCTCTATAATCGAAATTTAACCTAAAAAACTAACAATTCAATCACAAAAAACCAATGCAATAGGATTCAAAACACTTACTTGATTTTGTGCTTGAAATTGGCTTGAAATGGCTTAAACTTTGTGAAATTCGCACCTATGGATTCCAAAAACGCAACAATGGAGTTCTGGAAACTCCTATGTCTGTTTTGTTCTTATAATAGATCGTCGACAGTTAACTACCGAAGGAACCTCGACAGTTAACTGCCGCCGGTTCCCTTCCTCGGCAGTTAACTATCGTCGGGGCATTTTCAGTCATTTATATGTGTTTCAGCCTTTGCATGTGTGTGAACAGAAATTTTCTTATATTTTATAAAAATATTGACAAGCTAGCCCGTTGGCGTGAGATTTTCAACCATACTCTTCTAGTTGAAAATTACTCATTTCACCTTAATTATTATTTTTGGGTTTTGGTATGCATCCAGACAACATTTATTACCTCTAATACATGACACAAATGACATGTAATCGATAAACACAATTTACAGAAACAGTACAATGAGTTCGACAACAACACTCACTCATAAGCCACACCATTATATAATCAATCATGATTAAATAAAATTACATGAATTCGACATTATGTTAAGAATACCAAAAAGATTGAAATTTAAAAAAAGTGCAACATTATGGATTTTTGCCAACATAGTACACATCAATACATAAAAATCTTAAAAGTTCATAAAATGACACCAAAGATCTAATGACAATTTGGGCAATCACAGTTGGAACGAATGCAAAGATAAAGCTTATTACTTTCTAGCATCGACAAAAACATGGATGCTACATCGTCATCATTCTGAAGAGCCTCAAGATGATAAACAGTTTTCCAAAAGTCTTCATCTTTAACCGTGATGGACAATTTCAGCAAGTGTATCAAATCGTTCACAAGTAATAAAGTGATAAGTAAGGTCGTCTCCATAGGGATTGTCGTTTCAACTTGGCAACTAGCTTTACTTATTTAGCACAGAAAATAAAATAAATAAAAGCAGGAAAATAAGGGGGTTTTGTAAGTTTGATTTGATTTTGCAAAGCAAATGTGAGATATTAACCTGGTTTGATTGCAGAATGTTCACGACGGTTAGGATTCTTCAAATCCCCTATATTTACTTATTGGATATAAAAGACAAGTCATCATTCAGTTATAAGACAATGGTTCTATTTAAGTTATGAGTATGTGGGGTAGTATGTCCCTGTAGTTGTAAATTTTTATTTGTTGGTCACTCTAAGGTTATATGTAACACAGGGTGAAGGGTTGTCAATACTATAGTAGTCTGTAGGCCAACATACATAATATTAGAGTGGACCTTCTTCTCTCAAAGATAATTGAAACATAAAAGAATTGAGATTCTTAAATTGTCATCTAAAGGCTCCAACTTCATCTAGAAACCTTAGAAGTTCATAACATACTCTCTCTTACCTTAGTAGTTATACAAACGGTTAGCCCTATATTCTACCTTACCAAGGGAAAAAGAATAAAATTAATATGCAACATTCGGAAAACAGTGTTTGCTCTATTTTTGTGTTCAGACGGGAACCCTAGGTATGTCACACTCCCTAGGTTAATGAAAACATTAAGCCTTTGTTTGGTTTAAGAGAAATAGGTGAGAGAAAAGTTGAGAAGAAAGAAATACAAGAGAGATAGTCTATTTCTCTTGTTTGGATAGGAGAGAAGTTGTGAAGAGAGAAACAAAATTCAGTGGGACCCACTGCTTTTTTCAATCTCCCCAACCCAGCGAAGAAAGGGAGAAGAAATTGCTCTTTTCATTCAATTTGCATTAGTGCCCCCCCTCCCTCTCTCCATTTTTCACACTTGTACCATTTCCATGATTTTTATACAAAATATTCTTCTCTTCCCGTTGAATCTCCACCTCCCAAACTAAGTTCAATAGTCCTTATGAAATTTCTTTCTTTTCTTTTATATAATTTGTTGATTAGTAAGAATAAATGTTTTAATGTATTTTCTCGTAAAGTTGGTGAAAGTTTAAAACTTATTACTTTGGAGACTCTGTTTTGGCATTTTCGATTGCATGGTGATGGTGATGTTTTTCCAGATTTCTTAGAGGCAGTTTTGTTGCTCAAAACGTGGTTTTTGTTAGGTTGAATCAAAGCAATGCTGAAGAAATGAATAAGTTTCATAAGAAATCAAATTCAAAATAAAAAATATATTGAGCTTTTTATTTAAGGGTATTTTTGTCATTATAAAAAACAAGCACATTTCTCTCTCTTCTATTTCTCTTATCTTTCTTTTAAACTATACCATGCATCAAATCTACTCTATTTCTCATATATTTCTCTCTTCTCACACTCTCTTACCCATTTCTCTCTTCACAACTTCTTTTCCAAACCAAACATACCCTAAGACTTTTGCATAAGAAAATTAAATAGAAATTATAAGATAATTGAATAAAATAATTAAATAAAAAAAGATCCAACAAACAAATAGAGATCCATCTTAGAATCCTACCAATTAGGGTTTAGTTACTCATGGTAAGTAAAGACAAAATTACAGAAGAGTAAAACATACGCTAGAGACTAAGGTTGAGGAGAGAGACTCCTCCCTTGAAACTCTTAATGCTTGCCTTCCTCTTGAACCACTTCCTTTTGAATGAATAATTTTGAAGGAGAAGGGTTGTATTTATAAGTTGATTTACAAGTGGGTTTGAGCTAAAAAACTGAGTTTTTTCCTCAAACCTGCGAAAGAAAAACAACAAAAAATTGTTTTTTCTGAGAGACACGTGGAATGACGTGCCTAGCATGTCAGTGCAAAAAATAGTGCTTTTCATCATTCTTTTGCACACCTGGGGCACGCAACAGCACACATGGGGCGTGCACGACTGATTTTCAATGCTTTTTCACTTTTTTTTGTTGTCTTTTTTAGTGTTTTCGTCCTAGAAACTTGTCTTGGGACTTGGAATATAATTTCACCACTCTGTAATTATTGGACTAGGCCCTAATATACATCTTGTATTGATTGGATTTGATTTTGTATCATCACTTTATTATATATTTATATAATAAGACATTTCTTTATTGATTTTGTTTTGTTTCAAAATAATAAAGTCGCTGTAATAATTTGTCCGTTTAATAACATTAAGTGTGAATTAATCGTGAGACTCATTAAACATAAGAAAAATTATAAAAGGATTATAAAATTTTGAAAAACCTCTCTTAAATCCCTTCAGTTACAACTTTTTACTATTCTAACAAATGTTTAAAACAAAAGGTGGTAATCGGTGGTAATCGATTACTGCACTGTGGTAATAGATTACATCATTGTAAAAATCAATTTTTCATCAATTTAAAAGCTTACTTCACGTGGACGCTTTTATTTAAATTAGAAATTTTTTTGTGATAAAGTTCAAATGAATTTATGAGCATTCTAAGTTATATAACTATTGAAAGCGATAAATTAAAGATAAAGACCATACTTAAAAAGATTTTAACTATATAGCCTAAGTCTTCATCTTCATCTTGTGCCTCCATAGTTTTTCTTCTTTTGTGATGTGAGTTTGTATCATCAAAAATCAGCCAAGTCTAAGAAAGAAATATTCCATTTTGCCTACCGCATCGGTAGTTAACAACCGAATTCAATCGGCAGTTAACTGTCGATGCCTCAATATTTTGGCAATTAGGTGCCGATACGTGCATGTCAGTCATTTTGCAAAAAACTGACAACAAAATAGACAAAAATAAATGGATTAAAATAAGCAATACATGTTTTTATACGTCAAAAGTATGTTGAAACTTGCTAGGATTGATGCTTCAATGATTTTGGGCAAAGATTGTGGAATTTTTATTTTTTTATTTGAGGGTATAGATTGAAGAGGGGAGTAAAAGTTGATAAAATAGCGAGTAGGGAAGCAGGTTGATAAAATCAACAGATTTAAGAACGCATCGACAGTTAACTGCTGAAAAATTTAAAACCAAAGGTAGTAAGTGCCGAGAAAATCATTTTATATTGTGTTTTAGCTATCTAACGATTGTGAACAACAAATTTCATTCGGATCGATGTATTTTTTTTTTTGACAAAAACAAAACGATATTCATTCATTCAAATCGATAGAGTACATTAGATACAAACATCGCTAAAAACGTAAAGGGTGAATCTGCGAACAATCTCACAGCACCCAAGTTAATAGCATAAAACGGCAAAATGCCTACAAATAATATGATAAAACCCAAGTCACCGAAATTCACATGCTTCCGGATCTGCAACGTTGACGCCCAAATCATTGGTTGAATTTGTAATTGACTGATGTCGATCTTTCAATAGGAACTAAACAAACACCGCGATAAGACGCGAAATCAAACGCCGCACAAGACGACGAACAACACAACGCCGCACTTAGACGACGAAATCACAAAAAAAAACACAAAAGAAAAAACTTGGTATATGTGAAAACCACTTATTTAGATTGAAAGAAAAGAGAAAAAAGATGTAGAGGGATGATTCTAGGTCAAAAAATGACCTAAAACCACCCCTCCTCGATGAACAAAGGAGAAAGAAAGTTTAGAGAGAAGTTAGAGTTTTTCTCACTAGAAAACTAGGGCCGGCTTTTTTTGTATTCTTGTTGAATTCGGATCGACGTATTTATCTACCCTTAATTGCCATTCCAATGGCCCGTTACTGTTAACATATGTCGGCATCAAGGTACTTATTGAAAAGTAAAACCTTAAAATAAAGTGAAGGAAAATGAAAAGATGAAATGACATAACCCATCTCAAATACTGCCACGGACTATAGGGTGGGCCCTTTCTTCCCCACGTGTCCTAACTTTGTTGAACCACAGTGTACTATATTTTTTATTTTATTTTTCAACAAAAAATATATGAAATAATTGATACTCCGTATAGTTAAAATTAAAAATCTATAAGAATACAAGAATCAGTTAAACCTTTTCGTATGGTAAGAAAAAATTACAAAAAATAATCTCTGAAGAATTATCTAGGTGGAACTGATCTCTCCTCCGCCTTTCACGGCGGAGCCTCCGCTCTACGCGCCGCCGTAACTTCTCTCCGACGAGGTTTTTATACTTTTTTATTTTCAATATTCATTCATTTCATGTGATTTCCCGAATAATTTGAAATCTAAAATTTGCACCGGATCGGATTTTTGTTTTGTTTTCTATGAATCGATCGATTTGATTTGCAGATAAATATTATTGAAAAGGTAAAGTTGACGATGGGCGGAGCCACCAGGAGTGAAGTTTGCGGTATGTTTGATCATTCAGCAGGTTGAAGCAGGCGAGAATCCTATCTCATTTCAATTATTCAATTAATTATTATTATTATGATTATTGTTTATTTTTTGATATTATTTTCTTATGGGTAGTGAAAATAATATTGGGGAATTAGTCACTTTAGTCCCTGAATGAGGAACGATTCGTCAATTTAGTCCCTGAATGCAGATAATATGCAAAACAGTCCCTGCATGGTCAATTTCAGGGACTAAAGTGACTAACGAAGTCTACATTCAGGGACTAAATTGACTAACGAAGTCTGCATTCAGGGACTAAATTGACTAACAAAGTCTACATTCAGGGACTATTTTGCAATTTATCTGCATTCAGGGACTAAATTGACGAATCGTTCCCCATTCAGGGACTAAAGTGACTAATTCCCCAAATAATATTATATGTAAAATTTCCTATAAATATTTATAATTTCGTTTTTAATCCCCAAAAGATCACACTTTTTAGTTTGTAAAATTTTCCGTCGGTATCTTTGGTCCTTAATTAAAAATGTTGTGGGTTCGTAGGACTAAAAATGAATTCTCGATATTTATATTGACTATTTACTTAATTAACCTTATTATTATACCAAATCTTTTTTTGCTTTTAAAAAAAGGTTAAATATGTTTTTATCCCTATAATTTTCCATCAGAATTTGTAGTCTTGTAAAATTTTCGATCAACATTTTTAGTCAAGTAAAATTCTCCATTTGCATTTTTGGTCGAAAAATGTTTTTTTTGAAGAGGTTAAAATGAAATATATTACTACAACAAATGTCCTCCTCTCTGGTACCATGGAAAAACAACAAAGTCAAACCAATATTTACAAAAGGAAGAGAAGCAAACTTCCTTCAACCATAGGACTACAAGTTAGAGGAGTAAAAGTTTGATTTTTTTTTTTTAGGGATTAAAAAAACGAAATTATAAATATTTAAAAGAAATCCTTTTGTCATATAGTATCTCCTAATTTAAAAAAATATATGAGTAACAATTTTTATTTTTATTCAATATATATGCAAAGTCTTTGTCTTTGTCATATGGATCTCTGAATTTTATAATTCTTCTTTATTTTATACATTTTGTAACAGGTAATATAATATAATATAATAGTATTAGTATTATTTTGTGGATTTCATTATTGTGTCCTAAAATCAGTACTAGCCAGTTATTGTTGTCGGGTTTGTTAGGATCATATTATTATGAAGATAAGGAGGGTCCAAATCTATTAGTATTAATTATTATGTAGTTTTGTTGGCATATGGATATAGTACCAATTTGCATGATCTATTTTAGTGGTTGTTACTTGTTTTTAAGGTTATTCACACCTATCCTGAAATGAATCATGATGTAACTAACTACTTATCTATTTTTCTAATATCTTTAACTATTTGTTACTTACAATCTGAGGAAGGAAACATTATTATTATTAAAAGTGATATTAATGACAATTTTACAACTATATCCAAAGGGTTTTGAACTCCGTTGTTAAAAATAATTTTAACAAAACAATGTTAAATATTACTTTGAACTTTGAAAACGATATAGAAAATGATTTTTTATTTTTATTTTATAAAAGACCTTTAAAAGGAACCAAGGGATTAAAGTCTAATTTTTTCACATCAATTTATTTAGGACTTGAATCTTGAGATGAAATGATTCCTTTGCTAGGATTTATTGTCACTATATAGTGATGGTCGGTTTGTCTTTAGTTGAGTAGTTAGGGAATATAGTAATTAATTGATTATGGGTTAGAATAATGGTATAAAAAACCGTTTATTTCTGGGTGATTATTTCATATAGGAAAGGTTAGCTTGAATAAATACACATTTCATGACGTGGTTGTGATTAGGTTGAGTGAGAAAAATGAAAGAAATTATTGGACCCCTTTCCAAACAATGTTATGAAACACAAATTACATCATGCTTTCTCATCAACAGTTATAGAATAGAACAAACTCAGGCACCTTATACCCCTTTGGAAACTGATGAACTCGGTCGATCCAATCAGGGTATGGTTTCCTAGACGTCGAATTCAATTATTTACCTCTGATTTGTATTTGAAATATCAATTGGATCGTTTTTTTTTTTTTTTTTGTCAACAAGCTCACACTAATCTGTTTTCCACTGTCTCTAATCAACACTGATTTCATTTCTTAGGAGTAACTAAGGTAAGATGTCACTCTTTTTGCATATTTGACTGATGGAGGTAATATACATCAAATTCTTTTCTTCTATTAATTTGGTTTGATACCTTTAATCCTTTAGTTACTACCTTTAATCCTATAGTTACTAATTCAAATGACTGCATAGAGGGTAAAGTTTAAACATCTTTTCCCCATACTTGACTAAACATTAAGATTTTGTATGAGTTTGCCTTTATTTGTCGATCTCTATTTCGAACCGTATAGTGATTTGTTTTTCTTCTTATTTTGGTTAGCTTCTGTTGTCAGGTGGCGTCTCCAATGTAGTGGTTTTATCGAGTGACATCTGTTTTATCGAGTAACCAGCTCATATGTAAGATCCTTTGGAGTATTTTCAATTTTGTAGAGGACTATGATTGTTCATGGAAAAAACTCTTCTCAAGTAGTGCCAGCATCTGAGTTGGGCGTTTGCTTGAGAGAGAAACTCTCTGCCGCTGGTATTCAAGTTTGCCTCTTCTCCTTTTCCTTGCATGTATCCTGATTCCGACACCTGTTTACATCACGAGATGGCGGCTGCAACTTTCAAAGGGCATCCTAGTGAATGTTTCGGGAATAAGAAAATGGAAAGAAAGCCTTCTGGTAGAAGACGTGTATTTGTACAGACTGAAACCGGGTGTGTTCTAGGCATGGAATTAGAAAGAAGTGACAATGCACATACTGTGAAGAGGAAATTACAGGTAGCATTCAATGTCCCAACTGAGGAAAGTTCACTTATTTGCGGCGACACGGTCTTGAAAAATGATCTAAGTGTGGTTAGAAATGATTCTCCACTTCTTCTCGCCAGGAACTTTCTGCACAGGAGTTCATCTACACCGTGCCTTTCTCCGACCGGTAGGGATCTTCAGCATAGGGATCAGAGTGGACCGATTGAGATTATTGGTTGCTCAGATTTGTTATCTGGAACTAAACAACTGGTTAAGGATATTGTCGTGGCAATAAAAGGCGGCGTCGAACCGATCCCTGTTCAGAGTGGGTTAGGAGGTGCATATTATTTTAGAAACTGCTATGGGGAAAATGTCGCTATTGTGAAACCAACTGACGAGGAACCTTATGCACCAAACAATCCAAAAGGTTTTGTCGGTAAAGCTCTTGGACAACCAGGGCTTAAAAGGTCAGTGAGGGTTGGAGAGACGGGTTTCAGAGAAGTTGCAGCTTACCTTCTTGACCATGATCATTTTGCAAACGTGCCTTCTACTGCTCTCGTGAAGGTTACGCACACTATTTTCAATGTTAATGATAGGGTCAATGGTAATATGCATCCAAACAAGAAGCAAATAAGCAAGATTGCATCGCTGCAGCAGTACATTCCTCATGATTATGATGCAAGTGATCATGGAACTTCTAGTTTCCCTGTTGCTTCTGTTCACAGGATCGGAATTTTAGACGTACGAATCTTAAACACGGACAGACATGCAGGAAATCTTCTTGTCAGGAAACTTGATGGGCTTGGAAGGTTTGATCAGGTCGAGCTTTTTCCTATCGATCATGGTCTTTGTCTACCTGAAAATTTGGAAGATCCTTATTTTGAATGGATTCATTGGCCTCAGGCTTCGATCCCTTTCTCTGAAGATGAACTCAAGTATATATCTCATCTTGACCCGTTTCGTGAATCAGAAATGCTTAGAATGGAGCTTCCCATGATTCGTGAAGCATGCTTGCGGGTTTTGGTTCTTTGCACTTTGTTCCTCAAGGAAGCAGCAGCCTTTGGTCTTTGTCTAGCAGAAATTGGCGATATGATGAGTAGGGAATTTCACTGTCATGGTGAAGAGCCCAGTGAGCTTGAACTAATATGTATTGAGGCAAAGAAACTGTTTGATCATGAAGATTTCTCCTCTTTTGAGACGAAATTTGGAGACAAAGATGTGACCGTTTTTCAGTTAGATTGTGAGCATGATCAGGATTCAGATTTCGCTGCAAATATAGAAGAGAAGCCAACAGTAGTGCTACCTCCTCAATTCAGAACAAAAAACGGAAACTCCAGACTCAAGCTTTCTAAACTAGAGGAGAGTGTGATAGAAGAGGAGGAGGAGGAAGAGTGTGATGCATATACTAACTCCATGGGAAAATTGGTGCCTAATATTTCAAAGCTATCTGAGTCAGTGAAAAACACAACGATCGATGGGAGAAGTCTGCAGAACTCGGGTGTGAAGCAAAGGAGTGGATCATTAGTAGGGACATCATCTGGAAATACTAGTGTGAATGAGTTGATCACTAGTTCAAGTTTTGTGAAGCTAACAGATATGGATGAAGAGAAGTGGAACCAGTTTCTTGAGAATTTTCAAAGGTTATTGGTCCCAGCTTTTGTTAATTGCAAAGAAAGGAATGTGGGAAAGAGGCAGAGACAGAGACTTGGAACATCATGCCAGTTTTAGAGGTATTATAAATGAATATTGTGTGAAACAATAAAGTTTTAGAGGCTTGTGCAATGTGTCACAGTATACCTTGAATTATATATAGATATATAGTTGGTAAGTGAAAGTGTGAATGTTGAATAATCGAGGTTACATGCCATAATAAAAGTGTGTATACCAATGTTTTTCTGGAGATTTAAATGATATTTTATGTGTGGTTCGTTTGTTGGCTTTAGATTCTTCTGTTTTCCACTTTTCCCTCTTTTGATGAATTGTCACTTTATCCTTGTATAGACTTGCAAGTTGAAATGAATAAATCTTAAGTATAATAAAAACAGTAGACTAGTTTCCAAAAAAAAACAAAAAACAGTAGACTAGTGTGTTTTTACATTAGTTCTTTAAATTTTTGTCATTGAAACAGTTTTTCATACATTGAAGTGCTCCATGTTAGTGTTGTAAAAAGTTTGGGAGCTTCTTGTTTTCATATATTAGAGTAGTATGTTAGAAAGAGGCTCTTGCTAGCATTTCTTTTTTTACTATATTTTATATCCTTAAACACCGTCCCAAAGACAATTGTTAATAATATTTCATATATTTTTTGAATGTTATTTGAACAATCAATTATGGGACAATTAATGTGACAACCAAAGATAAAAAAGTAGTTATTGATACGAAAACCAAAACAATAGAGAAAGCAAAAACATAATGTAGGTATGAAAGAGAAAGTTGTAACAAAATGATTTTTTTGTTACTAAGAACAATTTTCATATTTAAATCTCTCTCTCTCTCATCATTTATCTCTCTCTCTCTCTCTCTCTCTCTTAGTATATACACTCATGTCGATGTACACCTAATATTTTCCCTATATTTTATAGTAGACGATTGTCTAATCAAATCTCTCTCTCTCTCTCTCATCATTTATCTCTCTCTCTCTCTCTCTCTCTTAGTATATACACTCATGTCGATGTACACCTAATATTTTCCCTATATTTTATAGTAGACGATTGTCTAATCAATTTTGCATAGTATATAAAAAAAAAAAACTAACTTATATAATGCTTTACTTCATTATTTTATACCATTGTCGGTCAAAATATAGGACTCGAACAAGTTCAAACATGCAACAATGATAAATTTTTTAGAGAATTTACCGCACATTTTAATTCTACAAGACTTGATGAATTAATCTCAGCATTTATATGCAGAGGGTGTCCGATTTACTCACAATTATTTTTACAGGCCATTACTAGTTGTTAACAACAACGTACCAAATTGCATGTGAGATTTCAATTGCCAGGTTGACTATCCATGAGTGGGATGGTAATCCTTATAAAACATGTTTTCCATCCCTTTGGCAGTATGATCAATACCTTGAGGTTCTTTAAAATTTTGTTGTTTATACCTATAGGATCTCTCTGAGCTGCCCTTGTAAATTGGCACAGCATCAACACAATCTTTTGAACACTTTGTGTTCGTGTTGGTGGTGAGACTCTTCTCCATAGATAACACTTTGTGAACATTGTCAATTAGTAGTTGTTGAAGATCAAAATCAACGATGACATTAAGTAGACCTGAAGCCAATAAATATATACCTTTTGAGCAAATTTAGCTCTGATTTTATCATCCTCAAGCTCGTTTTTGTTCCATTCTTGGCCTGTAGTAATGGTTGTGGTAATTAGAATTTTTTAGGATTCGGTTCAAGGAGAAAATTGAACAGAACCGTTACCATAGTTTGGTACTTTTTTGGTGCGGTTCAGTTTGGTTTGAGTTTTTGAACAACCTAAGAAATTAACCGGATCATGCAATATTAATAGTACTGGTCTTAAAATATAAAAAATTAACATTAAATATATCCGTGACATATTTATTACTTCAACGATTTTTCTTAATACCCATAATTTTTGTAAACTAGTCTTACAAAAGGAGATGGAGGGAGTAAAGAAATATTTTACATATTATTTTACCTGAAACAATTCTGACCAAGAGACATCCGAGTAAAAGGCTTGAGAGCAATATGAAGATGAGCTTCATCTCAGTGTTTCTTTTACTCATGAGTGTGCTTTCTAAGAATGAGAAATTAACTAGCAAAAACTAGAGTTTTATAGAAGAGTTCAAAGTTCAAAACCTAGTTAAAGCTAGCCTGGCATAATTCCAATTGGTATGTTAAACTACAAATGAATATGCTAAACTACAATCAAGTGACTAAAGAAAAAACAATGCCAGGGAACCGGTTGGTATGGACTACAATGATTGAACGTGGCCATCATGTTGCTCGAAATCTCATTTTAATTCAAATGAGGTACAATTTTACTACCATAACTGGTTTTTAACTTTTCATGATTTGACCGTGTTGACGGAGAAAAATATCTCTTCAACAAATGAACTCGATGATCAATCTAGGATTCAAGTTAATTCCTGATTGAGTTCTTAGTTGATAGGTTTATTGTCTCAAGTCTTTGTTTGTTGTGCAAGAATATATAATGATGGACAAAAGTCGTAAAAATGCAAGAATAAGAACATGAATCATAAAAGTACATAAAAGTAAGAACAAAAGTAAAATATAATGGTGCTATTATAAACAAGATTGAGTTATGTACATCGTTCGATTGAACAACCAGTAAGATATTTTATCCTATGTGGGAGAATGTGTATTCTATTATAGTCTAATTTATCGAACAAAACTGAATTCCTTTCCATGGAGAACAATTAGCTATTTATAGAAAAAGAGAAGAAACTAACTTTAGATTTTGTATGAATGAAACATGTCTTCTTAACTACTTAAAAACTTCCGTTGCAAGTTTCTTATCTTCAAATTTTTGTCTTTGCTAACTTCTAAAATGAAGTTATCATTGTTGTAACCAACTCATAAACTTCTCTTGTACACTTTTGACATGGTAGTTACTTGGGCTTTTAAAAAATTCATATTAAATTCATGTTTTGTTAAAAAAATTCTAATTTTTTATGGAAAATTTTGGGGGGACCAAAAGCCTAAGGATTATTTTAGAGGGGCTAAAATGTAATGTTAGTATATTTAGGGGGACCATTTACTTATTTAACCCTAGTTTAATTTATTGGATAATTACATGAAATGCTAAGACATGGATATATGAAATGCATTGCTTTGGTTGTAAACTTTTTTTTGGCTACCTGTTGCATACAAAGAGTGTTGGAACATGTGTGGAAATTGAGTAAAAAAGACTAAACACAAATTCCCATGTTGGGTAGAACTAGTGTTGTGTGAATTGAAAAAAGTGGAAGTCCCACATCGGATGGAACACACACATTAGTAGTGTTTATATAGTGGGGGTGTACCTCTAATTAATGGGGGTACATAAGCACTAGAGAAAAAATATATATTGATATATATATATATTTTATTATTTGGAAATGATAAATTAAATAATTAATTTAATCATTATTAGAAAGTGCTTTCTTAGTCCCCAAGTTTTGCTAAAATATTTTGGTACATAATATAATATATTTTTGTACTAAAGTTAATATATTTTGGTACTCAATTAAGATATTTTTGTACTAGATCTAATATGTGAATTACTTAATGACAAAGTAATGTATTACTTGTTCCCAAAGTTTCTCACTTATTAGTTGTAAATTTTTTCTATAAATAGAGAGCTCACACAGTACATTCCACACACCAAAGAGTTTCATTGAGTTGTCGGGAACTCTTTCTCTCTTCTCCCTTTTTTGACTTGTGTTGACGAGTCTTTCATCTCTTCTCCCTCCTTCGACTTGTTTAACAAGTCCTTCTCCTTTTTCTACTCCTTTCTGTCCCTTCGGAATTAAGAGTGTTCTTAAGACCATAGTCCCTTCTTCGGTTTAATGTCCCTTCGGAATTAAGAGTGGTCTTAAGTTCATAGTCCCTTCGGAATATAGAGTACTATTAAGTTCATAGTCCCTTCGATAATATATGTCCCTTCGGAATAAAGAGTACTTTTAAGATCATAGTCCTTATTTGGAATAAACAATGTCCCGTCGGAATCAAGAATGATCTTAACGGTATATAAAAATTATTCAATAATTTTATTTGAGGAGAAATGGTGGTAACACCATATTTGAGTGGTCGTAGTACCATATTGATACTTTGGAGAAATTAAGGTTAGAATGGTGGAAACACCATATTTGAGTGGTCTTAGCACCATAATAGAGTGGTAAAAGTACCATATTAAAGTGGTTTCAGTATTAAAGAGTGGTCTTAGTACCATATTTGACGGTGTAATTCTCGAACGATTTTTCTACAGTGCAGTAGTTAATCGAATAGTTGTAGCTGAGCTTGTTTTATCCTGGAGGCGGCGTGGTTGATAGTCTACCTTGCACAACTTTGGGTAGTACCACGAAACGTCTTAAAGAGAGCGACCTGGTAGTGACTCAACCTAGTAACAACTTCGGTAGATAATAGAATTTGGAAATCCAAATACAATAGTTTGGAAATCCAAAAACAACAATTTTAAGACGTTTCGATATGATATGTCTACCGAAGAAGTTACTTATTGAGGTTCAATTGTCCTTAAATACATTAAGGATAAATCAAGCTATAGATTTACATCTTTTGACTGAAACGATGAAGTGATTGTTGTTTTAAATAACAACACTAAAAAATTCAAATACGTTGAATTTGTTTGAAATATGGTTTCGAAATCAAAGCCATATAGTGAAACAATAATTTGTTAGAAAACAAATTATTTGTTACAGAACCAAACGAGTTTAAATTTGTTACAAAAATCAAAGAAGGGATCAATTTTCTTTTAAAACAAATTATTTGAGAAATTTTTTCCAAATATTTTGTATAAAAATAAGAAAGAATCTGAATTTCAGATTTCTATTGAATAAGACTGGGTTAACTCAGACTTAAAGAAAGACTTGTGTACCATACATTCTTGTGCAAAAAGATTGCACCTTTGATGATATGTTCAAAATTAAACTCTCCTCCTATTTTATTAGTTGTGTGATTTTAATATTTGACATATCAAAATTTATTGTGTGAACAAGCGTTTAATTTTAAACTTGAGTAACTTGGACTTAATTCCAACGTTATATGATTAGACAATTTTATTTATTGCAGTCAAGAAATATGAACCAAAAATTCATTTAAATCAGAATTTAGAGAATATGAATCTCTAAACATAATAAATTATGATATGTGTGAATTTGATGACACATAAATTAGAAATGATAAAATGATGTTTTTATCATATTTATTGATGACTGTGAATTTTGGAAAATAAAATTGATATGCTTGAATGTTCAATTTTTATAACGAAAATTGAAATTTATAGAGTACCCAAGTCTAAGAACAAAAATTCCAATTAAGAAATTTTTGAAGAAAAGACAATCCAACTTGTCTTATTTTTGAACTTGGGATTGTCCGGACTATATTTGGCTTCAGGACCCCAAGAGAGTTAAACTCACTAGTAGAGCCTATGAATGTGTATTCATTAGGTATGTTATAAATAACGAAGCATATATGTTTTAGGACCTAAATGTTAAAGTGATCATAGAATTAAAGGATGCTGATTTCTATGAAGTAAGTACCCCTGTAAATTAAAGAATAGTGGGGGCACTAGTGGGGGTAAACTAAATTCCCTTCTAAAAACTAAGAACTAGTGGGAGCATTATATCTAATCACATTCATGTAATTAGAAATAGTTATGAAAACATCATACGAGATGTTATAAAACCTCAAGGAGGTAAGAAAGCTAAAAATGCTAAAGAGTATGAACTTGGTTTATACATTGGAAGAAGATTCATTAAGCCTTAAAGAAGTTATATCCTCATTGGATGCTGCATTATGGCAAAAAGCAATAAACGATGAAATGAATCTTCTAGAGTCTAACAAAACATGACACTTGATTGACTTGTCTCATAGTTGCAAAATCAATCGGTTGTATTTGGATTTTGGAAAAAGGAACTAAAACTTGATGGAACGGTTGATGAATACAAGGCTCTCCTTGTAGTCAAAGGTTTTAGAAAGAGAAAAATATAGACTTCTTCGACATTCATTCACCAGTCACAAAAATCATACCCATAAGAGTACTAGTCCCTTTAGCCGTCGTTGATAACTCGATAGTACTCCAAATGGATGTGAAAATTGCCTCTTTTTATGGTGAACTAGAAGAAGAAATCTATATGAAACAACCTGAAAGTTTTGCGATTCATGGACAAGAAAACATGGTCTGTAAGTTAGATAATTATTTGTATGGTCTAAAATAAACTCCTGAGGAATGGCATGAAAAATTTGACATTCTAATGTTATCGAATGAGTATAAAGTGAATGAAAGTGACAAATAATATTTGCACGATCATATGTCTCTATAAAGACGACTTGCTCATATTTGATTTAAAGATTCGTGTTATGAATTATGTGAAATCATTGTTTATCAACAACATTGATAAGAAAGACCTAGACAAAGTTGAAGTAATTCTTGGTTTCAAGATTACTAGATCAGAAAAGAGAACTTTTTTGATAAATCTCACAAAGTTGAGAAGTTCTTAAGGAAATATTATTATTTCGCCGTAAACTTGCAATCATATATTATGATCCAAGTGTAAGAACACTTGAGATGGAGTTAAACAAATAAAATATGCGAGCATCATTGGCAGTCCTTAGGTAAGCCACTGAATGTATTAGACCCGACATTGCCGATGTCGTAAAACTCTTGTGCAAGTTTACTAGTAGACGGATGAGAAGCATTGCCATGCTATAGAAAGAGTCATGAGGTGCCTTAAGAAGATTATGACTCTAAGATTACTTCACTAGGAGTAACCTATTGTACTTAAATGGTACAAGATATAAAATAGAACATTTTCAGATGAATATTTAGCGACTAGTGTTTGCATATTGAGCATCACTAGAGGAGTTGTTTGTTAAAACAAATGATATTGACTCAGTCCACTATGGAATGAATCTGAGATGAGAACACTAGATAAAACTAGTGGAGAAACAAGTTGACAAGATGCTTGCTAGTTGAAATCCCTTAGTGGATAAAACCGTTTCCAGAAGTGTTAATTCATTGTGATAGTCTGCAGCTATTACAAAAATTGAGAATCGTTAGAGACGATTATTAAGGCACGAACACATAAAGAATTAGAGAGCTAGCTACTCTCAAAAGGAACGGTTAAAGTAGATCATGTAAGTACTGATAAAGAATTAGTTAATCCTTTGACGAAAGGAATTACTAGAAAGAAAGTCCTAAACACATCCAATAGGATGGGACTAATGCCCAAAGGTCACAAGTGATGGTAACCCGACCTACATGACTGGAGATCCCAAGAAATAGGTTCAATGGGTAATAACAAGTCACAAGTGATAGAACATGCTATGATAAAAGTAAGAAAGCATGATTCTTGCAGCGATAGAAGGATGAGATAATAGAAACTCTTAATGAGATCTATACTCTATTTGGAGTGGAGTACATAGCTACAGGAGTACTCTTGATAGACTCACCTATACGAATGTGGAACTAAGGGCCGGCTCCTATGGGATTCGGGGCAGAATACCTAGAGCGTTCGTTAAAACCGGGATACACGTGCAAGGCCACAAACGCACGGGCTTTTAGAATACACCTTATGAAAAGGTTTGTGTGTGGGTTCTATGTCTGAGATAGAGCTCAATGCTGTAAGCAACTCTTGTTAATCAGAATTTTACTCGCTATGCAAAGGTTCAAGTTGTAGGCGACACCTTTGTTTACTAGCAAATCTTATGGAGACGTTTTTGACGTTATTTCTGAAACCATTTTCTAAATTCAAGTGGGGGATTGTTGGAACATGTGTGGAAATTGAGTAAAAAAGACTAAACACAAATTCCCATGTTGGGTAGAACTAGTGTTGTGTGAATTGAAAAAAGTGGAAGTCCCACATCGGATGTAACACACACATTAGTAGTGTTTATATAGTGGGGGTGTACCTCTAATTAATGGGGGTACATAAGCACTAGAGAAAAAATATATATTGATATATATATTTTATTATTTGGAAATGATAAATTAAATAATTAATTTAATCATTATTAGAAAGTGCTTTCTTAGTCCCCAAGTTTTGCTAAAATATTTTGGTACATAATATAATATATTTTTGTACTAAAGTTAATATATTTTGGTACTCAATTAAGATATTTTTGTACTAGATCTAATATGTGAATTACTTAATGACAAAGTAATGTATTACTTGTTCCCAAAGTTTCTCACTTATTAGTTGTGAATTTTTTCTATAACTAGAGAGCTCACACAGTACATTCCACACACCAAAGAGTTTCATTGAGTTGTCGGGAACTCTTTCTCTCTTCTCCCTTTTTTGACTTGTGTTGACGAGTCTTTCATCTCTTCTCCCTCCTTCGACTTGTTTAACAAGTCCTTCTCCTTTTTCTACTCCTTTCTGTCCCTTCGGAATTAAGAGTGTTCTTAAGACCATAGTCCCTTCTTCGGTTTAATGTCCCTTCGGAATTAAGAGTGGTCTTAAGTTCATAGTCCCTTCGGAATATAGAGTACTATTAAGTTCATAGTATATAGAGTACTATTAAGTTCATAGTCCCTTCGATAATATATGTCCCTTCGGAATAAAGAGTACTTTTAAGATCATAGTCCTTATTTGGAATAAACAATGTCCCGTCGGAATCAAGAATGATCTTAACGGTATATAAAAATTATTCAATAATTTTATTTGAGGAGAAATGGTGGTAACACCATATTTGAGTGGTCGTAGTATCATATTGATACTTTGGAGAAATTAAGGTTAGAATGGTGGAAACACCATATTTGAGTGGTCTTAGCACCATAATAGAGTGGTAAAAATACCATATTAAAGTGGTTTCAGTATTAAAGAGTGGTCTTAGTACCATATTTGACGGTGTAATTCTCGAACGATTTTTCTACAGTGCAGTAGTTAATCGAACAGTTGTAGCTGGGCTTGTTTTATCCTGGAGGCGGCGTGGTTGATAGTCTACCTTGCACAACTTTGGGTAGTGCCACGAAACGTCTTAAAGAGAGCGACCTGGTCGTGACTCAACCTAGTAACAACTTCGGTAGATAATAGAATTTGGAAATCCAAATACAATAGTTTGGAAATCCAAAAACAACAAAGAGTGTTACTGAAGGAACTGCAAACTGATAAACCAGTTCCAACTCATCAATCCGAGGCAACGACTGAAGGGTTATGACTGCTCCAAGTTAGTTATGTTATACGGTTAAAGTGGTTATGATCTCATGTTCAAGACTTCAAGTCACACGTACGTGACTTATAGTGCACCCACATAGGTGTATATAAATCTTGTACTTGATGTATTCATTAATGAATTGATGCAATAACAAATTCTAGTTTCTCAATATTTCCTCTCCTATCATGGAGTCTGTTTAGATTATTCCCAACAAAATTCTTTTCCTATTATGTTTCCTCTCCTATCTTGCATTTGCATACCATTTGTTTCACTTAATTAATATGAAACGATTATATGTATATGGAAGAAATTAAATTGGTGCAACAATCTTTACAAGACTAAAACTAGTGACACTACTTTTTTCTATTAAAGTATCATCAATTGAGTGTTTATTCCATCTTAAATCTGCTGTTGTAATCTTTGAGTGGCAGTTGCATACTCAATTTCACCAGTTGCCACCCTAGCTCAATGCCATTGCCAAATTGTCAATATTGTTAGGTGGAACACTTTCATCCGAGTTTGAAACTAGGACTTTGCAATTGTTTGTGCGAGTTTCAAGAGGTACTTGCTACTTCGTTTGTAGACAAAAAAATAAAATAATAGAAGAATGTTATTTACCAAAACATGAATATACTTTAAGAATATGATTGTTTGTGTTGAGTATGGCTCATATATACACATAAGAGGGGCAAGGGGCGAAGAAGGAGCTGAGCTAGTGGAGCGTCACAAACCGTAATTCATCACAAACAATACTAAACGGCAGTACTATATACATTGGTTGTAACAGTGTAAACCCTAATTCATCACAGAATTCAAACGGAACTATAGTTGCTTTATAGTCGCAGAGGTAGGCACCATTGGTCGAACTGCGTTAACAAAGATCGATCGTGTCCATTATCTTTTACTTTCATTTACATTAATCTTCTTTTATTGGCTGTTGTTATTAAAAGATAAATGTGAGTCCACTGATAGTAAAGAGAGTCAACTGATTCACAATTAACAGCTGGAAGATTTTCTTGTTATTGTTATTGTTTTTTTTTATTTCACATTATGATGGAGATATTTTAGGGATTTGATAGGAACAGCAATTAACACAATGAAGGATTGCACGCTCCATCTTTCTCTATAAATCAGAATTGTAATTCCACATTTCAATTAAATGAGAACAATTTCCATTCACATATGTTTCTCTTCTTTGTATGAATTTTACTTCTTTTAACATGGTATCAAGAGCCTTCTTGATCTAAATCCTTGCTTCCGCTACCATGCCACCTCGTGCAATCCCCAATCCTCCCCTGGATCCCCTTTTGGATCAAACAAGCCCTTACTTTGTACATCCCAGCGATGGACCGTCATCTGTTGTCGTTACTCCGGTTCTCACCGGATCTAATTACCACTCTTGGGCCAGGTCGATGCGTCGTGCTCTTGGAGGAAAAATGAAGTTTGATTTCCTTGATGGAACTATAACCATGCCCGCTGATTCCTTCGATCCCATGTTTCGAGCTTGGAGTCGTTGCAATATGTTGATCCATTCCTGGCTGATGAACTCGGTTGACGAATCGATTGGTCAATCGATTGTTTTCATGGAGAACGCTGCTGATGTTTGGCTTGATTTAAAAGAACGATTTGGTCAAGGTGATCTTATACGCATTTCAGAACTTCAACAAGAAATTTACGGTCTGAAACAAAATTCCAGGTCTGTTACTGAATTTTTCTCTGAACTTAAAATTCTTTGGGAAGAATTAGAGATCTATATGCCTATTCCTGCTTGTAGTTGTCGTGTTCGCTGTTCTTGTGAGGCTATGCGAAACGCTCGCAATAATCACCATCTGCTTCATGCTATTCGTTTCCTTACCGGACTTAATGAGAATTTCTCTGTTGTTAAATCTCAAATTTTACTCATTGATCCTCTTCCTCCTATGAACAAAATTTTTTCCATGGTTCTTCAACATGAGAGACAAGGGAACTCTGCAGTTTCTGAGGATTCTAGGGTGCTTATCAATGCTGTTGACTCTAAGAAATCTAGTTTTAAGTTTGGGAAACCTGGAAATCATAGTTCTGGTTCCAAAACAAGGGTTTGTACCTTCTGTGGTCGTGATAATCACACTATTGAGACTTGTTATCACAAACATGGTTTGCCTCCTCACTTGCAACGTGGTAAATCCTCTACTGTTAATCATGCTGCAACTGATGGGAGTGATTATGGTGATGATTCATCTGCAACAATTGAGACAAAGGCAGGCCCCCCCTCTCTCACTCATGATCAATATGAGAAATTGATGAACCTAATTCAGAATTCTAGCATTAGTCAACCTTCAAATGTTACTTCCAATCAGGTTTGCTCTTCTAAATCAGCTGGTCCTTCATCATCTGATAAGAAAGGTATGGTTTTCACACTCTCTTCCTCATGTCATAACATTACTCTTGGCTCTTGGATCATAGATTCAGGAGCTAGTGATCACATATGCAGTTCACTTCATTGGTTTCATTCTTACAATGAAATCACTCCAATAAATATAAAATTACCAAATGGTCATCACACTATTGCTAAACATGTTGGGACAGTTATCTTTTCACCTGGTTTTTTAATTGAAAATGTTTTGTATGTTCCTGATTTTTCGTTGAATTTAATATCTGTCTCAAAACTATGTGAAGCATTAGGCTACATAGTATCTTTTAATAAATCTCATTGTTTCATACAGGAACAGGGTACTTTGAAGATGATTGGTTCAGCTGAAAAGATTGAAGCATTATATCATTTGATCATGCCAAATAATGATGCTTGTAGATCTAGTGTTAATACCACCTCTACTGTTTTACCAGATAGTGCCTTGTGGCATTTTAGGCTAGGTCACATCTCCCACAATCGAATGATGAGTTTATCCTCAGATTTTCCTTTTATTGTTGCTGATGTAAAGGCAGTTTGTGACATTTGTCACTTTGCTAAACATAGAAAGCAATCTTACAATCACAGTTTGAATAAAGCTTTGAAACCTTATGATTTAGTGCATTTTGATATATGGGGTCCTATTGCTATTAAATCTATCCATGGGCATTCTTATTTTCTTACTGCTGTTGATGATCATAGTAGATATACTTGGATTACCTTAATGAAACATAAAAGTGAGGCAAGACAACATGTCATCAATTTTATAAATCAAATTGAAAGACAACATGATTGTAAGCTGAAAATTATAAGAACTGATAATGGACCTGAATTTATAATGCCTCTCTTTTATGCTTCTAAAGGGATCATTCATCAAACTAGTTGTGTGGAATCTCCCCAACAAAATGGTCGGGTTGAGAGAAAACACCAACATATTTTGAATGTGGCAAGAGCTTTGTTATTCCAATCAAACTTGCCCAAATATTTTTGGTCTTATGCAGTAAGTCATGCAGTTTTCATCATAAACAGAGTGCCTACTCCTATACTTGAAAATAAATCTCCTTTTTTTCTGTTGCATGATACATTACCTGATATACATCTTTTAAAGGTTTTTGGTTCATTAGTTTATGCATCCACTTTACAATCACACAGGACTAAACTTGCTCATAGAGCGAGAAAATGTGTTTTCTTGGGTTACAAAAGCGGCACAAAGGGTGTTGTTCTTTTTGACATCAACAATAAAGAGATTCTAATATCTAGAAACATCACTCATCATGAACATGTATTCCCTTATCATAGTGACTCATCCTCTCCAACCTGGCATTATCATCCTTCTACCAATCCTGACTTACCAGTTTGTAATCCTACCATTAATAACCCTCCACAAAATACTACACAAAATAGCCACCATACCCCAAATGCAGCCACACCATCAATTGACTTCCCAAAAACTGATACTTTAAACGACATGGAAGACATTACATCAACTAACCCCACACCTTCAACTTCACATTCTGCACCAAATACTACTTCTGCACCATACACTAAACCCATTAGACACAAGAATGCACCTCATTATTTGGCTGATTATGTGTGTGATAATGTTTCATCTCATTCAGCTGCTTCAACCATCTCAGGTACACCTTATCCTATCTCTTCCTTTCATTCTTTTTCTTTTTTGTCTCCTTCACACAAGGCTTTTAGTTTGTCTATCACACACTGCTCTGAGCCTCAAACCTATGAGGAAGCTAGCAAATTTGAATGTTGGCAACTTGCTATGAAATCTGAATTAGAAGCTCTGAATAAAAATGGCACTTGGATTATTGTTGACTTGCCGTTACATGTCAAACCAATTGGTAGTAAATGGGTATATAAAGTGAAACACAAAGCTGATGGTTCTATAGAAAGATATAAAGCTCGACTTGTAGCTAAAGGCTACAATCAAATAGAGGGATTAGATTTTTTTGACACTTTTTCCCCAGTAGCTAAATTAACTACAGTCAGGACCTTACTTGCCTTAGCTTCTATTCACAATTGGCACCTCCACCAATTAGATGTGAATAATGCTTTTTTACACGGTGATCTACAAGAAGATGTTTATATGGTGATACCTGAAGGTGTTTCTCATTCTAAGCCAAACCAAGTGTGCAAACTTTTGAAAAGCCTATATGGTCTTAAACAAGCTAGTAGAAAGTGGTATGAAAAATTAACCTCTTTGCTTGTTAAGGAAGGATATAGACAGTCTAGTTCTGATTATTCTTTGTTTACCCTTGCCAATGGTACTGATTTCACTGCTGTGTTAGTATATGTAGATGATATGATTCTTGCAGGCACTTCATTGACAGAATTTTCAAGAATCAAAACAATTCTTGATGACAATTTCAAGATAAAAGACTTGGGTCAATTAAAATATTTCCTTGGTTTGGAAGTGGCCCGTTCAAAAGCTGGTATCTCGATTTCACAAAGGAAGTACTGCTTAGATTTGTTGAAAGATTCCGGATTTTTAGGATCCAAACCTGCTCCTACACCTCTTGACACCTCAATCAAGCTACATCAAGATTCTGGTAAGCCTTTTGAAGATGTTTCATCATATAGGAGATTAATTGGGAAGCTTCTCTACTTGAATACAACACGTCCTGACATAACCTTTGCTACACAACAATTGAGTCAATTTCTACATGCTCCTACCATGACACACTATCATGCTGCATGTAGAGTGATCAGGTACCTTAAGCATAACCCAGGCAGAGGTTTATTTTTTTCCAAAGATTCTGAATTGCAAGTTCTAGGGTACTCAGATGAATATTGGGCTGGCTGTATAGATTCAAGGCGTTCAATCTCCGGTTATTGTTTCTTCTTGGGATCATCTCTTATTTCTTGGCGTGCAAAGAAACAACAGACTGTATCCAGATCATCATCAGAAGCTGAATATAGAGCACTTTCAACAGCCACATGTGAACTACAATGGCTTCTTTACTTACTCAAGGATTTTCAGATCACTTGCACTAGACCGCCAGTGCTCTATTGTGACAACCAGAGTGCACTACACATTGCTTCTAACCCAGTTTTTCATGAAAGAACCAAACATCTGGATATTGATTGTCATCTAGTTAGAGAAAAGGTTCAGAAGGGAATACTTCGTTTACTCCCAATTTCTTCATCAGAGCAAATAGCAGATTTCCTTACCAAAGCTCTTGCAACTCCAAAGTTCACCTCTTTCATTTCCAAGCTTGGGATGATAGACATTTATCATGCTCCAGCTTGTAGGAGGCTATTAAAAGATAAATGTGAGTCCACTGATAGTAAAGAGAGTCAACTGATTCACAATTAACAGCTGGAAGATTTTCTTGTTATTGTTATTGTTTTTTTTTTATTTCACATTATGATGGAGATATTTTAGGGATTTGATAGGAACAGCAATTAACACAATGAAGGATTGCACGCTCCATCTTTCTCTATAAATCAGAATTGTAATTCCACATTTCAATTAAATGAGAACAATTTCCATTCACATATGTTTCTCTTCTTTGTATGAATTTTACTTCTTTTAACAGTTGTTCTAACAATTTGACTTTTAAAAAAAAAATATCTGAAATTTCAAAGTCATATTTCACCCATTTGTAATAAAGATGCTTTCAAGGTATAAATAAAATATAGTTAATAAACAATACTGAAAATGCAAGCAGTCTACATATCTCTCTTTTTAACATTTGGAAACAAACAAACAAACTTTTTGGCACATGAAAAAAGAAACTACTATAATATATAGCTAACCTATACTATATTATATATCTAAGTGATTACTATAAGCTGCTAACAACTTAGTACAAAATTGAATGTGAACATGAAATATATTATACACTATGGATTATTAGGTTGGTGGTTATTGATGGGTGGCCTATGGGATGGCTTTCCCTTATGACTATAGTCTTTATACATGAGACTTCCAATCTCTTTTGCAGCATCAATACTTTGAGCTTCTTCAGAAATTTGTATAGACCTTGTTGATCTCTCTGGGCTACCCTTAATTGGCACAACATCACAATTTTGTGAACACTTTGTGTTTGTGTTGGTGAGGCTATTCCTTGGAATTGCAAACTTGGTGACTTTCAAATATGCCTTTGCCTTCATTGTCATATGCTTCTGTTTAATTGAATATTAATATGGTTAGAAATATATAATATTTCATTAGTTTCATAATACAAGTCATTTTAGTAAAAGTAAATAATACACAAATTAATGAAGACTGATTTGAAAATGAACAAATTTTGCAGGGACTAAAATAAAATACCGAAAATCAAAAGTAAAAAAGTTTTATACTCGTAAAGACTAAAAACAGAAAATTATATAGTGCAAGGACCAAATGCATATTTAAACCGATGATAAATTACCTGCGCATCGTTCGTTTGTACTTGGAATAAGCTTCTAAATGACTTCCTCAGACCATCATTCTCATTACCTGTGGAATGGAAGCAACATAGTACAAAGAGTGATACATAAGTTTCTTTCATAATATAAGATTTTAATTATTATATTATATAAAGAATACGCATGTTAAGGTAAATTATGTTTTAATTCAGATTTTTTCCTTCACAATATACTAGAATATTAATGGACCTTTTCATAAGCTAGAAAATTAATCTTCAAAGTATATTATATACTTGTGATGTACAAAAATGTTTAATTTCTATTCCTACACTGATGAAGCTATAGCTAGCTAGGAGATTCACTCACAAATGATTTTTTTCACTCAGTTATGTTTTGGAAGGTGGTGCCTTGGTCCATGATAATCATCAGTGAAATCTACAGAACCAAAATCCATTTTCAGCTTTCTTGTTGGTTTACTTTTCTTCTCTTTACTACAACATTTTACAATTTTATAATTGGACCCCTCCCTTTCAAAGTCACATATTCCATCACAATAAGTTGCACCTGAAATCTTTGAAGTCTCTCTTTTTCCATTCTTAGAATCATCACTTGTTTCTTCATGATGCATTATGGTTCCTAATCCTAGCTTCCTCACATGAAAAAATCCAGTGATTCTCTGAAAAGGTACCTGATCATAGATACAATCATCAAAACATGAAACTTGGTATAACATATTTTTTTTACTAAGAAAAATTAATATTATTGCAAACTACAAACACATATGAAACTTGTTATATCATGTATGTCCATGAGGTTTACTATTGGGACATGACTAGGCAACATATAAATATACTCTCTCTCAGTGGCGGAGCCAGGATTATTGTAAAGTCTGGGCAAAAAAATTTGCAACACATTTATAGGAGTTTACATAAGAAATTGCAAGCAAATAATAAAAAAATATAAAAAAATTGCCCAATTTATAGGGGTTTATATAAGAAATTCATCGGGATTTATATAAGAAATTGCAAAAAATTTGGGCCGGACCCCGTGCGGGTGCCCGTGGTCGCCGGGCCATAGAACCGCCCTTGTACTCTCTAATTTTATTTTATTTTTTATTTTACATTGACCAGGAAGTAGTGTGACCAACACATACTCAAATAAACACATATATTTTTTATCGAAATAAAAATAAAAACACGAGTTTGAAGACCTAGAATCAAATCTGGGATCCCACATAAAATATTTTCACAGTCAAACAACTACAGTGTAATGTGGACTTCTGATTTTATTTATAAGCAAACATTAATTATTTCATATTTTTAAGAAAATTATTTAATCTTATTTAATTTTCTCAAAGTAAGAAATTACACTCTAAATTGTCCATCGTACAAACTTGTTTCATAAGAATAAAAAAATTATTGGAAAATAAACCCTAAATTAATCAAAAGATACTTTAGAAATAACAGCACTATATTTAGTAGATTCTTATATATTTAATATGACAAAATATGAATTTTTTGTTGCATATGTTCAAGACCTGAAGAATTACCTTTGGAGATGATATGACTATAATTTCAGCAACTTCGAGCTTGTTTTTGTTCCATTCTTGACCTGCAGTTACAGTTGTGGTAATTAATCAGATCATGCAATCTTTATTTTGATATATTGGAAACCAAAATAATTAAATAAACAACATTTTTTTTACCTGAAACAACTCTTGCTAATGAGTCCCTTTGGAAAGTAAGGACCAAGAGACCTCCTAGTAAAAGGCTTGATAGCAATATGAAGATGAACTTCATCTCAGTGTTTCTTTTTCTTATATGAATGTATTTTCTTTTGTTTAATTAACAACTGAAAGAGAGAAAATGTTAACTAGCAAAATATGAGTTTTATAGAGGGGTTCAAAGTCCAAAATCAAGTCAAAGCTAACTAGGGTTCCGACACCTTTTCTACTGATTATAATTATATTATTCCTTGGAAGGTTAAATACTTAGGACAGTACAAAATTATACAGATGATTAAATTACTATTATGTATGTACTATCTTTTTTCAATTTTTGGGTTTTTAAGAAAGAAAAATGATATTTGAACAACCATTTTGTGATAATTTTTATTGTAATTTTCTTTCTTATATTCACATTGTATTTTTACTTTCTTTTTTAATTTCTTTGATTTGTGTCAATACTTGCATTTCTTTGTATATTTTTTTTGATGGTGGCCGGGGTTCGAACCCTGGACCTTTGCATATTTTTATGCATCGTCCATACCAATTGAGCTAAGCTCACGAGGACATTTCTTTGTATATTTTAATTGTCCCATAAATTGTCTCAAAAAGTGGTTGTTCAAATACCACTATTTAAGAAAATCTCCTCTTATTATAATTTATAAGTGATTTTTTTATTAAGTTTCAAATATACATTTACCTTTTATTCGTCCATTCACTTCTCTTTTTATTGTTTCGTTGAAAATTGATATCCTATTCAAGAATCGACTAATCCAATAGATCAACCTCACATCCACTAGTAAAGCCCAATTGAAATCAAACTCGGGGTAAAACTATATATATGAGTTGGCCTGTCACATGAGTTATTGACATCGAACCCGAGACAAGAGATGAGCATATTCAAAGTCACAAGTCTATACAACCAGATCAACCCTTATTTATTTGTTAATGTAAGAATACAAATTAAGTTATTTACCCTTGAATTGTTTCTACCCCCACTTTAAGTTCTTTCTACCTACTAACACAAAGCAGCCGCCGCTCTCCTTCGTCCTCTCCTTTTTTTTTTGTTCAAATTGCTTCGGCGAGATGTAGATTCGGCTGCGGTGGTGCGATGAGTACCTTTGTCCTCCGCACCACCTTTTAGTCGTCAGATCTGCCGGCGGTTCCGCTTGTTTTCATCTTTTCCGGCAGTCTGGCATGTGGGTTTCTATAACGCGTTGGTGTGTGGTTCGACCACCGTCGCGTCTGTTCTGATCGGCGGACACTTTGTTTGTCGTGGCTTGTTTCTGTTGGTGTCGAAAACCCAAACAGGGGTAGTCCTCACAACCGTCGGCGCGCCCTCGTGGTTTGCCCTAAAGTTTTCTCCTGATCGTTTTCGAAAGGAAGTTGTTGTTGGTTTCATGATTCTGATCTTTGAAGGTGTGTTATCGATTCGAGGTAGGCATTTCGATGTTTTGACTCTCTGATCATTATCCAAGTCTGTTGAGATCTGTAGGTGTCAAGATTAAGGTTTGCCTCCTCCGAACAATTGCCGCCTTAATATCCGTATCGATTTTAATGATTGATTTCGGACTGTTTTAAAATCCTCATCATTCTATATGTCTTATGTTGGACTCATGGGCTCGAAAGAGTCGTGTAGAGCTTGTTGTTGTTTTTGCAAGGAGTTGATGGATCTTGAATTGTTTCTATGTTGGCAGACGATTCATACACCAGGCTAAGAACCGCCGTTCACTTTGTTTGATTGGACTGTGAGGCTCAAAAGGGTCGTTTAACTTGCTGCCATTATTGCAGGGAGCTGATGGTACATGAACCACCTCCGTGTTGACTGAGGGTTCAATCACCGCATCAAAGACTTTTAATTAGTTTTAGGATTAATTAGATGTTGATACACTTGCGTGTTGTTTTTATTTTTTAATCAACCGTTTGGGATCGACTTACACTCTTGTGTGGTTTTACTGGGTTAGGTTTATGTCCCCTAGTTTTTATGTATTTTTTTTTTCCTTTTTTTTAATAAAATTTATGCGCATTTGACAAAGATTAGAGTAGGGTATCAACTTAGTTGGAAGCCTCTCTGTCTGATGTCATTTTGTTCTGGCCTTATAAAAAAAAGTGTAAGAATATAATAATTTGAATATAATTAAAAACAATTTTTTTATATAAAGAGGGTCAAACCCAAAGGAAAATAGCTACAATTTTATCAAATAGGGAGTAAAATTTCCAACACAATAAGCAAACAAACAATAAATGCAAAATTTGAGCTGGACAAAGCTCATAAAGTATCAAGGAAGGACCTCATCCACAACCCATATTTGTTAACATCCCCACAATTGTTTACTTCACGATAAGCAGTGGCGGAGCCAGGAAAATTATAGAGCCTGGGTAAAATTTTTATCGTAAAATATGGCGTGTTAAGAACGTTAAAATATGGCTTTACACAAAATATTATAAATTTTCGACAAATTGATTATGAATTTTCAAAGTGTCAAAAACTCAAAAAACAAAACAACGGAAATCTCGGCCTATAAATCAAATTTTGAGCTCAATATTTGCAGAGACATCTATAAAAATACATAAAAAGATCTGTAAAGTTTCATAGCATTTCGAAGTCGTTTCAATTTATTTTGATTTTTCAACCAAAACGTGCAAAATTGAAATTTTGTTCCGATTAAGCGTATACTCACAGGTCAAATTTAGTTTTCTAATTTTGCAGGCATGACTAGAAGATGATAAGAACCTTCACAATGAAATTTTGTAGTTTTTAAACGAGATACAAATTAATTATAAATTGTTTAAGAAATTCATAATTATGGGGAATAAAAATTCATATTTAATTTGTCCCTGGTCGAAAAAATTTAATTTTTTGTGTAAAGCTATATTTTAACGTGCTAAACATGTATGAAAAAAATCATGAAAAAATTCAACATCTATGTCACATTTTTATACTACGCGTGTATTATAGGATAAAAAATAAGAAAAAACTCGAATTACAATACTAGAATATATGTTTTTTATTTTGTATGGTCAATTTGAACAATTAACCATTCAAAATAAGAGAGTTGAACCTACCAATAGTGCGCTAAATAAAATTAGGAGATAAATAAATGTCCTTTCCGAGATCTCTTTGCGTGTGAGAATTTTCAGATTTAGCCCAAATTTTTTTTTTTTTTTTTTAAGTAGGAAAAGGGTTATTAGGCTGGACTTGGTACAAAGAGAATAGCAGCTGAGCCCGGGCTAGTGCCCAGGCTAGCTGGGGTTGTCACCGCCCCTGACGATAAGAATGACAAACACATTTCAATTCATCTCCATAGTAACCGAATAATGTGTTGCCCCAAACGACATGCCACAACACTCCCACAAGATCTATATTCTAACATGTTAACAACAAGGTTCAAATCTATATGAAATTCCAGTCGAGTGAATCCACGAGAACAAGCCAATGCCAATCCCTCAAAAACTCCTCATAGCTCGGCCACATACGTGCTACAACAGAGGCCGACCTAACATATCTAAAGCAAAATTTGAAGTGACACCATTTTAAAATTAAAAACAACAAAATTAGAAATCTTTTAAGTCTATTTAATTTTTATAATATTAAACAAAACAAATGTTCAAATGCATTCACACGATTGATTGACTTTTTTAATAAATGAATTAGTTCCAAAATTTATACAATGTGACCTAAAATAATTAACTGTTAACTAAATTAAAAATTAAATTTGAGGCCTAAGACTTGGCAGCTCCGTTGGGGACAATACTTGGGTGCCATTAATAGCACCGTGCCATTAAATCCTGGCCATTGATGGCACCCAACACACACATCACACACGCACTTGGGGCAATGTGTGGCCCTGATCTAATGGCATGGTGCCATTAATGGCACCAAAGTGTCACCCCTCCGTTGGGCCGTCCTTGATTACAGACTCCAACAAATTTAGAAAAACTACAAAGAATTCTGCTCTTTACCCAAACGGTTCTGCTCATTCCCAAAGTAAAAGTTCAAAATGTCCCTACGCAACTTAAGTTGCGCTAGTGTATTATGAGCAATAAAACAGAAATACACTAGCGCATGTTAAGTTGCGCTGCGCAACTTAAGTTGCGTTAGTGTATTCTGAGCTCAAGTTAAGTTGCGCTAGTGTATTCTGAGCTCAAGTTAAGTTGCGCTAGTGTATTCTGAACAGAAATACAATAGCGCATGTTAAGTTGCGCTAGTGTATTCTGAGCTCATGTTAAGTTGTGCTAGTGTATCACCACAACTTAACATAAGCTCAGAATACACTAGTGCAACTTAAGTTGCGTAGGGGCATTTTGGACTTTTACTTTGGGAATGAGCAGAACCGTTTGGGTAAAGAGCAGAATTCAACTACAAATTCATTAACCATTTGAATCTCTAAGAAGGTCGCACCATTTGAATTCACCCTAACCCAACCTACCTCTGGCGGCCACCAACAGAAGTGAAGCAAGTGATTTAGCAAAAATAAATTCGATTAAAGAGGTGCAATTGGAACATGTCAATTTTGAGATACACTCCATACTAGCTGTGGACAATTTTAATCATGCAATGTAGGCGTTTCTGACTTTGAATCTGGAGATTAATTAAACATTTTTTCCTTGATTTTTCAAAACTCAAATTCCTTCAAAAAAAAAAAAAACTCAAATGTAGAGTTTGTTAGAAGGTAAACAAATGGGGTAGTTCATGTGTTAGCAATGGTAACACTATTTATATATTCAATACCATAAAACGTATAAGACCAAAAATTATTTAATACTATAAAAATTTGTCGTGTATTGTTCTGCTTTTTATAGTGTTGTTTTATCTTGTGTTGTTCAGTCATATACATGTTGTTTAGCAGATCACTCATACTCTCTTTACTCATACTCTCTTTTAATGTCTTTTGATTATAAAAAAACAAAGTTATACAAACAGAGCAGCGTTAAGCTTAACACTTTATAGGTAGAAATTAAACAATGATTTTTATGATAGAAACCAAACCATGCCTCCAAATTAAAATCATTGACTCAATGAGAAAATAGCTGGTTGTTTAATTGTGTATGGTTACACGTTGAATATATTGGACCACCGTCGTTGCTCCTTGGAAAGATGATTTACTTCTGACAAAATATTGTCATATATATGGTGCCCTAAAAAACAAAGGAAGACAAAATGGTCTATTCAGGTAAAGGTTTAATTTTGTCAGATTTATTTAATTAATTAGTTAGTGAGATAAGACGAAATCAGTGTTCTTCCCGTAGATTCCAATTCCAAATGAAATGAATCTCCTCCTCACTACAACAGTATATTTTACTCTAACAATATATGCTAGTGTATATATATATCATGGTGTAGTTTACCAATAATGCCAATATATATCATGGTGAGTATAATTTGATGTTTAGTCTGCTTCCATTCATGAAATATTGCTGACTTGATAATAATGCCAATATAATTCTTTATGTATTTTTTCTCACTAGAATATTGACATTTCATTTTTTGAAGGAAGAATATTGACAATTAGTAGGTAGGTTTTTCTGAATGACTCAAACTCTAATTTAAATGCTTTAATAATATTAGAAGTGATAGAGAACCGGAGAACAAGGAGTGGCATGTGGAGAAAGTTCCTTAATTGATAGTAGGAGATTTTGTTTTTCCTTTATGGAAAAATAGATTAAACCAAGTATAAAGGAGCATCTAAAATCGGGGCCGAAGTTTGAATCCCTAATTTTAATATAAAGAAGGATATGATCAATGTTGTTAAAATCGCGTGTCAATACATACAATCGTCCAATTTTACATAAAGTGTGAATTTTGTGTTAAATCGATGGTAAAATCGGTTTTAACTGAATTAAAATTCAACTTTATTTTAAGTGATTAACTTCTGGAAAAAATTGGGAAAATCTAATTAGTTTATTTCGATTTTACCTGATTTTGAACAACTTAACTTTGTTTTAACTTTTAACTAGATCTCTCTTTTCTATAGTTTTTTTTATAGTTATTTTGGATGATTATATGATTTAGTGGGATAATTTATGTTGTTTTATACAAGTTTATGAGCTTGACACTTCATCATGATGATTTGGTCTATTTTTGTTTTATAATTAAAGTTAAAATTTTAAATTATTGATGTATTTATAATATTACATAAGTATATATGTCATTTATATAATAATCTTAACATCATTTTAGAACGAGGTAAACTCGTCGGAGTTTACAAGTCTATAAGAAAAAAACACATTTATTCATACCAATAAATGTTGTAGAACATAAATTTTATATTGTTTGGATGAAGATGTTATGTCTGATCGCTTATGAATCTTGGGTTATTGACTCAATTTTGCTCACTCTATCTCCTTTGCAAGTAGAATTGGAGTCCTTGTTCTGCTTCATGGAAGGAGTGGGAGTAGTTCCTTGTTCAACCTCATATATGGATCATTTCATCAAAAGTCTTCTTGGTGGTACATGTTGAATATGGTATCAGAGTCGGGTTAAGGTTCAATGTGGGAATTTAACCCAGACCCACATTAGGCATTAGGATGGTTGTTGAATATGATTTTGAAGTTGTTTGTAGTTTGTTATTTGTCCCACGTTGTTCAGGTTCCTGAGCCGTTGAGCGTATATACATGTTTGAGTACCGTCATCCTTTAAACTAACTTTTGAGATGAGATTCAAGCACATTTAACATTACAAACATATGGTGTGAGAGTCTCACACTTGAGGGGGGGAATCAACTATGAATAGGTGCAATGGTCAATATATAAGAGAGGTGTCAATTCCTTTTCGATGGAGATGTGCAGCGGTGAAGGTAACACTATTTTTACGTGGGGGCCAAATATAAAGAAAAAAGTAAACACTAATATACGAAACTTAATTAATTTTACTCATATTTAATGAAACTGCAACAAAAAAAAAATAAAGCTAACAATAGTTTTTTTTTTTTGAAGAAGCTAAACTAACCCACTCAAATTGGCACCGAAAGGAATCGAACTTGAGACCTCGAGGAGGAGCATACTCCCAGGTCTCAAGTCAATACCACCAGGCCAACCCAAGTGGGTTTAAAGCTAACAATAGTTATTTATAAAAGTTAAGCTCTAAGGAGTTTTTAGAAGTCAAATTTATCCATAATTGACATTATACTAAATAGATTATCAATATTTTTATAATATCATCTCTATTTTAACCAACAAATAATATCTGGGATAGCTACATATATATCTAAGTTAAATATTCAAGATTTCTTTTTCTTTTGGAGTAGCCAATACTATCCCATATGGTTGTGAAGCCCTTCGCCCTTGGAGATGTGATGTCTATATTTCTTATAGCCTTGAATCATTAACTCATTGTTGCTCTCAACCCTCCCTAGATCACTATCCAAATATGTGTATGTTTAAATTGACGAAATTATGATGATGCATTATATTATAAAATCTTCGAAAGTTTAACTATTGTGAAATTTTTTATTGCTCACTATATTATGTCAAACTTACCGTCTGTATAAACACACACTTTTACCGGAAAAATTGATGAATTTTGAGGAGTCAAGCACATAGGTGTAGTAAATATTCCTCAGGAGACATGAGAGTATCAAACTAAGAGATTCTGAAAAACGAGCAATTGATTCTATGCTTAGAATTGCGAACCATATGAACAAGTTGATTAAACTATACTTTAAACTTGTGTTGTAGTACGTGCTTATATGAACACGAGGCGTAGCCTCCAATTTCATGCTAGTGCTCTCTTTTTGAGAAAGGTGTGCCTCGCATCACATAAAACCAAGTCGGTTTCGTTTCTCAGTTTTTCCACCGTCATGGTCTTTCCTTTTTTTTTTTAAACAAAGGTATTATCTGCGTAACTTTGGGTCGAAATAACTGAGCTCTATTTAAGAGATTGACTTCTTCGAAGAGTTGAACCCTATACCAAATAGTTATGAGATTCAAGTATCTACGTGTTATGTTGATTTCACCTCTTTTTTTAAGTATATGTTTAGTATTACAATATATTTATCGTATGCACAATAAACTACCATGTTTTTGTAAAAGCTACACAGATTATGTTGAGAGACTAATTCAATTCGGTTTGTTAGTTAAAGTTATAAGTAGTTATAACATTCAGATTTTTTGTTTAGGTGAACTTTCAAATTTACTAGCTAGCTTTGTGTTTTTGTGAGTGATATCCATTATGAGATTTAGCACACATGCACACATGCAAATGCCACCAAAACCGTGTTTAGAAGCACTAAATATATAACGGCTTATACAAGAAGTTCCCCAATTTAGATGCTTAAATGGGTCAGGTTTTTGTATGTAGTACTTAATAAATACTAGACATCTCAAATTCATGCCATCAAAAAATTTATTGAATGAGCTTCATCAATGATTATAAAAAAAACATTACATTTCAACAAAACTTATTTATTTTAATACAATTTATTGAGTGGAGTCTGCGAAAAAGTGACAAAAGAGTGTGATTCAATAGTCATCACTCCGTGAGCACCAGAATTTTTACTTCACAATTAGGATGTCTATTTAGTTGAGTGTTTTCAAGAATAGATTCCTTTCGAGAATAGTTGGTGCAAATAAGTAAATTTGTTTTTAAATTGTGAGAATGAGTCAAAATAGTTTCTCACTTTTGAAAATTGGCAAATATATTCACAAAATAGTAACACATATGTTAAAATATTTAATTTTCTCACTACCAAAAAAAATATTTAATTTTCTATTAACTTTTAGAGTTGTCCCAAAATAGTTATACATATATCATTTTTCAAGCTTTTATCGTTAGAGACTATGAAGTGTCTTGAAATTAAGGCAATTATGTTTTCCACCCTATGCGTTTCTCGGGCACCCTGTTTTTTATTTCCCGAAATATCATTTGTTCATATTCTATAATTCGAACTCCTGCAGATGGATTTTTCGATTATCCAATCTGAAACATCTTGAAACTCATAAATGGCTGTGTAATTGATATCAAAGTCTTTGCTGATCATCGTACAATTCCCACAAAAACTAAAAAGCAATTTCAGGGATTGTATGAATAGTCAGCAGTGACCATGATATCATAAACCATTCAAAACTAAAAAAAAATAAAGAAAATAAAGAAAATTTTAGAATGGATGAGAAGTGAAGAATGAATGAAAGTATTGAAGGATGCAAGGTTATTTATAGTCATCAAATGTTGCTAGATCGTAACTACAATTAAAGGAAACATGTTTAACATTTAAAACTCTATTAATAAACCACAAATCGTCCAAACCTTTGATGCAACACCACCGTCCACGGCTTGGATAATAAAATCTAAAAGCTTCAGAGAAGAATTATGATTATATAATTTGAACCGTCCCAGACTGTGTCTATGCTTGAGGTTTAGAAGGTTTTGCATGGTGCATAACACAAGAAAAAACTAAATAACATAATTCAACAACGTAAAACAACATAATAAGATTAGTGATGATGAAAGGGAAGGCGTTCCAAAAATATGTTTTGAACTCGATCTTGTTGCCTAATGGTCGGATTAGGCAGGTGTACCAAATCGTTTACCAAGTAATAAAGTGAGAAGTAGAGTATCGTATCCACATGAATTGTCGTTTCGTCATACAATTCGAGTTACTGATTTGAGAACAAAATAATAAATAAAGTGTTGGAACAAAATGTGTTTAACAATGAACCTTGAGAGTTTTGATGATAACAAGGTATTAAAAATTGTCAATTGGACTAGCTAATATTTGTTCAAGTGTACAGGACCATAGACAAAATTTTGACATCATATATAGGTTCTGAAGAACAAAAGAGAGCTTAGAATTCAACAAAAAGGAAGCTTAAAGCATCTGAAGAGAAAGTGCTCCTGAAGACAAAAGTGCTCCTGAAGACAAGAGTGCTCCTGATGACGTCATCAGAAGCAAGTTCATCAGAAGCAACCTCATCAGAAGCTGAAACTCACCAGAAGCTAAAGTTCAATCAGATAGAAGAATTAAAGCTTCAAAATCTGTTTAATGGATTCGAAAGCAATGAAGAAGACTGGGAATACAAAGCAACAGTCATTTTGAGAAGATTTGAAGGCATTGGATGCTTATCTTCAAAAAACGTTGACAAAAGTACAATTGTACGAAGTGTACAACCACTACCTCCACTACTCTGCTTTGTCCCTGCTACAAGACAAGAAAAACAGCTCTGCCTGCAACAATGTTCCTTCACAATGGGAATGCATTTCAAATTGATCCTTTATAGGACAACAACCATATCAGGCAAAAGATCATTGGTGATTGATCAATCTTCAAACGACTCTTTTTGATGTGCTGACAATTTCACAACGTCTCTTTCACACCTCTATAAAAAGGAGTGAAGACCTAGAGATTGGTAGAGACTCAATAACAATTTACAAGTGCCAAAACTCTGCTGAAATTGTTCTGCATTCAAAGTTCACTTAGAATTTCTGTTTTCAAGTTCATAACTTAGAAATTCTAGAGTCCTAAAGAGTCTGTATCTGATTTGTATTGTGAGCACCTCTGATTGTATATCAAGCGTTCAACCTCAAACATTTTTTTTTTTGTAATCTTGTTTGATTAGAAGTCTCTTGCAGTTGTGCTTGAGCATTAGACGTCTTTTGATTGTGTTCAGGAGCATAGGAAGTCTCTTGCTTGTGTGCTTGAGCAATTTGAAGTCTATTGCTAAGTTTAGCAGTGAGCAGCTGTAATCAGATATTACATTTTAGTGAACTCTCCTTGGAAGTGCAAGGGGGACTGGACTACTTCCGGTTTGTGGAAGGAACCAGTATAATTGTTTTGTGTCTTTCTTCCTTCTCTCTCTCTCTCTATTTTTATCCGCTGCATATTAGTAATGAACTTCACTTCAGAAGCAGTTCATACTGTGCTTTTGATCAGTGTTTTCAGCTTAGGAGAAAACGAAGAAAAAGATAACACAATTCAACCCCCCTTCTTGTGTTTTTCTCACCTTCATAAAGAGATAAGGGTTTAGAGTTTGAAATAGAGCAAGTTTACCTGTTTGATTGCATAATATTAGCGGCGGTTAGGATTCTTTGAATCCCTTCTATTCATTTGTTGGAATTAATTAACAGTCAAGTCGCATCAGTTATCCTAAGTAGACTATCTAAGTGATGATTTTGTTGGGACGTGATAACCTAATCAACTGTCAAGTTGCACCTATTGGTCGCACGACGATACTTACGTGCGGGGTCTTACTCTCTCATAGATTTAGTCTATCCCTTGCCTATTGAGTTGCACCTGCTAATCACACTAAGGTTATACGCGCGCTACAGTATAGGGTTATCAATCCTATAAGATATGTCACCTTCGTAAGGATTATTAGTGTAGGGTCTTACTCGCTTAGGGGTAATTGAAACGTAAAATTAAATTGGCATTCCTAAATTTCCAAATGTATGGTGGCCAATGTTAGTAAATGTTTTCTCATCTATTAGAAGTACATGGAACATTTTCCCTTTTGGTAGTTCTACAAACGGGCAGCCCTATCAGCGTCTACCTTACCAAGGTGTGAAAAGAATGGAGTTACTAGGTTGATTTAAGTCGTGAAGTCACTTGTTTCATTAATTACTAACTAGTTACTACCCGATTTCAGCAGATTTACATCAATATTAGTTATGTCAGGGTACACTCGCTTTCGGTTTGTTTTGCTAGTTACTAACTAATTACTTCCTGGTTAGACAGATATAAATATCAATATTAGGTCATGTCACTACCTAAGTGCCTAAATCATGGATGCGTTCCAGAGGAGACAAATCTTACGCACTACATTAAAACTAAATAGCGAACAAAAAATAACTAAATAAATGACTTTAAATTAAATGATTATCCAACAAATAAAATAGAGGTTCATCTTAGAGTCCTAGCCTAAAAATATTTAGTTACCCATGGTAACTAAAAACAAATTACAAAAGAAATAAAACATACCCAAGAAATACTTGGAGTGAGGAGAGAGAAACTCATCCGTGGAAGCTCCTAGTTCTTGCCTTCCTCTTGAACCGCTTTGTTCTGAATGAGAAATTGTGAATGAGGCAGGCAACATTTATAAAGAAAGTTTCCACGTGATTTTGGGCTAAAGACATGGGTTTTCGAGCACAAAAAGTCACAAAACAACGCCTTGGCCCGCAAGGCACAGGCGCCAAGCGCTTAGTACCATACGCCAGGCGCATGTGAGTGGTTTTTCATGCGTTAGGCGCCCCAGTGCAAAGTTTTTGGGCACCTGGCGCCTCCTCCTGTGTGTTGGGTGCATGTGAGTTTGTCCGGTGCTGAAATAGCTTGTTTCTTCGCCTTTTTAGGTGTTTGCTTCTACGTAAGATCTCCTGGAACTTGAGAAAAGAATTCCTCCCTTTGTAAAGTCTTCTGAGGCCTCTTGAATCTTCATTCTTCATCTTTCCAAGGTCTTTCCAAATATGTTGGTGTCTTGTTTTGCCGATATGCATGATTTCTTCGTGAATTTACAACAAAACACCCTACAATTGCCACGTTTCGGAAAGAATAAAATTACAAGCTCAAATTCAAAAAACAATATTAATGTCCCAAAATCATAGGAAATTATTCTAATACTCCTCTGTTATGCTGGTAAAACCTACTGAAATTGACTGAAAAACATGCTAAGAATAACGTAAGAAGATTTGCCATCACTGCCCTGCCAACCGACATATTTCTATTGACAGAGCAGCAAGATCAAGTTAAAAACAACAACTTCGTGTTCAGATCCGCTGGAAATGATGAAAGGGAAGGTGTGTCCAAAAGGTGTTTTTAAACTTGATTCCACTGCTCTGTCAACTAACATATTTCTATTGGTAGGGCAGCAATATCAAGTTCATAACAACCTCTTAGGTTTCAGATCCGCCAAATAATGTTTCATAGTTCTTTGTTGTGTTTTACAACAAATGAACCAAACACGTCTATTTATACAAGTTTATGTGTGTCGTGGACCATAGGAATTGTCGGTGCAATGTGGACAATAGAAAAATCATGTACTTGACTGGTTCGGATTATACAATTTGAAATGTCTCTCACCCTACAAAGTACGAGGTTTAACACAGCATTGAACCCGTTCGGATTATGTAATCCAAAAATTCCGAAGATGGTTTTGGATTATATGATCCAAACCAGTTCAGAGTGTGGACGATGGCTTGATCAGCACGGCTGAATCATTCATCATGTTTTTCTTTGGGTCCCTTCTGCTCATACCAGTTTGACCATGTTTTTCTACCCTAATTAATGAAACGTTACACTATATGCACCATCATTCACAAATTCTCCCCTATAAGTATTCACCCATCACTCACAAATTCAATTCCATCTCACATTCACTCATTCTCTTTTCTTCTACAATGTGCTTCCACTATTGGCCTTCATGCAAAGGTTACTCTAATATTTTAGGGATTGCATGAATTGTCAAAGGGCAAGGTGTCACTCTGTAATTTGACATCATCTATCTAGGGTGTAAGGTTGATATGTCTAGGTGTAAGGTTGTCATCAAAGTCTCATTCTCCTTAGAGAGGAAACAAACCTTACCCCAGTCTCATTCTCCCTCAATCTTCTTGCACCACAAGTTTAGCATTAGGTGTTGAATAATTTAATAAGTTTCAATGTTAATATAAATGTACTATGAAAGATATGATATATTAATAAAATGAAAATTTGATTCATTTTTGTCTCTTTTCATTTTGTTCATTTTCAATTATGTCTTCTTAATATTATACTCCATCCGTTTCAAAATGAGTGTCGCTTTAGCCAATTGCACACATATTAAGGAATGGAATGAAATAATCATTAGACATAACACTTTTACTAAACTGCCCTTAATTTATAAGAAAAAGACAAACTTAAAGTTGCATTGAAAATTGTGTGATAGAAAAGTTGGAAGAAAAAAATTAAAGTTGTATTGGAAATGTAAGTGACATTCATTTTGAAACAAATTTTTTTAGCTAAAGTGACACTCATTTTGAAACGGATGGAGTATGTCACTGTTGTTGTGTAAATCTGGGTAATACAAGGTTTCAGACTAGAATTAAAGTGGCACTAGGGACGACCAAGGCCAAACTACTAAAACAAGAACATAGGCCTCCAAAAAAATTGTTTTTCATGTATTAAAATTCCTTAAAAAGGGTTTCTCTTAACATCACCTTTGTGTCTCAATTGCCACCCTCGTCAACCGCCTTAGGATATAGGATTGACTTGCAAGCAACACCCTTTATTTACTCACCGGTATCAATGTCTCTACTAACCCTCCATCAGGTTGTGTTAACCTTTTACGATTAGATATTGTTATTGTTTATTTTTGTTGTAGAGTCCTTGCATAGTTTGGCCTAAGAGGCCTCCTTTGTATAAAAAAAAAAATGCCTAAAAAATAAAAATACTTAAAAAGATACATCAATTAATATAGTCAATTAAAATCTTTTGGATCTCAAAATGCAAGAAAGGTAAAATTTAAATAAAATTAGAATGAAATATTATCATTAACATTAAAAAGCCTCAATTTTTTATTGTTAATGATTTTCTTTAGAATTCGTTTTAACCCTCAATAAGTGTTTAATCATCCCTAGGATACATCTATAAATTTTTTGGCGATGTGATATTCATGTGATTCACAAAAAATGTCGCATGTTTATTCCACTAATTTTATTTTATTTTTGATAGATAGACGAAATGCTAATAAGAATGGACAAGATTAAAGAGTGGAAATATTATTTTGATGACAAGATTAATCCGCATATCCAAGAGGGTGTACAATATTATGCATCCAAAGGCATGATGGTTCAAGAGCTATATATATCATTTTTGACCTTCAAGATATGTTTGATGGTGGTTGCTCTGCCATATTTCTCAACATGCAATTGTAGATTTTCAGATTCAAACCTGTGCACTTCAATCATCCCATTCACATTCCAACGAGTTCCAGCATTCACCTGTCGTGGATGGATACGGAAACGAAAAGTTGAATTGTTCGTAGAAGCGTCCGCAGCTATTGGCTTTACAGCATTCACCCAGCATGGTTGGAAACTGGGAAGGACTTTTGGCGAAGGGTCTTCGGCTATTGGCTTCATAGCATTCACCTAATTGCGATGTGCAGAGAAAGGAAAACAACGATTCAACACCACGGTACGGAAAAGAAGGAAAAAAACGAAAGAGAACGAACGTGCGACAAGGATCTCATTCAGCATTTAACCATGTATAACTACGGGAGTGGATCCTCTCCTGTTTTCTCTTGTGCCTAACAATCCACCTTTAATTACACTCTCTCTCCCTTTTTATTATTACAAACGCATTCTCTCACCTATTTAATGGAAGGCTTAGATTACACATGAGAGAAAATTGGAGACAATCTCCTCCCGTATAACTACACGTTAAATATGCGAAAAAGTGAAGGCTGGTCAAGTGCCAAGTGGAAACTAGAACTCTAATAAATCACTGATATAAGATCATGAGATGAATTATATTATGATGATTTTGGGAAATTGAAAATCTCAACCATGTCTCTTTGATCAACAATTTCATCGTGACTGTACTATATATCTTTCAACTGCACCAAATCCATCACCGTTTTCAATCAAAACACCTTTTGACACATCTATTAAGTCAAAAGTTCTTTCTCTAATTTTATTTTTTTATTTTTAAGCCACTTTTGTCTTAAGTTTAGTTTACCATGTTGAAAACTACTATTCAATTCAACTTGTTTAATTGTTACTCATGACTTTTTAAACGCCGGCGAGCTATGAAAAAATTATCTTGAGCATTAAAAGACTTTAGTTGCTTTTTTCAAACAAATATTATATCTTATTTTCGAAATCGTATCGTTAATCATATTCATATCTCGACTTTAGTATTAATTGGATGATGAGTATACATCCAACTAAATTTTGTGAGTATCATTGTGTTCACCTTATACTTTGTCTCTTTTCTTTTCTTTCCCTTGGGAGTTTTATTTTCCATTTTCAGAAGTGGTCAATCAATCCTTTTGTGTGTAAACAGGATATAAAGTTGTGAATTAAAGTGTCAATTTTCTTTGTGAAAGTTGCATTGATGATTTGATATAACTATTTAACGGTGCTTGGGTTGAATAATCATATATTTTGTTATTAAATTAAGATGTTATTTGTACTAATCGGTTTGTGATTAGGAATAGGTGAAACTTTTAATGTATAATTTTCAAGTAGGTAACTCGGTTGATGAATTACGAGACACTAAAGAACTTTTAAGAGGTTTGGGGTTTGAATCTTAAAAATTAAACATAAGCATTAAATTACTATAATTTGTCAATACTCAATAGAGAAAGTAGCATGAAAACTTAAATTATGTGCATGTTCAAGTTGTTGAACAGAGATTAAGATGAGAAGTCCATTGTCACAAAAATTCAATTTAGTTTTATACCAATGAGGATGGTGATGAAAGGCATATATACTTACTACAAAGAATAATGAATCGATATCAAAGGAATTAAAAACACATTATTTTTAATAAATTGGAAAGGTGTATGATAGAATATTTTGGTAGGTTAGTTATGTGGAAAGGACTTGGAGAAGAAAGATGTAGTGCATGTATTTGAACCACCAACTAACATCAGAAAGGGATCACAGTTAGAGTAAGATCATAGAGTAAAACATAAATTTCTCTAATATTATAGGTATGCTCTAGGAGTTTGCTTTAAGTCCACATTTTTTATCAAAGTTATTAACATACTTAGAGAACAACAGTTCACATACTTATCAGTGCATATCCCACCTAATTATGATGGGTAATAATCTATGTAGAAGAAACTATCTCTCACCTTCTCCACTCTGGAGTAGTGGGTTGGCTAATTCAACTGGTTTGAGCTAAGAGATCGGGAGTTAGAGATCTTGGATTCATATTTTTCAAAAGAGAAAAAAATAATCTAACAACTAAATGCTAACATTTGTATCGTTTGAAAGTACACTTCCAAAGTCTGTGATTTCACATTAATACCCATTAGGCCATTACCAGTGAACCCTATCTTATTAGGGACTCAATATTTTACCTACCACTGCTAAAATATGAAACTACTATTGACCAAGAAATGTACCAAACTCTACAATACAATAAATAAGAAATATGAAACTTTTGCTAACATTTTATTATGGTGGTTGCAGAGGTTATCAGAAATGACTTATGTTTGTTTGTAACCTTTTGGACTAAAAACTTGACAAATGTTATGCAGATTCTCATTTCACTTCATGCAGATATTAATATAATCATAAAAGAAAGGGATGAGCTACAATAATGTGCCAAGAACTAACTCCTCAAACCACACACAATCACATGCATTCCCTACAGCAACCATGGATTACAAGCATCAAGACAGCAAATAAATTGTGGTGACTAGTCATAATAAAAAAAAGTAAACAATAGAGTCATTTGCACAAAAATGATCATCTCTAATCAAAGTTATGAAACACAGACTCCGACACGGACACCTAACACGACACACTGCAAATGTCAAAAACATAGGACACTAAAGCACATGAATGGACCACTGCTCAATAATTGAAACCTCATCTCCCTGAAATCAAAGGAATTTATGTTTCTTAAAAAAAGCATCAGCCCCAGCTACAGCTCATAAAGAACATTTATATTTGAAGGAAACAGTCTCAGTTTATCTTCAATGCAGAAATCAATGAGACCAAAACCCTTCCAATTAGTAATTGCAAGGCATGCAATACAATACAGGGAAAAAAGAAAAATGTCAAGTCAGACCAACACAAACACTTGTAAATTGTAATTAAAACATGTTTTCTCAAAGTTACAAGAGTAGTGGTAGAGTCTATGAAATAGAATCAACAAATCGGCCAAAAAAAAGCTTCTCGTATCTATATTTCCTGCTTTCAACTGTTCGATATCAATCAACAAATTTAGAACAGCGGCGTAATGATTCAAACAATTTCTTCTCAACTAAATTTAACATTAGGAGCATACTCATGAAAAATGTAGCAGAAGACAAAGATGGCAGCAAGAAATTAGCTCTAGCATTCATGAGAGCGCTCTCAATTTTAAACAGTTTTTGTATTGCATTGGAAACTAGTGCAGCAGTATAAATAACTAAAACTAGTAAAACCGATTTCTATAATCACATCAAGATAAAGTCACAAAAGTATAAAGTAAACCATGTTCTTGATCAGTTATTTTCCATGAGAAAGAAAAAAAAGTTGAAAGAACCCATTTACATGAGAAAGTTACATAAGGTAAAGGTTCAAGAAAAGATTTAAAAAAGTTATATTACACGAGCATGCAAAAAGTTGAAGTTACAGATACACAATTTCAGTGCCAATGCCATATACATTTTCAAAATGGCCATGTCGAGGAGAATCTCAATTCGAAGAAAACATGTCAGGTGAAAACAAATCACTGGTAAACCTCTGTTATGTAAGTGTCGATCACAATCTGATATCATGTCGTAAGACTTTAGTAGCTTAGTAGATAGAAGCATCAAACCTTGGCTCATAGAAACAAGCTTGATTGTTGTATGACTGAAAAGCACTCCCACCAATCCAAGACCAGATCTTTTTATCAACATCAAATAGAAGGCCCTTCCCTTGGTTATAAGATGTGAAGCAAATTAAGTTATCAAGTCCAAAGCATTCAAATCTCTCAGCCGACAATCTCAATAACGAACGAAAATACCTTGGCGGCATCCTACTGATCTCCACCCACGAAATCTTGGCATGATCCAATTCCCAAATTCTTATACTCTGCAGAGTGCTATAAAGGCCAATCCTTCCAACAAGAAAAAGCCGCTTCTGAGTACCGGCAACCAAGTAACCATCAAGTAACGATCGCGGGAACTTAGCCGGAATATGTTCCCAACGATTTATATCTAGTCTGTACATCATCAAACCAAGCGGTGAAAGGGTTTCCAAGTACAACCTAGAATCACAATACGCCATCTTTGAAGAACAGAGATTGGAAGCCGGCATAGTCTGATGGACGGACCATTTATCTTCCTTTGAGTCATAAATTTCAGTCGGCAATGACTTGTCACTACATATATCATTAGTGGCTATCACTTTAAACGACTGATCCGAACGATCAACAACCATTATCAGTTGCCTTTGTTGATTAAAATGCATACTTGGCAATTTCCTCCAAGTTTGAGTGAGGGGATTACAAACAAGTATATAAAAAACTGATCCTTCGCACCCAGAAAAGCAAACAAGACCACCAGATGACCCAACCAGCCAGATCGCCCAATGCGGCAAAAATGTGAAACACATTCTATACCAAGTTTTAAGAGGCAAACTGTAAACAGAACATTGCGGGATCAACGAGCTCTTACAGAAACTAAGAACACAAGGTCCATGTGATGGCACACTCGAATGAAACTTAAGAAAACTACTATCCTGAAGCAATGAATTCCATCTCTTACAAACCGAACGAAGCCGAAAAATTAGAAACGGCGGAACTCTAGCTAAGATCTCATGCAACAAATCCTCAGGCAACATAGCCCATATGTTATCCTCCATCTGAATATCAGCATGAACTACTTTACCAAATGTAGCATGTGTTTCTTCATCTAAACCCCTTGGTTTAGTCTTAACAACCTTTTGCCTTGAAGGACTCGTATTCCTCGACCCGACTCGACCCATTGGACTAGTATTCCTTGATCCATTTCCCCTTGGAGGAGAAGCTTGTATACAACATCTAACATCACCACCTAAAACTACATTTTCAACTGCTTCACCAATACTAACACCAGACCCTAATTCAGAAGATTTCCCTACACAATCCATTTTCTCTAATCCCTTAAAAAAAAATCAAATTTAAACCCTAAAGCACAAAATTTCAGATTTAAACCCTATATCATAAAATTCAGCAGACCAACAAAATTTATTGAAACCCTAAAGCACAAATTTTGAAGCAAACCCAGAAAAACTAACACAGATCAAGATCTAAAAATCTGATTTTTATTCAAAATGATGAAGATTTTCAAGGATGGATGAACAAGGTGATGATTAAATTGAATAAAGATTAAATTTTTGAAGTGAGATAAGAGAATTGAAGAGTTAAGCTATGATGGGGTGTGTGATGATAAGCAATTACCTTAGAGATTTTATAACCATTGATTGATGATGGGAAAAATGAGATTTTGAGACAATGATTGAAGAGGGAAGAACCAGAACTTGGTTCAGATTAGAGTTTCTGTGTTTCTGTCTTTTGGGTTGGATTTAGTTTTGGTACTTTTGTTTGTGACTATTTTGACAAAGGCAACAACAAAATTCAAGAATACAATGTGATGGTACTTGGTAATTGTGGTACTTGTTGTGTTCCTCTACGAGCTGTTCCACAATTTCAACCTGTACCTTATGACCACGTCATTTGATTATCTTTTTTACCGTAATCTTATACACTTTCCGATCATTATTATAAATAAAAATTGATACTCCCTCCGTCCCGGAATAACTGACCCATTTTCTAAAAAAAAGTGTCCCAAAATAACTGACCCATTTCAATTTTCAATACAACTTTCATCATTCCCAATACAATATAACACTAAATAATACTACTTTTATCATTTCCAATACAATATATTCCACTTTCCCCTTCATTTATACACTTTTCTTAATCTGTGTGAAAAACCAAAGTAGGTCAATTATACCGGGACGGAGGGAGTATTTTAGATTTATTCATTAAATGATGTATATGGTCTATAATAAAGATCATATACATCATTGATTGAATGAATCTATAATATAGTTTTTTTTGCTTACAACAGTGATTGAATTTTCCTTAAAAAAAAAACAGTGATTGAATTGTGTACTTTAAACAAAAGAGCTAATAATCTAGAGTTTGATGGAAGTAAATAAAATCCAATAAAAAAAGTGTTTCAAGCATAATCAAACTCAGATTCTCTTGTAACAAAAAAAACTCAGATTCTCTTAAGAAATTTATTATATAAGAATTCATTAACATTTGAACGTGATCATGTGGTTTCGTCATTTGTTTCTTTCATTAAGAAAAAATCATTTTATAAATTTTACAATAGTTATAATATTTCTTTTTAAAATGTTTATGAATGTTTTCAAAATCAAATCGGTTAGAGTTGGTTCATAATTTAACATTTGTTTGTTTTATGTGTGTTAATCCTCTGATTTTCATAAAAAAATGGTTGGTAATATAAAGTTCAGTTGAAAAATAAGTAAAATATGACCAAAGACTATTTAATTTAAAAATCGAACTCAGATTCTTTTAAACAATTCGTCATAATGATAACTCATTAATCACGTTAGCTCAATCCCATGATTTCGTCATTTGCTTATCTTTTCATTAAGAAAAAATCAGTTTATAAATTTTACATTAGAGCATCTTTAGTCGAGTTGTCTTAATCAGTTTATAAATTTTACATTAGAGCATCTTTAGTCGAGTTGTCTTAGAGGTTGCTTAAAACACATGAAATCGTAGTTTAACATTTTTTTTTTTTGGAGGAGAACAACGTAACACTGTGGGTTGTATTTTAGGCTAAACAAATAGGGTTATGCTAATCAGTGTCCTTATGTCCTTAGGACACAAGTTAAGGAAACTAAAAATAGCAAGTTTGCATTGAATTCGACAATTTTTTATGTTGTCAACAAGGTTGTCATCAAATGGATGTCAAAATATCATTACTCAAGGTTGTCAACAAAACAAAGTGAAAACAATGGAGAACTTTGAAGAACATAGCGTTGGAGTTGCTCTTAAACAAAACAAATTATGTTCTTGCCTTTGAAGAACTTTGAAGAACAGAGCGTTGGAGTTGTTGCTCTTAAAAACAATGGAGAGAGAAAAAGGAAGAGAGATGATAACAATATCATGTGAGTATGAGAGAGAAAGTTGTCAAAAAATGGTTGTCAAAATATCATTTCTCTTATTTTTTTATGAAGAAATTAGGTCTGTTATATGGGAGCATTAGCATCTCCAATAGAGAGAAAATTTAAGCAAATACCTTGAAACAATTCAAACATATTTTAGTTCAATGGTAACAATTTAAGCAACTTTAAGAAACCAACACTGATGATTTTTACTCAAGGTTGTCTCCAACGCTTTGTTTTTAGCAATAAAAAGAGAAAAAAACAAGGTTGTCAACAAAATTGTCATTAAATGGATGTCAAAATATCATTACTCAAAAAATAAATACACATTAGGAGTGGATATGTCGAGGTCCACTATTGATTGCTGTAGCGTTGGCCGTTGGTCCACTAACCTGTGTTTGATTACTGCTAAGCGCCTAACTTAGGAGAGACTAATTTTATTTTATGATGATGAAATGAAAAAAGACTATTGAAAAATTCTATAAAATTAATGAGCCTGTATTTTTATTTGACAAATGGAATCATTCACTGCAGTTGAATTGAATAATTCATTCACAAGATGGCTGAATTAAAGTAAATAAATGAAAATCATTTCTGATAGTAACATGTTTGTGGTCAAAACTCAGTTTCTGGTTTGTATTGAAGACTGCCAATATTATTTTTGGCTTGCTGTTTCAAACGTATTATGAATAAAATGAAGTTAAGGAAATAATAATAGAAAAATTACGCATATTTATTGGAATGTAAGGGCTGAAAAATGCCATGGGTCAAAAGTTAGGCTGATTATGTAAACTGTCTTGTTTGGTGTTTACACCAGGCTGGACCACATAGCACAGGTTTAATAACTATTGAAATTAACACATATTTTAATTTTACGGATTAAACAATAATATTGTACAAGTTGTTTTTTAAGCCAATACTATTGTACCACCCAAATCTTGTAGCGAAGATAATCGAATCTAAAACTTTAAGGAGCAGCATGTTTCAAGACTTCAAATCAATACCATCAGACCAACCTAAATAGATTAATATTATACATGTTTAATTTTATATATTTGGTCTCAGATGTTTATTTTAAAGTTATACTTTGATCTTTTACGTTTTAATTTGGTGTTACATTAGTCACGAGTTGATCCCTTATGTTAAGTATTGATTAGATTGTGTATAAAATGTGAGGCTTAAATGCTCTTTTGGTTTTCTACCTAAAAAAAAAAATGCTCTTTTGGTCTTTAACTATTTATTTGGTATCGCTTTGATCCCTTAACTAAAAAAAAGATTGTTTGAGTATTTTATCTTTATCTTCGTTACCTGTTTTGGTCCCTTCCATTAAATAAATTCAAAAAAACGTTAGGGTTTGTACCAACCCATATTTTGGGACCAAAACGATACCAAATAAATACTTAAGGGACCAAAATAACATTTAAGTTTTTTTTCATCTTCTTTTTCTTCATCTTCTTCCTTTCTCCTCTTCATCATTTTCTTCATCATCTTCAACACCTAATATCATCATACCCATAGAATATACCATCAACAACCAATTGTTTTTAGTTATCTTCATCTTCTTCCCTCCTCTTCTTCTTCATCTTCATCATATACATACACCTATCTTCAAACCCATAAAAAATAAAAAACTCAATTTTATTTTTGTAAATTTCAATCTTCATCTCTTCAAATTTATTACCATAGCTACAAATTAAATATAACAATCGCAAAATCACCCATTGTGATTAAAAAACCTTACCTAAATCAAAACTTATTTACACCAGCCCTTTCAAATTCTTAATTTTATACCAAATAAATAGTTAAGGGACCAAAAGAGCATTTAAGCCAAAATGTGATATGTCTAATGAGAGTTAACATGTACATGATGCTTAATTTCATATTATATCTCTAACATGTATTTTAAGCATGCTTAATTTCATATTATATCTCTAACATGTATTTTAAGCTTCACTTTAGTAGCTAAGTTTTATAAGTTTTAATTTGGCCCCTTCTTGCTAGAACCAAATAAATTTAAAATTTTAGCCTCTAATTGAAGCTATAAAAACATACGAGACCAAAGTGAAACACCAAATATGAAATTAAGCATGTAGTATACCATACATCATTTGTCATAGTATGATTGGCATCCCATATACTCTTGAAGCTTTGTGCTCATGAAAAAAATACTCTTGAAAAGTTTTGATAATTTTGTTCATGCAAAGGATAAAAAATTAAGCACTTTCAAATAATTTAAAAGCACAAGCATGCAAAGTTCGATTGAATTGAGCATCAAGGGCTCCATGTGCATGAGTATGATTCATTAATAAAGGTCAAAGAATAAATATCGCAGTAAAATCAAATTACACATTTACAGTCCAAAATAAATTATGCATTTGCGAAAATAAATTCTGCATTTAAAATCTAAAAACATGTCCCAACATAAATAGACACATGATTAGAAAATGGTTTTCTACCTTATCCTCAATATAGGGAAAAACTTCCTATCATGAATCCATGAACCAAAAGGTCTCATGAGTTCCAAGTAACAAGACAATATATAACTTATTACAAAACAAATGGCCTAAAATAATGAGACTATAATCCAATTCTTAGTTACAATTGATCTGCATGATCATCAAGAAGGAGGGAAACAGATTTTGCTTGAAGATATGTTAAAAGATATTCAACGCTATAAATCAAGACAAGATAAACTCATATTATGACACTTCTATGATAATATAATAATTATAAAGTAAAATCTTCACTTAGTTTGTATATTCATGTTCTAGAGCTACTCGAATGATAACTTAATTGTTGATCCACAAACGAAATTCCACTCCCTTAATATTAAGCTTACAACCGCAAGCAGCAGTTTAATCTAAAGGTCCCATCTTATGATAAAGAAACAATTTTTCTGAATCAAAATCGAAACAGAAAGTTAGATCACATTTCTTCAATCATTTGTTCCTTAATATGTATTTTTTTTTCTAGGTGTTGTACTAATTTAGATTATATAATCCGAAATAGTGTAATATATGCTAAATTCTAATTTTTTTTGTTTTGTTATTGATTTTTATATGTGATTTTGATTTTTTTTTTCAATATATGGACCAACACCCTTATCGTGTTAGAGGCAAGAGACCTGCCATGACTGTATCGGCTAGACGAAAGCGGTTACAACAAACTTTTGGGCATGGGGCAAGCTTGATGGAGCTGAACCGTCTCAGGGGCTAGAGCCTGATCCCCAACAAGAGGAGGAGGCATTGATGGACGAAAATTAGTAAGTACACCAAATCGTATCAAGTAATAAAGTAGTAAGTTATCATATCCACATGAATTGTCGTTCAACTCGGTAATTAATTTGAATTTATTTGAAAGTAAATAAAAGAAGAGATTTGAAATTGGTTGCATGGTTTTATTTTTCCTGCCCAATGCGAGATTATGTTTTGTCATTCATAAGGGTAACGGCGATCAAGGAATCCTTGAATCCCCTTTCAGTCTTTGTTGGAACTAATTTGATTAATTATTAGTTTATGACTTGCTTTTTGGGGATTTATGAAAGTAGAACATGTCCCCGTGATAAATCAGTGGAAAGTTTATTTTAATACCGATGCAATTCAACCAGTTACAATTGTGGTGTTCCCTCAAGATGAGTCATAGCCTTAAATTCATACTAAGCTTCGATTAAAAGAATTTAATTTAGAAACTAAGCAATATACTACTGTCATGTTCGGATGGGATTCAGGTTGGCAATCCTACTAAGCTCTATCTAGAGATACGATATAGAAATGGACATATACAAATTAAATCAGACTTTGGAACATAATTTGAATTAAAAATTTTATTAATTGAATCCAACAAATGAGAAGGGGTTTATCGCGGAACCCTAGTCAAAGAGGTTCAGTTTCGCATAGCAACCGACATCATTACAAAGCAATATAAAAAAGATACCCTAATAAAAGCAATAGGAGGATGGAGATCATCTTCCTTGAAGCTCTGATGCTTGACCCTTGTCTTGTACCACTAGCTTTCTGAGTGAATAAAAGAGTATTTATAGTACATCATTACTTAGGGGTTAAGAGAAGAAAAATATGATTTTTCAACTAAAAACACCTTAAAAACCAAGCAACGAACGCTCCCTGGCCATGCTTATGCGCATGAGGCAGTAGCAAATGATGCCTCATGCCCAGGGCGCTTCTGACAGTCTCTCCTATGCGAATTTTGTAGCTTTCGTCCTTTTTTTAAGTGTTCTTCTGTCTTGCAATGCCTTGGAACTTGAAATGAATTATCTTCACTTTTTATTGTCTTTAAATACCTTCTAAGAATCATTGATGTTCAATCTTCATATCTTCGATCCTTCGTGTGATGTATTTTGCCGATTTACATGATTTATCATTAAAAAGATTCAAAACACATATACAGTTGCATGATTTAGGATAAAATTGAATTACAACAACTCGAATGAAAAAAAACAAAAAAAAAAAAATCAAACCATTGACAACTCGTCTAAATGACTTCTAATTTATCTTCAAATGCAAAGAAAATAACTAAAAACATAGCCTGAAATATCATAAGATATTCCATCAGCAGGCACCACATCCCCTCGACTGAGGTGGAGGCAGAGGAGCATGGAGGTGCTAAGTTAAGGCTGATGAGATGTTAGGTGTTGAGGATGAGTTACCTGCCCTGGATTCTTATCCTAATGGGCTATCGAACATGTTAGACCTTGACCATTATATGTAGCATAAGGTGTAAACAAATCAAGATGAATTAAAACCAAGTTGATTGGGCTTCAGTGGCAAGAAGCTCCTTCCAAGGACGTACCCGGGGAATACCGTGTTCGATTCCCAAGGGGGAACAACGCTTGGCCAATGCGCATGCCTCTACGCATGAGCCAGATTAGTCGCCCACCTTTGGTGGGTTGGAAACCGATGCGAAAGCCAAAAAAAAATCAAGATGAATTAAATACAAAAATATAAGGGTATTGCATGTGCACATCCTTATTATAGACTAGTTACACCATTATTTATAGAAATTAGTAATACTTCATTTTGAACTGAGAGTGACAGTTAATTAGAAACAAATTTAATGTTGTCACTATAAGAAATTTGCCATATAGCAACAGACACCTTTAATGACTGCAAAAAAAGCGTTGGTATAGATTAAATATAGCAACCGGAATTGCATCTGGCGTTGCTATAGGGTAGCAGAAAAATAATTTTTTGTTCATAATCTTGGGCCCACCTAAACTTTCCCCATCTCACTCCCACTTTAACTAGAAAAAAAAACAATAATATTTTATTTTCTCTTGTATACGTTCTGTTTCTTCAATATCCATCACTGCTAGTTCATTCAATCTCTCAAACCCTCAATCGAACCTCACCATTACGCAATCGAACTCTCCCCTCCCCAAGGGATTTTGTTCTGAAAAGTTACTCAAACCCATACCTCACATTCTCAAGATTTCGCATTCTCCAACCCTTTCATCAGCGATTCAAACCCTTTCAACATCGTTAATTTAGATTCTGCATCAAACTATCACAAAAAATCGATTCAATTCTTCACCATGTTCAGATTCTCTCTCGCCTCTCAAACCCTCTATTCAATAATCATCGTTTAGTTTCACATTCACGCTCAATTCGTCAAACCGTATATACACTAATCATGGATTTACGCCGTCGGACCCAGAAAAATCAACACCCTGATTGATCGGCACTGTGGCGGAAAGCACGACCATCACACAATTTATCCAATATGCTAATGTTTATTCTGACGAGGCCATGAGGTATAACAACATAGTTTTATCACTTATTAGCACTTTCAGTAATATTTTCTCTTGTTTAATTTCGCCTGGGTTTTGTTTTTGCTGCATAATTTGTATACTTAATTAGTGTGAATGTCACTTGGATTTTCAATTGGTTTCTTGAGTTCAGCAGTATCTTACATGGGTTTATGGGTATAAAAAAAAGAAAAATATATTCTTTAGCAAAGATTGCTCTTCACTGTAACCGTGCATCTTCCTCCAATCCAGGTGATAAGCTTTGTTTCTTGTCTATTTTTTAGCATAAACATTACATGTTTGATAGAACAATACACTAAATACCCTCATTTGCTGCTATTTTTTTATTGTTGATATTTCTATAGAATCCTATTTTGGAGAGCAAACCCTGATTATTATATAATAATTATACATGCTTACTTATAACTTTAGGCCTCGTAACCTTTTAATTTTTGTGCTAATCTTCTTTTAATCAAAGCTTTTTACATTTGAAATAATTTTAAAATCTGATGCATTCTTCCAAATTCACAGGTATTTGAGTCTCTTAAAGTGAGAAAATCTGACAAGCTGCAGAGATTGGAGGTGTCTTTAGATATGGATTACGTGTATTAGACCACATTGTGTGGTTTATTAAGGTACAATACAATTCGAAACTCCTTACGAACCTCATTGAAAATTGGTTATTTTTTATACACATGCAAAACCAGTTCTTAAACTTATTGAAACCAATTTGCAAACTGGTTCTTTAGCTGCACTTTTTAATGATTGTTGCAAAACCTGATAGAAATTTATTAAAGCTTTCATTGAATCGAATCGTAGCAATACTGGTTCTAAACGCTTTGAGTCTGCTCTTTACTTGTTTTTGAGTGATACTAGGTTGAACCGAACCAGATTTTAAACTAATTTTCAAGCACGTACATTTGGCTAGATTTTTCAACTTTGTTTTATTATGTGTTTAAAATGTTGTAAGCCACCAAGAAACCTTCAAAGTAATCCAGAATATTAAGCAATATGGCTTCAAATTGAAACTTAACAGAATTGTTGTATTTCATGTCTGTGTGAGTATTTGAGTTGTAATCTCAAGAGTTTGCTGATGTAAAAAGAAACGGCTTGTATTGTGCCTCATGGCATTAGTTAGTTCTAGTTAATTATGTTAAATAATTCCACTTTACCTTTATCCAAGTATCAATATTTCTTTTTATCTAGATAAAAACATCTGATAAATTGTTGTTTCTATTTAGCAATGCTACATTGCAGCAAATAAGCAAGATGCCTTCATGTAGAGCATGGCCCATATCAAAATCTCCTGTTTGATGTCCTGTTTTGAGTTTTATCTTATGTTTCTGAAAATGCAACTTGTTGTTAAGATATTTACTTGTTTAATATCATATGGGTCTTAATTTTCTCCCTTGTTTAATTTCATTTGGGTCTTAAGATATTTACTTGTTGTTTTTGCTGCAATATTTGTAATTTTAATCAGTATGAATGTCACATGAATTTTGAACTGGTTTCTTGTGTTTAATGGTGCCTTAAATGGGTTTATGGGTCTCGCTTTAATTTGAATTGAATGTACATAATAATGCTTGAACGTTTTGGATTTAATTTCTGGTTTTTTATTAACTTGTGGTCAAACTGATACATCAATTTCAAAAGAATAAGAATGGAGAGCACATCAATCTTATGTTGCAATCGCGCGCCAATGCTTCTTCATGTTATTTGTCTCCTTTTGTTTTACTAAATGCTGCATATATCAGCTCCATTTTTCTAATCTGATTGCGCAATATACTTTCGTTTGCAAATAATATATAATTATACTTGCTTCTATGGCAGATCTTCTATGATCCACCATCATCACCGTCCAAAGAGAAGTTTTCACCTGAATATCAGTTCCAAAGAGGTATTTAAAATACAAATTGGTTTATGAATGATGTTGTTAACCGAGTCATTAGCAGGAAGGGAAATATTTGTTGAAGAAAACTTGTTTAATTCTTCTTTTTTGATTACATGACTGCAATTTGAAAGTTCCTTTAAGAATAAAACTACTAAGTTTCAAGCACTACATGTGAATTTTTACAAAGAGAAAGCCACTTCTCTTCAGACCTTGCAAGGTACTTCCTATACCATTATCATCTGAGGCACTAATTAATTAGCATTATTTTTTGTGGGAGTTGAACTTTTAATACACTGAAGTTACTGGTAGGATGATATTTTGCCAGCCACTGAAATATCTATTTGTAATTGCTATGAAATTAGGTGCTAAGGATACAATAGACCAAATTATTTTTCCTAATTCTCTTTTTAGCTTTTTAATAATTGTGATTTGGAGATTTTGATTTTTGTCATTCTGATTGTGATTTGTTGTGCTGAGTTAATATTGATATTAAAATATGACCGAGATGATAGTGGGAAAAATTTTAAACCTCCTTTTACATGGCATAGGCGTTTTTTTTGTTAATGAGATTCCTTAGGATTGAGTGTATTTTCTTCTTGCTGTGTTTTGTTATCGTAGGACGTAGGCTTTGTGTTGTGTTTCCTGTTGGATTCTAATAATTCTCTCTCTCCCATGTTGCAGACGAGTGAATTTGTAATGTGAGAGGCAGTGGCACGTTTGATGTTTACTTTCTTGCAGCATCCGCTGAAGTCTGTGCCGGCTTCAAATATGATTCAACGATTGTGTTTATAACCTTCTCCGTTCCAGTTCCTTAAGAGGAGATGCTTAAATCGTTAATAGAAATCCGAGCTGAAGTCATAAATATGTTGTATTAAGTTAATTCTATAAGGATAAGAGCTTCGTACCATGTAGCTTTCTTAGTTTGTAAGATGTTAGTTTCACATGTTTGCAAGACTTGTTAATTTGACAATTTAATATAATTGAAATTTTCTTTTATTTTTCTTTAAATATTGTGTGGTGCATATAAAAAAAAAGTATAAAACTTTTGTTATTAAAAAACTATTTGGTTTAGACAAAAATATTTATTTGTAAAAAAAAAAAAAACAGACCTATAGCAACGGGCAGTCTGGTCCTATACCAACGGATATACAGGTTGGTTAAAGCAATTAAACATGTGTAAATTGCCGTTGCTATAGCTCCGAAATCTTTAGCAATAAGCTAGTTATCCGTTGGTATAAGCTATTGGGACGGCTTTCTGCCGTTGGTATAAGCATAGTATCCTAGACGGCAGCAGGTGGCCGTTGGTATAGGTTTTATGACCTATACCAACGGTTTTTTGGACCTTTACCAACGGTTTTTGCCGTTGCTAAATGGAAAATTTCTTGTAGTGTGTAAACTTTGAAAGTGACAATTAATTAGAAACAAAACAATATTTAATTTTGTATTTAACTTTGAAAGTGACCGTTAATTAAAAACAAAATTTTTCTGCAAAAGTGACAATTAAAAAGGAACGGAGAGAGTAAGAATGATTTAATAAATAAAATTTATTTTATCATTAAAATCAACACAACTAATTTCTTAATATTTGTCATTATTGCCCTCTCCAGTTCCTCCCTCTCTTCCATTTTCTTCATTGAGATGTAGCTTTCGGTCAATTATTTATTCGAGATCACTACCCCTCTCTCTCTCAATCTAAATAAATGATTTTCACATCGATTTAGGTTTTTTCTGTGCGGTTTCGTCGTCTCAATCAATGTTTTTCCATCTTGTTACGATATTCATTTGATTTTTATTGAAATATCATTTATTCAATCAATGATTTGAGAGACAACAAGACAAATCCAGAGGCACAAGTATTCCAATCATTATAATTTTATCATATTATTTTTATATATTTTGTCGTTGCACACTTTTCGCAAACTCATTCTTTATGCTTTCAACGATGTTGATGATACATTCTATCAATTTAAATGAATGATAAAAATATTTTGTTATTCTTAATAAAACTAAGTTTCTTATAAACGGCAAATAATTCAAATAAGACAATATAATAAGACGAAAACACTAGTCCCCCCCTCTATCAAGGGTTTGGAGATTGCAATGTACATTTCTCATCATATAGTATTTTGAAAGCAAGCTAGCAAGTAGCATCATGCAATCTGAGCTGGCAGTCGACAATCAATTTGAAGAATGCAAGGAGCCAAAGAAACCAGATAACGACAAAAGACAAACTCCGAAAACCACGAAACTAACACAAACCCGAAATTCACACGTGTCACTGTCAAACCTCAACAAGACCATCCCCACTATCAATAACATCGCCATCACAGCCCACCACCCCCTTCACACTAACAAACACAAACGGGATTGATTCACGTCAATAAAGGCATGCTGGTTGTTTTGAATCATAAGTCAGACGATAAAAATGACAATAGTGTTAGGTTGTTTGATGTTATGATCGAGTTTTAAATATTATTATTTATAAGAGATTAACAAAAATTAATGTATTTGGTTTAAAATTCAGTTTAAATACTTCAACTTTCATTGACTAAATCTTCTTCTATAAATAGGATTAGAGGGAATAATTTTATATTTATGTGTGAGTTATCGAGTGGCTATTGTAATTTTTTCTATCTAAAAAAGACATGTTGTTTAATAAAAAAAACTACTTAATACTAAAATGGTTAGACGATGATGGCATGAAAAATGGTTTGAACAAAAAATTGTTTGTCTTTGAATGCGCGACTGCGAGGTAAGGACGTCGGTGGTACGTTTTGAGGGGAAAAAAAAAAACAAAAGAAGTTTGATCCAAGATAAAAAAACACAAGCAGTTGGGTTAAAATATGTTGGGTTAATTATGTTTGTAGTCCCTATAAAATAGTGACCTTGTAAGTTTAACCCTTACTTAATTTTAATAGCATTTTTAGTCCCTAATTTTGTTTTTTTGCCCTGAGTATTAGTCTCTACTCAATTCAAATTTGTTTAATTTATGCTTAAACTCTTAAATTTTTGAACAATTTTTTGCAGACATGTTTAGAACATTACTAAAAGTTTCTCCGCAAAAAATTATCGTAAAATTTGATTTCTACATCCAGATTTTATTACTTTTTATCTTTAACTTTTGTCGTTTTAAAAAATTCATATTTAATTCATTTCATATTTGAAAATTCTAAATTTTAGTAAACGAACCTTTCATAGTGTTCTAATCTTGTCTCAAAAAAATCGTTCAAAAATTTAAGAGTTTAAGGATAATTAATCAAACTTTGTTTTAGCAGGGACTAAAATTATAAGTAAATTTTTTTTTTATAGGGACTAAAAATGCTATTAAAATTAAGTAAGGACTAAACTTACAAGGTCGCTATTTTATAGGGACTAGAAACATAATTAACCCAAATATGTTTTTAAATTTTTCTATTCAATCCAATTAAATGCAGTTAGGTTAATATATATATATATATATATATATATATATATATATATATATATATATATATATGTATATCTTGTCAAAAAAAAGTATATATTATATGGATTAAAATTATAAATATTCAACAAATTATATTTATCTTTTTCAATGACAACAATAATATAAAAAATATAACAAAAATTCTTATATTTTTAAATAACACAAACAATATAACATTATTAAGCAAAAATTTCTTTAAGAGTATAATTGAAATAACAAAAAAAAAACAGCTCAATATCCCCTCAAAATCTTTTATTCTTTTTATATACTGTATAAATTAAATTAATATCACAAATATACTAGAGTAATATATCTGATATCCTGTGAAGCCTGAATACAAGATACGATACGGCACCGACTGGGATACGTTAATAAAAAAATTATATAATTAAATATACAATATAATTAAAACCATTTTTTTTAATATGTCAATATATTAACAAACACAAGAAACCAATCATAAGCACGAAGCACATCAACATAAATATAAGCAATATTGACGATTAAGAGAGTATAAATTAATATCACAAACACACTAGAGTATAAATTAAGAGAGTATATTTGGGGCCTAACTCAACCTTACAAAACCGGCTTGTAAGGTGAGGATTGCCTCCTCTTTATATACTCTTCTCAAGAGTCTTATCTATCCGATGTGTATCCGATGTGGGACTTGGGTTTTTCCCAATACACCCCCCCTCACGCCCAGCACTCTTTGGGCTTGGTGCGTGAATAGGTTTAGGTGGCCCTTGAATTCGACAAGCTCTGATACCATGTTGAAATTTGGGGCCTAACTCAACCTTACAAAACCGGCTTGTAAGGTGAGGATTGCCTCCTCTTTATATACTCTTCTCAAGAGTCTTATCTATCCGATGTGTATCCGATGTGGGACTTGGGTTTTTCCCAATAGCAAACACAGTAGTAAAGTAATATATCTAATGTAAAATATAACTTAAAATATATTAAAATTAACGTTGTAGACTTATAATATCAATTTTGTTTGAAATATGTGAAGTACTAATAATGGACTCACTTCAGTCACATTTATAAGCAAAAACATTTCAGTCACATCTATAAGCAAAAATAAATATTTAGATCAATCGAATAACTAATATATTTGATTTATATATAGGTCAGGTACGTTAGTAATTCTTTTTTTGGTGGTGTCTAAGGATCGAACCCAGACCTTATATATATTATACATTATCCTTATCAACTGAGTTTGCTCACAGGGACGTACGTTAGTAATTCAATGAAGCTAAAAACAATTTTTTTAGTTTATAAATGCAACAAAAAAGAGTAATAATATATAATAAAGAAATAAATTAATATGATTTTATTCGTCAATTTAGTCCATAAATCTGTTTTTCGTTTATCAATTTAAAAACACTCTCGCGGCGATAACTCATACATTTAAAAACCAAAATAATTTCCTAAAAAAAAAAAACCAAAATAATTATCGACTCAAGCAAACTCCTTCACCTTCACGTTTACACGCGCACACAATCACACACTCGCACGTGCACTTTTCCCTTTTCCTCGCCACTTATCTCTCTCTACACACACACACACTTTTCTTTTCTTCACTCATTCTTTCTTCTCTCTCAAATCCAAATCAAAATCAAATCCAAAACCATAAAACATCCCAAACAAACAAACCCTAATTCCTGCAATGGGAGCAGTAACTTCATCCATGGCAGCAAAATTCGCTTTCTTCCCACCAAATCCACCTTCCTATGGACTCGGAGTAGACGAATCAACTGGCAAAAACAAGATCACTGGTGTTTCAACTCGTGAAAACGTCGACGTTTTGAAACTTTGTACTAAAAGAGGAAACAATATCGTTGCTTTGTATATAAAAAACTCTTCAGCTTCGTTAACTATTCTGTATTCTCATGGTAACGCTGCTGATCTAGGTCAGATGTATGAGTTGTTCAGTGAACTCAGTATTCATCTTCGTGTTAATCTCTTGTGGTATGCTCTCACGTGACACTCACGTGCTTCTTCTTCGTTAATCACTTTTTGAATTGTCATTAGCATAAAATTGACACTAATTAATTAATTGTTAATTTTATAATATTTTTTTAAATTTAATTGTCTTATTTTGTGTCTGTTGAAATTATTAGCATTATCTTTGTTAATTTAAATTATGTAAAAAGAATGTTGACTCTCTCTAGTTAGTAAGAAAAAGGGGTGATTATGAAGCATTGATGCGGACACGACACTGACGCTAAACACCGACACTGTTAATAATTTGAGAAAATCAAATTATTTAGTGTAATTATATGTGTCAGTGTCGTGTCGGTGTTGGACACGGCATGTGTCACACACTGGACACGCCTCATCCGAAGAGTGTTCGTGCTTCGGAGGGTGATAGTAATCCAGAGTTAAATATCACTTTAAACTTTTAATTTGATTAAATTTAGAAAATAAACTAAGTTTTTAGAGCTAAATTTGTTAGAAAAAAAGTTGGACCAAGATTGTTATTTCCTTTTTTGGTATTGTAAGAGTAACTATCAATGTTAGTTTTTTTTAGTTTCTGTTGATACTAATGTTTATGCTGTTTTAAATTATGTAAGATTTTGTTTGAATATTTATTTGTGGGTTATTAAATTTAGAATGAAAAAAAATACTTAGTTGTTAGAGCTAAATATGTGAAAAATAAGGTTTGACCAACTTCCCTTTTTTTGGCGTTGTATGTTATTTATGTCATGTGCCAACAACTAGCTTATTGTGTTTTTACTGTTATTGTCATTTTTATTATTGTTGTTGTTGTGGTAGTTGTTATTGTTATTGTTATTGTTATTGACTTGTTGTTATTGTTGGGTCAATTTTTGAATTTTGATTTCTTTTTTTTTGTTTTGTTTTGTAGTTATGACTATTCTGGGTATGGACAGTCCTCTGGGAAGGTAAGCAAGCTGTCTATATGATTTGTATAGTTTTGAAGTTACATTTAATTTTTGAGGTTGAGGTTGAGGTTGAGGTTGATATCGTTGTAAATTGTGATTTAAATTTAATTTAATTGGAAAATGTTATTGTATTGTAAAATGCACCTTTTGCACACCACCAAAAAAAATGCACCCTTTGCATGTTTGTTTAACAATTTGCCTTTATAATTCTAAGAGAAGAAAAAAATGAAATACAAGTTTTAGTTACTATTCACAAAGTGTAGATAAATCTCAAATCAGTGGTGTAGATCATTTAAAATGATTTGTTGATTGAATGTGTAACTTGAGTCGATTGATCTTAAATAAATGGCCGGGATCAATTTATGTGTGTAAATGCATGTATATTTGTTAATGTCAGGGAGTCCAGATCCTAATTTTCATGATTGTTATAAACATCTTGAATGAAGTAATGTTCCAATTTTTGACAAGATAGTTTTTTCTATAGGAAGATAAGATCGTTAGTTACAATGTTGTCAATCGTGTACCATAGAAAATTGCAGTATGTTCAAATTTCGCTACACTATAGTGATACGGCGCCGCTATTTGACAACACTTTCTACTAAATAGTGTATCTCACGTTAGTGATTTGTTCAAGTTCCGCTATATTGTAGCACTATAACACCGCTATTTGATAGTTATGACTAGACAACTCAAATATTTTATTTGATTTTATTCAGTTTTTGGATATTTTATTATTCTCAGCAATTTTTTATAAAACAAAAATGATAGTTAACCTTAATGAAATATTTTGCTCTCATATTATATGTACCAAATAAACGATAAAAAAAATGTATAGACTATAGATCATTATGAAATTGCTTGATATTTATCTGAATGGGAGATTCGGTTGATAGTAACCGTGTGCAACTTTTTGGACAGCCTAGTGAACAGAACACCTATGCAGATATAGAAGCTGCTTATAAATGTTTGATAGAAATGTATGGGTCCAAAGAAGAAGATATTATTCTGTACGGACAATCTGTTGGTAGCGGTCCTACTACAGATTTGGCTGCTCGTTTACCCAATCTTCGAGCTGTAATTCTCCACAGTCCCATCTTATCCGGCCTTAGAGTCATGTATCCCGTGAAGCGGACGTACTGGTTCGACATTTATAAGGTTTTATCTCTATATCAATTCTAAATTGGTGGCTTAGATGTTCAATTTGGATCTGTGTTTTATTGTGTCATATTAGTTTTGATGATTTTCTTCTGTTTTTTTGTTTTGTTTTGTTTTGCAGAACATTGATAAAATTCCCTTGGTCAATTGTCCAGTTTTGGTAATTCATGTGAGTATATTCATTTTGTAACAAATATATTATATCAAACTAGAATATTTTTGAGTACTTATGCAACGGCTAAAGTATTATAGCATTTGTCCCCTTTTCTTTCTATTGCGTTCCCTCATCATTGTGGTAATATTCTTATTGAAACTAATTGAGAATTCTTGCTCTCAGTCGCTGAGAAATTCTTGATTATTGTTGTTGTGGTTGTCTATCTAAGCTTTCTGTATGTATTTCACAAAGATTGTGTTAAGATTTCCAAAGTACTTTTTATAGGAAATGGAACTAGAAGTACCGTTTTTATTGAAAAAATCTTTCCAATATCCATATGCGTTTTGGGTCAAATTAGAAAATCTAGGAGTCTTGATTGGTCATTCTTCTGTTTCTTTTGTTTTTTCTTCATAAAAAAAGAACACTAAAAGATGGACACTCTAGCCTTTCTTATCTTCTTCCTCTTCTGTCCATTTGATTAGCAGAGTTCCCCACAGTTCTTAATTTCTTGCAATGCTTGCTAAAATGCACCTATGGTGTTGGCAACTAACATACATACATACATCTTATGCTTGCAAGTTGCAATAATATGTTTTCATTCATTACTTCAATACATCATTGATGACAAATCCATTCACTTAAACTTAATGATTGTGTGCTTATAAAAAAAAAACTTTATGATTGTGTTGTGCAAATGTTTAGGAATTGCAAAGAGTTTTTTTTCCAATATTCTTAATTGTCTGTCATTTTATTTAAAGTTTTTTCTTTTCATCTCTTTGTGATCAGCATATGGATGCTTGTTGGAAATGGCTGGCCAAACAACTTTAAATTGGACATTGATCTATCAATATTAATTCACTTTAGTTATTTGAATAACTCAAATCAAGTTTTGGATATTTCATTTCATGTGGGAACTATTCTGAAAGTGCCCATTGCCTTTGCTTTTTGTAAGCTAACTAACTATTTCTAGTGTTTAATATGCTAAATGGTGGTAGCACTCTTGCCCAGCTTTTTTGTGCATTCAAGCTTTTAAATCCAGTTCTTATTTTTCATCAACAGTAAAACATTATGCTTAAATAACAAATTATGTTATCCCATGCTTTTTTTATGTTATGTGCACTAAAAGAAGCCGGGAAAGTGAATCAACTTGGTTATCTTGCATATTTGATGCATAATTGACATCAATATTTAATGGTCTTGTTAAATTTGATATTTGGGAACATTTTGATTGCTTATAATACTTTCGGTGGTCAATTGTCTTGTTAATTGCCTAAACTAATACTGGCATAATGCAATCAATGTATACGTTTTAACTTTCGGGCATGTCGATTTACTAAGATGGTTGTTTATATTGTTGTGTTTCTTTTAGGGAACGGCCGATGATGTAGTAGATTGCTCCCACGGGAAGCAACTTTGGGAACATTGTAAAGAAAAGTATGAACCGTTATGGGTTAAAGGAGGAAATCATTGTGACCTAGAGCTTTACCCTCAATATATAAAGCACCTAAAGAAATTTATTGCAGCTATTGAGAAGTCCTCGCGTCACAGAATTGAATCTGGACCCACTCCCGATCAACCGGACATACCTCGGAACAGCACAGATTTTAGAGAGAAACCTAGACCCAGCATGGATATAAGGGAGAATTCTAGACGAAGTATTGAATTTAAAGACAAGGCTAGAATAAGCACAGACCATAAAGAAAAATCAAGATCAGGCGTGGATAAGAGAGATAAATCAAGAAAGAGTGTTGATCGTGCCGATAAAGTAAATAATGGAGCAGACATTCCTGAGAAAGCTAGAAATAGCATTGACCGGTAAGCCATAAACCACATTCAAATGTGCCAAGGTTATTTACACTAATGTTGTTTCTGACTATTTTTATGTTTATGTATGTGGCTGCAGTTTTGGAGGGATGGTGAGATCAGTTGGATTTTGCAATATTGATTGTTTCAGGCCCTCGGCGACTCATGCATAAAAATAACACGCTTACACGCTGAGGTTGCATTCTTCTAATTATTATTTGATTGGTTTATGGGATGTATGGTTTATAGGAAACTGTTCCACTGTCTGATTTATTTTCTTAATATATAGATGAAAAGTAATTTAACCAGGTAGTAGATCATGAACATATGCTGCTAAATTTTTCCTTCCATTTCATAATCTAACCTCTCTGTTGTCTGCATAGACTGAGGTATTTGGATCTATTCTTTGGGTGTCGTTGCTTGCTATACAAACAAAACTTACACAAAAAGTCAACAATTATGAAGTATTAGATTAGATCTCTTCTGCTTCTGTGCAATGTTACACTCTTTTTCTGCGTAAAAACTTGCTAAATTCAGTTGCTTTGAAATGTTATTTTCTCCTTTTGCTTTATCAAGTGTCACTCCTATGGCATTCTCCAATTAACATCATGTTGATTTGCCCTACTGCATTCTATTGATGTCTGTATGCCATGAAGAATCGATAGTTTTTCTTTTTAAAAGCAAACCTAATTCTAAATACTAACATTGCCTTTCAACTGAACTTCGGATTATTATAGTCCGCTCCTCCGGGAACCAGAGTTAAAACAATAAATATACCAACAACTAATAGCTTTTATTCCGTATCCAGTTACCAGTATCTGATACTCTAGAACTGTTTTAAGAATGAAAAGGGTTAAGGGTCAAGATTCACCATAAAAAAAAAAAAAAAAAAAAAAAAAGAAGAATGAAAAGGGTCAAGACATTCCCCCCACGTGTTTGATTTGTTGAATTGTATCACGATTCATGAATGATTCTATGTGTTTTACAGACTGAACAGGTAAAAATGGGAATAACTGTTTGTATGTGTTTGGAAATATTAGGTCTCGGGTGTTGCAAATTTGCAGTGCAATAGAATATTGAAACATTGTGGCTTCATGAGGCATTTGCTAATGTAATCATTCTCACATGTATGTAATTATGCAGAATGTGGAAACCTGAATATAAGAAACTCGCAAGTCTATAAATTACTCACATTTGTTTATTTAATATCCTATGCATTTCTTACATTTTGTGTATAATCTCGTAAGATATCTGCAAAAAGATTTTTGCGTTGAGATGATGTGTTAAGGGTTTTTACACACTATGTGTCAATTTTGAGTTAAGAAAACGTAGTATATATCAATTAAACATATGATACAAAGAATTTAATTAATATACTATGTCGGTGTATCAATTAATGAATATAAAATCACATGAGTTGTTATTTTGTGGTAATGTTGACGAAGATTTAGACCATATCTTCAAAGAGTGAACCTACGTGAAAAAGGTATGGTTTCACTCTCCTTCGGGTGTTCGATTAGAGGATTCTTCCCTCTCTTTCATATCTTGTCTTGAAGAGGTCATTTGTCATTCATCGTTAGATGTCATCTCATGTTCTTTCTTTATGTTATGGGATTTGGTTTGCTCGTAAGGCTTGGACTGTAGTGGATGACTATAATCCAGAGCCTTCCAATTCATCCATTTATTGGAACCCCTTCCTCCATCGTTGTAAAGTTAATGTTCGATGTTGTTGACCCGATTAACAATATGTGGTGTATTGGTGTTGTTGTTAGAGATTCAGACGGATATGTTGCAGTAGCAACTACTTGGTCTTTCAAAGCCTTTCCAAATTTTTATATTGGTGAGACATTGGGTGTGAGACTAGCGATTCAATTTGCTCTAGATATGGGGTTTTTTCCATGTGATGTTTGAAGACGACTCTTTTAATATGGTATGAGTTTTTCACAGCCTTTCAAATAATCAATCTTACTTTAGTATGGTGCTTGTTGATTGTGATCGTCTTAGTTTCCGTTTTAATTCTTTTTCATTGAGTCATGTTAAACGTAGTGCTAATATGAGGACTCATCTTTTAGCCAAATTTACTTTATCTTCCTTGGATACTGTTTGGATTGAAGAAAGTCCTCCTTGTACTATTGCTACTTATCTTGTAGCCGATTTGGTTACTTAATGAAATCTTGTTTTCGTTAAAAAAATCAAAATGGAATTGATATAACTCTATGGATATATTTCTTTTATTGTGTTGTCTCTACGGCAAACTTCTCAACCTTTCAATCAATTGGAAGGTTAAAGTTTAGAATTTAAGAGGAAAGTGGATAATATTGAAGGAAAAGTGTAAAAAAAAAAAAAAAAAAAATCCTTCATTAATTTGATTGTCTTGATACTATCATCTGTAAAATGTACTGCATTACACGTAAACACAGTTTCCTACATTTGCAAATTAAATCCAAAATAAATTATCATGATAGGGATTATGCAATTTTGTCAAGGAAGAGTAATGATTAGTGAATATGAAACTCCTTTCCACTCATACACGGCATCGACTATTAAATTAAATTAAGCATAATAGTGGACTACGAAACTTAACATTTTATTCCTAAAACATGATATATCAACGTAAAAGGTACTAATATATAAGAATACTCTAAAACTTACGCTGTAAATCTTTTCCTAAACCCTTCAAAGTGCATTAAATCTTTGATAAAATTTCATAATCATTCTCATGATAAATATTTTGGAATTTAGTTGGCAAATGCAGGAAACAGTATTTACGTGTAGTGCAATACATTTTACAGATGATAGTATCAATCAAAATTATGAAGGATTTTGTATTTTAAGTATTTTCTTTCAACATTACCCGTTTTCCTCTTAACCATTTATGAGCTTATCAACAACTTTTGTTTATGGAGAAAATTAGTCAGACGAACACAATTGTATGTTATACATGTTCCTAGATGAAGATTAATCACTGCTGCAAGTTTGCATTGATAACATGCTAACAAAAAAAAAGAGTATCAAAGAATATTTAGTTTACTCATGCAAACTTCCTGGTCAAATAGAAATACATATAGTAAATTGTATGTAACATTAATCGCACTTTTTTTTTACTCATGAAACACAATTAATTTAGTTTTTTTTTTTTGAGGGACTTTAGTTTCTTTTTCTTTTGACTCATCATTTTTATAATTTCCTAAATAACATATTTTTCCCATGATTTTTGCACACTATAGACATTATTTTATTTTGGTCAAACATCATATAATTAGAATCTCATCTTAAGATGAATAAGTGAAGAATTCGTGGTTTAAACTCTGGTCTTTATATGTATGATGCAAAATTTCTACCAACCGAGCTATGCACAGGAACATATATTATTATTTTGAGAGAATAAGAATCTCATATATGATCTGTATGTAGACAAAGTAAGAGTGAAGATGGACAAAAGCTAAAGATGCGTAAATAAATTAATGAGAACAATGTACCAAAATAAAATAAAATAAATGAGAGCAATAATAAAATTAATTATTATAATTTGTAAAACAAAACTGAATTGATATAACCATATATGGGAAGTTTTAATTTTACAGATACATTCTCTCACTTATGAATTCAAAACTTTCAATATCAATGGATGGATAAGTACCACATTATTTTCCTTCAAAAAAAAAGTACATTATTATTTGTGTTGTGTGTACTAATAATAAACCTAAGAACATGCAATTTGAGAAGAAATTGGTGTAAATGTAAACTGAGGCTCCCATGCATAAGAGAAGTTGACAGATTCACCACGATGAAGTGGTTCTCCTTTGATGAGAAGACAATCATCACTAAAAATTGCAGGATCAACAGGTAGATTTGTTTTAAATCCATTGCATTTGAACTTTATTTCTGATTGAGTACAAATGCAATTGTTGGTTACAGTAACATTATACACTGTCTTTCCATGTGATGATGTTTTTTGTTGCTTAACTTGAATGTCTTTCAAAGAGCAAGGTTGCCCATAAGCTGCAATATCAACCAAGAATTAATTAACATTAAAATATTGAGTAACAAAAATAATAATTAATTGAATAATTAGTATCTATAAAAAAATTGTAATTTGAAATCAATTATTGTGAATCATATGATTCCGTAATCATTTGATCCAACGTTCAAGACTTAGACCAGTACTTACAAAAAAGGATCACCAAATGATTGAACTCGCACAAAAATACCTTTATGACTAACAATTTAATTACGTAGTTGTAATTTTGCAATGTATAATTGCAAAGACATTTTTGCAATGGATGAACTTTATGTGTATGCATAAAAAATAAAAATATACATTACAAAATTATGTGTTTGCGTGCTACAAATGAAAGGTGTGATACCTTGGAAAACTAGGGCAAGGAAGAGAGTGAGGGAGAGAAGATTGAAAATTGCAGCCATTTGAGATGTGATAGTGTAAATGTGATAAACTAATAGTGTTTTTGCAAGATGAGAATGCTCATTGTTTACACTATTATTTATAGGATCAATTGGTAACAAAATTAATAGTGAAAGTATTTTATTTTTAATGGCATTAAAGGTGAATTGTTGATTTTCCGATGATTTGCTTTTGAATTTTCCTTTCTTTGTTATCAGAGCTAGAATCAGTAAAAAAATTGGGTGAATCAATAGTTATTTGTTGAAAAGGCAAGAGTCAATAATTGATCCATTACACTATTGCATTTAATAAAAAATACTTTGATTTTGATTATTAAATATATTTGAAAAAATGTAAGGAATGTAAGGTCAAGACTCAAGAATCACTAATTAATTAATTAAATGCAATATTAAATCACCATGATTTTAATTTTTGAAAAAAATGTTGCAATAAAGATACTTGCATGTAGAGAAAAAAAAAGTTTTGTTTTCCATTGACTGGAAAATACTTCTATTTAAAGGGTTGACTGATCATTTAATTATTGGTCAAAGTCACTTAATTATTACTTAATTTATAAATAAATTATCTTAAAAACTATAAATAGATAAAAAAACATAATAAATTTCTATCAAGTGAAAAAAAGTTAAGATTCTTTTTTAAAAAAATTACAATCCTGATTAATCAATTATGACGAAAATTAGGATTTCCAAATAAACAATAAACATTTTATTTTAATCAAAAAAAACAATAAACATTTTTTTAAGGGAAATAAACAATGAACATAAACCCTCTAAAAAAAAGCAATAAAACAAATTTTATTAAAATAAAATAAGCAGTAAATTTTTTTGAAAGAATAGTTTTTTCTTTTTGAAAGGATAAACATAAACAATATGCTATAAACAATATGTTGAGTCGTTGATCATATCTACTACCAATATATTAAAAATCAATCAATCTCCAACGATTTGACTAATATGCGTCAATTTTTTTAATGTTTCTCATTTAATGGGCTATCGGATTTTTTTTGAAGAATAATTGGCTATTTGGTTATTTGTGACACCATCTTCTACTATATACTATACGAAAATCAACCTACAACAAAATTTCATAACTAATCTCGATTAAACTCATAATTTTCTTAATTTTATCAACCTAAAAGTCATTTTAAAAATAAAGTTATAATTTTAAAAATATAGAAAAACAATTATTCTCTTCTCTTTGTCAAAAAAAGTTATTATTTTCTTCTCTTATGTTATTCAAATCTCAGATACGTCAAAATAAAATAACAAAGTCTCCATAAACTCCAACATAGTATATAAACAAAACAAATCCTAAAAATGTCATAATCAGAGCCCTAATCTAGATTCCAAAAGCAAGGAAAAGACTCAATACTCACGCCGTCTCAAGCGCCCCGGACCTGCACGTCTACAACTTTTTACAATGGCGAGGCAGTTAACCAAACAACCCACTGGAGGATAAGTTTACATTCAACATTAAGAAACTACGAATTCAAATATAGTATAATAGGATTTCAAATATCACATATACATACTTTCATAAATCAACAACATTAATCATTAATCATATAAGAGTATCTTACATCATTCCCCATTTATCTTTATCACCAAATTCCACCAACATCATCAAGTAGAAAATATGATCATATATTCATCTTCACTTACTCCACATAAGGTGCATAATTCACATCAATGCATATAATTCATCCAATGCATATAATTCACATCATTTACATGATTCATATCATTCACGTAGTTCACGTAACTCAATTACATCACAACAATCACCGAAGTCAAGCATAAATTATTTCACATAGATTCATATGCATGCAATGTTGTAGACACGACTCTACATGCATGTGGTACCGTTTTGGATGTTGGAGTTATTTTACCGATTGATCCGCTATCAACACTTATCATCAACACTAGACTTGATCATGTATGCATGAACATATGACCAAACATTGCATATATTCACTACAAGAAAATATGTTGTTTGTGACAGGTAAAATAAGGCTTTGCAACGGTGCAAACTGTCGCAATTGGATATTTGCGACAGTTCCTCAACCGACGGGAAAATGCATGTCACAAAGGCATCTCATGACGGTTCCGCAAATTGTCGTTACAACCTTCGTAGCAGGTATTGCGACAGTTCGTAACTGTCGTAGTGTGCATTTTTTATTTTTGTTTGAATGGGTCTTATAGACTTGCAGCGAAAGTTCAAAACCATCACAAATGTCAAATTTTGATATTTTTATAATATTGCTTTTTAAACAATTTTCATCAGATTAATTTTGATAACTGAATAAATAACAATTAATCTTAAATTAAAATGAAACTATTAATCAATAAATACTTAAAATGCAAGTATATATAACTACAAATTACTTAATTTCATTCATATAAACCATTCAAAAGTATCCATGTTGATCCATATGTTGAACTTAATTTAAACTATAAATAAAGTAGCTTAAACATTCAAAAACCGAAATACTAGTGGATATCAGTGGTTGACCATAAAAAAAATACATCATAATTTGCCCATAATATATATCTAAATATCCCTAGTGATGTTGATCATGATTCTCAAGTCGGTAACTAGACTTGGAGGAGCGCACACCATCTCTTGGTTTTTATGTGTTTGTTGGCTGAAAAAAAAATAAGATAATGATTAGCAATATCAAAGTACTCATTAACACTCAAAACAAAAGAAAAAAGACAATCTTCAGAATGGATAATAAAATAAAATAACCAAGTAAAACGGGCCTTGTAAAAATAACACCAAACAACCAAGTAAAAACATACAAAACCCAAGGTCGAGCTCCAAAGAAGTCAACAACAACAACCTAACCAACTCCTAAAACTTAACATCCTAATCCAAGCAACAAGAATGCAACTTGTGAGAATACAATTTTACCTATTTTTCTCTAGAATTAGAATGCAACTTGTTCCTTTAAGATATCAACTTGTGAAGCCTTATCCTTAAGTGAATCGATTTCGGCTTGTATTTTCAACATCTTCTCATTAGCCTCAAAGGAAAATGTCATTCTAGCACGGTGAGAAGTAGAGATTTGAGATGGTGTTATCCCAACTCCCATAGAACGCACATATCCATGATGTTCTTTTCCAAACACTTTGACAAATGCTTCATTCTCAGAATTAGTGTTTTGCATTTCAATTTGCAACTGTTCCTGCATTTTTTCAGATTATCGCGACTAAAATCTTTTCATATTATCATGATTAAAATGAGAGGATGACCATATGGAGATGTGGATAGAAAACAAAACTAGAAAGGCCTTGATATAAGAAATATATTTTCACCCCACATATCATTTATATTTATGTATAGATACGAAGCAATATTAATTACAGGTGCAAACATAGGCAATGGAGTGGAGATATTGCAACAAATGACATCACAATTGCATTACATACATACATGACTATTACTATAGGAAAGATATCAATGATCGATTGAGTGTTTAAACATATAAATGACTATATGCATGTAATTGTATCTACAGCTTTTTCCTTGGCCTCTTCATTGACATATGACCCGCCAGACTTCTTACGAGAAATTGAAAAACATTAATCCCCTACTATATTCTCGACCATCTCTCACTTCCAACAAATAACCACATATAATAAGTACTTGCGCAATTAAGTATTTAATCAATGACATATTGAGTGAATCATACCAACTCATCTTTCTTCCTCGCAAGAGACATTTTTTCTAGTGTATGATGGGTCGTTAGTTTTTGCCTATTTGCTGCATTTTTTATGTTACAAAAATAGCCCAATCGTTCGCGTCAATAGAATGTGGATAATTCGTAAGATTCACTTCTAATGGGAGCTCCCATTTAAAATGTGTATCGAACAATCGACTTCTTGCATCCTTCCATTTCCTTCCAATACTTGTCAAAATATATTTTTTGTTGTCTCCATCATCAACAACAAATTTTTTCTTGAAACATAAACATAAAAAAATAGTTACTAAACAAAAGAAACAATAAATCAGAAATATCTAGTTAAATATCAATGATATCTTTATTTTTTCATCATAAACTTTAGTTTTTGTTTTCTCTAGAATTTTGTCCCAACTTTCGAACATTATCGGAAAGTCTCTATACATTACTGCAAGTCTACCCAAAAAATTCACTAACAAACCAGTTGTTGGTCCCACTGGTTGACGATCCTTCCATCTTGTTATTATCCTTGTTCCATTAGGAGATTCTAGCAACTCCTTGTCCGCCATTAAACGCATGTTTGAAACATTACCCGCCCCATCTAACACATAAGAAAGTAAGTGAAATATGACATAATTCAATGATGTAAAACAATTAAATTATTTAAAGATAATTTGGAACTAAATTACTTACTTATAACTTCTACATCCCAATATTTAGATTTCTTTTTTGATTAATATTTGGCTCATCAACACTCAAAAACATTTTATACATGTATATGCTCATCGTCAATTTTCAACATCAACACTTTTCATCATCATTTATACATATACATATGCACACTAACATGAATTATCATCATAAATAAATCATCTTCATCAAAATCATCATCAAACATATTCACCATAAAAAACATATAGCACATCAAGAAACACATTCTTCATTTAGCACATTTTGCATTAAAAGATGATAAAACACCTTCACCTAATTAATCAATACATCATGTGCATCTCAATCCTTAATCAATCACTATTTATCATATTATCATGAACATAAAGTCATTTGCAGGCTATCATGCCTTGATTCATCATTTTGCCAAAGTTCGTCTATTTTCTCAAAGTCGTCTATTTTTCACATTTCATAAAAATCCAAATTTCACAATCATAAATATCCTTACCAAACCTACATGTTTCTTCTACATTCATATCCGTAGTAATTAAATCATAACATCAACATTTCATTTGAGAAAAATCCTCACTTCGATTCCATTTCAAATTCATGTTCATATATATATTCAAGGGTTAATAGGTCTTTACCCCCCTGTAATATAAGTCACTTTTGGTTTTCACCCCTGTAAAAAAAATTTGTCAGATTTGGTCCTTGTAAAATTTTTTTGTTTTAGAATACCCCCTAGGCCAGCTGACTGTGCATTTTCGCTGAGGTGGCATGATGCGTCACCTTTTATTGATGACGTGGCACGCTGACTGTATAATTACTTTTATTTTTTTAATTAGGTACAAGTGGCATTTGTGTTTTTTTAATAAAAATCTTAAAAAATTCTTGCAAAATTAATAAAAATGGAAAAAAAATCTGAAAAAATACGGTTTTTTTTTTTAAAAATCTGGAAAAATTAATAAAAATAAAAAATGATTAAAAAAATAAAATAATCTGATAAAATGAAAATTTTTTGAAAAATTAATAAAAATAAAAAATGATTAAAAAATAAAAAAATTTGGTAAGATGAAAAATAATGAAAAAATTCTGGAAAAATTAATAAAAATAAAATCCGGAAAAGATTAATATATATCAAAATTTTCTAAAAATTAATATATTTAGAAAATAAATCATATATCCAGAATTTTTTCAATAACGGAAAAATGGAAAAAATTCATTTTTTTTTCAAAAGTAAGAAATTTTATTTTAATCTTTTTTTTATAATTTTTCGAAAATTTCAAGATTGATCATTTTCAAAAAAAAATTTATCTTTTTTGAAAATTTTTCGAAAATTCATATTTTTTTTATCTTTTTTTTTTCGAAAATTTAATTTTTGTAAAAATCATTAATCTTTTTTCGAAAAATTCAAGATTGATCATTTTGAGAAATTTGAAGATTAATCATATTTATAAAAAGCATGTCCGAATAACAGGATACAATGTATATTGATTGACACCGGTATATAAATCATGTTATACGGTTGAATGAAAAGTACTTTTCGAAAAAAAATATGAATTTTTTTCATTTTTCCGGTATTGAAAAAAATCTGGAAATATGAATTTTTCGAAATTTATTAATTTTTTCCAGAATGTTTTCATTTTTTTGAATTTTTCCAGATTTTATTTTTTATTTTTAAAATTTTCCAGATTTTTGTTTTCATTTTTATTATTTTTATTAATTTTTGTTTTTGTTTTTTTTATTCATTTATATTAATTTTTCTAGAATTTTTTAAGATTTTTTATTATTTTTATTAAAAAAACACAAATGCCACGTGTACCTAATTAAAAAAATAAAAAATAAAAGTAATTATACAGTCAGCGTGCCACGTCGTAAGAAATAAGTGAAGCAACATGCCACCTCAGCGAAAATGCACAGTCAGCTGGCCTAGGGGGTATTCTAAAACAAATTTTTTTTACAAGGACCAAATCTGACAAAAAAAATTTACAGGGGGAAAACCAAAAGTGGCCTATATTACAGGGGGTAAAGGCCTATTAACCCTATATAAAAAGTTCGTCTCAATTCAACAAAACTCAATCAATTTCAAGCAAACATGATTACTTAAACTCAATTCATCAAAACAACACATAATGAACACTTAAGGATGTCCAAAAACACCTCGAAAAGTCAAAACTTGTGAAACAGCAAGTGTTGTTTAACACTCGCTCGCCACATCGAGGCTCCTGCTCGCCCAACGAGCACCCTGTTCCTGGGAAGCCCAGAAAATGGTTTCCTCTCGGGAAACCCTCCCAAAAACTTTCCAAAACCCCCTTTTTTTTTTGACACAAAATTGTTTCACAGACTTCATCCAATGTTAACATAGTTTGAAAGAACATTTCAAAACACAGATTCAATCTTTAAATTCGTGAATTCTTCATCAATTTTCCAAAATTCACAATAACCCACAACCACTTGCATAGATTTCAACATACAAATGTATTGAATCATATAACAAGTATTAAGGATATGATTTGAACAATAATCATCAACAATATCATGATTCTCACTCATTTAAGCTAAAACTTCAAAAAACTATATCATGATTCTCACTCATTTAAGCTAAAACTTCAAAACTTATTCTATAACCTCAAACATGAACTTAAACACAAACTTAATTTCACAAAGTTCATCATACCAATAATTAACATAATTAAATAGCACGAAAATCAATTAATATAACATCAATTTTATGAAAATCACTTAATCAAACATAACCCATAATTACTCTATCACTCATAATCACTTAATGGTAAGTATAAACTTTTCAACTTACCTTAACCTCCAAAAGTAACTTTAATCTTCTCTCTAATCTCCCTCTTGAACTTTTCCCCAAGCTATATCTCTCTTTCTCTTGAATTCTCCTCTTCTACCTCTTTCTCTCTATTTCTCTCTCTTAGCCTCTTTTCTCAAGATGAACAAATGAGATCTTAACATAATTTCACAAAGACTACATCTCTTATACACTATTGGGTTTAGTTACACTCACTAATGAACTTAGCAACTTTCTATCTCTCACAAAATGTTACTACACAATTACTTCATTAAAACCCTCAATATTACTCACCCGCCACTATTCTATTAATTACACTAAGTTACTACTATTCTCATAAATAACTCTCCATTCCCAAAAGTACCAAAATACCCTTAACATCTTAAAAATCCAAATAGCCAGCAAATATAACACACAAAACAATTAAATAATAAATAAAACAATTAAATAAATAAAATCCTAAAATCGGGTCGTTACAGTTGATAGTAGCGACTAAATAGAAAAGATGGAATACGATAAACAAGTTTAAGAAAACATGGTCAAAGTTAAATATGATTATATTGAATATCAGTCCTCAATGAATTCATGTAAATCTTATTAACTCGAGAAATGATATTTCTTCAACCATTTGGGCAATTCTCTTCCTCATACATTTATTGTGTTTTTACTCTCTATTAATTGTGTACGACAACAACTATGAAGTTTTTTTTAAGCAAATATTAAAATGTAGAAACATCACATATCAACTATATTGACACTCTAAAACGGTCAAATATCATTTCTAGCAAGTAGGCGATTTGACAAAAAATAAAAAGTTGTCCATCCATCCCAAATTAAAAGACTACTAGTTTTGAAACCCGTGCCAAGCATGGGCTAGAATCACGATTTAATTTTTTTTATTTTATAAAACCTAATTAAACTGCAAATTGATTATTTTATACACAATATATCAATATAACACATAATTTTTTTTAGGAAATCAATATAACGCATCGTTATTGTATTATGTATTGCATATTATATAAAAATATCAATGTATATATACTTATTTGGATTTTTGTATCAATAAACGGAAATGATTTAACGGATGTAAAGCCGAAATATTAGTATTTAAAGTCGGTCTGGTTCCATTACACGTGGCTCTGGGATAGCCAATTGGGTTATTATCTTTTTTTTTTCTCTCAAAAAAAAAAGAATCTTAAAGAACAAAACCAACGTTAAAAACAAAATTGACAAAGAACCAAAAGCGTTACTTAAAATTAAAAGAAAGACGATATGTCCAAGTTTGTAAATATAGATGATGCATTAAAAATGAAAATAAAGATAATAACCTTAGTGCATTCAATAATAAAATATAACGTCGTCTGAAAGTAAAAACAATGAAAGCCTTAGCAGGCTTACACAATCAAAAACACAAAACGCCAAGTAATTCGGATAAAGTTACGAAAATGAAACGAAACAATGCAAAGTACTCAATGAGTAGTTGAACACCTAGTTATTGAAGCAAATTAAAAAGGTTCTTGGAAGCCATAAAAACAATCACAATTATCCTTATACGTTATCTCCACGGCGCTGCAGATACCTTCTAACAATCTTAGCATCACTTGTGATTTTCCTAACTTGGTAGGACCTCCTAACATCATCATTAAAAACAGCCTCGGGGATCACTTTGAAAAGAAAACTTTGTCCACTCATTGCAGCAATTTCTCCGAGTATAGGTGAATCAACAGGATTCTACATTTTAAATTATGAGAAGTTAGTTCCATTTCATAAATATAGTTCACTAATAGAGGTAATCCAAAAGTAAAAAGCAAAAGTATAGTTGCATCAATGTAATCGACTCACCAAACCATTGGCCTGGATGACATCTACACATGACTTTCCAAAAAAAATTAGAAGCAACACGATCAAACAAAATGAAAGAGACAAAAAAAAACTCGTACACACCTGCGTCATCAGGAACGACTGGTTAAACGTTCCGAAAAACATCACGGTACACAACATTAGTGGTCTCAGTACACACACGATTTTCTTCATCTAGAATAAGCATTTTCAATCCCTTTTTGGAAGTGACTCTCGACACAACGATGTACAACTGTCCATGAGTAAAAACTGGTTTGGAAAGATAGATTCCAACATGAGACAACGACTGACCCTGACTTTTATTTATTGTCATTGCAAAACACAAAGCCAACGAGAACTGTCTTCTAGTAAATTTGAAAGGCAGTCCAGGATCACTCGAAACTAAGTTCATTCTTGGAATAATTACCTTTTCACCAGCATTTTTTCCGGTAATAACAGTTGCACCAATAAAGTTCTTCCCAAGATTGTTTACAATCAACCTAGTCCCATTGCACAATCCAGCCGCTTGGTCAGTATTCCTCATCAACATAACTGGACATCCAACTTTAAATCTCAATTTATGGTTTGGAATACCGGAACACTTGATATCGTTTAAGAATTCGGTGGTAAACCATTCGCTTTGTACCTCACTATTATCAGCTGATTTGCAAACCGAATCAGAACTGATATATTCCTTTTCGTCTCCTGGAACCAATGACAGAAGGAATTCGTTTACATGGTCAACAACTTCTAGTGTGGGAGCAAGTATCCCTCGCTCTTCGAAAAAATTTGAGATCTTCATGTTCTGTAAAAAATTCGGATATACAAAATCAACCAGAGAACGCAATGGATCAGAGGAATCTTTTATTAGCAACTCATCAGGAATGGGTACGTTGATTTCTCCACTCTCGTTGGCGGATCCTATTCCATCTCCAATCGAAAGTATCCACTCGGCAAACTTTCTAATCTCATCTTGTTCAGAACGAATGGTTGAAGAATGTAAACACATATTTGTTATATTTGTTGTAAGTGTGAGAACCTTACAGTGACTCCACAACTTTGATGAGTTGACAGACGAAGAAAGTATGTCCTCTCTGTTACCTCTTCTGATCACTGGCAAAATTTGTCTGAAATCACCGCCCAAAACGACAGTAACTCCCCCAAATGGTTTGTCTGTATTATCGACACCATCATAAGACATTATATCGCGCATGGTTCGGTCAAACGCTTCAATACAATGACGATGCATCATCGGTGCCTCATCCCATATTATTAATTTTGCCTTTCTGAACATAACAGCTTTATCGCTTTGTTTATCGAAGGTACAATTTGACGCTTCATTGATAATATAAGGTATATTCAATGATGAATGGGTTGTACGACCACCTGGAAGTAGCAAGGAAGCTATGCCACTCGATGCCGCACATACAATAATGTACCCCTTTGCACGTAGTCCAGCAAATAGCGTCTTCCAAATAAATGTTTTTCCAGTTCCACCATAACCGTACAAAAATAAAAAACCTCTGGTCCCAGACTCAACGGAATCAACAATCTGATTGTAAACAACCCACTGTTCATCCGAAAGAAGGTTGGACAACTAAATACCTGAATATGAATTCTTTCCATTTCATCCTTATCGTAGCATAGCTGATCTGCTATGAACCTGTTACTATACTGAGGAGCAATTTCATACCTAGCCTGAGGCATTCTCTTGTACTTATCAAGGGACTTTCCATTAGTTTGCAGGAGCATATCAATTTCAATCATACATAAGTTCTTCAAATTATCATCAGTAATCCGCAAATCTACAAAAAAAATTAATTTAGTTGGCTAAACAAAGACGAAGACAATTTAAAATAACTTCAACAACCAAATTATAATTACCTGGAATTTTTAGCAACCGCCTTCTATTGTACACAATATCGTCTGACAGTAACTTCTAGGTTGCACTCCAAACATCACATGGATTTTTCATTTAAGACATTGTCATAAGATGAACAAACAACTTGCGGAGTTGCGGACCGGAGTACAACTCTCCCGAATCTTTGATAACATCAATGAACTCTTTGTCGTCGGATAATAACCCAAGAGCATCACACGCTTCCTGAAAACTATTATGTTTCTTACCATTTATAGTGCGCAAGCACTCATACCCCTAACATCCTTTTTGAACATTCAACAATAACCTCATGTAAAATAAATTTATAGATCAGAGTTCTTCGTACAGTGGCGTGAATCTTGTTTCCCTGAAAACGCAAAGAATAAAACAATCAATATATAATCAATAACACAACATAAAACAAAACATTAATAATAAAAAAAAGCAATGTAATATGCTCACAGATGCATCCATGAGAACCATGTCGAGAGAAAACGGACGAGCATCGCGATTGACATCACGAACAAACCAAGCACGGACAATCTGTACCACTATGCTCCAAGATTCCTTCACCGGACTGATCTCAGATATGTTATCTGATCTTGGAGCCATATGAATATACCTTTTTTTCTAGGTTGAGAGGGAAGAGAAGTAAACAGATGATTTACCAGAAGAAAACATTGGTATAAATAGGCTAATTGTACAAATAAAATATTAGTGGAAGCAATGTGAAAATAAAAAATAACATCAAATAGTTGCAACATGATTGGTTTAAAAGAATGACATTGACACATGTCAATGTAATATTGGACTACTATTTACAAATGACATGAATGACATGTGAAATTCTGGCTGGCTAGCAACAGAATGTTCTACGAGATGTTCCAACACCAAACACAGATTACGGATGTTGAATGAGATGTTTAGAACATCATGCTAGCAGTAAATCAAAATGAACAAGGAAAGTAAATAACAGAAAGATAAAAAGGACAAGAGAATTGTTAACCCAGTTCGGTGCAACGTCACCTACATCTGGGGGCTACCAAGCCAGGAAGGAAATCCACTAGTGTAGTCCTTATTCAATGGCTCTCAGCAAACCACGTTTGCACTATATGACCTAGGACCTACCCGTCTAGACTTCAACCTAGGAACTCCTAGATCTGAGATCCCATCTCACTCCCTTACAACAGATCACAACCTCTGTGATTCCCAAATTATAGACTCAAATAAAATGAGGTTACCCTAAAAAATAACAACTTGCAACCTTGCTTAAATGCTTAGATGCAGTTCACAGTCTACCTAGCTCCTTGCTTAAAAGCTTCGGAGTAGTGCACAATTTACAACTCAAAGTACAGTCCTAAACATGCATCAAGATGATAGACGAAAGACTCACAATAAAAAAGACTCAAAACCTAAATAAACTCTATTTTGTAAAATGATGTCTTGAATAATTCTTCAGGTCTTGCAGCCTCCTTTATATACTGAAGCAAGGCGTGTCATCCCTTCAATCATGCTTCATTTCGGATCAGTGACTTAATGCTTAATCAACATAGCCGGATAAGGAAACTCCTAGAAAGTAGGCTCATTAAAAGTCACATTATCATCTCCTTAAAAAACTTTCCTAAGTCGTTTTAACACTTCCTTAAGAAATCACATATGTTCTGATCTCCTCATAATTGCACACGGTTCAGACCAACTCAAGCTGGTGTGGATTCTTTCATTCAAGCAAGCGCGTGCGTAAACATAGGCAAAACACAGAACGTACAGACCAGGTATGGATGTTGGAACATTGTGTTCCACATCTGAAGTGAATATTTGTTTTAGGCAAAAGTGAAGCCAACATACAAATATCCAACAATCTCCCCCTTTGGCAAATTTTTGGCTAAAACAAATTAAGCCCACACCTGTTAAAACAGAGAGATAGCACACACAACCTTTCCTTCAATCTTCACAATAAAATCTTCCTTGAAGAGAGGTTCACATTCTTAGATTTCTAAAAGATACCAAAATATAGTTCTTCAGTCAACATACATAATCTTCAGGACATGGAAGAAATATATTACAGGTCTCAGATTCTGCTGCCAATATTTTTACACAACAATTAACACATGGAAAAAACAGACAAGCGAAACTAGAAGGTATCAGAGCGAAAATCAGAGTCTTGCAGCAGAGGACGTATATGGAAAAATAAATTCCTGTACATCCTTAACAGACAGTCAACTGTCACAACACGATACTTAGAGAAATATAGGAAAACAATATTTAGTAGCTCAAACCAGCAGGATGTTCCAACATCCATAGGAACATTCAGGGACACATAAAAATACTCCCCATCAAGGAGCACACATAACATTTTTAATACTCCTCCTGAATATATGCACGCTAGGCAATATTTTGTTGTCAAACTTCAAACTCCTAGTGCAACAAGCGAACATGCATACTTACACAGAAATTTGTTCAAACTACAAGAACAACATATAAACATCCAAAGCAGATACCAGAATACCAGAATCAGATGTCTCAACATCACCTGACACATTATCTGCTAACAAACACATGCATACAAAATAATCCTGCTAACATATGAACACACACCTCAGGAGTTCTTCACAGCATACACAAGGAATACTTCCATCACTCCCCCTGAACATATGCACAATAATAATCTTGAAACACCAAACTCATAACACATAGAATAAGAAAACTTCAGGACTGATTCAACCAAAACCTCAGGGAATATCAATTTCCTTATAGCAGCAGCAGAGAACATGTACAGCAGAAATACTGAGAAAGATGAATTCTCAGAACAACATCAAGATGTTGCAGATATCAATTTCCTTATAGCAGCAGCAGAGAACATGTACAACAGAAATACTGAGAAAGATGAATTCTCAGAACAACATCAAGATGTTGCAGCTTCAGTGCCAACATCTACACGTACTTGAAATAGTTGCAAAATAAATGCAACAGCAGAAAATACATGCATAACAAGCATATCATACATAAAACTGCATAATAAATGCAGACACATAGAGAGACGATAATACCATTTTTTCCCCCTTTTTAGCCACAAAATATGCCAAACAGAAAGCAGTAGACTTCAAGAGTAGATCATTGCCATGTATACCCCACAGTTCAAAGACGTGCGCATAAGAGAAAACAGATAACACGTCTCACATAACAGATCATTACACATCTTCATGCAGGAAAATGTCATCTAGATGTTTCAACATCATCTGACACATCAGATCATCAGGCATGCATCAAAAACTTCTGCTATCAAACCAACACCTACACATACCTACTTCCAGGAACAACTTCACAAGCATCATTCCAAAAAAATAGAAAAGAGCAGGAGTACACACCAGTAGAAGTATATGTCAGAAGAACATAAGTATACACTTACTCCCCCTTTGTAGCCATAAATTCTGACAAGCTACCATGCATAAGAAGCAGAAATAGAAAGAACAGCAGCAGTGCATAAGATCACGACACATAAGTACACATAAATCCATAAAAACAAGATTAAAACAGGAGAAAACTCCACACACTTTGATCATCACTTTCTGATCTATCCTTCTCAACACCAACAGACACATTATTACAGTCCTGATGATCAGAAACCTTCTTACTTTGAGATTTTTCATTATCAGAGGCTGACTTAGCCATAAACTTTATTCGATCAGGTTGAACTAGGGATGTTGTAACATCCGACGCAACATCCGGTGCAATAGCAGTTTTACAAGCAGACACAAACACACATTTCTCAATAGTATTATCAGCATCAGCAACATTCAAACTAGCCTGACCTAAGTTGCCAGACTTAGTCAAAATTTGTGGAACACTAATTGACGCAGAGGAAGTCACAGAAGAACTTACATTTGGAGTTTTGGGTCTCCATTCTTTACTAGCTTGAGCAATTGGTTGAACACGAGGCTGAGGATATCCATACAATTTATAACAGTACGACCTTATGTGTTATTTTCTTTTGCAGTGGTGACAGATCCAAGGACGAGTTGTCTTTTTCTCATACAGATGTTGTTGAGAAGGTTCCAATGCTGTCTTGTTATTAGACGTGCTACCCTTACCTGAAGTATCAGTAACCTCACTTCCCTTGTTATGTTCTTCCTTTCTTATCATTCCATGATCTTCTACAGCATATGCAATCTTTCTGTTGCGTTGCTTTCGAGTTAGAGGCTGATAATTGAATCTTATACCATTTGTGTGTCTCTTGCCCTCACCTTCTGTCACATCATTCAGAACTGTAGACCCATTTGTCATAAGTTCAACCTGTTTTTTAAACCCTTCAATTTGTGAATTTAAGCACATTACCTCATCATTGAGTTCAGATACGTTTGTCAGAAGAATATTGTTTTCTGAAAGAAGTTGACTATTTATCTTCTTTTGTTCTCCCAACATCTTACAGATTTCTGTACTTCTGGCATGCAGATCCTTGTAAGCAGTAGCTAGGTCATCATAATCTAATTCTCCATCACAAGACTCATTATCAGAATAGACTCTTCCTGCTAGAGCAGTCACTTTCCTGGTAGCCATACCTGCACTCATTCTTTCTGAACCATTTACCTCAGACCAAGCAACATCCACACTTTTCATTTGTTTCTTGTGAAATGTAGCACATTCAGTTTTTGTATAACCAAAACCTCCGCATTCATGACATTGATCTTCCTTGAATTCACTTTCTTTGTCATCAGTATTAAAACCCCTTTGTTTTTCTCTGATGTTGGATCTAATGTTCTGACCATCTGTTCTGGACTTCCAATTAGCCAAACTCACAATTTTGTTGAAAAGTTTTCCAAGGAGCACTACAAATTCAGCCAAGTTCTCATCATTTTCAGAATTCCCTTGAGTTTCTTTAATGTCAGCATCAAAAACAAAAGCAATATTCTTTTCTTTCTTTTCAACCTTACTGTTGATTATAATTTCATAACTCTGTAGTGATCCAATAAGCTCTTCTAACTTCATACTGGAAATGTCCTGAGCTTCTTCTATAGCAATGACTTTCATGTCAAATCTGTTGGGTAAGGATCTGAGAATTTTTCTAATCAATTTTTCTTCAGACATCTTCTCCCCAAGTGAATCAAAGGCATTAGCTATGTCAAGGATATTCATGTGGAACTCTTGAATGTTCTCATCTTCCTCCATTTTCAGATTTTCAAATTGAGTAGTCAGAAGCTGAAGTCTTGACATTTTGACTTTTGGAGTGCCTTCATGTGCAGTTTTAAGAATCTCCCAAGCCTCCTTGCAACATTGCATTGTTTGATCATTCTGAAGATATTCTTGTCAACTCCATTGAAAATGACATTCAAGGCTCTAGAATTAGCAAGAGATGATTCATCCTCAGCTACAGTCCATTCTTCTTCTGATTTCAGAACAGTAGTCTTGTTTCCATCTTTGTCAAGTGCCACAGGGTGTTCCCAACCTTTCAGAACAACTTTCCACGTCTTGCTGTCAATGGATTTAAGGAATGCACACATCCGTGATTTCCAATAGTCATAATTGGACCCATCCAACAAAGGTGGTCTGTTAACAAATCCTCCTGCCTTGTCCATTATGCCAAAAAGTATCTTCTCTGGATCTCACCCTAAAACAGGCAGGGTGCCTGCCCTGATGCCAATTGAAATTCTGGCTGGCTAGCAACAGAATGTTCTACGAGATGTTCCAACACCAAACACAGATTACAGATGTTGAATGAGATGTTTAGAACATCGTGCTAGCAGTAAATGAAAATGAACAAGGAAAGTAAATAACAGAAAGATAAAAAGCACAAGAGAATTGTTAACCCAGTTCGGTGCAACGTCACCTACATCTGGGGGCTACCAAGCTAGGAAGGAAATCCACTAGTGTAGTCCTTATTCAATAGCTCTCAGCAAACCACGTTTGCACTATATGACCTAGGACCTACCCGTCTAGACTTCAACCTAGGAACTCCTAGATCTGAGATCCCATCTCACTCCCTTACAACAGATCACAGCCTCTGTGATTCCCAAATTACATACTCAAATAAAATGAGGTTACCCTCAAAAATAACAACTTGCAACCTTACTTAAAAGCTTAGATGCAGTTCACAGTCTACCTAGCTCCTTGCTTAAAAGCTTCGGAGTAGTGCACAATTTACAACTCAAAGTACAGTCCTAAACATGTATCAAGATGCTACACGAAAGGCTCACAATCAAAATACTCAAAACCTAAATAAACTCTATTTTGTAAAATGATGTCTTGAATAATTCTTCAGGTCTTGCAGCCTCCTTTATATACTGAAGCAAGGCGTTTCATCCCTTCAATCATGCTTCAGATCGGATCAGTGACTTAATGCTCAATCAACATAGCCGGATAAGGAAACTCCTAGAAAGTAGGCTCATTAAAAGTCACATTATCATCTCCTTAAAAAACTTTCCTAAGTCATTTTAACACTTCCTTAAGAAATCACATATGTTCTGATCTCCTCATAATTGCACACGGTTCAGACCAACTCAAGCTGGTGTGGATTCCTTCATTCAAGCAAGCGCGTGCGTAAACATAGGCAAAGCACAGAACGTACAGACCAGGTCTGGATGTTGGAACATTGTGTTCCACATCTGAAGTGAATATTTGTTTTAGGCAAAAGTGAAGCCAACATACAAATATCCAACAACATGAATTAATTTTAATAATTTTTTTCGCGACAGAGGTGTTAGGCGATATGTACTATTAGGAAATTAGGAAATAAGCACTATATGCATAACATACTCCTATAAAATTATGTTAAGGAAATAACAATAATCCTCTTTTTTCATTATTTCCGTAAAATTCTGTCAATTTTTTCCGTAAAATTTTGATCACTTTTGATTGAAATCATGTGCATTAAATTCTCTTATAAAATAGAGATAACATTTTAGGATAATTCATCAAATTATGATTGTTGTTTCTATTATAAACTTTTTCATATTTATTGTGTACATAAAAGAAAACATTGGTGCATTAAACAACAATTTCAAATTCTGACTTTTTGCACAACATTTTCGGTCACCTAATTTGGATTCCAATTTTGTTCGTTTTTTTCCTATTATAAACTCCATCATATCTTGTGTGTACTTGAGAAATAACATTAAATGAGCCTGTCACTAATAGGTTGCCACGTGTACTTTAAAAAAATAGCGTAAATATATATAATAGAGATTTTAAAAAAAGTTTTGTTCTTAAATATAATACTATCTACAAATTTCTAGATGCATTTGTTACTTCTTTTCCAACTTTACCCTTATTAATACTACCAATTATCTTAGAATATGAAATATCAACATTAAATACATTTATATAAAAAGACAATTTAGTAATAATAACACATTTTTCAGACAAATTTCTTACTACAACTATTTTTCTTAATACCCATAATTTTTGTAAAGTAGTTTTATATAAAGGGACGAAGGGAGCGTGTGTTTTTTTTTTTTTGTGAAGAAAAGATGCTTATGGAATTTCATTAATAATAAAAGTAGTAATAGAATGGGGTACTTCTAAATAAACGCTGGGACTAGCGGTTAAGATGACCTCACTTGCAAGAGCATGTGCTACTAGAGGTGTTCAAATCCAAATTGATCCAAAATAAAACTGCAAACCGATCCAAACAAATCGAAAACCGCAAAAAACCGAATATTTTTGGATGCATTTGGATGTTGTTTTGTAAAAACTGTTAAGATCAGATCCAATTTCGGATCACATTTTCAAAACCAAACCGCAAAAGTAAATTTTGTTACATATTTACTTTTTTATTAGTATTATATATTCCTTTGATATATTTCTTGTGGTTTTTTAATTTTATATATTGCCTTAATTTAATCTATATTACCACTAATTCATATGTTTCGAATATAAATCGACCCCTTTCATTCTATAATGTTAATTTTTAATTATATTTTGCACCGAACCTATCATTTTACCGTACATGTATAAAGTTACATGTTGCATTATGGATATCCAAAAACTGATCCAAATTAAACCGCATGTGTTTAAATCATATCATATTTTTTTTAATAATCATCCAAACCAAACCGAATCACATGTGATTTTTATTTTAAATGTGATAACTTTTTACCTCAAAACCAGTGCAAACCACACCACAAACACCTTATGTGCCACTAAATTAGCTTGTCGCCGATTAAACTCCACACCGAGTTCACAAAGTGACAAGAGAGCATAGAGTGAGCATGTGTACCATTGAATTTTCTTTCATTAAATCAACGGTGATCATTCGTTCAATTTTCTCACTATAGGGGTTTTTCATTTGTGAGAAGGGTTTTTCAGGAACTACTACCAATAACCGTCCTCAAACCCAACCCACTTCCTTCATCATCAAAGGCGGCACCAATATATTTATATGCTCCAAATTTCAATTCCAATTCCATTTTCTACATATCTATGATTTTTGTTTCTCTTAACCCTTCTTCTTCTTCTTCCTCACTTTTCATTTTTCTTCAACCAATTTTCATCTATGGTTAATTTAATGTTCACTACAACAGTTGAATCCTTACTTAATTCTCTTATCTATAACAAAAATTTGAATTTTTTGAAAAAATCACATTTTAGTTATTTCATCAAACATGTGGCGGGATGTTTCCAAACAAGTTTGTAAAGGTTTGTTACGTCGGAATGTTAACTACCCACCTCTTGTTTTCTCTCAAAATTCAATTTTTTCAGGTAATAATGAGGTTTTGTGTAACTTTGGGAAGGAAAATGGAAGTGGGCGTGTGAATAAATCGAGGTTTCAGTTAGTTGAGAATTTTGGTGGGTGTTGTTGTTCCCAATTTGATGCAAAGGGTTATTCTAGTGTTGCTGAGGTTGTTTCTTCTACTTATGTTGAGGATGAGAGGAATTTTCACAATTCGGGTTTTCGATTTGATCCTGAAAGATATTATAGTGTTGCTGAGACGCTTTCTTCAACCGACGCGGAGGAAGATGATCTTGCTGTGATTGATGATGAAATTAAAGAGTTGTTGGACGAGATGGAGAGAGAAGATAATCTTGGAGCACAAACCAACATAGGCAAACTTCTACAACCACGTGCTTCTTGGAGCACAAGTAACAAGAACATAATCTTCAATTAAATCTTCTTATATAACACACGAAAATACAACACTCCAAAGAAGGTGAAATATGATACAACTTCATATGGAGGATGTCGTACTACATGTCTAGTCTGGGACATTGGTACAACATTTTGGCAGAACATATTGTTTTAACATATTGGTACAACATCTTGCAGCCCTTCTACGAATCGTGTCATTGAATTTTTCTATCATTAAATCAATGGTTATCATTCCATTTGCTTATAAACGTGAGCAATAGGGAAAAGGGTTTTTCATTTATGAAATACGGGAGAATTGTTTATCAAAAACTGATGTCAATAACTGTTCTTAAATCTAACTCATGTTCATTTATCATCAAAGGCGACACCCCAAATTTCAATTCCATTTTCTTCATAATTAACAACTAATATTATTCATGTTACACTATAAAATGAGTTAATCACTTTAAATGAACTGAATTCAGTTAATTCAATTATACTTTTTTTCTTCAAATTCTTACAGTATCAATATTCTGTTTCATATGAAATTAGTAGGGAAGGTGACGTTTATGGTGGGGACATTCCTTTATTTTCCCACGATGGGAAGATGGTATGATCACCATTGATGTGATAGAAGAAAAATCAACGATGCAAATGCTAAAAGGCTACCAAAGTCTCCACCATCCATTATGCCTTGTCTCTGAGTAAACGTCAATGATCATTGATAATTGAGCTAATGTCTAAATCGTCGATTCTGCCACCGTAGATACTATTGACCACAATTTTTAAGTCTATGTCAAAGTTTATATTTAACAGCTGAAGATCGCACACCCACTTAAGAGCAGATAACATGTTGATCGGAGGGCCTTCACTAAGTCCACATTAAGTAAATGATATAGTCACTCCCTTTTGACAAAAAAAAAACATATGTAATTTGCTTAAATCCAATATTCTTTTTTAGAATCGAGTCCGGATTTTTTTAAAGGTTCAGAAATATTATTGACTCACTATAAATATATATTGAACATTTATATTAAATAAATGGCAGCACAAACTGGCATAGGCAAACTTATACAACCACATGCTTCTTGGAGCACAAGTAACAAGAACATAATCTTCAATCAAATCTTCTTAAATCACAGCGAAAATACAACACTCCAAAGAAGACGAAATACGATACAACTTTATATGGGCGAGTTTATACTGCATGTCTAGTCTAGGACATTGGTACAATATTTTGTCAAAACGTATTATTTTAACATGTTGGTTCAACATCTTGACAACCCTTCTACGAATCGTGTCATTGAATTTTTCTATCATAAAATCAATGGTTATCATTCCATTTGCTTTTAAATGTGAGCAATAGGAAGAGAGGTTTTTCATTTCTCAAATACAGGAGAATGATTTATCAGAAACTGCTATCAATAACCGTTCTTAAGTCTAACCCATGTTCATTTATCATCAAAGGCGGCGCCCCAAATTCCAATTCCATTTTCTTCATATCTATGAATTCTCTTAACCCCTTTTCTTCTTTATTTAATTAACGACTAATATTATTCATGTTATACTATAAAATGAGTTAATCACTTTAAAGGAATCGAATTCGATTAATTCAATTATACTTTTTTCTTCAAATTATTACAGTATCAATATTATGTTTCATATGAAATTAGTAGGGTAGGTGACATTTATGGTGGGGACATTCCTTTATTTTCCCACCACGGAAAGATGGTATGATCACCGTTTATGTGATAGAAGAAAAATCAACGATATAAATGCTAAAAGGCTACCCAAGTCTCCACCATCCATTGTGGCTTGTCTCCGATAAACATCACATCAAAGTTTTCTAGATCAGAAGAAAGTAAACGTCGACGATCATTGATAATTGAGCTAAAGTCTAAATCGTCGATTCTGCCACCATAGATGCTATCAACCACAATTTTTAAGTCTATGTCAAAGTTTATATTTCGCTGCTGAAGACCGCACACCCACTTAAGAGCAGGTAACACTTTGATATGAGGGACTTCACTGAGTCCACATCAAGTAAAGGAGATAGTCACTCCCTTTTGACAAAAACAAATGTAACTTGGTTAGATCAATATTCTTTTTTAGAATCGAGTCCGAATTTTTTTAAAGGTTCAGAAATATTTTTGACTCACTATAAAATAGATGCAATGTTTTTAACCATTCACTTGATATATTATATATTTTTTTTAAATAACTTAGTAATGATTTATAATCTCGTAATTATTTATAATCTTACTAATGTTGATTTTTTTTATATCATACTAAGATGGATAACTCCTCTAAAAAAAAGATGGATAGCTACTAAATAGAGGAATGGAGTTGGTTGAACATTGAAACACCTTCTTCTTCTTGTTTTTTCTTACGAAAATGAACTTATCTCATTTTATTAATATCACTAGTTGTAATACAAGATGACATATAATCATGAATTTGGGAACTAACATATGATAATGACGCCATAGCTAGCAAGTAGCATCATTGTTTGATTGTCTTATAATTAAACTTATCTTAAAGTTTTGATGATTCGTAAGTGAAGCTTTGCAAGTTTTCACAATCAGGCTGACAAATGGAATTGGTGCTGAAGTTGCTAGAGATGCCACCAACAACTTTGTTGCAATCAAGTTTTATCACTTCTTCTACCTCATGCTTCCGCTTCTTTGCGTTGTGGGAGACCTAATTATTGTCTTCGCTCGAATGAACTCCCATCGATCCTCTTTTAGACACGTACCGACCCCATAACATCCTTGATCCTTAAAAATATATGCATCGACATTGCACTTCACTTCCTTGGCAACATGTCTAATCTACCCCTCTTGTATGTGATTCTTCATTCGAGTGTTGTGGTATTCTCCTTGTGTCTCCCCTTCCTTGACTTACACGAATCTGCTGCCATTGAAATAAGACATCACGCACCATATGCACAATTATGTTTCGAAATCGTTCCATAACTTGTCATTTCACCGCTTCCAGATGCACCAAAGGTTCATTACAAAATCAAGGATTTGTTGGTGTTGTAGATATTCTAGTAATTGAAAGAAAAGAGCTACAAAACCATTAGCCATTTCCAAGTTGTCTTGTGTAACACCCTCCTTTTTATTTAATTATTTTACTTAGTTTTAGAATATATTTATGTATTTATATGATTTATATGAGGGATATATGATTTATTGAGATTAGATGTCTTTTTATAATTTAGTTAATATATTTTGTTGAGTGATATTTTGTTATGTTATATGTTGGTATTTACTAGCATAATATATATGTTATTTGGTGTAGAAATATATTTGTTATTTTGTGTAGAAATATATATGTTATTTGGTGCAGAAATATATTTGTTATTTTATGTGGAAATATATTTGTTATTTGGTGTATTATTATATATTTAGTAGAGAAATATTATTTACTAGAATATGAGGATTATTAGTGTGAGTGGATTTGTGGGTTAGAATAGAAAGAAGAATAAGTTGTTGGGCCTAAATAGATTTGGGAAGAATATTTTAGTATTATAAATATAGAAGCTTAGGTTAGAAAGAGTTTACCGGAAACCGTTTTTTGGAAAAGAGGAGAACAAGAAAGAAGAGAAGAGGAGAGAAAAGTCAAGAGAAGAGGAGAAGACCTTAGGAGAGAAGAACGTTGCCGCTGATTCAGGAATTAATCTAAGGTGAGGGTGAGACTATCTTGCATTAATATTAAGTTGTTAAATCATTATATTGCATCTAACAAGTTGGGGAAAGTTTGTGAGAATTTGAGAATTAGGGTTTTGAGAGAGATTTGATGATTAGATGATGAAAACTTGTTGAATTGATGTAGAAATTGTATACAGTCCTTAGATAACCCATATGATGATTATTGGATGTAGTTTTGAGGTTAGAACCATGGAATTGGATGAGATGTTGGTGAGTTTAAGAATTAGGGTTTAATAATTGTAATAGGTTGTTAATAGATTTGAGAACCCTTTAAATTTGCATACAGTAAGTTGATGAATAATTAGTGTTCTAATGATAGGGTAATCATAGGGTAATGATTAGGGTCAAGTTTGGAGAGTATTGGATCGAATACGAAGTGGAAAAGATTTCCCCAAAGCGAAATCGCAGCTGAAATGCGATTTTGCTGTCAATGTGCAAAACACGTTTTTATTGTCTCAGTTTGACAAGTTTAAGTTCCGAACTGGGTTTAGGTGTAAACACGAAAGTTGTAGGTATGAATGTTAGCTTTCTAATGCCGTTGGTATCACGTCAAAACGATATATATAACTTGAGTTATGGTCAAATTACTGCACGCAGGTCACAGTGAATTTTTATGGACTTTCAGCTCAACTTTTCCGAATTTAAAATGAAAACTGGTATTGATCGGTACAGAATTGGTCTTAGGCGTAAACATGAAAGTTTTAGATAATTTTGTTAGCTTTCTAGTGGCTTTGGTTTGACGTGAAAATGATGTTTGAATTGATCGGTGACAGCATTCTCTGTGTCATGTTTTTGCGTTTTGTTCATATGTTTCTGTTTTGAATTGATCTTTGTTGTAAACATGAAAGTTGTTGATATTTGTGATATCTTTCCAGTAGCTTTGGTTTGACATGAAAATATGTTGTGGATAATTTATTATGTTTTTACAAAGATACATAGTGAATTATTGTCGATGTTTAAATACGATGTTATATGAAGTTGTATATGATTGATGAATATGATGTTTTAAGATGTTGTTTATTATTATTTGATATTGTTATATTATGATATGACATGAATTATTTATGTGATCCATATGTTGTCAAGATGCTAAGATGTTAAGACGTTAAGATGATAAGAGTTGTTAAGTTGTCGAGTCGTTATGAAGTCGTCAAGTTGTTAAGATGTCATAGATGTTCATGAAGTTTCTAAGACGTAAGATGTTGAGTCCATGCATACTCATTTAAAGATGAGGGCTCATGCCCTGGAGCTTTTGCTCAACCACGACGAAGGAGCTTTTGCTCAACCACGACGATGGAGCTTATGCCCAATCAGAGACGAGGGCTCATGCCCTAGGAGCTTTTGCTCAATAGCGACGAGGGCTTATGCCCTAGGAGTATATTTATGCTCACAAGCGACGAGGGCTTATGCCCTAGATTGGTACCACATGCATTTGTATTTTCATGATGATTCAAGATGATTTAAGACGATAAGAGTTGCATAGTCGAGTCGAGTCGTTAAGTTGTGAAGTTTAAAGAAGTATCTAATGATGAATTATTATGATGTTTTAAGATGGTGAATGATTATGAAGTTGTTTATGATGAATGTTTATGAAGTTGTTTATGATGAATGATTATGAAGTGGTTTATGATATGATGCTATATGATTTATGATATGATGCTATATGAATTATGATATGATGCTATATGATTTATGATATGATGTCTATGTTATTAAATGATGATATGTGATGATGCCTATGATTATTAATTGATGATATGTGATGATGCTTTTATGAATATATTTATGATGATATATGATGACGTTTATGTTTGTACTTATGATGTTATAAGATGATGCCTTATGATTATATTTATGAAGATATATGATGATGTTTATGATTGTATTTTTGATGATGTTTGATGAAGTTTATGACTAATGTAGGAAGATTAATGACACTAATTAAGGAAGTTTAAGTTATTAGATATGATTAATGAATTATAAGATGTTTAAGTTGTTGAATGTACTTTATATGATTTATATGCTTAATATTATTGTTTGAGAAATCTCATCCCTCTGCTTGGAAATGTTGCTCTTCGTATGGGTAACTTGCAGGTAACCAGGATTAGTTGCGGTCGTGAGTGGACTCCTCACAAGTGTGTCTTAGGTGCTCTGATACGTAACAGGATGGGATTATGTCTTTACTTTCTGTTCCTTACGTATTACTTTATGAATCTTTCAAGAATTGATGTTGAACTAAGTTTTATGAGATTTTATATTGAGGCCCTTGTGCCAAAGATTATTTAAGTTGTCAAGCTATTCCGCTACGAAGTTTTAAATATTATGTTGTTGAACGTTTTGAAGGATAAATTATTATTTATTCCATTTATGATTTTTAAGAAATGTGACATTCCGTTTTATGATGAAAAACTCTGATTTTATTTATGAAAATTTTACGTTGGGAAAACGGGGTGTTACAATTGGTCTTCATTAGCCATTAGCCATTTCCAAGTACTTGAGGGTGTTGTAGATATTCTAGTAATTGAAAGAAAAGAGCTACAAAACCATTAGCCATTTCCAAGTTGTCTTGTATAACGTGCCATATAGTTGCTGCACTCCAAACCTCCTTTAGTTTTGCACATCTTAAAAAGACATGCCAATCATTCTCATATGAGCTCTCATAATGCACACAATGATCACAACATTGTACACCGTGAGTTTGAAGCCTGTGTCTCGTGGATAGACATCCCCTTGATGCCCTTCATAAGAACATCTCTATTCTTTGCTGGATTCGAAGTCTCCCAATTTTCATCCAGTTGCCTTATACTCTTAGCTCGCTGCTATCCACTAGGATCTCCATGGAATAGTGATATGTCGATTTAACCTTGTATTACTCATATCTTGTGAATTTCCAACACCGTTTCTCTTACTATTACCTGTGAAGCATGGATCCTACGCCATACATACCTCAGGTTATGACCTAGTTTTGCATCCACAAGACCCCCCCTTGGAAAATGTCTAGATTTGAAAACTCTTGCAACTATAATATCATGGTTGGTTTCTAATTTCCAACCTTGCTTCCATAGCATTACCAAATTGAAACCATACCGATATCGAAAACCCATACCTCCATGTTTTTTTCTTCTCATTGTCGGTTCCCCCCACCTTAACCAATTGATACCTTTCCTACTTTGTATATTTGATCCCGACCAAAACAAATTCAACATTTTTTGAATCTCTCCCATAAAGTTGTCGAGAGTAGAAAATAACTCATATAATACGTCAGAATCGATTGAAGAACAAATTTAATCAGAACCTCCCTTTCAGCTTTAGATAAATGTTTTCTTGGCCAATTTTGCATTCTTTACCAAATATGGTCTCAAATATGATTGAACACAACCCTCTTCTTTCTTTCCACCATTGATAGTATATTTTGTCAAAAAACTTTCTAGTACAGTTAAAACTCTATAAATTAATAATGTCAGGACCGGAGAAATTTACTAATTTAGAGAGTTATTAATTTATCGATAAATTAATAATTATTAATTTAAAGAGTTTTTATGTAATTATATTGTACATACCAAACAAAAAGGCAAATTAGTCTATGTCTCTTAGAATTATGTTGCAGCGAACCTTGGGACTCAACGTAAATTAGTAACTATATTGTACATACCAAACAAAAAGGCAAATTAGTCTATGCCTCTTAGAATTACGTTGCAGCGAACCTTGGGACTCAACGTAAATTAGTAACTATTGTGTTCATATGCATTGGAAATCAATAATGACTTTTGAAGTATAGTAAATGTAAACAAGAGGAAAAAATGTGTTCAATGTATTCTTAATATATTTTTTTCAGTTTATATAAATTATTAATTTATGATTTTCTTGGGACTGAAAATTATAAAGGGATCTCCCGAAAAATTATTATCTTATTATTTTATCTAGTTTTTCAATTTTTTACATTGACCCAAGTCGGGACCAGACAAATTTATTATTTTAGAGAGTTTATTAATTTACCGAGTATTAAATTAAAGAGTTTCTACTGTATATAAAAACTAAACTCATTTAATAATAACAACTTATTTTGTATACGCTGACAATGTAATTTTTTTCCCACATGCTTTCATTCAAATCATGACATATAAAATATTTGTGTAGATATTTTAGAAACTAATCTTTAAAAGTAGCACTATATACTATTTGATTAGATGCATGTGTAAAAATTTACCTCGTTAACATATAAAATTCAATTTCTAGTAATAAACATTTTTTTTTTGTGGTGTCCGAGGTTCAAACCTTGAATCTTACAAATATTATGCATTGCCATCACCAACTGAGCTAAACTCATGGAGACAATAATAACATATATATAATAATAGGGTGAAATATACTTTTACTTCTTATAAAAATATGTATTGTTTATGTTTAGTCCCTCATTCCCTAAAAAAAAAGTTTAGTCCCTCATCTAGAAAAATATAAACATAGTCCCCATACATTTCCTTTTAATAATAACATGTACTTTTTTTTTTTGTTGTTGAAGGAAATAACATACTCCCTCCGGTCCTATTTATAAGAGAAAGTTAGGTCAACAAAAGTTAATGTATTTGGACTGAATTTTTAACTAAATACATTAACTTTTGTTGACCCAAATTTCTCTTATAAATATGACCGGAGGGAGTACGTACTTAATTCTTATCTTTTACAAAAGTTAGTGCTTTTAATCTCCCAAATTTTTTTCTAAATTCAAGTCAACCTCTTAAAAAAATAAAATTACATCTTAATTTAAAAAGAAAAATAAATTGAGATATCAAATTGTCTCTTTTTAATCATTCCGAAGAACATTGCATTATAATTATTTCAGTCGGTAGAAACATTGCATTATATGTACATAAGTATCAGAGTTTGAATCTCGAACATCTCATTTATTCATCTTTGAAGATGAATTTTCAGCCGAGTAGTACTAGCAACACTCTCTTTTCAACACTCTCTCAAACACTCACTTTTTCATTGATTTAAATAAATGTGGGTCTCATCTCACACTTTAAATGGGTTCCTAAAGTGGTGAGACATACAGTACATTAATTTCATGCAATAGAGTGAATGAGTGTCAGAGATAATGTTTAAAAGAGAACGTCCATAATATTTCTCTTTTCAGTCACATATATATAGTTTACAGTGTATTTACCTTCATCCATTTTAGTGAGATTCATTTGATATCCATTCTATGATCCGATCCATTGAATTTTGTTTCAATAAATCAATGGTGATCATTGAATTTGCTCACTGTAAACATCATAAACCATCTTTATGATATTATTGTAAAACCCATATCCCCATTTCCCAAACACAGAAGAAGGGTTTTTCAGAAACTGCCACAAACCGCATCATCTTCATTCATTCCTCAAACTCAACCCACTAAGGCGGCACCATATATGTTTCAAATTCCAATTCCATATCTATGAATTTTGTTTCTATTAACCCTTTTTCTTCTTCTTCTTCTTCTTCTTCTTCTTCTTCTTCTTCTTCTTCTTCTTCATTGTTCGTTTTTCTTCAACCAATTTTCATCTATGGTTAATTTAATGTTCGCTACAACAGTTGAATCCTTACCCAATTCTCTTATCCACAACAAAAGTTTCATATTTTTGAAAAAATCTCATTTGGGCATTTCATCAAACATGTGGCGGAATGTTTCCAAACAAGTCTGTAAAGGTTTGTTACGTCGGAATGTTAACTACCCACCTCTTGTTTTCTCTCAAAATTCCATTTTTTCTGGTAATAAAGAGATTTTGTGTAACTTTGGGAAGGAAAATGGAAGTGGGCGTGTGAATAAATCGAGGTTTCAGTTAGTTGAGAATTTTGGTGGGTGTTGTTGTTCGCAATTTGATGCAAAGGGTTATTCTAGTGTTGCTGAGGCTGTTTCTTCTACTGATGTTGAGGATGAGAGGAATTTTCACAATTCGGGTTTTCGATTTGATGGTGAAAGATATTCTAGTGTTGCTGAGACGCTTACTTCGACTGATGCAGAGGAAGATGATCTTGCTGTGATTGATGATGAAATTAAAGAGTTGTTGGAGGAGATGGAGAGAGAAGATAAGAGGAAGATTGATGAATTTATGTTAAAAAACAAGGGGATTTTGCATAACGATGCGGAAAAAGCAGATTCCGCCCCGGTTGATGACGAAATTAACGAGTTGTTGAAGGAGATGAAGAAAGAAGAGAGGAAGCAGAATGCTGGGTTCAAGTGGCATGGTTTGGCAGAGGGGAAATATAAGGAGTTGAGGAAAAGACAAGTGAAGATTGAGACTGAACTTTGGCAAGAAGCTGCCAGGGAATATAAAGAGCTTTTGATGGATATGTGTGAACAGAAGTTGGCACCTAATTTGCCTTACATGAAGTCATTGTTTCTTGGTTGGTTTGAGCCTCTAAGGGATGCAATTGAGAATGAGCAAGAGATGTATCGAAATGGGAAGAAGAGGACAGCTTATGCGCCTTACTTTCTTCAGTTGCCATCCGATAAGATGGCTGTAATTACTATGCATAAGATGATGGCGTTGTTGATGGCGGGAAGTGAGAAAGGATTCGTTGGCACTGCTAGGGTTGTACAGGCCGTGTGCAGTGTAGGTGATTCCATTGAGCAAGAGGTGAGACAGATTGCATTTCTTGTTATTTCTTTTGTTTGTTTTGTTTGCACTTCAAGTGTTATTAATAGCATAATTATGTTGATCAAAATAGTTCAAATTACTCAGTTTCATACTTATTTCGACTGAGAAACACCCTTAGAAAACTCACGAGTGAGGAAGTTTAAGAGGTTTTAAAAGAGAAGACAGGTTAGTATTTCAAGTAGGCAAAGATATATACAGTGATCTATAATGTTAAAATTTTATGTCTTTTCATTATGTTTTCTATTTTAAGTTTTTTATATCATTATTTAAAAATGTGTTTGGAGGTAGGAATGTTAGGTAATTCCTTACATGCTAGGTAACTGTGGCTTTATTTAATCGGAACCGAGGGTGGGAATCCCAAAATAGGGATGAGATGGGGACAAGGCTTTTGTGGGGATTTTTGTGCGAATGAACCCAAAATGGGGGAGTGCATAACCTGCTATTCAACCTGTTCCACATTTTCCCTCGCTCCCTGGAAACCACATTCACATTCGGACATGTGCAAGTGAGTATGCAGAATGTAGTTATAAGACTTGATTAGCTTGAAGATGTATCCTTTCTAACAACAAAATTTTCATCCATTTAAGTCCATTTATTCTGAAGTGAACAGTAAACTTTCAAAGGAAGAGCATTATATGTATATAGTATCCTAATTCATTGTTGCACTCTTGCTATGTGTGTAACCTTATATCCTGCTTATTGTTACACTATAGGTTAGAATACACAAGTTCTTGGAGAAGAGTGCTAAGAAAAAACATGATAAAGGCAAGAAAAATGAAGTAGTTGAATCCACTGAAGTCATAAAGGAAGAAGAGAAACTGCGTAAAAAGGTCATTGATTTGATGAAAAAGCAGAAGCTTGCTGCAGTGAGAGGAATATTGAAGGGCCTTGATGATACAAAACCGTGGGGACCAGTTATGAAGACAAAGGTGTGCATAGTCTCTTCTACACTCTCAAAATGTTTGTTTTTTTATTTATTTGTTTTTTAATAAGATGTATCATCTTCTCCACTGCACAGGTAGGAAGCCGCTTGGTTGAACTTTTGGTTCAAACGGCATATATTCAACCGCCAGCAGAATCCGAATCAGATCAGTCACAAGATGGTGGACCTGATATCCGTCCTGCATTTGTGCATTCATTTAGAACGATGAAAGAGGCAGCGTGAGCTTTGATCTTTGCGTCTCATGATTACAATTATATTTTTTTCCACAATATTTTTTATTATAACCTTTTTTTATCTTGTTCTTATCTAAACAGGAAAACAGGCAGAAAATACGGTGTTATTGAATGTGACCCTCTAATTCTTAAAGGGCTTGACCGAACTGTAAGTATATTCTATTGCCTTCTATTCTTTTAATCAAAATTCAAATTGAACTGTTCATCATTAGAGGTATATCACGCAACATTTTTAGCACAACTTTTTGTCAGGTTAGTGAGCCTTTAGTTTGGAAAGGAGAGTTACATTGTTGAATTGAATCGAAGTTAGAAAAACTTTAAAATGTGTTAATGGTGATGATGGACTAGAAGAGTCATAGGATCTAGAAGATGAAGATAGGAGATGTGGGAATAGGGGGAAGAAAGAAGATAAAAGAGTATGAGAAGAATAAAAGTTGGTATATAAGGGAGAATCTAGCTTGAGTATTTTCTTGCGAATTTCAATGTAATCATTTTTCTAGATTCTTAATGCATATTATTTCTATATCGGATAACTTAGTGCATTTACAATCCTTTTTGTTTGAAAGACTATTTTTTGGTTTACCAGGATACTACCTGAAATATAATCCTAAACAAGCCAACTCCCTATTTGTAAAATGGCCTAAACCTTTGATCCTAGAAATCTTTGTAGAGATGGGCAGTTTTTGGTGTCATGCAGTTTATTTGGTTGTAGCGTAATGCTCATAAATTCAAAGATAGACCTTTATCTTCAGGCCCACAAACGTGGCCCTTGCTTAACCGATCAAAGCAGATATCTCCAGCATTATGCTGCGGTTGTCATTGTTTCCAGTTTTGTTTTTGACTGAAGGTTCTGTTTGTTCAGTGTTGTTAAATGGTGGCCATGGTGCCGCCATGGCATGGCGAATTTTTGACAACTTCCATAGGCAATTTGTGAAGGGATGACTGCCATGGCGTGTTAATATAGTGGATTTTCAGCCTTCAACCATATTCTGCCATCGGTCATCCACCACAATGCGTTTGATTCACAATGAAGCATAATAACATAGGACAAAAACTTGGGTGACAACACTACTCTTTGTCAGGTATATTGTTTGGTGGACAATAGATGGCACAGGTGGAGTGATAAAGTGGTTTCCTCTAAAGTGGAAAATATGTATAATATTGGATAAGTTTCCTCTAAAGTGAGCAATTTTAGAGCAGTTCACTTTAGAGAGTAAAGTGAGTAATATCAACCATTGATATTATATGCTTATGCATAACAAATCATGAGTGGTTGGCCAAATCATATAATATTATATTATGCGTAATAACTAAAAGTTAAACGCAGTACCGTGGGGGGGGGGGGGGATGGAATTAGTGGGGGGAAAAACATAGATATTGAGGTAGGAAATAAAATTGAGTATTTTTTTTCTGTTAGGTGCTTTGTCCGTGGGACAACTTTTGTTTTGCTTTTTTGTGTTGTTCTTCATTCCATGTTTTGTGTTGTTCTGTGATAATTTTTTTAAGGGTAAAATATGCATTTCATCCCTGCAATTATAGGCCATTTGATTTTTCATCCCTGAGCTTACTAATCCTCCCATTTTGCCCCTGTAAAAGTTAATCATTTGAAAATTCGTCCCTCATCAGGGTTAATCACTCATATTCACGCGAAATGACCAAAATGCCCTTAGTTGATGAATGAGGGTATTTTGCTCCTTTTCTGTTTAACTGGAGCAACTAAGGGCATTTTGGTCAACCCACTTGGGTTGGCCTAGTGGTATTGGCTTGGGACCTGGGAGTGTGCTCCTCCTCGAGGTCTCAGGTTCGATTCTCACTGGTGTCAATTTAGTTGGGCTAATTCAGCTTCTTAAAAAAAAAAAAGGCATTTTGGTCATTTCGCGTGACGTGGCAATGATTTACTCTGATGAGGGATGAATTTTCAAATGATTAATTTTACAGGGGCAAAATGGGAGGATTAGTAAGCTCAGGGATGAAAAATCAAATGACCTATAATTGCAGGGATGAAATGCATATTTTACCCTTTTTTTTAATCAAACATGAAGGAATTACCTCAGTGTTGTTTAGTCTCGTTAATTTGTAAATCAAACAGACCTGAACAGTTTATTGTGCTCAAGGAGGGTAGGGATTAAGTTAGCTAGTCCTTGAGTTTATTGGTTTTTCTCTCATGGACTGGGCACATAAAAGCTCGTTTCTTCTTTTTAAATATACTTTTTTTGTTTTGACCCATTGTGTGGCTAGTGGTTATCTTTTAGGATCCTAGTAGTTGATTAGTGGAAAATCACATATACCATGTTGGAGTTGGTTGGTCGAGGGTTGGCATTGAGTCCTGTTGTCTCCCTGGTCTTTCTCCATATCCTTGATTGAACGTCACCGATTTTTCATAGGGTTATTAGCTTATCTTGTTGGGTATTAAAAGCACCATTATATGTATTGTTTATTTCAATCTCAATCAGATATGGACATATATGATTGCATTTCGTCCTGCATTGATTTTATATTTATGTTAAAAATCATATCTCCTATTTTTGGGTTCTACATATTATTAATTACTTTTATTCTTTTTTAACAGGCAAAAAGTATGGTCATTCCTTATATGCCTATGGTCGTTCCACCGGTCAACTGGTCAGGGTATGATAACTTAAACACTTTTGACTGCTGTCTTGCTAACCTTCTGCTTATCATTTTTATGATTACGAATGATTTGAAACTTTTATTTAACCTTTATGTTATACATTAGGTAGGGCTAGGTGGTTTAATCAACCAATATAATCATGTGAAAAAGATCCGAACATTACACCCTTTTTTTGTTTTGAATTAGCAAATATTATTAGCAAGGCTTAGCACAAGATGCACCAAACCTGCAAAGGAGGAAAAAGAGTACAAAGGCCTTATAACTTGACCCTCAACGACACCACTCGATAAAAAAACTCCTAAAGCCCCTAACCAAAGCTTAAAAGGGCTAACAAAGTAATGTAAGAGAAGGAAGATGCATTTAAGCTTATGAATATCTGGGCTTGGGCTTAACCCAACAATATACAACTGTAATGAGACAATGTTCAAATTGTTAAAAACAATGCTAAAAAATGGTTTGTGTATGCTGTATATATATATAAATTACAAAAAAATAGCGCATGCAGTTCAACTAATGAATCATGGGGTCGATCATTAATCTACTGACTTAATAGCCTAATCGAGTCGATGAATGGTCACTGTTTAATGACATAGCCCTAGATATGCTATGGGATACTGTTAGGATCCTTATGATTTATGAAAAGAATTCCCAAAACTGGTTAGAATTGAACAAACAAGAATGTTTCTAACTAGAATGAATACTGATCAACAAAATTGTGAAACTACTGCCATTAGACTGTCTTGCTTTATCTAGCCCATCATACTTGTGTTACTTCTACCTAACTGTAGTATTAACCAAGTAAACTACTGTCTTTTGCAATTGGCTTCAAAATATGAAAAGGATTTTCTTCATACACTATCAACAATCAATTATACCATTCAATGTTTACAAAATGCATATGTATATTACTGTTTTACTTCTTTTGGATGAATGGCTAACGCGGTGCTGGTTCTCAATTTTCCATATGACGCACTTTTGCAGTTTTGATAAAGGTGGATACTTGTTCTTACCCTCCTATGTCATGCGTACTCATGGAGTCAAGCAACAACGAGAGGCTGTTAAGAAAGCCCCTAGAAAGCAATTAGAGCCTGTATTTGAGGTCTGAATTTATTATGGTTGTCATGCATTTTGGGCCGTGTTATATTATATTATATTCTTTTCAATATGTTTTTGTCTAAATAGTGATTTTTTATAACGCGTGTACATCCAAAACTCTTGATTAGGCTCTGGATACTCTCGGGAATACGAAATGGAGGGTAAATAACAAGGTGCTCAGTGTTGTGGATAGGATATGGGCTGGTGGAGGCCGACTTGCTGGTTTGGTGGACCGCAATGATGTAAGCTCAACTATACAATTGCCTTTTTCTTCTTTTGTTTTTATTGATATTTTGTTGTTGGTTGTTAGCTTATTTTACTTGTTTATGTGTAAATATTCAAGATTTAGGAATCATTAATTTTGCATTTTGTGTTTCAAGGAACTTATGGTTGATTATGGTTTGAAATGGTGCTCAATTTTCTTTTGTAGGTTGAAATTCCTGAGGAGCTAGAAACTGACGATGAAGCAGAGAAAAGGAAGTGGAAATGGAAGGTCAAATCTGTGAAGAAAGAGAATAGGGAGAGATATTCACTACGTTGCGACACAGAACTTAAACTTGCTGTATGCTTTCTTGATATTCATGTGTATTGTCTTGCAGTCTGTATTTTTTGTCGAGCTACTCACTCATTAATATCTATGGTTGCAGGTAGCACGTAAAATGAAGGATGAAGAGTGTTTTTACTACCCACATAACCTTGATTTTAGGGGCCGTGCATATCCCATGCATCCACACTTAAATCATCTTGGTTCAGATGTATGCCGAGGGATATTGGAATTTGCAGATGGACGTCCTCTTGGAAAATCTGGTTTGCACTGGCTGAAGATACACTTGGCAAATCTATATGGTGGTGGTGTTGATAAACTATCAAATGAAGGCCGCATAACTTTCGTTGAAAATCATCTTGATGAGATATTTGATTCTGCTGAACAACCTATGGAAGGGAGACGGTGGTGGTTGAATGCAGAAGATCCATTCCAGTTCTTAGCTGCATGCATGACTCTAACTGAAGCTTTAAAAATTTCTACACCAGAGTCATTTATATCACATATTCCAGTACATCAGGTATTTTCACGATGTGAACGAACTTTGACGTATCAAAATATGCTAAGGTGTTCATAATTTTACTCGGATTAATTTTGTTTTTGAGGTTATGAATCTTATGATACATCTATCCCTTATGTGAATTGAGGAGAAACTACTAATGGATTAGTTCTGCTGAAACAGACACCACACACACACACACAACACACACACAGACTCGCACACGCACACACACACGCGCGCGCGCGTGCACACTTACAGACATAATATACACTCTCACCAGGCCCACAATATTGAGAGCCTCGTGCTCTTGGCTATCCTTATCTTTCACCCGTTTATAATATATTATTATAAAATAAATAAGTCTCAGTGTTGCGATGGCAATTTTCTTTTAAGGTCACACACTTTAATGCTTTGTGTAAAAGTGACCAGCGTAATCTATTCCTACTGATTCTTTGTTGTCTGATATAAAAAACCATTGCCATTGTCAAGTTCATGTTATCATCATGTTTTTTAACTAATCACTATTTGTACTTCTATAATTTTGTCATAGGATGGCTCTTGCAACGGCTTACAACATTATGCTGCTTTAGGAAGAGACAAGGTAAATGGCTTTATCAATTAGATTTCCATGTTTCTTTTTCCAATTTTCGAGTTTCAAGTTATTTAGTCCTAGATATTAGAGATCAAGTTAGGGGATGAATACCATTTTGAATCTAGCTGTCTTTAAGGCCCTGTTGGGGATGAGGTGATTTTTGGTTTTATGTTTTTGAAATTTTCAAAATCTGTATCTATTTTCAGTTGAGCTTCTGTTCTGGCTTCACAAAATATTAAAATATTTACACAAAAATAATCAAGTCTGAAAAAATAATGAAAAAATTACTTTTGACATCACAAACTTGCGAATGACATTGTGAGCCTCCGTGGGTGTGGAGCCACGATTGAACAAATTATCTTGTCAATACTTAAATTTCCCAGACCTCTGAATATCACTACCTCCATTGACACCCACAACATCAAAAAAGATATAAGTGGTGGTTGCTGAGCAGCCGGCTGTTGGAGTGGTGATCGGTGGTGGCCGCTGCAGTTGAGGTGTTATGGCAGTGGTAGAAGGTGGCCAGAGACGTCCGCCAAACTCAGAGGTAGTGGTCATAGTGTGATCGGCAATGACCGAAGTGGTACCTGTTGGTGATCTAAGTGCTTGATGCAATGGTGCCATCAGTGGTACTGGTCAGAGTGATGGCCGGCAGCCACCGGTGGTGACATGTTAGCATTAAATTAATAAAAATTACAAAACTTATTTTTGTGGTTCAGATTTAAGTGATAACTATTTTAAAATTATGGAAAAAAATCAATTTAACCTCATTTTGTCGAACAAGTTTTGTTTTCAAATTTAAGTTTTCAAATAAAAACCAGAAACCTTGAACAACTACTAATGGACCTTCAGATTTTGATGGTTGTGGAAAATGATTTTGATTTGAGTAATCACATTACACTATTCATGTGCTCTTTCCCAACATCTTAAGCTTTTGGACATGGTCCCAGACTGGTCTTGTCAAATGTGGATCAATGGCTGAAACATGCACTTCTGTTGTCATGTATCGATTTGTTAGTGTAAATATTTTAGTATCATGTGTTTTGTGAGAGTTCTTCATATTTTAAAAAATAAATGCTTTCTGTGTTCCCTTGGTATCTTCATTTCCTATGATGTTTGTGGTCCCTATCTTATATAGCCTTCTATTCTATTTTCCATTTTTGAACAAAACTATATGGCTGATGAGAGATTTATATTTAATAATTTGTTATTTATTTGTTTCATTCAGTTAGGGGCTGCTGCTGTCAATCTAGTTGCAGGAGAGAAGCCAGCTGATGTTTACTCGGGTATAGCAGCTAGGTGAGTATTTGTGTTTATTGTTACATATATTAAACTTAGTTTAAAGTTAAGATAACAATAATGAGCTTTTATGGTTTGATTGATTGTGATAATGTGATATGAAGAGAGAAAACGGAAAGAGTGTGATAAGAGAGAAAAAACTCAGAAATAGGGTAGATTGTTTGTGTTTCGAAATAAGGAAGGGGAAATAAATAAAGAGAGAAATCGTATAATTTTTAACGGACAAAATTATCCTCATTAACATCCACTCTCTGCCAGCACCAGGGACAAACAATCCCTTTCTAGGTTCTTTGTTCCCATCTTTGGAGAGAAGACGAAAATGTGTGTATCCCACATCTTTTTTTCCGACATATTTCTCTTCTGGATCAATCAATGGAGATTCCCTATCTCTCCCCAACACCTCTCACCCTTTTATTGATTCCCTATTTCTGCTCAACCAATCACACTTAGTGTTTTGCATATTGTCATAATTTACCTCTCCTCTCTTAGCATAGTTAACAGTCTCTTGTCCAAATTTGTCCCCTTTATATCTAATATGATGATTTGGTTTTTTATTTCTTGCCTAGCTTTATTTTGGAATATTCTACAGACCTTGGTGTATGTAAAAGGATTAAGCTTTTAAACACAATTTATAATTAAGACACATTTGTTTAAGATGTCTGATCAACATGTTGATTTTTCTTTAGATCACCTTGTAGATGCTTCTAAGTTCTTATATTGTTTGAGTGCATTAGTTATTTACAATGAAGATGATAATTTTGCATACAAGGAGCACTCTCCTTTCACACTAGATAATTCTCTAGTCACAAAATTTTATTATTCAAAGCTATCTTCCCCTCTGACAATTGAGGGCTATTTAAAGACTTTATAAGAATAACCAAAATAACAACTCCTAACAACCACCTAACAAACTTACCAACTATATCCAAATTTGTGTTCAAATATAGATGATTTTTAAGGTGTTCAAATATATACATGATATTAACAACTCCTAACAACCACCTAACAAACTTACCAACTATATCCAAATTTGTGTTCAAATATAGATGATTTTTAAGGTGTTCAAATATATACATGATATTAACAACAATTTGTGTTCTAATATACACTTGGAAAATTGTGGTTAATGACATTCAAAATCATGGTTAATTGTGCTTAGTGTTGAAATTTGGGGCCTAACTCATCCTTACAAAACCGGTTCATAAGGTGAGGAGTGCCTCCTCTTTATAAACTCTTATCAAGAGTCTTATCTACTCAATGTGGGACTTGGGTTTTTCCCAATACTTAGTTGATGGTTTAATGAGTTGCGACACCTTGTTAGCTATTCAAAATTCTTATCTATCTAAATTTCTGTTCAAATATAGATGATTTTTAAGTTGTTCACATATACACATGATATTCAGTACCAACGATGTGTTCCAATATACACTTGAAAAATTGTGGTTAATGACAACATACAAAACCGTGGTTAATTGTGTTTAGTTGATGGTTTAATGAGTTGCAACAACACCTTGTTATATTCATCAACCATCTAGTGAGCGTAATTAACCACATATTTAAACTGCGTTAATCATCTAATTTATGTAAAAATTGTTGTCAATTGTGTCAAAATAATAATGTGTTGGAAATTCCGCCTTAATTGCGGTCCGCCCTAGTCGCCTTAATTGCGGCCTTTGGTTTGCCTTCATTGCAGCCTCCAACACCTTCATTGTGCTGGCTTTGAGGGGGTGGATTTAGTCCCACATCGGATAGATAGGACTCTTGAGAAGAATTTATAAAGAGGAGGCACTCCTGACCTTACAAGCCGGTTTTGTAAGGATGAGTTAGGCCCCAATTTTCGCAACAATTTGTTGTTAACTTTGTGTCAAAAAAACACAACTCTTGAACTACTGGTTGCTTTTAGTAGTTATAGACAACATGAAGACTTTCTTGCTTTAGGTTGTGAGTGTTACGCTTGTTGAAAGATAAATAAATGGAAGCAGCGTTTGACCACTTTGTTCATTTGTTGCTAAGTAGGATATTTTATTGTGCTCGTATGTATTTGTTTTTCTTTCCATAATAATTCGTTTTATCAAAAAGTTAAGGAGGTTTATGGAGCAATTGTTTTTCCTGATCTGTTGTTCGGTTTATTATTTATTTGTTGTCATTCTAATTTTCAATAGCTCTTCTTTTTGTTTCTTTTCTTCCTGATCTCTTTTGACTTGAATTGTGAGGGATATCTTATATAAAACACCTCATCATAATAAAACAATTTTATGCAGGGTATTAGAAATCATGAAAATCGATGCTCAGAAAGATCTGGAAATTTTTCCTGAAGCTCGTCATGCAAAGATTTTGGTTAATCAGGTTATCGACTCTTCCTTTGGTGTGATATGGTTCATATTTTTACAAGGAGATATTGGAACTTCTAGCTGTTAGAAGGAATAAATAAAAAAAATAAATCATAAACCCAAATGAAAATAATTTATTCCCTGACCAATTCTAGTTGATGCTTGTTTTTTTTCTTCGTATCATTCCTCATCTCAAAACTGATTTTGAGCTGATTGAACTTTGTCTAGGTGGATAGAAAATTGGTTAAGCAGACGGTGATGACATCAGTTTACGGTGTCACATACATTGGAGCACGGGAACAGATAAAGAGAAGGTTGAAAGAAAGAGATGCTATTGCAGATGATTCAGAGCTCTTTGGTGCTGCTTGTTATGCTGCAAAGGTTAGAGGGTTAAAATGGTGGTGTTTTAAATATACCTTCTCCTTGTTAAGCATGTAACATTTGTATCATCTTTATTTCCTTCTCAGGTGACCTTAACCGCCTTACAGGAGATGTTTGAAGGTGCACGAAGTATCATGAACTGGCTTGGTGACTGTGCAAAAGTATGTTACATTACTCCTTTTACTGACATATCTACAATAGACAGTGCATATTGTCACACACTTAGAAATGGAAATGAAAAATATAAAATGCTAATCTCTCGAGGGAGGGGGCTTTGTTTAATTGTGGTATGATATAATTATGACCAAGACAATTGGAACAGGTGATTGCATCTGAAAATGAACCAGTGTGTTGGACCACTCCTCTTGGACTTCCTGTGGTGCAACCTTACCGCTATCAAGGAAGGCATATTGTGAGTGCAACATAATTTTCCTGGAACTACATCACCAGTACTTTTTTCAAGTTATCATGATTTCTAGGCTGTCTATAGGTTATTAAGCTTTTATTATTATGTGTTGCAGGTCAAAACTTCACTTCAGATGTTAACATTGAAACGAGAAACCGACAAGGTAATTTATGACAATATATATCAACTTGTTTGAGGGTAATAAAGGAAAACTTAGGATGATATTTATAGAAAATAATTACCGCATAAGGTTACTGTTGAATTAAAAACATAAAATCTCATGCTTGGGGATTTATGATTCCGTTGGGCTTCACATACTCACGAACAGTAGGAATTAGAGCTGATTAGATAGAATCTGAGCTGCGTATGGTCATCTCATATCATGCATGAGCTTTTTCTCTGATTATCTTGAATGACAGGCTTTCGCAGACCAAACATTTCGATAGAGTTTTAGTTTATTACTATGTATATTTACGCCGTTTATTTCATATATTCATATGAATGGTTTGCAAACAGTTGTAGCATAGTTTATTTTGTAGAAAATTTCGGTATTTTGATTTCGTTTTTCATTTTCCAGATCTAAATTTAAAATTTTATTTTCAAATATTGCAGGTCATGGTCAAGCGGCAGAGAACCGCATTTCCGCCAAATTTTGTTCACTCACTTGATGGTTCTCATATGATGAGGACTGCGATTGCCTGCAAAAAGGCAGGCTTGAGTTTTGCAGGTATTTCCTTGGTTTTGGTATTAAACCCTATTAGGCCATGGTGGATACCCCACTACTAAAATTAACGACCAAGGGTTATGGGATCCCCAATAAGAGGGGAGGGTGCCTCCTGACTGGGACCTATGCAAAATGTCCCGGCCAAGTGAGCTAAGCTCATGGTTCCATTCATATTTGATCTATTATAATTGCAATGCTGATGATGATTAATAATTGATTTATATGCTTGTAGGGGTCCATGATTCATATTGGACGCACGCATGTGATGTTGATAATATGAACAGAATACTGAGAGAGAAGTTTGTAGAACTCTATGAGACTCCAATTCTTGAAAACGTATGTGGTTTAAATGCTCATTTTTTATACCCAATGCTATCTTGTTCCTAAATCCTAAGTATAACTTGAGGTGAAATTAATTTCGTAAGTGTAAAATTTGTCTGTAATTAACAGCAGATTGTTTTATGAGATTTCATTTCTTCCTTTTGCATCTCTTAAAAAGAGAAGATTTAACTGCAATTCCTGAACACATTTTGTATTACATCACATAGTTACCCACCTGATCATTACACTTGCGACATTAGCAAAAGTAAATAAGTCTCTAATTCAGTGGTGGGGAAAATGTTTGAAATTATGAAAACTGCGGAACTATACTTCCAAGTTAAAAAATAGGGGACTAAAATTGTGAATCAGTAAAAATAGAGAGATCAAAAGTACATTTATGCCAAAAGAAAAAGAAGCGAAAACCATGCTACTGTATTATGTAACAAGATTCACAGTTATTATTGCTTAATAATGCGTCTTAATTTATTTAAATTTATTTTGAATTTGAATTTTGTACTTTATTCTGTTTTTAATTTTTTACATTATTGTTTGATCTCTTGTTTAACTTGTGAACAGCTATTGGAGAGCTTTCAAGAGTCGTTCCCATCTTTGGAATTTCCACCCTTACCTGAACGTGGAGACTTAGATTTGAAGGAAGTTTTAGAGTCACCATATTTCTTCAACTGATACTGATCTACTTTCTTCTCTAAGCTTTGGATTGGATTCAGTTTAGACTTTGCTGACAATAGTTGTCTGTGTGAGCTCGACGCAAGGACAATATAACTGCTGAAAGTTCTCATTCCAGAGGCTATTTCGGTGTCTGTATATATCTTCAAGGGCATGCAGAGTTTCAAGGAGGGCCTTAAGCGATGACATTATCTTCATCCTACTTTTTGATCCGTACGAGATAGAAGGCTATTGACGGCTATATAGAAGCTGGTGTGTGCAATAATAATCAAGATTCAGGAATGAGTTAAAGTTTGCATTTTCAGTCACTGCAGCATAAAAAATAGATTTATTTATTTATTTTAAGAAGAATCTTGGGAACTTTTCACTTTTCAATTTGTGACCAAACTCAGCTCCTGAGTCACCATGCAAATTATGCCATGGATAGCTGCAGAGAATTCTACACTATACAACTTTTCCTTTTGTAAATATAGTGTAGCCACATGAATTACAGTAAATAATTATTTTCACAAGTTTCACATTCCTCTTTGCCATTGGCCTTGATGAAATATGTCATGAATGAACGACTGAAGGAGGAATAGAACCTTAATCAATTTACCTCTGAGAGGATTGAATGGCGATCATAAAATGATCATTAATGTCACTTTAGTAAATAAATTTTTTCCACTTCCTCAATTTTAAAAAAAATGTGGGGGGAAAATATTATATTTTACAAATTTTGGGCATGTATTGACTCTTAGCACATAACTAGCTCAACAAGGTAACTGCCATGAATGATGACTGTGGCTTGTCATCAAAGGGATCTGGATTCTTTGCCGTAACAAAGTACACAGTTTCAAATCACAGCCATTGATTACAGATTGGACAGTCCATATTGCGTATTATCGAAAACAAATTATTAACAATCTTAGTTGTCGATTTCAGTTCGAAAGACTGCGACGAGTGACTGCGTGATGCAGTCACTGCATCAAATCTGATTCCATCATCGAAGTGGCAGTTACCTAGTTTCTTCCTCGATAAATAACAGTTCTCATAAAGAACTAATGGTCGAATACTTAGTCTATGAAACAAACATAAGCTTCTCAGAACTCTAATTATACCTTCCATCGTCTTTTAAATTCCTTTTAAATTATTGTCATTTTAATTCAAAGTATTTTAAATTTCCAGCAATTTTACATATAAGAGCGTTGTGCCGTTGTCTTTAAACTCTTTTACCCTGTTCGCATTTTATATTTCAAGTAATTTTAATTCCAACACTTTCTAAGTAATTTATCTTTCAAGTCAAATTTAACTTCAATAGTTTACATTTCCTTATCATTTATCTTTCAATCTTTTAAATTTCAAGTCTTTCACTTTCAACTTCATTTAGTATCTGTTTGTTTCCATGGCCGAAACTGATGTAGCTTCTTTAAATTCATGATAGATATGGCTTTAAACGCATGTTTACGAGTGCTAACGTGAAACCAAACACAACAATGAAAGTCGCTTGTCTTTTACATTATCGATGTTTACTTATGAAGCAACATCAACCTTAAACCATCTTTAGGATTCAACAATGTTGATACTATAGCGAAAGCTTAGATCTTACTATACGTTCTTAATTTTCATTTTACTAACAAGTGCATCTTGTAACACAACTTTGGTTTCAAATTCAATGAATAAAATTGTGCCACTAAATTCTTTTGCAATTGAATGCCTTGATGAAGCACCATGGTCTTCACCAAATCCAAAAGTATGTGCACGCATTGCAAATCCTGATCTACCATGACTATAATCCAAAAGCTTGCATTTGTTTGCAAGTCAATAATTCTCAACCCTTCAGATTGAGCTTGTCTTCAAGATCAAAGGCTTTGACAACTGGTTTCGGTGGTGACATTCCAGCAAGGCTACTTTCACACACTCTGTGAAAAACAACAACCCCAACTTGTGAATGTAGTTGTTTACTGTTATTATTGGTCATAAACAATTTAACTTCATTTTATTTTTATTAGTGAAATAACTTATACATAACAACACTTATCATGATAAGTATGTGCTTGTGATATAAACTGCAAATAAGTTGTTCAAAGTTCATCCAAAAATGATCATGATTCTAAAGCAAAACAAGATACATTCAAAGATCGCTCAAAAGAGCCAAACCATTAAAAAAATCAATAATCCAAACAAACATTGACGTAAATTACCTACTCAAACAAGATACATCCAAAGATCACTAAAAATAATCATATTTTTTTTTTCATTGATATTGTATTGTTTTTCCAACTAGGAAACAATAGTTGTTCTTATGAAATAACTAGTTCCTTATATATATTTGCCATCAAATAGGGGATTCACAATAAGAAAATAACAAAGGAAAGGGTAAATACAAAGATAATTATGTATCTTAGATCATGGAGGAAACCATTGAATTGTTGCACCTATTGGTGGATGCTATAAATAGAGGGTTGCATGATGTCAATGAGTCACTTAGCAAACAAAATGTAGATGGATTATACTTCCTCAACTCAATGTCAAAACTAAATTCCCTAAAACTTATATTCATTGCTTGAGCCAAATGAAGTGGTTTAGAAACCAATATAACAAGATGTCAACTTATGTAGAACAACTCTAGCTTTGGATGTGACACAATTGCAAAGACTGTGACAAAGTATGGAAGGATTACTTAAAAAGTGAGCTAAGTTCATAATATTTTAAATATATTAATAGTTACAATTTTAGTATATTTTAAAGTTTTTAGTATATTAGACATTATATATTTTTAGTCCCACTAAAGTCACAACAAACTTCGAGACAAAACTATGATTGATTATGAGGAGTTGAAGAATGTTGTTGGAGGTGAAATTTCAGTATACCCTGATGATACTGATGCAAAAAACTTTTGAGAAAGAAAGTGAAAGTTTTGGGATGGAAGGGTTCCACCTCGGTCTACTTCTATAAAACTATTCCCGCTAGAGATTCACCTCCAACAACAATCTTTAACTCCTTATAATCAATCATATATTTTTTCTCAACGTTTGTTTTGGCTTGGTCGGGACCTATGAAGCACGGATACGGACACGGACACCGGACACGATACGGACACTGACACGCCGACACAGCTAATAATTGGAAAAAGTCACATAATTCAGTGTAATTACAAGTGTCGGTGTCGTGTCGGTGTCGGACACGACACGTGTCCGTGCTTCATAGGTCGGGACTAAAAAATCATTGTTAATGTACTAAAAATATTATATTTTACTAAAATTGTAACTATTAATATATTTAAAAGAATATGAACTAAGCTAACCGTTCCATACTTCGCCACTAGTTGTGAAAGTCTTTGCAATTGAGCTTCATCCAAAACCAGAGTTGTTGCGCATAAATGTTTACATCTTGTTATATTGGGTTCTAAACCACTTCATCCGGCTCAAGTATTGACTTTAAGTCTTAGGGAATTTAGTTTTGGCATTGAGTCGAGGAAGTATAATTCGTTATACATTTTGTTTGCTAAGTAATACATTGACATTACACAACACAACCCCCTATTTATAGCATCCATTAACAGATGAAACAACTCCACACTTTCCTCCATGATCTAAGTTACACTAGTTATTTCACAGGAACAATATTGTTTCTTAATCGGCAAAAGTATAGTAACTATATACCAAATAATAAATATATATTCAATCGGAAAAAACAACAACAATACAATATCAATGAAAAGAAAATAGTGAATGAATATAAGCAAACAAATTAATGAATGGACTGTTCACTGTCAACGGGGAAAAAAATATAACAATAAATCATCCGATAACAACGATTTTTTTAGGGGACAATAACAATGAATTGTTGTAAAAAAAAAATCATAGTGAATGGGATTAAAAAAACTTAACAATGAATCGGTGTAATAAAAAAAACATTTTTTTTTTGTTATAAGAAAATTTGATAAAAATATAAAGCCGCCAGCAATTCCATAAAGAAAAAGAAGAAAATTAACCTGGCATGGAAGTGACGGCAGAAAAGGGTGCAGGAGGTGATCCAATTCCGAGGAAAGATGGCAGGACTGATATGGTGCAGGAGGTGATCCAATTCCGAGAGAATGACACTCTCTCAAGGGTTTGTGTGGGATTGATTAATTGGATAAGAGTAAAAAAAAAAAAAAAAAATCACAAAATCCCACCCAACAATATGTAGACTTTTGAATACCAAAACATATTTTTATTTTGAGGGTACTAAAACATATTTTGTAAGTTATGAAAAATCTTAATTAAATATTTTTGTAAGTTATGAAAAATCTTAATTAAATATTAACGGATTTTGTTGGATTATGATTTATCTTAATTAACATATTACAAGGTAACCAAAAAATTGAAATATTACAAAATTTATTTATATTTTATAAAGGACAAAACTTAGTACAATTCTTTAGGTGATTTTTGTATGGTTCTTAACTAAAAATACATCTTTTTTGCATATAACAAACTTTGAGAAAAATTAAGGATTTGAGGAAATCAACGTGAATTTAGTTAAGAACCATACGAAAATCACCTAAGTTTCTTCCTTTTATAAAAGTTTTGATTGAATATCAGTAAAGAAATTTAAAATCCCTTGAAATCTTAATTGGCATCACAAAAAACTATGCCTACCATCATGATCTAATGCTTCAAAAAGGTCATGTACAGTGCACAATATGTGCAGCTCCAAACCATAGACACGCTGCCCAAAATCCTAAGTAGCATTTCTCATGTCTAGATATATTTTTTTTTTCAGTGCTATTTAATAACCTTTTTTTTACGGTAGCTATTTAATACATTGCATGGTAGTCAAAATTGTGATTCAAAACGTAAAATCAAGAGTGTGATTTGAATTTCTTTTTTTTTCTTCAAATAACTATGTCGTTTTATATGTATAACCTGTGTTACGATTCACGGTCTTATCTCGACTTTAACTACCTTTGCTCAATTGGAGCACTGCCACAGTTCTCAGGATTGTTCATGAAATAAAACAACTCAAATTCCTTTGTTCCTGTGCACATAATTTTACTCTCCTCGGGATGAAAATAACAAAAATCTGTTAGGTTTGTTAGTACTTAAGCAAGCCTATAGGGGAAAAAATGTTTCTCATGCTTAAATAGTTTCCAAAGGACTGAAGAAAAGCAAACTGTACATTGGTATATCTATGCTTTTTGGGCTAATCTTGGGTGGTCATAGGCCACTTCATTCAGAACTGGTCATAGAAATAAAAGCAACTTGCTAGTCGCTACTCAGATCATGTGGCTGTACACGAGGGAGGCATGTCATCAGAGGAATAAATGAAGTTGATGCCAACCTACATTACGGTAGACTTTCCAACCTGCTCTGTTTCTGTTATACCACTTATAGTAGCACATTCTTAGGTGAATATTCTGCCTGAACTCCTTTCTTCCATTGAACAATGATGTAACTCGTCCTCCTCAGTAGCCATATTTATCATTTAAGGAAGTTCGTCCATCGCCCGATTGTCCTGCACAGAACAAAGATTTGTATGATCATTCAATAAATGAAAATTCAATCATGTGGTCAGAATATTAACATAATTGTGCTTACCTTTAGGAGGAACCCATGTTGCATTATCTGTCTCATCACTTAAAAACGATGGTTTTTCAGGGCCAAGCACTCTTTTAGGCCTTTTCTCTTGGCTTTCATCTCTCCCATCATCATCAGAAGCAGCATATAGTCCCCTTTGGTACTTCAATAATAGTGCCACAGCATCCTCGGCCGTTTGTTCACCTGATGTGGAAGATGTTGATTGCTGAGAGGCATCATCACTGCCTGTTCCAGTTGTCTCAACTTGCTTCCGTTTTCTTAAAATTAGACCGGGAGCAGCAGACTCGATTCTAGATTCCAACGAAGTGCTTGCATCATCACCAACGCCCAAAATTTTGTTCCTGTCCTTATAGTCAACAAACTGATCGGATTCTTCCACCTCATGTGGATGAAGAGAGGTTATCAGATTTTGCTTATCGTCTGCAACCCTGTCCTCTACAGCTCCAAGCCATTGGGGTTTTGGGACAACAAATACAGCATTCTCAGTCTCCGACCCGTCATGGTCAGGTTGTGACTTTCCCGAATCTACAGTTGTAGTTGCAGGTTTCTCTTCTTTAACAGAGCCATCTGTAGCATCACTAATTTTCTGGGTTTCCACGCGTGGTTTATTGTCATCTACCTTAACACAAGCATCACTAATTTTCTGGGTTTCCACATGTGATTTATTGTCATCTGCCTTCACACAAGGCTCACTACTTTTCTGAGTTTCTGCAGGTGGTTTCTTCTTGATATTAGAGACAACCTCTTCTGTTTTTTCTGGTTTAGGCTCTAGTGCTTTCAACTCTCTTTTCTTTGCAGCTTCTCCTGTTGGGTCAGCAATCTTCAACAGGTAGGATACCCTATCTAGCTCAGATTGAAGAGTTGCTAATTCGTTCTCGAGCTGTGCACTTTTATCATACACTGACAAAAAAGAAGAAATCAGCAAGGATAAGAAGAGCAGTAATCAAATACCCATCTTCATCTCAAGATCCATAATTACACAAAATGAAATAGAAAATATCGAGAAATAAAACAGTCATTTAACAGTATTACTGTTACATGCACGGTTGTCAAAATCAAAATTCTACCTAAATCAGGACATGAGTGAAAGACCATAAAACATATGATCAGAAACCATATTGTAGGATTAGAAAAGGTATAGATATCTTTTTAATCTCTGTAAATACATCACTTTTTCACTTTCAATCCTTGTAAAAAAAATTGTTTGCTTTAGAATGCAAATACACCACTTTTTGTTTTAATTCCTTCTTATTTTGTTTTAGTCTCTGTACTCCTTTTTGTTGGATCATTAGATTTTAGCCTCTAAAATATGGACAATATATATAGACTGAAATCAATATGACACACAAACTGCAAGGAGTCAAGGATCAATTCCAACAAGAATAAATTTTATAGGGACTAAAACAAAACAAGAACTAAAAGTAGAAAGTGGAATATTCGTTAGGAAAAAAAAAAAAAAAACAAAATTTTCTACATGGATTTGAGTATTTATTTTGCAGTTGCTGCATATGTCTATTTTATTTAATATGATTATTAAAAATATTTACAGGAAGAGAACAAACAGAAAAATCAAATATGTAGTAGAAGGCTTATATGTAATAAGTGAAGTTCAGAACAAGCAGAAGAAAGCTTATAATACTTTGGAAAACGAAGGAAAAACTTAACTGGGTCATATGATCCTATACGTATAATCACAATTTTAAAAACATGGTTACATGTAAAAACATTCATAACGTAACATTGTTGCAAGCACATGACTATAGACAAGCAAAAGCTCATTTGATTGTCAAACCTACCAAAACAAAACTTTCTAAATACACTAAAGCACTGTAAAGCATAATATATGAAGTTAAGAGAACAATCACCTAGTTGAGATGAAAGTCCAGACATATAAGCATCAAGTGAATCATCAACGTCATCTTGTGTGGTACTCTCTGTCTCTGGCAACACTTTGTTCTTCTCAGTCATAAGCAACTCTTTCTTGTCACTCATTTCCTTCATGATGGTATCTCTCTTTTCAAGAAGAGTATCCGCAGTCTCGATTGACTGGCTGTCACCGGGCTTCTTTTGAGGTTTTTTCTTTGTACGGTCATAAAACTCATCATCATCATCGCTGAAAAATGCATATAAATTATCAAAGCTCCTTTTATATTTAAGTACATCGTTGCACGTGTTGTATAAGAAAAATCAAGCAAGCATGTCAAACATTGACCAAAAGGAACACAGAATTTCAAAATAAAAAAAAAATACAAGCATGAGATTCTTCCCAAGAGGTTTCAACTTCCATTGATGATATGTTAGCATACCTGATATAATCTTCTTCATCTTCCACTGCACCTTTCTTCTTCCCATGAGATGGCTTTCCCGTACGTGCACCTAAACTTTCTTTAATACTATCATTCAACGTTTCTTCCAAATTTTCAAGTTCTTCCAATATCTGTCCAATTAAAAAAATGTCAGTTTATACCAGCTTACATGCTCATGCATCACAGCATTTACAAACACAGAATATCAACATGCAAGGTTCTAGTCTAATTAATTTTCTCCAACATTACCTGTGCCATTCTTTGCTCATTCCTAGCAATCTGAGTCTGTTGACCCTGCGTTAATCCACCCTGAGAAATGTCTTTAACCCGTATAGCATTTATTTCTTTCTTCATGTTACCAATCTGCACAAAAAAATGCACACAGATATCAGGAAATCCTGAGTATACCATCTTAAAAAAAGGCCACTAGGGAACTGTATTTGAGTGGCAAGGGGAGAAAGTTTCTGTATTTGTGTGGGTACAAATATCAACCGCCATATTCAAGAATCAACCATTCATTTCATACTACAGCTTTAATTTACTTTAATTTATGAGGCCCCAATATCACCTCTTAGTTTAGTCGTTAGGAATATTATCTTGGTGGAGACAAGGGTTGTGAGTATGGCAGAAGAAAAAAGGCTCTAAGCAATTAGGAACTGTAGAAGTGAGAATGAGCATTAGTTGCTCTGGTTTCTAGGTCTATTAAGCGATAAGGTTAGCATTATTTGAGGACTATAATTCATAAATGAAAAACATAGCACAGGAAAGGAAATCATATTAACAATAATTACACACCTTTTCCATTCTTTTTATTATTTTCTCACGGGTTTTTTCCTGTTTTTCTGTAAGCTGTCCTTTATATGACTGCCACGTTATTTCTTCAACATCATCCTGAAATCAGAAGATAAAAATATCAAATTGAGCTTTCACGTTAAAGTTGATTCTAACATAAAACTTGACTGAATAATTAGGTAGTTCAAAGGAAGAATTATGTAGATCATATACTGTTCCACAATTACCTCTTCTTCTTCAATGGCATCTTCACCCATACCCCATGATATACCCTCGGCAGCAGATGCTTCCAGCTTTGCTCGTCGGAGTGAAGCTTCCCTATCTCGCAATGCTTCCCGCATCTTCATTTCTCTCTTAAGTTTTACATTAGCCTCCTACAAAGTAAAGCCAGTAAGAAAAGATGCTAATTGCAGCAATAATTTCTAGAAACAGGAAGCTTCTCACTTTCTCAGATTCTATCTCACATCTTTCTTTCATTTTCTCTTCATTTCTGTAACATTTTAACTGGTTATTGATTTCTACCTATGCCATTCAAAACAAGCCAAATAAAAAAGAAAATGTTTACAGTACGTCATAGCCGTATATTTTAAAATATAGAATTATCGTCCATTGCGTTAGGAGTTTCCAGCATGGCTTCTCTATATGGACAGACTTATTGCCATAATTTTATTCTAAATTTTCTTTCTCAGATGATACGGTAAAGGCATTGTTTCCCTGTTCACAACTTTCACCTTCTGTTAAATGCTCCACACTCTTTGGTGCATAATAAACAAGGGAAATGCTAACAAGCGCCCTTAGGGAACTTGAAGAAGTTCAAAAAAGAAACTTTATCTTGGAAATGGTGCATTTAACACCTCTAAACTTTAGAAATTGACTTTTTTACCTTGAATTTATCACTTATTTCCATTTTTAGCTTCTTAACAAGTGCCCTTTGTTAGCATGACCCAATAAATAATAATGCATACTTGTTAATTAATTATATAAGGCGGAAACTGGAAAATGAAAAATAGAGCTATGCCTTAGGAATTTCTGAAAATTAACTAAAGGTTGGAATAATAGTCAATCCATGTTGATGATTAATGATAATAGATAAAATAAACATTGGCCCTGGCTTTATTTCTAATTGAAAATTTGTCTAAAAGAACAACAACAACAACCAAGCCTTATCCCACTAAGAGGGGTCGGCTACATGGACCAAATTACACCATAATGTTCTATCATAAACCCTACTTGGACCCATCTCATTAATTTCTAAACCATGCTTGAAAATTTGTCCACCAGAAGTATGGAAATTGAAATCCATGCAAAATGAAACACATGTTCCCCCCTAAATATAATGTTTTTACACCAAGGATGCTATAAAATAAATCAAGTGAAGATTTACATAATGTACACAATAGCTTAGGGAGTGCTGGATAAATTTTCCACGTGCCCCCCTATATATTCAACTTCGCAGTAATTAAAGTGAAAGTTGATATTCGCCTATTTGGTAATTTAACTTGGTGGAGAACGTATTTGCTAAATCAAAAACCATATAAATAGGGATAAGGCTCCTCTAAAGAGAGGTTGTCTCTAAAGGGAGTCCAACATTGATTTATTAAAGGCATAATTTTATCGGACAAAAAAATCCTAGTGAAAGTGAAAATAACTTCCATAAAGCACACTCGGTAGTCCCAAGAACAAAAACACTTTCAGCTATGACATTTTATCATTCTTTTAAGACAGATATCAAGACACATTATCAAATACTAGTGGTGAAAGGCGCTAAATTTAATGAAAAAAGAAAAAACATATGAAGATCAGATCTTACAGGAGGCATTAACTCTGACGGTCCTTGAAAAATGAACATCCGAGTTGACCTGTAAATGAAATACAAAATGACTACTGGAAACATGTATCAAGAAACAATGTTCCTCGTAAATAACAAATCATTCAATCCAATCCTCTTCATCGCTACAGTTATCATTTAATGAACATAGTAAAATATAAAAAGAAACATAAGTGGGATTATTCTTATTGGAACTTTTTAAGAGCTTGTAATTCAGTATAAGTAGAGTAACATTTGATAGGTCTTTCTTTTACATATAGAAAAGAGAAACTTATTGAGAAAGAAGAGAATAAACAATGCTGGAGAATGAGATGTACTCAACCAGAAAAACCATTAAAAATTAAAACGGTATAGAAGCAGAAAAAAATATACTGAAGAATAACAATGCATGGCCCAATCCAATCACTATACTATATTAATCTGAAATGAAAATATCCCGATGGAAAACCATATTACAGTTTAGCTTCTCCATCTCTGTTATAGAGATAACTTGCTCAGCAAGTTATCATTTAGAGCTTTGTTCCTCTAGTTGCTAGCTTACGCTTCCTAGCATACATCTCTACTTTTGTATAAATAACATTGTATTGATCACATTACAATTAATGAAAACGAGAGATTCATTCTTTTTCTCTCTTTGATAATATGGTATCAGATTTCTCTCTCTTGAGAGAGAAGTTTCGATCCTAACCGTTTTCTGTTACGGTTGCTTCCGCTCCAATCTTCATCTTCAACCTTTGATTCTTCTCTGTTTTCCGCCATTGTTGCTCACTGAAGCTTTTTCTCTTAGCTTCTTTGTTCTTCTTCTTTGCTTCAATCGGTGAATTCTTCTTCAATTTCTGCGTTTTACGCATTATCTTCTTCTTGTTTCTTCACATTGCACTATGCCTCCTCGTCAAGCACCTATCATCATTCAAGCTGCACCGAATCAACCAGATGTTGAATCGGTCTTCTATGTTCATCCGAGCGAAGGTCCAAATTCGGTTACTATCATTCCTAAGCTCAATGGCTCCAATTACTTAGCGTGGAGTCGTTCCATGAAGCGTGCCTTGGGAGCGAAGAACAAACTCGCCTTCATCAATGGCGTTCTTCCACAACCAGATGCTCTGGATTTGAACAGAGCAGCGTGGGAACGGTGCAATCATCTGATACACTCATGGATTATCAATTCAGTTTCTGAATCCATAGCTCAAACGATTGTTTTCTATGATTATGCATCAGAAGTTTGGGAGGATCTGAAAGAGAGATTCTCCAAAGCTGATAGGATCAGAATTTCTACTCTTCGTTCTTCCATTAACAACCTCAAGCAAGGAACAAAAACGGTTTCAGAATACTTTACTGAAATGCGTGCACTTTGGGAAGAACTTAATTCACATAGGCCTCTTCCAAAGTGCTCATGTCTTCACCAATGCCGTTGTGAATCTTCAACTCTTGCTCATGAATACCGCGTTGAAGATCAAATCATGCAGTTCCTTGTTGGTTTGAATGAACAATTTTCCGTTGTCAAGACTCAGATCTTGCTCATGGATCCTCTTCCTTCTTTAAACAGAGTATATTCCTTGGTGATTCAGGAAGAGAGTAATAATGCACCTATACTTCCTCTTCCTACTGAAGAATCCAATGTTTTGGTCAATGCTACTGACTCTAAGAAGCCTTATGGTCGTGGTAGAGGTCATTATGGTAACCAGAAGAATTCTTCTAGGCATTGCACCTTTTGCAATAGAACTAATCACACCATAGACACATGCTACTTGAAGCATGGATTCCCAAACTCAAATAAACCACCAAACTCTAATACTCTCTCTCATGGATCTACTAACAATGTTACAGTTGAAACTGGAAATACAAGTAACATTGAGCAGGGGAATGGTGATTCAGGTTTCAGTATTTCTCAAGACAGATATGAGCACCTTGTGAGCCTACTTCAACAAGCAACTTTATTGCCTGCAGCTGTAGCCCCTTCTGTGCCTCCTTCTGCCTCTACTTCAAACCAAATTACTTCTTCTCAATCCATTCCTCTTGCTACCTACCAGTCAGGTATACATAGTGCCTTTTCTTGTTCTCTTCATATGAATTCCATGCCTGTCTGGATTATAGATTCAGGAGCTAATGATCACATATGTTTCTCTAAAACTCATTTTACCTCATTTTACAAAATCAAACCTGTTCTTGTTACCCTTCCTAATGGTACTTCTCTATATGTGCATTATGCTGGAACTGTCCATTTTACTCCTCATTTGTATCTGACTCATGTTTTGTACTCTCCTGAATTCAAAGTTAATCTCATTTCTGTTTCAAAACTCTCTGAATCTCTATCTTGTAGTGTCAATTTTGGTTCTAATAGTTGTATTATACAGGATGTGACATCACAGAGGATGATTGGTTTGGGTAATAAGTCAGATGGTCTTTACAAGTTGTCTATGCAGTTTGACAATCAAAAGCTGCAACTTCCTCATAGTTTTCAGTCTTTACCAAATAAATTGGCACATAGTGCTTGTAATATCTCTGATTCTAGTATTTCTAAGTCTCAAAGTGTCTTTGATAACTCTAGGATACCTGAATCTGCATTGTGGCATTTCAGGCTTGGACATTTGTCCAATCAGAGACTCTCATATATGACTCATTTGTATCCCACTATTATTGTTGATAATAAAGCTGCATGTGACATTTGTCATTTTGCTAGACATAAGAAATTGCCTTTTCCTCATAGTATTTCACATGCTGATAGTAAATTTCAGTTGCTTCATTTTGACATATGGGGTCCTCTTGCAATTCACTCTATTCATGGACACAAATATTTTCTCACCATTGTTGATGATCACACTAGATTTCTGTGGATCATTTTACTAAAATCTAAAGCTGAAGTTCCCCTTCATGTCAAAAACTTTGTTGCTATGATTGATAACCAGTTTCATGTCACACCTAAAATCATCAGAACTGACAATGGTTCTGAATTTCTCCTCAATGACTTTTATGCTTCCAAAGGAATTTTGCACCAAAGGTCATGTGTTGAAACTCCCCAACAAAATGGGAGAGTTGAAAGAAAGCATCAACATATATTAAACATAGGCAGAGCCTTACTTTACCAATCTAAACTGCCTTTGTCTTTTTGGTCTTATGCTTTCCTTCATGCTGTCTATTTGATCAATAGGGTTCCAACTCCTGTTCTTCAAAATCAGTCTCCATACCATTTACTTTATAATACTCCACCTGATGCTACTGATTTCAAGGTCTTTGGTTGTCTTTGTTATGCTTCATCCATTCAAAGTCATAGAACCAAACTTGAAACTAGAGCCAGAAAGTCTGTTTTCTTGGGATACAAGTCAGGTTTCAAGGGTTACATTTTGTATGATTTACACACCAGAGAACTTTTCATTTCCAGACATGTAGTTTTTCATGAATGTATTTTACCTTACAAATCAAATCCCTCTTTTAAGAGTCATGATTGGGAATATTTCACATCCATTTCATCATCTTCTTCCCTTCCACCTGACTGTGATACCAATCTTCCTTCTTCTTCCACTGACATTGTTTCTCACACCACCCCTGCATCTCATCCTATTTCTGATGCACCTATTCCTCCTTTAATTAGACATTCTTCCAGAAATAAAACCACTCCTTCCTACTTGAAGGATTTTGTCTGTTCCAATAAAGCATCTGCATCTGCATCTGCTAATCACTTGAATTCTATTTGCAATTTTGTTTCATATCATAATATTTCTAATCCCCATTCTCATTTCATTTTGTCTCTTCATGCTCATACTGAACCTAAATCCTACACTGAGGCAAATAAGTTTGAATGTTGGAGGAAAGCCATGCAAGTTGAGCTCACTGCACTTGAAAATACTGGAACTTGGAAAATCATTGATTTACCCCCAAATGCTAAACCTATAGGCTGTAGGTGGATTTATAAAGTCAAACATCATGCAGATGGCACTATTGAGAGATACAAGGCTAGACTTGTTGCTAAGGGCTACAATCAAGTAGAAGGTTTAGACTACTTTGACACCTACTCACCTGTAGCTAAGCACACCACCATCAGATTAGTTTTAGCTCTAGCCTCATTGAACAATTGGCATCTTCACCAACTGGATGTGAACAATGCCTTTCTGCATGGGGATCTCCAAGAAGATGTGTACATGGACATTCCCCCAGGAGTTGCCACCAATAAGCCTAATCAGTGCTGCAAGCTTCTTAAATCATTATATGGACTCAAACAGGCTAGTAGGAAATGGTATGAAAAACTGGCATCTCTGTTACTTAGTCATGGTTATAAACAAGCTGCAGCAGATCATTCTTTATTCATCAAACATAGCACTCATCAGTTTACTGCATTACTAGTATATGTAGATGACATCATACTAGCTGGTAACTCTTTGGATGAATTTGTTTTCATTAAAAACATTCTTCACAATTCATTCAAAATCAAGGATTTGGGACAGCTCAAATATTTCCTGGGTTTGGAAGTTGCTCATTCCAAACTGGGTATCTCACTATGTCAAAGGAAATACTGCTTGGATTTGCTATCTGATACAGGTTTCTTGGACTCTAAACCTGTGGCCACTCCTTCAGATCCATCCATTAAGCTCTATCATGATGATTCTCCTCCTTTTACAGACATTCCTGCATATAGAAGGCTTGTTGGTAGACTCTTGTATTTGAATGCCACCAGACCTGACATTACTTTCATTACCCAGCAATTGAGCCAGTTCTTGTCTCAGCCAACCCAAACACATTATAATGCAGCCTTAAGAGTGCTCAAATACCTCAAGACATGCCCTGGCAAAGGTCTCTATTTTCCAAGATCATCACTTCCTTACATACAGGGATACTCAGATGCTGACTGGGCAGGTTGCAGAGACACTAGAAGGTCCATTTCTGGACAATGTTTCTTCCTTGGAGACTCATTGATCTCATGGAGAACTAAGAAACAACTCACAGTTTCTAGATCTTCCTCTGAGGCTGAGTATAGGGCACTTGGAGCAGCTACATGTGAGCTTCAATGGTTGTTGTATCTCTTGAAGGATCTGCAGATTTCATGCACTAGGGTTCCTGTTTTGTATTGTGACAATCAAAGTGCACTTCATATATCAGCTAATCCAGTCTTTCATGAGAGAACCAAGCATTTGGAGATTGACTGTCATATTGTTACAAAATCTTTACTTCCTCAGCCATTCAGTTCTCTATTGATCAAGTTGGGTTTAGTTGACATATATAAACCTCCAACTTGAGGGGGACTATTACAGTTTAGCTTCTCCATCTCTGTTATAGAGATAACTTGCTCAGCAAGTTATCATTTAGAGCTTTGTTCCTCTAGTTGCTAGCTTACGCTTCCTAGCATACATCTCTACTTTTGTATAAATAACATTGTATTGATCACATTACAATTAATGAAAACGAGAGATTCATTCTTTTTCTCTCTTTGATAATAAACCATGGGATTAAATATCAAATATTAATTCAACATGACCCGTGCATATTCCAATTCAACTGGACCCATTGAACATACCTCTTTAAGCTACAAGATAGCACTAATTTTATAATTGCTTAATAAATACTGATGGGTTTTGTTAAAATTAAGAATCTTAAGATATTCCTTTAATTGTACAACTTCCTAGATTGATTGTTATTATTCCTAGAGTATACAATTTCCTAGGCTAGTGCTTACCCATTAAGCGTTCATTGTATTTATTGTAAAACCATGATCTCATCATAGACACACAGAGTTTAAATAATTTTCAGGTTCTAATAGATAGATACTATACCACAAATAAGTTAAATAAAAAACCCATCACATCATCAGAAACAAAAAGAGAACCAATATTGACTCAAGAAAGAACAAAAGTAATACAAACTACACAAAAAGCCTTGTACGGGAGCAAAATGAAAAATTAATACAATAATACCTACCGGCCAAATCGAATGACATCACCAACTCGCAAGTCAACATATGTATTTTTCTCCACCTAAGCAAATAGGAAAGGAAATGGAGCTATGTCAGTGATGTTTATAACAAAGTATAAAGTTATAAATCTGCAAATATTTTTCTTTACTGACAGCTGGGTCCAATTCTTAAAAAAAAAAAACTGCAAAGGTACTCAGGTGAAAATGTTAAACTAGATTGCAATGACTGTGAGTATCAATTGATCTTGCTGTTTCTGTCAACTTTAGAGCTGTTAATAAAATGGTGGTCATACAATCTTGCTTGCCCGAGGGTAAAGTACAAAATGTTGCCAAGGTTAGTTCTGCTAGGCTAAATTAGGTCCAGACATGATATTATTTGGGAAAAACAAGAGAGCACTCAGTGCAGGTGGAAACAAATTAGATCTAAACCAAGTAGCAAAAAATGAAGATGAAGGTTTTTTTTTTTTTTTTTTTTTTTTTTTTTTTTTTTTTTTTTACAAAAGAGAAATTATGTTTGTGATTTAGGAGTTTGGACAAGATTTAAGGAAAAAGCATATATGAATGAGCAACACAAGCAAATATGTTTAGCTGACTCTCCTTTAATCAACCTAGTAGCATAGATTGCAAGGTAAAGATCGTTGCTATACCTTATTTATAAATGTACGAAATAGAAGGAAGAGGAATTCTAAATCCAAAATATATAAATAAATAAATAAATAAGACATAAAAGGAAAAGTAACAATTCTTGTATCTCTGTCACAGGGTATATTTTGCAAATGAAAATACTTATCAAACAGAAGGATCACAACAACATATTTGATGTCTCAAATATTTAAAGAATTACAAAAATTCCAGAGTTAGAGAAAAAACAATGCAATACCTGATTTTTGTTCAAAAAGGTTCCATGAGTACTCCCGAGATCATAGAGATATGCATCTCCTCTTCTCTTAAACTGTATAACTAACAAGAGACAATTGAAAATTTAGGTAAGAATCATGAGTGAACTTCATGAAAGTCTGAAATTCACAAATGTAATGCGCAGGTTTAATATGTCACCCAGATCTTTTCAAAGTGGATGGGTGTAATCAGGTCGCATTGGCATTATAATAGGGCAGCCTAAGATGGGATTTATATCATCTTGATGAATGACAAGAAGTAATCACTGTCCAATTTTCTAAAACTGCATAACTCAACTGCTTATTCTTTTTTTCTGGTTGAAGAATTCAGAATACTCCATAAAATAGAAAAAGATTATGAGGGATATCCTTAACGATGCTTCGGTGGTATGTTATGACATGAGAATGAGATATGATCTAGCTAGTTAAGAGGTCTGTAGTCGTCCTAATAAGTAAAGAGGTCTGGATAAGAAAATAAAAAAATCTTGCCATTGAGATTGTTCAGTCAAGAAATGGCACTGTTATTAAACAAAGTATGCATGTAGTATATTGTTGCTACACTATCTGTATTATAACAGAATGATCTTAACTAACTGATTCTTAAGTAACTACTTGTATATCATAGTATCTCGGGATATTCTTCCAATTGTTTGGGCAAGTCCCCCATGTTATATTATTTTTTTCTTTATTTCTTAATAAAATTTTTGCGGTGTTGCAAATAATTGTTGTCTAACTGACATAGTTGGAATATCAGTAAGACATAATGATGCTTACTCAAGCTACAGTGGTATATACGCAAATCTGTGTGTGCGTGTGTCACATTTGAATCACAAAATACAATGAAGATTACCAGCTGTTTACAGTCTCAAACTTCCAGTTTCACAACTTAAGAATAACAATTAGTAGTAATCATTGGCATTATATTTGATTGAATTAAACTAAAGCAGTTTCCTGTGTAGCATCGACATTTCAAATTGAAGGCCAGACGCTGAGACGACACTAGCAAGTATAGTTACATAGAATCACTTCCATTTTTTAGTCTACGTTTGGATGGAGGGTAGGGGAGAGCTTACTTTTCTTTTTTAAATTACGGACACTATAAGATGTTTTTTAAAATCAACTAAGTGTAATTAAAGTATAATATGATCATATATCATCTTGCTATTACAATTTTAAAATTTCAAAATATAATAAATTAAACAAGTTTCATGTGTAGCACCGACACATCAAATTGAAGAATTGCCATTATGGTTGATTAAATTAAAGTAAATTCGTTTCCTGTATATCGCCGACACTTCAAATCAAAGGGTGTCTGACACGTGACACTGACAATGACTCGTGGCATTGACATTACACTAACATCATTGTCGTTACATACAATCACTTCCATTTTTTAAATTACTACAGTTGTCTACATATCAGTGTCGAGTATGTGTCCGAGTTTCATAGCTAGTTTCATACCAAACATGAAATTGAGAGCGAAAATTAGTAATAGTTGATAGCATACATACCAGCATGAAACCTAGAAATAGTGGGGTGTTCAAGCACAAAATCACACATATCCAATCTCCCAAACATATAAGCACCTTTCTCATACCTACAAAACCAAATCAACAAACACAATTTCAGTTGAAGTAGAAAATCCTAAATAATAAAAAAAATAAAAAAATGATTTTTTTGTTGTTGAAGTAATGGGAAACATACACATTGAATTTATCAATGATGGAACCATCTTTGAGAACCTCAAGGTGGAATTCATGGCAAGGAGCGGAACTCCAAGGTGGAATCTTGTACGGAACGGATACACCTTGAGAAGGTTTAGGGGTTTGACTATCGGTGGAATTCGTTGGTGGCGGTAGATTGGAACGGGACAGTGCTGGTGGTGGTGGCAGGTCGGAGCGGGGCGGTGGTGGTGGAAGGTCGGAATGGGACAGTGGCGGTTGTTCAGGTAGTGATGAATTAGTGGTGGAATCGGACGGTTGCGGTAGTTCTGATGAATTAGTGGTGGAATCTGACGGTGGCGGTTGCGGTGGTTGTGATGAATTGGTGGTGGAATCGGACGGTGGAGGTGATGAAACGGGAATTGGAGGAGGTGGTGGTGATGAAGGAGTTGTTAGGGTTTGAAGTGGAGGTGGATTAGGGTTTTTGGGGGGTGGAGGACCCATTGAGTTCGTCATTGCAGCTCGCAGAATTGAAGAGAACTACAGCAACAATGGTGTCAATTTTTCTAAGAAAGGACCTTCGTTACCTTCTTTTCAATTTAGTTTGTAAACTTTTTTTTTTTTTGACAAAATTTAGTTTGTAAACTTGAAAAATGTTACAATAACAAATCCTTTTTTTTTTTTTTTTTTGTCAAGTTCAAATCCCTCAATTTAATTCGTACAAAATTAAATCAAGTTATTTTTTTCTTTAAATATATTTTTGGATCAAACCTATTATTTTACCGTGTATGTGTAATATTAATATTAATAAAAAATTATATTCTTAAGAAAAAGTAAATAAAAATATATATTTTGCATTTTGGATATCCAAAAACCGATCCAAATTAAACCGCATATATTTGGATTGGATCAGTTTGGATTTTTTTAGAATAGTCATCTAAGCCGAACCGAACCGCATGTGATTTTTATTTTGGATCGGATCACATTTTGTCTCAAAACCGGTCCAAACCGCACCGCGAACACCCCTACTAAAATTATCCTTTTTTTTAAAAAAATAAAATAAAAAATAAGGATTATTCTTACAAACTACAATATTATGAAGGACTAAAATTACCATTAAAATTTTATAGGGACTAAACTTGAAAAGTCGTGATTTTGTAGACTAAACATATTTAACATGGTTTTTATTAACACGATTTAAGTAGTGTATCTTAAGAATCAGCTAGTGTTGTTTTTCAAACATCAAACTAAACACATATATTTGAAGTCTTAAATATATTTTTGGTGTTTCAACTTAGTTTTGGGTTCAGCTTGGTCTTTTACTCTAAATTGGTTCCATTTGACATTTTAGCTTAGGTCTATCAACACAAATTGGTCTTTTCCGATTAAAATTGCTGGCCAAAGTCAACCAAGCATATGATGGGGCAAGATTCGTATGGTGTAAAGATTTAGGATCTCTTATTGACATGAATTTCACCCAATTAACAAGTAATTGAGTAGGTGTTTAAAAATTAGAGTTCCTAGCACTACTTTAATACTATCTTTTATTCGATTATGCACTTAAATATTCTACGATAAAAGAGTGAAATATGTTACCATCGGACACAACAATTATTTGTTGTCATCTCATCAAATTTAAGGCTAAATTGCATTTTTGACACCCCACTCACAACTTTCACAAATTGACGATTTTATCATCCAAACTTTTAAAATGACACTTTTTTAAGCCTCGAACTTGAACTCATTTCATAAAAGTGACACCCACTTGTATTTTATTGTTTGGCTAAATTGTAATTTTGACCCCCAACTTACACAATCTAGCGATTTTGCCCCCAACATCGGCTGATCAAAATAAATGGAAATGCCGCGTTAACAAATGAGTTAAAGTTGGAAGCTCTTTTGAAAGTTGGGGTAATGTACCTTAAATTTAAAGGGGCTAAAATATGGTATTGGTCCCTGCAAAATGGGTCAGTTTTGATTTTAGTCCCTGCAATTTTTTTTTTATAGTTTTTGGTCCCTGCAAAAATAGGTCAGTTTTGGTTTTAGTCCCTGCAATTTTTTTTATAGTTTTTGGTCCTTGCAAAAAATTTTGTTTTTGGAAATAGTCCATGACCCCAGTTATGTGATGATTTGTCACTTTTATAAATTAAAAAATAATTATTGTATCTGTTTTATTATTATTTTTTAATTAAAAAATAATTATTGTTATATAAATTATAAAAAATAATATTCTTTTTATTAAGTAAACACATATGCCACATATGCACAAAAGTGACAAATCATCACATAATTGGGGTAAGGGACTATTTCCAAAAACAAAAATTTTTGCAGGGACCAAAAACCAAAACTGACCTATTTTTGCAGGGACCAAAAACTATAAAAAAAAATTGCAGGGACTAAAACCAAAACTGACCTATTTTTGCAGGGACCGAAAACTATAAATTTTTTTTGCAGGGACTAAAATCAAAACTGGCCCATTTTGCAGGGACCAATACCATATTTTAACCATTTAAAGGTCACTCTGCCCACCACACCACCACCGGATGGAGTCATACTGAGAATCTAATTAAACTGCTACCTCTGCTGCTACTGTATTAGCAAAATGAACAAGAAGAAGAAGAGAGTCTTACTCAAAGAAGGAGGAACGGCAAATGATTCCAAATGCCACTCCAATCATGTTTGAAGTTAATTGAAATTTACATCAAACTAATCCTCCACTACACGGTATTTAGCTTTTTTCAACTTTTTAATTCCAACATAAATTATACCTTTCATGATTCACCTTATATTTTATCAGGTCCTAAGTTTACTAATTTCTGGAAGAATTTCCACTAATTTTATTCATGTGATAGGATATAATTTCTTGTAGGTTTCAAATACAACCATCAAAGCAAAGGTTTGTCAACATATTAAGCTGTCAAATGCAGGAATGTTTTGTTTCGTCAACATTGTAAGTATTGGATGTAATAGTTGCTTACAACAATTATTTACACTAGTTAATATATCTTCTACTCATTTATGAATTCTATCAAGAATTGTAATAGTAAGAGCTACATACATATTCATCTAGCTTAAACAATGGAACATTGACACGAACACTCTCATTGACATGTAAACATAGTAATGATTTGAGGAAATGGAAATGGTTAAATGAAATTACACGTGTTGGTGTTGTGTTGGAGACAGACAGGGGCATGCCTTCCCTCTAAGTCTAAAATGTCTAGTGAAAGACTATACGTCACATTGTGAATGAAAGATTACTTTACATAATTTCTCTGAATTTCAATCAGCAATTTCTGCTTTCATTGAGTCAATGTTTATTAGGGAGCCCGAGGAGCATATAGAGCGGCGATGAGCTAAACATCCTCGATCCTAAGAGACTTAGACACCACATCTCCACCCAAAATCTTAAAGCGTTAGGTATATGTGTCCCCTCTCTTATATATCTAATCTTTCCTCCATTTCTAACCGATGTGGAAGATAATTACTCACACTTGATTTTCGACAATGTTTTTGTCATGATAATTAGGATTAGGAGACTTTCACTTATAACTCTTACATATATTGATGAAATAGTAAGATTGAAGTAAGGAGAAAAGAACAAGAATCAAATGGAGCAAACTACTAGTATTATTCATTCAATTTTTTTCCCCCTACAACGGGGCAGTACAAGACACTGGAAAAGGAAAATACAAGACATTGAATTCAAGAACTTTATTTAAACTAAGAAAGCAATAAGGGACTTGTATCATATGAAACATTGACACAGACACAGACCAAACACTACGCTCCGACACTAGTAATAATTTGAAAAAGAAAATTAAACGTAATCACATGTGCCGGACATTGACACATGTAAGACACCAAACACACATTTAATTTGAAGTCTCATAGCTTGTATCAATCTTATATCCAACAGCTGGATGATCATGTGATGGACCAGCAGCTGGATATATATTTCGCGCCTTCATCTCTTCAAACAGTCTTCTAACTTCATCAACATGCCATGTCTGCCATACCCGGACAAAAGAGCATTATAAGTTACAACATCTTTTTTCACTCCACATCTCTCCATCTCTTTGCACTGATCAATAGCTTCATCAAACCTACCAAGCTTCGCATAAATTCCGACCAGTGTGTTATAGGACACCCTATCAACACAAATAGATCGAAGCTTCATTTCTTCGTACATATTTAGGGCATCTTCCAAGAGGTTCGCCTTGGCACAGCTGTCTATCATTGTACTATAGGTTACAACAGTTGGCCAAACTCTCCTGGAAGACATCTCTTCCAAGACCCCCCTAGCCAAATCGATCTGACCGCCCTTACACAACGTGTCCAGATATGTGTTATAAGTAAACACATCACGAGCAATACCCTTGTTATCCATTTCTCTCAGTAACTTTTGAGCCATTTCCCACATGCCCTTTGGAGCGCAAACAAAGAGAAGTGAATTGTAAGTAATCCGATCTGGCACTATGCCTCTCCCTAACAGTTCATCATAAAACTTAACAACTACATTAAAATCTGCTTCCCCTTTCGCGCCAGCAACTATCAATGAATTGTAAGTTATCAAATTAGGTTCAAGTCCCCAGCTACTCATGGACCTAAACAAATCTACAGCATCATGAAAGCGCCCATTTCGGCCAAAAGCACTGATCATGGCCGAAAAGGAATACACGGTGTTTCCGTGCCCTTCAAACCTAGCACTTTCAAACAATCTCATAGCAAGATTAATCTCTCCTAACCTACCAAGAGTACCAATCATAGTACTCAATAGTTTACCCTTAGCAACCCTCCCATTTTGCTTCTTTATAATAAAATCAAAGCACTTAAGGGCCAACAAAAAGTGACCAGTATTACCAAACACTTTAAGCATATAAATATAATCTTCAACCACCCTTAGCTTATGTTCATATGCAATTAAAATATTATCAATATCAGCAATATCGTTACCAGCTTTGAAGAGACAGTGAATCACCTCATCTGCAGCATTGTTGTGAGCATGTTTGTTTGGGGTTACCCTTGGCATTCCAGATTGCATTTGCGCGGCAAACCGGGTGGACTTCCTTCCAGAGAATTCAGGTGGAAGCCATGATTTCCTGCCATCGAATAAAGAATCCAATGCGGAGGAATATGACGCAGCTGTGCCCCTGCCAACAGATTGAACACCACCAGCAACAGCAGCACTTCCATTTGAACCAAATTCAGCTGCAGCAACAGCAACCACAGGTGCATACTTTAAGGAAGAAGACCACCGGTTTTTATGCCGTTTATGACTATTGTGGTGATTGTGATTTCGATTGTTTTCAGCAGGTCTTGGAACAGGGACTAAGGAGTAGTTTGGTGGAGGAGTTGGTGTAGAAGTCATTATGAAAAAAAAGAGAGAGAACAATGGCTTGTGTGGGTATTAAGTGAATGCTTGATTGCACTAGAATCAATGTGTTTTTTTTGTTTTGTTTTATATATATAAGCAAGAATAAATGGCTTGAGTGTGAAGAGAAGGTTGAGAATGGAAGGAGAGAGCTTTTGAGTTGTGTTTGTGTGAAAAAAATGGTTGAAGATGAAGGGGAATTTATAGGAGAACTTGCTTTGATTTCTTCAACTTATTTCCTTTCATGGCTTATAGGTGAGATGTGATTACATGACTTATTCAAAAATTATTTACACTGACAGTATATCATTGTTAAATTAAAAGTATATGCATGCATTATGCTTTAAATTTGGTTGTATTATATATTTAGGAAAAATTAAAATCATTTTTTTCATAAATAATTTTAATTGATTGATATGTAAAATTACTTTGCATTAAAAAAATCACCTAAAATATATTTTTGTTTCGTAAGCATTGTTCATTGCCAATCTAAAAAGGCGGTATTATTCATTTCGTGCGGAGAAAGACAATCATATTTGGAATTTTAATTTTAAGATAAATTTTAAGATAACTTCCTATTATATTACAATTTCCGCGTGACCGCATTTGAAAATATTTATACATTTTTAAGATAAATTTTAAGATAACTTCCTATTATATTACAATTTCCGCGTGATCGCATTTGAAAATATTTATACATTTATAGGAAAACTTTAAAACTTTATTTTTGACAAATGTCGTAATTCATTCCCGGTTCATAAAGGCAAAACTATTCATTTCTTGTTGAGAAAGACAACTATAATAAAGATATACACTATATTGTTTACAAATTAGGTTTATGCATTGCTTAATTTGATGATTAAGATAATATTGAGTTATTAAGCATTCACATGTGGTTTAAATATTATAACAAAATTTTTGTAACTATATTCTTGATCTTCAATGGTTCATAACTTTTGAGATTATTCATTTTGTGCTGCGAAAGACAATATCATCTTTTCTTTGACAGGAGAAAGACAATAAAATTAAGATATTTAATATATTATTTACTAAATAAAATTATGACTTGTGAACTAAATGTCTAAATTGATGAATGATGGATAAAATAAAATTAGATGTGCTGGGTTGATAGAAGACCTTTAGAGGAACTTGTTGGTGAGCTTGTGAAAAATAATTTTATTAGTGTCAGACTAACATATGCAATTTACATGTGGACAAGACAAGAACATGACAGTGTGAATGATACTTTTAATGATTAGGATGCACCTAAGGTTATGGAAGGTTTTGCTAACTATAATCCTTCTATTTTGAAAATGACTCATATTGAGGCTTTTGATGCTGTTGTGAATGAACTTGATGCTCAGAATGTTAATGTTTTGCTTGTTAATCATGTTAGTGAGCCTAAGTTGTGTTGTAATGATGATAATGAGAATGAATCTTTCATGATAGACATTTTGATCCTCAAGAATGGATTCATGGACTAACTTTGGCTGTCGATTGCATTTTAATGGACATCATATCTTGTATATGTATATTGCCTGAAAATTTGGGGCACGAAAACTAACCTGTGGGTGGACGCGTACTCGGGACAAAATTGCGGTTTTTTCATGTATTTGTCGAAAAATAAAAACAGGTCGAGTCATAATTTTCAACCATCACTATATCTATTGAATAAAAAATAACAAGGAAAAAAAAATATAAATAACTTGTGGAACAAGTCTAAGAAAGAAAAAAAATGGTACCAACATTCAAATTCTGGGCACCAACGTGAGTTAAGTCATGTTGTCCTTCTACCTATGTGAGTTAACTCACGATGAGCACTCAACATGACTTAACTCACGCCCAGTTGTACCTCCCAAAATGACGACCATGCACAAAAACCAGCAAAATGTAAATAGTTAAGATGATGCATTACCTGATTCTAGACTTTTGATGAGCGTAGAAACTTCCTTCATGACGATTTCCAATGATTTGAGCTCAAGATTTTTCACCAAAAAATCATACTTTTGGGTGTTTTGGAGGTGAAGAGGGAAAGAAGTGTGTGTTTGAAGTGTGGAGGTGCTGGGAATGACCTAAAACAGGTAATGCATCGCAACATCAGTTAACTCACGTTGGCTTTATACCCACGTGACTTAAGTCACGTTGCTATAAACGTGAGTTATAGCAACGTGAGTTAACTCACGTTAGAGTTATTTTGGGTAGATTCTGGTGGGAGTGAGTAAAATCACTTGTGAGAAGAGCAATTTTCTAATGTCTGTCATTCTAGTCACACTGTTTTGATAATATATTGTGTCACACTTGCTTTCTATTAGAAATTGCCATGAGTGATTGGCTTGTCTATGTCTAAAGTTGAAAGTAAATTTTTTGCACTTAGTTTGGAATTTTGTCATAGATGAATGGATGATTTGCACTTGTATTGATGACATAATGATTTCATTTTTTTAATTTGTCATTTGAATGATATTACAGACTCTTTAGTGAGTCATTGCTAGTAACAGAAAAAAAGTTTAGACATTTTTATTATAAAACAGCAAAAAAGTTTAGACATTTTTATAATAATATCTGGAATCTCTACCTCAAAGATTATCACAGAAATTTTAATTAACATAGTTTCTAAAGAAGCAAAAACAAGTTCTTGCTAAAGCTTTAGAATTGGAACAAAAAACTGAGGACTATATATGTTCCAGTTGACTCAATGTTTCAATTTGAAGTTACAGCCATGACATAATATATATAAGCAATGGCGAAATTTTTTCCAGGCCGACGAAAGCGTGAAATAGAGATAAAAAACCATATGAAGTAAACAAAATTGAATCATGTCATCAAGCTATGCATCACAATTCACAAGTGAAAACTCTCCACACCTTGAAGGGTTGAAGAGGTAACTCCAATCATGTGCACAAACATAGATGAGAAAAAATTACACCAAAGTCTAGTATCATGGTTCATGGAGGAATCAACTCCAGGTTATACAACAAATCCTAAGACCCTTCTTCAGATTGAGCTAATTCACCCAATCCTAATCTTCATTATCTGAATCTATATTACAAACATTCTGTCATATGGACAATCATGCATGTGATGGAGCAGCAGTATGCGATGGACCAGCAGCTTGAGAATGATTAAGGACGTCGTACAGAACAAGCAAATTGAAAACGCCCGGTTGTCTCAGCCAAGTAGCCAACAAATCTCCAGGAGACACATACCTTCCCAAATTACCGTCAGCAATCCTAAAGGGTGACCCCATTCCATTAAGAAGTGCCTCGACAGCCCTTTTCAAAGTTCCATCACCCATCACTTTGCTGTGTTTGCCCCAACCGGTTAAAATGCTGCAAAACGAATTAAAATTAAAATAATGATCAACACTTTAAGCCTCTCATTAATACAATCAAAGGAAAATAAAATCTTAGGTGAAAAAGATCCATACGTCACAATCTTAGGCAGTTCAGAGCCTTCAAATAAAGTACTATGCATATTGAGCAACCATGAATGAACCATTGCACAAGCAGCACCACAAGACATCAGATGCAGATCCAAGCGAGAAATTGACCATTCACCTTTCCACACATTTCGGCGTCTCCCTTCGATTACAACCATTTCAGCTCCGCGTCTCTGATGTGAAAATCAAATTTATTACAACAAAAACAGAAAATGAGTGAATTTCCTACAATACTAACAGATGTAAAACTAGCAAATTTCTAATAGCTGGACTTTACCTGACCAAAGTGCCACAGCATATCTGTGAGGGCGTTATAGAAGGCGGATGCAGTTGAAGAATCCATACGCCTCATTTCATCAAACAGAGTTTGAGCCTGAAACCATACTTGTTCTCTATAACCCATCAACAATCCATGTGTTACACCATAGACCTGGTTATCAAACAGGCGAAGCGCACCTAACAGCATTGAAGCGTCCTCAAATGAAGTGCAACGACTGCATCAAAATTAATTAACTATAAGCTTTGAGATTGGTTATATATGCATTAAAAATATGTATGATTTAAGATAGTAGAAGGAAAAAAATTGTCACAGTATTTACCTGCAAGCATTCAAAATGGCTGAAAATGTGACAACATTCGGTTTAATATGCATCTCATGCATTTTTTGGAAGAGCCACAATATGCAGCGTTGGTCTTGTTGTCCCCTCCTATCCTTCTCTCTATGACCAGCTTTTTCAGCAGCAAGCTGCTCAAACATTTTCAAGATCCGGTCATCCCCTGTCTTATTCTGAAAAGCACCATCGATAAGCATAGAAGACAATTGTTCAGTTGGATACTCAATGGCTTGTGAAGAACCATGAACCCCATATTCCAGAGTTGGCGATTGTCTGGAGGCATCAATTATGGAGTTGAAAGTGACGACATTTGGCTTGATTCCTTTCTCTATCATTGCAATAAGCAACATAATAGAAGACTCCACTAAACCATTTTTGCATAGTGAATCTATAATTGAAGTATAAAAGACAACATCGACCTCCAATCGTGCCTTCTTGAACTCTTTATAAACATCCATTGCTTCCTGAAACATTCCTCCTTTAGTGTACACATCAATCATTGTAGAGTAAGTTAGCGTATTTGGATATATGTTCCAAGCCTTCATCTCTTCAAATAGTCTTCTAACTTCATCATACATGCCATACCTGCCGTATCCGGACAAAAGTGCATTATAAGTTACAACATCTCTTTTCATTCCACATCTCTCCATCTCTTTGCACTGATCAACAGCATCGTCAAACCTACCGAGCTTCGCATAGATTCCAACCATTGTGTTATAGGACACTCTATCAACACAAATAGATTGAAGCTTCATTTCTTCGTACAAATTTAGGGCATCTTCCAAGAGGTTAGCCTTGGCACAACCATCTATCATTGTGCTATAAGTCACAACAGTTGGCCAAACTCTCCTGGAAGACATTTCTTCCAAGACCCTCATAGCCAAATCTATTTGGCCGCCCTTACACAGTGTGTCCAAATATGTGTTATAAGTAAAGACATCGCGAACAATACCCTTTTGATCCATTTCACTCAATAACTTTTGAGCCGTTTCCCACATGCCCTTCGAGGCGCAAACAGAAAGCAGTGAATTGTATGTAAGCCTATCCGGCACTATGCCTTCAGCTAGCATTTCATCATAAAACTTGACAACTACATCAAAATCCACATCCCCTTTAGCCCCCGCATCGATTAACGAATTATACGAAATTAAATTAGGATCAACGCCCCAGCTTCTCATGGACCTAAACAAATCTACAGCATCATGAAAGCGCCCATTTCGGCCATAAGCACTAATCATAGCCGAAAAGGAATACACGGTGTTTCCATGCCCTTCAAGCCTAGCACTTTCAAACAATCTCAAAGCAAGATTAATCTCCCCTAACCTACCAAGAGTACCAATCATAGTACTAACTAACTTACCCTTAGCAACCCTCCCATTATGCTTCCACATAATAAAATCAAAACACTTAGTCGCCAATAAAAAATGACCAGTATTACCAAACTCTTTAAGCATATAAATATAATCTTCAACCTCCCATAACTTAGATTCATATGTAATCAAAACATTATCAATAGCAGCAATATTGTTACCAGCATTGAATAGACAGCAAAGCGTCTCATCAGCAGCAGGGGAGTGAGCATGTTTGTTTGGAGTCACCCTCGGCATTCCAGAATGCATCTTGGCCGCGAACCGGGTTGATCTCCTGCCAGAAAATTCAGGAGCCAACCTTGATTGCCTGCCTTCCAGTAAAGAACCTAATGTGGAGGCTCTGCCACTGCCATTGCCTCTGCCAGCAGCAGATAAAGGTGCAGACTTTGAGTTGGAATAATGTCTATGACGTTTATGGTGATTTTGGTGACGTTGTCTCGGTGCAGAAGGGATTGAGGAGTAGTTTGGTGGAGGGGTTGGTGTAGAAGTCATTGTAGAAAAACTAAATGATGAAAAACTCAAAAGGGTATCTAAAATCAACACAAAGTTTCAACTTTGATGATCTAGGTTCGATACTCTGACACACCGGAAAATCAACACAATGTAATGAACTTTTGGCAAAAGGGTATATAAAATCAACAAAAAGGAGGGAACTTTTTGCTTGATTGATCAAGAATCAATCAATTTAAAATCAACAGAAAGGAGGGAAAAGAAAAGAAAGAGGTTTTGGGTATTTAAAATCAATGAAATTTTTGGTTTTCTTTGTTTTTCACTTCTGTTTGATTTTGAGGTTTGATAATCGGATAAGATCGTTTACTTTGAGGTTCCCGCTTACCTATGCCCTTATGAAGTTCCCGTTTCATTCTATTCTAACCTAGTTTAGTAAAGTTCTCACGGTTTGAATTGAATAACTAAATTTCTAGTTACAGCTAATCTAAATTTATTATTATTTGACTACATCACAATTTTTTGTTGACCAAACATAAATTTATTTAAAATTTTAAGTTAATATCAAAACCGTTGATGCCTCAGACTGAGCCATGTTCTTAGAGTTTTCATTTTTTTTCTTTTTCTTTTGTCATTCTATAAAAAAAAACTGTTATTTTCATATAAAATTTTTCAAAACGCTATTTTAATTGTTGCACTCTAAACTTTCACTCATAAATAATCATAGATCTGCAACTCATCTCGATGAGAGATTAAAGATTTTATCATAAAAAAAAATTGCAACACATTTATAGGGGTTCACATAAGAAATTGCAAGCAAATAATAAAAAAATCTGAAAAATTGTTCAATTTATAGGGGGTTATATAAGAAATTCAGAGGGATTTACATAAGAAATTGAAAAACATTTGGGACAGAGCTCGAGCAACTGCCCAGGCTCGCCAAGACTTGAAACCGCCCCTGCTTCCATCCATATTCTACTGTATATAGGAAAATGAATTTCTTCTTTTTCTAATTTTTCAATGATTTTAGGTTTCTATTTTATCTTTGTTCCATATCCTTTGTCCCACCCATATCCGAAGTGGGACTTTTAACACACCCCCTCACGACCAACACTATTGGGCTTGATTCGTGAACATAAATGGTGGGTGGCCCGATAGCGGAAATATGATAGCAGATCATCTCCTATTCGATGTGAGACTCTTAACAAGGGGGAGTAATATCAACAATGTTGATATGACTCCTTTACCCCTTTATTTTCAAAAACATGTATCCTTTTTTAAAACCAAAATATTATCCATTTATAGATGGAGACTGCATCTAGGTCTAGAGGGAAGTTATGAGCATTACGTTCATGTATAACTTCCATACCAAGGTTAGCACAATTAATAATATTAGCCCGCGTTAATTACATGACCTTGACTATCAACTACTGATTGGTTAAAATTGAAACCATTTAAGTTGAAAGTTATAGTGCTGATACCTAACGCGGTAAACCAGATACCTACTACAGGCCAATCAGCTAGGAAGAAATGTAAAGAATGAGAATTGTTGAAACTAGCATATTGGAAGATCAATTGGCCAAAGTAACCATGAGCAGCTACAATATTATTATAAGTTTCTTCTTCTTGAACGAATCTGTAACCTTCATTAGCAGATTCATTTTATGTGGTTTCCTTGATCAAACTAGAAGTTACCAAGGAACCCTGCATAACACTAAATAGGGAACCGCCGAATACACCAGCTACACCTAACATGTGAAATGGATGCATAAGATTAATATGCTCAGCCTAAAATACAATCTTGAATGTACCAGAGATTCCTAGAGGCTTGCCATCTGAAAAGCTTCCTTGACCAATTGGGTAGAGCAAGAAAACTGCACTAGTAGCTGCAACATGAGTTGAATATACAATAACAATCCAAGGGCGCATACCCAGACGAAAACTAAGTTCCCACTCACAACCTATGTAACAAGCTACACCAAGTAAGAAATGTAGAACAATTATCAACAGGCCCGTTGTTGTATAACCATTCATCAACAGATGCAACTTCCCATATCAGGTAAAAGTAAAAATTGATAGCCGCAGAAGTAGGAATAATGACACCATAAATAATATTGTTTCCGTAAAGTAGAGATCCAGAAACAGGGTCACGAATACCATCAATATCTACTGGAGGGGATGCAATGAAAGAGATAATAAATACATAAGTTGAGGTCAATAAGGTAGGGATCATCAAAGCACCAAATCATCCAATGTAAAGACAATTTTCAGTGCTTGTTATCCAGTTACAGAAGCAACCACATAGGTTTTCGCTATCGCGTCTCTCTAAAATTGTAGTCATGGTAAAATCTTGGGTTTATTTAAATATAATTATCAGGGACCCCCAAGCACACGAATTCTCTATAAGTATAGAACTAAGGGCTTATTTTTAAACAATATAACATGACTTATATACCAGTGTCAATCAATATCAATATCCATTGTATCATGTTATTCATCTAGATTAACACAATTTTGCTTTTATCTTCCTCATTTCACAATTCATTAATAAAAATGAATGGTTTCTATATTGTATAGATATTACTTCGCTATGATATGTAATAGCGATATATATTTCGCAATATTTACTTTATTTAATAATTTTAAATGGATTATCCGGGACTCGAACCCAGAACTAGTCAGATGGAGTAGAAAATTCATTCTTTAATCAAATAAAACAAAAAAAAAGCCCTCCCTAAGTCGTGCATGCATTTTTCATTGCACACAGCTTTCCCTATGTATACATCTAAACCTGGGTTACTTCTCTAGAAGAGGAATCTTGAAACTCAATTCTTAACTACATGAACATTTCAGAATATTTTTTATATATAAAATACAAATTCGATATATAGAACATTTAAGTATCATAACATACCAATCATTCATCATTATCCAGATCGTTACTGAAAAGAATATCCAAATACCAAATCTGATTTCTATTTAACCTGTGCGAAGTAGAAGAATCTCTTGAAAAAAATCAAAGTAAGAATCTTTTCTTCCTCTGTAAAGAATTCTTCCAATAATTCTTCTGAACCTGATCTTTTAAAAAGAACGCATACATTACTTTTGTGTTTACAATATACAAGAAAGACAAAGTATATATTTTATTTGATACAAATTTTTTTTTAGGATCCATTGTAATAATGAGAAAGATTTTTGCATATTTGCAAAAATCGGTCAATAATATCAAAATCAGATGAATTGGCCCAGACTAGCTTACTAATAGGATGCCCTAATACATTACAAAATTTCGCTTTAGCCAATGATCTAATCAGAGGAATAATTGAAATTATTATATCAAGTTTTTTGCTAAAAATTTTGATTTATTTTTATGTATGCGCCTTTTTACTCAAACTAAACATATCTCATCTCATATAATCAACAAAGCACATGCAAATTAGGGGTTACCAAGTGTAAATGTAAAATATATCAAGAATCGAAGTTGAAGATTACCTTTTAAATTGGGAAAAAGATGCGAAGAAAATGAAGAGAAAGTTGTACGATTGAGTTTTAGAAGATGATGATGAGCGGGTTTCGGTGAACAGAAGAGAAAAGGCGATCATATTCTAGGTTTGGGAAGGAGGAACAAACATATTAGGTTTTAGATAGAAGAGATGAAAGGGTTTTGGTACAATTGGAAATTTATTTTATTTTAAGGGTATTTTAGTCATTTTAAGTCATTTTAGGGTGTAACAAGGTTTTATTGGGGTGTAACTAGAAATTTTCATAGAATACATAATACACTACCCTTAAATCTTTATAGAACATTTCTTCAAATAATTTGAGTTTGATTTTTGGGTGAAATAATAATTATTTGTTAGACTTTTATAAAAAAAAAAAAGTTACTATTGGTTAGACTTACCTCCGAGGGTCAAACTACGAATTATAGAAACCCTTTATTTAAAACAATAAAAGAGAGGGATTTATCAACTATTGTGGTTTTACTTGACTCGAGAGATTAATCTATGTAGTTACAAGCATAAATAATTTTTAGATCACACACAAACAAAACCCTTTCTTTTTACTTTTAGGGTGCGTTTGATTTGCTACCGGACAAAATAACACAAGACAGAACATCACAACACAAAACAAAACAACACATGACAAACTTTTATGGAATTTAATAATTTTGGATCTTATATGATTTTTTGTCGACAAAATGCTATTTTAGACAACATACGTGGGACAAAAAGTTGTGTTGCGGTTTAGTGAAGGACAAGAATTTCAGTTTTGTCATGTCCTTTGTCTCTAGTTTGTCGTGCACCTGAAACAGTTCTACAAATCAAAAATTGTATAACTGAAGTTTTTTTTTGAACAAGAACACTGTTCAATTGAAGTTGTTCTGTCATGTACTTCTTTTTTTTAGCAGATCAAACACACTCTTAATAATATTGGTCAAACTTTTACTATTTTTTAAGAAATATTTTCGTAGGTTAAATATGCATTTTTTTTATAAAATAAAATAGATTAAATAGATATTTAGTTCCTATATTATAATTATTTTTTTAAGTTTGGTCTTTAGATAAATTTTTAGATAATCATTACACCGTGTCTTTAAATTAATAGTTAAATGAGTTATCTTTTGAACATTTATTTTGAAGGAACAACAATTTTTTTTTAATTTATGATTATAATAACTAAATCTTATTGATCAAAAGTGTCAGCAAAATAAAATTTAGTTTTACTGAAATTTTAATACTCATGATAATGAACATTGATTAAATATGCAATTTTTTTTTATAAAATAAAATAGATTAAATAGATATTTAGTTCCTATATTATAATGATTTTTTTTAAGTTTGGTCTTTAGATAAATTTTTCGATAATCATTACACCGGGTCTTTAAATTAAGGGTTAAATATGTTTTTGATCCCTATAAATTTGGGAGCTTCTAAGTTTAGTCATTACTTAATTTTAATATCTTGTTTAGTCCCTACAAAAAGAAATTACATGTAATTTTAGTCCCTGTTAAAACAAAATTTGTTTCATTATCCTTAAACTATGAAATTTTTTTAACGGTTTTTCGGACACACTTTTAGAACATTATAAAAGGTTCATTAACTAAAATTTAGAATTTTTTAACGTGAGATGAATTAAATATGAATTTTTTTAAATGACAAAAGTTCAAGATAAAAGTAACAAAAATTTGGATGTAGAAATCAAATTTTGAACTAATTTTTTGTGGAGGTATTTTTAGTAATGTTTTTAACACGGCTACAAAAATTTGTTCAAAAATTCAAGAGTTTAAGCATAGATAAACAATTTTGGATTTAGAATGGACTAAAACTGAGTGTAGAAATTTTTTATAGGGACTAAAAAAACTATTAAAATTAAGTAAGAACTAAACTTAAAAAGTCCCAATTTTATAGGGATCAAAAACATATTTAATCCTTAAGTAAGGACTAATTAAATTGACTTCTGAATTTGCAGCAACAACACTTCTATCAGATGCAAATCCAAGCAAGAAATTTATGTGGTGGGATTGAATGTAAATAACTAGAAATTTATGCAGTACTCTTAATCTGGTCGGTTGTATATGATTTATGTATTCATTATGATTTTAGTTTCAATCTGTTCTTAATATTTTGCCGACGATGTAGTGTTCCGCTATTGATCTTTTGATTTAGTCAGAGCCTAGTAAGCCTGCTATCCAAGGGACATGGCTTAAAATTATGTATAGGCAATATCACCTGAGAGATCATAGATAAGTCTATATTTAAATCATAGTCACATAAATCATAGTCACATAATTACTTTTGATGTCTTTAGTCAGTAAATTAGTTCCTTCCATCTAGCTAAATTTGTGCATATGTGCTTTAGGATATTCCCACAAATCAAAGACACAAAGCTACTTCATGATGTATAAAAGTGACAAACAAAATGAAGTGAAATGCATAAATAGTCATATTTTCGACTCAGCTTTCATTGAATTCTTCAGTATTATATCCATTATAACAATTTAATTCCAGGATAGAAGGTTGAGCATGCAGAATCACAAATATAATGAAAAGCTGTTGGAAACATCCTATGAACTTTTTAACACATGAATAATTATTTCATTAATAATATTTTTTACATCAAAAGGATTTGGAAGACATTTTTAACATCTACGGAGACATCAAAAGGATTTAGAATACAAAGAGTATGCATATTACACAACACCAAAGAGTTTGCAATATTATACAACACCGTTTGAATATTATTTTTATTTTATTACTATAGAATCTTAAAGTCCATCGACAATCGTATCGGTGCCAATTGTGGTGGAGGTTCCCAGTTGAATCGTATCGGTGTCGAACATCTGAAAGGGAATTGTTTATCAGTGAATGAATGGCAGAGAGTAATAAGACTTGTAATTTAAAGTTACTACACTAAGCTAAACACATTCTTCAATTTTCATTGCTTATTCATTCCTTTCCTCAAATGGGATACTTATAGCACCATCAGTACAATCATGAAAGCATCAAAAAGGAATCTAAGCCACTAAGGCAGTTACAACAGTAAGTAGTAAAAACGTGAATGCATTCGAATTCTTATCCATCTAGAAGCCTTAATCTAAGCGACTCAGGACTCTAATTCTTTCGACCTTTCTTCCCTCCTTTCTCGGGCTCCGCAGTGACATAATCCACTAAGTAATTGGGTTCAAGTATTCCCAACAATTCCTCTTCAGCTGAACTTGGTCCTTGGTCATCATTGTGATCATTCTCAATGTTCTCATGGGTCATAACATCAGACACTCGTTCAATCAATCAGTGATACCTAGCTTGTATCAATCTAGTTTTGAAGAGCAGGATAATCATGTGACGGAGCAGCAGCTTGAGAATGATTTAGGACATCATACAGAACAAGTGAATTGAAAACTCCAGGTTGTGCCAGCCATGCAGTCAGCACTTCTCCAGGAGACACCAATCTTCCCAAATTATTCTCATAAATTCTGAATGGTGATCCCAAGCCATTTAGGAGTGCTTCAACAGCCTTTTTCAAAGTTCCAACTCCCATTTCTTTACTGTGCTTTCCCCATCCGGTTAAAATGCTGCAAAGAAATAAAAATAAAATGAAATTGTGATTAACAATTTAATCATCTTATTAATCCAACTAAATGAAAACAATAAAAAATTCATAGGTAGTAAAGATCCTTACTTCACAAACTCAGGCAGTTGAATGCCTTGAAAAAGAGAACTATGCAAACTGAGCAACCATGAATGAACCATTGCACAAGCAGCACCACAAGACATCAGATGCAGATCCAAGCAAGAAATTGACCATTCGCCTTTCCACACATTTCGGCGTCTCCCTTCGATTACAACCATTTCAGCTCCGCGTCTCTGATGTCAAAAACAAATTTTATTATTAAAAAACAGAAAATTAGAATGTTAGATAAACAAATTAGAAAATTAACAGAAGCAAAACTAGCATATTTCTAATGGCTGGACTTTTTACCTGACCGAAGTGCCACAGCATATCAGTGAGGGCATTATAAAAGGCAGACGAAGTTGAAGGATTCATACGCATGATTTCATCGAACAGAGTCTCAGCACTAAACCATACTTGTTCCCTGTAACCCATCAACAGGCCATTGGTTACACCATACACCTGATTGTCAAACAGGCGGAGCGTGTCTAACAGCAGTGAAGCATCTTCATATGAATTGCAGCGACTGCATCAAAATGGATCAAATTATATGGTTTGAAAATGGTTATAATTCATGCGAGAATATCAATGCACACATTACAAAAGATGTATAAATCAAAAAATATTGTCAAAGTATCTACCTGCATGCATTCAAAATGGCTGAAAATGTGACAACATTTGGTTTAATGTTCAGCTCATGCATTTTTCGAAAGAGCCATAATATGCAGTGTTTGTCTTGTCGTCCATTTCTATCCTTATTTATCTGACCAACTTTTCCAGCAGCAAGTTGCTCGAACATCTTCAAAATCCGGTCCTCCCCCGGCTTATTCTGAAAAGCCCCATCAATAAGCATAGGAGACGATTTTTCAATCGGATAGTCAGTGGCATTAACTCCATACTCCAAAGTTGGCGATTGTTCAGATGCATCAATTATGGAGTTAAAAGTGACCACATTTGGCTTTATTCCTTTCTCCATCATTTCTATAAGCAACATAATAGAAGACTCCATTAAACCATTTTTGCATAGTGCATCTATGATTGCACTATAAAAGACGACATCAATCTCCAATCTCGCCATCATGAACTCTCTATAAACATCCATCGCTTCCTGAAACATTTCACCTTTTGTGTACATATCGATCATTGTAGAGTAAGTTAGCGTATTTGGATATATATTCCGAGCCTTCATCTCCTCAAATAGTCTTCTAACTTCATCATACATGCCATGCTTGCCATACCCGGACAAAAGAGCATTGTAGGTTACTACATCTCTATTGATTCCACTTCTCTCCATCTCTTTGCACTTCTCAATAGCTTCATCAAGATTGCCGAGCTTCGCGTGGATTCCGACTAGTGTGTTATAGCACACTCTATCAAGACAAACAGATCGGAGCTTCATTTCTTCGTACAGGTTTAGGGCGTCTTCCAAGAGGTTGGCCTTGGCATAGCCATCCATCATTGCACTGTAGGTCACCACATTTGGCCAAACTCTCTTTGACGACATCTCTTCGAATACCCTTCTAGCCAAATCAATTTGGCCTGCCTTACACAAGGTGTCCAAATATGTGTTATAAGTAAACACATCGGGAACAATACGCCTGTGGTCCATTTCACTCAATAATTTTTGAGCCATTTCCCACATGCCCTTCGATGCGCAAACAGAAAGGAGTGAATTGTAAGTAAGCCGATCTGGCATTATGCCGTTGGCTATCATTTCATCGTAAAACTTAACGACTACATCAAAACTCACTTCCCCTTTCGCCCCAGCATCAATGATTGAATTGTACGTTATCACATTAGGCACAACTCCCCAGCTACTCATGGACCTGAACAAATCCACGGCATCGGGGAAGCGCCCATTTCGGCCAAAAGCACTAATCATGGCCGAAAAGGAATACACAGTGCTTCCATACCCTTCAAGCCTAGCTCTTTCAAACAATCCCAAAGCAAGATTAATCTCCCCTAACCTACCAAGAGTGCCAATCATAGCACTAACTAACTTGCCTTTATCAACCCTCCCATTTTGTTTCAACATAATGAAATCAAAACACTTTGTAGCATGCAAAAGACTACGAGTATTACCAAACTCTTTTAGCATATAAATATAATCTTCAACCTCCCATAACTTATGTTCATATGTAATAAAAACATTATCAATAGCAGCAACATTGTTACCAGCTTTGAACAGACAGCCAAGTGCCTCGTCAGCCGCAGCACTGTGAGCATGTTTGTTTGGCGTCACCCTCGGCATTCCAGAATGCATCTTGGCCGCGTACTGCGTTGACCTCCTGCCAGAAAATTCAGGAGCCAACCTTGATTGCCTGCCCTCCAGCAAAGTGGAGGAATATGCAGCTCTGCCTCTGCCATTGCCCCTACTCCTGCCACCACCACCAGCAGCAGCAGCAGCAGCAGCACTTCCACTTCCATTGGTACCTACTTCAGCAACAGCAGCAGCAGCTACAGGTGCAGAGTGTGAGGTGGAATAGTGCCTAGAGGACGAAGACCAACGGTCTCTAGGACGTTTATGAGTACTATGGTGACTATGTCTACTGTTTTGTTGATTTTGGTGATTGTGATTATGGTTTTGTGCATTTCTAGGAGTAGCAGGGAGTGAGGAGTAGTTTGGTGGAGGGGTTGGTGTAGAAGTCATTGTAGAAAAAAGCTAAAAAGGTATCGAAAACTTTTGGCTAAAGAAGAGCTTTTAGCTTCACTACACAAGAATCAATGAAGTGAAAGCTTGAAGCAAGACAAAGGAGAGAGATTATGGTTGTGTTGGTGTGAGGAAAATGGCTGAGAGTGAAGGGGTATTTATAGGATGATTGAGGAACCTTCTTCAACTTATTTCCATTCATGGCTTTCATAGCTTTTCTCTGGTTTACACTTCTGGCTTTTTAACCACTCTATCTACTCACATAGATTTCTATATCAAAAATAGGATAAGATCATTTGTTTTTCATTAAACAGTGTTTCTAACAATTGTTTTATCTTCAACTTTTCACCCTGTTTCTCTTAAAAAAAAAATTACCACATAAACAAAATAATATATATGAATGAGGTCCATGAGTTTATTTTATTTAATTTGTTCAAGTATTTATTTTTTTGGGTAAATATGTCTCTTTAGAAAATAAAGAATGTTAAGTTTTAGTCCTTACATTCCTTCAAAAAAAAAAAGTTTTAGTCCTTACATAAGTCTTATTCAGATCATTTTTTGTATAAGTTTCATATAAAAACATGAGCTCATATTTTAATCTCTGTGCATAATCCCTACAAAGCTTGAAATTGTTAATTTTATAGGGATTAAAAATATATTTATGTATTTTTCATACTACTATAATTTTATAATGGAAAGGATGCTTAAGGTTTTTTTTTTTACCATAATGTTGGAAAAATAGGTTAAAGTAACACTAGTCTCATTATACTAGTATGTTAAGATCAAAACAACGCAAATTTAATTTTCACAGCTGTTGAAATTCCTTTCCAGGTCATAAGGACAAAACAATTCATTTCGTGTTGAGAACGACAAATATTATAAGCATACACTTAAATTTTTTGCCAATTAGGGTTGTGACTAGCTTAATTTGATGAATACGTTAATGGAGAGTTATTAAAGTATTCAAAGTATCTGTCCAATATATTATTACAGAAAATTTAGTAACTATATTGATGACCTTCTCTGTTCACATCTTTTGAGTTAATTCACTTCGTGTTCAGAAAGACAATAGAATTAAAATATTTATTTTGATTAAAATTATATTTAAGTATTTTTCTTACTACTATAATTTCTTACTACTATAATGGAGGGGTAACCTTGGCGCAACTGGTCAAGTTGTTGTCATGTGACTGAAATGTCACGGGTTCAAGTCATGGAAACAACCTCTTGTGTAAAAAACAGGGTAAGATTGCGTACAATACACTAATAATGGTGGGACCCCTTCCCGAACCCTGCATATGCGGGAGTTTTAGTGCACCTGTTTGCCCTTTTTATAATTTTATAATGGAATGGATGCTTAAGGTTTTTTTTACCTTAGTGTTGGAAAAATAGGTTAAAGTAAAACTAGTCTCATTTAGATTTGTTAAGATCTTAACATAGTTGGAGTTTATTAATTGCATTAAAACATTACTTTTAAAAGAAAGGCAGAAAGGCGGTATTATTCATTTCGTGTAGAGAAAGATAATTATATTAAATATTCACTATATTCATTTTTTAAGATTGAAAATAATGATGAATTAATATGTTATTTAATAAATAAAATAATCTTGAACTGATTAACATTCAAAATGTTAATTTAAAAATATATTAAAAGTTTCTCATAAATATTACCATTTCCACATGATTTCTTTTAAAATTTGTACGTTTATAACAAGACGACGCAAATTTAATTTTCACAGTTGTTGAAATTCATTTCCAGGTCATAAGGACAAAACAATTCATTTCGTGTCGTGAAAGACAAATATTATAAGTATGCATTTAAATTTTTTGCTAATCAGGGTTATGATTGATGACCTGTACGCTTAATTTGATGAATACGTTAATGGAGAGTTATTAAAGTATTCAGAGTATCTGTTCAATATATTATTCTAGAAAATTTGGTAACTATTTTGATGATCTTTTCTGTTCACATCTTTTGAGATAATTCACTTCGTGTTCAGAAAGACAAGAGAATTAAAATATTTATTATACTATTTACCAATTAAAATTATTATTGGTGTACTAAATATTTAGATCAATGAATGATGGATATAATTGCGGAGTGAATAAGCTATTTCATCCCGAAATTTGCACGTACCGATCAATTTCATCCTTGAATGTTTCATAATAGCCAATATGTCCCTAAATTTTACGAATGTCAATCAATTGAGTCCCTCTGTCAAGTTGGGTCGTTAACGGTGATGACATGGAATGTTAACCGATGATGTGGCTTGCCATGTCAGAAGCCACATGTTCGGTGACTAATCTGACCGAAAGTGAAGAAAAGGCAGGACGAAATTGACCGAATTGGAAAAAAATTGCTTCTTCATGAGCATTGTACAACAGCTCTTTCTTCCCCAGTTATATATATATATATATATATATATATATATATATATATATATATATATATATATATATATATATATATATGAAACCCTAATTTTTCAATATCTCATTATCTTTAGTGTTTGTAGGGTGTCTTATTATCTTTAGTGTTTGTTTTTAGTTACCATATGTGTAACTAATTCTTTTTAGGTTAGAGTTCTAAGATGAACCTTTGTTTATTTTTGTTGGATATTTATTTAATTTAATGTCGTTTATATTTTATTTCACTTTTGTTCTCTATTAAGTTTTATTTAGGAATTATTTATTTCAAAGGATTATAACCCTAGATTAGGTACTTAGGTTGTGACAGGGCCTAATATTGTTATTACTATCTTGCTGCTTATATCTTGATATTTGTAGCATTATACTAATCACTGTCTGTCTAGGAAGTAATTAGTTAGTAACTAGTGAAAGATACCGAAAGTGAGTTGACCCTAGTAGTAAGTACTTAGGAGGTGACATTACTAATACTGAGTAAAATCTGCTGAACCTAGGAGGTAACTAGTTAGTAATTAAGGAAACAAGCGACTCCGTGGAATAAACCTAATAGAGCCATTCTCTTTAACCCTTGGTAAGTTAGACGAGATAGGGCTTCCCATTTGTAGAACTACTAGGAGCATAGAGAGGGTGTGTTATGTGTATCCTAAGATTCATAGATGGGCCGACCTAAGGGAATCTTGGCCTTCATTGCCTTGGGAAACACTGGAACGCCAATTTAAGTTTATGTTTCAATTACCTTTGAATTAACAAGACCCCACACGTAAGGATCACCGTGTGATCAGCAGTTGCAGTTAGACATTGGAGGGATATACCTAGATCAACTGAGATAGTATAGACCCCGCACGTAAGGCTCACTGTGCGATCAACAGGTGCAGCTTGACAACCGACTAGGTTAGAACGTCCCAACGACCTTATCATTAGTATAGTCTACCTACGATAAATAAACGCGACATGCATGTCACTTAATATCCAACAATATAAACAGGGGCGATTCGAAGGATCCTAACCGCTTTAGCAACAAAAAACAGGTAAACTTGCTCTGTTGCAAACAGATAAAAATTGCAAGACTTCTAACCCTTAACTTTTATATCTTCAAACTTACAAAAATAAGTAACGCGAATTGTTTGGACGAAACGACAATCCCTATGGATACGATACTCTACTTATCTTTATTTTTTGGTAAACGATTTGGTACACTTGCCTAATCTGATACGCATAAAGCCTATTGGTGAATTATCTGCTGAATAGTTTGCATTATCTGTTGGTGCTCTAAGGCCTACTGAGCTTGTTGGGCTTGGTATTTCTATTGCATCAATTGATGTTGATGCAACATTTGTGCCCACATGTTAGCATTAGGATTCTCTTCTTCTTCCTAGGATTGATTTGTTCTAGGCTTTCCAGGTCCCTTTCGGTTTCCATACATTTTGTCCTAACTGTCATAAACAAAGTCAAGTTGATCAAGTTTAACTAGATATAACATGTAGGATAAACATCTAGGATCCAAATTTCCCTACTAAATTGATTGCATTTTAATGGCCTAAGGCACGATCTAAATCAACCAGGCTATGATAGAATTTGTAACGCTCATACTAAATTAGTCTATAATATTTAGATGAACAGTAAAATTAGTACTGGATGCATTAAATTACAACAATAGAAATTATATGAATAAGGTACAACAGATACAAGTCTCGCACATCTGGTAAAATTACTACAAGTGAGTACATACATAAGTCATATCTGAATACAACAATATTAATGACGATTACACTAATACATAACAACTAACAAATATGATAATAGTACAAGACAATGTAAACAAAAGCTAATCAGCTTCCTTCTGCTTACCCTTGTCACGAACAACCTACGTATCTGAAAAGAATAAAAAGGATTAGGACATAATGTCTTAGTGAGGTCCACCTATCCTAGGATGATAGTGATCGTGGGAAAACTAAGATCATAGTCTGTATACTATCAAGGTTTGTATCATAATATCATGTTCATTACTTAATAAAGTTAGTGAGTGACATACAATATAACCTGGATTGATTTTATGGAATGGTCGGATGGAGTAGTCCCAAAACATCCCTAATAACTATCTGACTAAAATTCCTATCAATCATGCTAGAATCGAAACTCCTCTTATCGTCGTGTAGGCCATCCTTTCAAGAAGTATCTCATCCAACAAACGTGGAAACACTAGGGACACAACATATCATATAAGTAATCTGAGAACAAATTTATCATGTCATTCTATAATCTCATATCATACAAGTCAATATCCTACCCGTATTCTTAACATACTCATGTAGTTCTTATTATATCTCTCTAGTTAATGCATTGCTTTATGCTTATACCTACACCAGAATCACATGTCAATCGGTTACGGTTAAATCAAAAAGGGTTTTTGAAGAAAATTGCACATGGTAACCGGTTACAAAGGGAGGTGTAATCAGTTACACAACCCCTCTGACTTAGTGTGTTGGGTATTTGTATTGGCTGCATTATTGCTTAAACAAATATCCTTGTCTGTGTTGTTGGAACCAATGTTCCAACTTGTGTTTAGACATCTCGATGATGGATACGATGTTCTAACATCTTGGCACGGTTCAGTGTGCCTGGGTTCATGCCTATATGTATGCGCGCCTAATATTATTTAAGGAAACAATATTTCCTTATCTTATTGACCAAGCAACGCGTATATCATTTAAGAATCAGTTGTGGAATATTTCTAAAGTTGTGATTATATTTTAGGAAATATTTGAAGTTGTTTTGGACGCTCCTAAAGATGTTCCGACATATTAGGACTTTCCATATTTGTCTCTGATTCTTGTTTTGCAGATTAGCTGGACGATCTGCTTTGTGCTGAAGCCCAATAAGAATATTTGACTCGAGCTGCTTCAGTATATAAGGGAGACTTCAAGACCTAATTGATCATTCAAGCCGTCATACTAAAAAGTTTAGCTTTTAGGGTTTTGAGTCTACATGTGTTCTATTCTTGTATCATGTTGATGCAAGTTTAATACCTTTTATTGTGAGCCTTTCTTGTGTCATTTGTGATACATGTTAAAGACTGTTTATTAAGTTGTAAACTCGTGTCCTACACCGAAGCTTTTAAGCAAGGTAGTAATTTGTGTTTGAAGGTAACTTCATCTTTGTGTTTTGTGTTTTAGTCTGATAATCACAGGGGCTGTGGTTGAATGTAGGATAGTGAGATGAGATCTCAGATCTAGGAGTTCCTAGGTTGAAATCAATACGGGTAGGTCCTAGGTCTTTAGTGTAAACGAGGATTTTGCTGAGAGCTATAAAATAAGGACTACACTAGTGGATTTCCTTCCTGGCTTGGTAGCCCCTAGAGTAGGTGTGTTTGTCACCGAACTGGGTCAACAAACTCACTGTGTTCTTTACTTTCTTGTCATTTACTTTCTTGTTTTTATTTCTATTTAATTCATGATGTTGGAACATTGAACGGAACATTATAAACGTTGAAACATCTTACAGAACATATTAAAACAAGTGCGCTGGAATTTCATAGTGTAACCAGTTGAACATTGTGTGTAACTACCAGCTTAGAAGGCATTGTCAATTTGAACTGATATCCAAGGTTCAAAAACACATTTCAGTACAAGAACAATATACATTAATAAAATGGGGGAATAATCTAAACATGTATCAATTAATCTTAATCGATAGTTATCTCACATCACAGACAGTTCTAATACCCTATTGGTGAGTTCTAACTATATGAGATCACCTATTGAATTTTGGATACATTCAAAGCTTCAAATTCCAACTTAAGCACCCACGCTTCAGCTTACTCGCTAGAATTCCACCAATCCTCAATCTTCAAGCTCAATACATGCTTCTAGCAACCAAATCATGTTTAGTCAGCATCAGTATCATACATGCACATACTTGGATTTTCCGAAGCTTGAAATTCCCAAGTTGAGTAGAAAGGATGGTGATTTCGGCCAAGAGGAATAATAATAGGAAAATCAAGCTATCTAATCATCTCACTTGAATCAAGGATCCATTTTACAAACTTGAATGTTGATTTAGGTTAGAAATGAGTGAGAATTTGTGATGAATGTGAGCTTGAGGGAGGGGGCCGAAGCTTAAGATGGAGAGAGAGGAGGAAATGTTTCAGCCAAATGAGAAATGGGAGGAAATAAAAAAAATTCATATATATATATATATATATATATATATATATATATGTATATGTATATGTATATGTATATGTATGTGTGTGTGAGAGAGAGAGAGAGACAAAATTACCCTTATGTCCTTTCCTTAAAAAAATTCTCCATTAAAAACAAATAATACTACATCATGTTGATTTATCTTGTAGGTTATTACATAATTGATAGTTTAATCACTATGCATAGTTTACATTATCCTTTTGATTTTTCCTCATATATTAATTAATTTTGTATCTTGTGATATAGTTTTAATTTCATAAGTTTAGGTTTGGTCTGATATTGTTATTGGTTTTGTGGATTATATTGTGTATTAATAGGTGATTTGTTCATAACAATTCAAGTGTGAATTTCTCCTTCAAAGTTGAATTTTCTATTTGTCGTTGCTTATCTTGTTGTCATTCGTAGCTAGTGTATAATTGATCTGTAATGCCCATATTAAAAGTGTCTAGAATATTCAACATGTGCGTTATAACTGATACTGGATACATTAATTATACAATATGGAACAACATAAGTTGAGATTCAGATACATGAGTCATCTCAAGTCATATATTACATTATTTATACATGGCTAGTGTAACGCCCTCCTTTTTATTTAATTATTTTAATTAGTTTTAGAATATATTTATATATTTATATGATGTATATGAGGGATATATGATTTGTTGAGATTAGATGTCTTTTTATAATTTAGTTAATATATTTTGTTGAGTGATATTTTATTATGTTATATGTTGGTATTTACTAGCATAATATTGTTATACCCTAATTTTGGACCTAAAAATACTAATCAATTCATTTGATATGTCTTTGATCAATTGCATCTTTCTCTGCATTTTATTTCAATGTTGTTTGCAAAATTTACATGCAAGGGTATTTTAGTCATTTCCTATGTCAAATTTCTCTCAGTCTTTCAAAATTTTGTTTGAGTCCTTTCAAATGAGTTGAGTAAGTCTTTGTTTCATTCTATGTCAAAGTCCAGTTCGAAATTTGCATTTGAAGTCATTTTGAGTCAGTTTTGCCCCCAGGGGCATTTTAGTCATTTCAAATGTCAAATCACTGTTTTAATTCTAAAATTGTCTCTGAGTCTTTTAATTTTGCTTGTATGAGTCTTTGATTCAATGTCTGTTAAAAATCCATTTTTCAATTGCATCTGAGTCATTTTTAGTCGTTTTCAGCCCCAGGGGCATTTTGGTCATTTCACACGAAATTTCGGCAGAGAGGTACTTTAAAGTACCTCATTTAGGCCGTTGGTTCATTTTAGTCCGTTTTGTCAAATTTTAATCGTTTCACTTTACGTTTTTTCCAATTTCCCAATTTTATTCAAATTTTATTATTATTTGCATTTCAGTCCCTCAAAATTTTAAAAATTACGTTCCAGTCCTTTAAGTCTCAAGCTTTTGTTTTTAGTCTTTTTTTTAATTACAGTCTGGTCCTCAAATTTTACTTAAATTGCAGATCAGTCTGAAAAGTTTGTTATGAGTCCAGGTACACGTGGCAGAGTATGACAGGCCAGGATAATACACATGTCAGGGTATAAAAGGATCCAATCACCACAATTCCAGTCAGATTTCGCCAACTCATCAAATCACAAAAAACAAATCAGAGCTTTCTCTCTCTTTACGGTTAGATCAAAAGTTCAACAGAATTGAAGAACATTGTTGAAGTTCATCAAGAACTTCATCAATCTTCATCATCACCGAACCCTAAACAACCCAATCTTCCACCAAAATTCATCAATCAAAGCCTCAGATTCAACATGATCAAGTGACATTCACGAAAACTCTCAGAAAATCTTCATCATCGAGTTATTAATTCAGCAAAAGATCACGCAATCACTCGCAATTCGAGTGCGAATTCGTTACAAAGCGTAACAAACTCAAGCACGATCACAAGGACGCGTGCGAGCCAGAGAAGAAGAAGGTTCGAAGCAGAAACAGAACCAGTGAAGAAGAAGAAGAAAGGTACCGATTTATTTTCGGTTTATTCTCACCTACCAGAAGCATCAAGAACGGATCTCGTGAAGTTTCTCTAGTCCTTATCATTCTCCGAATTCAACAAGGTAAAATCTTACTCCTTCTCTCTGGTTTGATCTATCTTCGTCCCTATTCCTGAGCTGCATATGTGAAAGAAGTGAATCAGTGTGAACCTTCACTTTTCTCCTCGTTTTTTCTTTAAAATGTTTGTAAATAGAGGAGGAGATGAGGATTTACACCGTAACACGCACGTCGTAACACTCGTTTCAACTCGTTCTTCATCATTTTTAACAAAACCGAACCATAAAGGTTGTAGATCTAGAACTTTCGAAGCTTGTTTCCAAGAAACTGGCTTCGGATTCATAGAGAAGAAGGAAGGACGAGGCCGGCGATGTAAAAAGTTTTCGAAACTGTTTCGTTTTTGTTTTCCGGTGTGGCAGCGCCTCCGGCGGCCACCGCACCGGAAAATCTTTCCGGCCGTTCCTTCATCTTCTCCGTTCAGGTTCTCTAGAGAGGGGGAGAGAGTTGTTTGTGACCTAGAGAGAGAAAGAGAGGTTTGAAATGAGGGTTGAACCGGTTTCTTGCTTATATACTCTCTTGAACCGGTTCAACCCATAGCTTGACCCGTTTCTTGACCCTACCCGGTCCATTCCAGTTGTCTTAAGCCCAATGACTGTCCTGAGCCCTTTCCTGTGCGTTTTTCTGTGCGCACCTCCCCTTTCCTGCATGTTTTACTAGATTTTTTGCTAATTGCACCCCTGTCTGCCTAAAACTCTTTCAAAAAATTTCCTAAAAAATTCTATGTGTTTTTGACTGCTTTCTTGACAATTTTTTGGTGTTTTTATGTGTTAGGTCTTGGTTAAAAAATAGGTAGTATTTTCTTGTTAAGAGTTTGCCATTGTTTGTTAAAAATTGTAAAATTCACATGTTTTTTTGTGGTTAAAAATTCTCTAAAAACTCCAAAAATTTCCATACATATTTCTTGATAATTTTGTGATGTTCTTGTGATAATTTTGCATAATAAAAAATTGGTAAAAAATAATGTGTTTAATTTCCTTGCCATTTTTGTGATATTTTGTGCTAAAATGAGTGGAAATTTGCTTAAATTCAATCCCAATTGCTTGATGAACACTTGTGACCTATGCCACTTGATTTGAGGGAGTTTTAACTACTGTTTGTGTTGATATTAATGCATGAGTATGAATCTTGATTAGTTACTTAGCTTACAAGTTAATTGTGTAGTTAAATAATGTAAATATGCTTAAAATTTGTTCTAAAATGCCAAGTAACTCATGTTGCCTTAATTCCCATTCCAAGACTTGCTTCTAAACCTTTAAAAATGCATTGGAATGTGAGAATTATAGGTCATATGGTTCTTGCATTCTATGAACAAATTTTAGCCATGTTTGCACTCATTTTCTATCCTTTACGTTCTAGTGTTTCTCTTGCTTTATTTCCTTTGATATTGTCATGTGCTACTAACTCTTTTCATTTCATGTTTCATCATTTCATAAGCATCTCCATTTCATCCCATATTCATCTCTATTTCTTTCTTGCAATTGAATTTGTATCAAAATTAGAATGTAAACACTTAGGAGTTTTGTAATATTTTTCCTTTGTGCACTTTTAATTTTCTTGGCAAAGAGGCCATAGAATGTATCTAGGGTATGATGTAAAGGACAATGAACTCTAATAATGTACACCGACACAAACACCGACACAAACACCGACACATGCACACACATCACTATAATATAGCTAGAATATGCATGTTTAGATGTATGTTTAGGATTGTATGTTTAGATGAATGCCTAGGACTTATACTTAGAAAAAACCAATTTTCTAAACAAATATGAACAACTTCACTCAAGCATTTTTCATAATAAACCTTGGGGTCAAAACCCCATTGAATTTTCCTTTTATTTTCTTAATCAAATTTCAACAAATTTTAATCATACTTTGACTTTCTTTTGCAAATAACTAATCGAACCCCACTCTTTTCTAAATCTCATGCCCTTGAGGCCTCTTTCTATTCTTCAAAATCCATTTTCAAACTTAAAATCAACCAACAAAAACAAAAAAAACATTTTTGAGAGAGAACTACGGTGGATTTGATCCCTTAATCGGGTACGTAGGCAAGGAACAAAATTCCTTCAATTCAACTAAAATAAAAATCCAAAAACATTCTTCTCCCTCCAATTCTTCATTTAGTAATTCTTAGGTGTAAATAACATTTTCAAATAGCATTTAAAAATAAAGCGCGCGCGTAGAAGTTAAAGATGGTTCCTATAGGTTACTATAGTCGTTATGGGTGCCTAACACCTTCCCGTAGCGAAAACAACTCCCGGACCTCGATTCTCAAGGGTTTTGCTTACTTTTTCCCTTCCCAAGAAAAAATAAGATATCACCGGTTTAAAAGGTTCAAACGTAATCAATGTTTGACACCCGAAACCAAGATAAAACAAATATATTTGTTAATTGTTATAGATATATATATTTGTTATTTAGTGTATTATTATATATTTAGTAGAGAAATATTATTTATTAGAATATGAGGATTATTAGTGTGAGTGGATTTGGGGGTTAGAATAGAAAGAAGAATAAGTTGTTGGGCCTAAATAGATTTGGGAAAAATATTTTAGTATTATAAATAGAGAAGCTTAGATTGGAAAGAGTTTACCCTAAACCGCTTTTTGGAAAAGAGGAGAACAAGAAAGAAGAGAAGAGAAGAGAAAAGTCAAGAGAAGAGAAGAATACCTTGGGAAAGAAGAACGCTGCTGCTGATTCAGGAATTAATCTAAGGTGAGGGTGAGACTATCTTGCATTAATATTAAGTTGTTAAATCATTAGATTGCATCTAACAAGTTGGGGAGAGTTTGTGAGAATTTAAGAATTAGGGTTTTGAGAGAGATTTGATGATTAGATGATGAAAACTTGTTGAATTGATGTAGAAATTGTGTACAGACCTTAGATAATCCATAGGATGATTATTGGAAGTAGTTTTGAGGTTAGAACCATGGAATTGGATGAGATGTCGGTGAGTTTAAGAATTAGGGTTTAATAATTGTAATAAGTTGTTAATAGATTTGAGAACCCTTTGAATTTGCATACAGTAAGTTGATGAATAATTAGTGTTCTAATGATAGGGCAATCATAGGGTAAAAATTAGGGTCAAGTTTGGAGAGTATTGGATCAAATAAGAAGTGGAAAAGATTTCCCCAAAGCGAAATCGCAGCTGAACTGCGATTTTGCTGTCAATGTGCAAAACGCGTTTTATTGTCTCAGTTTGACAAGTTTAAGTTCCGAACTGGGTTTAGGTGTAAACACAAAAGTTGTAGGTATGGATGTTAGCTTTTTAATGCCGTTGGTCTCACGTCAATAGGATTTATAGAACTTGAGTTATGGTCAAATTACTGCATGTAGGTCACAGTGAATTTTTATGGACTTTCAGCACAACTTTTCCGAATTTAAAATAAAAACTGGTATTGATCGGTACAGAATTGGTCTTAGGAGCAAACATGAAAGTTTTAGATAATTTTGTTAGCTTTCTAGTGGCTTTGGTTTGACGTGAAAATGATGTTTGGTCTGTGAGTTATGATGAAAATACTACAGGGAGGTCTTAGCAAAATTGTACGGTGACAGCATTCTCTGTTTCATGTTTTTGCGTTTTGTTCATATGTTTCTGTTTTGAACTGATCTTTGTTGTAAACATGAAAGTTGTTGATATTTGTGATATCTTTCCAATAGTTTTGGTTTGACATGAAAATATGTTGTGGATAATTTATTATGTTTTTACAAAGATACATAGTGAATTATTGTTGATGTTTAAATACGATGTTATATGAAGTTGTTTATGATTGATGAATATGATGTTTTAAGATGTTGTTTATTATCATTTGATATTGTTATATTATGATATGACATGAATTATTTATGTGATCCATATGTTGTCAAGATGTTAAGATGTTAAGACGTTAAGATGATAAGAGTTGTTAAGTCGTCAAGTCGTTATGAAGTCATCAAGTTATTAAGATGTTATGTTGTCAAGATATCAAGATGTTAGGATGTCATAGATGTTCATGAAGTTGTCTAAGTTGTAGGAAGTTGAGTCCATTGCATACTCATTAAAGTTGGGGGCTTTAGGCCCGGCAGCCTTGTGCTCATTAAAGTTGGGGGCTTTAGGCCCGACAGCCTTTGTGCTCAAACTACGTTGGGGGCTTTAAGCCCGGCAGCTTTATGCTCACATGTTGAAGAGCCTAATTACGCTCATTTATGTTGTTGAATGGTACCACATGCATTTGCATATCAAGAAGTTTTAAGATGATTTAAGATGTGAAGTTGTCGAGTTGTCAAGTTGTTAAGTTGTCAAGATGCTAAGATGATTTGAGATGTTAAGAGTTACATAGTCGAGTTGAGTCGCATTGTCGAGTTAAGTGAGGTTTGATTATGAAGTTTGATTGTGATTTGATGATTATGATTTAATGATGATGTTTGTTTATGAAGTTGATTATGAACTTGATTATGAAGTTGCTTTCGATAAATGCTATGTTTTGATAATGATACTTATGTGAATTATATGATGATGCTTATGATTATATTTGGTGTTAGATATTGATGCTTATGATCATGATTTAAGATAAGATATTTTATGAATAATAATTGAGATTACTTGATGAAGTATATGACTAATGTAGGAAGGATAATGACACTAGTTAAGGAAGTTTAAGTTATTAGATATGATTAATGAATTATAAGATGTTTAAGTTGTTGAATGTACTTTATATGATTTATATGTTTAATATTATTGTTTGAGAAATCTCACCCCTCTGCTTGGAAATGTTGCTCTTCGTATGGGTAACTTGTAGGTAATCAAGATTAGAGGCGTCGTGAGTGAACTCCTCACATGTGTGTCTAGGTGCTCTGATACGTAACGGGATGGGACTTGACTTTACATCTATTCCTTACGTATTGTTAATGAACTTTTATGAATAAATATTGAACTAAGACTTATGAGATTTTCTGATGAGGCCTGCGTGCCAAAGACTTTTTATGTTGAATGAACTAATTCCGCTGCGAAGTTTTGAATTACTTTTGTTAAATGATTTTGAAGAATAAATTGTTATTTATTCAGTTTATGAATTTTTAAGAAGTGTAGCATTCCGTTTAAAGTTGAATTACTCTGATTTTTAATTATGAAATTTTTACGTTGGGAAAACGGGGTGTTACAGCTAGTCGAATGAACACATGCGACAAAGTTCATTACAACACACATATATGTAAATAACATAATATCAACAAAAAGGACATGAGGGCTAAATCCAACAAAGCACGATCAATCCAAAGCCTTCTCCTTACCTTTGCCTCGAGCAACCTATGAACCTGAACAAATGAAGGAATGGGATGAGGCATAATGTCTCAGTGAGTTCTACCTAAGCCCTAGGCTAGGGGTAACCTCGGGGAAACCTATGGTTACCCGTGTCTACAATACAACCGATTGGTTGATTATACGTGTGTGAA